>NC_086197.1:23837897-25059586 GCF_035770615.1 Melospiza melodia melodia
TTGTTCAAGGAACATGGTAGCTTTAAAAGAAATTAAACAATTTAAAAAATGATAAATCCAAAGCCTTGTGGTAAACATTTGTGTTACTTATAAGCTTCAACTGATATTTGAATCCTGTTATGCTAGACCCTTTAAAATTAAGAACTAAGAAATAGCCTCAGGCCCAATTTTAACAAAGAATTCAAGCAAAGCAGTGGGACAATAATTACTATCTTTTAAAAATAAAATACAGAAGGATGGAACATGGGTTGTCCAGACCCACTGTTAAGGTCTTGCCAGGAAATGGAACTGAGCCCAAAACTCTGAGTATCCATGGATGACATCATCTCTCCTAATTCACCATGAATCGTTCTGAGGTAGGTTTAGCCTGCTTCCGAAATAACTAGGATCCCCAGCAAGATGTAGAAAGAGATATTTTGAAATATATTACATGTAATATATTTCAATGTAAAAATGCTTTTTACTGTCAAAGACGTGGTGATTTTGCCCTAAAGGGCTGGCCTCTGGTTCAGCCTCCTGCCTCTCCTTTTTTTACTAATAAGAAGGAACAGATATTTTCCTCTTTTCCCATATTTACATATTTTTCTCCTGGCTGTCCTCTCATAATTGCTGTTAACTGTTAACTTTTCCTAGTTGCTCCTAATTTATGGACTTACAGATTTATTAGAAAAAGAACTTCTATATCTTGGGTTGTGGACAGGTATTTTCAGATAACAATATCAGTATCAGTACTAAACTGGTACATGCCAACTAAAAACACCAAAACTCTACAAGTAAAGCTGTACCTATAAAACCTGGGGCACTGTTTTTCATTTTCTTATGCTTCACCTCACTTTTTCAGTGGGTGAAAAGGGTATTGTAAAAACACTGTTAGATCACAGCGGTGTTTATATCACTTCGGACATCTTGTAGATAACCCCACAAGACAGACAACAGTGGAGAATCCAATCAGCTTCTCTTGACTGCATCTACACTGTCAGATAACACTGAGAAAAGTGGGAACTCTGTGAAAATAACCTGTCACTTACAAGTCATTATCTATCCCAACAGTTAGCTGCAAATATTTTCTTCACAGGTATCATCCCATTATATAAGAAATAAATATCATTTAAAGAGGGGACTGGCAGCACACTGAAAGCAAATCCGGCCATTAAGCAATGAAGTTGCTGTTTGTGTTCCTCCCTTTTAGAAGAGAAAACATATAAAAGCTTTGTTTAGCATGGTTTGAAAATTCAAGGGTTTTTAGATATCCTAAATACAAAAACATTTGCTTATTTTCTAGGGTGCTATTACTCATTCCACTCTTTTCTGTTATATAAAAGCTCAGTTCAACATTTAGCTCTATAAAAATGTACTTGGCTAGATGCAGCGGGTGCTCTGAAATCAGTACGTCTGAGCTGATTTACACCAGGAGAAAAACTAAACTGATAGAGAGAAGGTTTGGATTGGATATTGGAAAGAAATTCTTCTCTGTGAGGATGGTGAGGCCCTGGCACAAGTTTCCCAGAGAAGCTGTGGTTGCCCCATCACTGGAAGTGTCCAAGGCCAGGCTGGATGGGACTCTGAGCAACCTGGGGTAGTGGAAGGTGTCCCTGCACATGGCAGGGCAATTGGAACTGAATGGGGTTTAAGGTCCCTTTCAACCCATTTGGGTGATTTGTGATTCTGTAAAATTTCTAGTTAAGGCATATGACACTGAAATTTACACCAGAACCCAGTCAGCCAGGCATTACTGTGAATATGGACATTTGCAGCAGGACTGCTAGAATCACAAAGATACTTCATGAGGAATCAGGATCAGCTACTAGAAGCATGAGTCCTTTGGAGATATTAACCATAGGAAGCCTTCTGCTTTCCAAAGAATGGGAGAAGACAAGCAAGACAAATGAATTCCTGTGCCCAATACCCTCATGAAATTAAGCCGCCCCAGATCACCACAGTTTGCTCTTTTAACTATACAGCTGGAATAGGTGTGTGAGTGAGCTCTGCCATTAAACAGATTGATCTCTAGATATAACCAGCACAGCCTCTAATAGTAGGGCAGCAAAACTTGATGTAATACTTAATATGAAAGCTGGACAGAGTTAGTAAAGACTCCATTATTTTGCTTTGCTGCTTTTTGTGTGTGCCAGCTGTATTTCCTTGAACTGACAAGCTCAGTTATCATGGTCCCAAGAACAGACTTTTCTAATCTGTGAGAAACTTTTTTTGGAGGAGGGCTACAGCTCTGAAAGAATTTTGTTATTTTTATATGCCTTTTTTTAAAAGCAGTGCATATGGAACTTTTCATCCTGTTCTGTTCCAGAAAAGGTTCTACTAATGTGTCTTAGCGCAAGGATATATCAATGTTTTCTTTTGCACCTTGCATTGCTGATACCAAAATACAATTTTTATGGATGAGGTTCAGTGGCAATTGTCATTTGCATGGATGCCAGTTTACAGTAGAGTTTTTTGTCAGGAGAATTATATTTTATTTATCTTAAGCTTCACAGCAGCAGGTGACACTTAACCTGCCAGTCTACTCTGTAATCTGAAGTAGTATAATGAATTCTTCTGAGAGTCTATAAATAATCCACTTTTTTCTATTTCTCAGTCATAATTCTCTCTAATGTTTGCTCTAGGGCTTCCAGGAACTGGTAAAGAAATGCTTCTTGCTTCCATGATCTGTTCTGTCTGCAAGTTCCTTAAAAACCTTCTGCTGTCCTCACCCAATGCCAAGCCACCAATCAGTCCTTTCTCAAACAAGCCATAAAATCTTAATAGGCTTGCAAAGAATAACATGCTGGTTGCAGAGGGATGGCTATAACAGAATAACATATTTTCTCAATTTCATATTAAGAATGATAATCTCATTTTGGGAACAATGAATAGGGAAATAAAAAAATCATTTTACAGCAGCAATAACACATTTAACTTCACAATAAACAAGTTGTAGAGTAAAGGAGAGCATAACACCAGCAAAAATTCATGCAAGCACAGTATACATGCCTGCCAGGGCAGAGGTGAGGTCAGAAAAACAGGAGTAATACTACAATGCATTAATTCATGTTTATGAAGTGTTTTGATACCCTCATGGAGACAGGGATATTTGCCATTAAAGAAAAGCAAGCTTGTTGAAATGGAATATTCTAAAATATATTATAATTTAAATGATAGTGGTCCCATTGCTCTTGGAATCCCATAAAATTTTGATAAAATTATGTGACTGAATTGTCCCACAAGAAAGTGGGACCAAGACTAAATTAGACTGTTTCAGCTGTTTGCACGGTACTAATCCTCAAATACATTCTGGTCCCAAATGCAGATGGTATTAAATGAGTGTGATATGTTGATGGAAAATGAAGAAAAATTAGCAAATACATGGCAAAGTTTAGAAGTGCCATTAACAGCACAATGTCCACTGTGGAGAAAATGGCCTCAGGATGTGCCAGGGGAGGTTCAGGTTGGACTTCAAGAAGAATTTCTTGTCATTGGAAGGGGCTGCCTAAGGTGGTGATGGAGTCACCATCCCTGGAGATGTTTAATAAACAACTGAACATGGCACTCAGTGCTCTAGTTTAGTTGACAAGGTGAAGATCAGTCAAAGGCTGGACTTGACGATCTTTTAGATCTTTTCCAGACTCGGTAACTCTGTGATTCTAAACACGGCAGTAGAGGAAGAAAAAACATTTTTTTTTCTTTTCTGAACTACACAACTCCACTTGTTCCAGGGCTTGCTGTTGATGGTGATATTTCTATCCCCAGTCTCAATACAGACAGCTCTCCCTGGACTTCTGAGGATTACCAGCTTCCAAAAGCCATAGGGATCCCATTCAATCAAACAGCACTTTGTCATGCCATGAAAAGTCCAAATAGCTTGCAAAGCAATACTTACCCCAGAGAGCCATAAAGATGGAGAAGAAAACTGTGGCAGGGTTGTCAAATAAGTGACTCGCTCGAGCGGTGGCACAGGCAGAGCTGAGGTTCCAGTAATCACAGAACTTGTCACAGAGGGGGCACATGGTGAAGGCATTGCGTTGGTCACACATCTCTTTGCTGTGACAGACAAGGGCACAGGTTCCTCTGAGTATCCCAGCTCAGAAACTGTGGATGTGCAGTACTGATATCAAGCAGCAGATCACAGCTATTACAAGCTGTCTGCAATATCTGTGGCCTGCCCTTGCAGAGAGCAGGAGCTGTGTGTTTCTTTCATTGCCATGGATAGTAATTTTTTAAACCCTTATAGGCACCTTGCCAACAGGCAAATGATGCAACACTCAACCAGACTGATCACTGCACTCTATTAGTGAGTTAAGGAAGACAACATCACTGAAGACAAGGTTAACCACACTAAAAAAACAAAATTCAAACACAAAAGTGGAGTTTGCCTCTCTGCAGTCAAGTTATGTGATTTGATACAGATCAGATTTAAATCACTGAAAAGAAAGACTGAAGTGGTCTCAAAAGAAATTCAGTGCTTTTGTCAAAATATGCATTTTTTTATATGCTGGCACAAAAATATGAGAGAAAAGATTTTTTACAGATTTTAAGATCTTTACTTTTAACATCTTTACTATCATTTAAACTCCATCTTGTTTGCTATGTATGTATTCAGTTTCTAAAACTCTTTGAAAAAAACATTATCAGTATCACTTTAACAGGACAAACACTTCAGGGCTGAGAATGCTTTCAGTATTTTCCATGAGGTTTGGATGTGAAAGCCTTTCATACATGCTCAGTCTCACTTAGGTGAACTGAGTAGTGCAAAGTTCAATGTCCTTGCCAGGATCATGAGCTGAGTTGGCACATTATTTCAATGATAGCTGGCATACGGTGATTATGATTGTTCCTATATGGACCATCCCGAAATAGGTTTTTCCTTATGACTTCTAATAAAAAAAAAGGACTATTCAAGTTCTATTATGAATATGTTTATATTATATAGTTTGAAAAGCATGCAGCTGTTTCCAGCTCTCATGTTGTTACAGTAATTCTGTATTTCAAAAGGCAGCAGAGGGTGCTGCAGATACATCTCAGCCATAAATCTCATTGCAGTTTAAATGTTAGTACAAGCTTTCACCCGGACAAGCACTAAGATTTATTCAGATCAAGCTAAGAAAACAGACCCTGCCTCAGATGTGGTGCTGTTCATTATTTACCTATCAGTAACCTTGTCCTACTGCAGTGATTTTAAAAGCTTACAGTTCAGGGACTGTCATGAGTGTGATCAGCATACAAGTACTGCAGTATCTTGTCTCCAGCAGAAGTCAAACACAGATAAGACACTGAATTTTTTTTCCATTGGGAAGCAGACATTAACATGACTGTATCACTTTGGCAGTCTTTGCGTAGTATATTCCCCTCAGGACACACAAAACTCAACATTATTTTTTGTATAGAAGGGGAATACTGTGAAGACCAAATATAGAATCACAGAATGGGTTGAGTTGGAAAGGACCTTAAAGATCATCCAGTTCCAACTGGCCTGCCATGTCCCAGGTTGCTCAGAGCCCCATCCAACCTGGAACACTGCCACAAAAGGGGCAGCCACAGCTTCTCTGGGCAATCTGTGCCAGGGCCTCACCACCCTCACAGGAGCAATTTCTTCCCAATATCCAATCTAAACCTGCTCTCTGTCAGTGTGAAGCCATTGCCCCTTGTCCTGTCACTCCAGACCCTTGTCCAGAGTCTCTCTCCATCTTTCCCGTGGGCTCTCTTCAGGCACTGCAAGGCCACAATGAGATCACCCCAAAGCCTTCTCTTCTCCAGGCTGCACAATCCCAATTCCCTCAGCCTTTCCTCCCAGCAGAGCTGCTCCATCCCTCTGATCCCCTTGGTGTCCCTGCTCTGGCCTGGCTCCAGCAGCTCCCTGTCCTGCCTGTGCTGGGCCCACGGCTGGATGCAGCTCTGCAGGTAGGCTCAGTAGAGAGGGGCAGAGGGGCAGAATCACATCCCTTGATCTGCTGGCATTTGCTAAGTCTTGTACTATTCTTCATCTTACTTGTACAAATGGTCTGATTTTAATGGGAATCAAGTGTTTCAAGAGTCATGGACACTGTTGGCATTAATTTCGGTGAGTTTCATATAACAACTTTCTGATTGAGCAGTGAACTATGTGCACTCATAAAAAGCAAATTAATATCTTAGAAAACAAACTCAATACACTGGACTCACTACACATTTCTGTTTCAGGAAGTGAGACATTGACCAATCAAATAAATATACACCCTTCAAATAGCTTTTCAATGCCTCTGTGTTTGTAATGCTCCCAGGGTTGGTAATTATACATCACTGTTCTTCAGACAACTAAAACCAGTTATTCTCACTACAGATTAATAAGAAAAAGCACAGTCTTATAATTTTCAAATAGCAAACCATGGATCACAGATAAGCTTACCTAGGAATGTCACTTTCGATGGTTAGACATCCATATAGAAATACAATAATCCCAACTACTGAAGATGGAATGAGGAATTCTGTGTATAAACCCAGCCATGCAAAATAAAGTCCTATCTTTTCTCCAAAATACTTCCTGAAAAAGAGGGAAAAAAAAAGAAGAAAAAGCACATGCCAAGGATATAATTTTAAAATGTGTTTTACAGCTTCTAAACAGACCCAGAAAGTTAAAATACGAATTGTGAAAGACATGAATGAAAACTCTGAGGATCTTGAAGACAATAGGACCAGGGGGATGATTTAGTCATTTGGCAACTTGGGCTTCTCTGTTTTGAGAAGATGGTCCTGGTTCATTCTCCTGAGCTGAAAGTAAGCAAGTATCACTGCAATACATAATATCTGTTCAGAGAAAACTGTGGTCTTTGCATCTCTTAAAAGAAGTCAGTGAAATAGGAGAAAACATTGGAAAATACTTGATGCCTCAGAGGAGCACAATATTTTTTGCCTCTGTAGTACTCCTGGATTCTGTTAGTGAGAGTCATAGAAATAACATCTATGGGACCATACTGACAACATCCTCTAGTATCTTAAAAGATGACTAATCTGGAACTGCTGCTAAAGGAGGAAAGTTTACTTGCACACTTAGCACTGGCTTTTCAGAAAGAATAATTTTGTCAGGTTAACAGCCCCTGGACAGGTGGTTAGAAAAAACAGTGTCTGTTCTGAGGAACAGCCCACTGCAGATGTTGATAAATAACTGGTAGAACTCAGCCCAGCATCTTCATGAATCACACTGCAAGAAGTAAACTAAGCATAGATGACCCTCACTGATCATTCTAATGTACAGTTAGGAGTGATTACAAATATTGCAAAACCCAAAGACCTTCATAGAACTGAAGAATTCCCCAAAATTTAGACAAAACCCAACAAGGTTAAAAACATTTCACAAGCCAGAGAAGAAGATGGACAGTGTTGTACAAAACGCAGCTACAAAGAGAGCGCTCAGGTTACGGCATGGAGTGTGAGTCAGTGAGACATTTACACTTTGATAGCCGCAAAAACGACAATAAAATCATGATATTGTGTCTAATAAAAGAAAGACAACCTCCTCATAAAGGCTGAGCACGATCCCAGTCTGAGATTTATTCTGATGCCATTTACCTTAGGAAAGATTTATCCAAGTTCAGCACCCCAGATTTGCATCATTCCTACTGAAAATGCTTAAATGAGATTTTTGGAGGCCCAAACTGAAATTTTCTACTCCAGAAGTTGAGTCTAAGGGTCAGACATGCAACAGGAGAGACAGAGCAGGAGTGCAACCATGGCAGAGAACCAAGGGACAGCAAAACAAGACTCCACAGTCACTTCCATCTCAGAAGAGGTGGATAAGGGAAGCAACAGTGAGGGATTTTTATTGCTACTGATCCTGCTGTTGTTCTCACACCATCATAGCTGCAACTAACTCCACACTTCCAGGCTCTCCCACGGAAAACTGGCAGTCCAATCCTGCCTATTTCAGTTTTGCCTTCTTTGAGTGCCTCTATTTCTCATGTCTAACCAAACTTGCTTATGCTTTAGAAAGGATGCATGCAATCCTTAAGGAGAAAGCACAACAAAAGCATTTTGAGGAAATACACAGACAACATTATCTTTAGTATGAGGGGATGCCATCCAGAACCTGGGAAATTTTACAAATTTTCAAGGAAAAGAGTATAGCCCCTATACCTGACGCTGCAAGGTACCCTAAGCCACAAACTGTATGAATTATCAAACAGCACAAGTGAAATCATCACAGCATGGCTTGATTAGCACTAAGTTAAGATTTGAAGCACCTCGGGACAATGGATGTACAGAGAATACAAGGAAATATTATATGATATAGCATATTTTATGAAGTGATGAATATTTGCATTGCAAATACAAGCCATATACTGTGGGACTGTCCTCTAACCTGGCACATGTCAGGTAATTTTGGTGGTAATTGTAAGAATTACCTTTTTTTTTCACATTTGAAAATAAATATATATTTTTAATATACCTGTTTGTTAGTATACTATGTTGTTATTATAGCTTGTTTAACACACACATTTTAATACACGTTTTTTAATATGAAATGAGAGAAGGCATAATTGATTGAAATACAGAACTAACCAGAAGGCCTAAAGGTTTTCTTCAAGCCTCTTGTGTGAGTCAACGAACAGCAGCAATGGTGTTGGAACAACACAGGATAGAGGGAAAATCCATTTGCTCTCAAGTTTCCTCCTGACTGGGAAATGACAACCTCAAATTTGATACTAAAGCAGGAAAAGGAGGACCAGAGGGAGATTATCCTGATTATATCTTCTTACTGCTTCCTTGTTTGTTTGTAGAAATGGGCAATGGGCACAGCTAGTAAAGTGTTTCAAATAGGTCAGAGCAGGCACAAAAAAATTGTCCAAAGTTGTTCAAAACTCTCTTTTCTTCTGACAAAGGGCCATAGATTAGCACAGAAAGAGTTCAAATGCCAGCAGCACTAAAGAGTAGCTGATCAGGGTCAGGAAAGTTGAAGTTTATGGCTCAAGAGGCTTCCCTTTAAATTTTTAAGCCTTCCAGTGAGAAATGTGACCTGTAACCTATAAAGCGAAGTGTTGCTATTTGTATCCATGCCAAAAGAAAGTGAGAAGAGCTCAACAATGTCCTGGCAGTATGGAAAAAATGCAATTGCTAAGAAGAAAACTGCACTGTGTTTTGTGACTTAACTGTTTTGAAAAATGAAAATAATTAAGGTGCTGTGCCCAAGCTCAGCCCACCAATGTGCTAGAAAGTGAAATAATCTAAGGAGAAGTAATGACAGAGCTTGGAAACATAATGAACAACTTAGATGTGAGGTTATCAAGTCAGAAAAACATAGGACATAGACATGTCTTTTCTGTGACGCATTCCAAGAACTCTTCTCTGGTTCCTCTGAATAGCAGTCATGGTGTGCCAACACCTGCGACCCCCCGTATCAACATCTACTGCAGCTGCTGCTGGATTCAGTAGTAAATGAACAGAGGGGGAAAAATGTGCTTCAAGGGTAGAGGATGATGTAAGGCAAGAAAAAGTATTTTTACAAGTTTTTACATGTTTACACCAAGAACTTGGCCTGTTCTCTCATTTACATTGGGATAAAACCAGTCTGATTTTCTTATCCTACAGGAATTATCCATGATTTATGCTGGCATGGCAAAAGAGGAGAATTGAGACCAGAGTCTTGCCCTGCCTCAGTAGCTAATTCACATATGACTCACATATATCCAGACAAAGCTAAGAACTAATCCTTTCCGAAGTGCGCTCATAGATACTGTAGAATGTCACAAAAAAAGTGTGCGCTGGCACAAAGGGAAATGCCCCTTTATATACACATATTCCATGGAGGCAGGGGTTATTCCCAAACTAAAGGGCAAATGGCTTTGATAAAGAATGTGCAGTTCTCCTATCAAGAGCAGCACCCAAGGCTTTTCTTATGTATGTTGATATATCATAAGATGAAATTTTGTGCTTCTCATTTTAGAAGACTTTATAAAGGCTACTTAAATGACCACCTACCAAGTACTGAGTTCTCATGAACAAGAATCATGTCTTTCAATAAAGATTTGGTCAAATTACCCATAACTCCTGAACAAACTGAACAAAAGCTGCTCTTCCAGCAGATTATCAGAAACAGTATTAAAAAACTCCCAACAGCAACATCAACAACAACCACCTGTAGAAAGTGTATTCCCTCCCAGAATTAGAAGTGCTGAGAAGGTCACAGCAGAAACATTGGCTTGGTTCCCTCTGCTTTACCCATATAACACTTAAACCAGACATCTGCAATGCACTTTGGTCTGTCTGGTTG
The DNA here is from genome assembly GCF_035770615.1 of Melospiza melodia melodia. Lineage (NCBI taxonomy): Eukaryota > Metazoa > Chordata > Aves > Passeriformes > Passerellidae > Melospiza > Melospiza melodia. The sequence goes on from NC_086197.1 coordinate 23,848,132, forward strand.
CAAAACCAACATCAAACAGAATAACTGATTATTAAACTCTCTACTCGCACGTTGGTCATAGTGCTCCCATGCCAAGTTGTGCAATTTATAAATAGACTAAGGTTTGGGGAAGGGGGGGAGAAAGAGAGAAGGAAAAAACCCTTCCGTTTTGACTCTGTGAAAATAAGTGTGGGTACCTGGAATGTGAACAAAGCATGTGGTACGTGACACACACTGGAAAGAACTCTGGAGATGTTCAGGAACAAAGCTAAAAAAGCAAGGAAAAGGCATTGTGGACACTGAGTCACCTAACCAGGAAATCGGTGCAGAACTCTTCAGTTTTTAAATTTCCACAGCCCACTCTAGGCCAGCTGTTACTTCATGTCTCAATTTCATTCCATCAGCCTTTTGGTGGAGGAGCCATTTAGATGCGATAGTTTCTATGCAAAACAAAACTATTTACAGCTGCCTCTTGGGTAGGTTTCCCCTGTGCAAATGGTCACACATACATCTAATGCCTTCAAAATAAACTTATTTGACAGTTTGGTGGCAAAATTCTGGTGTTTCTGCTGTAGGAGAGGAGGAAAAGCAGTTTCGTTTCATGTCAGAACATCTTTACTGCCAAGGCTATTTTAAAACTTTTTTTCCCTGCCCAGGTGCACATTCCATCTCTGACCTGCAGCAACAGCCCCCAGGACACAATTTATTCTTTCAGCAATTTTGCAACCAGAAAAAAATGAACCATTATGCTGCAGGTAGAACTATGACCACCCTTAGAAAGTGAGAAGCAATTTCTAGCACATGGTAAGTTCAAAACAGAGGTATTTCATTTGATTCTGAGATAATAGTTCCCACCATTTGAAGATTCCATCTCAAAACTGCAGACTTCTTTCAGAAAGACTGCTGGAGTACATAGAAAGCCCCAGTCACTACAAGACAATCAGGAACATTGCTGAACACCCCAAGATTTCACTCCAGGTAGAGCTGCCTATGTCCAAACTTTTCTGGATTTGCCATTCTTTCTTCGCTTGAAAATTTTCTCAGGGCAAGATTCAAGCATTTATTACAACCATCTGGGACACCTGGGTGGAATTACTGCTCAGCAGCAGCACTGAGGCTGCTGTGCATTCAGAGATCGTGGAGATTTCCACCAGGGTTGGGCCTGACAGCACATATTCCATCCAAGGAATCTCAAGAAGGAACATATCAGTGCTAAATCCAGATACTCAGAGAGTGCACCAAATGGAGCAATATGAAAGCCAAGAAAAGATCCTGGCAGAAGACAATATTTTTTTAATTAAAATTTTAAGAGTGGGAAAAATAACAACTACAGAAGCTCAGACAAACTGCAATGCATCTGAGTTTGAGGTAGGAAAGAAAATGTCCTTTAGAAAGGCCAACTGGTTCTGCATACAGAAAACAAAGAAAGGAGACTTCGTCCAAGGTAAAAGCACGTTTTTCCCCCTTATAATGGGCATAAAAATCAAGAATGCCCAGTAGAGATTGATTAAAAGTGTGGTTTTGAGTGGATTTTAGAACCTGAACCTTTTCCCCTGAAAACAGAATGAAAAATGTGCCACCACAGCCATTTAATCAAGCCGTTTTCATTAAAGTTCTTGTTTGAAAACATTACCCAACAAATATTTGCCATTAGGTATATATTTCCTCCAATGGTATAAAAGTTTGGAGTCAAACTTACCTAAATTACAGATATATTTATCTTTCAAGGCACTGTGGAATTTTAATTGTGATTCCTTATAGGAGAAGAAAAAATTCCTCTGTCAAAATACTGCACCTCTATGGAGAGCAGAAACTGCAAATTTTACTTAGAGGTAAAACTATGTTTTTTCTTTGGTTTTTTTTTGGCTCTTAAGAAAAATAACTCTTCAGCAAAATAGCAGGGAGAAGCTGATGTTGTGGAGGAAGGGGATATTCAAATTCTCAAATTCTAGTGGATTAAAAAACTCAGGGGAAATATTATTATTATTAATAATAATAATAATAAGTCAGGATTTGTGTATTAAATGCAATTTAAAATAGCAAAAGGACAAACCTTGAAAAGAAGTAAAACTAGGACAAACCACTCTAAGCCTCACAGATTCACAAACCTTATGCTTCCATTCCAAGAAATTGTCAGAATACAGCTGAAAGTGCATAGCTTGTGGTGATGGATTATAAACTGAAAAAAAGCCTTTGTTTACTGACTGTAGGAGAAAGAACAATAGAAGCATAATAAGTAGACATGTAATGTGTTTGAGACAGAAATTAACGCTGACAACTGCCAAATGGATAAGCAAACAACACGATACTGGGTAGTCAGAGGAACCCTAATTGTATTCTCCTCTCTGTTCTGGGACAATACAAAACCTCAGAACAGCTCTGAAAGGATTAAGTGTCTGATTACATTATTGTGTTGATGTTTCCTGTCATGTGCTTAGTATAAAAAAGTTCTAAATGTCCCAGATCCTGCAGAAACCGCAGCACACCGTGCTCAGGGAAGGCATTTTCAACAGGAGCAACACAGTGTCACATCCAAGAACTCATGCATAAGACAACCCATGGACACTCTGCCTCTCCTCACCTTTCTTTTATTCATTCTCTTTATTTAGCATTTTTTAGAAAGTCAGCAACCTTCCTAACCTGGAAAATTAAAAATCCATGGCTACCTGAGGCTAATTCAAAGTGAATGAAAGTCAATCAGAGCTCACCTGTGGGGAAGGAAGTTTCATTTTATAAACAACTCAGGGCACCAAGTGACACTCTATATAAGAAGCAATTCATTCAGTTATACAGATAATAATACTTTCTCTATAAGAAACAAATACAAATAAGAAGTAACTTATTTCATGTGAATCAACCTTTCTTTTAGGAAAGGAGGTTACTAGTCTTTTACTTCCTATTTTTTTAGTACCTATTACAACTTGCTTTTCTGCCTTTTGTACTTGACAATGTGAGGTCATTGCGTCTCATCACTTCCCTAATCTCTAGAATCTCTAGAATCTCCACTTCTCTATTATCTCAAGATAATTTTCATGATTTTATTCATCTCATTTAACAAGAGTGAGAACCTCAAATACCGGCATCTTTTCCTAAATATCTTTCACTTATAATAACTAATATTTCATGAGAGTTTTCTTGCTTTTCAAGTTAATATAGCTAACCCTTACTGCAGAGCCTGAATTCATTTCATGTATTTATTTTAGTAAGTAGGTCCTTGTTAGCACTTGCACAGTGTAACTGCTGTCAGATAGACACCGTCTGGTGGCTAATAAGCAGAGGTATCATTTCCAATTAAAAACGAGTATAAAAAATTATCTTTCAATGACCTTAGTGGAAGGGAATTGAGTCAGGGAATACTGAAGCAAACTGGAAATCCATATGTCTGTAGGTCCTGATGGAATGCACCCACGAGGGCTGAGGGAGCTAGCAGATGTCATTGTAAGGCAGCTTTTGATAAACTTTGATTTATGGTGGCAACTGGGAGAAATGCCCAAAAGCCGGAGGAAAACAAATGTGACCCCCATTTTCAGGAAGGACAAGAAGAAGGACCTATGGAACTACAGGCTACTCTACCTCACTCTCATTTGTGCCCATCAACTCTTGTCACAGGAGACAGCTGAAAAGAGCCTGCTTCCATCCTTTTCGTACGCCCTGCTCAATGTGGCATAAAAAAATCTTAATTTTTGTGCTCTCTGTACTGACTGTGGAAGATTTGTCATATTGAAAGCTTTCCTTAAACTTGTGTTTTCTGGGCATAATTTTTACGTGGTGCCCAGTTCTTGATCTCTTCCCTTGTGATCCTGGTTTTGTCCAATGTTACTGGATGAGAAAAAGCCATGGTCTGTCCTAACATAACTTACAGATAGAGAGGATCCTCATACAAAAGATCTTAGCATGAGTGAATACCCTTAAATCAGAAACGGGTTGGTCTTGACCCCTGGTCAGCACTCAGGAGTCAGAAAAGAACTTTCTCTCTGCCCAGTAAGCCATAACCAGAACCTTCTACAGAGATAAGACATTAAGAGCAGCTCTACAAGAAAAGTAAGCAGACCTGGAGCCACCCAAATACAGCAGCTTTTTTCTACTCCCCGCAATTCCCAGCCACATACACCTCTAGATTCCTACAAATATTCACATAGGTAAATAGTTAAATGTGCACAACTTCTGTTTCCAAATGTATCACCTCTGTCTTTTCCTTCTCTAGTTTGAACAAAGAAACTTCCATTTCCTATCAAAATCCACTGATGTCACATCCAAAGACACATTTTGGGTGGGACCTGTCAGTCATGTCCATTCAAAAATATAAGTTTCTGGCTGTGAAATTTAGGCATCATTCAGGCACTACTGAACTTAGCCTGAGACAGTTCTTAACACGATGAAAACTGAATTCTAGCTGCCTACAAAACTCCTCAGTCAAAGGGGGAGATCCCAGGAAGTTGTGCAGCAACCTCAGTCATCTAAGACTTGACTTTGCAGTCCTGATGCAGATATACACACCTCCTGCTCAATCTAGCTTTTGGACATCCCACTGCAGGAGGGAGGAATCTGGGTGGTAATGAGGATCCTAGTGCTCAGACAGTGATCTGAAGCCTGGGAATGATGTTTACCAGAAAGCAAGGATCTGCTTTTCCTCACCACTACAATCCAAACCTACTGATTTAAAATTCCATCTCTCATACAAGCAACAATAAATAAGAACAAGCTCTTGCCAAAAGAGACAGAGAGAAGCACTTCCTACAGGACTGGCAAAGTCTGTGAAATGCAGAGCTGTAAGTAAATCATCTCACTCCAGTCACAGGCCTGTATCCAGCAGAATAATTCAACACAAATTCCTAGGTGATTTATGCACCACAAGTAAAACCCCTCTGCTTTGCAATAAACAATGGCTGGAGCACTTGGGTAAGGCCTTTGATGAGAGGTTCCAGTGAGGGGAGGGAAAACTTCCTACAACTCAGCTGAAAAGAGCTGCCCTACCATCAAACTCCTAAAATGCAAACCATTTTCATGGATCCATGAAAATAAAGGCCATTTATAAATAAACTGGAGTTGTGGGGGGTAATGAGATCATGGAAAGGGAAAAGAGATATAATTATGGGGAAAATGCTGATTTTTCACCAGCTCAGACTCTGCTCCAGAGTCCCACATGCTTCTGGCCCCCTCCAGGAAGCTCTCTGCTGTAAAATCTGGCAGGAGGGAAATCAAGGATGAGTGTATGCTGGCACAGCACTTCCCCCTGCACCTAGAGCTTTAATGATGACAAACTGCAAGCTGGACTGATTTCACGTTGGGAAGGAATCTTCACTATAGAGATTCTTGGAACTAAAAAAAGATGTTGTCCTCAAAATGCAGTAGGGTAACAGCAGAAGATATGCACTGTATTACTTGAACAATCTGCTTATATATTTCCTTAAAGTTTTAAAGTGAAATTGTTCTGCTTTAGAATAGAAATACGTAATATGCAGTGTGCTCTTATTTGGTGAAACCTTACTTACTCACAGCTGCATTTCCTTGCCAAAAATATTTGTTTTTTCTTATAGCCCAAAGCAGTCCACAAAGCCAGAGAAGGATATTTTTACAGATTAAGAGACAGGAGTGAATGGAATTGTTGGTGAATATTATAATGGTCCTTTATTTCCTTTTGTTATGAAGAACTTCAAAATTTTCCAAGACTGACAGTGCAGTTAAATTCCCTGAGGACTGCAGACATTAGAAGAGAATCCCCAGTCTGTACCAAGAGTGAGTATAACAAATATGTGGTTCCTGTCTTTGGTGTAAATCATCTGGGAAATGGCAACAATTGTGTGGTCAGAGGGAAGGTCCTGAGGCACCAGGAATAACCTATAATAATTCTACAGTGCCACATCTAATCTTCCAGCACAGACACTTGAGTTAAAGAATGACTTTCAGTTGGCATTCCTACTGAATAAGAGTGAAACAGTAATAGTTAAATATATGTTGCATGCTGTATTTAAAAATTAGCAGGGCACTTATTGAAAACAGCGGGCAGGAAAGGCTGTAAGTAAAAAGGATGTTGCTTCATCTGTCCATCAAAGCCTGAATTTAAACTTAAGTTACACCAGAAAAAAAAAAAAAAAAAAAAAAAAAAACCAAAAAAAAAACAGAAAAAAAAGTTGAGTATAATCTAAGTAGTCTAAGAAAGGAGGGTCACAGTAAATAACCAAAAAGCACAAATGTGACTGATGTCTGCTAAGGGAAAAAGTATCCACATCAAGGCTGAGCTCAGATACCCCCATGGCACAAAAGAGAGGGGTGGGCATTCTCCAGGTACATCTACACTAAAGCTCTAACATTACCCAGGGAAAAAAAAACACATTTATTTTAGTGGTAACAGTCAAACTTGCAGTCAAGCAAAATATGGAAGATAAAAGCAAGAAAAGTCATCTCTGAGAACAGACAATCAATTGCACATGTTTGGTCTTCTTTATGTTTCTCACGGAAGTTTAAACCATAGGATTTCTATGAAATCATATCGGCACAGTGAAACATTATAATGGAGACAGCAAAATACAAATTAAGATGGAGTGTAAGCAGATGTACCTCTATTTTTAACTCAGCTGAGCTGTCAGGTCTGCTAAAACTCAAGAATTCCTCTAGCCAGTGACAGTTTAGTTTAACACTGGTAATATTTACCAACAACACAGCAGGGTGCTGTAATCTCATTCTGAGTTTACCTGTTCCACTCAGGAACTTGTCCCACAGTAACTGCCATAAAAAAGGTACATAAATTTTGCACAAAACTTTTGAAGCAAAAAAGGAGGAAATTTCAAAGCCTTGCAGAACCTTAGTAGGATTTGATGGCCTCACTTCCACTTGCCATTTTGCAACATCTTGCTCCCAATAAGGAGTAATTCCTCTCACATTAAAAGTTAGTGTTTTACTCTTTGAAAAACTACGTGCAGTACTTCAGCTTTAGCACAAAATAGAAAAAAATATTTTACAAAGCTTATTGGCTATCCATATTACCAACAGCAGCTTTTGCAGGCAATCACATAGGGGTAGATCATATAATAAAAATGGTTAGAGTTTGATTACTCAAAAGACAAATGGTAACAACTGTCATCTTTCTTATACTACAAACTATTTTAAAACAGATATTTGTTGAGGGTTTTTCTTCCTATTTCTTAATATCTTCATTCATTTCTTCCTAAGTAGACATCTTATAAAAGAATATTTCTAGTCAGCTGTTTACTCAATTTTTTTTTCTTTACTTGGTGTTTATAGTACAAACAAAATATGATACAACAAAAATTGTTTTGCCTTTCTTTTAGTTACTGTGGTAAATCCATAAAAATCATGACTGGTTTGTTTTGTCTTATTTTAGAGCCAACATCTTCCATGTTTGTAAAGATAAAATTTATAAATATACAAAAAAAAAACCCCCACTAGGAACACATGTGGATGTGTTCAGATGAATAAAACTTGTAAAATCAGGAGTAAAAAAATCAAATCAATCTCAAAACTGTCAAATACTTTCACACTGATTCATAATATGAATACCAGCTTCTGATTATTTGCCAGATTTTGTAACCATACCCTCCAATAAAAATTCACCAATGTAAATGGCAATTCCTCTCCTTTGAACAAGTCAATACCTAAAAGACCCCAAAAAGAAGTTTGACATTCTTCCAGGAATAAGCACTATCCAAAAGCATAGGCAACAATGGGGGTTAAATGGATTTTTGTTATAGTAAATTATTATCAGAGCCACAAAAAAAGCAGTGGGGATATTATTTTCAGTGTTCTGATCAATCCAAGGTTTCATTTGCTGAAGTAAGTGGAAATGAATTAATCTGCATCACCTCAGAACCAGGTCCCTTGGTGTTTTATGCAAGTCCACATTACCTTATGAGATCAATAGGCTGAAACTTGTAAAACACTCTGTATCTTGCCCATTCTTGATACAGCAGCTAAAAAAAGAAAAGAAAAGAAAAGAAAAGAAAGAAAGAAAGAAAGAAAGAAAGAAAGAAAGAAAGAAAGAAAGAAAGAAAGAAAGAAAGAAAGAGAGAGAGAAAAAGAGAAAGAAAGAAAGAAAGAAAGAAAGAAAGAAAGAAAGAAAGAAAGAAAGAAAGAAAGAAAGAAAGAAAGAAAGAAAGAAAGAAAGAAAGAAAGAAAGAAAGAAAGAAAGAAAGAAAGAAAGAAAGAAAGAAAGAAAGAAAAAGAAAAAACAGTCTGAGAATTAAATTGAAAAAAGTTATCACTTCTGTTTTCACAAAAATCATCTAAGAGCTAAAAATAATTGCTGCACTTCTGGGGCTGATAAACCCAGTAGAACCCATATAAAAGCCACTTGTGTTCCCATGCTGGGGACATAACACAAGGCCACATATGCTGCTGGACATGCAGATTCCCCCCACAGCTTACAGAGAGCTCAAAGGAAGGACCAGATTCTACAGAAACTTTTTGCAGTGGGAGGAATCCAGCTGGAATAGGAGCGGGGATAAAAGGAAACCTTGCAGGACCTGGGGTAGATTGACCACAACACACTCAACTGCAACAGGCAAAGAACTTGGGATAGACTTGCTTATTCCCTCTCTGATTCCCATGGTTTATGGGACACAACTTCACTGAAGAGGATTGTCCAGGCTGCCATAAGGATATTTTCATATGAATGCTTGTTCTTGCTTGTTCAAAAACACCCCTTGCCATTACCCCCGAGCATTACCTATAAAATGTTATTTATTTTCATAAATAATCATACTAATAAATACATTCATTCACATATATAAAAGAAGAAAGTTAAAACTATTACGATCCTAAAACTCCCCAAAGGCTTCCTGAACACAGCTACAGAATGGAATTTGAAGAGTGAAAAGAAAACTGTCTAAAATAGCATTCCATTTAGGAACAGGTACTTTCTGTAAGTTTATAGGAATTTTCTGATCTGCTTCTAATAATAGGGATGCTGCTCTAGTATATGATGACAGTGGAATTCCCAGGTGGGTTACAAAGCCCTAATGGACTTTTTTAATGTCAAACATAGAGACAGCAATGAAGGGTTAAAAGTTGCCAGTGGGCCAGAAACGTAAAGACTAAACCAGTGTTAATACTTATGGTGAGTTATTACCATTCTGCTGCTCAATACCATTCTTAAAAAGACTTTTTTTTTTTTTTTTAGAGCAGAAATCACACTGAAACTGGGAAATTCCTTAGGTCTTAGGAAAAACTGAAACCCTCTCAGTTTAAGGTTTCCACAGCAGATTTCTAATTCTTGTAGGATGGGACACAAGTGTTGTGTCAATGTTCATTTTCTCCAAGGAAATCCTAAATAAGGTTGATAAGGATTAACCTTTTATGCTATAAACTGGTACATAAACCTTAATTACTTGTGCTGCCTTATTGGCTTAAGTACTCCATAAGGACTGAGTTCATATTTGGGGTTTTTAGAAGAAAAAATTGACTTCAAAGATACAGGTAAGTTAAAGAGGGCAAAATAAAAGAGGGCAGAAGAAAAAAAAAAGTTTTTAAATGCCCTCCTTTCTTTTAAACCTGATCAGGGTTCTTCAGGAAATTAAACACTGAGACTATTAGATTCAGATAGAAAACAGATGATGTTATGCATAGGAATACTACAGAAGATTCAAGGCCTAGGCAGAAGGGACATATGTGAATAATCAATGAAGTATTTCTGGAAAGAAGCTTTTATGTTTTTAATACTTAACACTTCATAACTGAGCCTAATAAGCAGAATAAAAAGAGGGCAGCACAAAATACAACTAGTAGGGGGAATATTTTTCCAGACACTGGTCCTTCTGGGCCCTCTTCCCCCGCATTACACAGTACCCAATTTTCCTCCATTGACTGATGTTCATGTAGTGTTTTCCTCTAAAATATTTGTTTTCCAAAATATTTGTTTTCAGTAATCTGTGGAGCTGCCTCTCAGAGAAAATTCTCCAAGTCCAGAGGAGACAATGCCTTCATGAACAAAAAGTTCAAAGTAACAGACACAAATAAACAAGCTTCTTTTATAGTTTGTTTTCTAACTTTGTTTTGCTTACCAAGGTTCATACACTAAATTAAATTGTATACGGCCCATGAAGACATCTAGCGGCTGAATGGCAACATTATTTACCAAAAACTACAAAGATTATGTTTTTTAAATTTTACTAATTCAGCATTGGAGAAATCAGATTTATTTGTATGACCTTCATTTGTATGAACTCAGTCTTCATGGTATAGTAAATATTGGAGGTTTCCAAACATTCCCTTTTTCTTCATTCTGCCTTCTTCCCTTTCTCTCCCTTTATTTTCCCTCTGCATTTCCTATCCCACTGTTTGCATATCAAGGAAAAGAAAATGAGCAAACATAAAATAATATGGAAAGGATCTTAATAGATGACTTATTAGTAATCTATAAAACTAAATTAATTATTTATTAGTAATTAAATTGTTTTTTCCCATTTCTAAAAGTAAGCATATATATTAAACAGAATTTGAATTCACACTGTTTATTTTGAGGATTGCTCTATTTTTTAATGTCTTTTGATAGCTAGAAACTTTAATTACAAAATAATTAGAACCAGATTTTTAGAAATTGCATGCATTTATTTGAGTGCACAATCAAATGAAAAGTACAACTATATTTTATTTTAGTAACCACAGTTCTCTAGGAGCATTTAGTTAGGAAAATAAAATTATTACATGGGTTTTTTAATAATTTTAGCTTCCTGACAGGCTGAAAATCATGTATATGTATGCAGAGGGAATCTGGAAGCATTTCAAAATGCAAGTGTCAAATTAAATTAACTGACATGCTTTATAAGAAGACATTATAAAAATCTTGGGAAAACATTTTAAAATGTAGAAATAGAGGCAAATATGTAATTCAAAAAGTGCATACATTTGTTACAATATCTACTTGTTTGTACAATGGCTAATACTTTACAATGACATTTAGAACATCATTTATTACATTAAATATAATACAAAATAAATTTTGCTATGTATTTTACCTTTCTTTCATTCATGTCATCATTTTGGCCTTCATATTCACCCTGGCAAAAGAAAATAATTTAAAAACTGATGTAAAAGCAGAAAAAAATAAAAAATAAAGAAAAGTTTGGTTACTTGTTCCTACATTGTTAATTTTACTTTCAGGTCACAACTTGAAATCTACTTATATAGGAGTTTTCATATTAGAATCACACTTAAAATAGATTTTCAGTGTCACAGACAGCAAATAAGAATGTGAATGGATGTCTCCTGAGTGACACCAGCAGAGGACTGGATTTTTTCATAGTGCATACATACATCATGAAGTGGGTAGGCTGCATCATAAACATTGTTTGCTATTAACGTGCCAATCCCTAAAAGAAAAAGAAAAATGCAGGTGGTAAACAGGCACGATTTAACAGAAAACATTATTAGAGATTTCATTTCATAATATTCCAGAGGGGACAGAGCTGTGTAACTGACAATATTCAGAGTGAGAAGAGAGCCACATAGGGTTTCTGGCTGTGGAAAACATTTTTCAGAGAAACTCACTTCCATAAAGTGCTTTTTCTTCAGTGAACAGCACAGTGCAAAGACTCTTCTGATCACTTTCTCATCCTGACAGCAAAGAGCCACATGAGAAGCAAAGCATTGAGAAGTCCTTCTTGAATCTTTACAATGGCCAGAACTACAGATTCCATTGGCCAACAATTAAAAACAACCCCCACAAAAACTTCCAAAGAAGTTTGTGGTTATGAAATTATAGAATGGTTCGGTTGGCAGGACCTTAAAGATCCATCAGTCCCTTCCCCCTAGGCACACCTTCCACTATCCCAGGTTGCTTAAAGCCCCATCCAGCCTGGCCATGGGCACTTCAGGGAATTTAGTTTTGCAAGAGAATTCCCAGCAGTGACTGCAGCACCTGTAGAGAGACACAAGATCCCTACTGGCTCTCAAGACCTGCAACTCTTACAGCAATTCCATCTTCAGTCCCTGGAACAATTGTTCCATAAAAAGGCAACCAAAGATTAGTAGTTTCTGATTATTAGTTATACAGAACAACATAGATCTATAAATTTATTCCAGGCTTCTCTGCTTTCAATACCCAGAAAAACAAGTAACTAGCTATCATGTCTTTAGTGATGAAAAACATTCCACAGTCAAATTACACATTGTCCTGAAATATTTGGGAGAAACCTTCTGGTCAGAGATGCTAGACAGGCAGTACCAATAAATGTCTCCCTTGACAGAAGGACAAGTACAACTACCTGCATTCACAGAATCAGGAAATTATGCTTCAGCAGTGACAATAGTGACAAGCCTGCTCCTGAAAACATTCAGTGTTTGGAAGTTTACAGTTACTCAGAGTTATGCTAGAAGAAAACAAGCCTTCCTTGTTTAATATCATAGGAGCAGAATCAGGTTCAGCCTTACACAGATGTAAAAAAATCCATAAGCAAATGTGTTTGAAGTATTGTTAATTTCATAAAACAGGTCTATAAAACCAGACTGCTATAAGCACTTCCAACATCACTGTCCTGCCTCTTGTGCAAAATAAGCAATGAACTCTAATAACAAAAGAAAAAAAATTTAAAAATCTTTTAAACCTCTCCTGATGAGTGGTTTTAAGCTTAAGACCAGTGAGATGGGAAAGCCTTAGTGACATATGAAACAGAGGTCTTTTTGGGGGAGGATCTCAGAAGATCAAAGGAATAAGTGAATTTAGGTCAAACATGATGCACAATCCTGTTTTGGCTACAGACCAGAAAGATGGAAAGGATGGGAATGCTGAAATAGTTATTTCATGTCAAATGAGTTCTTGAGCTGACCTGAGCTTGAAGTGCATCAGGCTGTATTTTCATGCTAGAGTTAAAAAATTCCTGAGAAGCTATTACTAGTCCTTTGATCTCTAATGATGTTTTTTATTCCACTATAACCCAGAACAAGGTATTAAAGTAAAGAAAACCTTAAGAGGAAAATATCTCCATTGTCAAAGTGCTCTGTCCCTTCCTACTCTGTCCTTGAGCTTCTCTCCAGTTTTCTCTGCAGAAAATTCCAAAGCCTCCAGCAGGGTTCCCAGCACTCCAGAAAAATAAGGCAGCATTCCCCTCTATTGCCCCACTAGAGGATTTTGAGCAGATCAAAACATAGAACACCACCAAATAAACAGTTTAAAAAGCAACAAATGTTGCCAAAACATGTTTTAGAAATTGAGAATGCCTGACATTTTTAAAACCATATTTTAATATTTTTTTAAAGGAAACAGTGTGGCAGTCATAAATTTAAAAGTTTATACTGGAAAAAGGCAAGTGGTTTTGGTTCAAAAAGAAAAAGCATTTTTTGTGCCTTTCATTTTGTTATGCTTTTTATGTAATTAAAACAAAATCTATCTCCTGTTCAAGGAAACCTAAATTAATCTATTTTCCTGTACCAAAAATGTGTGTTATTGGAGCTGCCCTGCCCAAAATCACACCAGGACTGTGCAGAATCTTGATGCAGCATTTTATTTGCCAGAAATTACCCTTGGACACTGTAATCCGTCCATAGGTAGCCAAGTTTACAGAAAGATTCCTAGAAAATATGTCAGGGAGGACGATCGCTTCTTTTCCACATGTCCCATGATCTCACAAAGGGTGAGAGAGAAGAGTACAGAAAAGAGAATATGTACACCTGTATAAATTCTGAACTTCAAGAGAATTAAATACATTCTGAACATCAAGCTCCAAGTATTTCAGCATCATCCCAAAATATCTTCAAAACAGTCATATTTAGTCATATATTTCACTAGGCAGCTCAGGGAGGTAATTTTTGAAGCTGAAGCAATAAAAATAACCTGGAAAGGTGAATTATTCCATTGAAATGGCAAGAAAAATATGGTCCTGCAAGAAATAATACAACATATTGCAGTTGACATCTGAATTTTCCAAAGCAGATCATAGAGTAATCAAATCCAATTTTATAACGATTCATTAAATGTGAGTAATGTGCCAGATGCTGCACCTTTAGAAAAATGAAAAGCCAGCTCCCATTACCATCCAAACCATGGACTATAAACGCTGATTATATGCCTAAGAAAAAAAAAATTTCAATCTCTAATTTTTTTTCTTTTGGGAAGATGTGCCAGCATATTTTGTGTCCTGCTAGAAAAAACAATATTCTGTGAAATACCTACAAAATTCCTTTCAAAAGAACACCTCTAATTCTCTTTCCTCCACCTTACCCATGCTGTTTCTGGCCTTCGTAAATGTGCGCTTCAAAATTTCCCTCACCTGCAAAAAAGAACAGTGGGATAACAAAAAGATCCTTTTTAGCATGAATTTCATAATAGCAATTAGCAATAAAACAAAGTTCTAAAATAGATGGCTTCTGCAGTGTTCATTTGTACAAATATTTAAACCATTTAGCAGATTTTATGACTGGATTATCTGCCCAGCATTTGTGGGCTAAAGCCTGCTGTGTTATGTCCTTATAGAAGTATTTGAAGTAGTAGAACTATATGGCAGGAAATCTAGTTAAAGATTAGGAGTAGGGCTGAAAAGAACTTTGAACACTGAAGAGGAGTCAATAGCTTCCCTGCAGAGCACTTCCCACTCCTGCAGCTCCAGAAAGAAAGTCCTTATATACATATATGTCAGGAATTAGAGCTCAGCAAGAATACACAAATGCATAAATTCATAAAAACAGCAAAGCTGAAACTAAAACACTCCCTGTAAATCCCATTCTAAACCCCACTACCAAATCCCACTCAGGACAAGAAGACAAGGATAAGTTATTTTTACTAACTTACTATTCGGCTGCGGGTTGCATTGTCAAAAAAGGTATCTTTGTCTTTGATGTTATACCTGAAATATTGAGGAAAAAGAAAATCACCTCTGTTTTAAGACATGGAAGCAACACGTAAGACAAGACAACAGATAAATTCTAATTTAGAAGTCACTCAGAAACCACAGCTAATCAGAAAAGCAGATGTTTAAAGGGAATATAGATTACACAGCACAGCTATGTGCTATGTAAGACCCAATCATTCAGAGCTCTACCAGGATTGCACTGATGGTGGGCATTTATATGCAAAATTATTAGCTAATATAAAATGCCTTTTGAGGAAGAAGAACCTGTATTGTTTACAGAAGATGACCTTTTAATATTTTTCTTATAACATCTCCTCGACACAATAACATACTGAGGTTGTGTTAGTAGGTTTCAACCAGCCTGATGCAGATATTCATTACTCTTTTCCTGGCCACTAAACAGTCAATATTTCACTTGATTTCAAGTAACTATTCCACCACAATTATGCCTTCCCTTAAACCTCAAAATCATCATATGTGAAATTAGCTTCCCAGTATATTCTTCTCCATCAACCATCAATTCTCCTCCATCTGACTTATATTCAGAATTAATTAAAATTGTCAGAGGGCAATAAATGAAATGGTGGGTCACTGTATTTATTACTAAATTTTATTTATTGAACCTAAATACAAGGAGACACCCAGGAGGAAAACATAGTGCTTCATGTCAAACTGGGCCCAGAAATATTATTCTGAGTGAAAGAGCTGGCATCAAGTACTCCTTATCTGCATATTATTAGCTTAGTTTTAATTGCTACAATGAATCTATCAAGATGAAAAATACTGCTGTATTTCTACTAGCTCCTGTTTTTTCAAAAGAGGCAGTAATATCCTTAACCAAATAATCAGGAATTTGTTGGGAGGATTTCTACATTTCAAGCTAAACATACAGAAATTTATTTGATGCACTGCTTCCAGTGCCTTATCCTACAGAGGTAAGAGGAACACTGGCAGAGAGTCTCTGCAGCTTGTATTTCTGTTAATCCACTGAAAAACTGACAATTTTGGATGTTCCCTCAGGATTTGCAGATACGCTTGATGAACTTCTGAATTTTGACTGAAATGTGGGAAAAAGAAGTAACAACTCTAAGATTATACATTCCAGCTTTCTTTCACTGTCCATTGTCACTGTTGAGTAAGAGATGACACAGACTCACCAGAAGGCTAGTTTGCACAGCAGCAGCTTTAACACGAAAATTCTCTCTTTTTATAGACTGATCCAATGCATTTCACCCGATTGGCTAAGTAATAAAAACACCTTTCTTTGAGAAAAACAGGAAAACAGAGAGTAGGAAAACACCACCTGCAGGATGTTTATAATAACAAGCTATCATCGTTTCTCTACAACTCCCTAAAATTTTCATGTGTCCACTGTGAGAAAACTTATCTGGTTTTCTCACTCTCTGACCAGGCTGTCACAACCACAGTCCATCACACTTTAAAGTACTCACAAATATATTTTCTCTCTGGAAAATGGATAGGACAAGGTTTTCATCTTGGTATTTTCTTGTTGTGGCACCTGGGGTTGCAGAGGTTCAGTCAATTTGCACCATATTTCATTTAATGTTTTGAGTATTCCCTTTTCTTCTGTGATTTCATACATCTGAAGAAATAAAACTGTACATTAGTATGCCCCTTTTTATTACACTAAAATAAAGAAAAAAAATGGCTGTACACATATGTTTAAACCTGTAATTAAAAGAAGTGCCTTCTCTGAAGACATATTTGCATATGACTATATGCACCTGAATCCATATGGGTTGCAGTTCCAAAAAGTTCTTGTACCTTAACAGCCAATTCCAGAAAAAAAATCATTACAGCAGAATTATTAATACAAGAAAAAAGAAAACCAGTTCTTCACCCAGAGCTCCAGGTATGTGCTCTTCTCACAGTTAAACCACCTGTCCAGAAGGATAATACTAAAATATAATAATATTAAAAAATTTACTAAAATCCAGGGGAAAAAAACTAGTTACATCTACTACCTTCCTCTCAACCAATAGGCAGGAAACCTTATAGTAGAAGGATATAGAATTAGTTAGCCAGGACTTTTCCTTTGTGAAACCTTGTTGTCTGTGCCTGAGGAATGCTTTGTCCTTCAAATACCTTTTTGCTGCATGTGGTATGACTCTCTCCATAATTATTCCAAGTCCTGAGGTTGGAATATTAGGGATCTCATTTCCTGGCTCTTCCCTCATTTAAATTGTAGTAATACCAAGTAGTTCCCATTCAGCAAGTCCCAAGTCCTTTGGGAGTGGATTGAAGGGGTCCTGCTAATTCCTTCAGTACTGTGGGATCAATTCACAAGGCCCCATGGACTTCTAGACATCTAGTGGACACTGATGCTCCCTTAAAAATTCAGTGGCCACAAATGGAAAACCACAAACTGTTCCCACAGCTGCAGTTCTCTGCCTCAGGATCAGGCAGTCCAAGACAATTAATATTAAAGGCTGAGGCAAAAAAAGCATTGAAGGCCCCCTTTTTTCATCATTCCTATTTGTCAGGTGACCATTTTCAACAATGATTGTTCCAATATCTTCCTCACACCTTCTCTTGTTATTAACATACTTTAAAAAGTGATTTAATTTTGTGGCACAATACTGGCCCGTTTGAGCTCTAGATGAGTTTTGGCCTTTTGTGTTTTCTCCCTGAATATGTGAACCACAGCTTTGTAAACTTCCTGTGAGGCCTGGCCTTGCTGCTAGAGATGCAAAATTGCTTTTTCTTCTCAAGCTGCACGAGGAATTCCCTGTTCAATCAAGCACTCATGGAGCACTCAAAAGCAGATTCCCAGGGAGCAGTGCTGAGTAGCTCCCTGGGTGGTTTTGAGTTTACTTTCTTGAAACCTAGAGCAACACTTCTTCTGACCTTTTTTGTTCTCATTAGACTGAATATTTTAAATTCAGCCATTTTATGGTTGCCATAGCTAAGGCAGCCTCCTATTATCACATATCCCATATGTCCTTCTCTGTTTACAAGTAGCCAGTCTGGGAGACCATTTTTCCTAATTGGCTCACTGAATCCTTGTATTATCTTCAAAGTATCTGCAAAGTATTATCTTCAACACCCTTCAGGAATTTCTCAGACTTGCTTGTCACAGCACTCCCAATTAATGTTTGGGAAGTGACCATTTCCCACAAGCACAAGAAGTGTCTCCTGCTTGCCTATGGAATGATTCATCTGTCCTACAGAACACTCTGACATCTGCCTTGTTTTCCATCCCCCTAACCCTCACCCAGAAGATGTCAGCCTTATAATCCCTTAACTGCAGCTATTCCCTTCCATACAGGACAACTCCTCCACCTCTCCATCTCTGCCTATCACTCCTGAACAGCCTTTACTTCCCTATCCAAGCATTCAGTCACAGGATTCAATCCCCCAAGACTCACTAAAGCCAGAGACAGCACAGCTCTGGCCACAGAGCAGCCCACCCAGTTGTTCCTATTTTTTTCCCATACTCATATTTGAGTCTGGCACAGTCTCACACACCAAAATAGCTCTGTTACCATATCCAGAAGTTGATATATAGTTAAAAGGCCTCAGAGGGTATCTTTGCCCAGCGTGCCTTATATTCTGAAAGATTATTTAAAACAGAATGTTTTGGGAACAAATATTTGTAACCAATTCGTGTTTAGAGGTGGATTAATTCTTTCCCCTGAAAATACCTTTTTATGAATAGTTTAGTATGATCCTTAAATAAATAAATAAAAATAGCATCACAGAAAATTCCTAAGGTGCCTTGACAGCAATATTTTGTATCTTTGAACAAAACCAGAACTTTCCTTTTGGTGGTTACTGAATGAATTTTTTTACTTTATATGGCCAAATCCCCAAAATACAAGATTTCAGTTTTTTCAAAGTGGACTTCTTTTCTTTCAAAGGAAATTCCTCTTTCAACTGTTTTTAATTTCAAAAAAACACCCAAACCCTAGGATATGAATAGAGCTTTTCTGTCAAGCTTGTTTCTGGGAATGCTGCCATTTCTGCAGCTAGAGATAACAGAGGATTTTTTTTTATTTTTGGAGATAATAGAAGATTTTTTTTCTCCCAATCAGAGGAGAGAGGAGGGATGCAGAACTGCTGTGAATGAGGAGGGTGCCATCAGAGATTATCAGCTCCTGGACAGCCCTTAACCAGCTCAAAATGATGACAATACTCATCAATTAAAATAGTGTAAAATTTACTTTGGTGCATCTGCAAGAAACTTGGATGAGAAAATTCCCATAAGAGCAGAAGGAGGGAGAAATAAGTAGGCACTAAAAATGCATAAAATGAATTAATTTTGGAAGAGATCGAAGAGAGGAGGTGAATATGTAGAAAGTTTCTAGGAGTACTATAGCTGTCTAAAACCTACTCATTTTCAAAGATTGATTGGCAATATCCTTTTTTTTTTTCCCTGGGATGCAAGCACATTGAGGGTATGCAAGATTGATTTGGGCAGTCTTCTGATAATGACATGTTGTACCAGCATGAAACATGAACCAGAATGAAGCTTTTGGTGGGTGAAAACAAGATGAAAAACTCAAAGAACTAGACAGTTGGAGAAAAAAAAAAAAAACAAACAATTTTTCCTTTATTTCTAATGACAATGCAAAGAAATAAATGTTCTTTAGTGCAGTTGATGAGTATCACTAACTAAAAGCACAAGGCAGTTCCCCTTGACTCTGATGGAATTGTTAACCAATGGACTAAATCATTTCAGGAACACAGATTGGGGACTTTGCTACTTGGAATTTACAAGGTTTGACAGCAACTCTTCTGAAAACAGACAGAAAAGAAGAGTTTGCTGAAGTTTTAGTGACAACAGGCAGATCTGCATTCACTAAGTCATTGATACCGCCAAAACAGATTCTCTGGGAAGAGCCTCTCTCTCTTTGGATAAGTCTTAAGATGGTGACCAGTTTCATACTATCTTCTACACTACCCCTCACCTTTGAGAGAATTTCCGTGACAAAAATCCAGACAGCTCCTGCCTTCTCAGCTTTCAAAGCCCTCCTTAACACTCATCTCTGTCATCACCCTCCTGAATGCAGTCCCTCAGCCAGCTGCCTCTGTGGCCTTTAAAAACCCTTTGGAAATCCCCTCTTAAAAATAGCTCTGAACAGTAAATCATGTGAAAAGATTTGGAAATGTGAAAAAATAAGTCTGACAGTTTGTTTTCTCTGATTTTTGAAAAAAAGGAACTCCATGGGCTTCTATATATTCAATGATGATTCTGATCCTTCAATCATAAAACATATTGATAGAAAATGGGAGATATTTACCTTTTTAGTGGGCATTTTTATTTTAAGGAGTTCTGCTTCTCGACTGAGGACTTGCCAAGGCGCGTGTATACGGACAAAACTAACTCCTTGGCTCTTGTTCTGAAACATAAAAAAAAGGGGGAAAAATGTCTTTAAATATTCTTGAATACAATGTAGTGCTAATATCTCAAGTTGTCAGCTCCAACAAAATCATTCAGCAGTAGGCAACAATCACAGGGAATAACCAACTTCTGCTACAGAAAAGTGACATTTTCCTTAAAAGATGAATCTTTTATGCTCAAAAATCCATTAATCTACTGCCTGCAGTGTAGCTGTGTGTGCACCAGGATGACAGAAATCTATAGGTCCAGATTTTGGAATTACACAAATGAGAAACACCCAAGATACCGCTTTTTTTTGTACATTGATATTTGAGAAAGGATCTGATTTCTTTTGTGGGCTTTTGTGTCCATCTGAACCAACAAGATAAAATAAAATTCTCCTGCTCTGGGTGGACTTTGCTCTAGTTATCATTTTCCATTTTGGCCAACTATTTTCCAGACACTTCACCAGATCAGTGGTTCCTTACAGTGAATCAGGCCCAACATTCGTTGCCCTAAATATCTGCAGTTAGAATAGCGAACCTAAAGAAAACATAAAAATTTAACTTCTGTAAGAGATATGAGCCTCACGTTTATGTAAATGATTGGTTATGCCGGTCAGAAGCATAAAATGCCCAAAAGAGCTTTGGCACTGCCATTTTTTTGCAATCCATGCAAAAGATGTCCTGGTAGCACATCGGAGCTACAGAAAAGAACCCTGTGAGCAGAAAGCAGCATCCCTGAGAAAAACATGAAAATTAAATGAAGGAGGGTTCCGACAGCATTTTCCTCAAGGCACACAAAGAAATTGTACCAGCAAATCACAGGGATAAATGCTTGCTGTGGAAATGTAGGGAAGAAAAGTTGGGAGGGAGATTAGAAAGTGAATATCAGAGAAATCAAGACAATGACCATCTGTCACACCATCTCCCATACTGCACCTCCTCTTTGAGGGGATTTCCTTCACAAAAATCCAAACAGCTCCTGCCTTCTCAGATTTCAAAGCCCTCCTGAAAACTCTCCTCTGCCATCATCCTCCTGAACACAGACTGTCAGATGATATTCCTTAGAGAAAGGCATGGAAGTAGACACAAGACGACTTTCAGGAGGAATTTCTTCACTGAGAGGGTGGCTAGGCATTGGAAGGGGCTGCCCAGGGAGGTGGTGAATCCCTGGAGGTGTGCAAGGAATGACTGGATGTGGCAGTGCTCTTGGCTGGATGACAAAATGGTGACAGGTTGAAGGCTGGACTCAAAGATCTTGGGAGGTCTTTTCCAACCACAGTGATCCTCTGATTCAAGGCTTCATTAAAGCCAAGATTAATGATCTTTGTGTGGCTGCTTCCATCTTTATGTAAACTCCAAACATGTGTTTGCTGAATGTGTCCTTATGCTTCCTGACTAAAAATCAAAAATAAAAATTTAGATGGAAATCCTACGATTAGTGCAGTCACTTTGCTCTTATTTCCCCTATAGGTGCAACATGAATGATAAAAATCACTCCCTCACCTTCAGCTAACATTTCTTCAGTGGACTGATGCTAAAGAGCAGAAAGAGCTGCAGAATCTCTCTTCCATCAGTCCACTGGGGAAGTCAGCCTTAAGAGAAGGAAGGAAAAATTTACTGGGCATAAGCAGATGTTCTGGTAATCATTTGCTGAAAATATATTAATAACAGATGAGAGATTACATTTCAGTGGGTGAAGATCAGGAGTTTCTTCTGAGCTTTTGGCTAAAATCAAGCACATGTCCCTGTCTGGGAGATTATATTCCATGTTGGCAAGAGGAATGACAGTGTGATCTAATTGGTTGTTTCCACCTCGAACTCATATGACTACACAGATTGCAAATAAAATTAGGCAAATAATTTGATTGAAGAGACCAGATGAAGAATATGACCCTTGTATATATCAACAAAAATAAATTGGAAAGTTGTGCTGTTCATGAAGTGATAGCAGATGATGAGGAATCAGACCATCACAAATCTTTTAAAAGATTTAAAATCACCCCATGATGGGAAATTGAGGTAATTTTAATAAACACTAATACAAAGTGAATAAAGTAGGGAAAACTGGACTAGGGGGCTCCTGCTGCATGGTAGTCAAAAGATGCAGAACATTGGGCTGCTGGATATTCACCTTGGGATTACTAGAACCATACTCCCATATCTTCCTAACATTCAAATTAATCAAAGAATTTTAAAATAAATGTGAAACCATCAATTTAATATCATAGCTCAAGAGACAAGCCATCTAGCTCATTTTCTGTGGGCTCACCAAAATAAAAACCTATAGGACTACTCCTCTGGTTAGATTCCTTTCCCCACTTTTCCAGGTTTCACCTGCAGCAGTTCCAGGTGTCTTTAAATGCCCTTTTTTCCTTATAACATCTGGCAAGGATCTGCTCAATAAACTTATTCCCAGAGGGTTTCTCGTATTGCAAATATCTCCAAAAGTTAGAACTTGCTTTTCTCCTTGCCAGAGTGGATTTATAACTGTTTACTGGAGACACCTCCTAACTGCTGTCCTCCGATTAATCACCTGAAATGACAATTGTGCACATGCTCATCACTTTGATCTAATGAAATGTTGTCAGTTTGAATGCTTAGAATCACTCCTGCTGATTCACTGTACTCTGGATGTGTCAGTAAAGCCAACATGTGGTGCTGGCAAACATTGGTTTTGTTAGACCATTCACTTGTTATTTAATACAGCCATCCTTAATCGAGTCCTTTTTCACTTGCAGCTGATGTCCCACAGGACTTTATCCTTGGGCCTGCATTGTTCCATGTCTCTATCACTGCACTCTGTGATTATATTATTTAAATTACAAAGTATTCCTAGGCAGATGACAGATTTGTTGCTTTCATGATGCCTTTTTTCCCCCTGTCAAATATATATATTCCATATACAGACTTCCATATTCCATATACAGACTTCCATATATTCCATATTGAAATATTCCATATTACAGACTTCTTCCAGCACGGGTAACACTGGATTGCATGACACAGCACAGCCAGATTCAGGCAGAGAGTGTAAAAGTGTCTGTGTTTTCTGCCAAATAGATTGAATTTCTATCTGTGAAACAGCGTGTTTCTGTTTCCAGAGCTTTGTGTCCAAGATACAAAATCAGTCAGTGAGAGTGTGGGCCTGTTCCACAAGGAAAAGGAAGTGCAGGGCACTGGTCCAGGTGAGACAACAACACCCAGAATGTCCTGGCATGGACATCTCAGTCCAGAGCAACTCCCTGTTCTTGTTAGCTTATAGGAGAATCTATATCTTATAATTGTAGGCTGGTCATTTAATTCTGCCTCTTAGTCTATGAAGACACTGGAACTTCCCTTTATCAAAAGCCTTTTGTGAAGATAAATATGTTCCAGATTGAGAAATGCTCAAATAAGGCAATAAACTAATAAGACAATATGGCTATATATAATGCATCCTATCATTTTCATATTTGCCTTCACAAAACCCTTTTACCCTTACCAAACTTTCCCCTTTCTTTTTCCATTATTTCTCCACGGTGTAGATTTACCTCAGTGCATGGGTACACAGACATGCTCAAGACCTTAAGCAAAGCTGCAAAATGCACACATTCTGACAGGTTACTTTTCTCTTTCTTAATTTCTACCAACAGTGATGGTGTCAATATCTTGTTTGTTTGGCTCTCTTACTCCCACAGTGAACACAAACAGTTAAAGAATACAATAATGTGTATTAGCATAGAACAGAACACCCAGTCATGAAAAATCTGGCCAAAACACCTAAAAAAAAACCTAAATAATCTCAATTTCTTAGGTAAAGCACTGTGGAATGAAACAATTGGCTTTGCTCATCCTTTGCAATGTTTCCTCATGGCATTGCAACCTCTCCAACCAAAATCTTCCCACTCATGTACAGACAGGAAATGTCTCTGAATGGAAGATGATACAGGAAGCCTAAAAACACAGGTGTGCTTCCCCAAAGAAGATGGAAATTTTTAATGGCAATGAAAAATTGAATGAAAATGAGCTGCCAGAAACTCAAGCACAAATGTAGAATAGGTTGATAAATCTGCCAAATAAAACAAAAGAAAAAACCCAGGGCACAGACCTGTGCATTATTGCAGTGTTCAAAGCAGGATCTATATGCAGGTGACTAACAAATATGCCAGGATTGTAATTCAATTTAAATACACATTTTGGATTAAAAATTACTGCACTTTCACCAATATTTTCCCAATGTTTATCTCTGTCCACTAATCACTACAGCATGAAAAGTATGACTTTTAAACATAAAGCAAAATCATCTCTAATTATTTACAATAACTTTATCAGCAAATTTTTCCTGTGTCAATGACACAAATTTCTTGCTATGTAGGCCTGGCACAATTTCAACACATCTTCTGAGATTGAATACCATAAATAATAATAGTAAAATGTAAAATTAAGAGCCTCCTCACCCAAATCAAACTACCTCACAGAGGAAGGGAGGACTGTGTCTTCTCTACCACCTCCTGTATTTCAGCAGTGTCAACTGAAAATCATGCAAGCAGCTGGCCTAGCTACATTCAGTGCCAAATTATCTAAAAAATAAGCCAATATTCTGTGGAGTACATAATTTCAAACTTTATTATCCATAATAAAATCAACAAACTTCTTGAGGCCAAAGAGTTAACATTTAAAAAGGCAAAATGCAATTCCGCTTGAGGGAATGAATCCCACTAATCTGCACAGAGATTTATGGCCTAAACAATTTTCCAGATGAAGCAGCTTGATCATGGAAGTCAATTTTTAGACCAGATAACAGGCATGTACCCAATGGGGGGATTAATGAAACAGAGACTGACCCCTCACTCTAGCAAAGTAAATTTCAAGGGGAAAAAAAGGATTTGGAGAAAAAAGAAAAAAATTCAAAATACTTAGGACACCAATTAGAAAAATCGGAGGAAAGGTACTTTAAGATATTGCTTCATTCCTCCATAGCTGATCAACAATCATATGAAGGGATGATTCAATTTTGTCTTGAAAAATTTTAAAGTTCAATTCATTCTTAGTAAATATACTTTAGAGGGTGTTTTGTAATTCGAAAGTGTTAACAGATGGTACAAAGGTATTCAGTTTAATAAGAGGATTCTCCTAATCAGAGTGTGGCCCTTCAAATCTCTCTCTCCAAAGATCAGTAGCAGTAAAAGGAAGATTGGCTGTATTTGCAGGGGACAGAATTGAATGGGACAGAATTAAGATGAAGATAATCAAAGTATTTGGGCTGGCTTTTTTGCTGGAAGGAAATCCAAAACCTCCTTGGACATCTACAGCCTCACTGCAAACAGGGAGAGATGGGGGAGAGTCAGGGGCAGTCCCACAGTATCATCACGTGACTTATTCTGGATAAGTCAACAGGTCCAGGGGTGGAGAAATAATCAGTGAAACAAGAAGAAACTGGGTAGGAGGAGAACCTGCACTGCTGGAAAAAAATAAAAAGTCACTAAGGGGATTTTGCAGTGTTAGCAGTGTCCAACAGCAGCTTAAGTGGCCTGGAGAAAGATAGAGCAGATGAAGTTTTTCAGGGAAGCAAGGATAAGGGCAGACTCTGAAAAATTATAGAAAAGCTTTGTAAGAGCCTGAACAATGGCAAAGAGCTCTCAATGTAAATCAATATAAAGCAATACCTGTGGGTTAAATCTAGATTCACATAATAGGGTGCTGGGCTCTGATTTCACATATACTGGTCAGTAATGACAATTTTGCAACAGAAAATCCTTTGAAAAATAGCAGCTCAGTATTTTATAAGAGCCACGAAGTAAAGTAAAGCTTACATTTTATTAGGAAAGGTACAAAGACTAAGAAAAAAAACTCATTCAAACATAGCAGTATCCACATCGCGAACTCAGTGTGCACTGTCTGCCTCCTCACCTCCAAAGAGACAAGTTAGACCAAAAATGGGTTCAGAGGACACACAAAAGCCTTGTTATGGCATCTACACAGAATCACTGAAAAGACTGAGACCTTTTTTCTGGAAATTTGAGGCAGTTATTGTGGAAGTCTATAAAATCCTGCATGATAAGGAGATGGGGTGTGGATGGACTGTCTGGAGTCTCTTTCAGAACAAGCACTACAGGGCCTCAGAAGAAGCCAAATTAAAAGTCAACAAAAGAACAGAAACATCAATGCAGCAAGGAAGTGCCTCTGCCTTGTGGGTGCAAAAACTGAATAGCATTTTAAGAAGAAACTGTGCCACACTTTGGGAGAGAGATCCCCAAACAGTTCCTAGGTGGGCAAACAACATCACATGGGGGAAAGCAGATGAGTTGGACATAGCTGCCACCAGGAGAACATCAGAGCAAAAGCATCACAAAAGTTCCATTCCTGCTGTTTCCTAAACATTTTACCACTGCAGCTGTTGGAGACCCTCTACTGCACTGAGGGAATCTCTCACACCACAGGATCATTTCATGGAAGTATTGCCAATACTTGGAGAAGCAGTTCCCAGCCAGCAACGCACAAGCCTGCTCCAGATGAAATGTGGAGATGTGGAGATGTGGAGCTGAGGAGCTCTGCTGGATGTTTTCAGACTCTGCAGATGATTAGAAGGCAGCAAGAGCAGCAGCTGCAGCCTGGAAATCTGAGCAATTCATCAAGCAGAGATAAATAGTTACTTGAAATGTTGCAGCTGAGAGGAGCACAAAAAGTTTGGCAAATGGGCTGGGACTCAGTGTCCAAGAAATACCTCGTTCATAGATGGAAACTGCAGTGTCAGAATATTTCTGTAGCTCTAGGAGATCCAGCACCTCAGCTAATGTGGTACCAGGGCTCAAAACAGTACCTTCCCACAGGAGCATGGTAATCACTGAAATCAGCCAGTAAATGGACAATATTGGATTTTCAGGAATGTTAATTAGCCAGCACGTTCTAGTGATCTCTGCAGAATGTGCTGAATTATCAACACTTTTGAAAACCATGCCTCAATACACTCAGTTCACAAAAAATATGGTCCAGAGGGAATCACTCAGTAGATATCAGTACGATAACTATTACAAGATATACTTTTTTCATTCATCCTGGAAGTACTGCTCTCTGCATGCCCTAAACTCTGTTGGCCAGATTTAGCTCTCCATCACCATAAATTCAGAGTCACTTTGACAATACAAAAAGTAGACACCAGCCAGTCAGAATATATAAGTGCCAGTTTGCTCCTTTGTAACACTAAAAATAAAGGAGGATTATTAAAAAATCATTTGTCAAATCATTATAAAAGAAACACTAATTTCATTTTCTATTATGATTTTAAGAATAAACTGTCAGCAAACACCAAAATACAAATGTTTGCTAAAGCTTGACACATTGTAAAGTTGTAGGTTCTCCAATACATTTCACAACAGCATGCAACAAAAACATTTTAGTGAGATTTAACTTTTGGCTTGGCATTGAAATATGACAATTTATGTGGAAAAATGAACAAATCACTTCTAGAGACACAAGGGTCAAGTGGGCTATTAACTTTCTATTAACTAAAGAGATAATTAGCAAATAGAATGCAGAATAGGAATATTAACCTGATACACTACCAAAGTGTTTTATGCCATGAGGGAAATGAATTAGCAATGGAAAAAAATGTAAGACTTGTTATTCCAATCCTGATGGCATCACACAAATTGAAATTTACAGGAAATCACTACCTGGTTTTTGTAATAAATGAGGTGCCATACATTGATAGCAGTAAGTACCTTCCATCTTCCACATCTTAAAATCCCTGTTATGTCTCATTAGAAGTACTCTGCATTTTGTCATTTTCATAAATATTTTTGCTTGTTTTATATCAGCTCACTCAAAACCATACATTAACACTGCTTGCACTCATGTCTTTAGAAATATATATACATTACATCACAGTGAACATTTTTGAGCTTTTGTTTTGGCATGATTCTGTCATATTTTTCCCCTACTTCTACCATAATGATTTTCTGCTAAATATTAGAAGTTTACAAAAGGGAGACCAAGCAACAAAGCCACAAGCACACTATGCTAGGCTGTGACTTAATAAGAAGAAGATATGCTCAGCAACAGAACACCTACATCACGGAATCATAGAATGGCTTCGGTTGGAAAAGACCTGAAAGATCATCTTGTCCCTATCCTCTGCCATGGGCAGAAACACCTTCCACTATCCCAGGTTGCTCAGAGCCCCATCCAGCCTGGCCTGGAACACTGCCAGAGATGGGGCAGCCACAGCACTCTGGGGAACCTGTGCCACGGCCTCACCACCCTCACAGGGAAGAATTTTTTTGTAATATCCAGTCTAAACCTGCTCTTTGTCAATGTGAAGCCATTCCCCCTTGTCCTGTCACTCCAGGCCCTTGTCAAGAGTCTCCCTCTTTTCTGTGGGCTCCCTTCAGGCACTGGAAGGCCATAATGAGGTCGCCCCAAAGCCTTCTCTTAATGGCCCTTAACACATTTACTCTGCAATGTGGTTCCTTCTGTACATCGTGACAGTGACTCATGAGTGCCAAAGCTTTCAGAAACCATTGGGGAAAACAAAAACTTATTTATATTACTATCATTAAGACCTGCAGAATATAGCCATGACTTTAAAGCTCTGATGCGGTCACACACTTAAGCTGACCTACTAAGAGAATATTTGGAGAGCATTCACAAACACATAGGAAGTGGGTTTTGGAGTAAAAACTCTTATGCCAAGCTTTGAGAGATTTAGGAGGGTGTTCTCCTGGGGACTTAAGAGATTCTTTGCTTGAGAAAGAACCTCAGGACACATTCTCATAACAAATTACCACAGCATTCACTGTCCTGTGGCCTGGCATCACCTGAGAACTGCTGCCTACATGAACTGTTCAGCATGATCACATTTCAAGTGACATCATTAAGTTTATAACAAAGGATATATCAGGACTGAGATCAAAAGGGAAAAGTGGGAGGGGTTTGACTTTTTATTTTCCCCCCCCCCACTTGTTTTGTCAGTCATCAGTAAACAAAGATAGCTCAAGCAAAACTTGAGTCCATTTGGAGGGGGCATGACCAACTCTGTCTATCAGTATCAGTTTAATGCTGATCAGAAAATGCTTTTGGTTCTTGGCATGCAGTAAGCACAGTATTCAGAGATGAGAGATTTAATCTGCAAAACTGGGAGCAAGAAAAACAAACAAGGAAAAAAATCAGCAGATTTAAGCAGGCAAATGAAAAGAGAGGAGACTAAGGCATGAAAAATTAGATGCATATTTTAGCTCACAAAAGAAA
The DNA here is from genome assembly GCF_035770615.1 of Melospiza melodia melodia. NCBI lineage: Eukaryota > Metazoa > Chordata > Aves > Passeriformes > Passerellidae > Melospiza > Melospiza melodia. The sequence goes on from NC_086197.1 coordinate 23,877,483, forward strand.
CAATACAGAAAATTGTGCTTTTGCTTTTTGTAACAAATATCCATCCTGACATTTCTATTACACAAACATTGCACTTGTGGTCAGGGATAATTTAAATAATGTGTGCACATGATGGGAAAACATTAAAAATATAATTTAGATTTAGCATTCACTATTAAAAATATTGAGTGGGGCTTTTGCCAAGAAATTCACACATCAATCACGGATAACTGAACTGATTTTTTGGCTGAAGCACGCTTCAACTGGGACATTCACAGATATACAAAATGACCTCTAATATTGATAAGATATTATGAGCTTCCTCACATTTTGCTTTAACAAAGACTATTAACTAAATATTTGCAATATGTGTTAGGTCTTTTCAAATATTTATAGAGATGGTTTACAAAACAATTGAATCTATTTGCAATGTACTTTCTGGACTAAAAGCACAAACACACATAGGTTTGTATAACTCTGGAAATCTAAAAAATGCCTTAATTCAACTTAAGTCCACATGTTAGTATAGATACATAGATATAGATATTGATATAGATATAGATGATATAGATATAGATGATATAGATGTAGATGTAGATATAGATATAGATATAGATATAGATATAGATATAGATATAGATATAGATATAGATATAGATATAGATATAGATACAGAAACACAATTATTTACAACCAAATTAGAAACTCCTGCTTGAACATTGCCCCTCCAGGGAAACTACTCTGGTTCAAAGCTTCTCCTCCTGCCCCCACCAAAGAATAAACACCATCTGGGCTTTTCACATTTCCATTTCCACTCCAGCAAACTTTGCCTGCTTGCAATTAATATATCAATATATCAACATCTAATAATAATTCACTCGTCCAACCCAGGCTTCTGGAGAAAAATAATACCAAATTCATGGTGGTAATGCACCTCTTGACACTAACTGAACAAAACAGATTGTTAAGTAATATTTAATAACTACAAAATTCTACATCATTTATTAGGCATATGATTACTAACTAAAGTTTTATACTTTCTAAAAAGTGATCTATGATAAATACAGCTGTCAATGTTACAGGCAAGTGGCAGAATAACAACACAAATTTCTCGGGAGGAAGAAAAGCTGAAGATTTACATCAAGTGTGTGAAGGTAAAAGAAAAACATTTTCAGAACAGAAGCTGTGCAAAGCAGATTTTCATTTGTGGTAAATAAGTATAAAGATAAGTACAGACATGCTGCCAAGGGAAAACTTTCAATTTTTCATTCTCATTCCCCTTCACACAAACACTTTCATACATTTGTTGGCCAGAGAAGCTGTGGCTACCCCATCACTGGCAGTGTTCCAGGCCAGGTTGGATGGGGCTCTGAGCAACCTGGGATAGTGGAAGGTCTCTGCCCATGCCAGGGGGGTGGAATGAGGTGGTCTTTAAGGTCCCTTCCAACCCAAACCATCCTGGGATGGTAGGATAAACCCATTTTCCAGTGAAACAACTTAGCATTCACATAGTTTTCACCACCACTCTTTGGCTGTGTTCTGTTCAACCATAAAGGAGATGAAAACAGGAAACTAGAACTGAAAGGAACCTAGATAGGATGCCAGGGAACACAGGAACAGGAGGTCCTGTGCCCAAAACTACCTTCAGTCTCATGACAGTTTTTGGCTAGTTAAGTTTGATTCTTGTCTCTGCCCTCATGTATTTAACAACATTTTAAATTTAAAAACAGTTACTCCTTCTAAAAGTAGCAGTTTTGGCATTGACATGGAGAAAGACACAGGTATGAGTCAGGCCAGACTTCCCTCCAGGAACTGCAGGAGGTAACAGCAGCTCCTCAAGCTCCTGTCATTCCTCTGAACAGGCAGCTGAGAGTCAGGATGAAATTTGTTCTTCGAAGGCATCTACCCTTTTATACCGGTTATACAAAAGCGTATCTGAATACAGGCACCTGGATATGGAGAGTATCAGGCAATAGGAGTTTACCTTGTCCTGCTAGTACTTGAAAGAGCCCTTAGGCCTGTGCTCAGAAAATGCCAGCAACTCAGGGAGTGATCCTGCCCCTCTGCCCAGCGCTGTGTGGCACATCTGCAGTGCTGTGTCCGTCCTGGGCTCCTCAGCACAGCAGGGACAGGGAGCTTCTGGACTGGGGCCAGTGGAGGCTGCAGAGACGATTTAGGGCCTGGAGCATCTGTGGCAGGGAAAGGCTGAGGGAGCTGGGGCTGTCCAGCCTGGAGAGGAGCCCCAGCTGAGAGGGGCCCTCAGCCCTGGGTGTCCCTGTGTGCAGGGAGGGCTCCGAGCAGGGCCCAGGCTCTGCTCCAGGGCCCAGCAATGGCACCAGAGGAACGGGCAGGGACTGAGGCCAGGAGGTTCCACCGGGGCAGGAGGCAGAACTTCTGTCCTGGGCAGTGACGGAGGGCTGAACAGATTGAACAGAGAGGGTGTGGAGTCTCCTCACTGGGGATATTCCAGACCCCTCTGGACACAATCCTGTGCTCTGTGCTCTGGGATGGCCCTGCTGGAGCAGGGAGGTGGGACCAGCTGCCCCACTGGGGTCCCTTCTAGCCTGAGCCATCCTCGGATTCTGATTCTGCCTCTTTCATTTCTTCCACTTTCCCATCTAGTTTCAGGGGTCCAGGTAGCAGGAGGATGCCAACTGCCTCAATTCCTGGATTCAGCTTACAGCATTTGATGTATAATCCCTTGGCTACATTTTTTATTATGGTTTTAATTACATTAGAGTGCTCTGTAATTATATGCCAATTATTATTTTTGATAATTAGCACTGACATATACAAGTGAAGGAATACATTTTAGAGCTGCCTATTAGTCTTTCATGGTACTTAAAGTTCTACAACATTAACAAAATTGGTTTTACATTCTAGTTACATTTTTCTCTTCTTATAAAATGATGGAAGGGAGAATTGCTAGGAGCACAGTACATGACTACAGAATTGCTATACTGATATCAAGACAGTTACCAATCACTACATTATAAAATCGCACCTACTTTTAAATACTAAAATGAGCTGTCTTTAATAACATCATCTAGAAAGTCAGCTGATGGGGGGGTTGTCCTGACAGAGAGTCTGAACATTATGAAGATATGGAAATTGACAATTTACAGCTGGCTCTTGCTAAAAGCATTCTTTGTGCTGACTTTGTGTGAAGAGTCTTGCCAGTTGGTGGCCAGATGTAACAAAACATCCCTAAGCCAACAAATACTTTCCAGGAGAGTCACTTGTGAACTGGGCTTCCCAAGTGAAAACCAACAAGGGGTCCCTAGTGGTGCAAGCTGTGTCTTAGGTCATTACTGTGGTGTTCTCAGGTGCCTCCTGTAACACATCAGCTGAAAAGTAAAGCAAGTACCTTAATGAGCAAACTTTGGTGCCTCACTGAAGCTGAACTTGGCCAGCTTTGGGTGAGCAGTTTCCTAAGGACAGCTTTGAAATAAGGCTTTGAAATAAAAGACAGAATAAGGGAGGAAGGAAATTTTGCACAGAAGTTCCTGAGAGAGAAGCAGTTGGAAAGTATGAAGTCTTAATGTCCAGCTGTCCCAGCTGTGGATTTTCTCAGTGGAAAAGATCACAGAATCACAGAAGTTCAAGGCTGGAAGAGACCTATAAGATCATCAAGTCCAGCCCATGTTCTAACTGTTCAACTAGATCATGGCAGCAAGTGCCACATCCAGTCTTTTTTTGAATTCTTCAAGGGATGATGACTCCACCACCTCATTGGGTAAATGATTCCAGTATCTGACCACTCTTTCTGTGAAATATTTCCTTCTTAATTCTAACTTACATCTCGCTTGACGCAGCTTGAGACTGTGTCCTCTTGTTCTATCTGTTGTCGCCCGGAGAAAGAGGCCGACCCCCAGCTCACCACAGCCACCCTTCAGGAAGTTGTAGAGAGCAATGAGGTCACCCCTTAGTCTCCTTTTCTCTAGGCTAAACAACCCCAGCTCCCTCAGTCGCTCTTCGTATGGCTTGTGCTCCAAGCCCCTTACTAGTCTCGTTGCCCTCCTCTGGACATGCTCAAGTAACTCGACGTCCCTCCTAAAGTGAGGGGCCCAGAACTGGATACAATACTCCAAGTGAGGCCTCACCAGTGCCGAGTACAGGGGAAGAATGACCTCTCTGCTCCTGCTGGCCACTCCATTTCTGATACTGGCCAGGATGCCATTGGCCCTCTTGGCTACCTGGGCACACTGCTGGCTCATATTCAATCGACTGTCAACCAGCACCCCCAGGTCCCTTTCCACCTGGGCACTATCCAGCCATTCCGTCCCCAGCTTATATCGGTGCAGGGGGTTATCACAGACCATGGAATAATCTGAGGTGAAAGGGACTCACAGGGGTCATCAAGATGCCTTGGATGCTGTGACTTCACTTGGACCTGCAACTGATGGCAGCTGATGAGCAGCAGGGAAGGGTGAAGGGCTGAGTTCACACTGACCAAAGAAAGACACAGTGGCACCAAGAAGTGGCAGGATTTTCAAGATTTTGAATATGAACAGTGGAGGGGTCTTTTCAAGAAAAAAACAATGTAATTTCCCCTTAGTAATAAGAACAGGTCACAGCATACAGGATAAGGAGAAAGAGTTTTGTGGACAGAAATGGAGCACCCTGTGGTGGCCAGGTGAGCAGCCCTCAGGAGACTGGAGTGAAGGGACAGGGGGGAATATGCAGAGGCCAGAGGCAGGTGAGCAGGTCAAGCACTGGTGAGGTAAAGCACGTACCACTCATTGACCTGTGAAAGCTGAGCAGTGCCACCGCAGGCAGAGCGTAAACATGATCCAGTGAACTCACAGAGACCTGTGACAAGCGAGGAGGGCTTACGAGGGCTGCGGGGCACTACAGTGGGTTGACTGCACTGTAAGAGCCAGAAAGTACCCCTAATTTAATAAGAAAAACATGGTATGAAATTTCCTAAATCGCACTAACCAAAACGTATACACTGAAAGGGTGGAAGAGCCTTCCAGTGACCTTCCTTAGAGACACAATCTTTAGGACATTACTTTTGTCTTGATGACCTAACAGGGCTCAGTGCAGCTGAACATTTGCACATCTTCAGAGGCAAGCAAAGAATGATCAGTCAAAGCCTGCAAAATGAAGTATGGAATATGAGAGTTGGAAAAAAAGCAGGAATACTAGTGATTTCCAAGACAGGCAAACTTACAAATGAGTGAGGATAATGGGAATCAGGCAAGCAACAGATAGAAACAATGACAGTAAATCCAGAAAAACTTGAAAACCCTGTGACTTAAAGGACATGCATGGAGTTGAAACTTTCAAAGCATTAGGAAACTCAAGTCATCCTTCACACTCTGTAACCAGTTTCAACAGGAACAGACTTAGGATTTTGAGTGACTTGAGGAAAAGTCCTAAGTATAGGATGGGCAGCAATATCCTTCCCCATTTTGAAGAGATTAAGGAAAAATTACAGTAGTTTGAACTAACACTTTAGAGGTGTCAGCATGGAGTCTGCTTAAGTATTTGCAAGATCTTGAATATATATATATATTATATATGTATTACTAAATTACTCCGGCTAAACCACAACTGAGCTTAGTGAACATGTAGACAAAGGCTAGAGAGAAATTCCCCATGTTGCAGCTGATAATGACTAAGGCAAGTGCAACTGGGCTCCTCTGGAAGAGAACGATGCTGGTATTTTTCCAGAGTACTGCATTAGCTCCAGCCTATGGAAAGCAATGACCACCTCTACATTTCCAGGAAAATGCTCCTATGGGGGTCTTGTTTTTTCCTCTGAAAAGGTTGCTGTTACCAAAAAAAAAAAAAAGAAATATTAATTCACATAGCTGTTCAGTCCTTTTCCCACCCTAGCTACAAGTAACTCATTCTCTCCCAAATATATTTTGTGTATTTATTTTACCAGGAGACGTCTTATGAAACTCCAAGATCATCTACCAAACTCCACATCCAGGATTTCCTTAAAAGTACAGTGTATGGGTGTCAATCTTTTTAGCAATTTTATAATGCTTTAAAACTATTACAGAATCCAGGAATTGAAGGGAGAAGCCAGCAGAGAACCAATTAGTTAATTCCTAGATGACAGAGCTTAAAGAAAACATATCCATTATCAACATATACAAACAAACAAACAAAAACAAACAAACAAAAAAGCCCCCCAAAGAAACAACAAATAAAAATCCATGCACCTGTTTAAAAGAAATAATTTTGTCCAAATATTTGGTTTCAGGGATGAAATCATTGTTATATTAATGCTGACCTGGAATAACTGCACAGAAATTTCAGGATATTACAGAATGTAGCACAGTATTACATAAATCAAGATCTAACATGATGTTTTCTTTGGCCTGATACTGTGAGCACATACCTGTACACAAAAGAGGTTCAATAGAGGGCACACATTTATCAGCACTGTCTACCAAGGAGAGAACCCACTCAGAAGAGTAAATTTTCCATGCTGTGCATGGGGATTTAGCCACCAAACTCTCATTAATGCTAAAGAGAGCCATGCAGCCCAATGCCACTCTGCTAAATTATTTTTTTCCTTGTAGTTCTATTCAGGACAAAGTAACGGCTGACCTAGGACCACTGGAATGACAGAAGCAACTCTGTGATACAGTTTTGACAGATTTGCCTTGTCCTATGACTTAATAGATCTTGCAATGACCAGGAAAGACACTTTGAATACAATCTGATTACAACTGATGGCTTGTACATTACAGTTCCCTCTTTTTTTCAGGATGTAGCCATGTGAGACAGGTAATGAATTTTTCCCTCTATGACAGCTTCCCCCCACTAAATCTGTGTTCATTCACAGGAACTGGCACTTAGTTGTTGGAACTCTGCTCCTACCTAGAACTTAGGTCTGCAAAGGATTTAAGTTTGAGCTGAAGAGGATGTTCTGATTACTGAGGGGAAATTACTTTGTTTTTTCTTGAAAAGACCTCACCTGTTCATGTTGAAAATCTTGAATCCAGTTTTCACTCCAAAATGCCTCCCTCTCAAGTACAATACAACATTTGAAAGTGTACACAATGTAAAATGTCTTGACACATTTCTTCCCTACATGGGATCATTCCTTTCCTACAGTGTCTCACTTCCTGGAAGAATATTGCTTGCGTGTCTGAGCATAATGTCATGATCAACATGACATTTTAGCAACTCAGATTTGGGCAGAATGACACACACGCAGCCATTAGAGTAATCAGTAAAGCAAGAAGAGCTCAAAACGTACAAGCATCCCACAACCCTGAGTCATTATTTACATTACCTTTTCCTGGACGTGGCAAAGAATAGCAAATTCCACTCCCTCACTCCCCACACACACAAACAGTTGAGGGGTTTTTTCCCCATAAGATAGTCCTATCCTGCAAGGACTAATTTCCACTGTCAGATATCCCCCAGCCTGTAGATATCCCCCAGATTCCCTGCTAGAATCCATTCCTGAATCTGAGAAGGAAGAATGACACCTTATGGAATGCCTTTTCATTTGTCTCATTGCAGACAGAAGGAAAAAGAAAAAAGAGAAAAGAGAAGAAGAGAGAGAGAGGGGCACTGTCTCAGCTCAGATCCTTTATATCTACAACATAAAGCAGTACATAAAAAAAAAAATATATATATATATATATATGTATAAAAGTAACATACTGAAAACAGGGAACACTTATCTACAGTGTTGCATCTGCTCCAAAGCAAAATTCTCAGTGGCTCTGATTTAGGCAAAGGATTTTTCATGAGGTGTGAATTCATGGCTAACCAGCAATGCCTCTAAAAAAAACTAGTGATATCACAGAACAATTACCCAACAAGCAGAAAGTCAATAGTGAACACTCCTTTGGCACCAAAGATACCTGCAGGGCTGTTTGCTGCTAGAGACAAAGCAAGCATTGGCCTGGGGACAGGAAAGCAAACAAAGTCCCATTTTCCCTCCAAAAGAAACCCTGAAAATCAGGATCTTTTTCCTGTGACAAAGAATAGGTCAGGGTTCATGAGGCATTGCAGGGGGGGCAGTCCTCACCCAGCACCTCACCTGAATAACGGCAGCATGACTGCTGCCATTTAATAGCTCAGAAAAGCAACAAATCCCTGGGCCAAATTCCCCGAACTATCTCATATTTTACTACTTTATTTTCATGAAGCTGCTATTCAAGCTGCACCGGCCTGATTGCCTTGGAGAAATTATCATTATTTAGCCACCAAGCCTCCTCTGCAGGCACTGTGGCAGTATCACATCCCTCAGGGCTTCATGTGTCACCCTTCAAACCCTCCCCAGGTATTTAATTTACACATTAAAACTTCTGCTGCAAACGAGATTGCTGATAATTAAAATATGTTTTCAGGGAATCATCTGTGAACAGGCTAAGCAGCTGATCTTGTTACTGTGCGTGCCCTATCCTGCAAGTGTCCATCCCCCAGCAGAGATGTATGAGCCATTCCTTGTGGGCTTCTCATCTGCTAGGCAGATTGTAGGAATTGAAGTAGTTCTCCCAGAAGGTGACAGAACTCAAGACACAGAGAAATGAAAACACAAATTCAGGAGGCCATTACTACCAAGCAAGTCTGCTAGAAACAGCATTACGTAGAAAATATATGTAAAATTAGGATGCCTCTGGCCCAAATCCCATTGTAAATATCACCAGCATATACAGCCCTATTCTACCTTTATCTAAAATTCAGGATATGGATGATTCCATTTCCTAATCTGCAGAAAAATGATGACATTTACTACTGATTACCCAAGAGCTAACAAAACATAGATGATTTTTGTACACCTTTTCAATTTTCTCTGAATCTCTTGGAAGCCTTTTTGAGTAAGGTACCTCATAGCTGAGCACCAAGAGTCTGGATGGTAATTAAAAGTGAGTCAGTCTGCCCATTCATCTATTCAAGCCACAATACAGTTATTAAAAAAACCCCCAGGATCCATAATATGGATTTTGAGCTTTGACAGCACAGCCGTTCTACTTAGCCACCTTTTATTATGGATCATTATTTTATTGATGATTTAATCACACTTAAATTCCATGGGGCTACTTCAAAATCCTGTCTAAAATGGAGACATAATTTCCCCTTAAATAGTTAATCAACTTGTCAATATTTTCATCACATTCACTTCACTACCACTGCAAACCTTGCCTTGCCTGTTCAACTTTAATTTTATAAGAGCTGTGTATTACATTTCAGCTCCATATAAGTAACATACAGAAGCAGAACATGTTTTAGCTAATTAATGCTTCTGCAACTAGAGTCACTGAAAAATATGCATCAAATATTTATGTAATTGGCTCCCTAAAGAAGTAAAGCCTTGTTCTGAGTGCTGAGAGATTGAAATACAAAGTCCAAAGACCTACAGCACAAAAGATACCAGTCTTTATCCAATGCTCCATTACTCTGTAACTTCCTTGGCTTCAGGAGGTATTCATTAACAGGGATAAAGGTCTAGGACTCGCATTATATTTCTATATCCTTTTAAAATTAATATTAGCTACTATTGGGTTTTCCTCTGCACTTTGGATGAATGTTTTGAGGCAATTAAATGTCCATACTGAGTGCCTGCAAGGTGTCTCACATGTACTAAGGACATGAGATGTTTTCCTGGGAGCATCCACAGAGCACATTGATAGATTTTTGGGGGAAAAAAAAACCCATAATTTTTTTTTAGGCTTTTAAATACTACTGAATTAAGCAATATACATGATATCATTTTGGCTATGCTTTGTCCTTAGCAGCTGACAGGAGAGACGCTTTCTCCCACTGACAAACAGGAAGCACCTTAGTGCAAAAAAATAGTGAATTTTAACCCCATAAATAAAATCAACTGCAGCACTATAAGCTTTGATTTGAGTCAGGCTGGGGAGGTCTTAGCTGGTTGGGTTTTTAAGTCTATGTGGATTTTTTATTTGAGTCAGGCTGGGAGGTTTGTTTGGCTGGCTGGGTTTTTAAATTTACATGGATTTTTCTGCACAAAAATTCAAAAATATGCCTCGGAATATCAAGCAGAAAAATCAAATCACAACCTCCATCATCAATAATATTAATATCAGCATTGAGGAACTTAAGGACTTCCTTTCCTCTCAAGTGTAATGTAATCAAGGGAGTTTAGTGAGACATTTTGGAAACAACACTAGCTCAAAAATTGAGGTTAGATGAGCTTCTTGGAGGATAATTTACATTTTGTTTTAGAATTGTCACCTTACCCTTGAAATAATATTTCCTCTCCCAACTGCTATTTAGCATAGTACATTTCACTTCCAATGTTCTTGAAAATGATCCAGCTCTGTCAGAATGCCAAGGCACATCTCCAATGTCCTCTTATTCCATACCTATTATGCCTTACCATACATAATTATAATTGAAAATGGTGTATGTTGCATTCGCATTCATTAAAGCAACAGTAAAATTCAAATTTAAGAGAATGACTGGTTTCAGATTAGGTGAAACACAATTATCAGCTTCCCCAGGAACAAATAACAAACAAACAGAAACAAAACAAAACAAAGAAAAACAAAGCAAGAGCAAAGGTAAAGGGAAATTAAAAAAAAAATTTAAAAACCCAGAAACAACAGTAAAAACAATAAAATTCCAGGAATGTTTTATTAAGAGAAATGAAAGTTTCTCTGGAGGACAGCAATAACAAATGATATAAAGTTATTAGGAAGTTGGAAATGTAGTCCAATATTCCTTAATTCACAAATAATAACTGGCTGAATTGAGACAGTCCATAGTTTTGCCTATTTTCCACAAATTCAAAAACAGCAATATGCCTCTCTCCACATACAAATTATACATCTTTATGTTTTTCTTGTCCTCTTCTTTTGCACATTTGACAATGTAAGTGAGAAAGGTGTTTATTCCCTAATAATCAAATATATAATAATCATAAGGCCACATATGAGCAAACATATTAACATCAGAGAAATTCTCACTTTTCCAAAAAAAGATAGCTGAAAAAATAAAGATTTTTAAATAGTTGTAACTCTGTCTTGTGTTCCTAGAGATGAACTTTCTGATGTCTAAAAGGTTTAAACCAACAAAACCAGCTTCTGGAATAACTCCCATGTCCCTACTCCCATGTGAGGTTGGTAAATCCAAACCATTCCCTGAATCAGGACATCCCATCTTTTTTAAATTAGTGGATTTTCTTGCAAAACCATAGGAAGATGATGTAATGCAGAGAAACTAGGTCTGCTCCAAACCAAGGGTCCAAAAGTGGCATCTCTCTAATATATCTACCTTTGCAGCCAGATCAAACTTTTCTCAAAACCTGGTCCAGAGTATATTTTAGAGAATATATCTCAACTTGCAATAGTATTATATTTAAAAAATATGTTTCTTATATTAGCACTGAAAAGAAAAACAACAAACAAAAAAACCTCCACCAAACAAACATTCAGTTTAGCATAATCCAGTGGAAATGTAGTAGTTGAAAGTCCACTGTGCTGTACAAAAATACAAATGCTGCTTTAAGGCTGTTCTCAGTTTAATGAATTTATAGACACATATTTTTTCCCAGGACTAAAAGCAGAAGTTTTTCCTGTATCAGCTCAACATACAATTTTAATCCACATATAAGGACAGCTGTGCCTTTCACATGTGCCTACTCAGCAGTTTCTAGGAAATTCACAGCAAGAAAAAGGACAGAACCTTCAGCATGTTCCAGCAGGAGTTAACTAACAGAAGAAAAAAATCAGTGAAGTGAGAAAAAAGAAAGGAAGTAAAAGCCACAGGTCATGAGCAGGGAAGAAAAAAGATAAGGCATAGTCCTTCCAGCCTCTTCCAGTTTCTCAGGAGATTCTGAAAGGGAAAACTTTTTCCCCTTTTGATTAGACAGCTTGTGTGTTGGGGAAGGACAGGAGGAGGGGTGGGGGACAGGAGTGACTCTGTACATATACAGTTAGAGAAGTGATGGAATGGGATTTTTTGTAATTTTCAAAATCAATTCATTTTTTCCATAAAAGAACTGATCAACAATTTCCTGTGAACTTCCCAGTTCCTTTACAAAAGGCCTTTTTCTCTTCATAGTGAAGACTGTGACAAAAAGGGCTTTTTTGGTCAACACTGTATGACATTATTTATCACTTTTTATATTATTTAAGAGCATGTTCCATCACTTGGAAGGAGGCCAAAACAGAATTTGTATCCAGCTAGACTTAGGGTAAGAAATGTGTCAAATAATCAAATCCAAATCTCCTGCTTGACTTTTTGGGTTCTGATGAAATTCAGAACTGAAAGGGGTCTCCAAAAACAGTTGTTCTCCTGGGTTTTTGTGCAATTTGGTTATAAAAATCATAGCAGTAAGATGGTCATGTAATGAACCAAAACCCAGAGCACAGCATAAAAGAATCAGGATCTGAGATCACTTTTTTCTGCTCAGAACAAGGATGGCTCAGCCAGGCTGTGCAGTGAAATACAACCCAGAGCCACCTGCAACTCAGGAAATTAAGCAAGGAAAATGTAAAGAGACTTTTCTATTTCTTTCTACTCCTGCCAGTGATTTAATTATGCATACACTATGCTAAGCCAGTCAGTCTCAAATTTTCAGATTCAGTCTGTGATTTGCTCCATGTTGTGGAAGTGCTGACTGGTTGCACTGGAAGCAACACAAGCTGTAAGTTCTCAGCACGTATAAAAAGGCACTCTAAATCTCTCAAATTTGGTGTCAAGAACACCAGAGCACCTAAAACCAGAACCCAGCAGGGATTTCCCTTCATTGGATATAAATATCCATGACTTTCAATGGGGCACAGAGGGATAGTACAGAGCTCAGTGCAACAACATGGGATTTGGAAGACCTGTGCTCAACTAACTGACTGGCAACAGCCAAGTAAAATAACCATGGCTCCCAGCTGACGTGAGCATAGTCATGCTGAAAATATTGTGAGGATATACGAAACGTCTTAGCAGTGTCCCAGCAAATTACTTAAGAGATACTTTCTTCATTTTAGCAATATTGAAGTTGTTGGGGGGATTTTTGGCAAGAAAAATGTGTCTGCTGCATGCCATACGAACATTTAGATAAAGGAATACATTTTCACCTGAAGTAAGTTTGAAATTTCTACTCAACACTACATCAAACAACAATAACCATCATGTCTTTCTCAGGCAGAAAGGACCAAGCAACACAAACACACCCTGGCCACCTTCTTAGCTTCACACCGTTTTTTGGGCATCCAAAGTGTCCATTATCCATGCGGACACCCGATGCCATGTATGAGGTGCAAATCTCCCCCTCTTACCTCGGGGTCTTTCTCGATCTCCAGCCCCGCCTCCAGCAGGTTGCGTTCGTACTCCTCCCGCTGCAGCCGCCTCTCCTCCTCCAGGGTGTCCAGCGGGCTGAGCTCCACCACCTCCAGGCCAGGCAGCCCTGGCCACTCCTGCAGGGCACGCTGGCCATCATCCGGCTGCTGCTGCTGCTGGGGCTCAGCACGACCCTTCCCAGTGCTTCCGTTTGAAACCAGGGCTACAGAGGCGAATCCGCGCCTCGGCTCCGGGGAGGCGGCGCCAGGCACATGGCGGGCCAGGCGTTTGCGGTAATGGTAGGCCAAGACGTAGTCAACCTTTCTCTTGCTGTCCCTGAAGTAGAGGCCACTCGGGGAGGCCTTGTCCCTCTCCCTTGTCTGGGTCCCTTCCACGTAGTTGTTGATAGTCTGGGACAGAAATATGGGAGTTGGACAGACAAGAAAGCCAAAAGACCCAAGTAGGTGGGGGGGGGGGGGGGGGGGGGGGTCGGTCGATCTCCACATGAAGCCACTAAGAATTCAGGTATGACCTACAAATACTAATTTTGCACACCAGCCTCACTTCATTCCTCCTCTGGCCATAAACTAAGCATAGTTTAGTTTAGTTTATCCCAACATTTGGGATTCCTAAGCAGGTACAGAGGTACACCCCAACTCTGTCGCCCTATTCTGCACGTGCACAAACTAAGGCGAGAGGACATCCACATTATGAAAGGGCACAGAGAAGTGAGAATAAGGACCACATTATAGGCCATGTACCATGTGCTGTGGAGCAAAGCAGGCACGGAAGGGAAGCAAAATCAGTGTTGGAAGGGAAGAAATCAATCTTAGCCAGAACAGAAGAAATATCTTTAATGTGGTTCAGAACGTCCAGAAGGGCCAGGCTGGACTGAAACACTTTTGAAAATACCAGGGATTAGAAGGGATATGACCCATAAATGGCTAGCCATGCTAGCTTATATTTTAACATATGAAAAGACTGTGTGACTGGCCAGTAACACAGTAATTCCCGCAAAAAGGAATCCATGGCTAAAATCATTCAAACCACCCATGTTGCATCCAGTCAGCCCCTCAGACCATCCCTGCTTCACCATCTCCCTCTCAGAACCCTTCTGGGATGCAGGTCCAACAGTAATCCAGCCATCACTCATCAGCCTGGATGGGAATTCTGCAGCATTCATGTGGAAGTCTGACACTGAGGCATTCATTAAAGGCAGCCCGTGAGTTTTTGAAACTGTTTGCAGCCACCATTTCCAGCACAATGCTGCCGTGTAAAGCCCTTCAGAGAGCACTCTAGAGTGTTTTGCTTCTTACTCTCCCACAAAGTAGCTTTCAGTCATCACGTCACTAAATAAATCCTGGGTTTACATGTATGCTACATTCTTCATCCTTTCACAAAATTATCACTGATTAATCTGTTCTGCACATCACACTCATCACACCCTTCATGTCTAAAGTATATATACAGTCCCTTTAGGCACATCCAAAATTACGCTCAGCACTACATCCTGACAGAATATAAAACTGCTTTTGAAACATCCTTTTATTTCAATTCCCCATTTCCTGATTAGATACATTTTCATGTATTACTCACAGGAAGCCCATGCAAACTCTCCAGATCCATCTCTACCCCAGCGAGGGAAAACCCGTGGCAGATTTCTAGTGTCCCTCCCAGAGAGCTGCAGGCTATACAGTGCAGAAGGAATGATGTCACCACAGCAGGTCACTGGTGCAAGGCAATGCATTAGCAGGCTCTAGAGAAGATGAGCTCTGAGGATCCTCTCCTCCCTTACTGGAGAGTGTGGGCAGAACCAAGAAGCACAAATAAGAAACAGGAGAGGGAACAAGGAGGTAGAATGGGAAAATCACTCCAAGGTTTTCCTGTTTGCTACTGTGTGGAGCCACCTGGCACATCCCAGTCACCTGAGAGAGCACCATAGCAACACTTGGGGTTGCTGGAGTTACACAGGGTATGAGGAGAGTCAACAGTGATACCCTCTCCGTGGACTCTTTTCCTCTCTCTTGGCAGCAAGATGCCATCCCCATAATTATGGGTGTCCAATTCACAGAAAGCTAATTAAAATTTCCACAGATTTCACTAAAGACATTTCCTGCCCCTAAATTTGCACTGCTTGCCTTACCATGTGACATTCTGGCACAAGAAGACTTTTTTAGGGAGGAACACAAAAAGTCACAATTTCAAAAATGCCTCTGAAGGAACTATCAAGATCTTTCTCTCCTCCTCTCTCACAGCCACTGTAAAAGTCAGAAACAGTGATGTAAATGACCAGCTCAAGTCCTGCATTCACTGCCTCTTGATGTTTCCAAGACATGAAACCTCCACACCAAGGAATAAGAAAATGGGAAGGTAGGATCAGCACTTCATGATGATTTTGTTCTAGTGGTCTGGTAGCAAATATATCACTACAAATACATCCCAAATGTGCCTCCTCTAATGACAGCTCTCCTCTGAACACTACAGCCACACCTCACTTACAAAGGGAATCAATCCAATCCAGCCCCCTTGGTCACAGCTGACTCAGGGTTGACACATGCACACCCAATTTAGTGATCAACCTGGAGATCTTTTCTGCCACTGGAGGCAGTAGCAACCCCCTTCATTCCTGCTCTGAAGGATTTTGGCTAAAGTAAACAATCCAAAAATTTTGGTGAGATTACTACTGCAGAAATTAATCCTTGCTGTACACAGAGACAAATAAACCATCTGAGGCTGTGGTATCACTTTCCTCATAAAGATTCTTCTTCCTGTTTTGATTTAACCAACACACAGGAGAGTGCACCCTGCTCTTCTCACTCTGCTTCCAGCCTCTTCATAATCCCAAATGCACTTGACCTACGTCAATGAATATGAAACCCTACTTACAGAACTTCTGTAGGACACCACTGATTCTTCAAGAGCTCCATTGGTCCCACTTCTGTGCCAGGAAGTCCGGTTCTGAGGAACAGTGAGGTATTTGCTATTGTATGCTGAAAAAGAGTCCCTTGCTGATTTTGCTGTCTTCCGTCCATTGAGAGTTGGGTGTGAGGAGGGTAGAGCAAAGTCTAAGGAAGGAGAGATAAATACATAAAGCAGGTTTTGTACAGATAGTTCCCTAATGGAATGCAAAATACTGCAGTCAGTAGGCACTATTCATTTCTAGTGATGTGAACAAATCCAGTGGCATCAGGTAGAGGTAGAAACTTGTGGATCGTGGTCATTCTTCAAAAAGAACTCTTTACACATGTGAAATGCTCATCAAGTATATCTAAGATTATACCTACATGTTCTGGTCTTTGGGGGTAATGTCTGGAATTTTTAGACATGCTCCCCATCTCTTGCTTTTGACAAATTACATGGTCACAGTGCAGAATAATGGAGGGTTTGGAGGGGATGGAGATCATCACAGAATCACAAATGGGTTGGAAGAGACCTGAAAGATGATCTCATTTCTATCCCCACTGCCAGGGGCAGGGACACCTTCCACTATCCCAGGTTGCTCAGAGCCCCATCCAACCTGGCCTGGAACACTGCCAGTGATGGGGCAGCTTCTCTGGGCAATCTGTGCCAGGGCCTCTCCACCCTCACAAGGAAGAATTTCTTCTGGATATCCAACCTAAATCTGTGCTCTGTCAGTGTGAAGACATTCCCCCTTGTCGGGTCACTCCAGGACCTTGTCAAGAGTCTCTCTCCATCTTTCCTGTGGGCTCTCTTCAGGCACTGGAAGGCCATAATGAGGTCACACCAATGCCCTTTCTTTTCCAGGCTGAACATTCCCAATTATCTCGGTCTTTCTTCACAGCACTGCTGCTTCATCCCTCTGATTCTCTTGGAGGCCTCCTCACTCCAACAGGTCAATTCCATACTGGCAGTAGCACGCTGAAAAATGCTAATAAAAACCAGTGGATACAGAACCTGTTTCAACACACAGATGTTTCATACTCTTTCCCCCTCTAGTGGTGCCACAGCTGAAATGGGATTGACTGATCCATACTCTCATTCTCTTGGAAAAGCTCTTAGAGGGAAAAACCATGTCTTGGTCCTTCCAGCATTAGTGTTTTATATCCAGGAGAAGACATCCTGTACACATCTGCCTACATGGTCAGCACCATCATCACTACAGAAACAATACACCACTGCCTCCATGTAGTCAGGACTTTTCTCCAGGAATAAGAAACAACAGCTTCCATCTATCCAGGGAGACACCACATCCATTGTGTACTGCTAAAATCCGGAGGTTGTATTTCCCCCTCATTTAGCTGAGACCATTCTATCCCCTATACTCAGACTGAAACTGCTTCCCCACCACCACATTCGGAGAGAGGAGACAGTGGAATGCTAAAGAAGGAAATGCTTGGACGAGGGTGTCTAACCCTTAAATGTTATGATTATTCTTATATCAATAATGATTATTATTATGTTCTTATATCAGTTATGATTATTCTTAATCAATAACAGATTAGGGTCCAGCAGCACTTGAACAGTCCAACAGATTGACTCACTAGTTTTCCCTGTCTGATCTCCCGAGCAGAATCATGCTTGGCTCACTTTAACGAAGCACATAATGATGCCACGAGGGAAACTCCAAGAAAAATAATTAATAAGTGAAGGTTTCACTTCCAAAGGCCACACACAATGTTTCTCCAGTATTTTCAGACTAAGTCTGGGATACCTCACAAGACCTCTACACAGTCAATTAAAGACCTCTTTTACTTTCCAGTCCTTTTAACTAGGCCTAGGGAAAAAGCTGCCATTCATTTATAACACGATTTCATCTCCATTATGCTTCCCAGCCTCTAGAAACTGTGTCACAAACCTGAGATTAACACTGGTAAACTGGTGAGGCAGTCAGGGACTCCCGGTCAGAACAAATTTTTTGATGAAAATGCAATTGCCATATTTGTATCTAGAGGACTCTTGTTCTCCCAAAAGCTTTTCAACTTCCTGAATTAAACCAATTGAACCAAAATATTTTGGTTTGAATGCATTCCACATTTCATAGTTCCTGCCTGATACAGCACTGCTCAATCAGCCTCTCTGTACTCCTTTGCCTCAGCTTTCTGCAAACTTAAGGGTTGCCCACATGTGCAGCAATTCACCTCACTGTTTGCATTCCCAGGTCCTTGTCCAAAGTGCCACCATGAAGAAGTTGAACAGACTGCCAAAAGTGGAAGGACTGAGAGGGAGTGTTAAAGGACCACACTGCTTGTGAAAGAGGCAGTAAAGGAGTCTGCCTAAGTAGGAGGTCTATTAAATCCTGAGTAACAGCCAATTAACTGAGCTGAGTGGTCCAGATGATCAGATTATCACAGCACAGCTACTTGCAGAATACGCTGCAAGTGGTTTGGTTATCCAGGGCACAGACAGGGAACTGCTTTCATTTATCTTCCTCTCTTTTTAGATAAGTATCAGAAAGGATCCACATTTCTGAAAGACACCAGAGTTAGAAGAATACTCCTCTGAAAGGTTGTTCAAAACATCTGCAATTTAGGAACATTGTTTGACAAACTCCAATTCCCAAGTAGGGATGAAAAAAAACCTACTTAAACTTACTCTTTCCTTGTAGCTTTACTCAAACGTCTTTCAAAGGACATATATATATATATGGTTATACACGTGCTCTTTGGGTTCTCAGTAAATCATGAATTTTCAGGTCTGAATGTAGATGAAGAAGTTCAGCTCATGCCAAAATTAGTTCTTGTGCACATCTCCACCAAACTCAACTACAGTAAAGCATGATTTCCTCCACTGTGTCTTCAAAACCACCATTTTAGTGCTTTTTAAGAATATAGGAATTAGACAGACAAGGCTGTTTGGGTTGTCTCGAATGCCATCTAATTTGCCACCTGTGTGTTCAGGGCTCACACAGTACCTCTCAGACTGCAGGTGGAAAGGGTAAAACAACAAACCCTGACTAATGCCAAACTAATCTGGACAGCCTGAGTGCATCTGCTTGTCTGAACCCCATGCTAACACTCAGTTTGAAATGTCCTGAGCCTCCAGGACACCCAGCAGGAGAATCTTTTGGGTAGGACTCAGTATCTCAGTTGTATTTCTCTACATTTGTCTGTACATAACGCGGATATCCTTTGTCTTTCTACCTCGAAATATGATTGGAGAAGAAATAAAGAGAATCATCCAATTCTGAGTTTACTTATGGGACTGATTTTAATAGAAGCAGTTAAGCAGCAGGGAACTAAACAACTAAGAAGTTCTTGAACCATTCTAAAGAGAGAAATACCAGATAGCTAAAATTTAAAAATCAAATTCTATTATTCTATTATTCAAATAAGGAATTTGAAGTTCACAGGAGAGATACAGCCCCAGAAACAATGAGATAACATGAAAACAACCACAGAACTTTTGACTATGACAGCAAAAGAACAATGACTCAACATTAGCACTGAAAGTTATTCTAAACTCGTACACTGGGAACTCCAGAATGAAGGTTTTATGCAAATAAGAGTCTCAGCAGATTTGCTCCTTTTGTATGGGAATTTAGAGCTCAAGGCTGCCTATTTTCTCCTGGAAAAGGATTTTGCTTACTCCCCAGAGTTGCAATGCAATAAGGCAAATGCAGGGGGAAACAGCAGAAGACCAGCACAAGGCATTTGCCTAGTGATTGTCTTTTCCATGTGGATCACAACACTGACCCACAGCTGCTCTTCTGAGCCTTTAGGAGAAGTGAACTCTGCATGTTTTATCTCTGAGCTCTCTGTATTGTAACTGGGCTGCAGATTTCTTTCTTTCTTTTTTTTTTTTTTCCCCTAAAAGAAGACAGAGAAGTCCTTCCAAAGTACTCCTTTCTTTGTTCTCCACCCCTTTGTTCTTGGCCTATCCCTATTCATAGGCAGCAATAAGAATGAAACAGAAAATAAACTTACCAGGCATGTGTGTTTCCATGTTGCCTGGAGGTTTGGCTGGAAATTGCGTCAGTGCTAAAATAGGATGTGGCTATGCTGTGCACAATCTTCTTCTGCACTGGCTTAAGAAGAGAACAGCACCAGCGGCTATTTCCATCCTGCCTTGATCCTGCTTTAAGCAAACCACAAACTGAAGCTAATTAGTGAGACCTTCTGGTTTGGTGATTACCATCATGGAGGGAAGAGAAGGAGAAAGACCAAACTCCCATGACCTGAGAGGCCACGGCAGTTCTCTGCTGGAGAATTTCAGCACTTTGTCCTCATGTTCCATAGCACCTCAAGAAACAAGGCATCAACAGGCATACTTTGTCCAGAAGGCAGTGGAGAGGAAGGAAAAAAGCTAATGCAGATCCAGGGCTCTACAGCAGAGCCAGTTCTGTCCAAAGAATCAGCACTCAAGGATCAGATTGTCTTGGAGGTGGTTTCTGTGGGGAGGTGTGTCTTTGTATCTACAACACTTTACAGTGCTCCCAGGTAGGAGGTAAGTGCAGAAAGCTTTTTATAAGGCTGTTTCAAGTACTCAAGTTACCTCAGTGCCTGCATGCACTGTCATTCCTGCATGAAATATTCAGGGGATTATCTTGTAATCAATGGTCTAATCAGAACAGGTGATGGATCCTGCTTAGCCTTCAACTTTGCAATTTAAGCAACTATAGGGAAGAAAAGTTGTTGATGACCAATGCTATCTGAGAAAGGACTCTTATTTGCTAATAACTGAAAAGAGATGTAACTAATTCGAGTTCAAATCTTTTTTTCTTTAAGCCTGTTTATGAAACTATGATGGTTTTTCTAGTGTGACAGGGAGAAATGGATTCATTCAATGCCTGAATAAAGTCCAGTGGTTCTACGATCTTGTAAATCACGGTAGAGCACTGTGTCACGGCTGGCAAGGGTAGAAGTTGTCTCTGTCACAGAGAGATGTGCTGATGCACCCTGGTTGTGCTATCAAACCTGCTGAGTACATGAAAGGAGCAGTGCAGCTGTTGTTTCCCAAAACTTGAGCTGGGTGATGTAAAATGTTCCCAGCAAGACTAAGAAATTTGTGTGGGATTTTAAATTCATTAAAGCCCTCCAGTCTTCTTGGTCCCTACTTTGAAATGGCATTTATTATCTTCTAACCAAAATATCAACAGGTATCAAATACTTTCTCCTTTTTACCCTGCTAGTATCTTATAGTACTCTCAGAACTTCTTTCAGAAGTTTTAAAAACAATTAATCTGTTTCCTAGACAGGCAACAAATCTCTTGCTTTCTACGCCTATCTCAGGGAGAAGGAAATGAAAATGTTCTGAAACTTTTGCTATTTTCCATCCACAATCTATGCTGCTCCAACTAAGCTCAAAACCAGAAAGGCAAATCCTGGCTAATTCTGGAATAGTATAGGATTGTAGAGCCAGGTCCTGCTGGGATCCTTGTTGACTTATAGCTCTGCCTGCACAGGTTCCAATTACCAGCTTCTATAAGCCATAAGAATGGGTGTGTTAAAGGTGATACACTTATCTCAGGTAATAATATACGCAGCAATATGAGAGGAAGCAACATCCAGCTGCTTAGAATGGATGTAGTCTGTTTTTAAGACTTTCCAGCAGAGAAAATGTGGAAATCACTATCTTTCCTGAGGTACTTGGGTATGGTGCTAATTGATAATGCAGAGCTGTGACAAATAATACCAATATACCTGCTCGTGTTTCTCCTGCTATAGAGGAGTGGTGCTTGCAAGTCTGTAAATTTAGCAGAGAGATTGCATGTTTTGAATTATTAAGGAGTTATATAAGACTCCTCTCCAAATCCATTCAGCATTCCTGTAAATTTATCCTATAGCACACTCAACAACCCAGCTGGTGGTCTGAAGCAGTGGGATGTGCTCCTAATCATTGGTGGAAAGGTAAAGGCCAAGGTTGCTCAAACCCATCAAGGCTCACAAACAGTATGTATGGACTTGGGAAACAACATTCTTCAAAGCCTGACTTCTGCTGGAGAATGCAAATGCAAATCTACAGTCAGATGTAGAGTACTGTGTGATGTGCTGGCACACTTGATCATAGGCAGCAGGACTGTGCTCTTCACTCCTGCCAGGGAGAAATGCTGATCAAAGTATTGGAATTGCACTAATTGCAGCTGCCTGTGTGAAAGGCAATGAAACCTGCACAGAGCAGGTCTGAGCCCACTGGCTCCTTGGGCAAAAGTCAGACAGTTCTTTTGGGGCAGACTGCCAGAAAATGTTTGATTCTCATGCCAGCAAGCCAAAGTTAGAAATTTATTTACCTCCTCAGTCTGTTAAAGAAGATGGTACAACATTCCCGCCTGCTTTTTCTTCCTTGCCAGTTTGTTTCTACAAAAGGATTTTCAAAGAAGATTCTTCTGGTCTTGCTCATGATGGGGGCTTAGAATACACAGGTCTGAGTAACAATATGTAGACCACACAAAAGTCCCCAGAAATCCCAGCTGTAAGTAAAGCCAGTAAGCGCTCTTCTCATGGGCTGCATCGCACTAACTCAGACAATTAATTATCTAATTAGAAGACCTGTCTGCAGCCATGAAGCCTTAGGTTGCAATCCTGTCAGCTTTCATGAGCTAAGAAGGGTCAGTCTGGGTGAGGGCACAGGCTGAAACAAAGGGACATCCCAGCCGTGGTAAGTGGAAGAGGATGACATTTGCCTTTTACTCCCTTCTCTCTTGCTCCTCTCTGATGTTGCAGGTTGCTATTCCAGGAATTGCTGATCTTCAGCTTCAAATGAACTGCTGACTACCCAGGTGATCCAAATGCATCTGTCAGAGAACTTAATATCTAGAGGCAGCTAGGGGAAGGAACAGGGTAAGGGTGGAGGTAAATTGGTGACAAATCTACTGCAGCAAGTGGGGCTGATACCAATTAAAACCGGGTTTCTCTCTCTGGTATTACTGTGGACTATAGCAGAACACAGATGCATGGAAGGCCTGCACTTCTACCACTGCGCAGCAATAAAGGTTGTCTTGAAAGAATATTAAAAACAAAAAGGGCTCACAATTCAGGGTGTGTTGAATCCACAACTGACTAGCAAGAGGAAGCAGCAGGGATCTGCCTGGTTCCTCTAAAAAAGAAATACAACTTACTTTTTTAGTTGAAAGCAGAGGAGTTTTTGTTTGCTCCCAAAGGGAACTTTCCTTGCAGTTTGGGAGATGCTTTGACCCATTTAATCATGTCAAAGTCCCATTCATTATTTTAAAATTGTTAGTTAAACAAGAAGCTTAAATAATTCTTGTCTTTCAAAAACACGCATGGCAATAACAGTCCTCCCTCTCTCATATTTTTGAGAAATTAGTACTTCCCAGTGAAACTGCTCCACTGACACAAGATTCCTCCAGGACCAACAACATTCTGGAAGATCTTTTGTGTTCCATGGCCCAACTAGACAAAGTAGAATTTAAGTCCTTGTAAATATATACTTGGCAACAATAACTAAATTACACCTGCCACTGCAAATTCTGCATCTAAATTAATTCCAACTTTTGGAACAAATGCAACAGGTGAAGTCCAGGCACCTGGAAATAGGTGAGATAGCCACTGAGCTTTCTCCTCGAGTTGGTCTGGGCACGGGCTGAAGTAGGAGCTGTCCTTAAACTTGTACACGTCTTGAGGACGTGCACAATTTACAGTCTGTCCTCAACACAGTTTCTTTTCATTCAGCTTTAGGAGAAACATGTATATGCATTGCAGAAAGATATTTGGTTGTCTGAACAACCAGTATTGTTTTTGTACTACAAACATCCTATTCTTACTCTGAAGCCTTATCCCATAATTACTGTAATCCCTGAAAAGAATGGGAGGAAAAAGAGCAAAAAATTATAAGTCCACTGTGTGTCACTAAGGACTGAATTGGGGAATGAAAGTGTAATGTCTCTGCAGATAACACCAAATGATTTGAGAAAAATTCTTTAAGTATAAGCAACTGCTTCTGAGCATGATTTATTTGTGGTTGTCCTTTTGGGATTTTCATCAATAATGTGGATTAATTTCCACAGTGAAATGAAGAGAATCTCTTTCCTACAGTCCACCCCAAGATGAATCAGACCGTGATCTGTTGTGCTGGTAAGCTTTATTGTTTGCTGTGTCTATAGAATTTTTCAGGATTCTAATGGATACGGCAATGTACAGAGAATATTAGGCTTGCATTGTGAAGTTCCTCCATCATAAAACTTCAGATTAAGCAGCTGGGCTTCTGGGCAATATTCATGGCGTGCACTTGCGAGCATGGCATTCGCACAGCGAGGCGGAGGGGATGTAGAGCTGCACCATGGTCCCGTTGGGACAGCGTAGTGGGATCGTCACCGTGGTGGTCTGAGTGGCTGTACAGCAGCTGCAGTGGTCTTCCCACTGCCCTGTCTGAGCAGAGTACCTGGTGGTGCTTCTGCATTTGCCCTAAATGGAAAAAGAAGAGAGCTGAAGTTTGAACAGAGCCTCATGATACTCAGAATCCTGGTTCCTTCCTTCAAAATATCCATGGGTGACTTTGTCCGGCTTCCATGCTCTGCTGAAAACATGAACTCAGAAACAGGTGCCTGGCTGCAGAATGCAGGGTGCTGCACAAAGAGTAACTTCTTATGAGCATAATCAGAGCAAAGGAGAGGCAACTAAACTGCTCACACACACAAAAGAGCCCAGAATTTAAAATCTTATAGGGAATGTCCAGAGCTATGGTGTTGGCTTTTGAGTAAATGTGGTTATCATGCATTCAGAAAGTGCTTTAGCCCAAATGCTGCAACTCACACACCCACTGTTGTCCTGCTGGTGCTATTATTTCTTGTTCTGCTTGTCTGGCCACTTAACTAAATTAGACCAAGCTGTCAGTGCCTGTAGTAAGCCTTCATGATGTCAAAATAAGTAGCCTCACATAACACTCTGTCAGAGTCCATTTCCTTTGGTGGCTTTGTGCTCTTATTTCCCAGTCTAATTAAATTAAAATATCCTATCATTATCAGGGACGACTTTAGAAAAAATGTACTTAATATTGTTTATTCCCAATGTAAAATCTGGACTTCTGCAGGAGAAAAATCAATATTTATGACTTTATGGCTAAGGACCATTTACTTTGTATACAGGACAAGAGCCTAAGAATTATTAGTTATGCCATAACTTGGACTGCACACAAAGGTGATTAAAATCCTTGTATGGGGTTTCGTTATCTTGGAAAGAGCAGAGATGGGAACACCCAGAAGGGAAGTTATGCTCCTGTCTTAAAAGGAAGTTGCCATATAAGGTGTAAGCAGTGATGGGCTAGAAATTAAACTTTTAATCTGATTATGGAAGATACAAGACATGTAGAACACAAGAGTTTGGTGCCAAGGCTAGCTGAGGAATCCCAGAGCTTTTAAGGCATACAAGTCAAATCTTGGCACTTGGGTTTAAAGGTCTTTTAAAATGCCATTTATCTAAATACTTATTTAAATTCCCCTAATCAACTTAGAGGCTCAGTGCTTAACTACATACTTAGAACTGAAAATAAGCTTCACAAATGTGAAGATAAATATTCCTCTTTTTTTAAGTACAAAGTCCTAACAGAGCTACTTCAGAGTCATTAATTTCTGCTGGAAGCAAGAGAGTGGGATGAACAAAGCCTTTGTGTCTAACATGTGCCATTTTTCATGCTGGTTTGACTAGGGAAAATTCAGCATCAGCAAATTACTTCAGGAAATGAGTGCCAATGAAGTTAACACTAAGCCAATCAATGAGAAACTGATGTTCCACTTACTGAAGTGAAACTATGGTGAAAGAAATGGTTTCATTTAGGGAAAGAAAAAGGGGGTTGATTTTTGTTATTTACCTCACAATGAGAAATGGGCACCTCCTTTTCAGCCACACATCCATTGATATTCCCGTACTGCAGTCTGGTACTTACTGGATGGCATTCGACCTCCACACCTACCAAGTAAAAAAAAAAAAAGAAAAAGAAAAAAAAATTTCAAAAGTGCTTGGCACTGCTGGCAATTGCTTGTTGTAACTTATATCCCTTTACTCCTGAAATTGTTGTCAGTGAAATGTTCTTCCTGGTAAAATCTCTAGTTGGGTGTGTCTCAAAGTAATTCATGCAGAGCTGTGTGAGTATTTCACACTACAGCGCTAAAGTTCCATTAGAGAAGGGTTTCCCTCATGTTTATTTCAATTGACTGCTTTGTTCTAAAGTCACCTTGGCCATCAAACACCAGCCTCTCCCCTGGTCTTAGACAATTCTCCTGTTAACTCTAGTAACCAACAGGGACTCTGTTCCCCCCCTTTCAAAGAGAACCTCATCATTAACATGCTCAATATAAACTAAGCCAGAACATTTTCTTCTGAACTCTTGCATGTTTTGGTCTGCATCTAAAGACTTGTGAAGGAGCCAATGCTTTTTTCAGTGGGTATTTTGTGCATAGACAACAGCAGCTCTGTGTAGTGTTACTGTAGTTTTATGTCACTGTGAAGACAGATGCCTACTCATACCCATTTCTAACTAACCAACAAAATTTCTGTGTTTAACAGAATATTGGACTGATTTTTCAGTACTACCCCAGAACACTTCAGAAAGTTTAAGGAATTCAGCAGGGCAACTGCACAACTAAGTACACACACCAAGGGAAGAGAAAGGTATCCATCTTCCTACCAGCAAACACAACTTTCCATCAGCATGTTGGTACCAAATTGACTCTCTGCCTTGCTAAAACCTTAAATTTCATAAAAAAAAAAAATACAGCTCATATCTGGTTCCAGGGCTGAACTGCCCTTTCTCTTTTAATGATTTCATCACTCCTTTATAAAAATTGTCCACCTGAAAGTTGGACAAGTTGTGCTCACACACTTGAAAAGCACAAAAAAAAAAGTCATCGGCCTCAACACAGATCTGTTCCGTTTTTGATCCTGACTTATCAACTTGTTTTCTAGTTACTTTACCTCTGTTATTTACTTTTTTTGTTGACTGTGCCTCCTCTGCAAAGCTAGAAGCTAGTGCTTATAACTTAACAAGACAGGTGAGATTGAGATCAACAGAGAAAAGAGATGCAACTTCTTTGTTAAGTGGGAAAATAAGGAATAGCCTTTGCCAATTATCAAGTCCTGTGGCTAATACCACAAAAATCTCAGGAGAAAATAGGAGCTGTTCACTTGTTCCACAAACTAAAAGCTGGAACAATGCCCTCAGACACACTAAAAAAGTCCAGTTGTGAAGGCATAACATAGGAAGGGAAACTGACTCCTCAACCAGCTCCTTTGCCCAAGGACTTGTTGGACTCTGCTAAGCCAAAGGCATCAGCCTGGACTTGAGGGAATGAGTTCTTTGCCCAATTCTTTATGGCACAGAGACATCTGAAAGACAGACTCTCTCAAGACGCTGGAAAATAATGTAATCTATGTCCATGAGAAACTGAGAACTGAGCTACATCCAGGCAAAACATCATTGGGAATAAGGATCTGAAGGTCCATTCAATATGGGAGGTTTTAGGCAGGCAGCACATCACTTAGATCAGCTTGCCTTTGCAGCTGCAGGGAGGTATTGCTTTTAAATGATTCTGTTAAATAAATCTATGCATTGATCTCTGCTCATTTGGAACTAGTTTCTCCTCAAGTACAGTGATTGGCACTATCTACCCACCACCCTGTCTTTTAAATCTCAAAATCTGTTTTTGTTAATAAATAATTTTGAGTATTCCTTACTTGTAGCCTGGTAGATTAAAGGTCCTTTAACCAAATTACCTCTTTGATCCATTTGATGACAGTCTCTCAATAGCTTTCTGACTTCTACCTCTCAAGCCAGAGCTCAGTGATTATCCAGACAGGCAAAGGCTGCAAACTCTCTAGGAGTTACCATCCTTCATCAGGGGTATTATTGCAGCAGCTCCTGTGCCAGTGTGGTGATGGGCTGCTATGCTGGCCATCATTTATTTATGAGCACATGCATAGCAACAAAAAGAAAATTAAAAGACATAACACAGATAAGATCTTGATATTCTGACCTTAAAAGAGAATTTCAATCCTTTGTTATATTTTTCAATTTTATATAAGCCACAGTATTATTTTTTACTTATAGAGGAGAAAACTGAGAAGTTATCTGCTCACAAATGCATCAGTGATTCATTTTAGAAATGAGAACTCAACCCTGCAATCCTTCCTTATGTAAGCATACCCCTCCTACTCTCACAGCCTGACTGACATTTGGATTATCCACCCAAAAATGTGTGAAATTAAGAGTTGCAGGATTGACCCCTAAACTGACAAATTTAAGAACCAGTCAGGCTGTTCCACAGGAATGCATTTTCCCTACTATTTTTGGTTAATGTTATCAAAAACATTACTGCCACCAGGGTTGGGCTTTTTTGATTAATTTATTTAAAGTTGATCATTTATTCATGAAGTGTTTTCCTCACATATTCAGCAGTATCAGGTTATGGGACTTGACAGGCTGTCTGTGCAGGACTATTCATGTTATCAACAGATGATCAATAAAATAAAACATTCATAATTAACATCTGCATAAAATGTGGAGAGTATCTATTTCATTCTAAGCACTTGAGAATACTGTCAAAACGCGTGTTCTAGATGACAAAACATGACAGACAGCAGCATGTCAGAGGGTGGGCTTCTTTGATGGTTTATTATAACCACATTGCTAAGCTCTGGTTCATTACCCTGCATATTATGGAAAATGTAGGTACTTACACACTCTGTCTTTTCCATACAAGATTTCTGGATTATTTACTTACACGTGTCACAGCAAGTGTTGCCAATTTTTGCTATTCTGCCCTAAAATTATATAAAAAAAAAAGGAAACTCAGATGTTGGCATAAGTGATACACTTCTGATCTGCTGGAAGAAGATGTATAAAGCAGGATACTAGGCAAAAAAAAAAACAAACTGAATTTCTATATTATACAAAATCATAAATCTACATTAATAATCTTTATCAACTTTAAGATTTTGAACGTGTGATGACAGTTGCTGGTAGCTAAATGGAAGTAATTGACTTATTAGCAAGTTCGACACCTGAAGATATTGCTCTCACCTGCTATTAGGAGCTTTCTAAAATAAAGACATTAAATACAAGTAAATTCCTGAAAATCTGGAGGATAAAACCAGTAGCATTCAGCTTTCATTCTGTTTAAGAAATATCACATCTGTCAAGTAAATTTTAAAAGCCATAAAACTTTATGTTTTGTTTCATTGCTATCATCCAGAATAAATTCTCAGAAATATATGTATAGTGCAAATTATTGAAAAACTATAGTAAAAGGCAAAATGGAAAAATATTTACACTGCAGGGTGATGCCATTGTTGCACTCAACCCTTGAGCTTACATGCAAAAGTTTGGAGGCTTTGTTAATTAAAAACCCTAAAATTTTGATCTGCAACAAGATGAAAACCACTAATTTTATAACTGAAATAGTTCTGTTTGTGGGGGATAGGGGAAGAATAAATGCAGTTTGAGAAGTTCTGTTTAAAAGTGAACTGTTTTTCACTGATTTTCCATTTACATCACTTGAATATGATAACAACCCAAAGCCCGTAATGTAACGCAGCATTCCTTTCTAAATCTTTGTTTATACAACAAAACCATGTATTACAATTACACAAGTGAGAAATGCCCTGTAGAAGTTTTATTTTTCCCACATTATACGTAAATTCTCCATTTGTTTCATGTGTATGAGCAGACTGGTTTGGCCACCAGCTTTACTAAAGGTTCCCTGCTTCCTGCCATGCCCAAGAAAATTGGAGCAGATGGATATAAACACCTGTAAGATGTGTAAAACCTGACAGATAAGCAAAAACAGGGCCCCATGTACTACACTCACACCTCACTCTGCTCCTCAGTGTCTAATTAACCTCAAATCACAAGAAAGATGGATGAGTACTTTTTGCAGGGCTTTTTATCCTGCTAAACAACTGCAGTTGTGGAAGTTTGATCTTTCTGCAACAGTGTAAAAATTCCTTTCCCTAACATCATATAATGGCAGAGAAAAAATACCATAGTATTTCATATGCATATTTCTCAGTTTGTGTCATTGTCCACACAGTTTTGCTCTGGATCCCAAACTGAGAACATTGTTAGAAGAACCACTTGCAAATGTCTGATACTTCAAATATTCAGCTTCATATTCATAACAGAATTAGGGTCAGCAGTCAGCACAGTCCCACATAAAAAAAAAAAAAAAAAAAAAAACCAGCTTATGTTTTCAAACAAAAAAAAAAAAACAAAAAACAGCTTATGTTTTCAAACAGAGAAAACCTACATCTTTCTGAATTTCAAAGTTCAAATTCAGTTTAGCCAAGGTGTTGGGAGAGGGTTGGGGTTTCCCAGCCCAGCACACAGAAGGTACCAGACACATGGCAGAGTCCATTAGGAAACCTGGGAACACGACCTGTTTCACTACTTACTCCTTCAGCCAAGCATCTTCTGGCATCAAATGGAGGACAGCCAGTGATTCTCCTTTCCCAGATAAATTCCCCTCTCTCATTTACTCTGCAGGAGTGATTGTCACAGCCATCCTGAAGGGATGCGTTTGCCTGGAAATATTGAAGGGCCGTTAGCTTTACACAGAAACAACAGAGGACAGGAAGTTTTCAGGATATTTGCTGATGTCTCAATTAAAGTACCATGGTGGTGACAGTTATAAAACATGGAAATCTTTGCTTATCCACAGTCATTTTATTCTGTTTAATTCCATGGCCATATTGATCACAGCTCTGCCCAGACTGTGAAAACCTGACTTCTTCAGCTCTTAACAGGGAAGAAATTTCCATTAACTTAGGAAAAAACCTTCTTAAGTGAGAGATCTGGAGGTCTGGCCTATGATCTGTCTTTCAAAGAGACATAGATACAATTATTTACCTTCTGGAAGAGTTGGGAACTTCTTTAGAAAACATATATACAACCACACCCCCATCCCCCCACCAAATCATTTAGTTTGAAATAAACCCTTAAGAGCAAGTCCAGCCACTAACCTCCCACTGCCAACCAAGTCCACCAGAAAACCACATCTCTAAGATCCACATCCACACATTTTAAAAATCCCTCCAGGGCTGGTGACTCAACAACTGCCCTGGGCAGCTTGTGCCAAAGCTGGACAATCTTTCCAGTGGAAAAAAAAATCCAATCTAAACCTCCCCTGGTGCAACTTGAGGTTGTTTCCTCTTGTCCTGTCTCTTGTTCCCTGAGAGTGGAGCCTGATCCCCCCCAGCTGTCCCCTCCTGTCAGGGCGTTGTGCAGAGCCAGAAGGGCCCCCCTGAGCCTCCTTTTCTCCAGGCTGAGCCCTCTCAGCTGCTCCTGGTGCTCCAGCCCCTTCCCCAGCTTCATGGCTCTTCCCATACTCTCCCCATCTAAGATTTTTCATACAAATGGAATAAAAGAAAATTTTAGATGCTGTCTCTGGTGACAGAGAATGGGGTTTAACCAGAAAAATATCCACTCCTGTTTAAGAACATATTCTGCACTGCCAGGTTGGATGTGGCTCTGGGCAACCTGCTCTACTGGAAGGTGTCCCTGCCCATGGTAGGGAATTGAGAAAAGATTATCTTTGAGGTCCCTTCCAAACCAATCCATTCTATCATTCTATGCTGGAGAAGTTTCTCAAAATTCACATTCTTAATTTAACTATTTCACGTCTTAAATGAGGATTTTCATTTCCTCTGTTTGAAGTCATATTCCAGTTAAAGTTCTGTGATAACATTCCTGTAACTAGACTGTCTCTCTAGGATTTTGCACTGGGGTATGAAGTCACACATTTTTTATTTACGAACAACTTAACTTCCTTGATCAATTATTCTGAGATACAAAAAACACTGGTAATACCATGTTACCTAATCAAAAACATGATTATACATTTGATTTACATTTGATGATACATTTACATTTACTCATAAATAAAATAAAAGAATGCTTAAAACTTACCTGAAGATTTTGAACCCTTCCATCTCTCAGCCTGATGCTACATGAAGTTGGCACACATTTTCCACAGCAAGAGCCAGGGATTTCCTGCCTTCTGTAGTTCTAGAAGGTGAAGGACATTTTGTTTTAAGCATGCATCCTGTATTTATTTTAAGAAGGTTTTTTTAAAAAAATAAGATTCAGTGGACAAAATGACAGCCAGCAAAATGCTTCTAAGTAAAACCAATGGATTCTATACAGTGCAACATGGAAAAGCAGTTGGAAGTGCTGAAACTGGAGAGAAAAGGGCAAAGTATCCAGTAAGCATTAGGCAGGAAAAGGGCAGAATAAGGGAAAAGGAGAGCAAGAAAGAAAAGGGGAATAATGGAACCCCACAAACAGCATTGAAGGGAAAATCAGTGGCAGGAAAAAGAGCATGGGAGAATGAGCAGCACTAAGTGGAGAGGCAGAAAGGTATAGAGTGAATAATGATAAGGAAAGAAATCAAACCAAGCAGAAAGCAACTGAGCTAACACATGAAGTGTCCCATAGTAATGTCCCCAGCTGCTCCAAATAACCAAGAGCTGCTTATGATGAGATGAACATTTTTAAGAAAATAAACACTTCCTGGTTCAGTGAAGGCATGCATGTTATCCATATGTTTTTATAGAAGAGAACTTGGGGAGGGAGAGTTACTATTAAATCACTGGGGGAAAACATAGTTCATTGTAACTTAGGTGAACTTTCTCTACTAGCAAAAATATAAGCACCTAAAGCAGGTCATAAAATTACCCAAAAAATGACCCTCCTGAGCAGAATATGCTGGAGCTGGCTGCACTTCAATTCCCAGTG
This sequence comes from Melospiza melodia melodia, assembly GCF_035770615.1. NCBI lineage: Eukaryota > Metazoa > Chordata > Aves > Passeriformes > Passerellidae > Melospiza > Melospiza melodia. Next base: position 23,910,330 of record NC_086197.1, read on the forward strand.
CTTTTCCTTACACAACTTCAGCATCCAGGAGAAAGCAGGTGTTCCTGAGAGAACTGGTACTCTTAACCCATTTGTACTCTCAAATTTTATCCATTAGCAAGGAATTGCTTTTAATCTAGGTATTCCATGAAGTCAAAGGCTTTGAGACAGGAAAGATTCTGTGAATTGTGTGAATCCCACTGGCCTTTAGGAAGATGAAGACATTCTGTATCTTATTTGATTTTTTTCCCCTCAAGTTCCACAAATTCATTACAATGGCTAGGAAGGGATATATACTCCTAGACCTGCAACTTCCCTTGGGTAGCTGCATAGCTCCCAAACACAAGTTCACTGCCCTTAATAAGCCCAACTGAAAATGGCTCTTTCTTCAGGGTTTTCTGCCTAGTCTGTACTTTTGTGTTACGTGGGGAAAAGGAGCTGGTTGGGTAATGTGTGGGTGGTGAAAGAAGCAGGAGTGGAATGGTCCCCCCCAAACTTTTTTTTTTTTTATATCATGTATTATATTGATTCCTCTAACATAATTTCTACATCTGGCTCCTTGCATTAAGCAGCGAGAATGGATGCTCATGTATCTTTGTGTGAGAACATACACATGCACACTTGTCTCTGGCGACAAATTCAGTCTGGTGTATCTGTTAGGGTTTTTTTTCATGGATCTGCCAGGTTATATTTTGAGAAAGATGCTCAGCACTGAGCTTGGCCATTTTTCCCTTCAGAAGCCTGTGTCTATAATCAAACCTTACAGAAGGGGTAATATTAGGGTCTAGAACTACAAAAGGTATTCCAGATTGTCCTTTTTGTCAGAGGCTACATCCATACCACCAAATAAAAGGGATCAAAGCCAGTTTGATGGCCTAATGGAGAAGTGGAACACTTATGAATTATCTGAGCTGCATTCTCCACATGAAACTGGCTGGCCTTGGTTTGCCCTAACCACGGACCTGTCCCTGGACATCATTTGGAAGTCACATCATCATTTTTCTACTCATAACAGGCCAGCTGGGACGCTGTTGACAATTCTTCAAGAAAAAGAGTTGCAGGAAATAATTTGAGTCTGCAGTCTTGCTCTATTTTTTTATTGTTAGAGATCACTCTCTACAGAAACTTAACTACATTTCCAGTCCTTTCCAGTTCTACCTCAGGATGGGAGATTGGACTCATCAAAAACTCTGCCCCTCTCTGTTCCAAGGACCCTATTGTTGAAAGCGAAGGGAAGCCAACCCACCTTGTCGTTGATCAGTATTGACTTCGATTTATTGATCAATCAGCCACTTTATATAACAGTGTTAATTAACTTCATGCATATTGCAAAATCCAAGCTCATGATAGGTTAACAGAGAAAACTCTAACCCCTCCTTTTGTTTTACAATACCTATGGTTTGTTTATTGAAAACAGGACCAGCGTTCTCACTGTGATATGAAAAGTTCCCAAAACCTCTGTTCCTAGAGTAGCTATCTTTTCCCAGAGCGCCCAAGGACAGAGTGTTTTGCCTGTTATGGGAAGACTGTCTGAGAATCTTATTGTTTATAAAGTGGTGCTTGAGAGAGCCTAATTGTTTATAGAATCATGCCTGGGAATTGCTTTACAACTACCTTTTACTTTTCCCTCAACTGTATGCCTCATGGCCTCTTTCTTTCAGCCATGCATGAACCAGACTCTCCACACCCTATCAGTGTATGCCCCTCCTGGACATTAGCCAAAAATCCCACATGATCATGTTAGAGATGTGGATTTTGGGTGCCAGGGCCACCACTTGCACATGCACTGGGTTTGGTTGGGGCCACTGTGCTCCATCCACTATCCAGGGAAAGGATGAAGAAGAGGAAGAGGCATCTAAGTTTTGGGGTTTTTTTCTGTGAAACTTAGCTTCTGGTCTCTGCTCTTTGGATACAGGGTGATCAAACCAGCCTCTGCATCTCACTTTGGTCTCCTTCTACTCAAGGTATTGGTGCTAAGAGAAAAAACTACAGAACTGAGCAAAACTAATCAGGCAATCCTGTCACATTGTTGGTCAGTAGAGCAAAAATTAAAGATGTATCTCTCTGGCTTTCTCACCCAAAGTCATTCCTTGCAGATGAGGGCACCAAAGCAGCAGCAAAGACTTCAAAAACTAGCGGGAACTGATGGGGACAATCACTTCAAATCACCAAAGGCAAGGGCTGGGAACCAAACAAATGCTACTGAGCCCAGCTTTTAGACAATTTGGAAAATTGTCATAGGAAAGGCCTGAAGCGTGGAGATCTGGCTGAGCTGCAAGTCCCTGCAGGGACAGGTAACACTGTAGGAAAGAGGACTCAGCAGTTCCTCTTGCAAATGATTTGCCAAACCTTATATTGCCCTAAGGGTAAGTAATCTAAAATAAACAATAAAATGTGCCTGTGGAGCTGAGTACCATCTAAAGTTATCTTTGCTACCCTGAGGATTTAGATCAGATTTGATGCATATCATCTACTTCATGGAAAAAACACAGAGCAAGACTTCTCAGAAGAACCTGAAGAAAGGCCAAAGGCCCCAGAGCTGTACCAGACATAAAGTGGTGTGTATAGTGAAGAATATAACTCTCATCAGACACATTCCTAGCAGATCCCCTCAGGCTGCTCCCACTCACCGTTGGGCAGGCCTGGCAGTTGAGTTTGGTGCACCTCAGGGTGTATTTCTGAGGTGCTGACTGGAAGCACTCACACGTTGTGCACTGATCCACCATCAGGCGCCTCCCGTGCTGAAACATCAGAATCAGTTTGTCAGTGACCATCTCACCAGCAAAATCCAGATAAACAAGTGATTTCAGGTTAAATCTCTTTCATTAAATCTTTCACTGTAATTCTTTGCTAGAGAAACAAGAAACCCATGCCACAACGTTTCCAGAGACCTTGATATTTTTCATCTCTAATTCCAGAACAAGCAGCATGGCATGAGGCTATTTTTCAAGGAAGCCCTTTAGAAGTCCTTAATCTGAGAAATGTCATTGACATTTCTTTGTTGCTTAAATATCTAGCAAGCAAGAAAGGGATTCTTGAAAGTTATGAGGAAGATTTTTTTTTACTCTGACTACATGGTTGCCAGGAGCTTTTTGAGTGCAATAAATTTCTTTGGCAACCAGTTTTCATTCTAGAGCCATCATAGCCCACAGATTATGGGCAGAAATTATATTGTTTTTGTAACAATTCTGCATGGAATCTCTAAAGGACTAAAAGCTTAAAATTAAGAAAAGACAAAATTTTAAAAAGCAAAATTAGTGACTGAAGAACTCTACTCTGTCCATAGTTACAAGCAAATCAGGCTGAACACAATTCAAATGCCCTGAGCTCTTGCCCAGCACCTTGTTTCCTCGATCCCATCACATTTTCAAAGGAAGCAAAAGTGACATTTAAAATGCAGAGCAAAGATGCCAAACCATTAAGAAACAAAAGTATTTGAAGTCAGTAATTGGTTACTCTACACTGAAAGGAATCCTAAGACAACATCTTTCTTCCTCCCAAGTGCAAAGCCCTTCATTTCAACCTCAAAATAACAAACCACAAAGGTTGAAAGGACAAAGTGGGAGTAGCCTACTCAAGATTTGCACAAACTTCTAAAAACTAATAAAGAAGGAAAATAAATAAGGTAAATAGACAATTTTGCTAGATTATGAAAGGTTTGAATTGTGCTTCAGATATTAGTGGAATGCCACCATTTATTTCACTTGGTACTGTGCATATCCTCAGATTCCATTTTGAATTGTTAAATGCTCAGGAAACAAGTGGAGCAAAAAACAAGAAGCTGGCCAGAGTAACAGTGTAAAAGCAATGCATTTATAGGTAGTTTAGACCCAATACTGTGATGTACAAATGTTCTGAGCACAGAATTTTAACTACATTCTGATTCTGTGCCCCAGGACAACAGAGGTGCTCAGGTCTCTACAGCCAGTAACAACAACGACTCTCTCCTGAGGTCTAGAAAAAAGATCCTCTACATAAAACATTATGAAAGAGGAAATACCAAGGCGGACATTCCTGTCTTTTAACAGCTTAGCTTGAGACCTGAACATGGGTTCCTCAGCTTTCCAGGTTTAACCTTTTGTAGTGACTATCATTAATCTGGAGGGTTAAAAAACTTCAATGGGGGCAGGTATGGAGATACACTCAAAATTTTGTTCCTGGAGAGGGAGGGCGTGATGATTTTGCCTGGGGTACAATTTCCTTCCCAATGGCTGGAATGGGGCTGTGGTTTGGATTTGTGCTGCACATAGGGTTGAAAATACAGAGATGTTGTTACTGCTGAGCAGGGATTGCACAGAGCCAAAGCCTTTTCTGCTTTTCCTACTACCAGGCTGCAGAGGAGACTGGGGGTGCCTCAGAGGCTGGGAGGAGGCACAGCCAGGAGAGGTGATCCCAGCTGACCAAAGGGATATACTAGACCTTATGGCATCACGATCATAATATACAATGGGGAAAAGAAGGAGCACCATTCTGCTTGTCTGGGAAGGCTGAACACCTGCCCAACCATGGCAAGTAGTGAATTAATTCCTTTATTTGCTTGGCTTGCACAGCTTTTACTTTCACGCTCTTTATTCCAACCCAGAAGTTTTCTCACTTTTACCCTTCCCATTCTCTCCTCGATCCTGCTGGTGGGGAGGGAGCAAGTGGCTGCTGGCTGGGGTTACACCAGAACAGATGGAGAGCAAATATCTTATGAAAATCTTATTTCTTGTTTGATCTCAATACTGGAAAGCAGTCAGACACCAGAGTGACAGTTCTAGTGCAGACAACATGACACTCTTTATCAAAGAATAGCTCAGTGGCTCTAGGCTTTAACATCATAAAGAAAAGGTCTACAAAGCCACAACTGATGTCACTGATATCCTCATAGATTCTTCTAATAGTTCTAACATTCCAATTAAACACAAAATAGATAAAGCTGAACTCACATGATAATCACTCTGAGAGGCAAGAACATAGGGATTTACTAGACATGAGTTGAAATTAAATTTTCACGCACGAGTGCCTTGAGCTTTTGAGGGAAGATCTAGCCCTGACCCCAAATTTGCTTAGCATGACAGAACTGAACAAAATAATGGATTGATACAAATTTTTCCCTTTATATAACACACCTATCATGTGCTTTCTTGGCTACCTTGGAACGAAATGTCAACACCAAAATAACCCAGCGCCACCAACATAACCTGCATAAAACTCAAATCTGCTCAGATCACCTTCAAAAATGCCACTTAGTAAAAGCCTGAGAAAACAGATGAGAGATACAGATAATCCTTTTGGTAAATACAGCCACCTGCTTGGAAACTTGCAGTTAAAACCCATGGCATTGTTAAGAACAGCAGAGTAGATGCAATACAGCAAATTACTGGAATATCATATTGATAACCAAATACATGATAAAAACCTAAAGGAATTAAGGACACAGTCAATTACCAGAAATGCAGTAAAATCTCAAAACTTGGAACTATTCAGGGAAGGAGTTGATGAAGGTAAGTTTTTCCTTAATATAAAATGAAACTTGAAGCCTATTCTTAAAGGACCCAACATAAAAGGTTTGAAATCCAGGAAGTATAAACTTCTGTGGACACCACATCTTCCTGCCTGACCAGGACTCTGGAACCAGTCACTGAAGCAGAGAATAGTACAAACCAAAGCTATAGTGACACCAGGTGCTCAAAATATTTCAGACAGGCAGCTAATTAACTTATAGTAAGTCATTAAATGAAGTTAGTTTAGGAATTTTAGGATTGTTTTTTCAATATTGCAGAAGCTGAGACATTTTATTTTGAAGTTTTCAAACACAGACACTTCTCATTTTGCTTTCAATGTGACATTTTGTTTCAAATTTTCCATATGTTTCATTTTAAATTATTTGTAAATATTTTCAAATGCTTGAAGAAAGAAAAAGTACTTTACTTGACAGATCAGGTGAACATTTTGTTGGAGGAGAAAAAAAATTAGTTGGTCATGGCAGAACAGCACACAACTGGAAACAGTTTTGGTTTGCAATACAGAAATTATATATATATATGGAATATATAATCCTGTATAAGAGAAAGTGGCAAGAGCTGTCCTGCTTGACATTCCATACTAATATTGTCTTTGTAGGATGCCAATTAGTTCTGAGAACATGCAAAAGAGGAAAGAAGTAGAGGGATTAAAGAGAAAGTAGATTATTCCAGAATTTATTACTTTTAGAACAAGTGTTCTGACTAGAAAGCTTTTCTTTTCTGACAAGAAAAACAAGAATTTTTCCTTTGATTTAATTCTACAGGGAAGTCATCTCTACACAGAATGATGGATGTTTGATGACATAGCTATAGCTCTAAAAAACTTATAAACTTATGCCTTTGGACTATATTTAAAAAATCCAAACTACAAGAAATAGATAGAGAAAGGTTCTCTCTACCACACCACTAAAATATAAATATAAATGTTGAGTACATTTACTTTTAAATAAATGACAAAGGAAGGCACATGTTGACAAAACAGGAATGAGTAGGTTAAAGTTAGGTTAAATGACTAAAGAGAACCTGTTTCCCTGGGGGATGGTGAGAATATTTAGAGCTCTTTGACACCAGAGGTGCTGCCAGAATATGGATTTAGGGAAACAATGGACAATTGACACAGCTTTCCAAAGATAAATTCAGCATAAATGAGATCAGATGCTTAACATCATTCACACTACCACGGGCTGGGTTAAACATGTCTTAATCTATCCATTAAATACACAGTTGAGAAAAAATTTCCTCACAGGGCTTATCAGCAGGGATCTTGAAAGGGAAAAGAGGTCAAACAGGGAGGAAGTTCAGCTTTCCTGTTCTTGCTAATAGCCAAGGAGGGATACCTCTCCTTCCACACAGGTGGAGGAAGTCTCCTTCCTTGCTTTAATATGCCTTATCCTCTAAGCAGAATATGGGAAGGTTTTGCTTCCCCAAAGTGGGCAAGGATCACTAGGGAGATTAACCCTCGTAGAGAGTTTCCTGTGTGTTTGGTAGTCTGCAAACCATTACAAAATGCAGATTATCACAGTTTTTAAGCACTCTTTTCAAGCATCCTTCAAGATAAGGAAACTTTGCTGCCCCCATTTTGCAGAGATGCTCATTGTCATATAGGAAGACCCTGGCAGAATCAGGAGCTGGACATAGACATGCTGAGCCCCCTGGCACTGCTTTTACTCCAAGGTCTTCCTTGCAGAGATTCTATCTGGAAAAAACAGTTGCCCTGTATTCTGTGTGTGACTATTCTGACAAGTGTGTGTCTTTCAAAAGCTCATTCATATATTTAAATATCTTGCCATCTCAAAAGGTAAAAGGAATTTGTGTCTTACCCCAATAACAGTGCCATTCAATGGACAACCATTCAGGGGCACTGAAAAAGAACAAAGTATTCCTCTTAGCATTACCATTATAATGACAATTCCAAGATGTAATCAGCCACAGCTATGCTCTTTTGACTCAGTACAGTTCCAGCTTGAAGAAATTTGTATGTAGTTTCACTGTGAAGAGGCATAACTGAGCACTCTTACATTACACATTGAAAGGCAACAAATTGTCAGAGCTACAGGCAACAAATTGTACTTGATGCTACATAAAATTATCTCTGGCTTAGCTCTTTTTGAACAAGTACATGGCAAAACATAATAAACTTTCCCCTCCAGTTCAAGCCTCACACTTTCAGAAGAGGAACTCCAATTTTCTGCAACTTAGACAGCAGCTATCCTTTCCTCCTCCTGCTGATCCCTCCTCACTCTGTGGTTGCACACACGTGTGTCAACTAAACACCACTGTCAGTCTTCCCAGATTGAGGCCAATTAACCAAATGTTTTCCTTTAGACTTTTGAATCAAGACTATGTTAGGAATTACAGAATCATAAGCTTGGGACTGGAAAGGACCTTAAAGATCATCCAGCTCCAACCCCCTGCCATGGGCAGGGACACCTTCCACTATCCCAGGTTGCTCAGAGTCCCATCCAACCTGGCCTTGGATACTTCCAGGGATGAGGCAGCCACAACTTCTCTGGCAACCTGTGTCAGGGCCTTACCACTCTCACAGGGAAGAATTTCTTCCTAATATCCAAGCTAAACTTGTGCTCTGTCAGTATGAAACCATTCTCCCTTGTCGTGTCATTCCAGGCCCTTGTCAAGAGTCTCTCTCCATCTTTCCTGTGGGCTCCCTTCAGGCACTGGAAGGCAGAATCTCCCCCTCCCCTTTTATCCATGGGGCTTTGGATGCAGCAGCAGGTGCTTCTGTACTCAGTGTCTGAATTACACAGGAGCCCTTCAAAGTGGGGCTATGCTTCCAGAACACACACTTTTAAAATTGTTGTTGAGAATCAGATAGTCACCCCATGAGACAATTCATGCTGGAGCAATCCCATTTGCCATGCCCCAAACCTTACCACATCTGCAGGAAGGACAACAGTCAATCACTTGGTCACAGCGCAGCTCAGTTCCCTCTGGACAATCAGGCACATCCATTTGGGAGCAAGAAACATTCTTCTGCTGCACAAAAACCTCATTGTTCACCCGGACACACTCGTTGACAATGCAGCGGTTCCAGGGGGATCGCCACTCCGTGCCAACCTGAGGGGAAGTTGAGAGTGGATTAAACACAAACAGCCCTCAGATAGAGGGATATTTGTGCCCCTGGACAGAGGGAAGGCCACCCCAGACAGATGCTGGCTTGCCAAAAGCACACATTTACTGCATCAGGAACAGTGTCACTCAACAGGTCTCCACAAACCCTTTCTGTCACAATCAGTTTATTAAGTATGCTGAGTTTGTAGAGAATAAGAATTAGTGAAGCATCCTTCAAAAGGGACAGGTCAAATAACATGTGAAGAAGGAAAAGCACTCCTAAATGCAGTTAAATCTGGTGACTGGCTGCACTGCACTGCAGCTGAGCAGCCCCTTTTTCTGCTGCAATCTGCTGCAAATCTGCTCTGCTAAGCTCAAAAGAGGCTTTAGCAACAGGCTCTGGACCTGAAACACTTGCAATAGTAGAAAAGACATCCCGTTGATAGTTCTCTTATTATCATCACCTACAGACCAGATAAAGCAGGAACTTCAAGTGCTCTTTGTGGGAACTGACAGGGAACAGCAGCCAGGAGGAAGATGCTGCCACAGTTCAGTGCTGGGAGAAGCTCTCACTGCTTTTTAGTTTAATTCCTTCACTGATACAACTCTGAAAACACTTTAGGAACAGCAAAACTCAAGATCCCCAACTGCAGTCAAACATCTTTGCTCAGAAAGTTTGGAAACACATTCTTCTAGGGGGTTAAATGCTTATTTCTTCACTAATGACAGAAGAGTTACAAGAGGACGTAGCAAGGAAAAGACTGCAGAGTATAATTATTAATGTGTTAGGCCAAAAAATTTAGTGGGAGACAGTGGGACACAAAAGTAGGCCTTCCAAAGGCTTGTTTGATAAAGCAGAGAAGTGTAGTGATCCACATTAAGAAATCCTCATGTTAAAACACAGAAAAAGGCAGGTTGCAAAACAGCACTTTACAAGATTCTTTTTTTAAGACAGCAGCAGATTGCAATACTAATTAACTGGCATAATTTAAACAAATAGCTGACAGCTGGGGAGGCATTATACCAATGAACATTCTTTCAAGCTACCATGGCTGAAATTAGTGATTGCACACAAAATATCTGGCCCAGACAAGGGTGGGGAGGATTCGCACATGGGAATTGACTGGGTAGGTCACAAGAATACCCAAAACATTTTCTCTCAGTGCTGCTTGATGTGTAGAAGAAAAAGCTGATACCATCTTCATGTCCTTCCATTTAACACAAAATAATTCCAGGGGGCTTTTCTAAGGAGGGAAAGTGTCCATCCCACTAGTGTCTCACCTCATGCAAAGGAGGATCTTCATCACCCCGAGGCCAAAAGTGCAGCTCCTCACAGGCAGTTTTCTGACATCTCCCACAGCACTCCCCTTCTGGCACAATGTACTTGTAGCCCTGGAGGAGGAAAGAAAATAAAAGAACTTCCTTATCCAGGAAGAGGAGGCAAACAAGAACATCAATCCCAGCATTTTCTTTTAGGATCGATGTTTAATGTTAGCAACCTTTTATGAAAAGGAGAGTTTGAAAAAGGACAGATAGAATTATGAGGGGGTTTAAATATTTTTTTTAAACCCTTTTTCATATAGAAGCATTTTACAAAGGCAAATTAAAGGTAAAAATTGCTCTTGTGGCATCTTGCATGTTAACCAGCACTCGCAACTGCCCTTCCCATTCCAGAAAATTCAAGGGTATGATTCAGCACACTCAGCCATCTGTGTTTAAGCAGAGGGAGGATGCAGGTTTCTTAGACATGTAGTCCAGGGACTGGTTTTGACTGATCATTTTATCTTTTCTTTATAAAATCATTTACATTAAAAAAACCCTTTAAGACCAAGTTGAACCATTAACCCAGCACTGTCAAGTCCAACACAGTTACAGGCAATAGTTTACCTGCAAAAGGCATTTGAAAAAAATTCTACAAAGATAACAAAACGAAACTACTATGCAACACTAGAGATTATATATCTCATCAAAGTCTAACACTGACTTATGGAAAACTAAATAAGCAGCATGAAAATTTAACACTAGGCCCTCTGTTACTAAAGAAAAATCTTATAAATCCAGCAAAATAGGTCAAAAAAACCCCAACCCACAGAAACAACAGGAATCCCAGTTCTCACTTTTAATATATATTAATCTCCAAAAGCAAACAGCCAAATACTGAAACAGTAAAATATCTAAGTGCAAGAAAGCAACAATCTTTACTCTAATTAGAAATAAAATATTCTATATGTAATAGCCAGACAGTGTCCAAGGGGCAAAACCTAACTCTGATCTGATCTCAGCACAGAGTTCAAGGAGAGATGTTCTGTCACATAATATTGTTCATTGAAAAATGCCTGTAAAATATAAGCATAATTTTATTTTGGTCAAACTGAATTACTGAGGGATTCCCAATTGCTCCCCTCCTTCATGAACAGTCCCTGATTTGCAATATGAAGCACATTAGCAAACCTTGATAATCAATGGTCTTTGATATGGAAGTTTATTTCATATAACATCATAAAATGTGTGCCAGACCTTGACCCAGCTTTGTGAGAAAAGTTGTACTGTTGAGCATTTGGTTTTACATTACTTTTATCTGTTAAATACATGTCTGAAGCATCTTATCAGATGCCACTTTCTGCATGGCAAACTCAAGAGAAGTAGAGCTAGTATATGTTGGGGTTTTTTCCTTCTTTTCTTTTTTTTTTTTTTTTTTTTTTTATGTAACAAGATTTAAAAAAACTCCAAGCTGTTTTCACAGAAATCAGATGACACTGTCAAAAATGATACAGCACAATTTAATTTTAACACCTGGCGATGAAATTAACAACCAGGAGCAGCAGAGAGTCTAAATATCATCCTAGTAATGATTCATGATCGAAGTAAGTATTTGATATCAATAAAACTTTTAATGCCATCTAATCTGAACTGAAAAATAATTTTAAGGTCAATTCAAACTGGATGACAGCACCGCTGACGTCCTTGATTTGATATGCATATCCACGGAATCAGGATTAAGCAAAGGAAAAAATCTGAGGTATCCAGGTAGTCTATCAGTAACAGTTTTGGTTGTACAGCCTTGGTAACCATTAAAGGAGCTTAAGAAACGACAAATTCCCATAAAGAACTGGAAACATTGTTTCCACCGAGTCTTTTTATGTGTTTTTAACCAGATTTTTTTGATGCTGCAATGTCAAGGAACTGTAGCTCTGCATTAATGAGATTTTATTGGAATAACAAGTTATTGATAAATTATTACTGTGAGCTGAAACACAGCCAGATACTTTAGATCTAATATTTCATTAAAATTGCCATAATATAGAAAAGTCTTTTCTACACAAGGAAACTGAAGGGATTGTATTGCAACAGGTAAAATCTGCCACATCTGTTCTCATGTTTTTTCCTGCATTTGGCATCCTCAAACTTACTCATCAAACTCTGCATTTGCTTTGCTGTTTTTTTCCTAATGGATTAGAGGTTTTTGGTTGGTCCTAGAGAATGATGCAGTACTTAAGATCCAAAAGGATCACCAAATCCTGCTCCTGGCCTTGCACAGGACAATCCAACAATCCCACCATGTCCCAACACCTCTTGAGCTCTTCCAGGCTTTGGGCCATGACCATTCCCTGGGGACGGTGCCAGTGCCCAACCAGCCTCTGGGAGAAGAACCTTTTCCTAATATCTGGCTTAAATCACATTTCTCTACCAACTCTTTTTACCAATTATCTGTCTATTCCTGTTTGACCATCTAAGTCAATATAACAACGTAGCTCACACTTCCTTTTTGCAAGCTTCCAAAAGGAAACCACAGGGTTTTATAGGATTTAGCAGATGTCTAAGCACAATAAAGGTCCCAGCATAAGGTGTTACTACTGCTACAATAGGCAGAGCTTAGCAACAGACAGAGCTGAAATGGGAACTTCAGAAAGCAGACTTGAGCTAGAACAGACATCTGCAATTGAACTTCAGACATCATGAACACTTATTGTGCAAGTGGTGTAAGTGACAGACACTTCAGGATACAGTTTTTCTTCTATCAAAACGTAAAATAAATTTGTCACTGATTTTCTTGGCAGCAGGATGCAATCCTAAAACAATTACCCTAAAATGAAGTCAATAATGCCCAGACTCATGCTCTTAGGTTCTGCTCCCAAGATAATCCATTGCTACAACACCTATTTTTCTAATTTTCTCTGGTACTCTCTAAACAAGGAGCCTCAAAAGGGAACATTGCAGGTCCCCACCAGGGCTCTGCTGGGTAATGCATTGGTTTATGTGTTACTTACCCGAGAGCAGAACGTGTCACATTCTTTGTCATGACACTCTGTCATCTGAAGTCCTGTAACATCATCCCTCAGACTGCTGCAAGAGCATTCCCTGCATCCATCTTCCCAAGTTGTCCCAACAGGATAGACTATATTGTTGTGCACACACACCTATTAAATGCAATAATTCATACATAAAAGAGCACACTGCTGCTGTCAGGGCACACTGCTGGTTAAAAAAGGCTGCATTTTAAGGTGTGAAACCAATCATAAATTCTATGGAGTATTTTTAATCCCTTAGAAACGCTACAGGTCTTAAAATTGTGGTCAGCCTGTCAAGGAAAGGAAAAATAAGTACAAATAAAGCTACTGTTTTACAGAAAATAAATTGGAGAGTTTTATCTTCAGTCAATGGAGTTGCCCAGGGTCTCAGTTTCCCTGTAAGTATAATGTGACAATATTTAGGGATAATAAACAGTAAGTCCTCTGGAAGGAGCCTTGAAGACAAAACTTCTTCCAGCTAAACCATCTGATCTGAAGAGATCCTACTTGGAGCTAAAAGCTTTCATCCTCTTGCATCATCTGGCCACCTCAGCTACCCCTAAAAAGCAGAGCCAGCCCTTATATTGAACTTCCTATTAATAAACTTGCAGCTTGGTATTAAAGAGAGAACATTTATTTTTATAGTTACAGCAAGTAAGTCTCAGAGACATAAAATTAATTATGCAAGGTCATGAACTACTTAGAAATGGACAATAAAAGGTAGATGTCCTGTTCTGCAAGATAAGGTAACCCTATGTTCAAGTTTAATGAAAAAATTACATTGCCCTGCAACATCTTCCCTAAGCAATTTTATCTTAAAGGTTAACATAATATAACAACTTAATAAAAGGTTGGCAAAATAAGAAAAATATACCCCAGGGAAGCTTTTGCAGAATAATATTTTGGCAAAAAACTTAAAAGTGGTGATATAGTTCTTAAAAAACACACCTTCTCAGATGGAGACAAAGGTAATCAATGAGCACAAGGAAGTTTAGGTCTAAGGTGTACCAAATATGTCAACAAATTTAGTATGGGATTGGAAGAATATATAGTAATGGTAGTCATCCCAAAGTATGTCTATGTGTTACCTGAAAACAAAAATCACCTCAGAAATTCCTGATGTTTGAGTAACCTTTAAGTTTCAAATGGTTTTTAATATTATCTCAAAGTTACAAAAATTGACTGGTTATGTCAAAATAAATTATTGTAATAAAAGCAACAGTATGAAGTAATAGTGTGTTTCTTTCAGGCACTTGTAAATTAAAAATGCCCTGACATCACTTTCCAGCAGTCTCATTGGGGGTTTATCATATCTAGCTGGCTGCCTGCTTGCTCTGGTACTGCCGCTCCATGTGGAAAAGACATTTCACTTCCCTTACCCGGTCTGGAATGCAGGTGGTTGATACACAGTCGCAGTCATTGGTGAGAGACTGGGAGAGATACCCCAGAGGGCAGCTCACTGTGGAGTTCCTACAGCTGCAGGTACACTCATATTTGTCACAGCACTCGGTCTTGACAACGGTCAGCATCCGGTGCGATGGGCAGGAAAGGCTTGAGGTGGAGCTGCACATTTCCTTGTTGCAGGCTGGCAGGAAAAGGTGGGGACCATGTCAGGCTCATAGATTTTCAGAATGCTGCCAGTGAACAGAACAGTTCACTGTCAGCAAGGCATTAATCACAACCTCAAACTGTTACAAACATGTTTAAAGCCTGAGGAGTAACGCAGATATAAAAGGCTCTGGTTTGGGAACTCAGAAAAGTTTCTGCCCTGCCAAAAAAATTCTTGTCCCATACACAAACAAGAAGATTTATAAAATAAGCACCAGGGTCAGAGAACACATGCCCAAGAGTAAAGTGTTTCTCTTGTCCTTAATTTGAAAGTGTACTCCAAGTGCCAGCAATATACTTCTGCCAAGTCTGGGAAATCGTTATACATCCATTGGCACCAAAATTAAGCCTTTCAGAGTGGGGAAAAAACAATGCCTAAAGGAAGTTGTCAGTGTTGCTCAAATGCAGTGTTCCAGAGTCACTCCCTGCTAGGAAAAATTATCTTACCACACGTGTAATTTGGTCTGCATTCTCCAGGGTTAGTTAGGGCAAGCTGCAGGCCAAACTCACAGACAGGGGCAGGAGGCAAATCACAGGATACCAGGTCACAAACTAAGAGCAGAAATTCAGAGAGTGGTTAAAACCATGTTTACTTAGCCCTCGAGAAAACACACTCACACATACACATACACATCCCCATTAAACTCACACTCAATTGCTGTCTTAAAATATGAAGTATATTAAAGTTCAACAGGTCAGAGTTTGTTTTCAAAATAGCTCAGAGAAGTGTTCAAGCTCTGGTTATGCGGATTAAGGCTCTAATGTTATATTTAATCGGCAAATATAGATGATGCAAAAATTAATGCTTGAGAAAAAAACCATTCTAATGTCATTTAGACAGAAAAAATTGCTCCATTTGCTTCCTCATCTACTACAGAAAGAGATACAAAGTTGGAAGTGAATGGAGACTCATATCCTTAGGAACTGTTTGGTTTCCCACATGGATGATTCTACAACAATTCAGTGGTATCAAAAATGCAGTACTGAATAAAATATATTTTTAAAAGGGACTGTATACCTTAGAAATATCTGGAAAAAGTACAGACCAAGAAGATTCCAAAAGTGTACAAGAACCTACCACACTCGTACTCAGGGCAGCACTGGCCAGGGCCCCTGCGCAGGCGAGCGACTTCACACGGACCACACTGAACAGCTGGAGAAAACATCCATAAAACCAGTTTGAACATAAACTAGGAAGCCAGGAACCAGAGCATCAATTCAAGTCCAGTCACAGAGCTAAATTTGAATAATATTAATTAATAATATTGAATAATATTGAATTTACATTGGACAGTTGGGCAGGGTCGGACCGTACAGTTTATCCTCTTGTTATCGAGACATGTGCAGATCTTACAGGGCTCGTTCTCGGGAATCCATGTTTCCATGTGCTGAAGGAAAAAAACCCAACAGAGTGTTACATAGAAATCCCATGCTCTGGTATGATGGGATGGGAGGATGGGAGTGGGTGAGGATGAGTAACATTAACCTGGAAAATCATGAAGATTAATCTATGAAGGGTTGGTTGCTCTGTTAACAGTAAAAAACTACGGGGACACATAATTCTGCAATGACTGTCATGTGCCAATTTAGCAAAAGATGTAAAGAATGCAAGGATGGGATGAGGAATTACCATTGTTTTAAGCATCAAAAATGCTCAGGTATAAATGCAATTGCAGGCTATTGTGAGTAACAGTGGACTGGTCCTACTACGTACCATGATTGCATGTTCAATGGTAAAAAGGGAAACAGCATTATTTTAGAAAATACAGAGAAGTGTCTGCTTTCCCTAATCAGTAAAACAGAGAAGAATTTCCTATGCACATAAAAATATGCACTATTTATTTCTCTGTGTTTAACTTCCCTAATTCTTCAACACAGAAAAATAAATTGTGCCTATTTTTATATTAAGACTATTTGGAGTGTCACTTGATTCTGCAATGGACTGAAGACTGGAAAAGCACTATTACACCTCTAACACCAAAATCATCACTGTGGTGACTACCTGGGGTTAATGAGCACATTCAGAAACCACCAGTAAAGATAATAATTTTTCAGTCACTGCTCCTTCCCACGAGATTGGAAATCATTGATATTAAAGCTTCAGTCAAAGTTACCCACACATTTAACACCCATGTGAATAGGAAGGTAAAAGTGGAAAGATGCATTATCAGACATTTTAATTTGCACAACCAATCCAGGTTCTGGGTGAGAACATCTAGAGGAGGTCAGGATGCCACAAAAAAAATGCTGTCATCTGGAAAACTCTGGAGCTTGGTTTAAAACTAACACTCTGCTGAGGCCATTAGAGATAGGAAGAAAAAAAAAAGGACAAATCTAAGCATACTGCATCTATACTCAGAGATAGTTACATGTTTTAAGCCACTGTGTTTAACTGTTGGCACTAAAATCCCATAAGCCCAAACACAATCTAGGGTAGAAAAGAACAGAGAACACCAGAAGAAAAGAAGGAGTTTAAGGAAATTCTGACCCAAGTGCCTATTATATTGCTCATAAAGCTAAGCCTGCAATGATGGAGAGGCAAAACAGGTACATGAGCTGATCCTCCCCAAAAATCTCATTAAGGATCAAAAGCCCTTAAAACACTGCAATTAAAGTCCCTTCTCCTTCAAATCCCATAACAAAAAGGTGGATTGAAGAGGACTGGCTGATGCACGTTCAAACTCTAAGAGCTAAGTAGCTGGGAGAGAAGAGGAACCACCCCTGCTACTTGGAACAGGGAACACACCCACTCTGTGATGCTGGAATCAACAGCGTCTTTCACTGTAGCTTTGGAAAAGCATCCACACCTTTTCCTAATCTCATACTGCCAGAGAGAGGGCTGCCTTAACTAAGCTAAGTGGATTTTCAGTAAAATCAAAATTATTAATTTCATCAAAGGAATAATTCTCCTCAAAAAAATAAAATATATAGATTGATATATATAGATATAGATGATATAGATCTAGACAGACAAACTACCACTTGACAAAAAGTTGACTTGGTCTCACCATTCCCCACTAACCACTGGAAATATTTCATACACAAATTGGAAAGGACCCACAAGGCTCCAACCACCTACACAATTTCAGCCTCCTACAATGCTAAAAATTATCATCTCAACTGCAATACTCCTCCCCTTTACCCTCCTCTCCTCATGCAAGCACCTATGAACTAACATTACATTATACAGCCTACTAGTTGCCACCATCAGTCTCCAATGACTTACACCAAGGATCATCAAGTCCAGCTCCTGGCCCTGCACAGACACCCCAACAATCTCACCCTGTGCCTGAGACCATTGTCCAAATGCTCCTGGAGCTCTGGCAGCCTTGAGGCTGTGACCATTCTCTGGGGAGCCTGTTCAGTGCCTGATACACCTCTGGGGGAAGAACCTTTTCTGATATCCAGCTTAAATCTCCTCTGACACAGCTCCAACCATTCCGTGGATCCTGTTCCTGGTCACACAGAGAAGAGTTTGACACCTGTCTCTCCACTGCCCCTCATAACGATTTCAGTGAGCTTTTCAAAGACAATACAAGACATTTTAAGTAAAGGATTTATGATTAAATTGTCATTACTCATAAGAGTCTGCTGAATGGAGATGTTTATCTTGGTAAATATTCACTTATGCCATCACTCTTCCTCTCTTTCCTCTAGACACCCCTCCACATGGAATTGTCACGCCTTTCCAAGTCTGTACAGTCTCATCTGTGATCTTTATATCCAGTCCCAGCCAATTTCACACTAGGGGAACTAAACAGGGCTGACAGCCAGCAGATTAGGAGGAACTGAGCTAGAAAATAAAGTATCCAAAGGGAAAACAGATTTACTTTCAAAGCTGTGAACTCCAACCACTGCCAGAGGTTGCTGTGCTCGCAGTTACCTGGTGGTGTGTGCCATCCTCACTGACACACTGAGTGCAGACTTCTTCACTAACACAGCTGTCACCAAAAATCACCTTTCCCTCTGGGCAGAAGCAGCCTTCCATGGGATAATCCTTGCAGACACTGACGTTGGTATTATTCTCACAGCTCTTCACACAGGAAATGTGGCAGTGGTTGTACATCAGATGTGGAGCACACTTCATTGCTGAGCAAGACAGAAGAAAACACGACCTTTATTTACAAGATCTAAAGAAATGAAAATCAGTCTTTCCTATCTAGCCTTCTTCAGCATTCTTTCAATTTTAGAAAGCCATTACCCAAATAATGGATCTGATCCCTTGCAGCACAAATCAGTGAACGATATTTTCAGGCCACATAAATCAGCAGCAACATATGACTCACCAATATGTTGGTTTCGGTTAGTGTTCACTTGTCAAAATTTGTTTCCAATATTGGGCCACAGACAAAAATTTAGAACCTTATCTGTATGGTAAGAGTGCATGGTTAAGAGATAGCCAGGACAGAGTAAAGAGAGTAAAGCATTGAAGAAAGTTTCTTTTTTTTCTTTTTTTTTTTTTTTATTGATAGGCTGCAGTGTTCCCACACAACTAAAGAAAACTAACAAACAAACATCTTGGTACTTCAAAACTGAACCTACTGGATTTCTGCATCTTTTTAACTGAATTGTCTTATTAACAGAATTAATTGAATCAAGTATAGTTGTATAGCCCTGTAAGCTAACAAAGTTCTTACTGATGTATTCACAAACCTGAGGATATTGTCTCTGAAAGCAAACACAAAATTAGGGCTACAGCTATTCAAAAAACCTATGGACACAGCTTCCATACTGTGTGTTCCCTTAAGTCTATTTTTCTCTACAGCTTCAATTTAAAAAAGTGTTTCCTGTTTCCTAGCCTGTGACTGCTGTGAGGTTTTTAAAACTTTGTTTCAGTCCCTTGACAAAAAACATTGAGACAAAACCCAAGCTCCCAAACAAACAAACAAGAAAACATTCATCAGCTAAACTGTCTACAAGTAGTCTTCTAGCAGCAGAAAAAAAGTCTTTAGCATTAACCCTTTCCATGTTAAAGCATGACTTCCTATCCCATCATTTCTCCAGTCTGAGTTTAAAACATGAAAAAAATCAAAAAGCATTTGTTTTACACTTCTTTTTTTTTATCGTACCTTTAGGAAACTGGTTCTTCAGTTCTGAAATGAAAAGTATCCAGGGAAAGAAGGCAAAGCAACAATAAACAACTCAACTAGAGAGGCAGGAGGTGAGAAAACAACTGGAACATCAAGACACTCTGTAAAGAGGTAGCTGGGAAAGAAAATTCCTACACACATCCACATCTAAGGCACTTGACTAAACAAACATGCTGAGGGACTATCTGGAGGTCTGCAACCATCACTGCAGAAAGGTTAACAGGAGGAGGTGAAGAATAAGCCATCTCAAGAGTTATTTACTTGTACTTAATGATACCTTGCATTTTTGGCAGATCTTTAGGTATGCCTCAAAACAGGAACGAAAAAAAAAAAAGAAAAAAAAAACAGGAAAAGAAAGCAGAATTACTTGTCTATGAGAATTTAGAAGAGAAGGTATACAAAGTCTGAGTTTGGCTCTAGCATGGGTATCTTGTTTGCCTTGGTTGGGTTCTGGTAATGTGCAATACTCACATCCTGCTACACAGCACAAACATTTCACCTCCAAAACATAAGCAAAACCCAGGCAGAAGAACCAGATTTGCAAAGCAAATTACAGCTGCTTCAGTCAGCCTAGCAGGCATGTTCTGGCAAGAAATGACACCACAAAGATAGGCTATTTCCCCGGTTTTCCCTGCAGCAGAAACTTAAAATCACATTGGCTTTTCCACCACGTTCTCAAAAGTTTCAGCTTTGATGGAAATGGAAGGATTTGGGAAAACTGTTACAAAGAAAAGTCTTATTTTGTGCCAGGTGTGACAGTGACAGGCTGGGAAGCAATTCCACTAGTCCAAATTATGAAATTCTCTGTCCACCTCAGACCATCCAAAGTCCACATCAAGAGCAATGATACCTGCTGCTAAAACAGCCTAGCAGACTCTCAGCCCAAACCTGGTGCCACAAAGGCTTGGTGGCTGCAGTGCTAGGTACTGTCACATAGCTGTGGTTATCTGTTCACAGTTTATTTCTCCCTAGTCTGGAATTTTATCAGTGTACCAAGAAACACTTCTTTCATAACATTCAGCTTAGTAGGTGATCAACCAGTTACAAGATCTGCAATACCACTTGTACAATAAACTTGATCTGGAACATTCAAAAACTTAATATTACGCTGATGAGATGCCCTAAAGCAGGGCAATTTCTGTAGCAGTTTTAGCACAGAGTAAAACTCTTACGGCAAAGGTCAGATGCTCTCCAGTCTACACAGACGCCATACTCCCTGCAGATGTGAGCGTAGGAAGTGATCATCTCACAGGCCTCCTCCTCATAGCAGCTGCTTTCCATGCAGGCCTCGTAGAAGATGTTGGGGGTGATGATCCTGTGGCACTCTGCAAAGCGGTCCGACAGCAGCAGGCGGCAGTGGTCAGGCGTGCGCTCTGAGCACCTGTCCTCCCTCCGGCTGTCACAGACCTTGCCCAGCTCTGCCACCGTCCAGTCCTGGATAAACACGCTGCTGTCAGCAGTGGCAGAGCCATTGCGCAGCGTGAAGTCATTGACGTGGTTCTGGTCACACAGCCCTGGCAGGGTGAGTAACAGGAAAAGAAAAATCTCTGAATAATCAGCACTAAAATAAACCTAGAGAAAAAACAGGAATGGGGTGGATGACGCTGGTTGGAGTGGCTCAAGGAATTAGTGATATTCCTTATTGCTGTTGTCAACAGAGGCCTAAACACCCTGGGTCTTGTTTCTCATTTCCTCACTAAAGGAGGTACAGGTCAAGCCACAGAGGTACAATCTCTGTATAGATTACATCACTAAGGATACTGCAGAATTAACTCACCCAGACAGCAGTTGCTCTCTCAAATTTTTCACCTTCACTGCAAGCACTGGTCATATTTCTCACAGAACTGAATTCATAAGTATCTACAACTAAACCTATATCCAAAAAAAAGCACAAATCTCCTTGAAAAGATAACTTGAAGCAAGAAAAAACAGAAAGCTGTCTCTGTTGTTCTTTCTAAAATATTACTGGGCATCAGTGAGCTGTTACATTGGGGATGAGAGTAGAAAAACCTACACAGACATCCAGTATTCCCCTAAAAGTGTAGGACCAGTTCACCCAGAGAGTTTACAAATTTGGAGATTCACAAATTGCAATAAATAAATAGAAGTTCAAGCCCAAATAGGAAGCTGTTAAAAGTACTAGCTTACTAACTTTCAAACTTACCACAAAGCCCTTTTGTTCCTGAAGAAAAGCTCTTTGAATTAAGTCTAAGAATAAATTCATTGTTTCTTGGAGTAAATGTGAGATTATGTCCAAGAAGAGAGAACTTGATTTCATGCATTATTTCTCCATATGCAGTGATTTCAAACAAGCTGCTGGAATAGGGGATAAAAACCCTTTCACCATTAACAGTCACCTGTTTAAAAAAAAAAAAAAGGTGAGGTCATCACATCAGGTCTAGCAAGCAGTTACAAATCAACCCAATTTTACAGTTGAAGCACATTCTGACTTGACAAATACCTGAAGATCCAACTGAATCTGGACATTAAAAACAATTTTGCCAGCTGGAGGTTTCTATTGAGGCTAAAATTATACAGAAATACTTGACCTTCATCCTGTGAATTACATGAACTCTTCCAACATTTTCCTATATAAGCACACTCTCTGAGTGCCACATGTTTACAGACTAACAACCTCATATTACAAGGTTCAAATGATGTCTCAGTGGAAGTCAAGGCTGTCCAGCACCATGCAGAACTTGCAGGAGGTGCTTTGGTCCACTCTGTTTTGCTGCATGAGTCAGAAGAGATTGTTTTGGCAAGTTGGCCAACACCTGTATGTCTGAGCAGCCAGAGGCTTAAACATGGGCTGAGTTTGAATATTCTCTGCCTATGAGACAGATGTAATGCATAGTAAGCTAGCCTTTCTTCCAATGCTGAGGTCCATTTGCACACAAGGTGAGAAGCAACTCCCTAGACCTTCAGCTGGCCAGTCAGGCGCAGCTCTGTGAGGGACAGAGCACTTTCCCATGGACCAAACATAGTGTGAGGGACCAAAAGAGGGGAATCAGCGTGCAGTATGTCCTGTCTGTAATCCTGCCTTTCTGGCAGAAGTGTCAGGGACACATTGCCAAAACCCATGTTCTTGACATTGGCACACCAGCACAACGGGGAGAACAAGAGGGGAAACTTGTCTGGCTCATTAAGCAAACACTGATTGTATCATGAAATGGAGAAGAGATGTTAAAAATAGGCTGAAACTGGATCAAGAGATGAAATTTGTCCCCATAGCCTGAATTCTGCAGCATGAGCAGACAATACACAGATGAATTCATGGTGTTTGCTTACTGCCATGTCACTGAAGAGCTGCACTCCTACACCATGATGCTTCACTTCGATGGAGTCCATGCAGTTCCTCCTGGGTGCTGCTCTGCAGGGCCCCTCATGGAGTAGGACTTCAACATCATGGTGCAAGTCTTGAAATAAGGTGTAAGAGCAGTTGCCAGTCAGCTTAAAATTCAGCCCATCAAAAGTGACAATATGTTGAGATGAACTTCCTATACAGACACCTGAAAATAAACAACAACAAAAAAAAAGTAAAAACATTTTAAATTTCACTGTTTCTTCACAACTGTTGTGGGCATGGGGAACCAATTAACTGGGAAAGAGGAGAAGGTAATGAATTGCAAATGCTGCAGCAAACATTGACAAGAAACTTTTGTAAATACTTCATCACACATGGAGGTTTTTTGCAATATCTTTGTCTGAGAACAGTAAGTATTAAAAACGATTTGGATAAACTTGTAAAAAATCCCTTTGCCTAAAACTTATTCACATTCAATATGATTTAGTAATAGATTTTATGTAAAAATTAAACAGGGAAAATCCCTTTACTGTTTGTAGAAAGACTGTACCACTCTGTTCAACCTTTGCATTGCATGATATTCAATACAGTGTTACATTTGATTCCAAATGACACTATTTCACCCTTATCAGACGTGTCACAAGTTGACATCCACGAACTGTTTTTCAGACAGGAAACAGGAAAACTGCAGAGAAAAAATATGCACAGGATAAACCAATGGCCAGCTGATAGCTGCTCAGTGTCCTGGTCATTGGGTTATAAACACTTTCTTGTCTTCAAAAACTGGAAAACAAGGAAGATTATAATCCCAGAAGAACCAAAACAAAACCTGATGCTCCTGGTTCATATATTTTCAAATCTCTTGCTTAAAGGATAATAAGGACAATAAAATCAATGCCAGCAAAACATGTAAGGGGAGAAATTACCATTGTTAATAATTCAGTACTTTGCTTCTAGCTGAGAATAATCTTTTCCCTAATCAATGACCTTCAAATTTAATTTCCCAGGAAAAACAGCATGGGAGGGAGGGAGGGAGGGAGCCTGCCCCTTGGAGCACTGGAGGATCTTCAGATATTTTACCATAAATGCTTATAAAGTTCATACATAAATAACAATGAAATGAGTTAGCAATAAAACCACATTTCTCAATCTTTACTTACTCGTGAACATTACAAAAAATTTAAGGATACTGGGAATCCTTTTAAATTTCTCAAGGGGTTCTGTAGCACACAATACACTAATGTGATCCATTTCAGAACAGTCTAAGAGCACACAACAGCCATGAATCACATTGCAAATCACGCTGCTGTAAAATTGGTAACTAGTTCAGCAAGCAAGCACCTTTGCAGCGTAACTCCTGAACTATCCTCAGAACTCAGATGACCTAAGAACACTTTTTCCTTTCAAGGACTTCCTCTTTGCAGGAGCATTTGTCACATCATCCACACTGTCAAGACATGGCTGGAAATTGTGTTATAGCTCTCTAAATGAGTGAATCATGTGTCAATTTAGCAGCATTTTCATGGGTGCCTAACAAGCCTCCTTCCATAACAACAGAGGTGCTGCCTCACACAGAGCTCCTACTCAGCACCTCCTCTGCTATGCCCATCCCTGCTTTTCTGATTGCTGAGAGTTTTGTTTCACAGCAACAGAATCAAGCTTTCCAGCTGCTATGGATGTTGCTTTAGTTGGCACAGAATCACCATGGTAGCACTGAGCAGTCATTAAAAAAGGACTTGACCCATGGGGGTTTTTAATCAGCTGGGCGTGGGGGGAGGGTTGTTCCCTCCTTCTGCAACATGAAAGCTACCTACTTTTCCCTCACAAGTTGGTCAACCTCAGGAAAAAAAAAATTGGAGTACCATGGCTCATTAAATTCATAAAGAGACAATTCCTAGCTCATCTTAACTTGAGTGACCTATAGGGCTTTTCCTGCTAATCAGCTAACAGTATAAAAGGTTATTTTCATTTACTCCTTTCAGAAGGTTTTTTATGAAGGTATGTCTTGCATGCCAAAAGTAATGCCCTCATATTGCTAGCTATGTGTTTAGGATCAAGAAATTTAATAAAGATGCACTTCTTAAGGCTAGGTATCACTAAGACTATCTTCTAAACATCTTCAGATGGATAGTTATAAGTATTTTAGATGTTTCTTCTTTTTCAAAATCCTTGTAGCAAACCAGAAATGTTAGATTTCAAGTGTTAAGCATTTAGATCATCAAATACACTTTTAGGAAATGTCAAAACAATGGGTGTAAAAAATTTTGTATGCCTAAGAGTTCAGGGATCAAAATCCAGCTATGAGCTTTGGTATTTCATGCAGTGTCTGGAAGAAATTGTACTTAAATCAGCCAGCTCAGCAGAGGACATTTTAAATTGAGATTATATGTTGTGAAGAGGAGGTGTGTGTATATATAGAGAGTTATGATCTACTTCTAAGAAGTAATCATATTAATTTAGATTTAAACCCACTTATGTTTTAATAAATAGATCACTAGCCTTAGGGCTGCATCCCTCTAACCCTGTAAATGTGAGTGGATGCACTTAATTCCTGTTCCTGTCATCCCAGCCCAGGCACCAATCACACAGTGTTCAGCCTTCTGCTCAGATACTCCGTGTGAGGTCATATGGTAGCAGAGAGAATTTCTTGCTCATGTCTTTGTACTACACCTCCTTGATTGAGGGAAGGCCAAACCCTTAAGCCTCGAGATGGACCAAGAATCCATTGCTTGCTTTCAGTTAGCTGAGATAAATTCCTGGTTTCTCCTGTACTTCGTCCTTCCCAGCTCACACAGCTTTGGAAATGGAGTGTGAGATTCCCTGATAAAACACTGTCATTCTGCTAATACAAAAAAATCAGTGGCCCTGAACTTGCAAGTAGCATTAGGCATTCCACCATCAGTTAGGCTCTTACACTCCTAATTATTTGCTTAAACGGCTGTATAACAATTAAATGGCAATTCCCGCCACCCTGGTCACCTTTGAAGCGTCCAGTGGCTGAGAAGTTCCACTCAGCATTACATTTGTGGTCAAAACATTTCAGGTGATGGGGCGGGAGAGGCACCCACAGACAGATACTCACATGGGCACATCCATCGGCAGCCGCAAGTTTCCTCCACCTTAAGAGCAGGAAGGCTGCTGTGACACACAGGCTTTGGCATCCTCTCACAGTTGATGTGGTGGCTCTCCAGAACTGTGTAATCTCCTGGGAAGCAGGTCACAGTGTGGCACTGGTCTGGTAATGTCCATTTATCACCAGGCTAGGGAGGGAAACACAGATATGGAACAACTGAAACCATTTAAAATGCAAAGTTTGGCTGGTGTCATGATGTGGGAATCTATAAAATTCAGAAGGTTTTCATCCGTCACGGAAATGACTGATGAAAGTATAGAAAGGGAGGAAGGTTTTGAGTTAAGACCCTGGAATCGACAAGAGTTTTTTGAACAATGACTTGTAAATATTGTCAGACGTGATTCGTATCTTTTTCACTGACTAGGCCTTCACAGCATTAAGTTGCTGTGCTGTAACATAGCAACGTTTAGTGTCAACAAGAATAGGCCTCAAGCAGATAGTAAGCAAAAATGCTATAGTAGGGCTATGAAACTCAAGTAGTAAACAACACTGCTATGAAAGTTTCTTTTTAGGTCAACAGAGAGGGGGAATTGTGGGAATCCATAAAAATCAGAAGGTTTTAGGAAGGTGGTAAAAAGACAGGCCTCAGACAGCAGATTTGTGAACAGTGCTAAGGCAGCAGAAAAGTTTTCTAAGCTGTAGCGAAGACATGGGAAATAGAACAAGAAGAGCTGTGTAGATAGGCCTTCTAAGTTGCAACAAGTGTATTCAGTGTATATTTTAGAAGGTTAATTATGAATAGAGCTCTGTGCTTTGTCTCTTATAAACAAGCCATTGTGTTGGAGAATAGGCCGTTATTGTTTTAACCAGAATTACATGTGCTTCAGATTATCATATAGAACTACTGTCAATATGCTTTTGCTCTATGTGATTGGCTGAGACTGAGATTGAGACTGTCTTATGGTATGTTGTAACACTAAGTTTCTTTGGCTTCCTGCCGGAGCAGCGAGCTGTAGCATCTTTCCTCTCCATTGTCATAACAATGTAATGAGATTGATGCTGGAAAAATAAAAGCTCAAGACACTGTTTCCAGTGGCCCCGTCCTGTTCGTGTCTGTATATAAACTACCGGTGTAACATCATGGAACTACAGCCAGAAAGTGAAGTGATCCTGACAGCAGTGCTACTCATATTAGCCTTGGGAAAATAAATGGAATGCACTTTATTAAGGACTTCATGAGGATGAGAAAGTTTAAACTAGAAACACTAAGAAGCAGGCTGAAATTCCAAGCTAAAGATAACAGTCTACAATAGGAGACATTTTGTTCCAACCACCTATAGTTAGAGCTTTGCCATCCTACAACATGCATGGAGAGCAGAGCAATGAAGACTTTCCCCCAGCTTTACTTTAAATTTCAAATCCTTCACTTTTCATAAGCCACAGATGGTCAGAACACAGCAGGAATTACTATTTGTTCCAGACTAGGAAAGCGTGGAATATTGTATTTTGTCAACTCTGAAACTTTAAAACAGCTCCTCTCTTCCCAAAGGAAAATTGTTCCTGTACAGATCAGTGTTATTACATGTACATAGTGGATTTCTAGAGCTAAAGAATTAAATTTAAAATATATTCCTGTTTTCTAAAGGACAGTCTGAATTTTAAGACACTGGGATTATGTACTAATAAATGACAGAGAAATAGATGTGCAATGTCTCAAGATTTCTATCTGCAGAAAGCTAAGTTCTCTGGCTCCAATCCTACAGAGCTCTAAAGTCCATAAGCAGGTTGAATGAGTTTTAAAACAGCATTCATCCCTGAAGCGGGCATTCCCAGGAATACCTCCAAATGTGGGAAACAGCACTTCCCAGAGTTGTCTCCAGAAGTGAATCCAGAAACACCAGTACAAGTGAATTGGTGCTTCTGTGAGCTGGGTAACATTCCTTGATATTCACAAGCAGAAATGTGGAGAAGAAAAGAGAATTGATACTGAGTATGGACATCTTCCATCCCGTCCTCCACAGTTTACCCATCATTCCCATAGAAGAGAAGAAAAAAGGGATAAAAATACCTAGGTAACAACATCACTCACAGATAATTCTTGTAATTATGAAAGTATTACTCTGTATCTCTGAGCTAGAGGATGCCATCAAGTCTAAACAAGAGCTGCCACATTTGCGGCCACAAAAAATTACATATTAAATGCAGGTTAATTTACTGGACTTGTTTTATATGTTTCAGGACTTTGAGAAGGTAACTGAAAGTTGCTTAATACTTTTTTTCAGGCTTGTAAGCCTAGAGAAGGCCGTGAAAAGTAATAGGAGGAGCTTTAAGGACAGCAAAAGTATTTCTACAGAAAGAGATAGAATGCTTTTTAATTACAGTTGTCCCTCCTACATCTCACTGAAAGTGGAAGCACCTGGAAGGGTACATATACAGCTGTGCAAGTCTGGCTTCCATACATACCTAATTGGTTTTAGTCACTCTTTAATAGGACATTTATTAGAAAACATCTAAGAGCTGGACAAGAAAAGCAAAGCACAAGACATTTTAAAAAAATAAAAATTGAAGAATAAAAAAACCCTAAGAATCTTAGTGCAGAGAAAAACACAGGGACTCTGAAGACAAAGAGAGCCCAAATCCCAATTGATATGAGGAGCAAAGGAGGACAGAAAGGAAAGCAAAATCAGGGTTTCTAAACTGTGAAGGATAAGTCTGCCAGAACACTGCAGGAAGCCCCAGACTTCCTCTCTGAGGAAGCTCTGAACCTACAGACCTGGACGTGCACACTCTGTGTCTTGCTGTGCATCTGCAGGAGAGAGACCCACACACCTCAGCAGCTCCCTTGGCTGTCATCTCTTAGTTTAGATGAGGTTATTTGTTTTTTTGTCTCTTCAGCCAAGAGCTGAACAATACTAGAAAAGTCATGGTAATAGCTCAGGAACATGGGGTTTGCCACCTTAAACAGCCTTGAAATGCAAATTGCTCTACAGATCACTTCATGAGGAAATATCACTATTATAAAACAAAATACACTTTTTGTTTTATATTTTTTTACCATCTTTATGCCTGCTTCTAAATTTCAAAACAAGACTAACAATGAAAATTAACTATGTAAAAAAAAAACCCTAATCAAAACCTAATTTATCATACTTGTCCTGATATTCTGCCAACTGTCAAATTAAAACGTTAAACCAGTGGTTCTTTACACAGCCTATGTTTGGCACTCCTGCAACCCCTTGCCACTGGACCTGATGAGTACTAAAGACTTCCAAGGATTCAAAGAACAGCTGAACAAACTCACAAAGGACAAAACTATCAAGCATTAGCAAATACAAAAAGGTGCCACTTGCAGCTCAGAGTAACAAATTTTTTATGGCTAGGACAGTTCAGGGAATTTTTATACATATTTGTTAACATTGCTTCCCTGGCTCCAATTGTGGCCACACAATAGAGGGGGTTGGATGGATTTCTGGCCCAATCCAGCACATTTGATCTGCTACTAACAATTACCTTAATCAAGAATATTCCTTCCACAGTCACTTCCAGGATAGGGGTAATAACAAAACAAAATGTGAAAAAAGTAACAAATCCTCATATTCCAAACACTGATAGGATTTAAGTTGAGATTTTTGATCCTGAGAACTCAGATTTCCTCTCAAACTGCAGGAGACCAGTTCCCACAATCTCCAGGTGCGTGACAGACATCCCAGTTGAGGAGCTGAGCCTCCTGGAAGAATTCTCGGAGCAATGCCTGAAAGATTATGAAGCCGATATAAAAGCCTGTGTTTTCTGACTCAGGGAAGGAAGAGCCTTGATTCTTCCTGTGAATTTGTGGGCTGTGCTGGAAGAGGGGAACAGAACAGCGGCACCTTAGGGCCAGTGAGCCACAGCAGAGGATGCTGCACCACAGAGGCAGGAACTTCCACAGTGGCCTGTAGGCTCCATGGGATGGATGCTCCAGAAGGCTGTGGCCTCACAGCGCCTTCCAACACCTATTTTTCCTGGCTGACAGAAGAGGCAACTCAAAATCCCCCTAAAGGCTGTCATTTGAAAGTGCGGCTCATATGGACTGGAGCCCGGTCCGTTTCCTTCTAAAAGCATTTCAGCCAGAACAGAAATTGTGCTTTAAGTTTATCACCCCCAAAAATGAAACCTGACATGTCTGAAACTCAAGTTTAGCCTTCCCAGCACTTGTCTATACATAACCATGTCTGCTTCTAGGAGCCCAGAGGCTTGGTCACATTCAGTTCAAACAAAATCTGATTATTTTTTTTTCTTAATAAAGAAGTTTTTCAAGTTTAGTTTTCGTTTGTTGGGGTTTTTTTTCTTAATTAAGCTGTCAGCCTCAAAGCCATCAGATTATACTTTGTGTCTGATTCAGCTAAAGCCTTTCTGTATTCTGATCAGCTGACTGAGGCCAACTACATAAAGCAGCTTTGATATATTTCCTGTGTTCAGGTAATTCATATTCACTTATTAGCCATACCCTACCTTCACAGTCATGTCTTCACAAGGGAAAAACCAAAGGAATATTTTTTATGTATTGGAAATTCAAGATGAATACTAGAGTAGAACTCATAACTGATCCCTACTAGAAAACACAGCACAAGCGTACGCTAATATTTTTAAATGCATGTAGTACGATATACTCTGAAAAACCTTGGCATTTCACCTAAGATGAAGAATCTGAACCATTTATAACATCTGGAACACCAATTTTTTAGTGTGGGATCACTTTTGAGAGATCAGACAAGCTTACTTACACTTCTGAGCATTTTCTCAGTATTAATGAGAACTTTTCACAAACAAACTCCAAGAAATTTGATTTTCTTGCTAAAGAGATGGTTTTATCTAGAGAAATAACTATCACACAATAATTATCTTCCTGTAAAATTGCCATAGGGACAAGGTATTTGTAATTTCAGCAGAAGGACAGTGGCTGGACAATGAGGTTGTCCCTTCACATGCACCTTTATTTGGCCACTTCTGTCCCAGAAGTCCTCTCACCAAGAAAAGAAAATGCATTTTTTGCTGTCAGGGAAGACAAACATTGTCACTGTTCCGCAGTGGTTCTGCACTGACTTCAATAACATTCAACACTCTGCAAGATGAGATAATGTTAAAGGAAGCCTCCTCTGTATGCAAAGTTATCCCACCAGTTCAAAATCCAACATTTTCTTCTTCAAAAATCATTCTTTATATTGTCTCATGCTTTTTGTTTTAGGTTAACTGTGAAGATATTCATGTTATTGTACAAACTTTGCAACTTAAAAGCCAGATGGCCAAAGCAGGCAATGCACTTACTCTCTTTTTGTTTCCATCCTCATCTATGCATTCTCTGACTGGGTCTGAAAGAGAAGCAGACATCTTTTAGTGATCCCATTCCCTTATCTAGCCTTTTAAGCGATGATCATCAAAATAGAGAGTGCTTACTAAAAAGCTTAATTTAAGTTGTGAGAAGTTTAGGGGTTTTGTGCTAGAGTGTGTGAATCCGTACCTGAAGATTGCAGGCATTTGTTCAAAGAGCATAAGAATAAGTCACAGAAGGCATAAACAATGACCGTGGTCCCAAAATACTCTGTGAGCAAAAACTGGGCTGCAATTCTACAGCACTTCTTGTACAGCCACAGCTCTGCCCAGATGGTGCTTAAAGGATGACCATGGCTTTGGCTCTGAGGCACAGTCCAGCCTTACCTCAGAGTCTTGTGATCCATTGAGGACACTCCTGGGAATTAGCAAGTAATGACAATTTCCACACTCACATTTATTAAATTCAGGAAGATCAATACAGCATAACTACACAAATAGCTGTAATAAGAACACCCAAATTCAGTTTCCTTACATTTAGTTATGACTGTGATGAGCATTTTTTTCACATAATCAGTTAAACAGTCACAGGGTACACACTGAATTACAGCTTCTATGTTTGTATGCTTTCACTACAAACCTAAAGATATTTTGGAAGCAATTTCATTTTTGTACCATGGCATGACAAAATCTCTAGGATATTAAGACACTGATTAGCAAATTCTTTGTAGAATACTAGACTATGCTACCCCTATATACACTCTCTTCTCTGTCTTTTCCAGGATAAGTAATGTATTTTGAAATCATTTAGGAACTCTTTAAAACCTTTTTTTAATGGTATTATTTTTGGTACACTTCCATACAAAAGGCAAGACTCCCTCTGCATGAGAAATCTAACTGTATGAGTCAAGAGGGGAAAATTATGCTTCACAGATTGGATGAAATTTATGTAAAACAAAACAAAAAGGAAAAAAATCCAAACAAAAATTAATGCCCACAAAAAAAAAAAGGATTGTTTTTTGCCGCCTAGCAAAGTCTTCACCATCAGCAAGAGAGCTGAATTTCTCAGATCTTAGGTGTTGAATATGTCTATAGTTCAAGTTTGTCTATAGTTCAACAGCTTTTTGAGCTGTTGGAAAAGCTTTCATAAAAAATACAAAGCTTTCACCTCCAGTACTGATAGGTTATAGCACAGATTGCTATAAGAAAATAATTATTGGTTCCAAATTCCTGCTCCCCATCCTAAATCTCTGATCAATGTAATTTACAGCAAGAAAAATCACGTTTTACAGTGTGAAGAGAGGAAATGCATCTTTAATTTATTTTTTTTAAAGAGAGGAAAGAAAATGGCAGCTGTTTGATTCTCTGGAGAGATTTTAAAATGCCAGAAGTGATCCCAGTGGAGGCTGATCGGATCTCTCCAAGCTGGACTGTGAACACTCTGCAACTTCCTCATTCTCATAGCTCCTTGACTCCACAAAAAAAAAGTCCATTTATTGTAGTGGAGATGTAACTAAGCCCTCATAATGCTGGCAAACACCTGTGCAATGACTAACACCACGAGGCAGTGGCTTGTGGGGAGAACATGTGGATGTTATTGGAACAAGAATAACAACAACAAGATGAGGGATAAATATCTGTATCCAGATCAAGGAGGTAAAGAAGTGAAATCCTGGTCACTGTTGAAGCAAGGTTCCTTAGAGAAGAAGCGCTGTCATCTATAAATAAGTAAATGCTTGTTTAAAACACTTCACACTTTTTTTTCCCCAGTATCTGTTTCCCTGGGAAAGGAAATTCTTTATTATTTTTCTTTTTGCCTTCTATTTTGGCTGAATTTTCTGTAGACATGCACATAACAATGTCTGAAAAACACATCACTTGAAATCTTTGCTCACAATTTTTCTGAAACTTCTGAAAGATGCCCCATTGATTCATGACAGCTTCAACTTTCCTGGTGTCCTTCAGTTATTGACCCGTCCTGAGTACTGATTATCAAGATTTTTACCAAGATTGATGTTTATTAAGACAGAAGCTTGAAAGTTCAGGCCTAAGCACTTCTAAAAACTTTGCTGGAATTTGGCTAATTGGAATAGTAGCTGGATATATATTTAAAGGGCTGAAATTTGGTTTCACACCTAAGTTATGAAGGTGGTCTAGGGTCAGCATTTGTGATGGTTGTCAGTGGAACACTGACAACAGAGCATCTGATTGCCTTCACGTATCAAGAAAAATCATCTGGTTTTGCATTTCAATTTTTGTGTTTTGCTCCAGACACAAGGTCATGACTTTTGGACTCACCCATGCACACTTTTTTGATAAATTCACTATTCAACGTGATCATAGTGGATAAATCTTCAAAATTCTGGAGCTTCATTATTCTGTTAGCAGCAGATGGCCCAGCCAAAGTCCTTAGCTGCCCTTCATCATATCTGTTCCCAATACCAACTGGGAACAGGGATACTCCTAGGAAAAGAGAAGGAAGGGTTTGACATAGGCAAGGCACAGGAGAAAATCATTGCTTATGGACATGGAATGCTCATCCCTGGAAGTACTTAAAGTATGTGGGACTTGGCACTGCTGGGTTAATGGTTGGACATCATAATCTTAAAGGTCTTTTCCAACCCAAAGATGATATCTCTTTTATTTTTTCATTTGTTTCTAAAAAAAAATATGACTGGGAATAGTTTTTCTCCAACACTAATTTTCATGTGTTGCATCATTTCCCTCACATTGGCTAAAGGCAACTAAGGGCTGAAATGGTGCTGGTCTAATCTCTCTCTTAGCTAAGATGAGCTCTATTAGTCCTAAGCATACTAAGATCATTCATGATCTTATGAAATTAAACAAAAAAACCCCACAGCTGCAGACTTAATGACATCTTCACTCTTTTTTAATGAAAAAAAAAAGAATCTCATTATGCTGTTTTCTTTCTTCAGTTACACAGCAATTGGATTATTTTCAAACCATTTAATTAAAAATAACAGTTGATAGTTGTAATACAGTCCATGCCTTATTCAATACCTCCCAGAGCAACCTTCAAACAAAGTCAAAGTTCCTCAGCTGAACACCTGAGGAACCTGAGGTACTGAAAAAACAGCCAGAAAACTTGAAAAATCATCAGGCAGCACATTGATAGTAAAAGTATATTCCTGTAGAGGTCAGTGAAGAATCTGATCAAAACCTCTAATTATTATTATAATTATTATCTTTATGATTATTATTTCTATTTATCATTATTATTATTACTAGAGTGAACCTTTCAAGTTTCACTGTACTGCAATAATACTGAATTTATGATATTAGATCCCATTTCTGTTATCCCTGTCTACCCACACGATCTCAGAAAACGAGACGCTACTAATTTGTAAGTCCTGGGGAAGCTGTCAGCCTTAATTGCAGATGGGTCCTCAATTTCCCAGTACCTCAAAGGCATCTTCATGGGCCATGTTTTTTTCAGATCTGTTCCTTACCACAACACTATGCACAGTAACTCCAGAACTTATATGAACACACCAGTGTCTTTTTTTTCCATCTTTTGTTCTAGCTCATTACTTAAAAAGTAATAACAACTCTACTGATAAATAGTGACAGTGAAACGGGGTTTACTGTTCACTCTTGCAGAAAGGGCAGCAGCCTCCACAGCATCTTGTGAGCTTGCCGACATGATGACAATCACAACCTTTGATGCGCTGGGTCTGCCCCCGTGAGATTCTGACATCGCATTCTGGACCACAAAATCAATGGCATTTCCTAGGAAGAAATTAAGACAGAAATGAGAGATACAATAGAAAAGTCACAGGAGACCATAGAACTAAATTTTATGTTGCTTCCGTGTGTTACACTATTAGGTAATGAAAAATATTTACTTTTAAAAGACTCTTAATGTCTGATTTATTGCAGCTACATAAAAGATCACAGCTACTAAAAACCTTCCAGTATTTATTAAGACATCCAAACACAGGAGGATCATCCTTAACTCCATCTGTAGACTATCCCAGTCTCTGCAGTGATAGGAATTTTTTTCCCTTTCCTTAGCCATGATAACAAAGTTACACTCCTCACTTAAGTAGTTACCTTTCCCAGAAGTATTCCCAGCCCTAAAGAATAGAAGACATTATAGAAATTATATTCCTGCTTCAAACTGCCGAGCAACACTGACATCCAGTGGCGAGCTGATCCACAGCTTGGCATCATCCTGAGTTATTCACACAAGTTGTTCTGACTCCTCTAAAAGATCTAGTGCTTCCTTAATTTCATCAGCTTTCCCAAGGGGTGTGAAAAGTCTACCTTGCCTCAACACTACCAGCAACCTTTCTGAAATTTAAACTCTGTTTAATCCATTATACAACCAGATGATCCTTATTAAAATAAAAACAAAACAAAAAAAAAAAACCACACCAAACCCCACAAAACTCGCAAAGAAATTCTACCTGAGCTACCAAATCACAAACTAGCTTAGAAGGGAAGCTGCTGCCCATTCATTTTACATCTGTGAACACTCAGGCAAATTTTGTTGATAATTATGACCTCAGCAAGAAAGCAGTTTGTTAGCACTTGCATTTAGACATGTACTTGCACAAATATTTACACTGGGAATCATGATATGCAGCTTTCTTAAAAGCTCCTTTGGGCTTGGAAGTTATCAGGTCAGGAAGTAGAAATGAAACCGAGTGACTGATGTGATGTTCAGGGAAAACAGTGACTGCTGAACAATAAACACTTGAAAGAGTATTTCCTCTGAGTAATCTGCAATAACTGTGGAGCAAAAATAGCTTTGCCTGAGGAATTCAGTGTAACAGGTTTGCCTGAGGAATTTATAATAACAAATGCATTTCTAAAACACTGGAAGTCAACCTGTAGATAATACACCAGCGCAGCCCCAATACATCTTAGCACACCTGAACACTTTGTACTTGATATCTTCTTGCACCATAGCACTCACACCATTTTAGTGATAGAAGAAAAAACCCTTTTCCCAAGCTGCTGCAAGCATGGACAAACTTTAGGAATCTCACTCAGCACATTGATTATTGATAAGGCTTGGAGAGCTGGGACTGTTCAGCTTGGAGAAGGCTCCAGGGAGACTTCACTGCAGCCTACAGTATTTAAAGAGAGCTTATAAAAAAGAATGAGAGCACCTTCTTTTAGTGGTAGGTAGGGATAGGACAAGGGGAAGAGTTTTAAAGTAAAAGAGGGGAGATTTAGATTTGATGTGATGAAGAACTTTTTTACTCCGAGGGTCCTGAGGCACCAGTGGCACAGGCTGCCCTGGGAAGCTGTGGCTGCCCCATCTCTGCAAGTGTCCAAGGCCAGGCTGGATGGGGCTCTGAGCAACCTGGGATAGTGCAAAGTATCGCTGCCTATGGCAGGGGGCTTCAACGATACAACCTTTGAGGTCTCTTCCAACCCAAACCCTTCAATGATTCTATACCATGGCAATAGCAGTTGGATATTCAGTGAAAACCTTGACATTTTGGATGTTTTTCTACTTGCAACAAAACACATTTTAAAACACCATTATTTGTTAGGTGATGATTGCATTTCACAAGCTACTGTTCCTGACCACAAAAAAATAACTAACCTCAGGCATTACCTCATGTTGTACACAGCTTTCCCACAATCCTTTCTACAAATGATTTTGTGTCTGTCAAGGTAAATGTTAGATATAGAATGGCACATTAGCTAGAAATAACTAAGGATAAAACAAAATACAGCAAATAAATCTCACTATATTCAACATCCCTGAGATTGCTTCTGGATAGTCACTGTTTGCACTGAAAGGCCAGAAGATTGACTCATTCCCCTTTGGTCCTACAATTACCAAAAAAAAAGCATTTAACTTTCAAACATATTTTAGGTTAAACTTTTGTGCAGTAAGAACCACAAATTATTTTTCATTCATTTGTGAAGAGTACTTGAAATTTCTTGGTTTTTTAATGACCCTTTAACTTTTGCGTGGTTGGTGTGGTCAGCAGCCAGTCCAGCTCCATTTTTCTTCTTCTCACATTAATTTTAAAAATGTTCAGAAACTCCATACATAATGGCAAACTGAAAAAAAAAATCCATTCTTTTTATAATTTCTCATCATGAAATCAAGTACTGTTGTAATAGAATCAGTGACTATTTCAAAGGCCCCAAAAGCAGTTACTCCATGTAGTTAATTTAATGCATGGAAAATTTGATTTAGCACAGTAAAAACTCTTTGGACTTCTCCCTTTATTTTTAAGCCAGCACTAGAGAAAAGAGCCAGGTGTCTGAAGACATCATCAAATGAACGCTTTCGTCCTGCTAGAGGGATTCAGAAAGACATCATATCCCAAGCTGGAAGCTGTCACTTCTCAGCTCTTCGTCTCTCCATATCACCACAGAGGGAAATAACAAATCCCTCAGAGGCCACAATAAAAACTACTCATAGCTAAAATCAACCAACTTCAACATTTCCCTACTGAGAGACTGCAACACAACAAAGATCTGACATTTTCATATCAGCAAAGCAAATATGAGTATTTACACTGAATTAAACAACACCATGCACAAGGCTTTATTAAGACTGTAAAGAGTTTTCACAGCATGAAAACATAAAGACAATCTCAGAATGGTTTGGGTTGGAAGGGACTTTAAAGATCATCCAGTTCCAGCTCCTCTGCCATGGGCAGGAACATATTCCTCTATCCCCAGTTGTTTTCTCTCATTTTAGCCCTTCCTTCAGCCCACCAAAAGTGGTGAGCCCCCAGCAGCCTTCCAGCTCAGTCAGTAGGATATGACTGCCACTCACTAGGCATGTCCAGGGAAAAATGCAAATAAATAAAAAGGGAAAGCAAAAATCCAATTGAATCATACAGGCTTCTTTAGAAAGGACAGACCAATCAATCCAAGCACAGAACAGCATCTTCTCCCTGTCCTTCAGTGCTCATGTTTGGAATAATCATTAAATAATGACTATGAACATTTGATGCTGAAATTCTGAGAGTCAGAAAAGGCTTAAGAGCCATTTCCTGGTTGACTTGACACCTGATAGATTTTAAATTTAGACTTGTATTCTGAAGTTACAACTCAGAATGGTTCACACAGAGGCTCCTGCCTCTGGACTAAACAGACATAAACAAGTTTTAAGGACAAACGACAATCTGTTGAATAGGTTTGGAGGTGTTTACTATGAGTCTACAGGGAATTACACTAGATTCTACCTTATTAAATAGTTTCATTAATGATTTGGATGGAAGAGTTAAAATGTGTAAAAAGGCATATTAATCTGAATCACAAATATTGGATTGGGAGCAATCATGGACATCATGGAACTAATTGAATGAGCACAAGGTATATATATTTAAAATATATCCAAGAAATAAAAATGAAGATTCACCTCAGAATTAGCCAATCTGAACATGCAGACATTTAGTGTTTTGGTGGATGCCTCAGGGAAAGCAAAAACTTCCTAACAGAAACATTTGCAATTATTTTCTTTGGGTCTGTAGAGTTGTGACAGACAAGGGATTTCGATTAGATGGAGGTTCCTGCTGGGAACTCATAATCTGTGCCTTAAGTGGCCTCAGTGTTTTTTCTAACATTTCTGCAACATGACCAAAAAAAAAGTACCACAAGAGATTTTAATCTCCCACAAATCCTGAAAGCAGTCTGGGAAAGGAACGAAATAGGAATGGTACCTCAGAACTGGAACTGATACAGAAGCAGCCAACACTGTCTGGATGGTGTAAGTATTCCAGACTGCAACTAGCTAACCAAGGACTTGTCTAACCAGGAACAATTCCCTACAATGATAATCATAGAATCCTAAAATCACAGAATGGTTTGGGATGGAAGGGACCTTAAAGATTATTTCATTCCAACCCCCCTGCCATGAGCATGGACCTCCCACTAGACCAGGTCCATAATCCTGAAGCTGGTCTTTGTATCTTAATTTAGGCTCTTCACTTGGCACTGAATTGGATTTTTCACTGAAAATAGCAGATTATTTTCATTTTGAAACAAATTTCAACATATTGAAAACTGATCCCACAGTGCTTTAAGTGGTCAGTTCTTGGCACATGAATATTGACATTTTGGCATTAACACACATTAATTAACGTGTGCTGAACTTTTCATGAACAGCATAAATCTATCAGTCCCACACCACTGAATTGGACAGGCCCCAAAAACATCTCCTCTACAGGTCACAAATCCTGCATTTCTCTTACCACCAAGGGCTTCTGATGAAGCCAGACTCCACCAGAAGCTCATTTTATCACAAACTTTGTAAGAAATGAACTAGAAAAAAAAAGCAAACAAAAAAATCCCCTGAAGGGCAGTGAATTAAAACAGCTTAGGGAAGATATTAGTGGTACCTAAAAATGGCTTCAAAAAGGAGTTGGCACCAACAGTTCAGCAATATTTGTGGGGAACAAGTGAAGGCCTCTGTCGGTGGGTGGGAGCCCTCTGATCAGGACAGCTGCTGGCCTTGGGTGACAGGGGGCAAGATTTTGGAAATTCAATATAGAGTGCAACATTTGAGGAGAGACATGAATAAGGAAAAGTGTTATGGGGTGTCGCAGACATCTTTTATGAAAAATCCTTTCCTTAGGATTTTTCCTCCTGAGAAGCTGAGAGGCCTCAGGAACAAAATGTAAACATTGATTATCGGCTGCTGTGGAATGCAACAGGTGCATCTTTGATTGGCCCATGTTGGATGTTTGTAATTAATGGCCGATCACAGCCCAGCTGGCTCGGACAGAGAGTCCAAGCCACGGGCCTTTGTTATCATTCCTTCTTATTCTATTCTTAGCTAGCCTTCTGATGAAATCCTTTCTTCTATTCTTTTAGTATGTTTTAATGTAATATATATAATAAAATAATAAATCAAGCCTTCTGAAACATGAAGTCAAATCCTCGTCTCTTCCCTCAACCTAAGACCCCTGTGAACACAGTCACAATGGGGAGCCTTTGCTTCCAAAACCAGAGGGGAGGTTTAGGAGAAAGACATTCATACCTTCTGAATCCTGACAGCAAAGCTGAATGCTACTAATCAAATATATTAATAATGATGGAAAGTTGGAGGAAGAATATAAATTTAAGGTTTGGGTTTTTTCCTTGGAGGGGGGAAATATTTCTTTCCCTAAAGATGCTTTTATACAGCACATAGAACATACTTCCTCCAAAATTTGAGGCTGAGGCAGGAAAATGTCAGCCTAAAAGAGCAACTTTTACAAGGGCTATAAGGAAGCAAAATAATGTTTTTGTAAAATGTTAAACAGTATTTACTGTAGAGATTGCTCAATCTGCTCCCTGTGACTCTCCAAAACAGCCACAAATGGTGAACAGAGACACATTTATGTGATTCTCAGTTATCTTGCACACATTGCTTTTGCATTTAGTTAGTTTCCTTTTTTTTTTTTTTTTTTTTTGGTTGTTTCTTATGTGAAGCTGTACACTATTTCATGACATCTGAATAGCCCCAGAGGTGCTTCTTGATAGGTTATTTGAGCCAAGATTCGCCTGATGTTATTGAATGGCCCCACTGCACAAGCATGGGAAAGATTTGTGGTATAAGCTGCTCTTTCTTGTTCTTTTTATGCCCTCACATACTCAGTAGTTTTTCATTATTTCTTTTTACTAAAATCTCTCCTGGAGTTTCCTTATGGCTAAATAATGCAGAAAAGGGAATGCTTTCTACAGTAAGATTTGTGCAGCGGTAGCAACAATTGCCCTCTGCACATAGAGCTTTTTGGATCAAAAAAGCACAGTTTGGATCAACAAAGAGGGAATAAAGATTTCACTCAATTGTTCTTCTACCATCAGGCAGCCAGTGCAAATAAAAAGCAACAGCTCTGGTCTGATAGCAATGATATTTTTTGATGGGTAAATTCAGATCAAGCAAAGGTTAGAAAAGATCTCCTAAGAAAATGCAGCATCCAAACTGGGCCATCTACATTTGTCAAGCAGCCTCTGCATTTCCAGAGGCCTGAGCACAGACAGAAGGGCCTGAGTGACCATGCACTTCCTGGGAATGCTGTCTCCTGCACAGCCAGCCACATTCATACACATCACAAGGTGCAACACAGCACCACATTTTCATGACTTCATTTGAAAGGAACTACTTCTACTCTATTTCACTTTCATTCATTATACCACATCCTCGATCACTGTGTCTGAGCATTTTCCAATGAGACATAAACAAATCACTAATGAGGATGTCATGTGGCTGCCTCTCCCATTTCATTTCCCAAAGGCTGTGTTTGCTCTGTTTATCCTGCAGTTCCATGAGGCTTCCTCTACACATTACATGGAAGGCTTCACAAAACTTATCTATTTGTATGCAACAATTCATCCCACAATGAGCCTGTAGAAGTCTCATCAGCCATCTGGTATTTTTATTTCTCCAGGTTGAGAAAGCAATCAGAGCTAATCCTCCTGTGAACTATGGAAGTCAGGTTTTATTTCGCACTTTTCTGTAGAAATAACTATAGTCCAAAGACTCCAAAAATCTGCATATTCCTCAACCCTTAAAGGACCCTGATGCTAGGTGGCTGCCAGAGTAAATGTGGTTCCAATCCAGAAGAACAAAATTCTCAGGGTAGCTGGTGTAAGATGCTGTAGTGGAACAATTTTTTGCTGAACCCTGCAACTGATATTTGTGTGTGCACCAAGTTTCCACAGACCAGTGGGAAAGCTGATGTTTTCGCACATGAAAATGGAAGTGGACCTGTCTGTCTGGAACAGAGGATAGTATTTCACAAGTAACTCTTCAGCTGAGGTGTTGCCTTAAGCAATCCTTGTTCTCTGCTCCCTGGCACCATCCCCAGTCTTGTGTCAGCCCAAGTCCCTGTGGAACCAGCATGGCAACTTGGGTAAAGGAAGTGAACTACACAGAATATAACTCTTGTTTTGCTGTTTTTCAACCAGATGAGTTACACTGCCTCAGCACAAACATCTGGTAAGGGCAGCTCATGAAGCCAGTATGAGCAGCTCTGCTCCTAAATGTCTAATCAACTAACCAGCAGTGAAAGGTAAATGATCAATGTCCTTACTTCTTCATTATGCTTTGCTTGCTTGAAAAATACTCTGAGCATTACTTCAAGGCTTCTTTCCAGAATACATTAAAGACAAACCACAATTTGTGTAACCTACAAATACATTTTAATAGAGAAAACTGAACCATAACAAGAGGTTGAACCTTAACAGGAAATGCCACCACAATGACATAAATTGGTGCTTGTAGCCAGCCTGTATTTAGCATTCCATGTGGTTTTGTTCCTCCCCTTTTTTAAACACCAATGTTCACAATATCACTCACCTAATCTGGTAGGACCTTGCTCTCTTTGTTGAATAGACTGCACCATCTCTACAAGCCTGTCGGTCTCTTGAGGCATGTTCCATGAAATTTCTAGATTATTTTCCCTGGCATACTGAAGAACTGATACATGAATTGAAGAATTGCCTGAAGCAGAAAATAAACACTTTAGGCAGCGCTTGTGAATGTCTTAAAATAAATCTAAAGAAACGTTGGCATTGTGATTTACATTAGGCACAACCGGACAATGGTTTTCCATCAGAGTGTGAAAAGACAAAACTGAACTATTCCCTGATGAAAAAACATCCAAGTACTGCTGGAAACAGTTGCTTTTCTATCAGGAGTCAGCATGCAGTATTTTAGCCCAGATCAATATGACAGTAACTGGAGAATTTTGTTTCCTTGATCTCCATTCAGGATTATTTCTTTTCCATTTTAAAATTATCTAAACCCCTCTTTTTTTTTTTTTCTTTCAACATGCACCTTGTTTTGCACAAGCAGTAGATTGATGCTCCATTTGTCAGATGGGCCAAGCTCCCTGGATTATTTCATGCACAATTCCCTCTCTCATACAGCACTGGAGTGATGTGCATGGAACAAAGTGAATCCAGGGAGCTTGACCTGTGAAGGGGAATGAAAACAAACTCCAAATTATTGTCCTCTCTAACATCCTGATTATACATTATGTAAGAAGTACAAATAAAACTATTAACAGAGCATTTATATAGACAGTTTGAAATACCAGATTTGCAAAATTAAACCAGGCAAAATGTTGTCTATAGTGATTGCCTATACTTCTCTTCATGGCCTCCTACTGAAGGTATTTATGTATAGAGCACAATGAGTCTTTATCAATGCTTTGTTAGACATATATATATGAACACTACCAATAACAGCAGTTGCTCCATGGAAATGGTTTAATGCTGGATCAAAAAAATATAATTCAGATTAAAAAAAAAACAAAACCATGTTTGTTAAATACAACTGGGAAAACACAGGACGCAGATGAACTTGGAACAACTGATACAATGTCTTAAACTGTTCCCTATGCTACATGATCCCTTCATGTATGTGCAGGATACAATGCATTCTGCCAGGGGAGCTGCACTGATAATGAAAGATAAGGAATGGCCTGACCGGAGGTGTACTCCCCTATCATTACACACTCTACAAGCACAGTGAGCTTAGCACACCCAGAAAGCGTCAGCAATCCCACAAGTGTTCTGGAAATAAACATTGGGCAGTCAGTGCTTTGAGGGATTAGAACGAGCAATTTAAAATTAAGAATTGAAAAACCTCCAATG
Organism: Melospiza melodia melodia; assembly: GCF_035770615.1. Classification (NCBI taxonomy): domain Eukaryota; kingdom Metazoa; phylum Chordata; class Aves; order Passeriformes; family Passerellidae; genus Melospiza; species Melospiza melodia. The sequence goes on from NC_086197.1 coordinate 23,954,144, forward strand.
AGCCTACCAGCAAATTCTTTTGTTTTACAAAACGTATTTCTGTGTTTTAGCTGAAAGGCAGATACATACCAATCACAACACTTTCAATAAATGCCCGCACAAAGCTTTTCATTTCCTCAAACTCTGATGCTCCAATATTCAAACTTCCATCCAGAAGAAACATGATGTCCATGGGTTTGTTGCACAACTCTTGAGGGTGAGAGAGGAGGGAAAAAAGTTATTTTATATATAATAACAAAAATTAATATCTGCTAGTGTGGTAGAAGGAGAAAGGGTAGGTACAGTTGCATTTTGGGAAAACAGAACAGGATAATGACCATTTGAAGCAATTAGTGATGTCCCTTGAATGAAAGCGCTGAGATTCATATCATATTCATATAGTGGGATACATGGACATTTCAATTCCTGCTGTTCTACTGATTCTGTTTTACTCTCAGTGGACTAAAACAAAAAACAAACAGCAGATGACAACAACAAAAAAAACTCAACCCAAACCAACAACAAAACAAAAATAAACAAAAACCACGGAATATGAGAGCAAGACACCAAACCAGATAAGGGAACCCTTCAAATTTCACTGATGCACAGGGTAAACAGAGGAGACCCAACAGAATAAAGAAGAAATCACACAGAAAATTAATCCAATCTTACCTGTAATTTCAGTCCAAAATCTCATCCCATGAGTGCAGCACGACTGCAGCACTAATTCAGGTGCCTCTTCAATAAGACTGTTGTAACTATTCAAGATAATTGGGTCATTAGGCTGACTGATCTTTCTGAGCTCTTGGATATTAGCACTGGGGGTTATGCCTATGGGAATAACATTTATGCTCCTGGGAGGTCGTGTAATAACATCAGTGGAAGGACTGGATGACACCATATATACCAAGTGAGGAACATCTTGCCTGCCCCCATTCACTGATGTAAATGTATGTTTGGAAATATAATCAAGGGCACTGCCAGTGTTGGTAGCCCTCCCTCCCTGGTAGGGTATACTCCTCACTTTCTCGATAATATTTTCCTTTGACTGTATTTCCCTAAAGGAATACTCCAGACTGACAGTCTCTGAATACTGCATGACTGTAACATGAATATTTTCCTGTCCCACGTTCATTCCTGTGACGACCTTCTCAATGAATTTCTTGACTTTATTGAAGTTTTCCTCCCCAACATTGTCAGATCCTTCCACAATAAAAGCAATATCCAGCCTGTTGGGATGGGACTTTTCTGAAAGAGGTGGTGAGGTTGTGAGTCCCAAAGGGGGAAATATGACACTGGACATGGCTGGAGCAGCTGTAGCTGGTAACAGAAGACTTTCTTGAGGTCCCAGATCACACAGGTGATCAATGAGGAAATCTCTATGATCCATTAGCTCCAACACATTGCTCACTAGGAAGGCTCTGCTACCTGGAAACATTTTTGCCATGAATTTGACTTGCTCCTCATTGATATGTGGCCCAATCCCCACAGGTATTACTGTGATGTCTCTATTCTTCAAAAACCCAAGCATGTCACGGATTTTTTTTTGAGACCTGCTTGCTATAAATATCACTGCAATTTTGGCAGCATTGGTCCTCTCTGCTTTTCCAAACACATGCAATGCAGTGTATTTAAAGACTTCATAGGCAGATGCTTCTTTATCACCTGTGTATTTTATGTTCTGGACAATTCTTCTCATCTGGGAGTTTGTTTTGATATCTTTAAGATTAAGATAGATGGTGGGACCAGCCCTATACACCAGAATTGACACTCGGATTTTTTTCTGGGAGATGTGGAGTTTTTTCATCACACCAATTATGAAAGTCTTCAGCTGTTCAAAGTCATCCTCTGAGAGTTTACTGGAGCCATCAATCAGGAAGGCCAAGTCCATCATCTTGCTGCATGAGTATGCACTGGCTGGTAGTTCAATGTCCTCCTCTGGAATAGGTGTTGTCAGAGTTTGGATGTCCTCCATGGGCTCACAGTCCACACACGTTAAGTTCTTTCCTTCACACAGACTACAAAAATCATCAAATCAGAAAAACATCAAATTTAACTGTAAAAAGCAGTGCTTATAACAACAAGTCATCCACACATTATAAAACCAAACATCTCAAAACCACAATGAAACCAAAACATGATGTGAATGGTTTTTCCCCCCACCCCAATTCCTCTCAACTTTCCTCATGATATTGTACACCGAAATACCCTGCATTCATGGATGTTTGTTTAGATCCAGGAAACATGACCAACTACAGTGTGTTTGTCAGAAGAAACTCCTAAGAACAGTCTTTGGCAGAAGGGGTTAAAATCTGTGTCTGGAAACTGTTTAGGAACGGCTGAGTATCAGCAGTACAGCAACCTACAGGCCACTGGTGGACTGAACTGGCTGATCTGGTCTGCTTCACAAGGAACCAAAACATGAGGCAAACTGCAGGCAGGGAACACCATGTAAAATCCTAGAGTAGATGTTTTACCTTTGATATGACTCAGCAAACTCTGTGCAGGGGCCAGGTTTACACAGATTTTAACCTTACTGAAATTAACAATCTTTTTTCTACCTCTAAAGTGCCTTACTTTCCTGGTGGTTTTTTTCCTGACTTCATTTTAGTTTGGATACAGCTTTGGCAGATGTTCATCCTCCACTCCTTCTTTTATCTCTTTTACCTTCCAATTGTTTACCATGATTTCTTCTTCAGTCCAGTTTCTCACATTAAATGCTTTATTTCAACCACAGATGTTATCTCTTTTTAGTCCTATGTCTTCCCTCACAATTTCTACTCACCTCCAGTAGTACATTTTGCCCTTTCCACCTCAGCTCCCATTTTTCTTTCCCTCCCTTATTCATCTTTTCCACTATTCATCCTTCTGCACCACCATGAGCTTTTCACCTCTGTCACCCTCCACCTTTTATGAACTCATTTAAAATTCATCCATTTTTAGCAAGGCTTTAACACTTCTGCCCTTCTAATTCCTGGCTGCATATTTCTCTTTACTTCCTAGAATCACAGAGGGGTTTGGGCAGGAAGAAATCTTTTAAGTGTATCCTGACCAACTCTCCTACAATGAGTAGAGACATCTTCATCTAGATCATGTTGCTTAGAGCCATGTCCAGACTGACCTTAAATATTTCCAGAGATGGGACATCCACCACCTCCTTTGGGCAACCTGTGCCAGTGTTTTACCAATCCCTTTGGTAACTTCTTCCTTATGTCTCATATAAATTGAACATCCCTCAGCTTAAAACCATCACCCCTTGTTCTGCCCCAAATGGCCCTGCTAAAAATTTTGTACCCATCTTCCTCATAGGCTGAAGCACTTAAAGGTTACATTAAGATCTTCCCAGACCCTTCTCTTCTCCATCCTGAACAATCCCATCTCTCTCTCTGCCTTTCCTCACAGGAGGTGTTCCAGCCCTGAGAACCTTCGCTTCTCAGAGAAAAGAACATGCCTGCACTCAGGCAGGTGGAACAGAACTAGTCCATATATTCTCCTTATCTTACTGGACAGTCCAAGGAACAGAGCAGGAAAAAGAGTTACAAACGAGTAACCACCAAAAAACGCTTGCTTGCACTGCCAGAGAAAACCCAGGATGTACAAACTACGTGTGTCAGTACTGGAAGAAGGTGCCATTTTCCAGGAAAATACTTCCAGGAAAGTACTTTTACATGTGGCACCCTCATTTAAGTTCTCTTAATAGAAGTGTTTTGTTCTTTTCAAGCTCATTGTAGTGTCTTCCTAATTGCAGAATGCACAGCTACTTTTGCCATTAACATACTGCAACAGATTTATTATTCTAATCCTCGTATGAACAAGACTCTTCTAGTTTCCAATTTCTTTTGGATGTTTGCTATGAAATTCATTTTTGTGCAATATTTTCTATTGTTTGTACAGATGGTGTAGACATCTAAATTAGGTGACAGCTATGCAAAAGGATGTTTCCCTAGTGAGATAAGTTTTCCTAATGTTCTGAAATCTTTTCTGAGCAGCAGCCAGTGTATCAACATTTAAGATAAATTATTATTAAGAATTCCAAAAATTAGAGAACAGAGACTCATTTAAGAAGACTCTTTTTTGACCTTTTGCTCTTCAGGGCTCTTTATATTGTCTAAAAGTATGTATTTAATTGATGAGCCTAACAGTCTCATGCCCTGGGTTTATAGCTCAGTTGCACACCAGCCCTGAGTAGAGACCAGGAATTGTAAGCTTCTACCTATTCTGAGCTTCTGTGAGGTTCAGAGCACTTGGAGGTACAGCGCTGGTTTGTGATAAGAGTTGCAGTTTTACAACTCAGTTTCCATGAAATCTGATCAGTTTACAAGTTGGAAAACTCTCTTTTATTCACAGCATTATAAGTCACTAGTGAAAATATCCATCCATGATCCAGACATCCAGAGAATGACAAATTTTCATAATATGCCACAGGGCATTAAACAAAATGCAAAGAGTCTCTGCTGCATTGCAGCTGAAGGCCCTCATCCTGCACAGTGCACAGCAGTACACATTCCCTGCCATTCATTTCATCCTATTTGGAAACACCTGTATGCAGGATCAGATCATGGGTATCACCTTAATATCTCATGGAAATTGGTTTTCCAGTAATGGGACACAATTCCAACTGCTAATAATCTCAGCAAGTTCTAGACTGAGTGCACATTCAGACCTTGCACCTCACATAGGAATTTTCTAGCACTGGCAGATGGAAGGAGTCTAACACCTTTATTGATGTTGAATCACACATTGCACATACAGAAGTTGAACATCTGAAGCCAGTAGGGCCACCAACACAGGGAAAAGGCCTTTTTTTAGAAAGAAATTTATAGATTTTACTTGCTTCAATTCGGTTGACATTGTATAATCCCTATTGCTGTCATTGAAAAACTTCAGCCATGGGTTCTCCGTGAAGGGGTATTGACATAAAAGATGGTTTTCAAGCTTCTTTTTGGGTGATACATTTAAAGTTACATCCATATGCTTGTTCATGAGGATGTACTTCATCCCTGACCCTTCATCCTACACAAGAGGGATGCTGGTTCCCTGCACAACCCCATCATACCAGGACTGACAGTGCTGTGGATCATCTCTGTTCAAAACCACTCTCCTTCCATGTGGGATCCTGTCACCTCCAACTGCACACACGGGACAGTCTTCTGGACTGACACAATCCAGGGACAGTTCATCAAGGATTTTCCCTGTTTCAAAACAGCAGAGCAATGTAAAGATGCCAGTTGTCATGAACTGTAAAACTAATCATGGGGTTAAAAACAAAACAGTGCTTCTGAGGTGGGCTCAAACCTCCTGAATACTCTGCTTGGTGTTGTGGCCATTGTCAATTTGACACAGAAAACTATCTCCTTCCCTCATAATGGCTTTTATTTAGATATTGAAACCACCTAACCCAGTGTATACTTTCAACAGCCAGCACCCACACAGAAGGTAAATATATCTTCAGAACAAAACATGGAAGATGTCAGGGTATCAGTGACATCAGGGGAAAACGGCATTTTCCATTATACACGTATATTATTTATTTCTCCTCCTATCCTCTACCTTGTTCTGATCAGAAATACCAGGGCCCAGAATAGCTACTCAGGATCTTAAAATACTTTATTGCTTCCCTTCTTCATTGTCTTCTCCCATCCCATATTTCTCATACTTTTTCCTTTCCCTTTTCTACAAGGTAGTTGTTGGAATAGTTAATCTGGAAGCTCATGCTCATGGGAGGATGCCAGCTGGGCACTCTCAGGAGCATCTTGGAGGTAATAAGCAGGTAAAGGCAATGGCTTTCACTGCTGTAGGTGCTCTTGAGCAGAGCATTTTATCAATTTCCAGCACAAATTCATGCTCTACTTTAATCACAGAGTCAACAATCTGTTCCTACACAGCCCCTAATCCTCCAGTCTCATCAAGCTGATCCCATCCTCTCTCATCCTTGCTGGCAGGGGCTCACACTCCTCTTCTGGGCACCACTTCATGCCCATTTCACAAATCCAAACTGAGATGCCCAATCACCTCCCTCCTCAGGCCGTAAGGAATTGTGGTGAAAACACATCACTGAACCTGTTAAGAAGAAGAAAAGCTGTTTAAATAAATCAAAATATGCACTTACCTGCAGGACAGTGCACGTGGCATCCTTCCACACACTGCAGAGGACACTCTAAAGCCTGGGGGTGTTGGCATGTGACAGGACAAGCAGGTCCACAGCTGTTATATCTCCATTCACACTGATAGTCTAATTCCTGCTTATTCAAGTCCTCACAGCTTTGTGCTATGCAGGCACAGAATCAGAGGCAAAAAAAAAAGTCAAACCACAGTGTACATCCACCATGCCTCTCAGAACTATGGCACCAAACATTGTACAAAGTGGACCACATATATCTAGAAAAATAAAGATTTCCACTCTTAAATAAAGATTATTGTTTTACTATTGTTTGACTACAGTCAGGGCAGACCACCTTTTCACACTTACATCTTTTTTCACACAATGAAATACATGCTTTAGACCAAAAATTGTTAGGTTTGATAACAGCAAGTGCAACACAAACTGCAAACTTTAATTGATGCACATGTACATATATATTACAGAAACTATTTCTTCATCTAGATTTTGTACCACAGGCTACTACATCCCCTAATGGATGGAACAGGTTTGCCAGGTACAGAAATAGAACAGGGAATGGGAGTGTCAGAGAGAGCTGCTAGCCCAGCCCCATTAACATGAAATTCTCTGTATGTCAGTGGGAACAGGGCTAAATCTGATCAGTCTGAGCCAAAACCTTGCACATTTGCACCCAGTTCTGCCTCATGTTTTCTGTACTTACGGCACAGACTTGGTGACCTCCAGTGAACAGCCACCCCTTTCTGTGCGCAGGCACGTGCATAGGCCGCAATGGCGTCACAGAAACATGCGCAGTTCCCAACAGACTCACAAGCACAGGTGTCATACAGGCAAATGTCAATGTAGGGCTCTGGATTCACCTACAGGAGAGAAGGGCAAAGGACACTCCAAGTCCTTCATCTCCTTCCTGTACATATCATTAACCTTCAGATAGTTTGGCTGCTCCACTTGCCAAGGGTCAAGGTGTCACACAAATCAGTGCAAATCTTTCTGCTGATGTCAGCAAGGACTGCAGTTTGCAATCACTTAATATTTTTAAGCCTTGTCCCCATCCCTCTCATGCAGCAGCTTGGGTATACCACAGCCTGAAAGGCATTGCATTGGCTCAACTCCCCCTTCCCTCAAATCTCAACCCCTAGGCTTCACTTCATGTACAGTCCCTGGACCATACAGTAAAATTTCCCTTGCGAAGAAGTTACTTTATAGCTTAATAGGTGTGTTTTCCCATAAAGGTGCATTTTCCCATAAAGCCTCCACTACAGAACAAGGTGAGAGATGAGAACACCAGCCAGCCTTCACAAAGTCCTATATGCTGTCAGCACAACTACACTTTTTCCCTCAGCTGTAATCAATGCCAGCACAGATCATGCAGAATTGAACAATGTGAAACACATCACCCAATACTCACCAATTTTGTGCATTCTTCAAAGACACTTCCAGACAAAATGCTGCATGATGATTCTACCATCATCTGCTTCACTGTGTTTCCACCACACAGTGGAGACATCAAGGTCTGTTCCAAGCTGGGCTTAATATTGTAAGAGACAAGCAGAGATTGTTTTAGCCTTGCCTTCAGGACCTTGGGACTCTTCAAATTGAAGTAAGAGACCCACTACCAAAGGAAATTGTTTCTCTGAGTAAAGTTTCAACCTGTTGCACAACACACACAGATCCTGCTGCAGCAGAGCAGATCACCTCCTTGATTTTCTCCAGCTCTTACTTGTATCCTGAAATTTTAACTCAGATTTAGAGGACAGGAAGACCCACTGTGCCAAATACCCAATCTGACAAATGATCATCCACAACTCCTCAGCAGGTCCATGAGGCTTAAAAATATTATCAGATTTCAGCAGACAATACCCAAAGCTGCTGCTGAATAAAAATAGCTCAGTAATCTTCCCACCTCCAATTTAATTTATCTAAGAACAAGGAGCACTAGTATTGACACAGAATTTAAGACACCAACACCCTGCAGGTCCTGTCCTGTGCCTATGACACTGAAATGAGAAGCTGCTCCTTTTCAGTCTGACCCTGTGGCCTCACTCCACAGTACTGCAACTTTTTATTGCACTTCAGTCAAATGAAAAAAGTTACCTTCAGAAAGGTAATATTGTGGCTATATCACGCTTGCACATAATTAGCAACTAACCCAGAAGATTTCACATGACCACAAACGAATGCTTCAGTGTGCTTGTCTGGTAATTCAAATCTTGTAAGAAAATATCTAGAAAAGGCTTTTTCCACCTGCTGCCCTGGCCACTTGGACAGATTTTCAAAAAGAAAAGCATCTTTTGAGTTGATTGAAATGCTTTGTTTTACAAATGTCAAAACAAGTTGTTTCCAAGGTATTTCCTCACACATTTCATTTGGAAATACTTTGGGCTTTATTTGTCAGCTACTCACAAATTTCTTATTCAATTTCATTCTTTCAAAACTGTATTTGGAAAATAGGAAGTAGACTCTTATGTGTAATATACTTAGAACCCCAAGAAATTTCCAGCACTGGTACATAGATAACACTTTCAGAAAGCAGCTACCCTCCCCAAGATTCACATGCAATGATGGATAGCAACAAGCTCTCCCATCCCCTCCTTTATCCTGCTTTTTCTGATCAAGCCTGTCCAACCTGGAAATAAAAGCAGAATTAAATTTTAAAAAAAAAAAAAAAAAAAAAAAAAAAAAAAAAAAAAAAAAGAGAGAGAGAATCATATAGAAAGAAATTAAAGAAATTAACCTGTGCATTCCATTGTTTGTAATGGACAGACTAAGAATTGGGATATAGAAATTTGAATAGGGAGAAACAAAATTTTTATTTGAACCCACCCTGACTGAAAATTACAGCGAATTTTTTTAAGATTAAACTTTAAAATGAGATTTCCAGTGACAGCTGGATTTCAAACATCTGGGCTGGATAACTCTAGGAACAGTCTCTACTAAACAAATTGGCTATTTTAACATTCCACTGAAGCCAGGCAGCCCAGAAGCCTTACATAATTTAATTGGCCTTTTACCAGATTTTTAAAAGTAATATTTTTTGGCAAAAACGTGGAGGAAAGAGGTAATTTCTACTTATTTTAATCCTTCCAAAGCTCTTTTTCCACTCTTCACTGATAGTGTAACCCACACTAATTAGTTTTCACAGTTCATTCACAATTACCTTTGCAACATCAGCACAGTGGGAATTAACTTTCCAAGAATTCCCAAAGTCAACTGGATCTACTTCAAGATGTTCACTGCTGCTGGTCATATCATTGTTTTGAATTCCATCAAAATTTCCACACAGACCACACACTTGATCCTTGCAGGGAAAGAAAGAAAGCATTAATCCTACAACTGTAGACCAGCTTAGGGTTTTGTTACGTCTTCTTAGGCTGGTGCTTTAATGCCACGAGGTTCAAAAATTGAATACCCATGGCCTTGACACAGTCTCTCTTAGAGAATGTGTAGCTCCCATTCCCACTCCGCTTTGCTGAAAACAGGACCACGCTGTCCCCAGGGACTCTCAGAAAGAAGGACTGCTCTAATCAGCAGTGCCCAGTGGCTCTGTTTGGAGTGTGTCCCTACAACCTCATTTCATTTTTGGAGATTGCTGTCCTATCACCATCAACAGTAAATCTGGCTCTTATGCTGCTCTTCTTGAATGCAGAAGAAATCACTCCTGGTTATTCTGAGGTCCCACAACACTCATCCTTTCTGTCATAACTCATTTCCAATGATCCAGGATTTGGCCCTTATAGTTGAACAACCAGAAAAATAAGGCAGTTATACAGTACTACCAAACAACCCCTCAATTTTTGAACAAGTGCCTAACATTCCATGAAAATCTATATTAAAAACAAACAAACAAACAAAACAAAACAAAAAAAAAAAAAAAAAAAAAAAAACAAAACCAAAAACACATTCCCCAGGGACAGGTTAAGTGCATTCTTTAGTGAGAATAAGAGGTGGAGCAAAAACCACTTACTCTGAAATTGCCTTTTAAGATAATGGAGACTCCCATGGCCAGGTCCCAGGTCACACTGATGCTTTTGCCCAGTAAAATGATGTAATAACGGCCAGACTTGATGACATCTAAATTATCATTTTCACCCTTAGGAGGTACCCTGATGTTTACCTGAATGAGAGAAACACATTGTACTATCAGCAGTGTCTCTAATTATTATTTAAGGTAGGTGATTTTCCCAGTGGGACATGTTAACAGGTGCTGGTGCTTCCATTCATGCTGTTCTTCAGAGAGTTTCCATACACTATCCAGATGCTCCAGAGAAGATCAGAAATTTGGGATACAAGTACAGTCTTTCAACCTCATCCCATTTCCAAAGTCTTTGAATGTGGTCCCAGGGTATAACACACAATGCCAATATATGAAGCAGGGCTGATAAAGACAGGGTATACTCAATTAATCACCAGTTTAGTATTGGTCACTGGTTCACTGAATAATTACATGTTGGTTCGGGCTTTTTTTATTTCAGCTTTTTAGGAAACTTAACAATTCTGTCCTTCTGCTGTAATAAGAACTGGGAGAACCACACGTATCAGTGGCCTCTAAAAGACCAGCCTTATTCTGGAGTCATGAATCTTCTTCTCAACTAACGACACCTACAGGAAAAATCCAGAGAGATTCCTTTTGGTGTCTATTCATTTTTTCCATCACTTTCCCTTCCCCTGTGTGCCTCTTTCTTTTTCCATCTGGCTGCAAATTCACTGCCTCCAGCTACTAAGAATTTAAGAAATTAATTTAAAATGCTCTCTTTCACACCACAATTCCCTTTCAATGGGAACTCTAAGAGGAATATTAAACATATTTGAAAAGAAAAGTCTGGCATGTCTGCTACTTTAAGCACCATATTAATGCATTAACTGCTTAGTTCTGGAAGTTCTTTTAATCAGCAGAAATAGCAATTAATGTAAGGGAGAAAGAAGAGCCCAGAAACCATTTACCCACTCTCTTACTTTGAGGGCAAAATATTTCCTTATCCCACTATTCTTTCTTGCTCGATTCAGTAAAAGCTCAGCACAGTAATTAAATTATTTTCATCTCCGAGCTATCATCAGAAACATTTATCCCAGAGAAGACAGTTTATATCTTCCATGGATTTCCTAAAGAAGGTCTTCATTGTCTTTAGGGAAGATATGAAAAGATATTTTAGGTACCAAAAGAGCTAACTTTTTAATTTTCTCCTATGCCAATTATATTATTACACTTGACCACTTAAAATTCTTCAACAGTCTTGGTCTTTCCAAATTCAGAGGTTCCAAAGCACAGAAAAGGACAAAGTTGAGCTGGGAGGTTGACTTAAATTACAGAATTTTTATGTTTATGGAGGCTTTTTGCCCAACCATGAAGTCATAAACTTTTGACCTTGCAAACTTGCAGATTTGTTTCAGAAAATAAAAAATTATTTCATTTTGTTTTAAATGTCAGCCAGAACTGTAACATGTCAATTAAACCCTCATTTACTAGCAGCAGTAGAAGCTGCTCTCAAAACATATCATCTTAAAACAATGTTAATTGGAAACATTATAATGGCTAAAAGAATACCTGATTCTTCTGCTTGCTTCTAAGGATTCTTGTGGAAAAAGAGTGTAGAAAGTCATTACTGAATAAGAATTTGCCTAGGAGTCTCCATATCTGTTGGTTTTCCCTAATGCCTCTTTTAGTTGTTGTTATTTCTAAGAAAACTTGCTCTGTATATTATTACAAGGAGCCTTAAACTCTCCAAAAAGACAACTGAAAGTTCACTCAGGGTCATGTGGACAGTGCTGTAATACAGACCTAGGTCTCACAAGGACAGGCTCCCTCAAGAACATCCTCTCATGCTGGAGCTGCTGGATGCCTAAATCACCTGCTGTTATCTTCTGGCCCTTTCTTACATATCCAAATGGAATCAGAGCTTTTCTGAAAATCTGTCATCTAAAGAAGCTTCCAGACTAAGCCCAGCTAAATGGAATGATCCCTGCACTGCTATTTACCCTCAGCCAAGTCAGGGATTCTTTAGCAGCAGAAATTAAAAACTGGACAACCAATATCGCTTGTGCTCATTTCGGCACAACCCAAAAGCCTGTATGGATCCTATGCTGTCACAGTGCACTGCACAGGCACCTTTAATAAAGGTCATGTTTTTGTGTGCCACCAAGGCACGGTGGCAATTTGCAGGCAATTCCAAACCTGGTACAGCTTTGTCTGCTAACCCAAAACCAGGCAAATGTAGAGTGGTTTCACTGGGAACATTTTTGCAAATGTCTGGTCCAGACACCAGCTCAGAGCACAGGACTTCTGAAAAGGCAGTGACTGAAACAATAATCCACTGCACCCCTGCAATGGCTAAGCTCACAGGCAGTGAGAATTGTTACAGTGCTCGAGGCAAAGGGCTGAACTCTGCCCTCTGGAAAGCTCATTTCCTGCTGGGAAGGGACATGGGAGATGGAAGAGATTCTTGGTCAATTCTTCCATGTTTGTTGGTAGCAAAAGGGAGGAAAAAGAAGAATATAGTCAGGAGGATATTCCATCCAGCAATTTAACAGGACAAAGGACAGCTAACATTCCAATACCAAGTTGTTGGAGCAGTGACTCTTTTTTTTGTGCATGTGTGTGTTCAGTCCTTCATCTTGCTAAATTAGTTCTGATGTTTTACTAGCCACAGGTCAGTCAGCTCTTAGCCTTTCCTTGCACTTCAAGTTGCTGGAAACAGGCTTTGACAAACCATGCTTAGAAAGGACCTGAAGCACCCAATACATGAGGGATGCGGAGCTGTTGGAATGAGTCCAGAGGAGGCCACCAAGATGATCAGACGGCTGGAGCATCTCTGTCGTGAAAACAGACTGAAAAAGTGAGAATTGTTCAGCCTGAAGAAGGTTGCAGGGAGACTTCATCACAGTCTTACAGTCTTTCAATAGCTAAAAGGGCTACAAAAGAGCTGGAGAGAAACTCTTTACAAGGGTCTGGAGTGGGACAAGGGGAATGGCCTCACACTAATAGAGAACAGGGTTAGACTGGATATTAGGAAGAGATCCTTCCCTGACAGGGTGGGAAGACCCTGGAATAGGTTGCCCAATCCCTGGAAGTGTTTCAGGCCAGGTTGGATGGGACTCTGAGCAACCTGGGATAGTAGAAGGTGCCCTGCCCATGGAAGGGGAGTAGAACTGAGTAATCTTTCAGGCCCCTTCTAACCCAAACTATTCTGTGATTATCTGAGATAAACTGATTGGGAGCAAGAAATAGCAGAAATACCAAATAGCAGAAATACCAAAAAAGCATTATACCTCTGAAAGCAAAATGGATAAATATAATCCTGCTAACCTGATAGTTTTATGATCAAGAACCCCTGAGTGTGAGGTCATTCCTGCTTCAGCTTACTGAACAATCTGAAATTATTTTTCCAAACAAAAAAACAGGAAGGAAAGAGAAAAGAAAGCGTACGTACATTTCCATTGAACAGCTCTATTTCCCCTCCTTGATACAAAATGATAACCCTTTTGGTGCACTTTTCTCCAGTGAAGCCACAACCTTCATTTGAAATGAGTATCTGGAATGTTCCAGAGTCACCCTTGCAGAAATCCTATCAGATAAGAAAATAAATGAGTCAGTAATGAAAAACACACACAGGGAAAAACACAGAGAAAAAAGAAGCCTCAAACAACACTCTGTAATCTGTGGTCAATAGGATATATATTGGCATGGTAACTGTTCCCGTGTTCATTTAGTTTATTCTTAGTACTGATATTCATGTGTCCCATCCCTTAAAGAGTGAGGCACACTCTGCCAGTGACACACATATGCATAATTTGGAGAGTATTTTTTTGGCAGGGAGAATCCACCATGTTACAGTATCTGTGACATTTAAAAATGTATGATGGGCACAGGGCACATCTGAATACACAGATAGCATAATTATTGATTTTCTTTTAAATCCAGAATTTTTGAGATCCTTGGAGAGTTCCTACTACATTTACATGATAATTCACATCTCTCTGGCCTTTTAGATTTTATTTTTTGATTGTGTTCATTTTTTTCAGTACACACCTTTTCAGAAAAAGGCCCTGTGTGGAGCTCTCTGTGTCTGTCATTTAAGGAAAACAGATCTAAATTCCATTTTAAGTAGTTTTGTAGTCGCCTATAGTATTGCTGCCCATAAGACCTTTACACAGAGCTCTCAGTGGTGGCAAAGCAATCACTCCTCAAATATAATCCAGCTGGAATCAAGGTGGGAGCATATTTCAAAGACCTAGGCAGAGGCAGGTTGATCACACCTTCCTCCCTGAAGAGAATTGCAAGGAGGAATGTGCCTCATGAGGACTCTGTGGGGAAAATAGTAACCCACTCAAGAAACACATCCCACTGTAATTGCAGAATATGGTTGTTATCAATCACCAGTGAATCCATCTAGTTTTAGAACAAATTTTCAGATAAATCCTCGTTTGCACAGACATTTCTAAATACATGGTAATCTGCATGTAGATGAGCCTTTATCTTAGTTAACTCTAAATTCTGTCTGATTCCACAAATAAAAAGTTGGTTTTAGTGTGCTCTGCCTTTATCCCCCTCTCCTCCTTGCTGTGAAGAAAATGGATATTGTCAGGGGACTCCAAGCAGGTGGTGCACGGAACAAGACAGGGATCATGCTGAAAGGAATGAGCAGAGCCTGTGCTCTGGGTGCATTTAGGGAAGGTTCATTGAGCATTCCTTGTCTCACTCAGCCACACAGCAAGCTACCACTGCAGGATAAAAAGGAAAAGAAAAAAACATTGATTTATGGATAGCCAGAATTCCATTTTGGAGATGAGATTCAGACAGCTCTGCTCTGTACCAAAGTGCTCTCATAAGGTTCATGATGGCCAGCTGGACACATGACAGCCTGATTTCTGTCACTTTTCAAAATTCTCAAGACATCTCTGAAAACATAAATAAGCTCTATCTTTCTCTACTATACATCTGGCTTAGTAATTAGAAATAGTTAACTGTGATTTATCCAAACACCAGGCTTCTCACCTGGTGTAAAACTGTTTTTATATATCAGGCAGCTTTACTATTTGACATGCTCTTCTTACCTGAGCTAGCACATACTGGCAGTTTCCTGGAAACTTATATTTCAATCCATCAAATGTCAAGTAATGAGCTGTACCAATAGCAGTGCAGGTGCCATCACACAGATTTTTGGTGCACTCCCACTTCCTCCCCTGGCACACACTGTAACAGAGAAAAGGGCGCAATGACAGTTGTCCTCATGTCAATGTAAATTACAAGCAAGAGAACGCAAAGTGCTTTAGACAAAGTGAAAGTGCCACAGTCTCTGTGTCCAGGAGCTTTCTACCACCAGATGAGAGGCTCTCTCATCAACGTAAATCAGCATATGTTAGCAGTGGGTGCATAAATCCAAATAGTGCAATAAGATAAAAAGAATAAGGAATGTGTTTCTCTGCTTCTTACAAGCTGCAGTATAGGACTCTAGGTGGTTTGAATTTCCCTGTTACAAATTAGGTCAGGACAGAGTCTGCTGAAATATTCTTTTATACTAGAATTTTATTTAGGATATGCTGCTCTGCTCCAAGTGCCCTTGCTGCAAAACAGAGCATCCACCATTCTTGCCCTTTTCCAGAAGTATCCTGGAGGAGCACAACCTTGCTACAATAAGCTGCAAATATGAAAGGGGAACTCTCCCTTGACATCCACAGGCTTTTGATTAGTGAAATAAATTGATTTGCTAACTAGCAAAAGGCTGAGCAAATAAAGTAAAACTCAAAATCAGTGGAGAGTTAGAATACCATTTCACACAATATCTAATAATAAACATTTAATAATTAATAAGCAATATATTGCTGGAGGATGGCAAAACATTCATCCACTAAATGCTCCATAAATGCAGATGGACACCATCACTGCCCCAGGAATTTTCTAACCAACCTCTGTGAGGGCAGAGAAAGAGGAATTATATCCATACTTTACAGACATAAAAACTCAGGGATAAAGAACGTGAAGTATTTTCCCAAGATCAAATTGCTACCTGAAGGAAAAACTGTGCACTGAACTGAGTTCTCTAATAGTGCCTTAAACTGAGCATAGATATTATTTAATCTTGGTAACATTTTGCATCATAATAAATATTGGTTAAGACATTTTCTTCAAAGAATGAAACTTCAATAACATGAAACCTCTTGCCCCCTCTCCTCTGCTAACAGTTAGACAAGAGCAAGATTTTGTAAATATGCGCATGGACAGATTATAAGAGACATGGGGTGGTTAAATTCAGATTAGCAAATTTCTGCAGTGCACTGCTGCATAAGTGTGACTTCAAAATTTTCATTAAGCTCCACAATGAATTCCCAAAACAAAAGGTTTGCCACTGACTTAGGCTTGGAGACATTCCAGTGTTCATGAATTAGGGTGTCCCATATGTCAAGTCAGATGTAAATGCCAAATCTGACACCTCTGGCTCATATATTGCCTTTGCAGGTGTTCACATCTGGCTAAGAACAAGTGAGAATGAGAACTCCTGCAACAGCAGTACAAAAGGCAAAAACAAAAGAAAAGGAAGATCTCAACCTCCAAAATGCAGACTCGCAATTCTTATTAATTCTCAAAGCAATAGTAATTTCCTATACCACTTTCTAAATTACATTTGACTTGATATTTGCTGAGAACTATCAAGAAACTTTTCAAAGTCACATAGTGCACAAAAGCCCTAGTGACATTTATGATGGGACCTTATCTCCAATTTTACTTCCATTCATGAAAAACACCTAAAACTTGAGGAAGAGCTTTTTATCAGTGAGAAAAAGCCTGATTTCTAACATTTCCTTGACCCTAATATTGAAGGAAATTCTATGTATTTGAGGAAATATAATTTACAATTGTATTGCCAGAATTGTGGGCAGTTACAACAATGAAGCAGCATCATTATGATTACCTTAAGATCAAAGATTATATGAATAATTGACAATAAAAAGGCTGATCATCATTATTGTGAGGAATCTTGCAAACTTTTTAACACTCAGAAGTTTCAAACTTACTCTTCTTGTTTCAATAAAATTTTCATGGTGCCTGTTTTTCAGCTGAGTCACTTTTATCTAAATGCAATGTAAGCACATTACAGAGTATGTACCTAGACAAAAACATCAAATTCTCTTCCATCTTTTTCCCTTTCCAGCCTATTTTCCCCAGATTTAATTACAGTACATGGATTCACAATGTTATATGTAGCTGCAAAGGAAAGAAATTAAACAAAACATTGGGAGATTAATATTTCCATACAAAACCTTCATCCAAGACTAACTCGTGCTAGTTAGAAGTGGTCCCGCTAGTTTAAAAATCTTGAAATCACTGTTATTCAAAGAGCAGTGTACCAAACAAAAATCAAGCATTGGACTCTCTAGTGGTGCTGATCCTCTGACACAGCTCCAGCCAGTCATACAGAGGATGACAAACATTGCTTCTGGGGTTGCCCCAGAGCTGGGCAGGAACATTTAGGGTAGAATGCATAACAGATTCTCAAGTCTGAGTTCAAAAAATCCCCAGGATTTTCACACTGCTGGTAGCTGAATGTCCTACACCCTGGACTCTTGGAGCTCTGAAGGAAAAGAGACACCATTACCCCCCACCACACAAAGGGAAAAAAAGCACCTCAAGTGCAGCCAGTGTGCTGTGCAGGAGAAGGAAAAAGTGGCCCACTGTACTTTAAGCAAAATAAAAGTGGCCCAAAGGCTGTGCTGAGGGCTTCCCTCCATGCAAATTGAGCAGCCCAGAACTCCCCTTTGAACCTATAAATCCTTTTCTAGCAACCAAGCAGGATAATGGTGAAAGACATGGAGCATTCACTCTTTTCTTCTAAGAAAGTAACAGTTTTCCATCTATTTTCATCTTTTTTAATATATCAATAGATAGAGCACTCTTTTGAGATATGAGGTTGACCCTGTCTCTTCCTAGTTCTTTATCATTTCCCTGAAGAGCTCCTTTCACATTACAGCTGGTGCATCACGCCCCTTCTGGCTGAAAAGGGCTGACTTGACAGGCTTCAGACAGCCAACAAAAAGGGAAACACAACAGCAAAACTTAGTGAAAAAGCCATTCCTCCCACCCCAGAGCATATAGGTCCTAAATTGTTATCTTGTGTTGCAAAATCCACTATCTAGTGCCTACAGAAGAGTTGCATAGACACACAACTATTTGTAGGGCACGAGGCAGAGGTTGCCAGACATTGCAAGGAATTTTATTGGATCTTTATGCAACATGCAAAGGGAATGTGCTGTCTGTGCAATTAATATGCTGCAAAAACTAGCTTTCTCTAAAAGAGATCTGTTAAGTAAACAATATTTGGTGTTACCAGAAACACAGCGGAGCCCCTAAAGAGAAAAAACATCCTTCCTCACCAGGTGTTGCAGTCCTTAGTCACTGTTTCTCCTTTGGAATATTCTCTTCCATTGTGGAAGCACGGGCACCTCTCAGGAGCAACACACTTGTTTTCATGTCGTACCTAAGCAGAACACACAGTTTGTCACCACCTGGGGCAGCTGGGACATGGCCATGTGCAGGGCAAGCAAGCAGCCAGGAACAAGCACAGAACGTGTGGATGGAAAATAAAAGAAAGGTTGAAAGGAATAAAAGAAAGGATGAAGGCTATCCAAGGTGAGAAAGGTACAGTACTACTAATACTTTTAGCCATTAACATAAATAGAGCTGTAGGTATATAAATCACAACTCACTCCCACCATCTCAAGCTACTGGGAGAAGAGATGACATTACAGAAAAATGGCACAATGAGAAAGTCCAGAATGCAGTGAACCAGGCTAACGTGAATATGGAGAGCAGGTGAATAGCTTCTCACACACAACAAACTGGAAAAGGGCCTACTAGAAAAGCAGACAAAGGGCCCAGATGGAATAAAAATGGAGACAGGAGCATCAAGGAGATCAGAAGCCACAGTGCCTGATTCACCCACGTGCAAATGCAGGTTCTGTTGTTACAGTCAACAGCCCCCTGACAAAGCCAACCCTCTATCAACTCTCCTCTGAAAATTGCAGTAATCACTCATTTTCTTTCAAATACCTATTTAATTCCTGGAAGGTTGGATAAATATCAGTCCACTTGAGGCATTATTCTGCTCTCTCTGCAACAGGTCCTGTTGCTAGGAAGTAGGACATTATCTTCTATCCAAATTCTAATTTTCACCCTTCTGATCCAAGTTTCTCTTTATATATAAAAAAAATCATTTATCCCACTTAAACAAAAAAAACAAACAAACAAACAAACAAAAAAAACTACAGCCAAAGAAAAACAAGTAATGCCTTTAGACTATTCCGTTTTTCCATTCATTTTCTGTTTTGTTTTTTTTTTTGTGATTCCTTTCCATTTTTAAGACCCCCAGTTTTCGAGAATCAAACATAACCAAAGCTGGCTCTGCTGACTTTTCACTCAATAGCAGTTCTGGCAAAGCCAGGATAGGTTTGGCTCTGGTTTCATGGAATACCTAAATGGAGAGTCCTTCTCCTTCTTTGCATTCAAAAGTCACAAAATATCACCTTCCCACTTTAAACTCTTTCTGCAAAATCTTTAAAATAGTTTCTTTTTTACCATTAAATATGGGCCAATGAGATCAATGTAGTCTGAACACCAGGTTAATAAAGAAAAACAGCTTTGCCTTTTCCTATGGGGACCTAGAAAAACTCACAAAAAAAGATCGCACAGCGCAGAGACCCTTCCTTCATATGCAGCTCCACATGCTCTGTGGCTTATGGAGAGCTGCATTATGCCAAATAAAATCACTTTATTGAAGGAAGATGGAAACAAAGAAATATTTTTCTAGATAATGGAGCTACAGCTCTGCCTTCACCTTTACAAAGGATGGTGGGAAAGTCCAGAGATGACCAGAAAGAAGCGTTTAATACCTTCTTTCC
This sequence comes from Melospiza melodia melodia, assembly GCF_035770615.1. Taxonomy (NCBI): domain Eukaryota; kingdom Metazoa; phylum Chordata; class Aves; order Passeriformes; family Passerellidae; genus Melospiza; species Melospiza melodia. The sequence continues at coordinate 23,974,128 of NC_086197.1, forward strand.
TTCCTTCTTGGTGGTATTTAGGAAAAAAGCAGGACTATGACCTCATATTCGTGGCTACATTTCTGAATTTTTGCAGAGTGTTCAGCTACACAGTTCACAATACACTTGAGGGCTTGCCTCTGGATAAAAAGCTAGGGATTAGACATCTGGTTAGTAAAAAGAGAATCATAACCTCTTCTCCTTGCTCCCTAAAAACTGGTACAGACTGGTATTAGCATTTTTATCACAACCAGCACAGCAGCCATAAAGCCACCAACAGAGGGAAGAGCACCTTGTCTTGAACACTGACAGAGTGGGTGGGTGGGATTCAGCAAGCAGGACACAAAAACCCCAAGTGGACTTTGACCAGAAGAATGCTCATTTTTTTCTGCAAAACTCAATGAATTATGATTTTGTTAACAGTAACACACAATCTATTGGGCCTATTAACACCCCTTCCAAAATCTGGGGCATATCTGGTAGCCTGCTGCCATGGTGCACTATAAGGACCATGTGGTACTACAGTACAAGGACAGGAGCACTATTCATTAGCAGCTGGATTTTCTCTGGAAGCCTCTCAATCCATCAATAGACTGCAGTTAATACAGGAGATTTAGCAGTCCTGAGTGCTTGAGATGACAGGAGGCAGCAGCACTGGGGAGGCAACTATACAAAAAGACAGAGGTTTGTAATGAAAACAGCAGCTGCTTGCACCATTTAATGCCCTTACGATGATGCTCTGCATCCATGGGATTACAAGCGGTTGACTAACAACTCTCCCATTACTTGGGGATCAAACAGAAATCTCTGTAATTTCCTTGCTCTGTCTTATTCATTGCTAAACCTTGAAAAATCTTGCAAAAGGAAGGACAATATTACAGGTTTCAGAACCTTTAAGATTCTCCTTACCCATACTCATAGGAGGTGATTGTTGTGCTCCGCTCTGCAATGGTGCAGTCTAACTTTGAGTCCTGGGGGCAATTTTGGGCACCACAATATAAGAATCTAAAGCTGTTAGAGGGTGTCCAAAGGAGGCTGTAAAGATGGTGAAGAGTCTGGAGGGGAAGACACATGAGGAGTGGCTGAGGGCACTTGGTCTGTTGAGCTGGAGAAGAGGAAACTGAGGTCAGAGTTCACAGCAGTTCTGCAGATTGCTCACAATGGGAAGAGGAGGGGCAGGCCCTGATCTCTGCTCTGATGGACGAGGGACAGGACCTAAGGGAATGGCTGGAACCGTGTCAGGGTAGGGTTAGGTTGTTTAGGAAGTTTTCTTCCCCCAGAGGGTGGCAAGGCTCAGAAAAGGCTCCCCAGGGAACAGTCACAGCCCCAAGGCTGCCAGAGATCGAGGAGTGTTTGGACAATGCTCTCAGGCACAGGGTGGGACTGTTGGGGTGTCTGTGAAGGGCCAGGAGTTGGGCTGAATGACCCTTGTGAGTTCCTTCCAAGTCCGGAGATCCTATAGTCCTGAAATCCAACTCAACCTAAACTTTGAACTCTCTTGGACAACACAATTTGATGAGTCCCTCTGTCAAGGGAAGCTCAGACATTGCTCTGTTCCTCCTGACACATGCATGGATTTCAGTGGAAAGTCAGCCAAATATATGAAGAAGCATGAGATTAAATAAAGTGGGTCAGATGAGAACCCAATAGCTAATAGGCTTTAGAATAAGAAATTGGTTTGGGGAACAAGGGACCTTAAAGATCACCCAGTTTCATGAGCAGGGACACCTTCCACTATCCCAGTTTGCCCAGAGCCCCATCCAACCTGGCCTTGGACACTTCCAGGGAAGGGGCAGCCACAGCTTCTCAGGGCAGCCTGTGCCAGGGCCTCAGCACCCTCACAGGGAAGAATTTCTTTCATAATTTGTTTTTTAACTAAAACAGCCTCTCACTCTTACTGTGCAAACAAAGGCAACTTAACAACATGTCAGAAGATCGAAATGTGCTGGTTTATACTTGACTTCTCTTTCTTAGGTTAGCTGCATGTCTCTAATGTTTATTTGATATGCCCATCTCCTCATGAAGACATTGCAACATAGGATAGGCCCACACTAAAAAACATACAACAGAGAAATCAAAATGTCAGTTTAAAATAGGTAGAAAGAAAGAAAAAAAAAAAAGCCTTCCAAACTTTCCTGCTTAAGATGTTTAGGATTTGTAGGGTTTTTTCCCTTTTTATACTAATGTATCAACATTTTAGAAATAGTTTTATTTCAGCAGTCAGAATGCAATAAAATATTTCATTTAAATTTTAAACTGTAGTCTTTTGTCAGTTGTTGAAAATAGAAAAAAAGTAATTTTCTGCTTTTGGAATGTCTGGATTTTGTGCTCTGTGATTGTTCTGTTCCTCTCTTTCCACAGAAAGGTGGTTAACACTCAATTTGTGTATTTATTAATATTTTCCAATGGGAAAAACTGAAGTGCAGTAAACTAATCTGAGAAAGCCTATTTTCCCCCACACTTCTGCACATATGCTATGATCTCTCTTTTCTGCTGTGCAAGAGGGTGACAAGTATGGAGAATTTCCCACCTTCCAGATGATCAAAGACAGAAGAATTATTTTTATGACATATTGAACAATTTTTTATTTGCTAGAAATCAAAGCAATATAAAATTCTAAGTCAAGATGAACCAGAAAACTTATATTTGAAAGAAATTGAAAGAAAGTTGAAAGTTTGGAAGATAAAAGAAATTGGGTTTTGTCTTCAAGCTAGTAAGTTTCATATGCTACTGTATTACAAAAGAAAAGAAAAATCTTCAGTAAGAAGGCAAAATTTCTTCCAGCATGATAATATGTGCAAATATTTATGGGAACACATGTTAAGTAATCCATTACTTCCCACAGACCTTCCTGCAACTCACCTCTGTGAGTTGCTTGTAAATTAGGCAGGATTACAGCAGACTGACAGTCCCTTTATTGCTCAACTCTGTTGTACAAGCCTGGAAAACACAGACTTTGATTTGACTTAGAAGAGCTTTGTCTCTGTCCTCCCAGAGTCTCTGTGTTAGAAAAGGACAGGATGGAAAGGAGAATCTGGTCACCAACCAAATGCTTCTCTATTGGGGGAGCACAAAGCCTCATTGCAGAGCACAGAAATAAGAAAAAAAGGCTCTCCCAAACCTCATCCCATTGGGTGAGGAGAAGGAAACTGCTCTTTGAGAATGAGCTGGCAGCTCCTGCGAAGCCAGGAGTCAAAGACAGGGCAAACAAGACAGACCTGAATGGGGACTGGGCTTGATCCTGACTTTGCATGGCAGTGGTTACAAGATGATTTCTACATGGGCTTCTCCCATTGTGGTTTGGGTGCAGCTCGTGATTTTTATTCTCTGCCACAAGGGAAGCCAATGAGAACAAGTAATTTCAGACAGAGTTTAGTGAAGATTAAACCATACTGTCATCTAGTGGACAGAGAATTTATTTTACTTTTTTTTTTTTTAAATAGTGAGCCTGATTCTTCAATTCAAAACCTGACAAACCACCTTGTTGAACTCAGGTGTGTTTCACATCACTGCAAAGTCAGCTGGAGTCTCCAATTCCAAAAGGCCAAAGACTGCTCTCTTGGCCAAAATTTTATGAAGCAATTATTTGTTTTAACTTACTGAAAAAGAATACAAAATACTGTAACAAACATGAAAGTTAATTACTATGGGAGTTGGGTTTTTTGCCCTGTGGAGTAATTATCATAATTTGTTTTCCACAATTACATCAAAAGTGTACTATTACCATGTCCCAGAACTGAAACCAAAAATCTCAAGCTCCTTTACCAAATCAGCTGAATGTTAGATGCAAAGAAAAGCCTGTTCATCCTGGAGCTCTGGGAACTTTAAATTAGAGAAGCTTTTCCAAGTTTTCTTACCTCACTACTATTTAGGAATATTTTTCACTTAAAGGATAGGCATTTACAGACTGAAACGTGAAAAGAAGCAACACTTGTTTTTAAAATCATGGTGAAAATTTATGGGTGACTTCAGATTCTGTTCTGTTTCACCTCCAAGACATTTCACAAGCCTTAGCTTTTTTCCTAGAGCTGACATTTTATTCTGGAGTAGAATCTATTTATATAAATGGGTGTTTGTCAGCAAAATACAGTAGCAACGTTCAAAATATATGTTTATATTATTGCTAAAAATTATTGCATAATTTGGGAAGAGCTGTTTTTCTAGAAAGATAATTGAAGGAATTTGGGGGCAGAAAACAATTAAACTTATTCTTATATTTGAGGGTTGCAGTGGGATATAACCCTGGACCCCAGAGAGCCTCTTTTCAGTGGAAAAAAAAAAGGTGTGCTTAGTACAACACCTGCAACTCTGAGACACACTCTGACATCATCTTAGCAAGTTTCATATCCCACATTCCTTCTCACAGGGTTGTTCAATTTGGTACAACCCACAGGAAGGCAGCTGGAGAGATGGAGACTTGACAAGGAGGAATCAATATCAGCAGGAAGGATGGCTGGATCAGAGAAACTCAAAAATGGGTTGGGTTGAAAGGAATCTTAAAGATCATCCTGCTCCAACCTCCTGCCAGGGGCAGGGACACCTTCCCTGCTCCAGGTTGCTCAGAGCCTCATCCAACCTGGCCTTGGGCACTTCCATGGATGGGGCAGCCACAGCGTCTCTGGGCAACCTGTGCCAGGGCCTCACCACCCTCACAAATAAAGATTTTTTACCTCACAACCAATCTAAATCTGCTCTCTGCCAGTGTGAAGCAATTCCCCCTTGTCGTGTTACTCCAGGCCCTTGTCAAGAGTCTCTCTCCATCTTTCCTGTGGGCTCCCTTCAGGCATCGGAAGGCCACAATGAGGTCACCCCCAACCCTTTCTCTTTGCCAGGCTTAACAATCCCAATTGTCTCAGCCATTTTTTGGAGGAGAAGTCCTCCAAAATAGGTCCCCCCTATGATCAACCTGAATATGGGAATCTCTCTCCCGTCTCTCTGGCCAAGAAAGTTCAACACGACTGAGGAGGAGTTTAGGAGCAGAGCTGAAGGAAGACATAAACTGGTCTTCAAGGCAGCTTTGGAATTTCGATTAATAATTATTTTTGCAAGCTAAAGTTCATCTTCAATGCTTGTACATGTTCTTTAAGCCAGGCACAACTTGACAGTCAATACTTCACAACCACTTATTCCCAAGCTGCAAGAAGACTATTGGTAGCAGAGAATGAAGGCAAGAAACAAACAGGACCTGCTTCTTGCTGCTGTATTGAAAGCTGCTTACCATCCCTTTTGGACAGAGGCATCCAGATATGCAGCCATGGCTGATGCACTCCAGGTCATAGTTTTGGCAGGTCTTGGTACATTCCACTCCTTCTGCTCTTGGGTTGTTGGCAGGACAGATAATTTTTTCCATGGGGAATCTGCATGTCAAGCTCCTTTTTACTTTAAAAAAAAAATGAGTTCAAAAAAAGGGCAATTAGAACTCAAGTACTCATTGTTGGCACAGTATTTTTCTAAAAGGTGGATCTTTGATTTGAAAATTAATTTCATTAATTAGAAAATTAATTTAGAATATAGCCTGCAGCAACATCATTAGATATGACATGGCAAAGAAAACAGCCCATATACTTCCCCTGGAGTGACCTCAGTTAGGCTGTCATGAAAGCAGCTATTTAACACTGAAGCAAAAAAGCTGCACTAAATAAGTAAGTGCAACTCCAGACTGCACTGGGGCTATGCAAACACCCCTAAGAACTGTACAAAGTTAGCAGAAAATGGATATTCTGAGAAGCAACAGCATCTTATATTATTGCATTTAGACCCATTTCTCACACTGAATGTAGCTACATCCGTGACTGTAAAAGTAGTGCCCTGAGCTTCAATAAAAACTGTTTGAGACTTCAGGATCTGACAGAAGATCAGAATGTCCCAAGAAACTATTTCAAGTGGTACTAGCAATGTGTCTCTATGAGGTTTTGTAATTCTTGACATCCTATTATCAGGAAAAATATGTCTTAGGAGCATTAAGGGAAGAGTTTGGTGAGATATTCACCTGGAAGGCCTCATTTGAAGAACAGGTGACCCAACCAGTGACACTGTCACTGGTGTCCTAGCAGGTCACTGCCCTGTACCTACAGAGGCATTTACAGTGTTTTCCTCTAGAAGTTGATTTATCCTGAGAAGGTGCAAAGACAAACAATTACCCTTTGTCTCCAATGCACTGGCAAATATCAACCAGAAATTTCCTCCAGACCCCGTGCACAGGAGCATTTGTCAGAGTGCCGTGGAAGTCACTGTGGTTAGCTCTACTGGTGTTCCCATAGGGATCATAGGTTATCCTGAGCTGGAAGGCACCCACAAGGATCACGAAGTCCAGCTCCTGGATATTCTCAGGCCTCCCCAAAGCCCCACTAGCCCTTTCCCCCCTGAGATGCATCCAGTCTCAAACCCCCTATGCCATGAAAATCCCATAAGCTCCATCCATGTATCAGTGAGAAACCCCAAAAGATCCCAGAGCACTGCTGGCCTTTCTCCAATACTGCCAACTCCAGTTAGATGCTAGAAGTGTTCCCATGCACCTTTCACAGCCAAATGTTCGATAAACCTGTCCACTGATGGGAAACATGGTAGCTATCAGTCTCCAGGAGGTTTCATGGAGATTCCTGCTGGCTGGAAGGCACACTGGAAACCTGGCAGCAGTGTAACCTTTAGGCCACTAAAAGCCTCATTTACACCAGGAAAGAGTTTGCATCCTGCTAGTGAGAAACAGAAGGTATAAAATTGATGAGTTACTGACGTCTTGTGATCCTCAAATAGCAACTGGAGACCTCACATCACTGGCATAGGTGATCCTTTACCCTTTTCAGCTCAAGAGAGACTGCAGTGGTTAATTATAATTTTGAGAGGTGAGATTCAGTGAGCCCTGCACCCTCCCATACATTCCTTTTGTTTCTATCCCACAAAAAAAAAATTGGATAAAATCTCACAATATCACAGCTGTTGCAACCTCTGAAATTTCTTCTCCAATCAAAACTACCAAGACACTAAAGAGAAAAAAAAATTCAAAATAAATTATTAAGATTTTAAGGCATACTAACTTCTGGGAGATGGCCTCTCATCAGCAAAAACATCAGCCAGGAAGGCACCAGGAGCTCTGTTTGTACTGCAGTGCATAAATCCATTCTCACAATAGCTAAGAAAAACAAACAGCTTATATGTAATTAAACAGCATTCAGCTTTTGCTCACACTGGTTTTTAGTCAATAGGGAACTTGTCAGAATACAAAACTACACCTCAGTGGGGCTGAGCTGTTGCTCTCCATCCACTGTGTCTACCAACATTAAAGGCAATAATTCCTTAAGGGAGTTGATGCCACACAGTGGCATGGAAACCCAGCTGCCTGCTGGCCCTGACCTGCTGGATCCAGTGCAGCTGCACAGGGATAAAGCTAAGCAAGACAATAGTCAGCTTTGCTGAGGAAAAGAAGTAAGGGACCATCCAGTTACTGAAACCTGGGATTTTTGTGGTAGAGAGGAAGACACTGTTCCCAAAACTGGGCCTGTCCAGAGATTGCATTCCCACTCCAAGTGTACTGCTACTCAATTTAACAATTAGAAATGCTTTTTAATACTTGTATCTTTGACAAGAGGTAATTAGGTTTTAACAGTTAAGAATTATAGCACAGTACATTAAAGTGACATTTTAAAAGCCCACAAAGTAGCTATTGTCAGTAATTAAGCTCCACTTCAAACTCGCAGGAACTGTTAATAGGACAGGGCTTAATACCAAGTAAGGTGGTATTTGAAATTAATCAGAGCACGATACAATAGCAAAACTCACCATTTGGATTCTTGGAGGCAAAATCTTGCCTTTTCTTTAACTAGTTTCAGTGGATGCACAGGAACTGACCCAACAACTCAAGCCCTCTAAAAAGTGGAGCGATGGTGTGTAGGGAAGGGTTAGGAATAGTGCACTTACCACATGGAGTAATGGTTTGAGAAGACATCCTCTGGCTGGAAGATCTCCCCATCATAGTAACAGGAGCACTGGGATTTGGGCACACACTGCTCATGCTCATCCAGGTATTGCCCAGGGGGACAGTAGCACCCCTCCAGGCACAGCTGCTCACAGTCCTCCTCCGGGTAGGACAGAGACTGGCACGTCTGGTTGCACGGCATCCCACATTGTTGGTACACCTGGCCTTCAGGACAGGCCATTGCTGGTGAAACACATGACGGAGAAGAGCATTTGATTCAAATCCAGCTAAAGGAACAGCTGCCTAAAACAGACTGGGAAGCTTGGGATTAAAAGGCATTTGCTCAATTTACTTGTCAATGAGTGTTACACCATCCCTCCTTAACTGCAGCACTGGCGTAGCCTAAGGCACTGCAAACAAAACCTTACTAAAGGAAACAAAACCTTACTAAAGGAAATTCCCCATAAATGTCAGGACTGGACTACCCTGCACTGTGATGGAAATCTAGCCACAGAATTTTGCCCAGAACATGAAACACGCTCTGTCCAACCTGTGTTATTATCTGGATCACAGCCAGGATAACCTAACTGAAGCTCCCCTGAAGGGAACCTATAAAAAAGATGGAGAAACACTCTTGGCAAGGGCCTGGAGTGACAGAACAAGGGGGAATGGCTTCACACTGACAGAGAGTAGGTTCAGATTGGATCATAGGAAGGAATTCTTCCCAGTGAGGGTGCTGAGGCCCTGGCACAGGTTGCCCAGAGCAGCTGCGGCTGCTCCATCCCTGGAAGTGTCCAAGGCCAGGCTGGATGGGCCTTGGAAAAACCTGGGCTAGTGGAAAGTGTCCCTGCCCATGGCAGGGGGTTGGAATGACACGGTCCGTTGGAATGACATGTTTGGGTCCCTTCCAGCTCAAACTATTCCATGATCCCATGCATTAAGAGCATTACAAGTGTCATCTACATATTCACACCTCTCTACCTTTGCAACATATTTAGGGACTATTTGGTCAAAATAAGTAGAAAAGTAGTAGAAAAGTATTTTTCTGCTTTGGTAAACAGGAGTGCAGCAATACTCAACAGCCTCACATCCCAGAAGCACTCTGTGGTTTCTATGAAAACAAGTGCAAATAATGAAGTAATCTAGCAATCACAGAGCCAAACCTTGATACTAACAACTTTTGATGATTATCTCTTTCATATGAAGACTAATTATGGCCTTTGTAGCCATTTTGGCTTCTTCATTTTTAAAACTGCCACTTCTACAGGGCCGATTTTGAGGCATTCACCTCTGCACACATCAGCATCAGCGCTAGGTGGCAGCTATGACAACACATTGCAGAAGATAGGACACGAGCTTGTTTCATCAAGAGTTTGAATTTAACAGGCCTCCTGATAACCAGAGGTTACACTGTAGTTTGTAGCAACCTTCCACAGCAAACAGTTGTAAGGTTATGAGGAACGACGTTGGCACATTTGTACCTTGCTGAAACCAAGATCAAAGGGTTAGAGAGAAAGCCCTTCCTCTTGTAATTCCTGCAGAATGATGTGATAATCCCTACTCTCTTCTAACTCACATCCCTGGGAACTCTGGCAGCCATGGAATAACAGGATAGTCCTGCAGCTTCAGCCAGGTGTTCACTGGACTAGCAAAGCAAGGCCTATGTACTGACCAGTGACTCATGGTCACCTTCACAAAACTCCTCTGAAATGAAGAATTATTCCTGCCTACTGGAGAGAGACATGGTTGCACCAGCTTCTCTTGAGGCCCCTGCAGCCCCATACATGGTAGTACAACACCCTAAACTGAAAATCCAGCCCAGAAATATCTAAGGTGACTTGAACTCCTCTTAAGAGCAAAAATCTCCCAAATCTGGGACCGGTGCCCAAACTGCTTAATGTACCTTTCACACCACAGTCCAAGACATGTGTGCTCATCAATACAGCAAATGCTTCCTAATTCGGGACACAGCAGAAGATAGACTCATTCACTGTTACAGGAATTTTTGGCAGCATTCACAAAAATGTGCTTCTGACTTACATAAACCTGATCTTTGCAGTAAATCAAACCCTGAACAGGCACAGCCCATGGCTGAGGACCATTTTAAAAATAACTTTCATTATTAAAGGCACATCCCAGCAGGAGAACCATGGAGCCTCAGCCAAAAGTACTATTTGTTACACATGAACCTCTGGAAACATGGAACTGATTTGGCAGGTTTCAGATGGGTACATCAGTTTATGAGTTTCAAGATTCAAAAAAAGGATGTGATAAATGAGCCCAGAATCCTGCCCTACTTTCTAGTCAGTTGTAACACTCCCTATCCACGGGACAACTTTGCAGTAGATTCCTTTCTTAGATAAACCTTTGTAATCCATGTGTGGGAATGACTTCAAAGTGATCAATGTGAAAGACAGCAAGTTTCAATTAGATATTAGGAAGAAATTTGTCTTTGTGAGGGTGCTGAGGCTCTGGCAGCGGTTGTCCAGAGAAGGTGTGGCTGACCCATCCCTGGAAGTGTTCAGGGACAGGCTGAAAGGGACTTGGAAAAACCTGGTCTAGTGGAAGGCGTCCCTTGGAACAAGATGATCTTTAAGGTCCCTTTCAACCCAAACCATTCTATGATTTTCCTTGCCTATGTACCTCCTAAAATTTTTTGAACATCCCCTGTTTTTCCAGTTATGCTTCCAAATGCCATTCTTACACGCCACATCCCAATACACTGCTCTATCCCTTCCCAGCAACATTTGTTTTTAACTACAAAAAGGCAAGACAAGTGACCTGGGAAAGGCCTGATGTCTGTACTGTGTAATACACTGCCACTAAAAAAAAAAAACAATCCCATTATTGACAGGAAAATTAGAGAAAAAGGCAAGATGCATCTAGTCCCTGTGGATGGCTTCTATAAAACCAAAACAGCTCAATGCTGTGCTCAAAGCACAGCCTATCCCAGGAATAAGATGAGAAACAGTGGGAAAGCATTGGAAAAAATGTCTTTGCATCGAACAGCTCATGCAGCTTATAGGGGCAGGTTTTGAAATCAGAGTGAAAGAGACAAACCATAGCCAGTTCCTCAAGTAACACAAGGTGAAAACGTTGCCACCTCTGAGTGAAGGCAGACCCTGCCAGAACTAGATTTAACACAGCTTCTCTGCCATGCTGAGGCCCAGCATGCCCTGTAGCCATTCTCATATGCTGCTCAGACCCTGTCCTTAATTTCCTTAATTCCCTACTCCAGCACTCTTAGATTTATCCTATACAAATCCTCTTACAGAAGGCATGCAAAGCTACCAACTGCCCCAGCACTACCACATTAAGGAACATAACAGGATTAGCAACATGTCCTAAAATCTGAAGGAAGATCTAGGGACCTGCTGATGGATTCCCCTGTGCCACAGAACAATACACACATGGGACAGGTAAACACAGAATGTATGGGTTGGAAAAGACTGTAAGATAACTGAATACAGCCATTAACCTCACACTGCCAAGTCCACCACTAAAGCATGTCCCTCAGTGCCACATCCATGTGGCTTGCAAATACCTCAAGGCATGGTGATCCAACAACTTCTCTGGGTGGCCTGTGCCAGTGCTTGATAACAATTTCCATGAAGAATGTTTACATAAAACCTAATCTGAATCTCTCTGTGAAACCTGAGGCCATTTCCTCTCCTCTTGTCCCTTGTTCCCTGGGAGCAGACCCCAACCCCCACCTGGCTGCACCCTCCTGTCAGAGTTCTAGAGAGTGAGAAGATCTCCCATGAGCCTCCTTTTCTCCAGGCTTAGCCCCACCTCAGCTCCTCCTCATCATATTTGTGCTCCAGAACTTTCTTCAGCTCCATCCCCTTTTCTGGACAGGCTCCATCTCCTCAATGTCTTTCTTGTAGTGACAGGCCCAGAAAGACCCCAGGATCTGAGGTGTGGCCCCAGCAGTGCCAACCCAGGGGACAGTCACTGCCCTGGCCCTGCTGCCACACCATGGCTGGCACAGCCCAGGTGCCATTGGCCTCCTGCCCCCCTGGGCACGCCTGGCTCCTGTCCAGCCGCTGTCCCCAGCACCCTCAGGGCCTTTCCCATCTTTCCAGCCCCTCTGCCCCAGCCTGGAGCTGCAGGGGGTTGGTGTGACCCAAGGCAGGACTGGGCCCTTGGCCTTGTGGAATCTCAGAGCACTGGCCTGGGCCCATGGATCCAGCCTGTCCAGATCCCTCTGCAGAGCCTTCCTGCCCTCCAGCAGATCCACACTCCACCCAGCTGGGTGCTGTCCATGAACTTACTGAGGATGCACTCGATCCCCTCACCTAGATCCTTGATTAAAATATTAAATAAAACTGGCCCAACTACTGAGCCCTGGGGAACAACACTGGTGACCAGCCCCCAGCTGGGTTTAACACCATTCACCACCACTCTCTCAGCCCAGCCATTCAGCCTGGGTTTTAACCAATTTTTTACATGCAGCTGCACGAGAGACACAGCCCTTCACAGTGTGGCCTGTCTGCTTCTCCCTTCCAGCATGAAGGGATTGGCTTGGTGCTTATTCAGAGTGGGTTACAGGGGTATGAGTCAGGTCTTAAATAATCAAACTGCAACTAAAATAATGTCAAAGATAGGGGAGCTGAATGCACTTGTTAGCTTGACACAGAGCAGAAATGCTGCGCTACACTAATGACTTTGCTCCCTGATACTTATCCACTCCAAATCAAGCAAACTGGTTCTGTCAAGTCATTTCCCAAGAAACCAAATCTCTGGGGATGAAGGTAGGGGTGCAAGACATATTCAGTGCATTGGGCCACCAGCACAAATTACACAACCTGCACACTCACATCTCAAACCCATTAAGAAACAGAGATTGCTCTCCCTCATGTGTCAGGAGATGTCTAGGGCACTAGGATTATTTAATGGGGGCTGATGGATCTGCAATCAGAGAAATTGTCACTTTGTGCGAGTACAAAGCTCTCTGTAATGTACAGAAAGGAAGAAGCAGCTCTGCACTATTAAAGATTAATTGTGAAAATTAACTTGTTCAATTACAGAAAGAGCAATGGGGCATTATCGCTCCTCTTTCTTTCAGCCTCCAGACCTGCAGAGTTCTGAAAGGATTTTTATTACATTACTGTTCCACTACCTGAACATTTACATAAACTAGGTAAAATATTATAAAACCATGCAGCAGTTTAATATAAATTGGGTTTGTTCTCATTAGCAGCAAGCACTCCACAGCCTGCAAAAGTTGTGGTTACTGACCTTGCAGACCCTACCAGGTCAAAGGCCAGAGACCTCTCTCTTTTCCACTTTCTACACACTCAGTTTATAAATGTTTTTCCCAACCTCTGCTTGGGTAAATAAAAGAGAACAAATCTGGAGAGCTGCCAAGCCCACATGCTTTCCCCCAAATTTTTCAATTGTCTTCTTTCCTTTATAACAAAGTTGCTCAGGAAAATGGAAAAACATTCACTTCACAAATATTTATGGGAAAATATGTCTGTGCTCAATCAAAATTACATGACAATGGATTTTTTTCTACCACATTGACCTAAGAGAGAAATAAAAGAAATGAAAGGTGTTGGACTGTTCTGCTCCAGCTTCTTGGCAGTTTGGCTATTAATCTTGTCTTGGATAAGAGAGAGACAGATGTCAGAGAGGCTGTGGTACCTCAATTTTTTGGAGATATTCAAAATTTTTCTGGCCAAAACCTCAGGCAATCAACAGTAATTTAGCCTTTCTGTGAGCAGGGGTGATGCCACAAGACTGCCAAAATTCTTTTCTGATACAAGTTGGTCCTGCCCTTTTGTGCTTCCTCCATAACCCCACGTTCAGGAGTCACTGATGAGGTCAGGACCTGGGAAGCTTGAGCCTCAAAAAAAGGCAGTTCATGGATTACTACAAATCACTTGGGAGATTCCTAGCCTAGGACATTCAGAAAGTTTCCAGGTGAGTAGGTGAAAATGGAAATCCAGGAAAAAGTTCTGTGGAGCTGTCTCAGATCAACACTTCTCTCCCCCAGTGCTGAGCAGTCCCTGGTAACACCTTCTGCATCCTTATCAGTGTGAAGGGAAGATTTACTCTCATCATTTGCATAAGGAAAATCTGGCATCTCATTCTAAATCTTTCACACAACACTGCTAGAAAAACTCCTTCAGGAGGATGACAATAAGTGGGTTTGAGCAGCAGTGCACTTACGGCAGAAGTCAGGTTGTCTCCACTCCACCAGGATGCTTTTCCTGGCACAGGCTGCTGCATAATTAGCAATGGCAGAGCACAGGCAATCCTTGCCACTGGAGCAGGAGCAAACATCAAAGCGACAGTTCTTCACATAGGGAGTGGGACTCACTACATAGTGACAAGGTTCAAAGGCAGGAGACATCAGAACTGAGCAGGAATCCTCAGCATACTTGGCTAAAAAGAGAAAAATTACATGCTCATACTGAATCAGTCAATCAGTGTGGCTTTCAAGGAAAGCCAGAGGAGACACAGTAAGCATTTTCTCTTCCTTTTATAAAAGAAAAAATAACCAAACAAACCCCACAAGAATAAAATAGGATCAGGCAGGCACAGATAGCACCATAGCTCATACATCATGAGCTCTACTGAAAGAATAATGTCTCAAGAGTAAAACAAATCAAGGAAAAGCAATGCTTTTATATTCCATTAGCACTATTTCTGGCGCTGTAATTCCCCTTACAGGGCCTTTGCTTTCTGCTGCCTTTTTTATATTTGCAAAATTAAACTAGTTTTTGCTTTCAATTTTCACAAAATATTATGTTTTCCTTATGAGACCTGCATCAATACAAGTCTCTCTGTGTGTGGTTTTTTTTGTTGCTGTTGTTTATTGGGTTTTTAAAAATATATATTGCAGCCACCCTGGTGGTAACATAAGCAACATCAGGTTCTTCTCTTTATTTTCCTTTTTTGTGTAAATGGAAGATCACCATTTGCTGCACATGTTAATTTTGAATAGAGTTCAGTACCTAAATGAGGATTGAGGTTGCAGGGGTCACTGTCTTGTTTTAACAAGTCCTGGCATTCAGCATTGAGCTTCCAGGAATTTCCAAAGTCTTCCAGAAGGGATTCCACCATGCCAGAAGGTGTAAGAAAATCATCCCCTTGGTTCCCATCATAATTTCCACACAGCCCACACATCCTTTCGGAGTAGACTGGGGACACCTAAGGAACACAGCATTTGCCTGGTCATCTTCTAGAACAGGTTACTACTGTAGAGGAAGATTTTTTTAAGGAATGAGCCATACACAACTGAATAGTCCAGAAAATTCTCAAACACAAAGAAAAATGCTACAGACACAATGCCATTGTACTGTATTTTCAAACTTCTAACAAAATTGCTACTATTAGTAGCTGCAGGACAATTTTTACACAGTACAGTGAATTTCAGAGGGTGACTAAGAGAAAAATAGCTTATTTTTATGCCTTGATCAGCAGTCCAGTTTAGTCTTTCCTTGTTCTCACTGTTCATTCATATAAATGAGCAGGGCAACAGTGGGGCTGTAATTTTTTTAAATGCAATTCCAATGGCACCTGGGAGCATTTCACATTTTAAAGGAAAATTGGATGATGAAGGAAAAATACACTAATATCCCCTAAAGCTACTTCATATTAGAGCTTCCTGCTGCCCAGAGGAACTTCAAGCAGACTAAAACCAGAATTTCCAACAATCCACAGAGCAGGTGCACTTTTCACCTGTTTTATTCCTGCTGCAAATCAAGGAGCATCTGAAAGATAATCCTAAACCTAGAGGTAAACAGGGAGAAATCTCCTAAGCAACACCTGCATCACAAAGGCACCAATACCTTTTATTTTAGTAAGAACTGACAGTTTCTGTTAGGAGTAAAGCTCAGGTACATTACAAACACCACATTACAGTTACATTACAAACACAGGAACTCTGATGCTACATCAGCCCTCTCTATTCATGTAGCTGAGTGCGAGTTTAGGCAGGCTTGCAGGAGTAACCAGTGAAACAAACAAAAAAAGTTATAAAAATTCACATTTTTCAAAGAAAATAGTTTTTATGTATAAATAAAATAAAAAGCATCCTCCAAAATATAACCTAATACTACCCAGCATTCAAACACGGGGGTCAGAGAATAAATATGGAGCATCAAAAAGAACAATCAGAGAATAAATATTCTTACTACTAAGAGTATTACTGCTCTTTCACATACTCTGCAGATGGAGCAGTGACTCACAAGTCCAAATTGTGCAGTATTTTGGAGTGGAAACTCAAATCACAAATATCAGGCAGTTACAGAAAGGAGAGTCTTCTTGAGGAACACAGGAAGAATTTTTGCCAGAACAAGGTAATGGAAGTGTATCACTTCCTCCAATTATTATCAGCAATACTTGGCAAGAGGTCAATCTCCAAATCCAGTATAAAATAACTCTCCAAAAGCAATTAAAGAGATGCTTTAGATGCCCAGCAAGGGAAGGAGCAGACAACTGGAGAAACTTCCACTGCTTTTATAGGTAGATGATCTGGAGCAGAAAATTAGGTTTGTTTTCAATGGGACAAAAAATCTGCCCAGTTATATGGGTTTCTGACCTGGGAGAAAAATATTTTGAATACTGAGGAAAGCCAAAACTCCTGAGATGTGCTAAGAGATTGAAGTGAATTATTCTAAGCCCCAAAAGAACTTTTAGGACCCTCAGAGCACAGAGATACAGGTTAAATCAAAACAACAACCACAAACCAGCAGATGCTTTCTAAAATTATTCCAGACCTTTCTTATCCGTTTTCTTTTCAACTCTTGAACTCAGTTCTGAACTGGCTTTCATAACCCTTGGTGCTGTGCCAGACATGACATTTAAGCCAGATTTCGGGGCAGGGGAGGAGAATGCAAAAGCAACACCATGGTTCAAGGAGGACAGCATTTACCACTCGGCAGAAAATCTCAGGAAAACTGGTTTTCTTGGCAAGACTCCTCTCAGTGAGCAGACTCCTACTAAAAGGGGGATTTAAAGGCAACAGGGCTGTGGTTACACTTCCTTACAGATAATTTCTTTTAAACTTAGCTCAATTTTTCTGTACTTTGCTGTCTCTGCAGCACCAACAAAACCTAATTGTTAATCAAGGCTGACATTAAAATATTCCTCACAGTAGAAGGAGCCCACAACACATCTATGAGCTGATTTCTATTTCCTGGAAAATATGAGTAACTGTGTCTCTGGGTGCCTTTCCTTCCTTTATTTTAAGTCATTCACATCTGTTCGTTTAGACAAGGCAGTCAAAGCAAACAAAAACAAAACTCCAGTATGGAGGATATCTGCTCAACAAAACACAAAACTGTTCATGGTTAATAACGGCTGTCATTACACACACATCCAAAAAAAAAAAAAAAGGGGGGGGGTGAAAAAAGCTATCAAGCTGCTCTAAGATGAAGTGCTTGTTTCTGGAATACAAAAGAACCTGTGTATTACTCTGGGAGTAGCAAAAGAGAAAGGAATTCCTAACATGCAACAAAAAGCAATTTCTGACTTCAGACAAGAAAATCTTTGTACATATTTGGGTGGAATGAGAGAGGGGGCAAACAGGCAGAAAAAAACCAGAAAAACTACCTTCACTAGGAGTTGTCCATGACCATCCCAGTCAATCTGCAGATCATCCCCATAGGTGAGGCGAACTGAACTCCTCACCACACGCTGGACACGGAGAGCACCTAAAGGCAACCACAGGGTGCTAGTGAGCTTTTACAAGATATAGTGACAGGACAAGAGGGAATGGCTTTACATTGACAGAGAGCAGGTTTAGATTGGATATCAGGAAGAAATTTTTCCCTGTGAAGTTGCTGAGGCCCTGGCACAGGTTGCCCAGAGCAGCTGTGCTGCCCCATCCCTGGAAGCGGCCAAGGATGGGGCTCAGAGCAACCTGGGATAGTGGAAGGTGTCTTGGTCAAGGCAGGAGGGTTGAACCAGATGATCTTTAAGGTCCAAACCAAATAATTCTGTGATTCCATGATTTCAAGCTTCTGTTGAAAAATAATAATTTCAAAAAAGAATAGACCAACAGTGATTTTCACAAATCTCACAAGTGCAGATGAGCTTAATTCTTCTGATTTTAGAGAAGCCAAGTCAAGATCTGTCTGCTTCATGGAGAGAAGCTGAAATGATAGAGCTTCTAGAAGACACTGCAAGAGAGTTTGGCATTGAAAACACTCTTTGATTAAGCTGGGCTAAGGCATGTCTAAAACCACTACTAAGCAGGAGGCTTTCAGTGGCTGGCCAGAGTCAGCCCATGTGAACACACCTTGCAGTGAAGGGATCTGTATGTCCTGTCCATTCAGCGAAACTCCTCCTCCATGTTTCATTTTAATGATGCTGTTGTCCATATCCCGGATCCGGACAGAAGCTGAGCGAGTGCACACAGCATCAGGATCATCTGCACACTGCAGAGAAAGGAAAATCTGCCTCAAACATCAGGTTTTCACTTTCTTGGTAACTTAGTACCAGAAGGCATTTTGGCATCTAATTTGAAAGGTGTTGAGTGTCACACTGGTTTTATAGATCTGGTTTCTGCATTCCACAAACAGCAGGCTGGCAGCCCTCCCTCCATTATCCCATTAATCATGCACCAGGGCTGAGCTCCCCATCTCAGAACTTGGAAAAGGATCTGTGGATGTTCCACCAGACCCCTGGCAGTGACCAGCCCCAGAGTTGTGGCAGGAGCAGGAAGGACACCTGACCCACTCAGCCTGGGGAAAAAAGCCACTTAGTTCACATTACCCAAGACTGCTGAGGTGTTTGTTTTCCCGGCTTCGGGATACCTAGATGAGGAACAGGGATTGCAGGGGCCCCACGTCTCCTCCCTGGTTTCAAAAGGGAAGTTTCAGTGGAAACCTGTCCTGCAGGTTCCCAAGCACTGATGGCTATCAGAGCTCTCTAATGCAGGAGACAGACGCAGATGGCATGGAGAACTGTCACAACCCATTTCTCCAAAGCCTGCAACTTCCCTGGTGCTGCTGGATACTGATACTGAGCTCCCCTTCCCTCCTGTCAGTCTCCTGTCTCCATTTCAACTCTCCCTGACTTCAGTTCCACTGTCCCTGTCACCTTTCTTCCCCTCTCCTTGCCTCAGGGTCTTTTTCAGTCTCTAGGTTTGTTCACCTTTTCCCAAGAACAACTCGTCGATTTATTTCACAACTGTGTAAACCTCCCTGTGACATCCCCCTTCAGGGTCTCCAACCCTCCCTGCACTTGTCTGGCTCCCTTTCCTGCCTCTCTGCAGCTGCCTCTCACACATCCATCAGGGGAGGCAGCAAAGAGTCAGTAGCTGCTGTCTGAGTACAAAGAAAAATCACCAGCCAATCTGACTAAATGGGAAACAAAGCAAGGCACTGCTCCGCCAGTGCACCCTGCTTGGTGTCCAAGGAAATGTCCTTTCCCCACAGGCATTAGGGAAGCACCAGCAGCCAGGGTGCCTGGCAAGGAGTGCACCGTCGCCTCTGTTTGTTTGTTCAGCTGGCAAAGAGTGAGGGCCCATTCTCCAAACATCATAATAAGTCTCCATGCCGAGGCAGGCTCCTGGGAATGGTGGTGAGGAGATGCAAAACACTGATTAACTAAGGAGAAAGACTGCATCTGTTATTTAAACCATTTATCTCATAGGGAAATTACTTCTGTTGGCCGGTGCATCTGCAATTCATGTCATAGTCCCACAGCCCCGCCCGCACTCTCAAGAGCATGCGCAGAGGCATCAGCCGAGGCTGCTGTTACCTGCACCGTCTCGATGATCACAGAGAAGGAATTTCCCACACAATCCTTGGCAAATAAGTACTGGCAAATCCCACTGAAGGTGAAATACTTGTTGTCAAAGCTTTTGAAATGGGACTGGCCGGTGACAGAGCATTCCCCTAGAAAAAGCAAAAAGCCATTAATCATCCCCGTGCCAGATTCAAGCAAAATCCTGCTCAGCCCCCACAAGTCTCTGAGGGGGAAGAGCAGCCCTGGTGGAACAGGTTGTACAAGGCCTGAACTCCACACAGACCAGAAAGCACCAGCAAGATCCTTATCTCACTGTTTATTTCCTCAAGACATTACCAGTAGTAACAGAGGAACCAACAACAGCTGGGGAACACAGAAAAAACCGCAGTCAAGAGCTGAAATTTGTGCCTATGGAAAAACCTATATTCTTTTCTTGGGACGCCTTAAATGCCAATATGTTATTTTAGTATAAAATACTTTATGAGAATGAAGAGCTGGAAGATAATGTCTGTGTGAGTCCTTCCAACGGTAAAATTTATGTTGGACTTTACCCTGAACCATCATATCAACTAACAGAAAGTTAAAAATCATTCTATAGTTACAATAGCTACATCTAAAGTCCTCACAGAATAATGGGAAAGCCTGGCTGGACCATCTTTCTACTAGAAAAAGGAGCTATTTAAACATATCAACATTTGAAGTTGTTTTGGTAAGTTGTGGCTTTTCACTTCCCGGAAGGCAGTATCCCAGTACTACAGCTGGGATTTAGTGTCGCATCATGCAAACACATGGAAAGGCTCCAGCTCCACAGAGCTTGCAAAGAAAATCTTCCATATGAGAAGACCATCACACTTACAGATGATCCCATGGCAAATAAGGTGGGCAGTCACTTCCTCACCCAGAACAAAATACAAGTGCTAGGCATACATTGGCCATCACCAACCAAAGGTTGGAGAAGGGTTAAATGTTACAAGCTGGCAGGGGAGCTCTATGAGTTATTCTCTCTTCACTGCCTTTAAGTCCCACAGAAGATCTGTCTAATGAACATCTTGTGGAATTTTCCCTCTTCAGCATATTATTTAGTGTTTACTATCTTAAACCAGCTGATGCTAAAGTACAGATCCTGAGGATTCCCAGCCTTACACAGCTCTGATTCACCCTAAGAGAAGTCCAGCATCTCCTGGATATTTGTCATCCCTTGGAGTTTGATTTTCAGGGCATTCTCTGCAACAAGGAAACGAGGACAGGTTTGAGGCACAGAGAACTGAGGACTGCTATCTAAGACAAGTCCCAGCCTTTGGCACTGCTCCTGAAAGGGAATTTTTCTTTTCTGTGGCCAAGTCTTTACTTATGGATCCCTCTGTCTACATCATTTGACATAATGCATCCCATGAAATTTCCTGAAACCTTCGCCTTCATAATTATTTCCGTTATGATATCTGCTTGAAAGCCTCTTGGTAGTGCCAGCCAGCTTCAGCTTTGGATTCACCTTATCACCAACTTTAAAGCTGGGCAATTCACTCCCACAATATGAAAGCAATCTTTCCTGACAAAAAAAAAAGTTGATCAAAAGAAAAACAGAAAAACCTAAAGTTTATACAAGTAACTACATAAAATTTCTGGACATATGATTTTAGAAATGTTTGTGGTAACTAACCAACAATGAAAATATGCTGCAATATTACTTCAAGTAGAGACAAACACCACAGGTAACAATATAAATTTGGCTACTCTGGGAGGCTTTGCTGCCCTCAGTACAGTTTATAGAGTTTTTAGCAGGCACATGTACAACAGCTGCAGGGATACAACATTCAGTCTTGAACAAGCCTAGTGGAAAACTGATTTAGATATATTGGCAGAAGGTACAAAAATAAGCTGCTTTTCTTTTCCACTTCTGCTCATTTGGGACAGCTTCCCAATTCAGGAAAAGGCTGAAATGCTATACTGCCTCTTGCACAGAGCTGGAGATCAACATCTGTTTGCAAGCCTCAATACCAGATTTATCTTCACTTCTATAATCACTATGAAGAAAATGTGGCTGGAGTTAAGGATAAAAATTTGGCCCACAGAGTATTCATCACAGTCCAGAGAGCAAGGACATTAAAAGCTAGAACCTAAGGAAAAACTGAAGTTACAAAAGCACCTATTTCTTGTTTGTAATCATGCTGCTGCCCATTAGCTAAAAGATGTAATTAATCAGCCTGGGCTGTGTCCTTGAAGCTGTGTTTTAGACAGTGAGATTCTCTGCACTTGAAGAGATCTTTAATTTACAAGCACAGGGGACAGCTCACTAAAAATGTCATTTCCATTTTGAATATTTACATACACCACCTCCCATCCTCTTCCTGAAGTGTTGATACTTTGGGGGAAGTGCTCTTTTGTTCTAAAGCAGGAGGAAAAGGACCATTGATGGGTTAAGCAAGTTTCATGTTACCAAAAAATGACAGACTTTTTTGATAGAACACCCTAAGATTGTTGCAATTTCCCTAACTTGCGAGGGTTGCACAGTCTCATCTCAACAAAAAACCACCAAAGCCCGCAAATCTGCTGTTTTCCTCTCTGGCCATAACCCCAGTCTGCATCTGCAGAGCTGCCTCTCCCATCTGCCAGCACCCATGGAAGGCAGGGCAGCCACTTTCTCACTGGGACTGTTCCTCCTTCACCCACAACATGACCATGAGGGAATTGTCATGGTCAATAAAGTACAATGAGAAATTGTACATGGTCAAAGAAAGCCAGGAGTGTTCCTCTACCTGCAAGCCAATCCTTTGAACATACAGACACTTATAACTGGCAAACTAAGTAATCAAAGCAGGAACCGGCCTTCCCACCAAACAGGATTTTTCATTGCTACACATAAACCACACAGAGCAATGTCTGACTTGTCTCAGGAGAAGAACTTAAAAGTAGGATCCCAACTGGAGTGTACTGGATCAAGCAAGGAAGAACAAAGATTTGCTTTTTTGAGTAAAAAAAAATACCTAAGTGGGGCATGAGTGGGAGGGACGTAGGCAAGGCTTATTTGTCAAAACCTGAAAAGAGTGAAGCCAACATACCTGGGCATTCCCCATTGCTGCAGATCCACATGCCACGTCGACAAATGCTAGGAAAGAGATAGTAGCAAGTTAATTAAGAGAACATGAATATAAATCTTCTGTTGCACATTTTTCCCAAAAAACTGAAAATGGTCATCTGTCCTAGGGAAGTTAGATCAGTCCCCAACATTCCTTCCATCTCCCATAACTTCATTTCTTAATGTAGTCATCCCTTCTTCTCATCATATGACAGCAACTGCTGATAATATGAATAGGTATGGTGGCAGAACTCAAGGATTTCTGGGTTTCCCTGTCAAAGCTCTGTGTTTAATGGAATTTTCATGTATATTCCACTAATGTGGAATGAGTTCAATGCAGTTCTCAAGGTATATCTATCAATACAACAGAATCACAGGGGTAAAAATGTTTGAAGGGACTTCTAGGAAAATAATTTACTACAATCCCCAACTCAGAGAAAGCAATGTCAAAGCTAGATTAGGTGGGTGAGGACCTTGCCCATTTGAGTTTAGAAATATCCAAGATGAGGTCCCACAGCCTCACTGAGCAGCTGTCCCAGTGCAGCACTGGAGAAGGGAGAAGAATTTTTTTTTTTGTGTCAAAACAGAATTTCCTTTTCAGCTTGTGTCCATTGCTTCACAACGTTTTGCTGTTTGCCTCTGAGAAGAGTTTGACCCCATCCTCTTCACAGCCCATCTTTATTAGGCAGTGAAAATTGCCTCACTAGCCCTTAAACAAATCTATTCCCCTTTACTTCTTCTTACATCAAACTCCCCTCCTGTGATCAACTCCAGTGTCTTCCACAACCCCCTCTGCACTCCTTGTTTCAAGAGTTACTATATTCTTCTCATTCCTTTAATTATTCCAGCCCCTGAAAACCATTTGTGGGGAGGCAGATTATTGAGGATGTTAAATGCAGAGTCAACGGAATGACGTTCTCCACAGAAGCATCAAGTTTGAAAAGCAGGAAGCAGTAACAAAACACAAGCAATAAAAAACCCAGCCTGTCAGGATACACTCATCTCCCAAGAGCACTAAGGCTGAACAATGTGGTCAAGCTCAAAGCTGCAGAGGACTGCACGGAAAAGGATAAAATGCTAATGTCATGGTTATGGCTTGTGTTCTGGGACATGTGGTGCAGGTAATGAATAGCTGCTGATTAACAGGGATGATGCACAGACCACCTTTCTTCTGCATGTCATGGCCTTCATTGAGTCCTCCTCCTTCTGTGCTCCAATTGGAAACTTCTGAGTAAACAGTTGTCCAAACTCCTTGCACAAATATGTCCACAATGAACACAAAACCAGATCAGGAATACGTGACTAATTCCTCTTCCTTTCTTTAAAGTGCTGTTTTTCCCCTCCAGTCAGGTACTCAGGAGTGAAAGAAAAATTGTGGGCCATGCTAGGAAGACTCATTAGCCCTGTAACAATTTCCAAGGACGTGCCTTAGGCTAACTCCTCTTGGAAAGAAATGGGGTTTAGAGGTTAAATACACTTAGGAAGTCAAGACAAAGACACCACCGCTGACACTACCCAGACATGGGAACCTGCTGGTCTGTCTTATCCACAGGAAACAGGTAGTTCTCTGCTCTTTGAAGGAGTGACCTTCATGTTGTTCTATCAGATCAAATCTCCCTTTAAAAACAGAGCTGATTTTGCCTTTGTGAACAGCTCACTTCTTGGAAGGGGCTAGGAATTCCAGTAAGAGAGCAAGCCCTTTGCCAGTGAAAGGAAATTTTTTAAAGGTAGAGAGATTTCTAGAAAGATAATGCAAAGCAGTCACTGACCGGTGTGCAGTACTTATCTACAGCAACCACACCAGAGCAGCAGAGGATTTACCATGAGTTGCAGTCCTGGGAGATGGTGAAGCCAGGAGGATAATGTTTTCCAGAGTGGATGCAGGAGCAGTCAGAGCTTTCAATGCAGTGGTCACCATCAAGGAGCAGCCCTTCTGGATAAGTCAGACACCCATATCACACACACAGGGACAGAAACATAAATACAATTAGATTTTGTTGTTCTTCATGGACTTCGCCAAGACTTCATATGCATTATTATCCATACTTAGTCATAGACAACAATAAAAAGGAATGAGGCTTCCCAAAAAGCCTCACAAGGGCAGGTGTCTGCTTCCCTTCTGGTGCTGCCTCTCCCTCAGACCTGCTGAACAAAGCATTCCTGGTGCTCCCAGAAAAGCTCCTTGCTTAGCACATCTGCAGGTCCAGAACACATGTTGGGACATAGACAAATTAAACACAAGGAGCACAATCAAAGTTGATAAAAGTTGGCCTGGGACTTGACTGTTGGAAAAACCATGAACTTCACTGGCTGCAGTAAAGGGTGTCCACAGAAGGTCTTGTATTCGTCATAAGAGAATCAAAGATGAGGCAAAGTGAGAAATGAAGAAACAAATTTGGAGACATCATTTAAGTCTAGCAAAGACTTAAGAAAGTCTCAGACTCTTAGAGTCTGAGAGAAAGAAGCCACTTCTGAACATCTGCAGAGGCAAAAAGCAAAAGGGCCAGCTTCCCAACTTGAGTCCAGCTGCTGAGGTTTCTATATTACACAGCTATAATTACCTATGGAGAGAGCTCTTTGTACTCTAAGGATAAACAGAGGCACAAAGGAGATACAAGGTTATTCTAAGGTAGAAACTTGTCCTTGCTTCTATTGCTAGTTTATAGTGCTTTCTATTCAACCCCTATATTGAGAGAGAGTTGATATTCCACCATTTTCAAAAGAGCTGCTGTGGCAAAACATTTGTTTTCTTGAACACCCCTAGGCCTTTTCTTTGAGTGACTCCTTCCAATTGCCTGCAGAGATTTTGGCTCCTTTCCCTGGCAGCAGCAGTCATCACTGATCCCAAGACCCAGATAAGTCTCCTTTCTCCTGTTCTTCCTATAGAGGTGCCTGGAAAGATCTTGGCTGTTGAGAAAATCCTTCCAGTGAGAGAGAATCACAACAAGATCTGAGCATTTAAGAGTGCTGTGGCTCTCCAGAGAACACAAGGAAAACAGAATGCCTGTTTTTTTTCCTGGTAAGAGTAATTCCATTTACAGCAATTAATGTAACCATGAGGGACATTTAACAGAGGGGAAAAATAAAAAAATAAGGAAGACATTTGTCAAACATACTTCAGATCCTGTTTGCCCTTGGAGCACTGGGGGGAAGCTAAGTGAAGGTAGCATCCTCATCAAAAATCCCTCTAGTCATCTGTCAGATCCTCCTGGTTTTCTATCAAACTCCAGTAAAAGTTTTGAACTGCTGATTGTTATTCTCATGCCCTTCATCCTTTCTGTGGAGTTCCTGCTTCTCCGCCTCTCAGAGAGAGAGTTCCTCTCTCCTTAGACCTTTCCCATGCTGAACAGACCAGTGCATCTACCAAAGGAAAAGTACAGCAAGAGCCCTTGTGCAGCCGGAGGATTAATTAAGCTCCTTCAGCTTTCTCCAACACTTCCAGGACTGCACAAATACATTAGCTGAATCCTTCACAAATACAGTAGCTGGATCCTTCACAACAAAATAATCTCCAGAGTCTGGTTACATCACCTGTCACCTTTGGAGGTCCTGCCACACTTCTGAACCTCCAGCAAGGAAGAGACTGGCAGCTGAATGGGAAACTACCAAATTCCTCAAACGAGGCTGACATTGTCATTATTGCCTTGTTTTGGAAAGCAAAGTTCTGCAAACCTCTGTCACACCTGGCATCTTGTACAAGGCGACACTAAACACCTGTGTGCATTTACAAAGCCCAGACAGGCTGAAATGCAGAGATAGTCCTATTCAAAACAAACAAAGCACCCAGTGAACAACAACAAAAAAAAAAAAACCAAACCAGCTAGAAATGGAAGCATATGGAGCTTTGGAGCCAGGAACGAAGCTCTCCTCCTGCAGTTGTTTTAAGTACAACAGACAGAAATAGAAAATTGGTGTAGCTGGGCTGCTCCCTTTAATCCAATCAAATCTCCTGCATGGAAGATTCAATAATAAATTAAATTATTCACTTAAATCATGAAGAACTTTGAATTTGCAGTGCAAGCTCTACATGTACTGTTTTTCTGCAAGAAATTCCTTCAGTGCATTCTCTGCCGTTTCTTCCCCTAACTGTATTTGCCTCTAACCCAAGCAATTCAGGAGTACATCAAAGGCAAGCAGTCTCTCACCAAGAAATAAAGGCAATCTTGGAATATTAGTTGGTACTGATTTTCACAGAAACATTTATTTTTTAGTTGGCCATGAAAAATGGAGTGAACATACAGGCGCTACAGAAACTGGATTATTCTAGGGCATAGTCCCAGAAAAAAAGAAGTGTTTCTGATTTCAGGAAAATTTAGGGGAAGACACAGCTTTCTTTCTTCTAATAAAATAGTAGCTTGACTGCCAAATTTTTCTCTGTAAATAACCCAGTAAATAAATTACCAGGGCAGCTGCAGCCATCAACACATTGTCCATGACACACTTCATTGATATTCAGACTCTGGCAGGTTTTGGCACATGGGGATACACACTCCTTATATTCCATGCCAACTGGACACCTTGGCCCTGAAACAATTAAAAGAAATTAGAAATGCAAATTCCTCAGTAACTATTAAACCAACAAATCCTTTCATTATCAAGGGCTGAACTTGAGACAAAAAAAGTCATGTCAGCTTCCAAATGATTATTTCCTTTTTAGAAGCAGAACATTTTAGAAATATTTGATTCTCAATTTGCTGCAATATCATCTGTCAGGTAGCATAGTAAATACTCAGAGGTTAAAGCCAATTTGCTTTCTAATAAATTGAGTCTTAATAACTAAACCCAAGTGCATTAAGAATAATAAACCCAGGGAGAAGTTTTGCAATAATATCTAAGCAATTTGGACAGACGTGGTTGTTTTGCACCTTTAAGCCATGCACTTACTCCACTCATTTGTGAAATTATCCTGTTTGGTGTTTGGTGTTTCCAGGGAGAACCAGGAGACAGTTAAAACTCTGAAATCCCATCCTCCTTCTTCCAGAGAACCACCAGTTTAGGATAACACCCATGCCTGGTATCTCCACTGCTGCCATTATCTAGGCCAGGCCACTACGCAAGCACATTATTACAGGCATTCCTTCTCTTCAATGCATACACACACGATGTCCTACAATTCTGCAGGGGCATGAAGTGGCAAGAAAAAGTTGGAGATTGCCCTTTCCAAGCCAATCCTCTGCTGAAGTGGTGGGAGGGTAACGAAGGAGTGATCTTGCCCTGGGTGCCCTGGGCTTGGGCACCAACTGACACTTACACAGTGTGCCCAGCACTAGAGCCCTTCCCACACAGCAGAGTATTCCATACCTCCATCATCATCATCATCTCCTGAGAAAGCACTATAGCATAGATGAAGGGTGATAGAAAATTAAGCTCCCGCTGTGGCAGTTGGACACTTCCCTCTTTCCTGACTCAGAGGAAAAAAACCAAACTGCAGCTCGTGAATTCAAGGGTTAGAAATGAGCTCCAAAGCTCCTGGGATTATAGAAAGGCTCACTTCACTTGTGGCTTTTAATCAGACTTACAAAGACCCCCAGCAAAAATGGGTTACCTGGCTTACACCCTGAACAAGGAGATGAGCTTTTATGTCCCAATGGAAAGGTAATAAATTACTGCTAGAACTCAGACTGTACAATTCCTAGAACAAGTGGCTGGCAGCATCTTGCTGCCCTAACCACAGTCTGAAGGCACAGATTTTTTCAGTGGCCAATAGCAGAATATCTTTACCAGAGAACAAAGTGTTATCAGTACAAATCAGACAGTTTACCCCATGTAGTCAATTTACACAAACATCCCAAGGAAAATGTCCTTTATCATAACAAAAAAACATGAGAAAAAGCACTGAGAACATGATATTAGTCGATTGTTAAAATTATTTATTTAATTCTCTCTATTAAACCACAGTTCTCAGCAGTAGGTGGAAACATGACTTTTCCTCTATAAATACAATCCATCTCAGTCAGTCTACGCACTTCCCTGTTGCAAAACCTCAGCACAGATGCAATCAGGACCTCTGAACTCAGCAAAATTGGGCTAATAAAGGCAGCAGTTCAAGATGCAATCAGCATCACTAAACTAGACAAAAATTAGATTAGAAAAGGCAACATCTCAATTTCAAGGCAATTGATTCAAGCAAATAAAGGGTGAAACAATTGTCTTTATGCAAAAATGTTAGAGTGCATTTCACAAAGATGCTGACTTAAAATACAGGCTGGAAAATGTCATACATCTGAACCATATGTAAAATAGCATCTAAACATCCTAGTCTATATGTTTGTGTATCAAATAAGTCTTCACTGACTGTGTACACTGTGGTGGGACATGTAACAGCTCAGGATCTTCTTTATAAACTGTTCAAAAAATATTGCATTAGGGACAAGAACTAGAAAAAGATGGGTGATGGAGAGCTGAAAGGGGGAAGTGAGCAAAGGCACTTCCTATAAATGAACCAACCTCCTAAAATACACCAGCTGCTTTTAGCTGCAGGACAAAAATCTGCAAGACAGGCACAATCCTATTGGGGATGAGCAGCCTAGGAATAAATCTGCCAGCTTACTGCACGAGCTCTCTTCAGGCCACCCCTCCAAAATGACTCCTTCGTGAGCGCAGCTCCTGGCATACTCTAGGAAGGCAGGGCAGTGACAGTCCACGCCCTGGGGACAGGCACAGATGTCTCTTTCACAGAGGCTGATGTACGGCTCAGGATCCACTCGATGGTGGCACCGGGAGAAGGTCAGCGATGTGCTCAGCAGCTGGCAGGTTTCCAGGACGCCCTGCGCAAGAAGTGAGGAGGAAAGAGACAGAGAGAGAGAAAAGGGGACAAAATTACTTCCTGTAGTCTCAGGAAGACGGGAAAACTCAACTTTCCAAACACATCGTCACCACTGTTGTTAACAACATCACAGCTCTTATTTAAGAGCGAGCTCTACCCATTTATTCACTACAAGCATGGATACATTAATATACTGATTATTATAAAATGAAGCATCACATAAGGGATGTTTCACACAGAAACACATCAGTCAGTCAGTCAGTCAGTCAGTCAGTCAGTCAGTCAGTCAGTCAGCAAAAGGATAGAGGCATTCTACTTCCTTTGGCTTCCCAGAAAAGAACTGGATTGTGCCTGGATTCCCAGGAAAGTCACACAGCAACAGAGGGGAACTAAGGTAGGTAGGAAGGAAAACAACCAGACAGTCTTTTGGATAACAAGTGGCCAGAGCAGGTGCCAGAAGGAAAAACTGAGTCATACTGAAATCCCAGGAATGAAATTTGTTTTCCACTTCTGGCCACACATTCCCATCGCTCCTGCTGGCTTGTCCAAAGCTCAACAGGTCAATTTAGCTCAGATAAATAGGAGAACAATAGCCCAGGGAAGAAAAGCAATCTGTTCTGCTCTTCTCCTGAGTTAAAACAGCATGGTGAGAGCCAGTGTGAGGGAAGGACAGCAC
Source organism: Melospiza melodia melodia (assembly GCF_035770615.1). Lineage (NCBI taxonomy): Eukaryota > Metazoa > Chordata > Aves > Passeriformes > Passerellidae > Melospiza > Melospiza melodia. Next base: position 24,004,243 of record NC_086197.1, read on the forward strand.
AAGGAGATAGGAGAAGGTATCGAGACCTCTTCTTTCAGACAGCAGAAACCTGAGAGGAAACTTAACTGTATGTAGAACAAAACCTAAGGAAAATGTAGAGTATGAATAAATTCTCCAGGGGAGGCTCCCACATAAACTCTTTTGTGCACATTATGTCACAGTTCAATGAGTCTGAGGTCCTCAGCGCAACTTTCTGAAAGGATGACACTGAGTTTAGCTAAGTGAGAAAACAATTTTCTGATACAACTCCAGCACAACAAAGAGTTGGAACATAACTTTCTTCTACTTATTTGTCAGTGTTTTATGTAAGCAAATGTAAACCATGGTGTATTTTTTAGGTGTTATACTCAGTCGTTAGAGGGGAGGGCATATTCTTCATAGTGGTTCACAGTTACAATTCATTACTTCTAAAAAACTTAACATGTACCTGAGGTGACAGCACATACAAGCTGCTGTGTAAAAAAAAAATTAATATTAATTAAAAAGCATCTCATTTTCTGGGAGATGAAAAATGTAGATAAAAAAACCCCAAAATAAAAAAATCAAGATGTTTTCTCTGAATGGTAGCTATGGTGCCTGTATAGGAAAACTGCTGAATAGAAAATGCCTTTTTATTTTGTCTAAAGGGTGTTTTGTTCAGGTGATCAACTCAAGCTAGTACATGTCTGAGCCTAGACAGAATTTCTTGCTTACAAAAATAAACCAACCAGAAATGTCAACTCTGTTGGGAACGTATTCCAAGTTTAGCAAAGGACTCAGGGAACAACCACATGTGCAAAGAAGTTTTGAGCTTTCTGAGAAAGGACTCAGGGAACTTAAAACATGAGAGCTGGACATGGTGAAAATCAGAAATTCAGCTCCAGCCTCAGATAATTCTGATCCCCAGACAGCATCCACCATGTTGAACCAGATGGGAAAAAAAAAAAAAAAGACACTAGAAGCAGGGGGGAGCAGGAACTACATAAATGGTGGTTGGTGCTGCTCTAAGACTCACAGTACAGAATACAGAAGACAAGTACAGAAGAGCTGAAAAGATGCCCTAAGGGTGGAAGTAACAACAACAGAAGCAGCCAAGAAAGCTATTAAAGCAGGGCTTGGAGATGAAACTGATAAAATCAAAAGTGAGCTCAGAGCCATTCAGAGGATGAGCAGTACAGCAACTCCTGGATCAAAGCCTTTATCCAGATGGTATCAAGTGCAGTAGAAAACCAATATATGCAACAATCCTGTTTAGGGGCTGAGCTAGTGAAGTTTCTCAAGGTAATACAACTCAAACAGCAAAACTCAGACTGTCTATTCCACTAAAAGGAACATTTTAGATGGAAAAGTGACTTAAAAAACAAAGGAGATTACACACCAAAAAAACTAACCCATTTTTCTTTTCCTCTAGTTCTTTGGTCTTGGATTTGTTCACTAACAGCATAGCTAAAGGCTATGCTGAGCTCCAGCTGATTATCTAGAAACCAAGTGATATATGTTGAAAAGCAATAAACAATTCCTTTTCTCTGTGTAAAGGTTTTCTTGCCATTCAAATTTCATCAGGTTTTCCAGTGACTTTAGGCAAAAAGTTATAGCTGGAATTTTCCCATCTTTCAGACATATCTCAATTATCATGACAAATAAGCTGAAATATGAGTAAATCTGAATAGATACAAAACCAAAACATTTCCCCATGAGGGTGGTCAAAAACAGGGTATGTAACCATCACCCTGGAGATATTCAAAATGTGAGTGGACAAGGACCTGAGCAGCCTTACCTAGGATGGCCCTGTTGGAACCAGGGAATTGGACTCAATGACCCCTTCCAACTCTAACCATTCTGCAAATCATTTTTATTTTCATTCCTTCCTTTCTTTAAAACTCACTGGCCAGGCTGGACTAAGAGAGGTCCTTATTCTTTAGTTTAGAGGACAGTGGTATTAGATATTTGGCACCCTCAGCCACTGCTGTAACATTCCTGCTCATGGAAGCTACTCTACACAAAGTATTTAAACCCACCAGACTGGAGAGTGAAGCCTCAGGCTGAAACATTACTTAGGGTACAGGTGGCTGTAAGATTAAAATTAGCAGGACTGACTGCAGTATCTGAAATGCAGGTGAAGGTTGTAAAATTTCTCCCTTCCCTTCTGCACTAGTCCTGTTTTAAATGTTTCTTTAAATAGGTTGGCGGGGTCCTGGCACTGGCAACCCACAGTAACCACAAAACTTGCTGACCTTCCTTCTGTCCCAGGCCCACCACACAGAGCTGGAGGTGGAATTTTGTACATTCTTCCCATTTCTGTAGCATTTCCTTCTGCTGCTGCATGAACTGCATTTGTCCACTGCTTAACAATTACCATTAAAGAGAGAACCTAATAAATAACAGAAGAAATCAAAGACACCCTCTTGTTCCCTTGAATTTAAACCCAATGGTATGCGATACACATATGGATTCTCCAGAACACTCAGGAAGGGAATATTTTGGTGTCATTAACTGGGTACAGTTTTTCAGAAAATATATTACATGGAGAAAGATTTAGCCTCCCACATTTTCACATTAAAAGCATCCAAAGCCATGGTATGTTTAATACACCAAACACTGGCTGTATGTTTGAGCAGACTAGGTAAAAACTGAAAGAAATCACTTCCCTTGAATGCTGATTATTCTGATGAAGAAAAATGAGATTTTAGATATATTGGGCCTCATTTTCACCCATTTAGTGTATTATTATATTGTATAGAATGATTTGGGTTGGAAGGGATATTAAAGATCCTCTTGTCCAATCCCCTGCCATGGGCAGGAACATCCTTCACTAGACCAGGTTGCTCCAAACTCCATCTAACCTGGCCTTGAACACATCCAGGGACAGGGCTGGACCTGCCTCTGACCTCAGCCATGATGAATTATGTTCCAAAGCTGAATATTTCTACTTGTTTTCAGATCTGGGAATAATGCTATTTCTTTATTAATATGGAAGTATTCCATGGGATAATGGGGGACCTGTTTTTTACCAACTGCATTAAGAGCTGAATTTCAGCAAAAGCAGAAATTACATTAATTTTAATTTCAATAATTTTCACATCTAACATACAAGAGGTATCATTTCCTAATTAGAGAAGCAAAAAGGGAATAATACAGTGACCTCTGGCCACCACACACCATTTCTATTTGAGGTGAAATCTACAAAATAAAGGTAACGTATAAGAACACCATAATCAATTGCAATGTTTTAAACCATACACATTTTTGTTTCCAAAGCTGCCTTGCTGCCATCCTTTTCCAGATCACCCATTTATACTTTCAGATCCACGTTACCCATGCTGTTGGTCATCTTAGAGCCTGTTAAATTGCAGTACTTTGTTGAACAGCCTAAACCAGTGAAAAAAAGATCAGACAATACAGTGAGGCTCCTTTTGGGTAACTAAACATCAGCTGCAGAGGGCAGGGCATGGTAGGAAGGATTTCTTCCTCCCTCCAACACTGCCCAGTTTGGAATGGTCTCTGGTCCTGAGGCAAGGCAGCTAATCACACAAAGTGTGTGTGTGTTTTAGAGGTGGAGGGCAGGGAAAGGCCCTGGCAACAGTGGGATAAGAGTGTGAGGTGGTTCAAGACTTCTCAGCTGACACACAGAGCTGTGTCAGCTCTGAGACAAAACAGAAAGAAGATAGAAACTTCCAAACAAGACAACAAGACAGAAACTTCCAAAAAATATTTAACATTTTTAAGATTTAAAGATAAAGGAACAGCATGGCTTTCTGTTTAGGTTTAAAGAATCATGATTCCACTGCACAGAATCATACAATGGTTTGGGTTAGAAGCGATCTTAAAGATCATCTCATTCCAAGGCCCCTGCCATGGGCAGGGACACCTTCCACTATCCCAGGTTGCTCAGAGCTCCATACAACTTGGCCTGGAACACTGCCATGGATGGGGCAGCCACAGCTTCTCTGGGCAACTTTTGCTAGGGCCTCACCACCCTCACAGCAAAGAATTTCTTCTTAATATCCAATCTAAACCTGCTCTCTGCAAGTGTGAATCCATTTCCCTTCATACTGTCATTACAATTCCTGCTGAAAGAAGCCAGAAGCCATCTCTCCAATGATGCTATTGGCCAGGGAGGGGGGAAACAGAGAGGGTAAAGAAAACCACAGACCCACCCAGTGTGGGGGCACTGGGGTGGGAGGAGTGCCTTGAAGCAGAGCTTTTGTTTCCCTCACCTAACAGCTGACTGCCTGGCAGGGAGGGAGGCAGGGAGACCAAGGAGATTTACATTCCTGAAGCTGAGGCAAGCAAACAAAGCACACTATTAAAAAGCCCTACATTCTTCAGCAGGCACTTGTTTGGCTGGCCTTCTGTTAATAGTGCTGTGTTTATTCTTGCACAATGGATAAATTAAGGCAATGTTTAATGCTGTCAGTTTATGAACTCACATTAGAGAGAATATAATTTCATTCAGTTTGTCTGAAAGATAACTTTATCAACAAAGCATCAATATTTAATAGCATCTGTATAAAATCCAAATTAGTTGTGTTCGACCAACAGACTGGATTTCACCCTGCATGCCACTCCCCAGCCTCAGCTGCAATGTTGACACTTTCTAAACTTGCCTGAACAGATTAAATTCCAGGGACCACAACCAGTCACAAGAACTACCCTTTCTCTAGAGCTGTAACCAGGTTTAAAGAATCATAAAATGGTTTGGGTTGGAAGGGACCTTAATGATCTCATAGGTCCACACCTCTGCCATGGGCAGGGACAACTTCCACTATCCCAGGTTGCTCAGAGACCCATCCAACCTGGCCTCGGACACTGCCAAGGATGGGGCAGCCACAGCTTCTCTGGGCAACCTGAGACAGGGCCTCCCAATCCTCACAGGGAAGAATTTCTTCCTGATATCCAATCTAAACCTGCTCTCTGTCAGTGTGAAGCCATTCCCCCTCATCCTGTCACTCCAGGCCCTTGTCAAGAGTCTCTCTCTATCTTTCTTGTAGGTTCTTTTCAGGCACTGGAAGGCCATAATGAGGTGACCCCAAAGCCTTCTCTTCTCCAGGCAGAACAATCCAAATTGTTCACACCCCACACACACTATCTCTGCCCAAGCAAGAAACATCAGCTGGAGATTTCCAGCCTGAAATCACTACCATAACTCCTCAACCAGTTTTGCAGGTAGTGAGGCTTAAGTGCTGAGGAGCACAAGCATCCTTCACTGAATTTCACAACATATCTGAAACATCCCCATCCAAAAGCTTAATGGAAGTATAGAGTCAGAACTTTGCAACTTGTCCAACTCTTAGTTAGCCTTTTCCAGGTAGCTAGGAAACCAGCACCCAGGTTAGCTGGAGAGCAGATATATTCCAGGAAGTGCTACTACACTTGAGAAGCTGTTTGTGTCTAGTTTACCAAATACCTGTCTGCAGGAATTGAATAGTGAGAAACTCACAACTACATTTCGGCCTCAATTACTCTGGTAAATCATTCTGATTTACAACAAAGTACATGGAATCAGTTGTAACCCCTCAAGGGATGAAGGCTCAATTAACCACAACAGTCATAATATTCAGTAAATATTCAAAGGTACTTTCTTCCCTGAGCTAGTGACCATCTGCCTGCATCCACACCCTGTCTAAGGGAAACAAGAAGCATGTTTGTACTTATAAAGGACAAGAAGAAAAAGGTTGATGCAGCAAAGGGGGTCACAGAGATGGCCAAGGCAAACAGTTATGAGTTTCTTCACTAAATCAGCACTACTATGTGTACACACAGCTGAAAGAACTTCCTCCTGGAAGGGAAATAGCCTGGTGACACAGCACTTTTGGAACACCGACAGAAAACATCTCCTCTGTCAAAAACAGCCTGGCAGGAGCATCCCTCTCCTCTGCTGACTCCCAAGTATATAAACTGCAACAAATTCACAAATACCAATGGGGGAGGCAGTGCCCACAGAGGCTTCAGAACTGATGCTTCCCTGCTGGCAAAATCAGAAAGGGAATTAACTAATTCCTCATTCTGCAGGAATCACTGAAACACACCTTTCCCAAGTAACATCATCATTTCTTTGGCAGTAATTCACACTTCAGCCTCAAACAAGCTGATGTTTTCTTTGTTTGTCTATTTAATGTTTGGGGTGGGGGAAAGGGGAAGGTGGTTATAGGTAGGTAGGTAGGTAGGTAGGTAGGTAGGTAGGTAGGTAGGTAGATTAGATAGATAGATAACAGGATTAGGTTGGATATCATAAAGGTTCTTTCCCCAGGGGGTGCTGGGGCACTGAAAATGCTCTCCAGGGAATGATCACAGCCCCAAGGCTGCCTGAGCTCCAGTAGCATTTGGAAAATGCTCTCAGGCACAGAGTGGGATTTTGGGGCTGTCCTGTGCAGGGCCAGGAGCTGCACTCAGTGATCTTTGTGGGTCCCTTCCAAATCAGAATATTCTGTGATTTCTGTTCTTCTGCCAAAGGGCAGGCAAGTTGCCTTTCAGGTAGGGGAGGACTGAAACCAGAATGCCATCTTGCAGCACCAACCTTCTCTGCCATATCAGATGAAATGTTGCAGGTGTTGCTCGGAGTCTGCACTCTCTTGCAGTGCTTGTTTTCACTGTGCAAAGCCCAGGAGTTGGCAAAATCGTAACTGTTCCCCACCAGGGTCCCTGGGAATGAAGAAGAGGAGAAGCAACATGCTGTTTGAGGGGTTTTAGCAACAAGTGGGCATTATTGACTGCTGTTAAGGTGATAGTCTGCTGAAAGTTCTCTTTAAAAATATAAACTGTTGTATCAAATAGATTTTTATTCCAAATAGATTATAGGAAAGCCATGATCAGTGATATGGATTTTGTTCTGCTAAGGACGTCTCTGCGCTCAAGGACAGACTAAAGCCTGCAGAAGACAGCTCCCACCTCCCTCACACCTGCATGAACACAGTAGGAGTTGCTGCTGGTCAGCTACAATCTGCAGGAGCCAAAGCATGCCTGCACATCTTCTTACCACTTAAAAGTTGTCAATAAAACACAAAACCTATTAGAGAGACAAACAAAACCATCTGCTTTCCCTAACTGAATAAATCATTAGCACTCTTGATCCCAGCTAGCTTTGATTTTTCTCCTGTCCAAAACTAAATCTTGTATGTAAAGAAGCTTAATATGCACCATCATTGTTTGGGCCCATCGTCTTCCTTGGTAAGATGTCCTGAAACACGCTCCTCTGTCCCAGGACAAGCATCTCCTGGCCCACACTTACCAAAATTTGCATCAATTTTGCATAAAAGCAAAGCTGAATGAGTTAGTATGACTGTGACTTCCCAGGAGATGCAAACCACTTCTCTGCTGCTCTTGCTCCATCCTTCTAAGAAGGGGGATCCTCCCAGAGAGGGAATGCTTCCTCCAGCCTCTTTTGCCACCCATGATCTTGCTGGTTCCAGGACTATCTCCAGCTTCCTATTATGGGTACCTGCTACTAAACAATTTTGTGACCCTTTTTAAATTTTTTTTTTAATTTTTTTTTTAACCCCATTGTGGTGCCCATGAGAATATCAACTGCCAGTGTTAGTGCATTCCCAAGACCTTATGCGGGGGATATATTGAAATACAAACCTGGTTGTATCTGAAAACCAAAAGAAATCAAAAGAAATTCTACCCAAGTATACTATAGACTATTTAATAATATACACATATAGGTAATAAAGATTCCATTGAGCTCCCTGTTTAGTGCAAACATAAGGAATATACAGACCACTCTTCCTAAACTATGATGAAAACTGCACTGAGAATGCTAAGGCAGAGGTATTAAGACCTGCAGACTTTTTTGTAAACTAGAAATTAGGGGCTTTTAAAGGTAGCATGTATCAGGCCCACAGAAGAGAGCAAAGAACTCCCAGGGAAAGGGGATGAAAGACACAAAATTGCCATCTATGCAGCCAAGACTTGAAACAAGGAAAGAAATGCAGCAATAAGAAGGACACAACCCTTTAGTTTACCACATATTATAAACATTAAAGCAGCAATGCAAGCTGGCCTGAGGAGAAGCAAGGTGCCAGATTCCCTTTTGTTTGCAGTAAGGCAGCCTTTCCCTAGCAGGTGTGTAACAGGAGCTGGGTTCTGCTCTGAAGCAGTGTTTCTCCAGCCCTGGATGGACATCCATGCCAGGATTCCTGCTGGCAGCTACCCCCAGGGGCTCCGTCACCCACAGGCTAATGTTTGAAGGTCAGCACAACTGTTGGCCCTAAAATATTGGTCACTTGTTTTTTCATTTCTCTCCTTTCTCCCCGTTCTCTCCTTTCCCTCCCTCCCTCCCTTCCTTCCTTCCGACACTTCCTTCTGACACTTCCTTCCTTCCTCTTTTCTTCTTTTCTCTTCTCTTTTCTCTTTTCTCTTTTCTTTTCTTTTTTCTTTTCTTTTCTTTTCTTTTCTTTTCTTTTCTTTTCTTTTCTTTTCTTTTCTTTTCTTTTCTTTTCTTTTCTTTTCTTTTCTTTTCTTTTCTTTTCTTTTCTCTTTTCTTTTCTTTCTTGCAATGCTTGTAAATTTATACCTCTTATGCAGTTCTTTTACGCAACATTTGCATTATGTGATTATACTTCTTTGTTTGCTATATTCAATGACTCACACTTCAAGTAAGTGAAGGGTTTGGAGAGCCAGTCATGTGAGGAGCAGCTGAGGGGCTCAGCCTGGAGAAAAGGAGGCTCAGGGGGGCCTTCTGGCTCTGCACAACTCCCTGACAGGAGGGGGCAGCCAGGTGGGAGTCAGGCTCTTCCCTTGCTCCCAGGGAACAAGGGACAGGATGAGAAGAAATGGCCTCAAGCTCTACCAGGGGAGGTTCAGGTTGGACACCAGGAAGAATTTCTTCATGGACAGGATTGTCAAGCATTGGAACAGGCTGCTGAGCAGGGTGGTGGAGTCACCACCCCTGTAAGTGCTCAAGAAATGACCGGACGAGGCACTCAGTGCTGTGGTTTAGTTGACAAGGGGGTGATCTCTCAAAAGTTGGAGTCAATAATCCTGAATGTCTTTTCCAACCTAAATACTTCACTTATTTGATGAGGCTTCAGGAAGAAAAATGGGGAGGGAGAAATATCCCTAGTACATCTTACTGCTATGGGTAGAGGGAAGAGCAGCTGCCAACACCCCTGACCTTTCCCACCTGACACCTCCATTGCCTTCTGCTGAACAACTTGAGAAGGGAGAAGAGAAAAGGCAGTGGAAGGGACAACACAACAGCCTAAAAAATAATCTGGGGGTTAAGTGGTCTTAACCAGTTGGGTGGTGCTGTCAACATAATCTGCACTGCAATTCCACCACACAGCAGGACTACCCTCATCTCTTGCACAGCAGAGTTTTGTTTTGCCTCCGGTCCTTTCTGTGCTCATTTCTTCTTCCTGGAAGCACCCAAGATTCTGCAGAAACAACTAAACAACTCCCTCATGGGGCTCATCAGAGCCCAACACCCAGAAGCCCTCCATGCAGCCTGGGTGGGACTCTGGCTAAAGCACTGGTTTTGCCTAAGACTTGCAGGAAATGTGTTGAAAACAGATGTTGTCACAAAACATAATGAAAACAAAGGATTTGGACAGGAGTGCTTCAAGAAGGGATGATCAGATGCCTGATATGAATCACAGTACAGATCCCGATAGGTAAACTTGCTGCTCAAAAGCCAAGACCCGCAGACCAGCAGCCAGCTAGGGTGGAATCTCCTTTCAGCATGCAAGATGGGTTCAGGAGGCAGATAATAAAGATAACACAAATCCCACCTACTCCTAACATCCCAGACACATCACAACATCTGTGACCTTGCAGAGTGTTTGAGGAGAGGGCCACTCCCCCACCGCCTGAGCAGCAGGCAGGGTCTCCAGGAGTGTCCTGCTGGACTATGCCTTTAGCGCTCCAATTGCTGCCCTCATGTCTGTCTCCCTTCAGAACGATTTTCAGATCAGTGATGGCCACTCTTCGCAGCAAAATCCTTGTTCACTATGATTATCTGATTATCTCCAATCATCAGTTCTTTCTGAAATCAGAAACTGGCACCAGCTTGTTTACTTTGACACTGATGATCAGTCAAGCAAAGCATCAGGAATAACCACCTCATGCTCCAGGCACAGAACCCTGACCTCCTTCCCTGGACCTTGTGCAGATTTTCCAAATGGCCACAAGCCCATCAGATAACTCTCTCAGGCTCTGTTAACTCACCCATAAAAATAAATGCAGAAATTTGGTCAAGACACTACAGTCCTGTGAGTCTTAATTGATAAATAGAGTCTCAGTTGGTAAATAACCAATTTTCACATGTTGGTTATTTATCAAGCAATTTCAGGGGAGGAATGAGGGTGAGGTTTTTTGTTTGTTGTTTTTGGGGCTTTTTTAACACAGTTTTACATTATTCTGACAGGCAAAACTATTGGTAAGGTTGCCCAAAAATTGGTTCCTACTTTGCATCAAATTGATATGAAATAACAAAGTCATGGGCTATAAAATCTTTCCTGCCCTCTCCAGTTTGTTACAATGAATGTAAAATCAGTAATACTGAACTGGAGAGGGAAAGAACCCCCTCCAGAACCCTACAGCCTAGTGATGCAGCCACATTCCTCACAACAGAAAGGTCTAACTTCAATCCCAGACCCTGAATCAAGCAGCACATGGGCTAAAGGTGGCCAAATAGATATCTGAGCATCTAGAAAGAACTCAGCTTCATTTTTCTGATATGAGCAAAGGCTGGCAACCAGTTAGAAGTGCATGCTGAGGTCAGAAAGCAGAGCCTGATCAATTGGCAAGTCTTAGAAGGCTTCACAGAATGGCCATAAAGGACCAGACCTTATCTGGCAAGAAAGAGCAGAGAGGAAACCTTTCATTAGGGTCTGGGAGAAAAAACAGACAAAAGACCAAAAAAAACCCTAGAAAGCTTCTGAGACATTTCTTTTTATATTTTAGTTATGCTTAAATTGTGAAAACAAAGTCTCAAGGTTAGGCTTGGTTTTGTTTCCATATCCAATAAACAAGCAAGCCCATAGAATAAAGTCAAGGTTGTTTGCCAGTCTGAACAGGACATGAGCACTTCTCCACAGGATGAGCTATTGTAGGAACCATGTCACTGGCAGTGACTCAGCACCCCAACCTGTCTGAAGGACAGTGAGTCTGCAACTTTGGGAAAACGCTCTTCCCCTGCAGGGTGGTGAGGCACTGAACAGGCTCCCCTGGGAAATCATCACAGCCCCAAGGCTGCCAGAGCTCAAGATGCATTTGGACAACAGAGTGGGATTGTTGGGGTGTCCTGTACAGGGCCGGGACTTGCTGATCCTTTCAACTTGCTAGGTCCCTTTCAACTCAGGATATTCTGTGAACTTCAAAACCTACTGGAGAGGCTTTTTTGGGGAATTCAAGAACTAACACTTGAGGCCTTCAGAGCTTAGTCCCACCAGTGTTACTTTAGCAGGGTATCAATTTTATTCTAATCTTTCAGAGCTCCAGACCTCAATAGCTGAGCATCCAAAGTGTACACAGAAACAATGTGTGCTATTCTTTCATCAGATTCTCATCAGTTCTCCACTTCCACACTAAAAACACAGCAAGGAGTCATAAGAGCATCATGACAACGCCACATTTGAATAGATTATAGAACAGGAATATAAATATATCAAGAGAAAAGAAAAGCAATTACAGTGTTCATTAAGTTTTAAACACCCTTTTGTTACTGCCTCCTTTACTTGCTGTAAGTGTTAATATCCACTCACAGAACAGGTGCTTTGCCTCTTTTTTCACGACCACCCTAAAAACAATTCAGATATAATCAATGAAGTTCCATATCATTTTCCACTTTCTTAAGTGAAAAATCAGATTAACTGTGTTCTTAAACCACAATAATTTCTTTCTCTAAAATATGGAAAAATCGTATTTTCATTTCCACTGCATGTTATTCTGAAGCTCAAAGATCTTAACACATCTCTTACCAATAAAAATCCACCCCAGAAATGTGATTTATTAGAACTGAGGCCCCAGTCTGATAAATTCCAGGTTTTAACAGGAAACAATGGACACACCAACAGGACAGTTCAGGCTGCTGGCAACCTTAAGGTAACCCTTCACTGCCCTCAGATCACTATGTAGTTACACCAAGCTCACATCCTGGGATAGGCTGACCTTTGGGAGAACTAATCAGCCTGAAAGGAGAACAACTAAAAACTTTAGTGAAAAGAACAGGGTGAAATGCTTCACAGGCTCCCAAGAGGCTGCCTACTTTTTCTGTTCAAAAAATATCACTTCTCCCAGCTGTTTGCATTGTCCCCTACCTGGAAGCTAGATTCAACAGTATATGACAAAGCAAACAAAAAAAAAGGGATCTGAATTATTCCATGACTGATTTGCCTGAAGCAAGTTAAGAAATGCTCCAGTGAACCAGCAGAGCTGCCAAGGAAACAAACAGTGCATGGGTGTAGTGACATCCCTCACTGTTACAACACATTCAAACATAATTCATCCTAATTCCTTCTAAATTGGTTTAAATGAAAGGTCTTTTGTATCACTGGAAAAACCGGCAGAATTGCTGACACACAGTTCTATTTTTCAGGCTAAAACCACAGATCTGTGTATCCACACAGGTGGATAAACATGAGGAGATCCCTGACTTCTGTAAGAGACACAGAAAACACATTTTCTGTGTCACCTCTGTTATTTTACGGCTCCTCCAAGCAGAAACCCTGTCATGGACTTTATTACATTCCAAAATCTGTGGCTGTGAATGGACTGGTTTTTTTTAAGAGGGAAGACAGGGCCTCCAGCATGTAAAACAAATACAGCATGAAACACATTTAAACATGAGCAGCAGAGGGGCCTTTTCTACATTTGAAAAATCCAAAGCATTACAGTCTCATTTTTTACTTCTGCTTTTTCCAAGGGCCTTACTACTACTGTCTCAAGAAAAAGCCATAAACTTCCTATCTCATCTCATTCAGACATCAAGGGATCCAAGCCATGGCAAGCAGTTTTGTGACCAGAGTTTGTTTCTTATTATTTACATTGCTGAAGGACAGATTAATCATTTTAACACACCATAAGATCTCTTTTTTTTTCTGAAGTTATGCTTGTGTAGCCTGAGTGCCAGTAGGACACATCTCTGGAGCACTGCCAGGCTCCTTTCCAAGCTGCTTTCTCTCCCTATCTTCACTATCATTTATTTTTAATACACACTTCCTGTTATCAATCTAATATATCCATGTATTAACTAACTTCAAACCTCTCCTCTTCAGGTAAGCATTCAGAATTAAAAGACACTCTGAAATACCACAAATCAAGACCAATCCTTCAAAGTCCCATTCAGGGCTTTCCAGAAACTCTGAGTCTTCACACAAAGGTGTACTGAGCAGCAAAGGTGGTCTTGCTCCTCATTCTCACCAGGAACTGCTGTGATACAAGGTGTACCCGCCTATCCAACAGCCCTTATAGGTGGCGAAATGTCATTAAAAGGTAACACCTTTATAGAACAGCATCCCATGCCAAACCTGCAAGCAGCAGGAATTTAATCTTCTGCTGTTGTATCTTTCTATTCTCACACTATCTATTCTTACTACCTCTTGGCTAATTCATGAAAAATTTGATATTGAATCAATGGGTATTTCACACTGCTTTTTTATTGGGTCTTCTTCTAGCCAGTCTCTCCACATGAATTAACCTGTAGCTTTATCTTTGCATTTGAAAGTTTCCAGGTTTCTAAACATGCTATGTTCAGATGCCTGGCCTTTTCTCAGGAATGAGATGTGACTGCCATTTCCTTTCAGGAGAATGGAAGATGAAAGGACTTAGCTTTTCAACACACCAGCTTGAGGTATCTGACACATTCTGTAGAAACATTTTTGCTGGATCAGCAACATCTTTGTTGAATCAGGAAAAGTGTGCAGAGCTCCATTAACATACAATCAGTTAGTGGTAACCTTACCTTCCCGAGTTCTGAAGTCATCCTCAAGGAACTTATTAAAATTGCCACACAATCCACAGGTCTTATTATAGTGCTTTTCTTGAAGGAGTATCTGAATGTTTCCACTGGCATCAGTCTTCACCACAAAGCCATGCTCATCACTGGATATTTTATAATAACCCGCCTCCTTCTCTATAAATATACCATTGGAGGCAAAAGGTACGGAAACCCTGTGGAGAAAAAACAGGGAATTCTCAGCATGTGATACACAAAACCCATCAGGTTGTTTTCTGCTAGAATAATAGTTCCTAGAGGTACCTTTTTTCTTCCTGCATCACAACTCCATCTAAAGAGAGATGAAGACTGAAATATTCTCCAAGATACACAGAGAAACCAATTTTGTCCCCATCCTGGTAATCACCTGAGGAGATGAAACACAACCAAATACTCTTAGTTCTGGGACTCAGGAAGACAATTTTTGGCCAGTAAAAACCTATTTTAAACTATGACCAACACAAAACAGTTACTACTGAGTATAAAAACATCTACCAAAGCAGTTGGTATGAAAGTTACATACAGTTTTGGTACATATATCATCACTTCTGTGCCCAAGAATAACTCTGCAGAGGCCTATGCTAATTCCAAGGCCTTCTGTCCTAGAAGGCGGGATTTTTCTTACTGGTGTGGTTTAGAATACAGAAAAAATTTGTTCTAAAGGGTTGTATAGCTCTTATTCCTGGACTCAGCTTTAACTCAGCCACATCTCCCTGAAAAACACAAAATTAGTAAAGGTCTTCTTTTTAGTAGGAGTAGTAAGAAAATCCCTGCTTCTTAGCAGCTTATTTATGGATGAGCTACATTACCAAAGGATAAAGAAGCCCAGGAATCCCACTTTCCAAAACAAGCCCAAAAAACCCCAATACAAACCACAGACAAACAAAAAAAAACCCAACCAAGACCACTTTTTATGAAGTGGTCCATCCTATCTGATAAAGGGGAACTATTTGTCTTTTTTTCCAGTGATGGACCCCAGTTCAGACTCACCTAAGAGGGTGAAGGAGTGCTCGTGACAGTCCCCAGCAAGGAGGTAGCTGCAGTACCCAGCAAAATTGTACAAGGAACCATCAAACGTTTTGATGTGATCATTCCCAAAAAGGCTGCAACGGGCAACTGATGACTCCTGAGGTGAAGCCCCTGATAACCCTGAGTATCAAAACACAACATTAACCTGCAATTTAAAGCAATCATTTTGCAGTTCAGGAATTTCTCTGCTAGAATTTATCCCCACTGGTGTCCTGGTGGCTTCCAGGTAGACGGTAAGCTTGGCATGGCAGTCCATATGATCACAATTGGTTTTTGTTATTATTATATGCATTACTGAAATGCCTTTTTTATTTCCACCAGCCCAAACCTTGCAGGAGTAATATAAGTTCTGATGCTTTGAGGAATGCCATGTGTTCATTTGTGCATGCCTACAACCCCACTAAAGCCTATAGGGCACTAGGAAAGCCCTATATCTTGTTCAGTCAAACATTCCTGACTTCAGAGAATGTTTGGGACTCAACACAGTGCCTGTTTCAAGGTAAACAGACAAAAGGAATGCCTTCAGCATGGTGAGAATAATCCCTGAGTCAGTACAAAAAGGGGAAGGGGGGGCTCATATCTCACAAAAAATAGTGAAAATATATTCTAGTCCAAACCTGTTTTCTTACCTGTGATTACAGTGCCCAGCAGTAGGCTTGTTTGCAGCACTGTCAAGAGGAGCATCTGTTAAAAATCAGAGAGACAGCTTAGAATATTCTTCATTTGAGACATAGTCTGTTTCATAACTCCTCATCACTTTCTATCCTTTCTTTATAAGGAAAATTATTGTTGAGGCTCTGCAACATTTCAGAAAGCCATAATCCATGCAGACAGTTGTGATAATTCAGCTGCCCTCCATCCTGCTTTAACTAGATAATCTAGGAGAGTTATCAGTTACTCTTTGCCAGCATTTTCACTTCTCATAGCATGGAATTCAGTTACCTCCATGGGAAATGCAACCCAACACAGACACATATCCCAATTCCCCTCAGCTAACACTCTGCACACAAAGCCTTTCAACGCACAACATTATTTCTCAGCCAGCCTGATGTAAAGATGCACCCCAGACTGGCTCAGCCAAGCTGGCTCCAGTAGAAGTCCCCTCTGCAGCACAAGATTTGCACTCTGCCCAAACATCCACAAAGGGAAAGAAAGAACATAGCAGCCAGCAGGTTTGTTGGCACACCATTGTAACCACATAATCCACTGATTTCAGGGTGATAACAGGCTTGAGATCAGGGGCAAGAAGGAAAGGGAGGAAATCGTGCAGAGATTAGAGACCAAGGGTGAAAATTTTCATTCAACAAAATCAGTTTTAGCATTGCCTCCTCCTACGTTCTAGCACCAGAACGTCAGTCTTTGTTTTCCGTATGTCTATAAACTACCTCCAGGATGACCAGGCCTTTAAAAATGATAATTAATAATAGGATATGAGGGTCATGCAGATTGTGAACTACATGGGTTCAGTGGCAAAACATCAACTGTTAAGTATGAAAGCTGCAGAGAGCTCTATCTAAGGGAATTAATTTCAGTAATCATATAAGCAACTACAGAAGCTTAAATATACTAAAGTTAAAATATTAATGCCAGAAGACCAGACACACCTTTTCCTAAAGGAACCATCCAATTAAAGACTAGAATGCATTTTGCAAAGACAAATTGAGATATCAGGTATAGACACACACTTCTTATTGCTGTTAGTTATGTAGGTCCAACTCTCACTCAGATAAACAGACACTGAGTTTGACTCATACAAGACAGGAAAAGACTCATAATGCTGCAAATCCCAAAGTGACATAAGGCTGCAAGACAGCTCAGAAGTACCAACTGTGTGAGAAAACCACTACAAAGAATGGTGAAGGAAACAGTAAGCATCATTATTCTCAGAATACACACTCGCTACTCGCTACACAGTGCATGCAGTTATTGTGGTGAATCAGATATTACTGATCTTTGTCAACCCTTTTGTTTTACAAAGCAGGCAGAGAAAAAAGGTAAGGAATAAATCCCTTCCCATCAGTCCCCATCCACCTCCCACTCTGTTCTGAACTGCAGATGGAATTTCCCCCAATTCTAATGGACCAGGTGCCACTAACAAATCACAATACAATCCAGTAAGATCTGCCAGTATAAAACCATCTACAGTTTTATCACTGGCTTAATTAGAAATGAATGTACCTTCTTCTGCATCAGACTCCTCTTGCACATGAGCAAAAAACTCCTCCAGTTTCCACCTCTAGCCTACATCATCGTTCCCCTGGTGCTTCAGAAGTCAAGACTGACTTGGAATGACTTTGGTCTGAAATCTCTTGTTTTTGTACAAGCCAGGAACTCTTGTTCTTTTAAGAGGAAAGATAAAAATGCAGACGTCACATCCGCCTGATTCTCAAGACAATAGATGAAATTGCTATCGTGGAAATCAGGCACTCTTAATTGCCAGGAGGTACAATGAAGGGAAATAGTTTTAAAAACTGACAGATAAAATCTCTGAAATACATTTCACATGCGTATGTGTGACAAATCTCACTGGTTGAGCCAACAGGCAGCATATGTATTTGACAGAACATTATTCAAAGGGAATAGTTGGATGCTCCCCACCTCAAAGGCCGCAGAACCATTAAGCATTTTTTCCTAAACAACTGCCTTGAAGGAGAAAGAAAAATACAGAGCTGGTAATTTAGCTAATTCAGGACTCTAATTCAGAGCCCTGAATTTATTGTCTAGGTGAAAGAATACTCAAATTTTGCCACCTTCAATCAGAGCAACACATTTGCTCCTTGAAAAATTCCTCTGGAACAGCACATCCTGCTCTGACTTGTTTGCAGAGTGGGCACCAAATCTATGGGCATATGTACAGCACTGAGCAAAAACAAAAACCAGAGTTTGTCAAGTCTTACTTGACTTTCCATGTCCCATTCCTAACATTTTCAACAACTTCTAGGATTAACAAAGGCCTTAGGAGGCAACACACTGCACTGACTGGGAATTGTTTTCTCCTCTTGGATCCAGCTGCCACATCTCAGCAGGTCCTTCCTAGCCCTGAGAGCATGAACATGAGTGATCACAGACAGATGTTCCCTAAACCTTTCCTTATGGGAATGCCAGCACTACTCAGGATAGGGGGAATCAGATCTTCTATGACCATGGTCTCTTAATATCTTCTCAGTTCTAATCCTTTCATTTCCTGAGCCCCAGATAAGTAATTTCATTTAGCAACTTCCTCTTGCAGATCTAAATCCAGCAGGGCTTTTTTTGTTTGGCACATAAGGAAGGTAGTCTGAGATTACCTGGGAAAATTCCTTAAAAATAAGAACAGTGGTCAGATAAACTCAGACCTTGTGACACTTCTTAAGTGTGTTAATGACCTTGGGGAACATAACAAACAGAATTAATTGAGATAGACACATAAGGAATAAACTTCCCTTTTTCATCCTGTCTCTTTTTTCTCCCCCCAAAAATAAGGAAATGGTAATTAGTGAGTGCATTTATTGACTGATATTGTACAATGTTCAAACACAAAGCTTAGTGATGCTTGGGTATTTCTCACATGTAATTTTCCAAACAATACACCTGAGACATAGGAGAAAATATAGAAACAGCTATGAAGTGGTGCCAAAAAAACATCTATAGTCCATTCTCATAAACAGCACAGGAAGGACTTCTGAGAAAAATTATCCATAATACTGTTTTTCATTGCTTTGTTCAAATAGAAGGCTGCATGCAACAAGTCCTGGCCCTGCTACAAGTATGTTTGAATTGAACGATTCTATCCTGGGCAAAGTCAGTTTGCATGAGAATCACTTAATTTCTGCAGGCAACTGCACTGATTGATTTTCTGAGACCTAACAAAAGTGTTCCCTGCATCTGGAATAAACAGAAACCCCAAATGCCACATCCTCTAATGCCACACAAAAAGTCAAATGAAGGAAGGTGCACTCAGAAATGTAGGAAAGGACAGAAAGAGAAAAGATAAAATTGTGATTAGAGGTAAGAAGCAACTTCTCTGTGAGCAGAGAAAATTTCCAGTCTTGGAAAGTCAGAGGAATTATAGAAGGTCCTTGTGTGTCCTATTACAAGTAGTACAGAGAAGGTAGGAAATCAGTGCTCGTCTCTTCTCCCAGGGTAAAGGCTGGGAGCAAGCAATGAAATCTCCAGGGAGTTGTTGCCTTTAAAGCACATAACTGGAAGGTATCAGCACAGGTCACTGTGTCAAGAAGGAGTCAGACAAACTAACAAAGGGCCCCTGCATCACAGGGATCAAATCTCAGGGATCAAGTGCTGAATCAAAGGCAGCTTTTGGTTTAGAAAGTCTTTACCCTGCTGTGTGTTAGAAGTAGAAATCCCATCCTTTAATGTTACACTTCATTTCTGACTTCTCCTTTCCTAAGCAACTGCTGCTAGCCACCAGAATCCTGCTTTTTGGTCAAAAAGAAATCCAAAAAACAAACCAACAAAAAACACCCAAATAAAATAAAATCAACTAGACACCTTTCTTTATCCTATCCCAGTCTGCAAGAAGATATGTTCCAGTGTTTTCCACAAGTGAGATTCAAATTAACTTCCCATTACCGATCCAACAGTGAAACAAAGCAAAAGGACCAGGAGAGGGGAAAAAAAAACGCCAAAAAAAAAAAAAAACGCCAAAAAAAACAAAACAAAAAAAAACAAAAAAAAAAAACCAAAAAAACCCCAAAACAGGAAAGGGGGAAAAAACCCAAAAAGCAAACCAGGAAAGGAAAGGGGGTGCTAAAGCTCTAGTTCCTATGAATTGCAGGGGCTTTAGTGCATTTTAGGGGTCATCAGTGCTCAGTTCCTTTTCCTGGCACAGCTAATGATCATGGTTTAAAGAAAGACACCCCTCAGAGAGGATGGGAGGCACTAACGACCCTCACTTTGCATTTGAAAGCCCCCAGCCTCCGGACATCCTTCCATAGGTTGGGAAGTTCACTCGGCAAAGCCAACACTTGAACACTCTCCCTCCTGACTGGGCAGGGAAAGGCTTTATCCGAGATAATCCTTTTTATAATCCAATTTAAGTCCTTTCCTGGTGGTAAACTCACGGGATTTCCAATTTCACAGCCCTTCCTGTGGTTATGACTGGGGTTAGCCAAGCCGTAAGGACCACAGGCTGCAGCGGGTGAAGCGATGCTCTTGGCTGCTGCTCTTCAGGCTCCAAATCTGCCAGGTGGCATCCCGACCTGGAGTTTATGAGCCAAGGTGCATCCCGCAAGCCCTGCGGTCTGCAGGATCACATCAAAGCAAAATACCCCGCCTCTATATGCAGGGAATAAGGACACTAGAGCTGCACAACATAATTTTCAGCTGGTGCCAGCTAGTACTGCAATGCTGAGGTCAGCTGCACTACTCTACTCTATGCTGGCTGAAGAGCCAAAAGCCTCACACATTTGCATTACATTACAAAGAGCCGCCAGAAGTTAAACAGAAGGGCAGGGGGTGAAGATGATTTTTCGCCTCGTCTGTGGGCGATTTCTTCCTTATTTGAGGTATCACCGCGCTGAGACCCGCCCGACACGGCAACTACGCGGCATTCCAGCCGCCTCCTGGAAGAGCTTGAAGACAGGCGGTCACTTCTCTCTCTCTTTTGCTTGTTAATGTCTTGTACCTCCACCCAGGGCTGAAATTCCCTGCATACAGAGAGCCAGCCAAGGCCAGTTCAACGATTTCCTCCCCCATCCCTGGAATGGTGTTTTTCCTATTCCCCCCCCCCCCCCCCCCACTCCCAACTAGTTAAAAGTCTATAATCTTATTGGTTTACACGGTGTTTTTACAGGCACAAGATTTTGTAAGGGTACCCCATACATGTATGTTATTCACAATTACCCTGTGAGAGAATTTGGAGCCTGTTCTGGAGACAGCAAAACATTTCAGGATCTTTGTCATAATTTAACATCAGCACTGACATCAAACACCAACCACTCCACCACCACAAAATCACCATCAGGCTGCTGAAGAAAAAAAAAAAGAAAAGGCAAACAAAACATAAAACGCAAAGGAGTTTTTCCATTAATATAATAAGAGAAAATGAGAGCCTGTATTATGCAGTGTGATATCAAGTCAGTTTTCCAACTCCGTGCTTTAAAAGCAGTTCATCCCTCCTCTTGGGATTAAATTTGTCCAAATGCTGAAATGTCTTTAGCTGAAACCATGTAAATAATGCCATTATAAAACGCTATAGCCCAACACTTCTGGGCTGCAGGTTTGTAAAACAGCTGCAGTAACAATTCACCTGGTGACTGTAGATTTAGTAGAATAATTAATTACTAAATGAGCCAGTCACCCTCAGATACACAGAGAGATCTCCAAATCTCAGATAAGAAAAATGTCTTCAGTTGGTCTTTTAATTTTTAATCTGAGGTTTAATCAACCACGATGAAAGCATGCATGTGAAGATATACACCAATACCGACACCCACCTGCATATATCCACTAAATAAATTTGTCCTGACAGGAAAATATTAATATACTGAGAAAGGAGGAAAAATAAACAGGAACAGCCAAAAGACGGGAAATATCCTCTTAGTGTGGGGAGACAGATGAAAATAAATAGAGGAGGGAAGCGTTCTTTCTCATGTGTGTTTTTACAAAAAAAAAAAAAACCAAAGCTCTGACTTTGAATCATCTATCTCGTAAGTGCCTGCGATTCTAATCCTAAATCACAACTGATCATCCAAATGAACCCAAGAATTTCAGCAGTTTTGGCAACTGAAGCAAGAGCAACAGTTTCCCAGATGAGAATTAAAATGCCTGACTGGTTAATTTTGCAGAGCAAGGCTTTGCCGTTACAGAAGGGAGCAAACACATACCCCGCGCTGTTGCTTTGAGAAGCAATTTCACCCCTCTCCCCTTCGTGCAGTAAGACAGAAACAATACTTTGTGTATTTGCAGCACAAGCATGTAAGCAAGGACAAATTAATTAACATTCTCTGCTCCACACATAGGGCTGATCTAGGGCCCTGGGAGATTTACTAATTAAGACACAGGTTTTCTTCCAGGGTCGCAACTGTTATAAAACGCCCAACTCAGGAGCCAGGTGGAGCTTCTGTGTTCAAGGCTGACCCCTATAGGTTTGTCCCAAAGTAATTATTTTTCAAACAAGAACAGCACCAGGAGATCATTTAAAAATTCAGCACAACTGTTAGCAAACTGTTCTGACAATTAAAGCCACACCATGTTAAAAACACTCACTCTAACTCGGTTTTCTGCTACCCTAAGCTTCAGACAGCACCTTAATGGAAATTTAAGAAACATCTATTACCAGGTTTTCTCTACATCCCTTCCTGGATAATGAGTTCAAGACAATTCTCCACCACCCCCTGTTTAAGTTCAATGAACTGAGCTTCCAGATTGCCTCTCTAAAGTGCATTTCTCTCCACTTTTTGTGGTTTTCACAGCTCATCTCTAACTGCAGATACCAGAGCTAGGGCCAGGTTTAAATATTTAACACTGTTGCTATTGCCAGAATGCAGCATCATCCATATCCCTTCTTCCCTTCACCAGCATCTCCTACCACTTCAGCTGTTTAAATAGCACAAGACAGGGATGGATACTATCAATAATCAGAAACAAAACAGAAGTGTAAATTATCATTTGGCAACGTATAATCAATGTGATGAGTGCTCAGTTGTTGGTGTGTTTTCTACTCACCTAAATGACGGTATGTCAAATCTTAAATCTCAAATCTTTAGGCACTTAAGGCATGCATGATTGCATCAATACAATTTGCCAAAGTTGTGATTTCACTAAAGAGCTGTAAGGTGTGTTACACACTGTGTTTTTCATAAACCCATCAAAATTATGAATTCGACTGAACTGCAGAGAGATGCCAGTTCCCACTGAATAATAGCGTGTTTCTGAAAGTCTTCATCAGGAAGAATAATCTTGGTCCCTTAAGATTGAAATTTGGCCTATGGAAATTCCTTGCAATACCTTAAACATTTTTAGCATTATCTTAATCACTTTTGAAAAGGAAAGAAATCATATCCATACAAAATCTATTTCATTCATTTTTATAATGCCAAGGAAGAACCAACTCCAAGAAAAAGCAGATCACTAAGACAAAAATCACATGGTTCTCCTTCTGAAAGGCTGATTTACCTCAGTACAAGACAGAGCATGTTACTCATTGTGGAGGACAATTAAGTCCCAGAAACATTCACTGCTCTGCTGGGAACAATTGACACCATTATGTGATCAACAAATCTGTGTCTTGTGTGCATTCTCCACCACCATCCTTTTTTCCTGCAGTCATCCAATATAAGCACAAGGAGTAGGGGGGAATAAAACGGCAAAAAGCTCAGATAGTGAAATTTTCCTCATGTATTGGTATACAGTACATACCCTAAAATCACAAGAGAAGATATCAATCATAAGACATCAACTACAATACAAGGACTCTAAAATTCTAGAATATAAATTGTCTCTCTCATATGCTTTTTGATTCTTTTCTACCATCAAAGATTAGCACTT
The DNA here is from genome assembly GCF_035770615.1 of Melospiza melodia melodia. Classification (NCBI taxonomy): domain Eukaryota; kingdom Metazoa; phylum Chordata; class Aves; order Passeriformes; family Passerellidae; genus Melospiza; species Melospiza melodia. The sequence goes on from NC_086197.1 coordinate 24,027,674, forward strand.
ATAAGATTTTTCTCCTGAAATGTGAAGGGTAGAGGCTTCAAGATGAAAAACAAAGCTGAGACATTCTCAATAATTTTCAATCTCTACATTTAACATCAAAATAAAATATAAAACTGTCCAAATACTCTACAATTCCAAAACATCCTCAAGCAAGTTGGCAATACGGATAATACAGGGACTGGAGTCATAGCATACCCTGAGCTGGAAAGGACCAAGGATCATGGAATCAGCCTGATGTCACCCTAATTCCCTATAACCCTTCATGCCCAACCCATCAGACAGATACTCACCCCTCACAGACTGGAGGTAATGGACAATGTGTGTGCCTTTCTCCACTGGACTGTTCCTAAAACTAAGGAACTTTATAGAAATTGCATTAAAAATTAAAAATACTCTCCAAGTTTGATTTGATTTTAAAAAAAAATGCACCAAGTAGTCCAATCTTTTTCCATTTGCCATGGGACAAGAACTGTACAAAACTACATCCTAATAAAAATTTAGTTTTTTAACATCGCAAACCTGAGAGATGCCTTGAACTTACTATTTTATGAGCCCATGGCCAAAGATTTTATTTTTAGAAGCACTATAAAAAGACAGGAACTTGTGTGTTTAAATAACAAAATCATGGCCATAAATTGTTCAGAAAACACCAGTTAAAAATTAGGCTTCCTTTCTTTGTCAAACAAAAGAAACTGGAATATACTCCTTTCTCCTTCTCTTGTTTAGCAGAAAAATTCACAGTATTCAAAGGGACAGTGCCTGAAGATATTTGCAAGCATGAATATATCTGTATATTTTATTGTCTTTTTATTTCTGTTCACATCCTTTTGGTTCAAACAGTTCCAGAAATCCTCAGGCCCCAAGGCACCTACATACCTGAGCTATGGATCCCAGCAGTCTGCCAGGCTTTCTGGAAGGACAGATTCACACATGGATATGGAGAGATCTCAGGAACATTAAGGCAGATTTTACAGAATACACAGAATGGCAAAAGTCAGGTTTAATTTGAAGCTGGTGGGATGAGAGGAGAATGCACCCACCCTTAGCATTTGGTATTCTGGTAGATTACCATGGTGGCTGCAGTGCCTTTCCTGCTCTTTCCTACCCCATCTTCCAACACTGGGCATGAAAATCATCTTCCCTCAAATTTCCTTCAGAAAATGAACATCAAAGGTTTCTAAAAGTCATCTTCAGCCATTTTACTTTAATATAGACTGTTTAATTAACATGCTGTGACACCCATGTATTCATCATTCCATGTATTAACTCTTTTTTTCTTCTCGTGGTTCCCCTGGTTTAGGAATCACATCCTAGGTCACATCATCACTCTCAGGTGACAGGAGGCAGAGATGCACAGTAGGCACTGCTAGAGCAGGTACCACACTCTGAAGCGGTCCAGCTGGAGAAAGATTGTCCTTCTCGGATGTCCCGGCTAACTTTCCAGCACCGGTAGCAGTACAGGGGCACTATCCCAATCTCTATGGTTTGGGACAGCACCTAAGGCAAACGCTCTGTGCTACGACAGCAGCGCTTCCTTGTGGTAGGACGTGGCTGGGCTTATGTCTACAGCAGAAATAAGAAAAGAGCGCTCTCCAGCTGCAGTGAATGCAAGTTTACTGATCCCAGGGGAAACCAACAGCCAACGAGAAAGAGGGGGAAGTTACAACAATTTATAAGGAGAGAAGGACACAAGGGAGGAGTCAGTCCCTGGACAAATAGGGTTTCAGAGGGGAGTGGGATACAGATGATTGACTTTGGGAGAACACCAATGGGGATAAATTGAGGGTGGAGCCCCGGCCCCTGAGCCAATCACTCCACACTCTAGTTAGAAGTTTCTAGAGGGTTCCAGAGAGAAGGGTGGGAGCCCCGAGTGATGGACAAGGCACCGGGGAGGGATTTGAGAAAGGGTACATTAATCTCCAAGGCAACTGAGGAGGAGTTGGGATAACTGGCAGCACAAGGGAGGAAAGGGAGAACCAGGGCAGAACCATTACATGATAGGGGGGAACAGAACAGTCCAACTTATACAGACACAACAACACTCGTTGCATAAAGACAATTTTATAGCCATTACAGTGATAGAAGTGCCTAAACTGCTTCCTAACTTTTTACTCACAAGTAACAAGCAGCCACTAGTTTAATTACAACTCTAAGCCATAAACTAAAACAAGTTTCACCTCAGCATGAGGGAGAATTTCCTTATCTTGGGTGTGGCAGAGCACTGGAACAGCTGTCCAGGGAGGGTGTGGAGTCTTCCTCTCTGGAGACATTCCACACCCACCTGGATGCATTCCTGTATCACTTGCTCCACGTGATCCTGCCTGGGCAGGGGGGGTCGACCGGGTGATCTCCTGAGGTCCCTTCCAGCCTTAATTATCCTGTGATTCTGTAAATAAAGGACTTCTTTAAGATATAGAGCCATCAAATACTCTATACAGGATGGTGGCAAAAATAGAACAACTACCCTGTAAATAAAAAACATTGAAAATACTTTATAGCCATTATAAAACACTATAATATAGTCATTTCTTTGGGAAAACATAAAAAGAAAGAACAATAGCTTCTAATTCTCTAAATCAGGACTACAGTCACATCTTGTTTATTGAAATACAACACGGAACTTAGTTCTCATAAACACACACTGATTTTCCTCCAGATTCAAAAGCATGGAGCCAATTGCATAAATCTCAAAATGAAAACACTTTCCACACTACATTTTATTTTATTTATAGAGAGGAAAGAAAAGGAGTTTTATTATTTTTTTTTTATTAAAAAGTTTCATTTATAAAGAGGAAATAAAAATACCTCAATTTTAGACCCCAGGAACACCTACAAGACCCACAGCCCAGTGCCCCACTATGTTAAGTGCTGCACAAACAGGACAAAAAACTGTCCAAACCAAAGCATCAGTAGGAGTACCACAGAAAGAAGGCTTGAGAGAGGAAGTCATGCTAAAAAAATTACACAGATCATTAAGCAGACCTCAGCATGGTGTGGGAATCTACTGGCTTTAGAAATAAATAAAGCTTAAAATATTTTAACACTACTTTCAGCTATTTGTAGCTTCACAGTCTAAAATGTGTAACTTGAGTTAAAGTAAAAAGGACTGTTCAGAGAAGAGAAAGCAAAGAAAGCATTCCTCAAAGAAAAGCTGAAAAGCACTGGAGCCTGTATTTCCAGTAACTAGAACCAAAAAGAATCAGCCTAGCTTTGGGAGCAACAAAATTACTAAATCACAGATTTAATCCCTCCAGAGACTTAAAAGCATCCAGGTGCCATATTTGTTAAGCAGCAGAAAACATTTCATATGACGTTTTGTTATGCCCAAAGCTCTGTGTGCCACTACACTATAGAAGAGCTTAGCCATGAAGGTGGTTCTGGAGCAGTGAACTCAAATTCATGCTGAGCTCCTTATATGGGACCGGGTTCTTTCAAATTTCCTGGGCTCCTGGCTGACAGCAAGGAATTAACAGCACTGGAAAGTAAAATTCAAAGTATCCTAAAGATATGTACTTAAAGCCGAGTTTAAACTTTATTTATATACACATTTTATTATATATTAATTCTTCAGCCACTTTTGACCAAATCGTGAGGGTTTATGTACTCTCTCAGCAACCCTGGGGAAAGAGGGAATCTTGTTCCCAGAAAAGGAAAACCGAAGCACCCACTCACCAGTAACCACAGCATTGCCTAACTATAAACCACTCCATGTTTGGGTTTTCCCTGACTGTAGTTTGTAAACAAAGAAGGGATATATAACTCTGCTACTGTTTCAAAAACTATTTTTATATGAACAGACATATTTTTTTTAGTGCTTCACCTGGAAAATCTGACATGGGATTTGCAAAGTTCCTGTCCTGCCTCCTGATCAAAGAGGAAGAAGCGCAGAAGCACAAAGTCTGGAAATTCCCATTAGACCTGTAAATCTTCACAGTCTGGTGATAACTGAGCTAAGTGGGGGGGGGAGGGGGAAGGAATTAGATAATTTTGCATTTTCAGAAAGTTTTCATCCCAGTTCTGGAGGCCTCCTGAGATCCCTTGGAGTCTAATCAACCAGTGTGCTGAAAAATAAGGGAACTGGGCAATTACACCTGAACCAAAAGTGCCACAAGCACATTGTACCCTCTGAAAATCTAGAATTTTCCAGTGATAATGCTAGAAAGCCACTGACCAACTCAGGAACCACAGCTCCTGTCAAACAGTGTCCCTTCTCATCAGTTAATTTGCTTAACAACTAATGCACTAGGAGAACAAAGACGCCATTTGAAGGACTCATGGTGGGAACAAAGGAAGGCTTGTGAACTTCCCTAGAAATGCCACTCAACCATGCACGAAGATCACTCTGATACAGATGTTCTGGACAGAATAATGCTTCCAGCTCTTCTCAGTCTGGTTTTATCTGGTCACTGTTGAATTGTACCAGAGCTGAGCAGTTCAGTGTCACCAAAAAATGCAAATACTACTCACAACAACAATCCTGATGAAGATTAAAATGTGTCATGGCAAGGTGATCTGCTCAGACCATCACCTCATCAGGGCAAAAGGACAAAACAGGACTGCAAGGACTGCCAAAGACATGTACCGTATTGGTTCACTAATTTCTGTGGTCCTCCTGGCTACCAGGAATTTTAGGAATTTTTGTTTCATGTTTTTCATACACTGCAAATGACTTGGAGCTGGCACCTTGGTGCTGTTTTCAGTCTGTGCAGCACTTAAAGTGGGGACTGGGTCCACAACTCTGCCTTACAAATAGCAGCAGCACCATACCACATAGGGAATAACAAAAAAGCCACCTAGAACAAAACAAAGTCAAAACTGAGCTCTGCCACATGCATTGAACCTGTCAAGTTTAATCCCATGGAATGGAGAGAAGGTAAAGCCTTTGAAAGTGATGAAATACAAATTCATACCTAGGTAGACTTTACAGACACCAAGGAGCTAATCACACAAATTACATAAATCTTCATTTAGATAAAGCTTTGTACACTGAAATGAGTAAAAATACAGTGCCATAGAATGAAATACAGCTTCACACCCTTCAATAACAAAAGCTGGGACTATTTCAGAGAAGATTTTAAGCACCAGAGGTTCATGCTGGCTTGCCTCCTCCTTGTCAACACACCAAGCGCCCCTCAGATAAGAGTCTACCAAGGCCACCTCACTTATTTACAAATAGGTCATTTGGCATATTTGGGCCCCAACATTCTGGGACAATGCATTTGTTAGCTATTGCAGTGAAAACATGATGGTTCTCAACCATATTTTCTAGAAGTCCTTTCTGGCCTCCTCACCAGACCAGCCAAGACCCCTGATTCTTGCTCTCTTTGACCATTTTAACCAATTAACACATCCTAGGATGTTCTGTGGGAAACAACAGAAACTGTTGCACTAAGCCAGAAGAGGGAGTGTAACAGATCAAGAAACAGGAAAAGAAGGAGCACAAAGACAAAGCACTGTGTGTCCCACACAGTCACTGCCAGGAAGCCAGAGACTCCAAAATAGTCAGCCTGGGTTAAAGAAGTATACTGAAAAGCTCCCTTCAAAAAATGCATGTCTGTACAAAACAGCAATTTTCAAAAATCCTTGTTCACAGAAAGATAAGGATAGGCAGCAGAAAGTTTTTCCCTGTGTTAAAGAAATCTCCGAACCCAGGGCCTAACAACATGCTCTAAATGCCATCTGCTGAGAAGCAAAAAATATTGAGTAGAGATTGCTTTTTGGGGAGATGGGTACTTTAAATCCATCCTGCTCTATGGGAAGCAGGAATAAATATAAACTTCTCTTGCTGGTGTTCGAGAGGCTGCCAGGTCATTTCTGACCTTAATAAACCATTTCTACCAGAGTAAGAGCAGAGACAGAGCAGGAAAAGGCCAGCCCCAAGCACCCTGAGCTTTCCAGCCCAGCTGTGTTCACTGGCAGAGAGAGGAGGGACAAGTTCTGAGGGCTTTCCCTTGCCAGGTGCCAGGACTTTTCTCCCTGACTCCTCACTTTTCCTACTCAGCAAGTTTGTTGTTACCCTTCTGCAGCTCCTGCTGCCACAGAACCAGTCTTGCTGTGGGCAGTATCTTGGCACATCTTCAGATACAAGGAAAACTCCCCTTCTGACAGGCACGAGCCCCTGGAGCATCATGAGACCAAGTCCAGCAGAACCAGATTAAACCTGAGGTTTATTAATACCGATTTTGAGCAGAAGCTTTGCTCACTAGACAGCACTAAATTTGCCAGCCCAGGATATGTCAGGGTGAGGTTGCTCTGAAGCACAACTGTATTTGCTATAATCCCAGATCACATGCTGATGTATTAAGATAAAAATGTCTTTGAACTTTTAAATTTATTTCCCTGGATTTCTTTTTGGTACTGATTCAAGGCCAATGCTAGGATCACTGTGATAAGAGAAGGCAAGTTACATTATTCTAACTGTGCAAATACAATTCCAGCTGGTTTGGGGGAATATTTTCTCTGCAATTTTAACTGCGAAGTTTTAAAATTACAAGAGCACACCTGGATTTCGAACCAGTGAAAAAGTACCTACTGGGCTGGTGCTAGCTGTGCTGAGGAGCCCTTGAACTGAAAACAAACCAACCACAAATCACACTAATGGGAAAGCTGTCACTTCTGGATTCAACCCTAGGAATGAAATATAATAGGAGAAAAGAAATATTTGCTTTAGGCCCAGGCACAGAAAGTAAATAATCTGCAGAGAGACTGATATTCCCCTCCTCCCTTTTATCCCAGACTAGAGATCAGATCTTGTTGTGGTGTGCTGTAATGTCCCATTTTGGCCTTCCAGGTCACTTTCCCAGGTGTGCCTATACCTCTCTCCCTTCCCCCTTACCCCCATGCTGAGTGAGTCCTGTCACTCAGACTTAACATTCCAGCAAGGCGTCGTGTGGTTGGTCAAGTTCAAAGGATGCCACTCAGGCCCAGGGGTCATTGGCCTGTCTGGGTGTCATCTTCCCCTGAGACCCTGCCCCTCTCACCTGGTTGGTGGCTCACCTGTACCTCCCCTCCCCCTGTCCCTGAGCTTAAAAAGGTCATCAGACCATGCGGTCACGTTCTGTTGGAGCAGGTCCTCACGTTCAGACCTCTGTAACCATGGAATAAACCTCTGGACATTAAACCCTCCAGCAGAATCCATCTCCTTTTTCTCTTCACCATCGCCTGAAGCTATTCCTCCTGAGGTAAACGGGGTCCTAACAAGCCTGGACTTGTTCAGTGCCCAGCTGCAACCACCAGCAAGCCAAGGTATCTCTGGGGTGAGACACCGCAGTTGCTGCCTTTGGCCCAGCAGCGAGGGTCAGACTGGCCCAGGCACAATCTAACTGGTAATATTGGGAGCCTTTTTTTCCAATAAGATCTGTTGATGTTAATGAAAGGAAAGAGAAAAGAAGGAAAAGACAAACCCATAACACAACAAACAGAACAGCTACATATTCCTTGCAGACTACACATATCCATTATACCTATTAAATACATGAGACAATTAACCAGAAAATCAGACACCTCAATCTATCCAGTGTGCCTGGCAGTGTTTGATGGTATTGGCAACTCTCTCCAAAGCCTCACAGGCTTCCAGCATTAATGAGCATGGGGTAGCTAGGTCACCATCTCCTTGTAGAAGGTCGAAGAGTGGTGCCAGTTCTTCTGTGGTGAGGCCCGGGAGAAGTCTGATCCACGTAATGATGCCGTACAGTTGTTGCATGTCTCTTAAATGTATGGGGGTGCTCGTTGACGGATAGAGTTTGAGGCACGATGGTGTCACAGTCATCTTTTGTGAAAAATCCTTTCTTTAGGATTTTTCCCTCTTCTGGGAGGCTGAGGCCCCAGAGAAAGAATGTAAACAATGGTTACCTGCTGCTGTGGGATGCAACAGGTGCACCTGTGATTGGCCCATGTTGCATGTTTACATTTAAGGGCTAATCAAAGACCAAGCTCTTTCTGGGACATCATCAGCGAGAGCTCCTTTGCTTTTCACTCCTTTTCTATTCTTAGCATAGCAGCTTCCGAACTTCTCTCTCTATTCCTTTTAGTATAGTTTTAATGTAACTTATATCATAAAATAATAAATCCAGCCTTCTGATCATGAAGTCAAGATTCTTGTCTCTCTCTTCACCCCTGAGGAACCCTTGCAAGCCTGGCAACATGATGGTCCTTCCTGTTATTAAAAACCTGAGGAATTTCCATGGGCTTGATAGCTGGATTTTCTCCTGAGCTATCTGAAACCCTGCGCTTTCAACATCTGCAACAGTCTTGGAAAGTGCTGCATCTAAGTCTTGCTGGAAGCACAGATTAGTGCATTGTCCACGTAATGTAGGATTATAGCTTCGGGAAACATTTTATGCATTGGAGATAGTACTTGTGCGACAAAAGTCTGGCAGAGCACCAGGGAATTTTTCATTCCCTGAGGCAAAGTGACCCAATAGTACCTTTTGAAAGGTTCTCCATGGTTGACAGATGGGACAGAGAACGTGAACCTGGGAGCATCTCTGGGGTACAACAGGATGTTAAAAAAGCAATCCTTGATATCAAGCATCATTAGCTGCCAACCCCAGGGAAGCACGGAGGGAGAGGGGAGGCCAGGTTGTAGGGGGCTCCTGTCCTCAATAACCTCATTGACCTTACATAGGTCTTGGAGCAGGTGCCAGTTGTCTTTGCCAGGTTTTTTAATAACAAAGACGGGGTGTTCCTAGGACTAGTGGATGGTACAAGGTGTCCCAGGCACACCTGCTCTTCTACTAATTCATGGCGCACAGTCAGTTTCTCTTCTGGGAGGGGCCACTGGTCCACCCACACTGGTGTGTTGGTCTTCCAATTGAGAGGTGGGATGGTGCACTCTGCAGTGGCTCATACTAAAAATCCCATTGAGGGCTGGGGATACCAAGGTGGGCTACCCACTGGGACAAAACATCCCTACCGAGCAATTTAATGTCAGAGGAAACAACAAAAGACCAAGTGGTGGCAATCTGCCCCTCAGGCCACTCCATGCACCAGGTATTTGCTTCTCAAATAATTGACAGCTCCCTCAATGCCAGAAATTGTGCCACAAGGGGACACCAACTCCCAGTCACAAAGCCACTCTGTCTTGGGAAGGACAGTGACATCCGTGCCACTGTCTGCCATCATGTTCAGCTCAATGGATCTTCCTTTTTGGGAAATAACAAAAGAAATGAGTGAAATTCTTTGACAAATAAACATTAAAGTCAACATCATCATCTAAATAGTCATGTCCAGATAGAATATACATTTGGGCAAAAGGGGACGCTTTGAACAGAGTATAGAAGGAGTCATAACATTTTATTGCAACCATGATTTCATTCCCAGGATCGGTAATTACTACTTCAGAGAGGATGGTAAGTTTTTCTGGTGTATGACAAGTGTCTCTGAGGAGGAGCATGGTGGTGATGCAATCGTGGTGAGGGGGACTCAAGTATCCTGCAGAGACCCTTACCAGGTCCTCGTCAGCGAATAGCAAATGGATAGAGCTATATAAAATCCAACAAGTGTCTTGGTTCAGATTGTGGGTTCTCCTGAAGAACCTGAATCCCTCTTCATGGCTCTGATGCTGGGAAAATGAGCCATATGGAAATTGGGTCTCCTGGATGGCTGGGAGACTTTGGCGATACAGCTTGCTATTTGGTGTCTCTGCGCAGGGCCACCTCGCACTCTGCCATCCATTTCCTGGATGGTGCGGGTGCTGATAATCTCCAAGCATTATTGAGGAAGACATATATGTTTGATTAAAGCATCTAGGGGACAAATGAGGGCAGTTAGTTAGCTTGGAAGTGGCCTAATTTGCCACAGTTAAAACACTTGACATTGTTTACGTTCACCATTTCCTCCCCCCCTCCTTTACTGACAACCAATGCCAAAGTTGTTCAAGAGAGGAGGCCTTAGTGTGACCATCAACCATCTGGGGGATGGTTGGCTCGGGCTCTTGAGGAAGAGCTCTGAGGATCTTTTTCGTTTCTACATTGGCATTGGTCATGACCATTTTCCTCAAGAGCTCATCCCTGGCCTCAACATTATCAATTTGATGCTCAATGGTCTCTTGGAAGTGGTCAACAAACTTAATGAATGTCTCTCCAATCCCCTGGTAGATTGAAGAAAAGTTCTGGAGGGTGGTAGTTCCATCAGAGGTCTTTAAAAGAGCAGTCTTTGTAGCAGCTTTGATATCATCTAGAACATCTGTGGGTAGCATGACCTGGTCTTCTGGTCTGAAGAACTCTCCCTCCCCTGCTAAGGCCTCAAGGCTTTCTTCCCCTTCTCCTAGCACAACACTTATATCATATTTGGAAAATATGGGCTTTAACAGCTTTTTCCATTGCATCTCCCATAATAAAATTTCAGTGGGAGAGAGTAATGCAGTGGCAATATATCATAAGTCATGAGAGAATAAGACGTGTCTAGTAAAAGTTAAGTCCAAAAAATATTTTTAAAATAAGGCGAGCTGTGGTCATAATCTTTGGCCACCTTTCTCAACTCTTTCACCTCGGCGTAAGGAATTTGCTCCCATGGCAGTTCCCTCCCTCGTTTTACAATGACTGGTGCTGCAAAACAATCAAGATCCTGCACTAAGACCAAATCACCCTCCCGTAAGGCTTCCTCCCTGATTCATGTCCAGCTTCCTCCCAGTTTGATGGTGCTGCTGGGGGTGCTACCGTTCTCGTTGTCCTTGGAGGATGTGACCAGGCAAGCTAGGGCACGGAGTCTCCAACTGACCGGCAGGACCCGGTGACTTGGGTCCTGGCAGAGCAAGATGGCCTGCTTCCAGCCAGGCCTACTTCCAGTTCCAGTGGTGCGAGAACTGGAAGAGGCTGGAAAGGGAGTGGCAGGGCCTGGTGGTCGGCCTGACTCACCTACTGGGGTGTGGCCTTTCTGGAAGCCAGCATAGCCTACAGGAGGCTCACCTGAGGGTGTGGTGGAAGGAACAGAAGGGGTGGGTCCCAACAGTAACACCATCAATGCATTCACAACCAAAGGGCAGGACCCAATTCAGGGGTGGGGCTTGGTGCATGATGGATGGGAGGTGGAGGGGCAGGGATGCAAGGGGGTGAAGGAGGAGAGACACCATTTTGCGGAGGATAATCTGGGCACTCAACTGAGTGGCTGGCACTGTTTTGTACTTCACTATTAACATTTTTAGAACTGGGGATCAAACTGGGAATCAGGGAGTTATGGACAAGGGAGTGGACAGAGCTAGGGCTGGAGTGGCCAGGTCCAGCACAACAGAGGGACTGAGTGGCACAGGAGGCAGCAGGAAGTAGGTGACAACCCTGTGCCTGTGGGCAGGTTCTGGCTCCCATCCCACTCACAGGGGAAGCAGGGTTAGGATCGGGGAGGGAGGACCACGGGAGAGGAGAAATGGGGACCCTGTGTTCCTGCTTAGATTTTACTAACTTAAGAATTGAATCTAAAATAGTATAAACTTGCCCACTTCATAATTCCCCTTAACTTGTATATAATCAATGCTTCACCCAACTTTACCCCAAAATGAAACCAAAGAAATTACATCCCGAGTAACACCAGAAAAATGTTCAAACAAAAGGTGAACAAAAGATTTAAGGTCCCTCTTTAAAAAAGAAACATTTCTCAAAACCAGGGTAGCTTTAACTTGAACATAAAACTCTCACTGGGACGGGACAGACAATTATCCATCTTTCCCCAAAACCCAAAACCCCACGAGACAAAAGAAATAACTTAAAAGTATAAGCCTGTGTCTGGTGCCCTCCCCCAAGCACCTGGCAGCCTTCACTGCAAGCACTCACCAATCGAAGACACAGACAGGTGAAAGGAAGATGCCTCGGAGGGGCTGGTGGGCTCCGGTCGGTCCTTTGGCTTCTGGAAGCTTCCCCTGAAGCTGCAGTCTTCACTCAAAAAAAATAAAGGGGTGCTGACAGGCCAGGAGCAACAGTCCTCACGAAACAAAGGAAAAAGATCCTCCTGGAGCTGGTCCCAAACGGCGCTTTTTTCCTGTCAATCCGAAATCACAGATCCACAGACTCTCAGGATATGCTCTGCAGGACTGGACAACTGCCCAGGGTCTCTGTTCGGGTGCCAGCTGTGGGTGGCCAGAGTAGCTTCCCCAGGCAGGTGCTGTCAGGGTGCCGGTAACACCGAAAGCATCTCCACTTTGGGGTGCCTTGACAACTCCCTCAGCCCACCAGACACCTGAGGCTGGATGGTGTAATCAAAGCCTCACCAGAGAAAACTAGAAGACTCCTCACATGGCATATCCAGCAGGGTTTATCAAGGGAAGACCCAAAGGTCCAGGTGGGGTCTGGGTGAGGAGAGAAGCAGAAGCAAGCAGGAACACAACCTCAGCCGAATGGAAACCAGGGACAAAGAGCTGGGAGCAGGCGTGAGGCCAGGCTATATAACTGGGGAAGGTAGGAGGGGTCAGGGTACAAATTATCCAATGGGAAAGGGAGTCAGGGGTGGAGTTAAGGTGGAGTGACACAGGATATGCCAATGGGGGAGCAGAATGGGAGGAGTCTCTCAGGGAAAGCCAATGGAGGAATGGGGAATACAGAACTTTCTGGAACTGGGGGACGAACAGCAGTCAATTGACACAGCACATTAACAAGCAAAGAACCACGGGGAATTGTGCGGGTCTCTTGCCCTAACTTAAACAGTGGTGTCCTCCCATGGCATTCCAGGTTCATCTTCTCCATGGCTGTCTCCCACACCTCAGTTTAGCTGCAAGTTTTCCACACATTCCTTGGAGAAACTGGTGTGGGGGTGTTCCATATAGAAGGCACTTTGTGAAATTACATACATAAACATCTGAGGATTGAAATAACCAATTATCTCAAGCTGGACACCTAAGAAATAGAAAGTCACCCACCCTGGGCTTGAAGCTCCTCAGAAAGCACAATTCCCCCTCTCCATTCCCCACCAATTCCTGACCCATTACACAGCAGCCAGGGCAAGGCAAAGAACTGCCCCCATTTAGGTGCATGGCCCCTGACTTTGAAAGGACCAGAACATATTAAATGGCAAAAAAACCTACTAATAAGATCCATCACAGATATCACATCATTGGCAGTGGGTTTTTTAGATCATCTAACTTCAGGCTTGAGCCCAGTTGGATCAAGCACTTGAACAACATACATTTAGATGCAAAAATGACAAATTACATTACATTAATGTAATTTGAATTACATGTGGAGACTTTTTGAAATATGCATTTCTAATCCAGGTACTCAGATAGGATGTGGGACTTTCCTAAAGGTTTTGCTTCCAAGTGACAGCTGAGAGTGGAAAACCCAGTTTTGACACACTTGTTAGTTCTGGGGTTAGAAAAGAATAGCTGTGTAGTCAGATCTCACAGCCTTCTGAAGAATATATTGCAGTCATCCAGAGCTCTAGTATCTGGCAAATCTTCAATATCACATACTTGCTGACTATCCTAGTGTGCTCCAGGATAATGCTGAATTATGAACCCATTATGAACACTTTTGCACGAAGTGTTCCCGTATTCTTTTCAAAAGACTTCCCTCCTCCACCCAGAAAGTTAAAGAACAAATTAAAGCCCTGTTGTGGAAATACAAAGTTTGTGGTTTAGCTAAGAGGAGTGTAAAGCAGGGACAACATAATTTCATAGATAAAAAAGGGATAAACCAGCAGCTCTATAGAGAAATTAGAGCAAGGAGGGTGCTGAGGCTACATGAAAAAAAAAAAAGCTACGTCTCTCATCCTTCCCATTCAAAGAATTGAGAGTGAAATACTGAGGAAATGACAGTTTCAGGCAGAGTGACAACTGCTATGCCCTAAACTGCAAACTCAAGCCATACCCACAGGGAATACGCCTACTCCTGGCATGTGATAGGCATCAGGATATCCATGCCAGGTCAAAGGGTCCCATTCTGCAGGTCTCTTAATTTCAAGGTGGAACCACAGTAAATCCATTGTTACAACTCATGCCACACTCCATTGGTTTCTGATCTATTCCCATTCCTGTGTCTCCACTACCTTTTATGATTGCTAAATTCACCAAGGTAATCTTAAAGAAAATCAAACACCTTTTTCAGATTATTTTTTATAATTTTCTTCTGAATAAAGATACTTGGCAGAATCTTCGAGCTTAGCAATTCCAGAAAAGCCCTTAATTCCAAGTATAGAAACTTAAATTCAGATATCCACACACCTGAGTCACTGCTAAGCATTGTTAAGAGACCTTTATTTTTAATGAGTGCAAAGCCCTGTGATTTGAGGACATCTGAGCACTATAGCCTAAAGTCAACACCAAACTCTGTAACTGAACAAAATAAATCCTTTCTTGCTTTATATAGAGCTGGCAGGTTAGAAATTCCAGCCAAACATTCCTCAAGTATCTGTGATGAGTCACAGCAAACACTGGTTACCTTCATGGCAACAAGTTTTCATGCAAGTAATGGAAGGTAAAAATTAAATCACTAAAAAAACATTATCAGAAATCCAATTATCAGACTTGATATCAACTAGACATATCAGGTTTTACACCATATTGAAGACCATACCTAGTCAGGCAGAACTGAGGTTTGTTTTGTGTACAGGTGTGTCCAGGTTCAGATATACAATAGGTTACTTTCAATTTTCAGGAACAAGTTGATTTGTCTTATGAAAATCTAATATCAATGTACTCACAAGGAACCACACAAAGCCCCCCAGAGAAGTAGGAACACAGTATTCTCTTAGAAAGGTGACTTACTACTCAGCATTTCTTGAAGTTTTGGAGCCATTAATAGACTAGAACCACATGCCAGTTTTAAGACACACCTCACAGTCTGCCTCTGTCTACTAGCATTTGAAGACTTGGTTGTTAGAGTTAAAAATTCCACTCCTTTGTTTCCCAAGACTCTCTGAAAGGTCTACTGCTCCTATATTTTTCTTTTTCCTCAGGTCTGGGTCTATTTTATTTCAAACCTTTATCTCCTCTGTGATCTGATGAGGCTATCCCTCCTTCCTCCAGAAGGGGTTTTCACAGATTTTATCAAAGCACCTAAAATATTTTTAGAGAATAAGAATACCTAGTCTAGCTCTGAGAAAGCACACCTTCAACTATTTCAAAGAATTCCTGAAGAGGAAATTAATCCCCCCTGCATCAGTTACACTAATTATTGACATCTTTCCCCCTCAGTATTATAGTTATGCACAGTATAAATATAATTTCAAATTTAGTAGCGAGCTGAACAAGATGACTTCTTAAATCAAACCCAAAGGATTTTAACTGTGTCAATGCAAAAATAACCAAAATAATATAATGATGCTTATTTACAACCTCTAACTTCTCAGGTGGTGATTTATACTAGAAAATATTTTTAAATTATTTAAAATAAGAAAATAAACAAAACTTCAGACTTAGAGAACGCAAGGCTGCCTCCTTGCAAAAGTGGAAAAAAAAATCCAAAAATGCACATATCATTTCTAAGGAGGCTTTTAGCCCTTACTTCATTGGATAGTTATAAAAGGGATGATCTTCAATTATGCCTTATCTTGAACCTTGTTTTTATCCACTAGTTTCATCAGAGGTCTAATGAAGGAGGTTGTGGCACTCTGTTTTTAGTACCAAATTTAAAACCACCTATGGGTTCACCAAACAAACAAAAGTCCAATAGTTTTACTCCTCAATAAGAAAGTTACTCATACTATGCCAGCATAGAACATAAGTAGAGCAATAGCCTTTACAGGAAGATTTTCAGTTTAACATAATTCAAGCTGAAGTTGAGAGAGGAAGAAGCACAATGCCAAAGCTTTAAAAATATCCCTTAGTCTCTGAAAACCTTCCCATGAAAACAAACCTTCTAAGGCATACCACAGGGCATGTATGGTCCCAGCTCCCTTCAGGAGGGTTTAACTAATCATCAGTTAATTAATGGTGATTTGAAGCACTTGGAGAAGTGTGTCCATCATTTCAAGGCAGTGTGATTCATAACAAGAAACATATGAGAATAATTGTAAGCTTTAGTAAAGTAAACATGTTTATAAATATGTAAATATTGTAAGTAGTAAATATGTTTACTTTCCTATAAACATGTTTACTATAAATATATTTACTTTACCCACTACATCTTGTCTTTGAGGAGAGGATGTTACCTTCCCCCTGAAGGTATCATATGGAAAAGGGAAAACATGCTCAGCAACCTGTTCCTTCTTGAATATTATGCTTAGTTGCTGGATTTAATGAAAATACATTCACTGACAGAACACTGAGCAATCAGCTCAAATTTGGTGTGACCTCCTTTGTCTAAACTGAATCACAACCTTCAAAGTTTCCCCATCTTGGCTTTTACACCTTTTACCTATTCTAAAGAGCAGCCCCACTACACAATATATTCCTTTTCCATGTCATTCGTTGAACTCTTAAGATTTTTCCAGGAAAGGTGGGAATTGTTTCCATTTTACAATATTTGTAAAGTGTTGTAAATCACAATCACAGATTGATTGTAGCAGCCTTATTTCTCCCTTATGAGCTGGAAGACACAGATTGGTTTGCCTCAAGCAGGTCTTGATGATTTATGCTTCTCTGTTTCCATCCCTGAAATAAAAAAAATAAATGCCCAAGGAAGCACAGGCAGCAAAAGAATCAAAGCAGATGGATTTCAGCAGGCAAGATCACATCCATCACCTGTACAAAGTCTCCTTCAAGAGCTTCCCATCTGATTTACATTTGACAACAGCAATTGGGATTGCTCAAAGGCTCCAAAGTGCTGAGAGCAGCAGAGGCACCATGCTTTTCATAGCAGCTGGGGTGAAATAAATTACATAACGTTGCATATACTCACTGAAGGCCCACCCACTACACTTTGCCCTCCACTCTGACAACATTAGAAACAAACAAATGTAAAGATGGCAACACTGTATGACACTGGCATTGTTCACCAAAGCTTGAGAAGATACTCAAGTACCTCCTGGTAATTTCAGAGATGAATGCTCATCTACACTTTAAAAGATGGGCCCACAAAAAGCACACTTTGTCAGCTGATTTTCAGCATGTAAAATAGGTGAGATGATTAGAAGCCTCCCTTCATTAAAAGATAAGATGCAGCCCAATACCAGTGGCAATTAAAGCTCTGTTACCAGTTTTCTTATGGATAACAACAACAGGCCTCCTGTGACATCAGCTGGGATGACCCATCCACTGTGATCTAAAGCAGCAGTTCCCACCTGCAAACCCTGAACATCATTCCAGGTCTGCAGGAAAAATTTTATGAAGTAAAAAAAGAGAACCTGGTGGAAAGGGGAAGTGATTTTTCACAGGCTTCCCAAACTATGGAGTAATCTGTGGTGTCATCAGCAGGAAATGACCAGAGACCTCACAAGGACACAAAGAGTCTGTAACCAGAAGTATGTGGAAACCCTATTCTTGCTCATTTGACCATCTCACAGAAGCTATTAATGTTAATGATCTCACTAGAATGGCAAAAAATAGACAGTTCATTTTGAAATATCGTTCCATACCACTTTTTTTTTCTCAGAGACCTCACATGACATCTTAAGAACTGACAGCTTCAAAGGAACAATGTTCATTACTGCAAGTTCTATTCAGCAATATTTCCTCCTCATTTCTCAAAACAGTTAGAAGAAACTGAAGGGAGAAAAGGAAAACCACCAAGAAGAATTTAAGAACTAAATTGGAGTGTGGAGAGTAAGGAATAAGAAGGAAAATTCAACAGAATAAAAAACAAAGTTCAATCCTACAAGCAGCTATTTTTAAATCCGCACACTTTAGACCATGCATAGCTGCTTTAATTACCAAAGAGTGAGTTTAAGAGCAAGTTTAAAACCAAATCCATGTTTGGAAAATGAAGTTGAAAACAAACCCAGAAAGCAAAATCAACCTTATCTAGTCCAACATAATTAGACCTGTGTTGGAATATATGTTTAGATCAGCTCCCTCAGATGAGTGCTGGTTCAGAATTAAAAATTATTTGACTTCACTTGCAAGTGCTGTTTGGTTACCCAGAAATAAAATCCTCTCCCTTGCAGACAGGGAGGAGGTTACTCTGTGACAGCCTATCTAAAATAGCCACTAAATAAAAAAGTCCTTCTAATTTTCAGAAAGGACAGAGTTAAGGAGCTTTTTTGTGTACCAAAACAGATCTTAATATTAAACCATTACTGCTAAAATTGAAAAGCATCTAGTAGGTTTTGGGGTTTTTTTAATTTTTATGTATGACTTTTTTGAGTTTTGGACATTTTTTTAGTTCTTGGCACTTGCATAAAGAAAGCTTATTTTCACTCTGAGAGGGCAGGAGGAAAAATGTCCTGAAACACTTTCGGATAACTGAAAAATGGGGGGGAAACATTCCCCCTTTCTCCATTGTTGAACATCATTACTTTTCCTGCTTTCTTAAATTGACTGAAAGGTAACTCAGAATTTCATTTTGAAATTTCCAGAATTTCAAAGCTCAGTTCCATAACTAATGTTTCTAGCTAGGTATGAAAAATATTTATACTTATACATACAGAAGGATTTATAATACAGTTAATTGAGACTCTGCCAGAGTGTTCAGATTACTTTGCACCAGAAATTTAAATTGTAAAATTCTTAATGGAGCCATGAATCTGATTAAAAATAACATCTTGACAATTTCCTAGTCATCCACCTGACAGCACTGGGAAGAACAGCCTGAGAACCCCCTAACCTGTGCTCTATGTATTCGTGAAACTGGGACTGCCAGGGGAATTTGAGGAAAACACCTGAAAGTCTACCTCTGGCTGGAACAGAACAAAGACCAGATATATTTTCAGATTTGAGACCATTGTTACTAATCATGTTTAGGAGGCATTTGAACAGTGCCCTTAATACCATCCTTTAATTTTTTGTTAGCCCTGAAGTGCTCAGACCAGATGGTTGTTTTATGTCCCTTGTAAATGAAATATTCTATTCTATTCTATTCTATTCTATTCTATTCTATTCTATTCTATTCTATTCTATTCTATTCCTTTGAAGAGGGAAATAAAAGCATTTAGAGAGACTATTAAGACTGTTGCAGGTGGCTTTCTTGTATGTCAGACACAGACCTAAAGCCATCTCACTCTCTTCTAATGCTGCCTGTTCTTCTCTCTCACATGTGCTAGAAAAACCAGGATTATTTTTCCACAACAATCATAGCTGAGCCTCACATACCTGATTTTTAATCTGCCACCTAAAAAGGTTTGCCCTAAGTCCCCACACACATCACAGTGCTGTATTGTGGCAAGGGAGATGTGTTACATCATGGGGCCCAGTGCACAAGAACCTGACTAACCTGCCAGCACCTCCCTGGACAGCAGCCACAGCCTGTGGCCCCACTCCTGTACCCTGCTCCTAAAATAACTTCACTCAAACAGAAAGGTCTGACACATGCAGACATCAACATAGCAGTTAGATGAATCACCCTTGGAGCTGCACATATGTTACAGCCATGATTTCCAAACAGGCATTTTGCAATCTTCCATAGTCGCAGCATTTGCTTGGTAAAGCTTTGGTCCCCCGTCCTCCAGTCACAAGCTTGCTCTTACACTGACCCCAGGTACTAATGCTATGCATGAGGGGCTTAAATAGTAATTTAACTTGAAAAGGAATTAAACCATGGGCTACACTTCCAGTGATGTCAAACTGCTGCTGTGAAAAATTAAGGGGCATCCAGACTATTTTTTGGATTTCACAACAATTAAAAAAGCAAGTGTGTTTCCTTCTCCCTAAGTAATGGTGACATATCCCACATCCCAGAATGGGCCAGGCTGGAAGGGACCACAGTGACTTATCTGGCCTCACCTCCCTGCTCCAGCAGGGCCATCCCAGAGCACAGGGCATAGGATTGTGTCCAGAGGGGTCTGGAATATCTCCAGTGAGGAGACTCCACACTCCACTCTCTGGACAATCTGTTCAGTGTTTGGTCACTGCACAGAGAAGAAGTCCCGCCTCCTGTCCCAGTGGAACTTCCTGGGCATCAATTCGTGACCATTCCCTCTTTTCCTATTGTCCAGCACCACCAAGCAGAGCCTGGTTCCATCCTTTTATCACCCTTCCTTGCTCAAGGAGTCTACTTTCATCATTGGTAATAGTAAGGATGTCTGAATTATTTTGAATGGGTGCTTTGTGGAGTTTTTGGAATTTTTGCTTTTTATCCCATGCATTTTATCTCAAAATTTTAAAATTATAACTGATTACAAAGCAATTTCATAAAGGTTCTTAAGTTCACATTGAGATTTTCCAGTAAAATGATAACTGATTATGAAACAATTTTCTATGGGTTCCTAAGTTCATATTGAGATTTTCCAGTTGCTCTCTTGACATTATCACTACTCATGCATCATACACAAATGTCTTATGCCAAATATTTGCAAGGATGTGCCCAAATCACTTCTTAACTTGTTTAAATCTCAGTTAAAAAAACCAAAAAGGTGCTTTAAAAACAAGGAAAATTATGAAATCTGGTTTTGGGTTTTCACTCCAGTTAAAGCAGAAGACCTAATTTCTCGTGAAGTCCCCCGGAGTTTTGGGGTTTCTTCAAAGCCTTTCTCTCATGGCAGAAAGCAGACACACTTCTAGGATGCACAGATTTACTCCCGGCATGAGTTCTTCCAGAATCTATCTGCTATGGATACCAAACACCAAACACATTTCTACCAGCACTGGAAAAAAGGCCAGAGCTTTCCACATAGTGTTATCAGCATAAGTGACCCTGTGAGTCATTTTTGCAGTGACTCATTCCATTTTGCAATGGAATGCCAATCTTGACTCTCCAGCTTCAAGACCAACCTCTCCCTCACAGCCCCAGATGTGGAAGGAACCACTCACCCATCACCATTCCAAAATATTGCCGTGTTGAACCAAAGTACCTTAAAGTTTGTGTGGAAAGGTGAGACCAGAAGTAAGGCACTTTGTGTTACGTTCCATGGACAAGCTCAAGAGTTTAGAATGACCCAGATGACATCAGCATAGGGTCTGTGACTTCCCATTCTTCTTTCCTCTCAAAAGCCATCCCCAACTCCCTGACAGCAGAGAAGTGATGTGTTTGTACGGCCCCTCTCTTCACCAGATAGACAGATACAGTACAGTATCACAGTCACTGCTAAAAACCCAATTACTGAAGCTAAAACGCAAGCAAAACAACCTCTAGGTTTTTTCTCTTGTGTCTGGCTTGTACAGTCAAAGATGTTATTTCTCTACAAAAAACAACACGTTGGTATTATATTTCTCCATTAACTGACACTCAAGAAATCTATTAATCCCCGTCCTTTGGTGGGGAAAGCTTTGTACTTTCTCTCTCTGCAGTTCCAACCATTTATGCCTAGCTTTTTAAGGGAGCTGAAACCTTTTAAAAGACTTGGAATTCTTTATGCAAAGAAGGCTGAAGGTCTCAAGTCAGCTGACACCAGTCCTTCCACATGTTCTAAAGATAGTGATATGGGGAAAAGAGGTCAAGGAGGCAAGAAATTCTGCAGTTCTTACCAGAGAATCCCACCATCCTTTAATGCAGTCAGGAGAGAAACCCCTACTCTCCTTTGCCTTCCTATATTAATCAAAGGATCAGGGTCTTTTGGATTGTGCAGTCTGAGAAGATCTTTCCTGGTGACAAGCAAATGCTTCTCCTCTTCACTATTGGCTCAAACATGACATTCAGTTTCACATTTAAGCAGGATAAAATAACTCAGCCTACCTGTAGAGAAAAGCTCTAGAGATAGTTAATGCTGTGTCTTGATTATTAAAAGTGTAATTTTAAAAGGGTTTTGGTAAATGCTGATTTCTTTTTATCAGCAATAGCCTGAATTTGCTTTTCTTTGTGCCAGTAGGACAAAATAACACTTTAACCACCCAGGGCAATTTTAAATGCAGATAATAAATATTTCATGCAAAATGCCTATTATCCCATGGAAATACAAAGTTTCAAAATAATAAATCAGTTTGAAGTATTTCTACAAGGGTCATGAATTTCCATTAGTGATTTCTATTATGCAAAAATTTAGTTGATTACTATCTCATTCCACTAGTCAGAGAAGTTTGGGTGTGGTCAGAGAATTGCATCTATGAGATTGTCACACCCTGGAAGAGTGAAACATAAATGTTCTCTCCAGATCCTTCGTATGGAATGAAAAAAAAAAAAGCCACAGCATTATTTTCCTTCCATATTCTCAAGAATACTAAAGATGCACAAATGCATTTCACTTCCTCATAACTTAATTTGCCAGGTGAATGGGGAGTGTTTAATTTTTTACAAACTCACTGGAGGTTTTTGTTGAACAGGTCCATTTCTTGCCTCTGATCAAAAGGTTACTGCCTGTGAATTTTAATGAGAGTTGCTTTAATGCAGTATAAGCATTAAATGATTAATAATACAAAGGTGGGAGGGGAGTTATCCAAAGTTCTTCTGTGATCCTTAATTTTCGAAACTTAAGGGAAGCCATAATACTGATGCTAACTAAAAGCATAAATTCCTAATGGCAAAGTGACAAAAGAAAACCAGTCCAAAAGTCACAGGGAAAACCAGTCCAAGCTCAAGACTGAGACACAAGACCTCCCCTTGCTCAGTTTCCAGTTACCACAAGAATGTAGTCACATGCATTTGTTAATTCCATCCTTGCTGGATCTATATTGGCCACCAGCCTCCACCCCTCTACTTCCCTTTATTTTATAGGAAAGGTGTTCCTGTTTTGTAACTTCCTCTGGGAAGCCACTGCTCAAGCCAGGGGCTCCCCCTCCATATTGCCGCTGGAATGTGCTGCATCTTATAATTTATTTTGGAAACAAAAACTCCAATGTGTTTTTATTTGTATTTCAGCGTGGCTTGTCTGTTTTTACTGTTCTGCTTGGATATTTTTTGACTCTTGATACCTGATTAATTTCTAATCCCATAGTAGGAAATTAAGGTACAAGCCCTCAATTTTCATCCCTGAGCTAAAAAGCTCAGAAGATTACAGGAATTAAACTATGCTGTAAGTTTATCTTGTGTGAGAAAACACCCATTTAAGCTAGACTGATGTATTCATTTTAAACTAAACATCCAGCAGAGGCAACAAAGGTGATGAGGGTTCTGGAGCATCTCTGTGGGAGCTGGGCCTGATTAATTAGAGGAGCTATAAAGGGGATCTCATTAATGCATATAAATATCTCAAAGCAGGTGTCAAGAGGATGGTGCCGCAGATGATGACTCTCTTCTGTGGTGCCCAGCTACAGGACAGGGAGCAATAGCCATAAACCAAAACTAGAAGTTTCACTACAACACAAGGAAGAATTTCTATATGGTAAGGATGGCAGAGCACTGCAACAGGCTGCCCAAGGGAGGTTACGTGGATTCTCCCTCTCTGGAGATATTCCAAACCCACCTGGAAACATTCCTGCGTCACCTGCTCTTGGTGACCCTGCCTTGGCAGGTGGGTTGGACTGGATGATCTCCAGATGTCTCTTCCAATCCTAAGGATTCTGAGATCTATGCAAGAGCAGGTCGGGTTGGGGTGAGAGGGTTGATCAGATATTAGGACGAAGGTTTTCACCCAGAGGATACTCGGGCACTGAACAGGCTTCCCAGGGAAGTAGTCAAAACCCCAACCCTGCGAGAGCTCCAGGAGCGTTTGGACAACGCTCCAGGCACAGGGTGAGGCGGCGCCGTGCAGCACAGGTAGCAGCATTCTGAAGTTCCTCGTGCTGCCCCTCCATGCCGGGACACTCGGAGCCCCAAGGATGGCCGTGGCCGGCCCCGTGAGGCGCTGCTGGAGCGCTGGGAGCCCGCCCGGCCTGGGGCGGAGCAGGGCGGCCGCAGGTGAGGGGCGGGGCCGGGGGCGGGGCCGGGGGCGAGCGGGGAAGTCCCCGAGACACCCGGGCAGGGCCGCGTTTAAGGAGCGGCGTCGGAGCTTGGGGGCCTGGTTGCTGTGTCTGTAGCCGCCACCATGCCCGTCAAAGGAGGCACCAAGTGCATCAAGTACCTCCTCTTCGGCTTCAACTTCATCTTCTGGGTGAGGCCCCCTGGGCTGTGTCCCCCGCGCTGCCCGGCGGGGAGCCCGCGGGACGGGGATGGAGGGGAGGGGAAGCGCCAGGAGCCGCGTTTTGTTTGCTTTTCTGATGCCTGGTTTTGGCTGTTTTCTCCACTTGCTGCCCCCCCCCCCCCCCCCCCCACTCCGCCAGAAGGAGAGAGGCGTGTGCCCGGGTGCTCACCGCTTTTTTTTCCACGTTTTTGGGGTTTATCATCAGGGGGGGAGAGGGTGCTGGGTTTGTGGATAGCCCGCTCCCACTGAGTATCCCCCAGCGCTTCGCACAATCCTCGCCCTAAAACTCTGTGTGCCGGTCGGGCTCCCTGCTGGCTTTCCCGGTGCCGGGGCTGTGCCCGGGATGAGCCGGTTCCTTGCAAACCTGTGGTTGTCGTGTGTGTGAACTCCTCGCGTTGGTGGGTGCTGTGGCTTCCCTTCGGGTTTAATCTGTCGGAGCAGACCGGCACCCCTTGAGATCACGTCTCCGGTGTGCTTACTGGCCGTACTATGCCTTGTTGGATAGGCACCATGAAAAAGGCTGAGCCGAGAGGTTTGGACTGTCCTCAAGCACTCGGGGCGTGGGCACCTGGATTTAGCGCCGGCTCATGCATGGAAAAGTACTATGGGAGCTGTTTGTGTGCCTGATGGATAGCAGCAAAGTGTATGGTTCAAAAAGCTGGTTTTTTTCTGGGCTATTTGCCACGTGGAGGAGTCCGTGTGTGACTGTGATGTGGAGGAGTCCGTGTGTGACTGTGATGTGGCTGTGTGATGTTGGAGCGGCGGGAAGCCGCGTCTGGAGTCAGTCGCAGCACTGCCCGTGGGACAAGTGGAAGTTGCCATGTTAATATGGGTAAAGTGCTCGGGATGTCTCAATGTCGAAATGGGTTGCAGCAGAGTTGAGACTACACAGCTGGGTTCTAGCTGAGGAACGTTGTGCAGAACTTGACCCAAGGAAGCTGTGTTGCCACCCGGGACCGTGAGCAGAGCTGTCGCATTTGCAGGGATAGAGCTGGTCAGAAGGAAAAGCCTAGTAAAACACTGTCTGAAACTTACAGTCAGTGAGTTTCTAAACTTCTTGTTAAAAGAGACTGAAGTACTCATGGTTTGCCTTGTGCTTGTTTTGTTTATTTCAAGGCTGCAGACTTTCTGCAGAGTATTTTATGGGACAAAAATTCTTGTGAAAACAGCATTGCCTCAAAGAAGCTCTTAACCTGAGCTTCACCACCTTGTCTGGGGATAGGCTGAGAACAGGGAGAGGAGTTTTGTTTAACTGGGGATGTACCTCTTGCTTGGGAGTGTCATGGTTATAAAGTGCTGAGGCTCCTACCTTTAGGGGTGGTCATGAGTACAGAATTGTATTGGTGACAGTGGATGGAAGAGTGGTGCTGCTGTCCAGAGGAGGTGAGAGATGATGGCTTTTCAAGTTGGCTTCCTGAGGCTGGCAGTATCAAGCTAGGATGTGGGAGAGAGAAGAGGAAGAAAAAAGAATTAAAGGGAGATAAATAAATGCATTTTGGAGATCCCAGTAAGTGTCTGGAGGCCCCAAGAGGCAGTGAAATGCAAGCAGCTTGGCTCAGCCACAGATAAATGTGCTTGACCAGCTCGAGTGGCCCTTGGCTTAGGGGGGCCACCACATGTCATTGTGGCCTGCTGAAAACAGTTGGAAGGGCGTTTAGGGGGTACAGTGTTAGCAAACCTTGTGTCCTCTATGGAGAAATAAAGTAGCTGGGTCTTGGGTCATTCCACACTGAACAGCATAAAAAGAAAGGTGTTCTGGGTCTGCCAGCATTAAAAGGCAAGAACCATCCTAATAAGAAAAAAGGCTCTAATGGTTTTTTATGGCTTTGCAGATGTGAAAAGTCTGTGAAGTAATGGAAGTATGTTGACAAAATTTGCTGTGCCCAAGTGCAATTCTGTACCTCCTTTTTTTTGAAATAAGTTGCCTCAAAAAGACAGGTCAGGAATTTCAGGTCTGCACCAAACCTGCAGATGGCTATGGATGTCGAATTGGGTGGAATGTATTTCTTTCCGTCGAGGCTTGAACAAGGGTAAGAGGAAGCAGAAAGGCTCATACAGCTTGGTAAAGGAAGTTACTGAAATAAAAAGAGAAACCCTCAAAGTTGAAGCTGTATCCAAAGGAAGGAGATAAAAGTTCACAAATGCTGGTGAGCCTAATAAAATAACAATAACATCAGCCAAAGGAAAGCTTTAGGAGTAATTTGCAAAAGCAAACCCAAGTAACATACCCCTCTTCAGACACATGATGAAAAGGGAGTTTCTCAGGGAGTCCTTCCAGGCAGTAATAGCTCCAGGAGTAAAAGTTTTGGGAGCCAAGTTCAGCAGGACTTTATTTTTACTGGGGAAGATTTTAACAGAGTTCTGTGCCATAAGCTCTCTTTGACTCTGAATTCTGCACAGGCTTGAACTGACCTCTTGATGCAAAGGAGGTGGAACAAGAGGAGCAGCAAATGTTTGATTAACAATTCTCTAAAGTCACAAAACACTTCAGAACTCTTAAGTGAGTTGTGATTAGGTAACTCCGCTCACCATCCCTTCTCTGTGCTGGAGGGCTGGAATGCAGTGAATTGGAGGCTGGGCTTTTGCTTTATGGTAGTCTGGGATACCCAGAGAGTAGCACATATGGAGTATCTGGAAAGAGCCAAGGAGAAGATTCTTTAAAAGCTGGTGTACATGTATAGGAGGGACACTGGCTACTGCAAGGGGAAGTCAGACTTCATGAAGCTGCTGCCTTGGAGCCTTTAAAAGCCTGAATGCTGGAGAAGGCAAGGACTGGTTGGTGTTGGTTCACTTGTTCAATGTCCTCTGGAAATCTCAGGCCTCTTGTGAAAACCAGGCAGTCCTGGAGTAAGATCCTGGCAAGAATGAGATGGCTGTTGGAGTGGAGGTGTGATGCAGCTCTGCTGTTGCAGAGAGAAGCAGTGGTTCTGGTACAGACTCTGTGATGGTCAGTATAGCCCCACCTCATCTGGAGGAGCACAGGCGGTACTGCTGGGGTGCTGGCTGGCACCCATTGTACAGGGTGATGGAGGTGATGGCTGCCTGCTGACACAGCAGGGTGTGTGACACAGCACAGTGAGACTCTCTCCAAAGTCAGGCATCAGGTAATTCCCATGGGAGGCACCAGCAGGAAGCTGCCTGGAGATAGGAATTAAATGATTCAGGGGCAGCTGCTGCCATGGAGCAGTGAAGCCTTGGGAGAAAAAAATCTATGATGGTTTTACAAAAGCACCAGGTGAATGCTCAGTGTCAACAGAGCGAAACCAGCTTCAGAAATGAAGGGCTGAGAGAAGATGGAACATGGTGTGTAAAACTCCCAAAATCCATCGCATGCTGGTGTCCCACAGTGCTGCAGGCTGCTCTGGTCATCTGTGTGTCTTGAGAGGATCATAGTGGAACTTGGTAATGTTTGGGAAAGAAAGAGGAGGGTTTCTGTCATCAGCAACTCTTATCTTCAGCATGGAAATGTGCTAGAGATCCTTAGAATCATGATTGTCCAGGCAGTAGGTAGGGCCTGACTGTATTGAAAGAGGGAGTGAGCAAGAGCTGTGGAATATTTAGCCAGGAAAGAGGACCTTTTCAGAAGAAAAGTGGGTACAGTGGTGATACCTTCTCCTTAGCAGATGTTGACGAATAGGTTGGTCAAGGGATAACTGGCTAATCTCAGAATTAATTAGGTTGGAAAAGACCTTTAAGATAATCTAGTCCAACCTGCTAACATGGAGTTCAGCAGCCCTTTGTTAATTTTTCTTCTCTCAAGGTGCTGTGTCTTGGCATAAGTGCTCAACATGTAGCCTAGGAGGTTGGTCCTGGGACATGCTACCTTCTGTCCTGTTCTCTTAACCCTTCCTGAGGATCTTGTGCTTGATTAATCTGATGGCCTTTCTCCAGCTGGGAAGGCTGGATACTAATGTGGTATTAGCTGAAACTTTTGTGGCTTCAGAGTTGGGCTTAAAACATGCTTAATGGAAGAAAGAGGACACTTTTGGATGTTTGCACCAAGTCCAGTTAAGCATAGATCTGTAAGTTTTGGGGTTCATTCCCCTCTCTGAGGTGTAGGAAGTAGAGATGGCTGTGTTTTCTCTTGGGATGTAGTACTGCAGCAGGCACCAGGCTCCTTGCTGCTATTGCGCTGTCCTTTCTGGAGCTGGTGTTCTTGCACATAGGTTTGCAGACAGCTCTGCTGTCTTGGCATGGCCAGTGCTAGCCCTGGCATCCCTGACAGTTTGCTTTCTAATAATACAAGTTTGGGGGCTGTTTGGGGGTGTGGGAGGGAGGTGTCAACAAAATTTTGAAGTAATTTTTTTTTCCACCAGGCTGGCTTGAGCTTGGCAAGAAGTCAATGGAAACAACACATTTTGTTCCTTAAACCTGAGCAGTGGAGGTGTCTTAGCAGAGTTGCGTTGGACCAACTTTAGTGTGAGCAATGCTGGATTGCCTTGAGTTGTGTAATGAGTGACTGCCTTTAGCTGTGCTCCTTTAACTCCCTGGGTTTGCTCAGGCTTGTTGGTCCTGGTCATGAAGTCTTTTCCTGGGAAAACTGTGGGCTTGTGGGCAACTTGGATCACACCAGGCAAGTGTCTGCCTGTTCTCTGACTGGCTTCCTGCTGCTGAACAAAAGCAAGGCCTTGCATTGTTAAATTTCAAGGCTGGGTTTTCCCCTTGTAGATTTTGTGGAATATAAAGACATCTGCTGCTTATATTTATGGTTTAATGTATTTTAGGCAAGCAAGTGGTGTAGCACAGAGGCAGAGTTCACAGAGCAGTCATTTTCTTGCTCCTTTCCATTATTGGGCAGTTCTCTTGTCCTGACTTCCCACTCTCCAGAGCACCATGTGGTTTATGAATAAATGCATTTTTGTGTGATAGTACCTGCTAAAGTAAGATGAGCAGAATTAGGCCTGGAGAGCCCTTTTCCTTCTGTAGCTTGAAGATACCTGTGACTTTGTTCTGAGCCATAATCTCAGCTGCTTTTGTGCACTAAGAACACCAATTCAGAGGATCTTTCCTCTTCCAGCAGAGGATTTGCGGGACGGGCAGGGAAATATGCATGTGTCTGTTAGAATGTATATATGCAGGCACATATGAAAAACTCAGAAATTAGTTGCTTTTGCTTTCTCTAATGAACTGATGCAGTTGCTGGCTACAGTGTGAGAATCTAATGCTGCTTGGGCTCAGCTCAGTGTATATTGACTCCGGTAAGTTCTGTGAAATCAGGAATGGAGTTTGGAGTATGTTGCCTTGAGAAATCTGATGTGAAGCTACTTAGAGTTCCACCACTCCTGGCTCCTATTTGCTATTCTAATTGCAAATATAGTAGACTGGCCTCTGAATAGGAATTTGTATGAAATGGACACTAGTCTTGGCAGTGGTTCAGGAATTTTGTAATGCTTGTCGTACTGTACTGGAGCACCATTTTATTGCAAAAGGTGCTGTGGCATTAACACAGGCCACAACATTTTTGAAACTAGCTAAGCAGAA
Source organism: Melospiza melodia melodia (assembly GCF_035770615.1). Classification (NCBI taxonomy): domain Eukaryota; kingdom Metazoa; phylum Chordata; class Aves; order Passeriformes; family Passerellidae; genus Melospiza; species Melospiza melodia. Next base: position 24,057,104 of record NC_086197.1, read on the forward strand.
AGAAAATACTTCCTTTCCAATCCACTATTTTCACAACTAGTTTGAAAATAGCTGCAGTTTCTTGTATAACTGCAAGCCCACATAGCACAAGTGTTAGGGGAGCTGTTTCAAAACTCTGAAAACCTGTGCTGTTGTGGATAACACTAATTCTGTAATTGAGGGTTTAGAGTGGTATTGAGCTTCACTTGTAGTTACTGTTTATGGGGTTTTATTTATGGAGTACTAGCGAGTAAAAGGATAGAAACGGTTCATTACTACTCATAATGTTCTCGATTTCTTTGCCCGTACTTTGCACCATTATAGATCTAGTTCTGGCTTTCTTAGTTCAGTCTAAAACAGTAAGAAGTAAATTCTTATGCAATCTGATTTTTAGCTGAAAGTTCAAGTGTTTATCAAGTGAAGGTGGTGACTTTTTAATGCCTTCTTGTCACATCCGGGTGTAAACCTATATATGGAACAGTAGTGTTGAGCCTGACATACCTTTTTACTTCAAGAAAAAGTTCTGTTAGATACCGTACTTAGCTGACAATACTGACAGTATTTCTTTTTGACTGACTTCTTTATTTTCACATAATGACATACCTTATGCTGGAGGTAATGCCATGAGCTTGGTAGAAGTTGTATGTAAACTTGGCCTAAAGGTGTGAAAAATGGAAAAAGGGCAAAGCCCCCCTTTTGCCCCCTTCCCCAGCCTCCTGCTGGGGGGCCATATCTGCCAAACCTCAGGAGTCAGAGCGTGGCAGAAATCCTCTGGGAATTGTTTGGTAGTGGTCAGTGCTGTGGCACACTCCAAACTCATGCTCAGTTTAGCCAGGAATGATGAGGGGAGGAAGGCAGAGTGTTCTGTGTGGCTGCTGTCTCCAGGATACACAGGTTTTCTCATCTCAAGTGTATCCTGACTGGTTCAGGTCCTTTCTCAGTCATCTCTTCTCACAGGAAAGGCTGGGACACACCCTTCGATGTACCCAGAGGCCAAGCAAGGGGGATGCCCCAGAGCAGTGGGATGGATGAGAGGAGGGAAGTCCTGCACAGAAGGCTCAGTAGAAAATGTGCAGGGCTATGTCAGTAAGGAAGATAGACCAAAAAAGCTGGTTTTCCTGTTGTAACAGGCAGAAAGCTGTATGCAGGAGTGAGCTTTAGGAGCAAAGGGTGTGTGTTTGCACGTAATGAAAAAAAAAACAAAACAACCTGACAAGCCTCCACAGGGCTAAGAGAGAAGTGGCCAGGTAGTTTTATCATTGTTGCAGCCGTGGAGCATCCGAGCAGAGCAGGAATGAGCTCGGAGTAGTGGTTAGCGAAAACAAGGAAGCCTGGTTTGCTGGAGCGGGGAAGTCAGTAGTGTAATTGTGCCAGGACATGCCATTACTGGAAGATCACTGCCACAAACTTCTCCAAAACAGCGAGTGAGCAGTATCCCTTTAACTTCACGTTTTGGCCAGATTGGGAAAAAAATCCAACTCTGTCTTCTGAGCTCTTTTTGCTGTAGTTGTCACTATAAAAACATACTACTTACCTGTCTGATAAGCACAAGAACGCACTCTCTTCTTTGTGTGTGTGAAACCAGACAAAATTGATTACTTTCAGGAATACAGTGGTGTTTTCTTCCTACTTAATTTCTCTTTCAGTGCACGATAGAGCTACTTAGAAACACAGTATTGCTCAACTCCTGTGACAAAATAGATCTGTTAGATGGGAAATCCCCTTGGATTACCAAACAAAAACCTAACAATTAGGTTGTCTGGTGATCTGCTTCCACGCAGCTGAGGTTGGGGGCTTTGCACCCCTTTCCCAGGAAGGAAAAACACAGCTCCCAAACCGTCCCTGCACAGATCCCATCTTGTTGCCATAGTGTGGGTTGACAGTGCCTCAGCCTCTACTGTGCTACACTGGCCAGCAGTGCTGGCAAGTGCCCATGGGGCTGTGCTTTTCCTCAGAGGGTGGTGTTGCTGTGTCCTCGTTTCTCCCTTGTTTTGATGGAAACTTGAAGCTTCAAGTTTCTTGCCTTCTGCTCCAAAACTGCCGTTTTTTAGTGCAGTGGTCAGTCTGAGTAGGAAGAGCACAAACTGAGAACATGTCTGCTTTCCTTAAGAAACTGAGACAGAAAGTCTCTTCTTCTTGCATGAAGGAGCTGCGTTTTATTTCTAATCCACCATGCCGAGAATTATCAATCTGTGTAATTCTACCCCATTTTTTAGTGCTGTGCAGTAGTTCACTGGCATAAAGTGTTATCACTGTTGTGTGATCCTGTAAGTCTCAGGTCTCCCTGGCACCTTCTTAGTCTTTCTGTGATTAAGTGACTGCTTTTCCAAGGAGAAAACATGCCATGTACCTCTATGGGGTGGTGGGGAAGAGTTAAAATTGTGTTTTGAAAGGACCTATGTTAGGTACATCGTCTCTGCCCAATGTGAACAGACCAGTTTTTTTTTCTGGAGGGCATAAACTGAACCTTCTGCTTTGCTTGGAATTTTAAAATTATCTGCATGGCTACATTATGGTTTAAGAGTTTCTTTAGTTTTACAGTCCTTTTTTGTGCCCTGCTCCATTTGCAGAGCTCTCTATTCAAGCACTGGAACTTGTCAAACTGTAAATAAATTTGGTAGGTGAGAAGAGCTGGGTGTTCAGGCTTGTGGCTTCACAATTTGTGAGTTCCTAGCAAAACCAGCAGAGGCTCTAGGCTTCTAATGATGGGGATCTGGATCAGCTATAAAAGCTGACAACTGCTGGATGACCAGTAAAGGGACCCTCAAGCAGAGTGTTATTAAATACTGGATGACTTAACAGCAGTCTCAAAGAGTTTTTTCCATCACTAAGCCTTTCTGATGTTTGAACTGAAGCACTGGGGTGAGATGAGGTGGCAAAGGCTTTTTGAAGTGATGCTGCAGCCAGGAGGGCAGCAACCCTTCTCTCTGTCAGCTCCCCTTTGCACCTCTCCCTCCCCTCAGGATGCAGCTGTGGCACAAGAAATTGAAATAATAATGCTGTTTGGCATTCTGTGTCACAAAGGTGCTCTAGCATAGCTTAATCATATTGTCAGGGTAGCCCTAGCAAGGCAAGCAGGTGTGCCTTTGGAATAAGCACCAGAAACACCAACAAAGGCGTTTTGCTTAGGTCTGGAATCCTCCAGGTGGGTTTGGCTCTTTGAGTTGTGTGTTACTTGATCTGTTTTCCCTGCAGCTCCTCTTGGAGGCAGGCCTGGCTCTTGGGTTCCTGCTGTACAGGAAAAGCTGGTTTAGGAAAGCTGGGGCTGTTTGTGAGCAGGCACTCTTCCACAGCAGGGAGAAGGGGCTTTTGGGCTCCCACCTCTCAGGTGGGTTGGTGTAGTAGGGTTGTTGTATCCTTGGGTGCTCACCAAGGGAACACTGCCCATATTCCCACTAAAAAAATGTCACTAATTAACAATTCCCAGTTTCTTAGAGGTAAATCAGGAATGTTGTTTCTTTCTGCAAGGGCCTTGTTGGGATTTTATTTTTGCTTTTCATGTGTGCTTTGCCTGACCAAAGCACCGGACTTAATAAACTTATTGCTCACTCTTAAGTTTAAAATTTTAAAGTCTGCTGCAATGTTTGCGATTTCTGTCCTCATCTCACTTTGTAGAGCTTTTTTTAATAGTTCAATGGTCTTGAAAGGAAGAGCTGAGAAGCACACTCCAGCTTTATACTTTGTCCTGGTTTCTTCATTTTTTTACATGCAAGAAAACCTCATTTCTTTTCTTTTTAACGGAGGATTCAGTCTCTTCCAAGCAAACTGTTGCCATTGGCCTTACCAGAGTGCAGTGCCCTCTTTCTTGCAACACTTCCTGTGGCTTTTGCCAGATGTTTCATCCAGAGGCTAATCTATACACAAAGTGACTTGCTGCAAACACAGGCATCAATATTAAGAGGAACCTGAAGGCATATAGGCAGAGATGATAATGAAATAAAAGTAAACATTAACTAAAATTCTATTGTATTGCTCCAGATCAGAAGCGTTCTACTGCTGCAGCTGGTATTTTCTTATTCCTGTCAGTGTGGTCATTAAATGGGTTGGTTTTATCATGTTTGGCAAGAATGGCACTCTTCTTGAACACCCTTCCATGGTGGACTGAACTCTCAGCAGTCTATTTAATACACTAAAACTTCTGGCTGGTCTTACAAGGCACTTTTCCTTGTGATACACTTGCTCTTCAGTATCAAGCTTTAAGGTCACTAAGCCATGCAATGTCTGCATCCACCCAGAATAAAACAATGTGTGTAAGGATCAGTGAAAATACTGACACTTGGCTAAACCGTGGATATTTTCAGAAAGGAACAAGAATGGCATTGATCTCCTGTGGCATTGGAGTTTATATTATGTAAAGGTCTCTGTCAACAAGGTGCCTCGTGTCTGGGACTTTGTTCATGCATTGGTATTCCCATGCTTTTAAGCTTGTCCTTTGTTACCATCTCTTTAAATAAAAGCTGTATCCTGTGTTTGTTTCTGATTTTGTTACCATGCAAAGCCGGGTGGATTAGTTGGTATCATTTAACAAGCCTTCCTTGTTCTTACAGCTTGCAGGAACAGCAGTGCTTGCAGTTGGACTATGGCTTCACTTTGATTCACAGACCAAAAGCGTCTTTGAACTGGAATCTGACACAAAGTTTTACACAGGTGAGCTGGGGGATCACTCAGGGGATAGGTCACACTTTTGTGACCTGATTTCCAGGCTGCTCAGAAACCTTGGCTTTTCTTAAAGGGTAAAAAGGCAAAACAGCCTTAAACACCCCAAGAGCAGCTTCCCTTGGCTGGTGTTGGGGGCAGCTTCCCCTGTGAGCTCTTGTGCAGACAGCAGTGCTGCTGTGTGAGTGGTTTCTTGGCTCTTCAGCCTTTTTCCCACAATAGTTTGTCTCTGTTGCTGTCAGTAAACATTTTGTAATCCCAGGGGCTCCTGGAGGACACAGAAGATGTTTATTCCTGATGCTCATCACCATATGCATCAGCAAAGTTTCATGCTAAACTGTAATTAATATTTTTTCTCCAGAGTGACCAACCTGAGCTACCCAAAACACAACTCCTGTTGCCTCGTCTCTCAGAAGGAGCACTGATAAGAAATGTCAGGCTTAATCCCTTAATCACTGTTGTCTAACTCTTAAAACCCCACATCTCCTAATTCATCCTGAACTGAATGCACAAACATCTTGGTACATATAAGAATTATTCCAGCCAGTGTGGATCAATGTAGCTTTAGCTAGACCATGTGGAAGGCATTTGTAAGGTCATTAATTAGGGGACACACACATTTTTAGTTTGTTAATGTCATGGGAATTCCTAAATGAACTGGATTTTATCTGAACTTTGATTTTGGTCTCTACAGTTGCTTTTAACCTTGGGCAGGGGAACACACATAATTTGGTTATTGTCACCTGTAGGTGTTCAGACCCTTGGAGCACCTCTGCTATGAGGAAAGGCTGAGAGAATTGGGATTGGTCAGCCTGGGGAATGGAAGGCTTTGGAGGTAACCTAACCGTGGCCTTTCAGTACCTGAAGGGGGAGCCCACAGGAAAGGTGGAAAGAGACTCTTGCCAAGAGCCTGGAGTGACAGGACAAGGGGGAATGGCTTCACACTGACAGAGAGCAGGTTTAGGTTGGATATCAGGAAGGAATTCTTCCATGGAGGGTGGTGAGGCCCTGTCTCAGGTTGCCCAGAGAAGCTGTGGCTGCCCCATCCCTGGAAGTGCCCAAGGCCGGGTTGGATGGGGCTCTGAGCAACCTGGGATAGTAGAAGGTGTCCCTGCCCATGGCAGGGAGTTGGAATTAGACAATCTTTAATTAGGCAATCTTTAAAGTCTTTAAAGGATATCTTCATCTTTCTCTTTCTTTCAGCCAAAAAAATGGCTCCTGGCCTTGGCTACTCAGCTGTGACAACTCCCAGGCTGGTATCTGAAGGGTCACTTATAAGGAGGTGCAATTTATGTTGCAGCCTCCTAGTCCTAGGGTGGCCTGTGCCTGCAGAGAATACTCTTAGGAATGGTATAGAGGCCATAGTTGGGAATATTGAGATGCTCATGGGACTTAACCTGTCTGCATGCCTGCAGCTTCTGTGATCTGTGAGAAAATTTGTGGTTTACCCTTGATATGATGGCATCTTAGCAAACTGGGTGGTTCTTGGAGCTGCCAGGAAGATTCCCAGATGCTTCAAGTGGACCTCAGAAAAAGAACAGAAATCTAAACTTGGCTGTTAAGCTGAATATTTAACAAGTCTTATTTTGGGTTGTCTAAAACAAGTCTTTTATCTCTTAAAACATGAAAATTTTATGATGTGATGCTTAACCTACTGGCTGGATGCAGCCAGTGGAACCTGCTTGAAATGTTTGTAGATTTAACTGAGTTTTAAAAAGAAGCTCAATAGGAATTTCTGCTTTAACATAATTTTCTGGCAGTAGTTACTGACTGCAGTAAGTTACAAAGCAAGTTACCTCAAAGACTTTCTGTACAACTCAGTCTGGAATAAATGTTACTGATGGACTCTTTTTCTTCTTTTTTAAAATGGAAAAAGGTTAAGCTGAGGTTTAAAAGTCTGTATTGGAATTTCCTCCTGATAAGAAATGTCAGGCTTAATCCCTTACAAATGCTGCATCAAGGAGCTTGTTTTTTTGGCAGCTAACCTTATTGGTTTGCATCTAGAATATATAATTTGCAAAAGCTTACATCTAAGCTCCCTTTAATTAGTATTGAACTGGTTTTGTGTCCCAGTTGATAGAAGTGTCCTGCTTGTTCCACGTGCTTTGTGCTCATTCTTTGATGCTTCACCACCCCTCTAATATTCTTTGCCATCCTTTGGGAGTTTTCTTGCTTGCCACATCTTGCTGTGGTCTCCAGCTCACAGCTATCATGATTAGGCTCGTTGTTCCCAAGTTCAGGAGCCAGAAATAGGCATAAATGGAGCCTACTACCTCAGAAATGCTTGCTCTTTCTGCTTCAACATACTCACTACCTTATTTCTGGGCAGAATAGTTTACAAGCTCTGACACTTTTTATAATCTGAAGAAGCATCTGCTTTGAGACTTTGCAGTTGTTGATTCCTCCTCCCCCCCCCCCCTTTCCCCCCCCCCTTTCCCTTTTTTTTTTTTTTACTTGAAACACCTTGGTAAAGAAACTTAAACCTTGGCAAAAGCTACCAATGTTGTTTCTGGAGCAATTAATTTCATACCTTGCTGCTGAGGTCTCAATTGACCTGTGTGTCTTTGTTTTTCTCCTCCCTAGGTGTTTACATCCTTATTGGAGCTGGTGCCCTTATGATGCTGGTTGGTTTCTTGGGATGCTGTGGTGCATCACAGGAATCTCAGTGTATGCTTGGCCTGGTAAGTGCTCAGGGTAATGCTTAAATTTTTGAGCAGCATGATGAGAAATGAAGGAAAATATTACTGTGTAGTTCAAGGTCAGCAGATTGTGGACCCAGAACAGTCACAGTGTTTAAACTCATAGTCACCTACCTAATACTAAACTGTTAAATATAGTTCTAATCTCTGGCCTGAAATCCAGATGCTTCTGCTGCATTTTAACAGAGGATGATATCAAGAGGCTGGATGTGTCTGACATACACTGAAGTGTCAGGCTGGGAGTATTGTGAACACAGAATGAAAATATTGATAAGAGCAGTGCTATCATTGCTAGGCAGTTCATCCTGGACTCTGAATGTGGTGCAATCTTTAATCTCTGATACCAGAACTCTGGTATTTGGTGCTTGAAACAGCAAGGCTCTACTGTTCATTATCACAGGATGAGCTCTTCTAGTTGACAACTGCTCTGCAAGCCAATTACTAGAGAGCAACCTCATTGTTTTCAGACTGGGGGTGGGCAGTAGAGCTTACTGGGTTAGTGCACATCTGTATGCTTGCAAAATTAGTCATCCAAATAACCAGAAGACTTAGTTAATAAAAGTCAACTACTATATGTAAAGGCTGCTCTCCCGGGGTGTTCGGGTCCAATCCAACTAGCTCTGACCCTTGGCCCCTCACAGCCTTTACAAGGACAAAAGTAAAAGACTGGAGGTGCTCTTCTCCTTGGGACCAAAGTCCTATTTTATTGATAGGAGTCACCTCAGGATGCAGGTGACCTCCCAGAAGAAAAGGAGGCTTGGGGATCTCCTCCCAAGAGATTTTAAGCTCAAGGGAAAGGGGGCGGAGGAAGGGGGCCACAGCCAATGGGTTACAAGTGAGGAAGGGGTGAGGGGAGGAGTACACCTGGAACAAACCATTACCTTACCACCGGGGCTGGGTGGGGCAGGGAATGGGACAAACCATGTGATCAGTGCAAAAACAACAGCTAGATAAACTATGTACTATTTAGTGCAATACAGCAACTATAGCCACTGAAAAAACAATTTCCCTTCTGTGTCACAGAAGAACCTAAATTCAATTATTTGTTGCAAAATTATACCTCTAGCCCTTTCTAATTCTGAGTATCTCTTTAAAGTGCTCCTAAATTATAGTGGTGTTTTGGGTCTGGTAGTCAATGAGAGACAGAACACTGTCATTTTTGTTTTGTTGGATATACAACAAAATGACCATTAGCTCTCTGGGAGTTGGTGGCAAGCTAGGAATTAAGTAATGACTCTTAAAGCAACAGGAGTGACAAACCATAGTAAAGAATTGGTGCCAGCTGTTGTGATGTGTCTGAATGACTTAGACAGCTTCAAAGTTGGAGTTAACAGATGATTGGCTTTAATTATCACTGATCAAAAAGAAGGGACTGGTGCTTGGAGAGCACTGCCAGACTTTCCAATGCGCTTGGGAAGAAGTGCTGACCCAGTCTCCTTTTTCCTGGTGTTACCAATGTCTCAGACCTCCAACTGCAACCTGGTTGCGTGACAGCTCCCACAAGTCTGAACAAACTTGCAGTGTACATGTGTGACGCTGGTTTGTGGTGCTCTGGCCTTCATGAATAATATGGTCTTTCTTTTCTAGTTCTTCTTCTTCCTTTTTGTGATTTTTGCCCTTGAAATTGCTGCTGGGATCTGGGGATTTTCAAATAAAGAAAAGGTAGGTTGCTCTTTAAAGTTGGGAGTGGTGGGATGCTGGAACAGGTTTCCCAGAGAATCTGTGGCCGCTCCTTTCCTGGAAGTGTCCAAGGCCAGGTTGGATTGGGCTCTGAGCAGCCTGGTCTAGTGGAAGGTGTCCCTGTCCATGGCAGAGGGGCAGGACTTAGGTGATCTTGACAGTTCCTTTCTGACCCCAAACATTCCATGATTCTATGAATGTGCCTACAGTCAGCAATCTGCTGACATCAATACCAGTACAAGTCAAATCCTTTTTACCCAGGGAATTTGGGGGAGAGGGAAAAAGGCTGATTCAAGCAAAACAACACACAAAAAAAACTAACTGTAATATTCAAACATGACTGTAGCAGGGAAGCCAGAGTCCAAGAGGCTGTTGCCTGCTAGAGGTGCCTTCCAGGGAGTACCTGATTGAGCTGTGAGGTGAAGCATGCTGGCTGGGAGGCTTTACCACTTCCAGAGAGGAGCTGGGTCATCTGACAGCTGAGTGTATATGCACCTCTGAAGCATGACTGATATGGCCTCTCCCTCCCAAGCAGTCAAGATTCTGTCTTGTTTCAAAATCACATGCTTAGTGACCAGTGGTGCTTTTCTGCTCACATTGTGTTATACAATGGGAAAATATAGAAACTTCTGTGGTACAGTAGAATAGGGAATATTTTTGGGCAGCCAGTGGGCAAAGAGCTGGTTCTCTAGCTCCTCTTACAAGGTCAGCGGTTTGGAAGGGGAAGCAGTCTTACCTGTTTAGGTGTGGCTGTTAAAGTGAGTGTACAGTTATTTCTCACCTGAAACAGGTGAGCCTTCTGTCCACCCTCTGTTTGTACATGGCAGAAGAATGGGTCTTGTAGGCTGCAGGAGTTTTGATGACTGACTTGCTGAAAGCAAGTTTTTCATAATTAATACAAGTTATGACACTAATACAATTAATAGACAACTCTTTTTACTTTTCCTTAGATTATTGATGAGTTAAAGGAGTTCTACATGGACACCTACAGAAAGAGAACTCAGACAAGTGCCAGAGACACCCTGAAAGCATTTCAGTTCACTGTAAGTATATGGTTCTGCTTAACCTGGACAGTAATGCAACTGCTCCTCACACTGTTCTTCATCCTACCTAGTCCCCTGTACAAATTTTTTACCACTTAGAAGAAACCAAAGATTGCAGGGATGTTTTTGTGTAGTATAAATGAATTCAGGATGCCTTTTGTTTGTCCCTCTGAATAACTAGTTCTTGTTTTTCTTGTTTTTTTCTTGTTTTTCTGTGAGGGGTTTGGCCTTGTGTCTGTAAGGAACACAGGCAGTTGCCAAAATGATTTTGTGTGTACTTAAGGAGATCTAGCTCTTCCTTTCAGAACCTTGTTCTTTAATTTAATAAAGGCTTGTTAAGATTAGGTTTATAGCAGTCATGTTGACAGGACTTGGTCTGTAATGAAAACTAATGTAAATTATTTCCCTTTTTTTTTTACCAGATTACTGAACAAAAAGATTGCTTAATCTGGGTCTCTTTTATGTTTTCTGTTGTAGCTAAACTGCTGTGGCCTTACTGGAGCTGTGGAGCAGCAGTACATGGACACCTGTCCAGCAAAGACACTGTCTGAGTCATTCTCTATCAAGGTAAAGCTTGATGTAATTTACCATCAGCTCTGCCCAGTGGGTAGAGTGAGAAACACACTTCAGGAAACCCTCCTAGTCTGTGGGAGAAGCCCATGCCACACTGGTGTGTCAGTCTGTGTCTGTGATCAGACAGGTTGTAGAAAACAAATCCACCGTTACTGTGGAAAGAGCAAGCAGGAAGTCTGACCTTGCTCAGGAAATGTGCAGTCTGTGTGTCAGAGAATCAGTGGTGGGGTGGGCAGTGGAAGATCAAAAGTTTGCCTAAGAAAAACCCCTCACAGTGCCTTGAGAGCTCTCTTCTCCTCAGTGCATCTTCCTGGTGCTTGCTGGGAGCTGACAGCTCCCTCTTTGTTAGGAAGAAGTAGAGTTTGGGGTGGGAGCAAGTCTGAAGCTTCAGCAAGGACAGGGAGGGGGGTAAGGCGTTGGTAGCCTGCTCAGGTGAGTTGGTGACTGTGAAGGCAGTTCTGTGAATCAGGTTTCTCTGTTGGAGTACTGCTGCAGAGATGCCTGTATACCACAAAGAACAGGAGAAAACAGCTTTTGTAGTTTTTAACCACCTCTCTTCTCCTTTGCCTTACAAACATCCTGTGGTCTTGCTTTAGGCTCCAAGACAGTTTGTATGAGTCTGTCTATGGTTCTTACCATGCAGGAATTCAGTTAATGACTTGGGGTTTTTTCAATTTAATTGACAGTTCACATATCTGGCCACATGAGATTGTTCAGTCTGTATCTTTAGTCATGTTCATGCAGTCTGAGTTGGAGTGTGTGGGAGTAGCTGAGACCACACACAGATTTTGTTTGTTTTTATTCTGTGTTTTAGCTTCATCTTGTGATGCCCATTCCCAATTTTAGAAAAACACTGGATAGATTACAAGATCAAAGAAATGTAATTGAGTGTACCTCTAAGAAGCAGTGCTGTGTTGGTACTCTGATTGAACTGACTCATTCTTACTAGTATATCCCTTTAATCTCAGATTCAGTCTTTCTTTCTAGACTGAATAAGGAACAGCAACAAAAAAGGTAGTTCACTGATGTTTGCTTCTGGAACAAGCAGGACAGAAGCTGGGATGAGACTTCGACCACCTACCAGACTCTTAAAGATTTATACTTCTGTAAAAGTGCCTTGCTCTTTTTATTGGTCAGCATGTGTCTGTTCTGGGAAAAGGACTATACTTTTTTTTTTAACACAAAGGTAATTCTTTGTCCTGGGAACATTAAACTGGCCCCTCTATGAATCTGCTGCTGGCATGGATCCTAGCCTAGGTGTCCTGCTGTTCCCATGCACTGTGGGTTCATGAGGTGTCTGCAAAATTACAGTAGCAATTAGCAATATCAGGAGTGGCTTTAAATATCTTTTGATAAGGGATGAGCATCATCTGAAGTGCTGACAGCAATTAGTAACAAGCCAAGCCTGATAAACTGCATGTTCAGATTGAGAGGGGAATCCTGCTGTAGTCAAGGTGCTGTTAACAATTCTGAGGTACTTGAAGAGTAGATTTAAATTTCTCCACCAACTCCTGTGTGTGTAGGACTGTCTCTGGCTCTCTTTAAGGATGTGACAGTAAAGGCCAGATCAAAGCAGCTTTTAAAAGATGAGTCTTCAAATGAACCTTGTGTGTGTAAACCACTAATGAGCCATCTGTTCCATTTCAGTCCTGCCCTGATGCCATTGATGATGTCTTCAAATCCAAATTCAATGTCATTGGAGCAGTTGGCCTTGGCATTGCTGTAATGATGGTGAGTTTCCAGATTATTTAGAGGGTGGTCAGAGGATACACAGAGCAGAAGTCTTGTGCCTGGCCCCACAGGCCATTCCACTGAGGACAAGTCCCAGCAGGATCAGGGTGTGTGCTGCAGGGCCCTGAGGCAAAGCAGAGGCTGGGATGTCTCTGGACTTCCTGCTTCTGCTTTGGATTAGGATCTGCCTCCTTGCACTTTCAGCAATGGTGAAATCTTATCAGTGATGTGTGTATATATGGAGTGAAGATGTATTGGTCATGTTGCTGGCCCACGTTTTTATCCTAATATCTGTTGGGGATTCTTCTTCTCTTTCCTTTATAACAATTACAGACTCTGCTAGAGGGCTGAAATAACAGGGCTGCTAAAGAAACTTGCACTTTTGTTTGACCTCTCTGGAGAAAAGCACATGCTGGGATGATCAAAGCTTTCTTAGGAGATATGGCAGTGGTTTATAGCTGCTGGTGCTGTGCCAGGGCTTGAAGATTTTTGTGGGTCCCTTCCAACTTGACCTATTCTGTGATCTGTTTTCAAGTACTGAGGTGAATGGGATTCTTGGGAATGAGCTTTGGGGATTGGGGGGTGGGAAATGGCAGAGTAAAGTGTAAAAATACAGAATAAATGTGACCTCTGGGCTGTGAAGAGCAGCTTGTTCTCATGCTGATAAAAGCACATGCTTTGCTTTCCTGATTTCTAATCTGTTTGCTTTTTTTCCAGATTGTTGGCATGATATTCAGCATGGTTCTGTGCTGTGCCATCCGCAGGGAAAGAGAGATGGTCTGAGAGCTGCAAACCCAAGATTCCTGCACTATAAAAATCCTCACCATTAACTTTCATGTTCTGAGAGCATTTCTAAAATGTTATATATTTGTTACCTTTTTAATGCTTTATTTGGTACTGATGTAGGTTTGCTTTTTATGTTACACGTTAAAATGATAAAAGTTTATCTGACTCAAGACAAACATGGTACATAAAATATCTGACTTCCTTGAAACTTACATAATTTGGTTGTAATTTATGTGGAGACAATTTGATACTTAATAAAGAATAAGATGTATTGTTTGTGGGGGAGAGGAAATGTTATGTTGATTAATCCCACTGTTTGATGCATAGCAAGGAGGCCAGGCTGGGCTCTGCCTTGGGGTCAGCTGGGCTTCCTGACATCAGCCTCTCTGCTGCCACAACTGTCCCCTGACACCTGGCATGGCCTTGGCCCTTGGCAGGACACATTGCCTAGTGCGTGCTCAGGATTTTTTCACTGGCTGGCTTGGGGCTTTGTTTCCCTAAAGCCAGTGAGGTGCAGTCTCAAGGGCTTACAACATATGTGCCAAATCTCAGGTTTCTAAGTGGAATAAACGTAAGTTGCATGAGCAGTTAAGTGTCCAGCTCTGCAGTTGCAGAGTTGAGGCTGTCCTGTTTCAGTTTAGAGAGTTAATGGGAGAGAACAGAGACACCAGTGTGGAACCCTTAGCCTAAAGAATTACCAAGTTGTCCAGTATTTCTACTCTTAAATGGCTTTTAAGTGTTTTTTTTGTCTCTGAAATATTTCCTGGTGGGGGCTACCTATGGGCTTACCAGCAGGTTGATGGGCTGTTACTGTACCTGGTGCTTGCTTACTGTACAATTTCATCTGTGTTCTTGGAAACTTCTGGTCTCTGTCCTCTGGGCAATTCAAACGTCTCTGAGTAGTCCTTTCTTGTTCCCCCTCTTTCTCCTGTAAGGAGGTTGGTATTTATTACGGGAAATAGCAGAATTGGTGGGTGTCAGGCTCTGCTGATGAATGCATGTATTGTCACCTTTGTGTAACCCCCTGTCACTTGTCTAAGGGAACCATACAGCTCTCCTCTGTAACATGTTGAACTGTTCTGTGTTCACAGGCCTTCTTGAAAAAAAAAAATCAAAAAAGTCAAGTGGTAATCATGCTTTTGTGTGTCTTGCAGAGACTGAAATTACTCCAGAAAGGAGTTGGTCTTATTTTCTTTTGTGGCTATATGTGACAACCTGGAGGGGAAAATCTCTCATGGGAATTTGAGAGCAGCCATGTCCCCACTGAGTTCTTGCAGAACTGAGAAGTAGCATTTTTGTCAGCTGCGTAATTCTGGAGATGCAAATGAACCTGGCACCTGGAAGAGCTGGAGTGAAACACTGTCAACCATCAGAAAAGTTTACTGCTGACTTTTCACTTCTTTTTCATAGAATCATTTAGGTTGGAAAAGACGTCCAAGATCGTAGAGACCAACCTTGGACCAATCACCCCCTTGTTAACCACACCAGAGCACTGAGTGTTGTCCAGTTGTTCCTTGGACACCTTCGGGGGATGGGAACACCACTTCTCCCTGGATAGGCCCTGCCAGTGACTAATCACCATTTCAGTGAAATTCCTCCTGATGTCCAACCTGAATCTTCCCTGGCACAACTTGAGGCCATTTCCTCTTCTCCTGTCGTTGTTCCCTGGGAGCAGAGCCAACCCACATCCTCTGCCCCCCCAGCTGTCCCCTCCTGTCAGGGAGTTGTGCAGAGCCACAGGGTCCCCCCTGAGCCTCCTTTTCTCTAGGCTGAGCCCCCCACAGCTCCCTGTGTTGCCCCTTATCAGAGTTTTGTCCTAGACTCTTTTGCCCTTCCCTGGACATGCTCCAGCACCCTAATATCTTTATTGAAATGAGAGGCCCAAGATGGATGGGGGATTTGAGGTGCAAAGTACAGAGAGAAAATCACTATCTTGGTTCTGCTGGCCACACTTTTTGATGCTGGTGCATGTGTTCAGATTGCCAATATCTGCTGTGGCTGAAGTCCAGCAGCTCTTGGCAGAGTTCAAGAAATTCCAGAATACACCCTTGTAACTGGGGGGAAGAGAACACAGCTGTGGGCTCAGTATCCCTGAGATCATGAGGTTTGGGCAGTAGCTGCAGAGGCAGCTCTTGAGCTGGCATCCAGGTCAGCTAAAGGTCCAGAAATGAATACCTGCCCCTGTTCTTGGATTCCACAGAAACTGGGGAGGGGTTTCCTGGGATGTAGTCTTTAGCTTGCATTGCTGCTGCCTTCCCCACACTGTTTATCCCACATTCTGCCTCTCTGATATCCGCCCTCAATCCACATGGAGTTTATAAGTGCTATAGCCCAACCTTTTAGCCTTTTGAGCATCTCCTGCATGTGGGTTGGCATTGTCTGAGGAATCAACAGATGGGTAACTCTTACTTTATGTGAGGGGGAAGAGCTGATCTTTATTACTTGTGTATTACTTTCCTTTAGGCAAGGACATGGATTACAGATGCAAAACCTGGATTTCCTTTAAGCAAATCATGGATTATAGATGCAAAAACTCAGCCTCAGACCTGCAGGCTAGTCTTGAATGAGTACTGCTTCAGTAATGAATATTGATGACATCAAGTTTCCCCTTACTGTGGGCAATTGTGATGAAATTTCCTGAAGAATTGGGATTTAAGGAATGGTAGCCCTAAAAATCCAAGTGTGTGGCACTGACTGTCTAAGCAGGGAGCAAGTTGCTGTTTTTGAGTTAAGTCAGGAATAGAATGTGACTTGTGAGGTTATTACAGAGAGACAAAAGGGGCAAAAAATAGATTGTTCTGGAAAGCAGGAATGAGGGATTACAATATTGAATGGGAAACAGTACTTAGGACAGTGTCAGAGCTGTGGCAGGAGTGACTGACACCAGTGAAATGCTTATGGAGGGAGGGAGAGAAGGATCCCTCTGAGGAATACATCTGCTTGGATTCAGAGGGTCATCAGAGAAGCAAGTACTGATGCTAGGAAAAAAGGAGCAGGGGAAAATTCTTCTAGAAATGGCATGTCTATTGGGAGGAAAAGATAGGATGGAAGCAAACATAGAAAAGTAAAACACTCTCTTTTCCATGCCATCCTTCCCCATTAGTAAACAAAGGTGCAGCTATGTCAAGACCTTAAAGCCTATCTGGAATGTGAGGAACCACTCCAGAAAGAAAAAGGGCTTAAGCAGTTTTGTTTCTAAACAAAAGCAGATTTCTCCTTTACATATAGGTGCTGCTAATTCTTTGTTGTAAATGTGCTTAAAATAGCTGTGGTTTATGGCCAGATGTGACACTGTATATTACAGTATCTATGGGATGTGCTTGTGGATAGCAAAGAGCTGTGGGATATGAGCAATCCTGGTCTAGATATTTTCTTGCATTTGGATGGTAGAAGAGGTAACTCGTAATGTAAATCCTGTAAAGGACTAACATAAAACACTGCCTTTAAGTCTGTTAAATCATGAAATTGCAGAATGGTTTGGAGTGGAAGGGACCTTAAACATCTCCTTCCAACCCCTTGCCATGGGCCACCTACCATCCCAGGTTCTTCAGAGCCCCATCCAACCTGGCCTTGGACACTTCCAGGGATGGGAATTGCTCTGAGGCTGCTCTCAGCTGTGCCCCTTGGCTGCTGGGAGGAAAATAAGAACAGATAAAACCAAACCACTAAAAGATGTGGCTATTTATTTGTTGTAACAGAGCACCATGCAGAATATGCGAGTTTGTACTGGGAAACAGCTGGAAAAAGCTTAAGAAAATAAGTGTTTGGCTGAAGGGAAGGATGTAGCAGTGAAGTCCTGAGGAAGGCTGTATTTTGTTATCTGCAAGGAAATTTTGCCAGAAGATTTTTAGACTTACTTTGGAAAATGAACTAGCCTGCCTTAGGAATGGAGGGAGTCTCAAGTTTGCTGTGTGGTCAGCTCTGTGAGAAGTGTACCAAGGCAGGGAGAGACTGGTTTTCCAGGGAGACAGAGTTTATTTCTGGGAAATGTCTTCCTCCTTTACAATGGAGCTAAGAAAGTCATCTGTGGTACAGCATGTTGTCATTTTACAGCAGCCCTGGCACATGAGCATCATAATTGAGTACAGGGAAAATATTACAGTGGGCCCATGAAGTGGGAAGAGGGTGTGGAAAGCAGCTAGCTACAGTGGAAAGAGAGGGGTGGGCCTGAAACATTGGGAGGGTTGGAATAAATGCTTTCCTCTTGTACACTTCAAAAACTTAAATCCCTATGTTTCAGCATTTAATAGTCTTACTCAGAGAGGGTGTAGAGATGTTTGCAGAAGGGCAGGATGCCGTTACCTACAGGGTGACTTCCAAAAGAGCTCCTAAAGGAATTGCTCCAGCTAGAAATAGCCTGGATTTATTTGACAGGCTCTTTAAGTCATGACTACACTTCTCCCTCTCCACCCACCAAAAGAAAAGAATAGCAAGTGCTTGCAGACAGTTTTTAGGAACTGCCAGTAACTCTCCACTATTTTTTTCAGATAAATCTCCAAGCCAAGCAAGCCTTGCAGAAGGCGGGTTCAAAGCAATTGTCCTGGAGGGGGGGAAAGCAGTGAGGCCTAAAATCACAGTGATAAATGTGAGTCAGGCACTGTTTCCATGGGGGATGTGCCTGAAGTTCAGGCTGAGCCCTGCCCTGTTCTCTTGTGGGCATTTGCAAGCCTCTGCTGCCCAGCCAGCCTCCATCTGCAGGCAGTGATTAACACACTGCAAAGGCTCCCTCTGACTGCTCCAGCATCTTTTTCATCCTGAACTGCCTGAGAGGGACCTGAGAGTCCCATGAGGGATGTCCCATGGGGATGAGTGCCTGCTGTCCCTGGGTGAGAGATGCTGCTCCAGCTGGGGAGTTCAAGCACAGCCCAAGCTGGGGTTTGTTGGGTTTCTATGTTTAGGGGGTGGTTTATGCTTATGGCCGCCGTATAATTATGATTATAAAATAGCCACCTCTTCAGTTCCTGCCTCTTGGCAGCTCTCAGGAAATTACCTAATTTGAACTGCCAGCAGTGAGGACCTTGAACCCTATCAAAAGTCAGTCTTTGAACTGAACCTAGAACCTCTAGACATTTGCCAGACTCTGCTGGCAGTGACAAAGACAGTTAAGTGAGATTTTTCCACTGCTGGACACAGGCTTCCACATGTGGGGCTCCCACAAAATGAATCCACAAGGCAGCTATTCATGGCATGCTGAATGCCTCCTCTTCTCTCACTGCCAATTTTGGGATCAATAGAAATTCAGGCTGGGGCTGAGAACTGACCTTTTATGCCTTGTTCTAATGCTGGCCTTTAGTCCTCGCCTTGCCATGCACGGGGCAGCTGTGCTTCTGCTCTGCCTGACTAGCACCACCCCTCCCTTTCCAACACCAGTGGGGCAGGTCCTGCTGGTTGAAAGGAACTGCCACCTCCAGCTGCTGCTTCATGGCTGTGTGTGAGAAAAGAGCAGGGTGAAGAAGAGCTGAGGAAGCTGCACCTTGGTACAGGTTTTTCGGCTTTGGACTGGCTGCACCTCCAGCTTACGCCAGCATTGCCTCTGCTTATAGAGAGCTGGGGGAGTCCTCAGCAGCCCTTTCCAGACCCACAGGCTCACCTCAGCTGCCAGTCTGTAATTAAAAAAAAACAGCTTGAAATATCCTGGCAGTGGAGATGCAGGGCAGAGCGAGTTCTCAGCAGGCACTTTGACATGACTATAGCTCAGGTCCCACCATCATCATCAGCCCAGCAGACAGGTGGGGCCAGCGTTCAGCAGGCCAGAATTCATGGCTTGGTCCACTTGCACAGTGTGAGTGCAAACAGATGGAGAAGGCTGCAGTGGGAGTTCAAAAAAGCTCCTCTTCTTTTGTGGGGTTAGCCACGCCTTTGCAGCTCTCTGTGACTTTATTCTGTGTGGGAGTGAATGCAGAAAAGTCAGGGGTGCCATGGGGTCTGTCACTCTTTTCAGGTAGAAGCCACATAGCTGTGCTGTGCCATGGGGGTGGGGTGGCTGCTTCACAGGTGGGGAATGGCTTTATTTGCAGTGTGAGTTTGAGGGGCAGCTGCTCATCATGATTTTTAATACAAGGGGATCCTGCCCTTACAGAGTGGCTGCTTTGTAGCATGGGGCCATTCTGATTTGTACACCCTCAATCATTAACATTACTAGACCACCAAGTAAAGAAAATTATTTTCATTGTGGTTTTACTCCTTCTTTTTAAAAGTTTCCTGGAAGACCTATGAACATTCAGCTGTTAGGTGAGGCACAGAAATGGACTTGTTCCCCTCACACACAGTCTATGGCTGCAGCCTTTGTCCTCAGCACTGAGCTGAAGGTTGTGCATGGTATGTGCGTCAAAAACGCTCTAGAAGAGAAATCAGGGTGGCAAATATGATGTAAATAGATGGAAGAGGGAAGACTGAGTCAAGTCACCCCCCTTCTGATTGTGCAGATCATGTTTTAATGGCAAGTGTGTGAGGTGAATGAGTGAGGCCTTTCCTCCTGTTCATAGCAGGGTCAGCCATGAAGTCAGAGCAGGTTACTCAGGGCTGCACCTAACCCAAACTTGAAAACCACTGAGGATGGAAACTGCACAAGCTCTTGGTCCCCTACTGGGCTTGTGTCCTGATGAGAAAGTTTCTCCTCATGAGTTTGACCTTCTTTAGGTTCAACCCATGCCTGTTGTCTCACCTAAGTCTTTTTGGTTGTCTCCCCACAGCTACTGGAAGGCTGCCCTTCCCAGCCAAACCCCCTCTTTTCCAGGCTGGACAAGCCCTGTAGCCTGACCATGGTAATGCAGCCCAGGCTCTCATCAATGCCTGGTGGCTCATTAGTAGCCAAGGTCAGAAAGAACTTTATCAGGGGAAAACAATACACAGTTCCTTTGGTGTTTGATGGCTTGGTGAAGGAGTGTGTGTCATCTTCCAGGACTTAATTGTGGAAAAAGAAACAAAACTAAAGGTAAAAATAGGGCAGGAAAGCTGAGCAACCAACAAACTCCCATCAAGGTTTGTTAATCCCACATGCCAAGGTCCCCTACACAGAGTGAGCTGCTGCTTCTTGTGAGGGCCAACCTTGCTCCACCCTTGGCTTGGCACTGCAATTAGGAAAAGCTGATTTTTGCTGCCACCAGTTCCCCTTCCTGAGCCTGTTAGTGTATCTCATGAGCTGCCACCTCTGTTCTTCCAGCCCTGTACACACAAGTGACCACATCCCTTCCCAGAACAGCAAGCCCCTTGTTCACTGCTGATGGCACCTCCTCCCTTGGGTCTGCTGGCAAAGCTCTCATCTCACTCCTGGGGAAGGTTTCTATTAAACAGTGTACATTTTCCTTCTATAAGTGGTTTGTTTTACAAGTCACATTTATCTGTAAAGTTTGTCCTGCAGCTGGTCCTAGCAGTTCCTCCCTGCTTTTTGTGATGGGACGCTGTTGTCAGCACCTCATTGTTTCCAGAGTTCAAGTATCTGGGCTAAGACTTTCTCTGCTGCCTTCCTCGAAGTGAGTGGAGAACTTTTTTGTATGTACTGAAGTATCTTTGGCTACTGCCAAAAATTATTTTATCAGAAAAATGTTGTTTTGCCTGTACTTAAAAAAAAAAAAAAAAAGCACATCAGCCATTTAACTTTAAGCTCAGCCTGTGTTTTGGAAGCAGTGCCTGAGAGTTGTGGATGGTTTCTGCTTTCTGTTGGAGAGGTGCCTATGGCTTTTTAGAAAGGAAAAGGCCTGGAAGTGTGAGCTTCTGTGAGACACTTTCATCCATACAGTCCTCATAGACCAGGAGGGAAAGTCTGGGCACCTGGGCACCTAAGCTTGTCCTCAAGAGCTTCCCCTATACTCAGCCTCCAGGCCCTGGAATGTGCAGATAGTCATCAGGTTCTCCCTGGGAACACGAGCTGTTCCCTAATGCAAAACAACTTTCCTGAGCCTGGTCAAAGCTGAGTGGCTCTTGCCTCAGACTCGCCCCCAGGGAGAAGGGGCAAGGTGAGGCCTGCCTCCCTGGGAAGGTCTCTCTGTGCAGGAAGGTGCTTCCTAGATGCTTATGGACAGCTATGGACTTGCCTCGAGGATAGCATGTGGTGTAGATGCTCCAGAGGCAGATTTGCTCAAGGACATGGCAGGAGGAAGTGCATTTTATAGAGCAGATTCCCGTTGTCTGCCCAGGGAATGCATCCCCCTCACCCCTCTCTACATGAGCACCCAAATTCCTTCTCCATGTGCAATCAGTAGAGGAGACCAGGCTTTTTTTCCTTTTTCACAAGGCTCTGGTTCACCCAGGTGCCCTGCAAACCTCTGCTATCCGCTTTGTGTGGGGGAACACAAACTCTTCTGGAGGGACACTGTGATAAGCAACAACCTGAAAGCACCAGACCTGGCACAGCCCAACATGCAGCTGGCCTTCTGACACATATCATGAGGTGCCAGTCTCTCAGGCACACCTGGAAATAGCCCTCTGCTCTGGTACAACACCCTGTGGATTTGCTGGTTTCATTAGGATTTGCCTGTTTTTTTTCCCCTGCCACCCCTGGGCTTGTGGAACACAAACAGAATGGAGGTAGCAAGACTTAAAGCAGAGTTTTGTCCTTAGGAGGAGGAGTTTGGGAATGTAAGGTTTCAAAAAAGACAGTCCTGGCTGGTCACTAACCTTTTACCTCTCCTGGCTGGGAGTCATCTGGTGCCAGGCATTGCCCCAGACCTGGGTGCCTCACTCTGGGGTTTTTGGAGCTAAGGCCATTGAGGAATATAGGCTTTGGGAGTCCTCATTGGCATCCCAAGTGCTCAGCTCTCCATTTCAGAAGGTGCATCTGCTGTGCCAAACCTACTGATCTGGTTTCAGGTGACCTGGTAAGGCAGCCTGGAAGCTCTCTCTGCAGTCAGCCCTCCTGGTTAACTGGTTCATATCAGTTCTCTCAGCTTGATACCAAACACTCCACAGCAGCCTCCCAGACAGGTCTGCTTTCCACACATTGTTTTTCCACAGAAAAATACAAAATCCCATGGTAACCAGTGACCCTTTAGTTCGTGCCAGTCCCTAGACCTATCAAGCTGTGACAGAACCATCCCAAAAATCCTGGCAGAGAGCCACCGTAACCAAAAGAGGACAAGTAGAGGCTGAGGGCAGCATATTCCCCTTCACTCTTACTCCCCTTTCTGGAACAATTTTAAAATATAGCAATACATCATTCCCTGTTTTTGCTAGGAGAAGCATGGAAAGCTTCCCTCAGGTATCCTGCCGGGAACTGGAGCAGGATGTTGGGAACAAGATGGGACTTAGGGAAAAAGAAGCTGAAGACAGGGGCTTGGAAAGGGAAGGGAGAAATTAGGAGATGGTCAGTGCTAGAAACAGAGCAGGGAAGGCAAATGCAGATCACAGATATGAGGATAAAAGTGAGGCAAAACAGTAAGTTGTGGGGAATAACAGGAACAGGTAATATTTAGGAGAAAACGTAATGGCCTGGTAATACAGGAGGTCAAAGTGTAAAATACAAGGGCATTCCAAGCTTGAAATGCTGGCAGCACAACAGGATCTAGCAAGTGGTTCTTTAGTTTAGATGATGAAATCGAAGACTCCAACCTTCTGATAGTCAATATGTGGCAGCACAACCCCACAGGACAAACTAGATTTTTCCATTTATTGAAAAATAGAAAACCAACAAAAAAATCCACCAACAAAAAAATATCAAAACCACCAAAATACCCCAGACAGAAGCAGAACAAAAGTGAGATTAAGACTGCATCTCCGGTGATGCTGGTATGAAGAGGAATGTGCATTGCAATTAAGATCTGCTAGATCTGTGCTTCTCTTGTGGCAGGAACAAATCTAGGAATTCCAGGAAGAGATAAAACAGTTTTGTAATGAAGGTACGTTGATGTTGTCCTGCTTCAGGTCCAAAGTGATGCAAGGCAAGTCAGAGGTTCTTGAACTAAATATAGTCTTTACTTACCACATCAAATGTGCATAGGCACAAAATAAGCTGAATAAGCTAAAAAAAGTTGTACCTTCCTAGCAGCCTTTCTTTAATTTTTGAATTATTGACTGATTTTCTGCATTTTTTGAAGTGAAATGTTTACACTTTTCAAAGTGCTGTTTTACCCTCTAAAAAGTGGCTTTGTTAGGACTTCCTGTCACTGCCTGCTTCATGGAAAGTCTCTAAACTGGGTTTTGTTTGCTGCCTGCCAGTTCTGTTCCAAGCAGGATAGTTTCTATTTTGCATGCAACTGCCAGTAGAAAAAGTCCCAGAGAATTCCATGCATGCCTCTGCACCTCTCCAGATAACAGTTCCTTTTTATGTTAGTGCAACTATGTTGAAGCTAATTTTGTGCAAATACTTTGAGGCCAAAAGGTGCTCTTGAGCCAGAAACTTGAGTTGGTACAGCGTGGGCTCAAGAGTTCCTCACTTGTTTTCCTCTGGCTAGGTCAGGTTTTGCAGATCCAAGAAATTAAACAAATAATTCTTATTTTAGTATTTTATTTGGCAGCATCACATTTATACAGTCACTTTTCAGAGCAGAATAGGGAATTCCCTCTTTTCTTCCTCTTCCTTCTCCTCCTATATTTTTTTTCTGTGCTTACAGTCCCTGAACCAAGGCAGGATGGAGGATGTTGGTCCAGCACTTCATTGACCAAGAGTTTTGCCCATAGGAGGAGTCCTGCCTGGAACTTGCTCAGGCTCCAAAGCAAACACTCCTAAAACCAGCTTTCACAAAAGCCAAGCCTGATGAAAATGCCATTGCCAAAACCAGCAAAAAGATTCTTTAAAGCCCTGTAGAACTCGGCAACCTTCCTCCAGTCCGGAGGGCAGCATCTCTGTGCTCTGTGTTTTCACAGATGCAATCACCTTCTGCAATGCCAGAGGTGCTGCTGGAGACTCTTTGGCTCCCAGCAGCCAAGCACAGGAACAATGTCACTGAAGTCTGCATCCACACCTCCACAGAATCTGAGGATGGCTCGGGCTGGAATGGACCACAGTGGGGCAGCTGGACCCACCTCCCTGCTCCAGCACAGGGCACAGGATTGTGTCCAGAGGGGTCAGGAATATCCCCAGTGAGGAGACTCCACACCCTCTCTGTTCAATCTGTTCAGTGCTCAGTCACTGCCCAGGACAGAAGTTCTGCCTCCTGTCCAGGTGGAACCTCCTGGCCTCAGTCCCTGCCCGTTCCTCTGGTGCCATTGCTGGGCCCTGGAGCAGAGCCTGGGCCCTGCTCGGAGCCCTCCCTGCACACAGGGACACCCAGGGCTGAGGGCCCCTCTCAGCTGGGGCTCCTCTCCAGGCTGGACAGCCTCAGCTCCCTCAGCCTTTCCCTGCCACAGATGCTCCAGGCCCTGAATCATCTCTGCAGCCTCCACTGGCCCCAATCCAGGAGCTCCCTGTCCCTCCTGTGCTGAGGAGCCCAGGACGGACACAGCACTGCAGATGTGCCACACAGGGCTGGGCAGAGGGGCAGGATCACTCCCTGACCTGCTCGTCCCAATGGAACCTGGGCTGCGTGTCCTGTCCACCCATCCAGAGAGGCTCAGTGTAGCTCAGCCTTGGGGCACAAATTATTTCATCGCACAAGGAATTGTCAGAGAGAACTAAACCATTCCTGCAATTCTTATGACCAGCCACATGCTGCCCACTTCACCCTCACTTTTCCACCTTTACCCCGTTGCTTCTTAGCCACAGTACAGAGACTCTCTCTACATATTCTTTCAATTACTCACTCTTCCCCAATGGAGAGGCTCTCCCATGGGAGCAGCTCAGCACCAAGGGGCTAGTCTCACCTATAAGGAGGCAGGGAGATGGGGATTCCCTTTCCATTTCCTCCCTTCGTGCAGACAGAGTTTAAAAGAGTGTTTACAATCAGTGGAATGACTCAGGAAAGAAGCTCTGGCAGAGTGGGGAACCTAATTTGAAAAAAGAAAAAGGCAATGACTTCTGCATTATGATACATTGGCCAATATTCAGCCATCAGTACACAAAGGGCTTTTCTTCCTGAGCCATTTGCTAAATGAATCAGCAGAGATTTCCAGCAGAGTGTTTCTACCAGCAGAGTTCCATCTCCTGTCCTCTGCAGGCTGGGAGGGCACATATTCATCTGCCACTGCAGGGACAAACAGGACGCAAACAGGAAGGTGTCTTTTCAAAATGTGAGGTTACTGTAAAAATAAATCATGACTCTTCTGCAGAGAGCAGTAAACACAAATTATGGGAAATATTTTCAGCCTTTGCTGTTGCAAAGGGAGCAAATGTAGATAGCCCAGCCGGCACAGCAGGCTGACACAGCATTCCCAGTGTTCCCAGTGCTGCAGTGAGAAGAGTACAGCCCCTCATGCTCCCCGGGGCTCTGCTCCAACCAGCCCAGCACATCCACACCAGACCAAAGGACCTAGACTTAGGGTGGGGATCCCCCCGTGAGGATCTCCAAATAATTTCAGTTCCTTTGTTCCCAACAGTGGCTGAATGACACAGCTATCCAGAAGTCATTGGAGCACCTTCCCTATGGAGACAGGCTGGTAAAGTTGGGGCTGTTGAGCCTGGAGAAGGGAAGGTTGGTGTGTGGACACCTCGCAGAATCTTCCAGTAGCTGAAGTCACTACAGGGAAGCTGGGGGACAACTTTACATCAGGAATTGTAGTAGAAGGGCAAGGGGAATGGCTTCAAACTGACACAGAGTAGGTTTAGATGGGATATCAGGAAGAAATTCTTCCCCGTGAGGGTGGAGAGGCCCTGGCACAGGTTGGCCAGAGAAGCTGTGGCTGCTCCTTCCCTGGCAGTGTTCCAGGCCAGGCTAGATAGGGCTTGGAGCAACCTGAACAGTAGAAGATGTCCCTGTTCTTGGCAGGGGAAGGGAATGAGATGATCACTAAGATCCCTTATGACACAAACTCTTCCATGTTTCTGCAATTCTAAGCTCCCAAGGCACCAGGACGGTTTGGGGCACCTTCTGGAGCCTTGTGTGCTGCAAGAAAGAGGCTCTGCCGAAGTCCCCAGGCAGGCAAGTGGCACTGACATGGGAACATCCAGGTCTGCCTCCCCACACTCCCAAAGAAGAAAGAAAAAGAAAACAGCACCCAACTTCCCAAAGCAGCTGGGTTGAAAAGAAGTGGTCATGTGACTTCCCTGTTAAAGGTGAGAAAGGAAAGGATGAAATAATCTTCCTATAGAAGAAAGGGAGATTGGTTCCCCTCCCCAAAAACTATGGAGAGGCTTTTATCTGTCACAGTAGGAAGTGCTGAAGGATCTGGGTTCCCTCTCTGCCCCAGCACCAGAGAGTGAGATGGACCCAAGTGGCATTTTGCTCCAAATCCCTGAAAACAATCAAGGGACAAACTTCTCCACCTTGTTTAAAGTACTGTAAAAATCTACAATGAACACAGATGGCACAGGAAGTATCCCAAGAGGATGTCTTCTATCCTGTATATAACTGGAAGTTTTAAACTCCTAGCTATTTACAGCTACTTTGCTGTAAAATCAAACACTCCTCAGCAGTTCTTTTCTCCAGCCATAGCCTTTAGGAGACAGCTATCACAGCCCTGTGCTCTGAAAAGCTGTTGCCTTAATGTTCAAAATTTACCAGCCCTTTTTTCTGATGGATCACGCAGACGTGGGATGTGGGACACACAAGATCAGGAATGTATCCCTGAAGTTGGCTTGATGACTGAGCTGTGCAGGCTCACCTGGCAGCTGCATTATCAATACTGAAGGTGTGATTATCATTAAGCTAAATGAGGTCTCACAGGTGTTTTCATGCTCAGCACTTACCTACGGAGATGGAGGGCACTGGCAGGTGATTGATTTGGGTTTGGTTTGTGGGTGTTTTAATGTGTTCTGCTTAGCACAGCTGCATGAAGGGAAATCCATATTTACCACCCAGCAACAGATGATTGTCTCATCTGATTTGTAGCAATCTTTATAATAAATGCAAAAAATTATTCCTGCTGTTGAACTAAATTAGTCCTGATACTTTCTAATGTATCCCACCTTACAGAAACTAAGAAGCCTGTAAGAAAAGGTTTCTCTTGTAAACTGTAAACTGAAGAGTCAGTTCACACAAGTTCATGTATTCTCATCACAGGAAACAGGACTTGTTTGTAGAAGATAGTATTTTTTTGCTAGCCAAGGTTAATAGACTAAATTTACCAGGTTATACATCAGCTATTTAGGAGTAGCGGAAGTTAAAAAACTAATTATACTAAAACATGCAAATAGTGGATAGACACGCACATATGCGTACTGTCAGCTGAACAGCCACAATTTTGGCAACTGGACAAAACCTCACCATGCTTTTCTTCTGTGAAAGTAAGTTTGTGACAGTACCCTCACTCTAATTTCCAGTCTTGCAGCCATGGTACTACTGCATGAGTCCAACAGAAATACATCCACAATCAGCCCTGTCACCTCGAAAAACAACTCAAAAAACCCCCAACGACAGTTGATAACACACACAGCTTTCTCTATTTGCAGCAAGTCTGACTCACTCCAAAATCCTGACTGCTTGGTACTTCCACTTCAAATGACAATACAGAGGCAAAACAATTCTCCACACTTCAAAGGAGGTTCCAGTCAGGCAGCCATGGAATTTGGAATTTTGACCCTGATCACTCTAACAAAATGAGCCTTGTTGAGACTTTACATGAAAAGGGAGTAGTTAATGAAAGCACCCATGGCGTCTTGTCCAACAAACACCTAATTCCACTACAAATTGCAGCAGGGAGGACCGCACAAGGAGCCTGGAATGCTGGGATTCCAAGATACCAGTGCAGCGTGGATTGCAGATGCAATAGGGAGGGTCACATAAGGATGGATGGCTCTTCACCTTGGTGGGACACCTGCCACATGGTCAAGGGCTGTCACTGCTTCGTCCAGAGGCAGCACTGGGAAAAAAAATCCTGTCTGTGGTTAACTCTGGTTTGGCTCCAAAGCCAGCAGGAGCACAGAGAGGATGAATCTGGCCATCCATGTACTCTCAGGTTCCTACCCTCTCCTCCTCTTTCTGATAGGAAAGAAATCACCATTCAAAAGTCCAAGGCCAATTATATCTGGCAAGTTTAATGTATGAGCATGGAAATAAAACAGACCATTCTCAGTTTCTATTTTATCCAAAAGCTTAAATATAAAAGGATTGGCCATTTCAAAAATTTCACTGTGCTCATTCACTCCCCAAACCTTTTGAGATTGCAGCACATAAAACTCAGTGCTCAGTGTCACATTCAGATTGGGAATGCTGTAGGCAGATGATGTGAGCTGGGGTAGGGACTGCCACCAGACCACATCCAAAACCCTATTTCTGAAAATGCGCATTTCTCAAAAAGCACACAATTATTTTCTTCATTCTAGGAGAAGGGGCAGGTAGGGCTGAGCAAGCTGACATTTTGTTGGCTTTGTCCTGTTCCAAACCTGGAAGGGCTGGTTTGGGATCCAGGCAAGATTCCCAGCCAGTCCTCACTATGATGAATTTTGCAGTCACCAGGAACAGCTTTCAGAGTGGCTTGTAAGTGCAATGAGAACTCCTACTCACACCTCTTGAAAATACTGGTTTAGGCTGTTCAGCTGAGGATGAGTGAAACAAGTGAACTCATGCACATTCCCAACCATTCTCAGCTTATTACAGGCAAGAAGTAACTTTTGCTGTAGGAAATGGAAATTCTGGAATAGCCACACAAAGCTGTAGACACAAAATCTGTCCCTGGCTATACTACTTAGTCTTTCAGTAGTGTTCAGCCACTGCCAGACATAAACCAGTGTTCTACAGGAGGAAGAAAAATGAAAGGAGCTGCAGCATCCAGTTCCGGCCAGACACTCCATGGCCAGACTGAAACAATAGGCATTAGCAGGTCTTATTTTACAAGGTACAAGAGGGACACCCACATCACAGTAAATATAAAAATGATTTGAGCATTGTCTGTGTCTAAAAGCCAATGGAAAGACTCAGGGTTAAACACAGCAAGTAACAAAGGAAATGCCTGGCCCTCTTCCTACAACATGATGGTCCTTCCTCACAAGAACAGAGCCTGACATCCATTTTAGCCACTCATATTACACATCCTACAGATCCAGGTGGTTACAGCTCCTCTGGGAAGCACAATTCCTGGGGACTGCTCTCAGAGTGAACAATCTCTTCACTGGAGTCCTCTGCTGCTTACCAGTGATTTTAGAGAAAAAGATTAAATGTGTTCCAGGCAAAGCAGGAGCCAAGACTATCAAGCCAAACTCAAACAGATCAATTGAAATGGGATGCTAAAGCAATTAATAATAGACAGGGATCTGGTTACACTGCTAGCATTTACAGTTACAGTCTTGCTGCTGTTTATTGTTATAGTTTTACAACAAAAATGTTTTTTTTAGAAGTAGTTCAAGGCTAGCACCAAATGAGTGGTGGACTTCCAATGACACTTCTTTTGCGGTCTGGAGTCCTAGTTGCTAGAGTTTCTCCTCCTGTTTTGCATATATCTTATTCCTTCTGGTTTATCTTCCTGTGTATTCCAGGACAGCAGCCACACCTTCTGACACCTGCATGATCTGAAATTTTCACCCATGGGACTCTGGCTCCTGTCTCCTCTTTCCTATCTGAGGGCTGGTCAAGATTAGAATTTATTAGAATTTGTTAAGAAGGATAAAGACAGGAGATTTGCAAAAAAAAAAAAAAAAAAAAAAAAAAGACAGGGCAGGAACTCTGATTGAGTGAAATATCCCTTATCCCTGCTTCTTTCTTCAGCAAGAAAATAATCATGGCAACAAGAAAAAAAAAATACAACCAAAAAAATAAATTTAAAAGTGTATCTGTTGCAAATAATATTATCCTTGTCTCTTTTTGACTCTTGTTTTGCAGAGTTTAAAATAGCAATATTTCCTCTTCCTTTTTTTCTCGGAGTGCTGCTTCAGTCATAAGTTTCTTCTTCAGTTTCTGAAAAAAAACCCAGATTCATAAGAAAATGTGACACAAAATTACCTTGAATTTTCCAAATGTTTCATATCTCAAAATTAGATATGCATCCCCCACAAAGACACCCTTTCAAAGAATATTTATGGCATATATGACACCTTTCAACAATTCTAGAATAAGGTAATTCTGTTTCCAAGATAAAAGCCTGAGAATCCAAACAGAAAACCCTCCCTCCCCCTTCTCCAAGTCTTGCCTTGAAGAGAAGTGTTCATGCCTCTGGAAGTCTTAGAAATAATCAGTTCTGTCTAGCCATACAGCTCACAGCAGATGATTTCTGAGAAAATACAGAACTTTGCCACCTGTTTTACTGACTCTTCTGTCCCCATTTCAAAAAACAGATGGATCTAAGAACTAGGTATAAGATAGGTGTAACATCATGGGAACTGTCTCAGGCAGCAGCTCACAAAAAATATATGCCACAGTTTTCATCCTGCATTCAAGGGACCTACTGCTGCCTTGGAACTTTTTCCCCTCCTCCTTCCCCAAGAAAACATTTAGCTGGTTACCAACCAGTCTCTCCTTTCTTGCTGCTCCTCTCTAAGTCCTCTTTTTCAGCGAGTGCTGCCAACTCTGCCTCTTTTTGGTAGCTCTGATAGGAACTTTGCTCTGGTGGTGTCACTCCCTTTTGTCTTCCAGTCTGTGGCATGAATTCCAGTACTGTTCTGTTGGGCACTTGAAGGAGATATGGCTCTGTGAAGTACTGCCCTCCTGCCATGCTAGAAAAAGTCATTTGAGAATGCAACCTGTCCTGATCGGAGAAAGGAGCTCCCTGCATGTAGGAACCACTCCAGGGCACAGCTGGATAGGCAGGGATATCTGCTGAGGGAAAAGCCACCAAGAAAAAAAGAATAATGAAAATAATATCTATGTAGTACAAGATGTGTGTGTTGTGCTTTACTCAGTGCAAACACAGCACTGCTGTGCAGCAGACATCACACACAGAGCAAGGATCACTTTGCTATTTACACCGCAGTGTATTTAACCAAAACACGGTTCTTAGGAAGAAAAGCTTACAAAGTTCATAGCATTGTTATAATCTAAAAAAAAAAAAAATCCATGTCACTCAGCACTGATCCTGAGTGTATGTAATGACAGTAGAGATATCCCCCCAGTTTTTTTTTCCAGTCCCATTTTCCAAGTTAGTTCTGCCAGGCATAAGATGGATACCTAATCTTCACTTACATTTATAAAAGCTGCAAACCAGGAATGTTTTTGTTAATTAATATTCATAATTCAACTAAGCTGCTTACTTGCTTATGTGCTGACGTAAGACTCATAGGTGCATCTGCACTGATAGACTGGTTTCCTGCCCTGCACTTTAGGAATCCTGGAACCTTTTCAGAAAGAAATTCTTCCCTTGCGAGGGTGGTAAGGCACTGGAACTCAAAGGAGTTGTGGCTGCCTCATTCCTGGAAGTGTTCAAGGCCAGGCTGGATGGGGCTCTGAGCAACTTGAGATAGTGGAAAGTGTCCCTGTCCATAGCAAAGGGTTGGAAGTGGATGAGCTGTAAGGTCTCTTCCAAACCAAGCCATTCCAGGATTCTATAATTCTGTGAACTTGGTCATCACCGCTGCATAACAGAAAAGCCATTCACTGCTGATTGTGCTCTGGACAAAAGTATGGAGTAAGAGAATATCAACTCTGCCTCTGTTCCTCTGACAACCTTCCAACTTCACCACCTTAAACCTTTACACATCCCTTGATGCTCATACAATATGCCCCAAGGAATGCAACACACACTTGGGCATCAAGCTAGAAACACATTTAATTTGATGCAGTCTGGGGCACAGCCCTCTCATTATTTCTGGCACTTCAGACTGAAAAACCACAGAAAATAATAATTATACCTTGGAACTAGAGCAGGCAAGCAGGGCCAAATGTGTTAGATAGCATGGGTGCTACCAACCTGTCCTGAACAATGTCAGCTCTGAAGAGTGGGGACGGGAGCCAGCTTGCAGCCTGATGTGAGTCAGACTGAGCTAGGCTTCCCTCCCTGACAAGGTCCACAGAACTGGTACAAAAACAGCAGCAGCATCTGTGGGCTAAAACTCTCTGTTCTCTCATGTCATAAGACAAGGGATGGAGCTTTTGGAGCACGACCTTAATTTAATAAACCTGTCAGTCTAAATGAATTAACTACAACAGTTTGTCATTTGATTATACTTGGGCTTGAATAACTTCAAAATACAAAGCCCAAACACAAAACAAGGAGATCAACAATGCCATTTTTACGTAGGAGTTTGGTCTTTTTGGGGTTTTTTTCAGAAAATTATGCTGAAGTGCCTTCATCTCAGTGCTGTTGCAAATTCAAGTCAGAGGAAGAATCTATGTCCATACTCTGTTGGCTCCTGTCTCTCTCTTCTTTTGCACTACCATAAGATACATAACATGATTTCAAACTGGTTTCTGCAGAAGCCAGAGAAGGCTGTTTTTCCTCACTACCTCCAACTGTCCCATCTGCTGTGGTACCTTTTCCACTTTGCACCCTTGACTTCCGCCACATGCAACAAAGGGATGTTCATGTACACAACAGGACACTCTTGGAAAACAAAAGTTACTTCTCCAGTCCAGCCAAAACCTCTGCACCATCTGACACATTCACATTTTATGCTCTTCCTGACATGTGCAGTCTGGGTAGTAACTTTTGATTCACATGAACGGGTTACTCAGCACTTTAAAAAAACCCAAGCATACAAGGAAATTAAGTGAGAGAAAGATGGGCACATCTATAGATTTGTGCAGGCATGTGGACCACTCCTTCTTTCTGTCACAGTCATTAGTGAACCCACTGATCATGCTGAATATTTCTGGGTATTATTTAGCAAATCCAGAGGAGGGAGATGCCAAAATAGTTCAGAAATTTACCTGAATTGTCACTTGGCTGCTGTGGCATGACTGGTGCCCTTGCGTGGTTTTGTACATAGCCTCGTGTGGCTCCGTAGGTTATGGCTCCACTGTTGCCAGGTAAGTCAGGGAAAGCTGGATGGGACTCTAGGGGTGTTGGAGGAGGAAGGTGGTCACTGGAGAACATATTGCTGGCCAGGTGACCTTGCTGACACAACTGGGAGAGCTGATAGATTCCCCCCTGGCTGCTGTACTGACAGGAGGTGGCCTCCAGGTTGTCTGCAGGCTCCAGCTGCTCCAGACAAGGGCAGGAAGCTGGTGAACTGAAGCTGCAGAGAGCAAGGAGAGAGGCAACCCAGAGATTAAAGGAGGGTCAACAGCTACACCAACCTATCCAATTAACAACTGTTTTACTGCCAGCCCTTCCTCCCAAATGCCAGGCACAGGACAAGGGCAACAAAAGCCACTTGAGCAAAGTGCTTTCACAGCAGAGTTTTGAACAATGGGTATTAGTGGGAGAGTGGGGATTATCTTCCCACTCTCCAAAGCACGATCCAAAGCTTGAATATCCTCACTTTCACTTGACAGGCATGCAATTCTGAGAGCACTCTGAGTACAGGTAGCACCTGTCTCATAGCAGGCACCCACCCTGTCCTATTATGCACTTTATACAGCTTTTCATACTCCCTTTAAAGTATATCGTCACATCTGCCTCTCACTTTTCATTAATGCTTCCACCTAATTCCTCATCCCCTGTCCCACATTCACCCTCCCAAGACTTCTCCCAGGGGCTGCTTTTTTCATGTCTCTCAAAGACCCTCTCATCTGCCCCTACCCTTGATTCTGGTCGCTGTAAGAGAAGGATTCCGTGGAGCCATTTTCCTGACTGGCCAAGCTGCATTCACTGCTGGGCGTGTCCAGCATCAGGGGAACAATGTGGCTGTGGGGGTGGAAGGCTAGGCTGAGCGGCAGGCTGGCCCTGTGAATGGGAGGAGGGCTGGGAAGATTAGGGAAGCACTCCATGCTGCTGGGATTGAAGTGCAGCGCCTTGCTCTGAACTTGTGCTTCACAGGGTGCCAACATTCCTACCATCGAGGAGGCTGTGAATAAAACAGACTGTCACACTGTGCCATCACACTGGGA
Organism: Melospiza melodia melodia; assembly: GCF_035770615.1. Taxonomy (NCBI): domain Eukaryota; kingdom Metazoa; phylum Chordata; class Aves; order Passeriformes; family Passerellidae; genus Melospiza; species Melospiza melodia. The sequence goes on from NC_086197.1 coordinate 24,091,136, forward strand.
ATCTGCAGGAGCAAGCAGAGGAAATGACAAGAGGACCAGGACAGAAAAACAAGATGCCAGTGAAAGAGTGGATGTTATTGATGGGAATAAAAGTAAATGAGTACCAGCACTGCTGTTGAGAAGCAAAAGGGAGTAGTAGCAAGCTCTCTGGAACACAGAATGATGTTTATTGGTTAAATAAAATTACCTTTGTGATTTCTGTCTCTACATACTATCTTTATCCAGCTCTCAAGAAGGCAGCCAAATGAAGCAAAGTACTTCTTGGAAAAGAGCCAGGAACAATCCCCAGTCATCTTCCATTTCTATTATCCTCTGGGAGGAGTGTGCTGCACAGATCACCCTTTAGAAAATTGAACTGTGCTTTGAAAGAAACAAAGCTATGTCTTTACAAATCCACTGTCTAGGCTGTTTTGAAACACATTTTCACTCTCGTTTTGGGCCTCTGATGAATCATGCCAAAAACAAAAATTTAAAAAGTAGAAATGGCAGCTGAAGGTCCTTGGGAAAAAGAAGATGAGAGATGGGAAAGGAAACAACACCTTTTTGTTGGTAGAATCTTGTTTGGTGACCTGTCTCCTCTGCTGGAAAAGGAGAGTGGAACAGTTTCCTACAGAACAGCCTCTGTGGAAAGACACAATAGAAGAAATGAAATTGACGATCAGAATCAGGTATGCTGGTGATCCAGAGTAACAATTATACACAAAGCTCAAGAAGCTTGGGCGTGGTGCAAGCAAATGAGTTTCTCTCTTATTATGGTAATTAACAAATGGTTTCTCTCTTCACAAATGCAGCCATCACCTGTGCAGGAAGGTGCAATGCTTTCTCCAGTGTAGCTGAACCAGCTCAAGGATGAGGAAGAGAAGAGAAAATATCACCAGCTGCCCAGGTGAAGCTCTCCCACACATTGCAAAGTTTTCAGGGAAAGTCTGCAGCTGCACTTCACTCTTACAGGCATAGAGAGTAACATCAAATGCACTCCACCAGGTGTGACTCAAAGGCCTTCAACACAAACCTAAACATAAAGATGCCACAACAAGTATTAGCAGCCTTTAGAGAATTTTGGAATGCATTTCCAGAGAGCTGATGAGGAGTTTTCACTTCAACATCTTGCAGCACTGTTTCTCAGATTGCCCAGTGTGCTGGGCAGTTTTGTGTCTCTTAGTGCACCTTGCCACATTCTGTTTTTTCCCCAACTCTCTTCAGCCATGGAGAGAAGGAATCAAATGTTTCAATGAAAACTTTTCAAGTTTTCAATAGCCCTGATTTTGGGCTCAGTCAGAAAACTGAAGCGAAATCTAGGATGGCATCTCTAAAGCATTTACATACTCAGGCAGTTCTCAGGGGTTTATTTTTTTTGTTTGATCACACTATTTATCCATGCCCGGCAGCATCTCAGGTGTACCTGTTGCATTCCTGGGTTTTGGTTTAGGAACTGAAACTGAAGATCTCTTCTGATTTTTTTAAACCCTTCTTTAGCACTGGTTGTCCTGACCACTGTGCTCCAGAATAACACAAATGTTATGGAACAGCAGCCATGGGGGGCACAACTTACCTGAAAAGCACTCTATATCCAGGTAAAGCTCCAGTTCAGTAATGACAGCTGTTCTGCAGATGGCCCTGCTCTTCCTCTTGATGAACACAAGCAGCCCAGGAAATCACTTCTAAACCCATCTCCATACCTACTAAGAATAATTTAATTTTTAAAAAATATTTGCAACACTTAGTGCAGGTAATCTTTGTGGATCATGACAATGGGATCCCCAGGCAGTGAGACTGTGAGACAGCACTCTCAATCTCCAAAGACCTGGTTCAGCCTTTTCTAAAGTCTCCTCTGCTTCTCTGTCCTTTCAAAGAGACACTGATATTTTGTCTTCTAAATAAAGTCACAAATGCAGTAAGAAGAAACAATTCCCAGAGAAGTCATATCTGCTGAATCCGGCATATCTACAGAAGATTCCAGAGTTGTTCCATGAAGAATTCTGACCCCTGGCTTGACATAATGCTTACATTGTACAATTCTGTGGCTCTTCCTGATGCTGATGTAGAGAGAGAGAGAACCTCAGAAGGCTTTCCAGTGAACATGGGAATGTAACAGTAGGATTTTTATTTCTTTCTTCCATTTCTTCTGGGTTCTCAGTCCATGAGACAACCTTGGGAACTTTTGGAAAGCAATTTAATCATTTACACCTTCACATCTCGGAACCAGTCCTGGCACTACACTTGACTTAACTCTAGAATGGTTATTCTGTTTGCAGCCTTTACTGGAACATCAAGGGCCATCACAAAGCTTTTGATAGGTTCATCCTCATCTTGAAATGATGAGAAAAAGCAATCTGTTCAACATTTGTTTGAAAGCTAGAGTCATATAAGTGAAGTCATTGGAGCTTGTAATTTATTTACTGTTCTTTGACAAGCCATATCCAGCTTCATCCAATTGCTTCCAAGATTTCCATTACAATCCCATTTCTGCCAGTGAATTTAATCACCTTGCTATCTGCTCAACAGAAGTACCTGCACAGGCTGGGCTCCTGACAGGTGTCCTCAGCAAGGCAAACACATGAAACAAAGGATTTCCTGCAAAAACACCAATGGGGCAGAAAAATCCCCTCTCTACCAGAGGCACAGAAAGGAACTTTTTTTTCTAATGGGTTAACTCTAAAGAAGACACAAGCCAATTAATCGCAGATACATATGTATCAGCAAGAAATCTCAGAAGACCAAAAGAAGCTTCAAATAATTGCCCAGTGTCTAAAAAAAAAGCCATTAATTGTAATCATGCTGTCTAGCAAAAGTGGAAAAAAAACCACCAGCAAAACATTTCTAAGATCAAAACAAGCTCAAAATTGAAGTTTTGAGTCACAAGAGGCTCTTATAGCAAGTAATGTGGCTACTATATCTAAATCAGAAGCTGTAACTGCCAGCAAGGTAACACACATCTCAAATACAACTCACTGACATTTTAAATCAGCTTATTTGGAGAACTGGTAAAAAAGTGGGACATTTAAAAAAAAAACAAGACAAGCCAAATCCACATAGCAAGAGTCAGAACTACTGGATAGAGCAAGGAAAAACAATGGAAAATGCAGCACTGAACACTCTACAAAGTCTCATGCACTTAAGTAATTTTCTTGTCCTGCTGAATGTATTTAAAAAAGAAAGCATCTGAATAGCCACTCCAACAGGTCACTCTGTGGACCCAACTGTACCACAATGCAGAAATCCCAGAGGCTTTTGCTAAAACCATACATGAGCCATTTCCACAAGGGACACTATCAAACAATTGGTTTTGCCTTGTAAATTGATAACCTTTTTCATTCATCTGTCTTCTCTTTTGTTTTGCTCCTATTAATTTGGATTTCATCCTATCCAAGTTTTGTCTCCTTCATTTTCTGAGATACCCTAATAAAGAAAACAGGCAATCATGGATAGCCCTGCAGATCTCTCTTCTACAAGGATTCTCTACAAGTAATATCAGTCCTTTTCCCTCAGAGAGGACACTTTTTCTTCCTTACATATTGCATCAAGAATTCAGATAGGACCTTTCTTTCCTATCAGAAAGAATTGCTTGTGTTTTCCACATGGAGAGCTGCATCCCAGTGTGCAGATCCCCCAGAAAGAAATGCAAGCAGAAGACCCAGATCATGTGCCTAAATTAAACTTTATTTCTCTGACAGACATTGTCCAACAGGGCAAATAGCTTCATCCTGAGAGAGAGCAGGTTTTGGTTGGGTATTAGAAGTAAACTCTTCCCTGTGAGGCCCTGGCTTATGTTGCCCAGGGAAGCTGTGGCTGCCCCATCCCTGGCAGCGTTCCAGGCCAGGTTGGATGGGGCTCTGAGCAACTTGGATAGTAGAAGGTGTCCCTGCCCATGGCAGGAGGGATGGAATGAGATGATATTTAAGGTCCTTTCCAACCCAAACCATTCTGTGATTCCCTGATATTCTCTCCTGACTAAACAGTGTCTCAGCAGAGGTACTTTAGGAACCAGGAGAGGTTCCTAAAGCATAAAAATCAGAACATATTTGGTTTGTTTCCTTTAAATGAATTGTCTTGCAAAACCTTGGTTTCTATCCAATTAAATACAGGGCTCAACAGACTTCACCACTTCATCACTCTGAAAGCAGAATTACTCAAACATTTTGACCATATTTACTCTGTCGCAGAAGTGGGAAAACTGGAACTGACTGAATTACAGTTAAAAAGGTCATAGGATTGACTAAAGGAGTCCTTGCCTTGGGAGGATGACAGGCAAATTTAAATGACAGAAGTACTAGATTAGGTTATAAAGAAAGTATTTAAATTACATACTTTTAGCAACACAAAGAATTCTAAATTTCCAGTTGCTTTCCACCATACCAAAATATCTCTAAGGTAAAAGCACTACCAAAATATTTGAGTAATTCTTGGAAAATAAGTTGCAGGAACTGGCTTTAATACTGACAACTAAATACTGATTTATTTAGAATACAACGAGGGGACGGACATAATGGCATGAAATTCCATATAATTAATTACACTGGGAAGCAGGAAAACACACACAGCAGTACCACATGTCAGCACATCTGCTTGGGATATCCATCCCTAAGAAAGTGATGGAGTCCTCGTCACTTTGGAAATCTTTTCATATTGCGCCAACTTGGAAACACAAATGTACCTAGGAAATGCTTTAGGGAGCACTCCTGACTCTAGGGAAGGCTCTTGAACTGCACACATCAATAAACAATTAGACAAATCCTCTTTCATTGCCATCAATCTTTTAACAGAGCTCGGGTAGAAAACTGGTTGAACAGCACACCCTACTGACTTAAAACTCCACTGCAACAATGATTAAATTCAACCGTCAGCTTTGGAACTCAGCTACTCTCACTCCCTCAAGGTCTTGAACAATATGGAAACCGGCCCTGCCTGGAGAAGCCAAGGAAGCTCCTTTGGATGTTTTAAGGTGTGGAGTAGCTGATAGAGCCTTTACAACACCAGCAGTTCACAGAGGCACCTTCCTTACGCAGCTCACGTGGTTCAGACTGTAACCAGAATGTTTCCATCTAAAGAATATGGGGAGTGTGTCTCTGCCATGGAGAATATCAGAACCAGAATATTCCCCTCATCATTTACAGCAGCAGGACCACTGTCAAACAGCTGTTATGGAAGAATGCCCTGCTCACTTAACCTTATGAAGTCGTATTCAGAATTCCTTGCTGGCTTCTGCTAGGACAGAAACAAGGACTGCAAATCTGTCTCCAGAAATAGCACAGAGACACCACCATGCTGGTAGATAACTGGTAGAGACTCAATCAGCAGTGAGCTGCCATACCTACAATCACAGAATCATTGGTAGAGACCTTAAGGACCACCTCATTCCACCCCTCTGCCATGGGTGGGGACAACTTTCACTATCCCAGGTTGCTCAGAGCCCCATGCAACCTTGCCTTGGACACTGCCAGGGATGTGGTATTCAAGCTACTCTGTGCCAGTGCCTCACCACCCTTGCAGGAAAGAATTTCTTCCTAATATCTAACCTAAATTTCCCCTCTTTCAGTTTGAAGCCATTCCCTCTTGTCCCACCACTACAGTGCCTGATGAAAAGTCCCTCTGCAGCTTCCCTGTAGGCCCCTTCAAATACTAGAATGTTCCTCTGAGGTTTCCACAAAATTTTTTCTCCTTCAGGCAGAACAGTCCCAGCTTTCTCAGCCTGTGGAGTGACGTGCCACTTTTTGCACTGATGGCATAAGGCTCTGACATGGTCTTTCCTAAAGCCTTTGGGCACCTCCACCAGCTAATGCTGCAGCTGTGCAAAGCACACATGCTGGTCGGGGTCTCACCTGAGGCAGAGGTGGGTGATGCAGGGTGTGTGCTGAGCAGGCTGGAGGAGTTCTCAGCTCCAGGGTCTCCTCCCAGCCTGTCAGGCTGGTCTCCAGCAGTGTCAGGCAATGGAGGCACAGGCAGAGGAGATGCCCTGCAGCAGACACAGAGGACAAGGCAGGGCATTATGAACAGTCATGCACTCTGTCAGACAAGGAGCAAATTCTACATCACCAGCAGGTGCAAAGGGAAAGCCCTGTCTGACTACAAGTGCAAGGAATGCTGTATCAAGTGTCTTTGGGAAAGCAGCGCCAGGTCACTTGAATAGGAGAGGCAGCAGGAACAGTGCAATAAAGTAAGGTGCTCTCCAATCTTCCACTTTAATTTATCCTCTTCCACTTAATTTTTCCTCTTTTCATTCTGTTTTCTTCATAAGAAGACACTCCAGATTGCCATAAATACATCCCCATGGAGATTGATTTCTCTCTTCACACATTCACTATGCCTTGAAAGACCATCTACCCTCTTACATATTCCCTTTCCCCCCAATAATGTCCTCTGCTCACATATGAGCTGCTACCTTGGATTTCCTCAAAGAAGTCCATGACTTTCTAAGATTGATCAAATCAAGTAGCATTTCCATCACCAAGTGACAATCCATGGAAATGGAAAGTAGTGGTGGGAGAACTGGGTTAAAAGAATCCCCAAGCACACCCAAAGCACCCGGCTGATGCATTCACAGAAACTAAAAATGAAGAGATGATTCCATAAATTTTTCTACCTCATCCATTGCTCTTTACATGATTTCAGCCAGAGCTATTTCAATTGTTTTAGTTCAAAATTAATTTGATTAATCTGTGTTACAGGTTAATCAAAAGGACTTTTAAGAGGGTTCATCACAATTTGCCCAGAAATCTGACAGGCTACCTAGGTCCAACTCAATGCTCAGCTGTTCACTGTTAAAAGGTGAAGGGGAAATGGCAAAAGAAAATATGTAATTGCTTTGGTATCAATTGTGGAAAAATGAGAAAACAGAGTAAGTTCCTTACCCATAGCCCTCTGATCCAAAGGGGACTGACAGAGCTGATGATGCTGGATATTTTCTGTTGCCTTTTATGCTCAACTTCTGCAATTTCCTCCACTTTGCCCTGCGATTCTGAAACCAGACCTGAAAAATGGGAAGAAAGGAACGCATTCAGGGAAGAAACCATCTACACATGGAGACAATGACAGTGTCCCAGTCCCTCCCATCCCTTTTCTGCACAGAACCCACAGGCAGCACTGTCCCCCAGCAGGCATTACCAGGATACGCTGTGGTGTCACACCAACCACAGCTGCAATCTCTCTCCTCTTCTCATTGTCAGGATAGTGGTCTTCCTGGAACATCTTCTCCAGCTCTTCTAGCTGTTCTAGAAATGATATTGTCCAAAGAGAGAGAGATGGGAAGTGTGTGACAAGAAAATAAGAAAAAAAATTAAAAAGAGAGGGAAACAGGAAAAAAAATAGAACATTTTTATTATACTAGAAATACATGAGTAACAAACAATTTTTTTTTAAAATAAACCACAAAAATAAACAAAAATCTTCTTCAGCTGTTTCAAAAGCAAAGAGCATTGCCAGTGATGCTTCAAATGAAAGACACTCAGCAACCTTTACTAGTGGAGGTCTTCACACACATAATGGTGTGGAGTGCAATGCAATACCAGTTAGAGCACATCAGCACTGGGAAACGAACACCAAGTGCCACTGGCACTGCAAATGTCACTGTGTGCCAGTGTGTGCCCTGGGATCTACCTGCACTATAGAAGGTGCGGGGTTTCTTCTTGACAGGTAAGGATTTTTTTCTCTTGGCCACATCACAGCTGCCTCTGGACTCCAGGACTGAAGAGCCCTCATAGGAATTCTGAGCTGCAGTTCTGGCTGGAGCACCTTTGGATTGGTGAGGGGCTAGGCCGATCTCCTCCTGCCTGCAGGCAGCTCCAGCCACTCCACTGGATGCTTGCTTAGTTTTTCCCTTCTTCGCCTCCTTTTCAATCTCAGCAGGGCAGTAACTCTCAGAGTACTCTTGTGACCCTGACTGACCTGTGGGCTTCTGTGCTAATCCAACCTTCGTGTCACCGCAGAAATCCAATGGTTGCTCATACACCAAGGCAAAGTCATGCTGGCTATCAAGGACAACAGAGCCTTTGGAAGATGACCCAGTTGCCTGCAGGGTGCTGCATCCCTCATCTTCTTCCACCTCCTTTACAGAGCTATTCCTGTCTTCTATTCCCAAGTTGTCCTCAACCATTTCTTGTCGGACTGTGCCTGGGAATGCAGGTAGCACACTGCTCTCTGCACCATGGTCACCAACAGCATCAGCATCCACCACATGGTGCTCTGTATTCAGCAGCATGTTCTCCCTCTCATCCTGGCATTCTGCAAAGCAAAAATGAGGGGAAAAAATCCAAACCCCACCCCACATGCCTATTGCCTAAGCTGGATGTGCTTGGATCAGGAGTTTTAGTTCTGGGGGAAGGGAAAGACCACACAACAAAACCCAACAGTGACAAGAGAGCTCAGAATAAAGACAGGTGCTGCCAGGAAAGAACAGCAAAGAAGCTGATATGGTCAATATGGAGATATTCAAACGTGTGATGAGAAAAGCCTCATTTTAAAAGCAAACTATAAACTACAGAAGAGGGTAATTCCAGACACAGAGATTAAAGGGAAGCTTGCACATTACAAATACAGTTGTGGGAAAACAGCTTCAGGGATAATACAGGTCTCTGGAACAAGCAACAGAACAAAAATCAATGACCTGACAAGATTCCATCACCTTATTAAAATGAGCAGAAGAAAGACAGAAGCAAAATTCTGGTCCACTTTGTCAGCAGGGATTACCTGACAAACATCATCACTTTTTTACTTTTATAGAGTTCTATCATACCAAAGCTGGCCAAGCAAAAAACCACTAATTGTACAAACTTCTAATAATTGCCTTAAATTAATTCTCTGTAGCTTCAGTCACACTTCTGAATAAAAGATTTACGAGATAGGGAGTGAAATAGGGGGATAAGGACAAAATTGGGTACAGAAGTCCAACAAAGTTTAACAAAAACCCCAAAATGTGTTACAATAAGAAAGACTAAATAGTAGAAGACAGGTCAGAAAGAACACAGCAAGAGAAATAATTAAAATAGGCAACAGCTCAGAATGTGTAAGTCTGTGTGATTTCTGCTACTTTTTTTTTTTTTTAGAGTGATTATTTCATATTAATAGGGAGTAGAATAATAAATCCAAACCCATGTAGTTGCCTTTGTCTGGAGAGAAGAAAGTTTGAGCAGGCTGTTGGCAGCATTCCAACAGCATATGACAACACAGAAACTTGATAGTTCAAGTTTTTAGGGAAAAAGATAAAAATAATTTCATTTCACTGTGCTCTGCTTTTGATATGTATTAGTGCAATGCCAAAATAAAGGATTTGCTTCTGCCTCAATGTCTCTTTCAGAAACAACTGCTAATCAAGGAAGAGCCCCACAATTCCAAGCAGACCAGAGAAACTTCACAGAAGTATGAGGGGATGGCAGACTACTCCAAGAGCATCTAATTTGCTTTTTATAGGATTAAGAGAACCAAATTAGTTGCAGGGGAAAGAAACAGAAGCAGAAAACTATGCAGCTATAATAATTTGATCTTGTTAAGCAGCAACTAGTTTCCACTGCATATAATATCCTGATGGGGAGAGTCAAGAAGTGAATGAGGAAGAAGAGGTCTCTGGTCCATATAATTAATTTTTCCACCATCCTCCTGGTTATATCTGAGCTTATCTCACTCATTATGTGAGGGGGAAAAAAAGTATTTTCACATTATTTGAGTAGGGTTTTTACTTGTTTCTATGCAAACCCCAGTATGTGTTTACATCACAAGCGCCCAAGTCTTATGTGGGCACCTGGGAGTTTCATATTCTTTACAGAAATAGACCTCCAAGTGAAAGTAAACTGCTATGCTTTATTTCTAGAACAGATAACAAAAATCTCACAACCATTTGGGACTGCCAAGGAAAAGAGCTGAAATAAAAACCAAGCTTGGAGAGAAAGATGGGCCTTCCTGGTAACAAAGGGAGTTATAAAACCACTCCTTTCTCCCATAATTCAGAGACCAGACTGAACATCACTTTGTCCCACTTTTAGAAAAATAGAACGTTAAGGAGAAGGGATGTTAACGAGTGGGTGTTCAGGAATAGGTAGTCTAGAACATGTGGTGCGCTTGCAGCAAGCCAAGCCCCCTTTTCTATCTCACAGCCACCTCCTCAGACATTCCTCGGAAAAAGCCAACCACTTCATCCGCAAGGTTTTTAGGGTTGTTTGAGGCATTTGGTATAAAGCCACCTGAACACACACACGGCAGGGGAAAAGGAACAGCCTCAGAGGTACCTCCACACAAGGAGGGGGAAAACTGAACAGCGAGGAAGGTGCAAATGAGAAACGCCGAAGTAGCGGGAGCCGCTCGGTATGACACAAAGAAAAGACTCCCTGCCCCCAGCCAGCTGCTTTTACTAGCAGGGAACACGAGGGCCAGGGAATCCATCATTCCCAGCCGCGGGGCCTAGGACGTGGAAGGCTAATGAGTGCCCAGATAACATCGCTGAGGAGCGATTATCCTCCCCCGGGGCTGCTCATTAGGCTCATTGCCGGGTGCCCCCCAGTTAATCAGGCGAGCCGGTATCACTCATCCCCCCTGCCCTCATTCACACCCTTACCATAGCCCATTCCAAGCCCTCTGGCCGCCCGCTCCTCCGGCTGATGCTCCTCGTCCGCCCCGTCCATGCCGGCTCCGTGGCGGGCCCGCTCCGACCCAGCCCGGTTAATGCCCCCGCCCGGCCGCCCGTCCTGCCCGGCCCCGGCCGCCTCATCAGGGCCACCTGGGCACAGCGGGGGAGACCGCCCCACCCCTCCCCCCTTGACGGGAAGCACACTGGGCCCCTCTTCTCCACACGGAGGGAACGGGAGTGTTCCAGCCTTGGTAGGATATCTGGAAGAATGCTCCCCGTGAGGAGCTGGCTGAAACATCGCCGTGTGCACTTTGATGTTGCAAAACTCGCCACCCGTGGATGGAAGGGACTTCGTTGTCAGGACTGCTAGACCTAGTTCTGCGTTCCTCAGTACGAGGACAATGAGCTACTGTATAGGGTCCAGCGAAAGGAAACAAGATGATGCGGGGTCTGAAATGTTACAATGAGAGAGACTGCAGGGGCAGGGTCTGTTCTGGCTGCGGAAGACTGGGAAGGGATCTTGTAATCCATATAAATAATCTTTAATAGGTGGCATGAGGATGGTGCCAGACTCTTTTCAGTTGTGGCCAGAGACAGGACAAGGAGCAATAGTGTATTTTATGATTGGCTTTTCGCAAATATTAAAATGAATATTGTATGTGTTGTGTTAGAAAGTAAGGCTGTATTAATTCTCCTAAGTACTGTGTTAAATATAGTTTTAGGTTATAAAAATTGTTAAAATAGAAACTGTGCTATGTAAGATGCTTTATTTAACAGAAAGGGCTTACAGCGAGATAGCAGCCACAGGACACCTAAATCTTTCAGAGAAAGGGAATTTATTGCCTTCTTATCAGAAGAAACTAACTTCTTCCCGCCTTGGAGGCGCTGTTAGGATTAGAAGGAAGAAGTTGACAATGACCAGACGGAATCCTGTGTTTGAATGGAATTTATGCATCATGTATGAAGTGTATGAGTATGCAACGGGGTATTGTTCTTAAGGGTTAATCCTTTGTTAGCAGGGGTCCTTTTTCGGGCTCGTGATGCCCAGAGAAAGGTACCTGGACCTCCATAACTCTTTGTTTTTATTGTCTCATATTGCCTTAATTCAATTTGTCCAAATTGTTATTACTCTAATTGTGTTACTGTTTTTTTAACCATTTTATTACTATTAAAATTTTAAAAATTTTAAAAACAAATTATTGGTGTTTTTCACAAATAGCCATGAACTAAACCACAAAAAGTTTAATCTCAACATGAGGAAGACCTTTTATTCCGTAGAGAATGGCAGAGCACTGGAGCAGCTGCCTAGGGAGGGAATGGAGTCTCCCGCTCTGGGGACATTCCTAACTCATCTGGACGCATTCCTGTGTCACCCGCTCTGGATGATCCTGACTAGACCATCTCTAGAGATGCTTCCCAGCCCTAAGAATTCTGTGATTGTGTTCTTTTCCGGTGGCCTGGCAGGAACACATTTTTTTTTAGGTGTCCAGCAGCTTCTAGTTCTTCAGCAGCTGGGGGCTGCAAGGAACAAATGGCACTTCCTGAATTTGAGTGCTATAATTTCTGTCCTTTCAATGCTTAACAATTCTTACTAAAAAGAAGGCTCCTAAGAGACCAGCACCAGGCAGTGCTTGCATGAAGAATGAGACATGCATCCTGATGCACCAAAACACAACATCCTTCATCCTCCTCCTGTTTATTGGCTCATCATTGTGTTGCTGGCACAGCACTGTTCTCCTCCTGACTCAAAATTCCTGTCTTCATTTCAAGGTTTACTTTTGGCTTCTAAAGCCTTGCTTCTGCACATGCTTTCACCTGAATCGTTTCATCAGGTTAAACGAGTGTAAGCTGAAAGATCTGTGCCAACATTTTGGAGCCAGTATAATTGGTTTAACAGTGCACCTGGTTCAGCCATCAGCTACAAGAAGTTGGGACTAAAATGGCATTTAATTTGTTAACAGGATTCAGCTGACAAGACACATCTTGGAGGGTCACGGGACCTCTTCAATATTAGAAAACAATGCAAATACAAAAAAACACTATCTGCTTTAAAAGTTGTTTCTGAGCAAGGTTGTTTATTTACTGAACTCTGGTCCTAATATCACCTTTTTTTGTGAAAATAATTACTTAGGAAAATGCTTTCATTTATTTTCCTTGAGGAAGGACCATCACAGATCTCCAGCACTAGAAGTTTTGGGGGGGTTTTTTGAGTCATACATATATGTGTAGATATGTATGTATATATGTATGTGTATATATATATATATATATATATATATATATATATATACACCACGTATATTAAACTACCTTATATGTATTTTAAACTGCTTTTTATGGAAAATGTCAGCAGTCATAAAATTTGGTTTTCAGACATACACCCTGACTTCTCAGCTTCTCAACAAAACTTTTTAAATGCAGCTCATACTTGTACTTCATTGCTGTCCTTTTCACAAAAAGAAAATAGTGTAACTGCCCTCTGAGTGTTGTCTTCAATTATTTCTTTTTTTCAGAAATCCTGAATTTGTTTTGTCCAGATACACTTTGTGTCAGTCTCCACAGGTTCCCGGGGAAGATACAGCGCCACCCCTCACAGAATCTTTGTGAGTAGCAGGAAAGTGTTGGGATTTGCATGACATACCCTATGATTCTCTTTAATACTGATTTTCTGGTAAATCAGGTAATCCATATTAGATAATGTGGGGAGAAATTTTGGCACAATTAAGACTGTCATAGGATACAGTAAGCATTCCATTAACTTGATTCCTGTATTGTGAATGTGCAGTTGGGAGGGATATTGTACTAGTTTGATTAAGTTTGTACAAATCAAAGATATGTCAATCAGTTTCAGTGTAGATTTGTTTATCTATTTTGGTGGCAGGATGGTGCTGGGGCTAAAAGTTTAACTAAATAGTGAGAAGTTGAGGCCTGTCTGAAATTAAGAAATCAAAGTAACCCAGGGTATAAGCACTTGTTCTTAGAAGCGAAAGCTGACCTTTAAATGCTCCTCAACATATAAAGGCCTGACATCAGGAAATAAAGGCTGCGACAGGGACAAGTTAACCTTTGATCCAACTAGTTAAAAAGAGTACAGAAGTGCTGTCAATTATGATAACAGTACCCTTGAAGTTTCCTATGTCAAGTGGAATTTTAACAACATATGGACTTAAGCATAGAAACCACTTTGGGAGGCTCTAATGAACAATCTGCCTGCTTGCTTTCCAGAGCAGAGTTTGAAAGAGTAAAGAACCTGAGGTGTTGAACAAGATGACTTCTAATTTAGAATGGGAATATATATGGCTGGCTCCTCCTGGATGAAGCTGAAGTGGATGTGGAATGCCTCGACTGCCTGTGTGAGGCGACCTTACACAGCTGAAGTGATCCCATGGCAGCATTTTATGTCCCACCTGAGACACTGACAATCCTGGGGACTTGGAACTGCATAAATTCATGACAGCTTGGGACAAGCAGGCATTTGGGATATCTGAATATTCTGGGTCTTGTGGAGGATTATAACCCTTCTTGTGTGAGTCTGATGTAGAGCTCTGCTTTGGCTCTTAGCTTGGGAACAGCTACAGTCCTTCTGGGGGAAATGTGTTAGCAGATTGTTGTCTGACCGTAGACTAAAAGTTGAATAACTGGGTCCTGTCCTTCTGCTCTAGTGGGCTGAACTCCCATTTTCTTAGTTCATCCCTTCAGCTTACCTTCAGTTATGGATGACTAACACCACTGTAGAAGAGCTGCAGCATGGGCTAGGGATAACACTGAAGGAACCTTAAGGCTGGATAAACCCAGCTTTCATCACTGCCTCTGCTAAAGAGAACTGTTTGTACTTAACAGTCACTTAGAAAGGAAAATTATAGCAAAAAAATACTGCATGTATATTCAGTAAATTGAATTACTTACATTTGAGAGGAAAACCTAAATAAGGCAAGCAGAAAGCTTTTTAACTGGAGAAGTGCATGAGTTTATTAGGACTAAAAGCAAGTTTTCTTTTAATCCAGCAAAAATTATTTATATAAATAGGCCATAATAAGCTATTCTAGATACAATGTAAATGGGATTTAAAGGCAGAATGTTACAGAGACTGAAAGCTGGAGATACAAAGGTAACTAACTCTTCAAATATATTAAATGCAAGAGGCTACACGTGGCTTTCTTTGGTGTACTGATTCTTAAACGTGATCTTGCATTGACTGAACGGAACACTAACACAAAAACAGTATTTTACACTTGAAGGCATATCCTCAAACAGACAGGTTCTGCACAAATGCATGTAAACTGGACTTAAAACCAGAGTCCTTAAAAAGAACAAAGACCCTGGTGGACTTTTTGCCTTTATCTACAGTGGCTAAATATCTCAGTGTTCTCCATAAGTGTGCAAAATGGTGCATGCAATACCACATCAGCAATCAGAGTAAGAGCAGCAGTAAAGTGCCACTTCATTGCATGTGCCTAGCCCTGGTTATTTTGTACAGGGCATTTACCAACACAAAATATAAATCTTTGTCAAAAGTCACTGATCTTCCAAGGGGAGACCGAGTAAAAAAAAAGATCAGTTCAAATGGCTTGGTGGGATGCTTGTTCAGAAGAGAGGTGACCTTTTGGAAGCAGATTTCTCAGCATGATACTTCTTATGTGGGGGAAATCATCATTGTGGCTTCTGAAAACTGCTTAATTCCAATGAATTTTGTAATGCTGTCAAGGACTCTTTACAGCATTTGGGTACAATGCTGTTGTACCCAAATGCTGTTATTTGCCTATCTAAACCCCTGTAGACTTGCATGATCTAAAACATAAATTGCCCTAAATGGAAATTACACTATGGAGATCAACGCCATGCAGGTATCCAGAGGATATTCAAATGGAATATTCTCTTCAGCTCTGTTGTGCTTTGCACTTAGCACCTTCCTTCTCAGGAACTTGAAGCTCTCAGGCTACTAATACTAGTGAATTTAGCCTCACAAAATGCAGTGAGGTAGGTAAGTTTACCCCCATTTTGCAGATGGCAAAACTGAGGCAGAACTCTGAAGTGACTTTCATAAAGTCCCACAACTTGTCAGTGGCAACACCAGGAATATGTTTTCAGAAGTCCAGACCCCAGACCTCTGTCTGATTTAAGTCCCTCCCTGCTACCACAAAGCAAGCAATACATGCAACCTTTATCCCTCCTCTTGCTGCTGTAGTTCTGCTGACACAGAGGAAGTTTTTCGTGATTGAATTCCCACTTTCTTTGGCAAAAAGCACCTGGTCCTGTCAAAGTGCTTTGTATTATGCTCTTCGCAAAGGCATTTCTTCTGAGGCACGATAGAAAAGCCATGGTTTCCCCATGGCAGGGAGACTGTACAGGTCCAAACAGAGCCTTATTTCTTGCAGAAGACCTGCTGCTTGGCATTCTTCACCCGTTGCTCCTCCTTCAGGTTCTTCTGCCGCACGTGTTTGCTGGAGATGTTTTCCACGTGTTCTGAGGGGAACCAGCCTCTCTCCCGATCTGAGAGTTTTACTCCTTCTATCCACCCTGTGGTGTGGGGAAAAGCACATGAGGCAAAAGTCACATGTTTTTTTCATTGTTTCCCATAAAAAAGCCCCCTCCAAAAAGACCCTAAGAGCAAAGGAGAAGATTCTCTTTCAGCTTCCAAATAAAGCATACTGAAGAAGATGAAGAATCCCTCTGCCCTCTCAATCCTACAGTTTAAGACAGGCACTGCTCATTCTGCTCACCGTCATTGCTGTACTGCATAACCATGATGATATCTGCCTTCTCCAAAGCCAGCTCATCATTTTCCCGAGCCTTGTAAGTCTTTATGCACTGAACTTGTGGTGCATCTGAAGGGGAGGAAAGATCACATTGATATCTTGGAAAACAACAGTAAACCTGTGGGCATCAGCTCCAGAGGAGGTGGAGAACAAGGAGCTGCCCAAATAAAAAGCCGAGAACTGGAAGGGACGTTGCAGGTCTTCATCTAAAATGACGCATTAAAACATGTACAATAACTGGCAGCACCCAGCACTGAGGGGAAAGCCCATGAGTATGCTCTTTAGTACAAAACCCCAAGTATTCTGCTTTGGAATCCTTCTGGGGTATCCCACCTAACAGTGCCTGTGACTCCTGTGAGCCAGCCCACCCCCCTTGCTGTAGCAGCAGAGCAGTCTCACCAGGGCATTCCAGGAGGTCCAGTTCTCCCCGCGGAGGTGCCAGAGCAGAGATCCACCTCAGCTTCTCACTGCTGGAAAACAGCACAGAATAGGTATCAGCATTCAGTGTGAGGGATGACAGTCTGGTGACTGAAATGGGGTGAGGTGGAGGGGTGTTTGCTCAAACAAAGAGCAGCTGAGAAAGGAGGTGGGAAAAGGCAAAAGTTCCCATTTTTGGAGGCTGATGGTATGACATAATGTGGTAGTTCTGTATGTGCAGCTATGATGAGAGAGGGGCAGGTGTTTCACAAGGAAATAATTATAGCAAGAGGATGCTTTTCAAGACTTCTGCTTAGCAGCTACATTTGGTATTTCAGCATTTGAATAGCTGAGGGACAATCATCAGGCTACCAGGAGGTGTCTGGCCATGGTAACAGGATATTCCACAGGTAAACTTGAGCTCTTACTGTGTCTCTGTCCGGAACAAGAACTCCACTCTTTTTCCCTGGTTATTCTGAAGCAGAAAGAGACGGAACAGATTCTTGTTTGCCCCGTGGAGTTTCATCTCGCACTTCTCGCCGCGCACGTACGAGAAAGCAGCATGGTCAAACACAACGAAACGTCCACCCCTGCAGGTCAACAGGAGGAACAAAACAAGGTGAGAGTTTTAAGACGATGAGGGTTAACATAGCGAGTCACATAGTCTGCAGGAAAGCAAAAAGCTTTTAGTAAGTCTTCATCTGCTTCACACATCCTAAGCAGTGCTCTTGTCAGAAGTCTCAGAAGACCAAAGAAAAGAGAGAAGAGATTTAATGAAAAGGGTAGAAATACTAAGCTCTGTCCTGTCAGGTTTTTTTTGGTAGCTTACAGCTTAAAAACAAACCCACCACCCTCAAAACCCCAACACAACTAACCAACAACTCTCTTGACAAACCAGTGATTTGCACATTCACTAGTCCTCATACTGTGCTTTAGAAGAAATTATTTACCAAGTAAAACTAGAATAAATGGTTATTGTTCAAGTATTTCACATTGTAGAGATGCAAAGGCAGAATCAAAGTTTTGTGCTAGGGACCACAAGATATGTTTTTGTATTACAAGATGTAATTAAGCACTGGGACTTATCAATTTCCACATACTTTTATGATACTTACATCAAGTCGGGACAGGAGAGTGACTTGACAAAGACTGCCACTTGCTGGCAGGCAGAGGGAAAGGACTCTGTCACCAAAGCACAGACCCCGAAAGAGACAGGTATTTTAGAAGGGGCAGCAAGAATTGTGTTGAAGCACTCACTCCTTGGGCCGAGACAGGAGCAGACAGTCATTGAAAAGGTGCAGGTAGATGGGCCGGGTTGTGACTTTCCATTTTGGACTCAGGTTGTTGAAGTCCAGTGCTGTCAACTCACCACATTTCACAAGTCGCCTCGACTGTGAGATGAGTGGGAATATCTGCAAGACAAAAATAAATATATAAGCACAAGAAGAAGGGTCCCTGTGAGTTTTGGATTTGCATTTTTGCCTTTCTCTTGAGGAATTGTGCTTTCAGTTCTCCAGCTGGAGAGGTGTAAGTCATGGCAGGCACCTTCATGAGAAGGCTGACATGAATGATTGGTCAAGTGAAGCGCTGATGAAGAGGCGGCCTGCAGAGGATGCTCTGGTTCAACAGCTCTGTGTTCTCTCTGAGAGGAGAACAAAAAGTGGTTTTGTGGGGAAAGACAGAAAATACATTACTAGAGCAAGGCCCAGGGAATGGGTGAGCTCACCTTACACTCGAATTCAATCTTCTGGCTGAGGTAGATCAGCTCTTCAGTGCTCTTCATGCGCTGGACATTCTCATTGCAATCCTTGATGAGCTGCAGAGGAAAACAGATAAGTAGTGAGGTGGGAGCAGAACTGCATGGTGGGATCAGTACTACTCCCAGGAGCCCCTCGGGTGTCAGCATAAGTGACAATTCCTTAGGCATCCTCCTGCAAAAAAAGTATATATTACAATCAGAGAATACTCTCAGTTAGAAGGGGCACACAAGGATCATTGAGCCCAACTCCTGGCCCTGCACAAACACTCCAATAATCTCACCCTGTGCCTGAGTGCATTGTCCAAATGTTCTTGGAGCTCTGGCAGCCTTGGGGCTGTGACCATTCCCTGGGGACCCTGCTCAGTGCCCCATGACTCTGTGGGGGAGGAACCTTTGCCTGATATCCAACCTAACCCTCCCCTGACACAGCTCCAGCCATTCCCTTGGGTCCTGTCCTTGGTCACACAGAGCAGAGATCAGGGCCTGCCTCTCCTCTTCCCCTTATGACGGAGCTGCAGAACTGCTGTGAGATCTGGTCTCAGTCTCCTCCAGCTGAACAGACATCAGCCACTCCTGTTTTCACCTCCAGGCCCTTCACCATCCTGGTGGCTCTCCTTTGGAAAGTCAAATCATCACTAGACAGAACAATCCACCTTATGAAGCTGTACAAATTTTAGATAACCATTTGTCCTAGAAAACTTTAAACCTTGACTCTATAATAAACAGGATAAGAGGAAGGGATGCAACAGAGTAATGCTGTGGGGTTTAAAGCAAGATTTTCTTGCAAGGACAAGGGTGGGAGTTGATTAATTAGAGACAAAGGTAAGGCTGCAGAAAGGGTAGGCACTTTTACCTTTTCAAGTGCATCATAGGCCTGTGTTGCTTGCACTTCCTCCACAGACCCAGGCCGAGTTCTTTTCAGGATATTCTGTGTGAGAAAAGATGATTTTCACGATGCAAACAGGGAAAGGTGGACATTACCACCACTGAAGAGTATAATAAAAAGTAAAGCAGAAGTAGCTGATGACATGTGGAGACAAGAAAGCCAAAAAATTGAGATGCAGAATGTCACTGTTAAGTCATACTGACCAGTAATTCCTGTAAATAAAAATTGTATTAATTATCACATAGAAGTTATATGGCATAGGAAGCAACCACTAGCTAAACCACGAATGGATGTATGAACAGAACAGACTTGTCGTTTTCTCCTGGTAAAAAGAAGCTCAAATAATCAAAAAGAAGAAATTCATAGAAAGAACTCAAAATTAATTCTTTAGGGACTGGCTGGTTCCCTGTCTGGATGGCTCTTTATTAGTCAAAATTGCAGGCAAAGCATAGACACAGACTGCCTTCCAGAGGGCAGCCAAGGAACCCTTGCTTTGTTTTCCTAGCAGAAAGCCAGAAAGTTCAATGAAATGAAAATCAGCATTTTCTGAGAAGACTCCATTACTTCTTTCTTGGGGTACAATTAAAGTAGTGTCACAACAAAGCCCTAAATGATTCACAAATAGCAATGCCTCACACAGTGCCACATCCATCATTTCCTGAACACCTCCAGGGATGAGGACTGCATCATGTCCCCAGGCAGCCCCCAACCCAACGCTTCCAAAATCATTCTGGGAAGAAATTCCTCCTGATGTCCAACCTGAACCTTCCCTAATACAGCTTGAGGCCTTTTCCTCTTACCCTGTCACTTGTTCCCTGGGAGCAGAGCCTAACCTCCTGCCAGCTACACCCTCCTGTCAGGGAGTTGTGCAGAGACACAAGGTCCCCCCGGAGCCTCCTTTTCTCCAGGCTGAACCCCTTTCCCAACTCCTTCAGCTGCTTCCAAACACTTGAGGGAAACTTGAGGGAAGGCAGAGAATCACCACAGTTACCTGTAGGAGGAGTTTGAGTCGAGTGATGCGCTGGAAGGGGAGGATGAGGAAGGATTTAAGCGAGAGGCGCTGGCACACTGGATCACTTTCCAGTCTCTCCAGGACTTGCTGGAACCCTGCATTTCCATTTCTGTGGGAGCAGCAAAGAAAAAAAAGACATCCAGGCATCAGAGTAAATAAATAACCTTCCTAGTATCAGATTTCAGGGAATGCTGGAGTACTCCCAACAGTCAGGTTTTGTCCCTGGGGCTAGAAATGTCAAGAAACTTCACCACTCTGCTGCTGAAGAGCAACTATGGGTTTCTAACAGCTACAGGATGACAGTACAGCTGTTATTATCTCTATCCTCTTTCCACAGCTCTCTGGAGTAAAAGCCAGAAGTAACATCTACATTTCAACTCCCTCTATCAGCAGTACTGCTTTCATGGGGACAGTGGTAGTTTGCACTCTGGTTCTCAGTGATCAAGACTGAAAACCATAATCCAGGATGGTCATTTTTGCTCTCTTCAGTAGAGGGCAGACAGAGAACAGCCTGCAACAAGATCAGATATTACACATTATTTCTCCCTCCAATGATATGAGAGAGAAGCTTGCAGGAGCTCTGTCCTGCTGTCCCAAATGCCGTTGAACTGAGGAAGGTTCTTCTGGGGGGTGTAGCAAGAGCACTGTCAACAGCCTTTTCCTGCAGTATTGCCCATCATTTGAAAGAGCAGGAAGCTATTCATGGAAGGGGGAGAATGGTGCAGCAAATGAGAAAAACTTACAGTAATCTCTGGAAGGTTTGCTCCTGGTATGTCTGATTTGTCACATATGGCAGATACACCCGGCGGAAGTCAGGGGCATGCTTCAGAGCCACGTCACACACACGGAAGGTGAACATGTCCTCTTCAAATTTTTCCTCCAAGTCAAAGAGGAAACTGCAGCACATGCATGTGGTGCCAAGAAATGAGAGGGAAATATCAGTGTCATTTAGTCTTCTAAAACCCCAATAGCCCACACAAGCACAAAATGGCTCTTTAGGTCTAGGGAGAGTGTAATGTCTGGATAATGACAATATAGGCTTTGTATGAGCAAAGAAAAAGCAGAGGCAAAAGACCTCTATTCTTGAGAGGTCATGCTTCTACAGGCATAGTCAGGAAACAGCTGAAAACTAAGACCTCACCAGAACAATCTTGGGAATAGAAAAGGAAAAGGTAGCAGCAAACCTTACCAGCTTAGTAATTTATGTAGTCAAGCCTTGCCGGAGGAAAAGCAAAACAGAATCCTACAACATACAGAATTCCTGGCATGTGGGGTCATGTCCACATTTCATGAATTATGCTCTATTGATTCACATTAGTTTCTGTCAGGTGATGGTTGTAACTTACTGCTTTTCCTTTTTTACCCCACTTTTCATCAGGGCTCATGCAGCTGCCCCTTTTGTCTTGTATTGGGCAGGAGCTGGTTTGGGTTGAAGTCTAGTTAGTCAAGTTTAATTGTAGTTGAAAGCAGTAGCACAAGGCTACATTACCATTTTGATCCCCTGCAGTGAGCTCTGTGCACAACTAAGCCGTAATATCTGGGATTTAACATCAGAATTCACACTGCCTTGTCACCTAAAAAGGTGAATATTCCTTTCCAGGCAGTGTTGGTGTGTCACCACTAGGTGCTGTATCTGCACTGAACAGTGCAGAAGAGGAGTGAGAAATGTTCCTGATGGAAGCACCATGTTAGACCTGGAAGCAAAGGGCCACGTCTCACCTGGCACTGACATCACGCACATCGGAGAGCCGGGAGAAGAGCCACTGGCGCTCCTGGTTGGTGAGCATCGCCTGGAGCTCTGCCGAGCGCTGGAAGTGATCCACTGCCACGTTCAAACTGCGCAGGTAGGAAGCCTCAGATATTATCAGCTCAAACTTGGCCTTGGGAGAGAAAACAAGGGAGCACAACATCAATACACTGTGCAAGTCTGTGAGGAATCTTACAGAGAGGAAACGAGGCAAAGCAGGAAAACCTCCCAGCACATCTTGCAAGGAGTGTGTAATTACAGAAGAGAGGCTTTAGAAAGGAAGGGCAAGCATGCACTTACAGACTTTCTTTAAGAAATAGACTTGTGTTATGACTTAAAAATAGCTACTTGCTCTCATTTTACTTTTTATTTCCCCTCAACACCTCTTTCATAAGCTCCCATAAAGTCCAGCATCCGTACCACACACCTTTTCCCATACTGTTGTTTTCACCTCTTTCTCTGAGTCCTCCTGTCCACTTCTCAGATCTTCTCATTTTCTTTACCCAGTTTCTCTGTACCATTGTGCTGAATCCATACATCTCCCAGTCTCCTCTCAGCCCTGCAGCTCACACAGGTCAATTTGCTAAACTCATATTCTACTACAGAAAACAGAATTTACTGTGTTTTTATTAGCATTTCTCACAAGCTTACATATGGGAGAATGCTGCGAGTCTTCTACTTTTACCCACCCTTTTTCATTGAGCATACTCAAAACTCCTTATCATGTTCCCATTTTCCCCATGTCTGTTTACTTGGAGTTATTTATACAGTGCAGAGTCTGTCCTTCAGTGCTGCTTTTCTCTAAAATTCAGCACTTCAGCATTGCTCTGCTTCCATACCCCATGCTGCTTCCAGGAGTAGAAGTGACCTCTGCCTCAACTACCTGCATTCCCACAGCACAGATTTTGCTCTCTGCTTTAACCCTCCTTCCAGAGACTCTTTCTTGACTACAAGACCACCCATTTACTTTGCCACATCTGCCCCATACCTCTTGCAGCCTCTGCTCCTCACGGGACATGTTGAGCAGTATTCTGCTGCCCCGTACCATGGGGATGTCCTGCCAGAGGGATGCATTAGATGAGACTGACAGACGTTGCAAATATGAGTCCTGGGGAGACAGCACTTTCCTCCGTAGCCTCGGGGAACTTGGTAAACTTGACTCTATATCCTCTGGATAATCCACTGTCTTCTGGCTTTGGATGGCCTTGTTCAGAGCCACATCACTGTACTCCTGATACAGTAATCTTGCTGTGGAGAAAAACACATACATTTATCTTTTCTGTAGTAGAAACTCACCCTCTGCTTTCAACCTGGAGAAAACTCTGCCCCAGACTGGGACAGCCAAATTCAGGCAAAGCTCCTCAGCTGCCTGAGTGTACTGCAGGATTCCAGAGTGTACTGCCTTCCCTGCTCTCTATCACTACATCCTCACAACCACCATGTGGCAGAAGTCCCTCTCCTTTGTGCTCACTGCAAGGGTGAAAGATGCTGGTGGAGAGGGGACTGCCACAGCACCCCAGGCAGGAGGTACTTACACGAGTTGATCAGTTTGGAGTGCCGACGCTTGAAGTTCTCTGTTGTGTCTGCAGACTTCTTCTCTCTGCCATGGAATAAAGATTTCAAAACACAGAGTGAACAAAGGGCACAGCACCAGAGAAGGCTTATCCAAACCTTAGAAACTGCTCTGTCACAACAGGGACCTCTTATTTTCCAACAAGCTCAAGCTCCACAAGCTTTACTTGACACAAAAGGAAAAGTCTGGCTTAATGGAAAGGCTGTCCTGAAGGCACAGAAATACCTCTGTTGCAGTAGGGTTCTCTTCAAGAGAGCATAGACTAAAACACAGGCCCTATGGCATTTAATTAAAGTTTTCCACTCCTTATCATCATCTTTGGTAACTCAAAAACAACGGAGGTTTTTGTGCTTCACAGGGATTGGGGCAAATGCTAAGGATCTTTGAGAGACTCACCGCATTATAACTGTTTCTGAGATGACTGGTGGTTCCCTGTGTGCCTTGTGAGCTTCCTCCTCTGAAGGAACAGAAGAAACCTCTGCATAGAAGACAATTGGAAAGTAAACCCATCAGTCAATTTTTAGACTTAATCTACAATCCAAATGACACACAGATACCACTTACCTATGCCCCACCTAAGTGGTAGTGTTGAATTGGAGTAGAGGTGCCCTTGTGGCATTTATTTCTGGGTCAGAAACATTCTAGTTTTAATAATTCTTGACATTACTTACACTTTACATCTGTTAGCCACATTTACTTTTCACACAAAGAAAAAAGCTGATATTTTAGGCAGCAACAGTAACTCTAAGAGCTTCCCTCTCCAGTTAGGCAAGTAAAGACATTGCCTGTGTGCCTTGTTTGGTGCTGTCCTAACACTTTCAGCTACTAGGGCCAGGCATCAGATCAGTGGAGCCAAAGTGTAAAAATGGAGAAGTCTTTTCGATTTGTGAGAGATTTAATCAAATAAGGTGTGAAGAAATTCTAAATCTCAAATAACTGGAAGCAGAAAAAGGAAGAAAGTCCAAAGACTGAGCTGCAGTTATGGATAAGGGGAAAGACAGTACTATTGCCTTGAATATTTTAAAATTCGGAATCAAGAAATTACAGGTCAAACATACTAACAAATCTTGAGATTCAAGTTCTTCCAAACCTTTTACACCCTTCCATACCCCTCTCCTTTTCCCCTGTGCCAAAAATACAGCATGTTTCAGAGCTTCAAAAATAGACTAAAGCAAGAGCTAAAAAGAAGTAATTATTTAAAGTTCATGTAAGGTATAGTAAAGAACATATATACATCCTGATAGCAAGTACTGCTGAATGAGCTGTATTACAGAAGATGCATGTTTTCCACTTGTGACATCAGTGATTTGACTTCTGTGCAAGCTGAGACCTTGGGTTTGACAAACTTCCCTTCTTATCTGTACTCTTAAATCTTGCGCTCACGAGAATATAATCTTTTTTAAAAGGTCAAGTGGGAACCTAAAAGTGCCAGTTGCAAAATAAGGAGAGGCAGCAAATAAACAACTGATAAGAGATATGGGCTACTGAGGGTGTGTGCATGGCTCTTCTTTACTGCCTCAGGGATCCATGAAATAAGTTTATTGTAGCAGGAATTAGTGTGGCATGGGGAGACTGAGCCCCAGAGTGCATCCCTCAAGGATGCATCACTCAAGGGAACAAACAGGATACAGAGGACAGCAGAAAGGAAAGAGGGGACAGCTGGAAAGGGAAGCTTGGGGCAGGGTAAGAGACGGCTGTAAGGCTGGAGCAAGGAATATCACTTGAAAGGCACAAGAGCCATGCTAAGGTCTCTACTCTCATGCCTCTCCATCATATTGTTTATTTAATTTAATCCTATGTCTTGATAACTGTTCTAAGTTGGAGGGGGGAAGAAGGAAGGGAAATGGAAAAGAAGACTCACGCTGCAAGATGTCTGGTGGTACTGACATCCTCTTCAGGCCCTGACGGTGCCAGTCCTTGGTTTTTACTCGGCTTTTTATTGGGCTTTCTTGATTGCCTGCTGGGTCCTGCATAGCTACCCCAATAGTTTTTTTGTCTGGCCAACTTGATGATTTTTCCAAGGTTGCGTGTTTGGCCTTTTCTTCCTTTGGCTGGTGTTCTCCTTCTTCCAGCCTTTGCCCGACTCTCCTCTCACCTTCTGTTTTCTCTGTGACTGCCAGTGGAGCCTGGATGTTCTTTGTGTCCCCACCAAAGCTACCTGTGGGCTGCTGCCATCGCAGCTCCTTGTCCTGGCAGGTTGTTCTGGTGGTCAGCAGTGATGGAGGGCTGAGCTGGAGGAAGTGAATAGGATTGGTGAATGCAAGCATTGGAAGGAGCTGTGCAGACTCTCTGCTTTTGGAGTCTGGGGATGTTATCAGGCCTTCCAACGAGGGCCAAGAAGGGTGGTCAGGTGAGGATTTTCCACTCTCTATATCCATGTTGTGATCTGCTGTTTCAGGGCTGGTGTCAGAGCAGCCAACCAACATTTCCTTTCCAAGAGCCAAAAAACTTTTGGTCAGCAAACTGACCCCTGAGTCATCAGAAGTCTCTGTATCATGGGGACCTGAGTCACCACGATCCCACACTCCACTCACTGGAACAAGGTCATCTCTCTCTGCTAGACTTTCTCCATCAGAAGCAGAGGCCACAGAGTTGGTATCAAATGCAGAGGAGGCAGTCCGGAGATGACAGCTTGGAGCAGGGTGAATGGCTCCCAGCTTACCATCATCCATCCCACAGCTGAGGGGGGGGCTGGAGTGCAGTCCAGGAGCCAGCAGCTGGTGACCTTCAGGGACTGGAGGTGAAACAAGGTGATTTGCGTGGAGTGCAGGGGCCTGAGCTTGACTGGGCCTTTGGACATGGGAAGGAGGATGAGGAAGCTGTTTGGCATCAGGCTCAGACCCCAGAGGTAGGCTTGAGTGGGACACAGGGGACAGAGGTTGTCCTTGCTGGTTCACAGCAAGGACCAAATCATCTTTGGAGGGCCAAGTTAGGGTGCTCATGACACTGGAAATTCTGGATCCAGGCTCTTTTTGGTATAAACTGCAGTCAGGCTCATCAAATAAAGGCACTTGTGCTTTATTATCCACATCTGCTGCCATTTGTTTTCCTTGTATAATGGCACTTTTTTGGGGAATGATTTGCTGAATTGTCTCTGGGTGGTTCAGGGGAGTGGAAGTCCTTCCTGGTGTTTGGGATACTTCCAGAGGTCCTGCAATACTAGCCACAGACCTCCTATCTCCAGGAAAGTCCCCTTGTAGAGGAAGGGAGCTAGTGTACATGACAGAGAAAGAAGATGGGCCACTAAGGTCCTCATGATAGCTTTCCTCAGAAGTAAGGAGTTCAGGGGAAGTCTTGGCCTCCCTTGCACCTGTCCTTACAACAGCAGTTTCTGCTGGTGTTGGGTTCCACTCTTGTGCAGAAGCAGCTTGTTTGGGTGGTTTCCCTGCAGAGTCTGGCAGCTTGTTCAGGCTGGTGCCAGGACAGTGCTCAGAGGTCACAGAGGCTATTCTGCCACCATCCTGCTCTGGAACAGATGCTGACACTGCTGAGGTGATCTCTGAGGGGGAAGCTGGAATGAAGTCCCAAAGCTCAGCTTTTCCTGTTATAGGATGAAGATCTATGTGATCAGGTGGCTCCAAGTTACTGATACTAGATGAAGGGTGTGCTGGAACAAGAGCCTCTGGGTTCTCTGTGCTAAAAGGCGCTATCACGCCTCCACAGAGTGATGCATCTCTTTTATCAAATCTCTGGACAGCTTTTCCATGATCATCACTGTGCTGATTCTCCCTGCCCAGTCGTGTCTTATCATCCCAGTAAGCTTCTCCAATATCCTGACCACCGATGGAAAAGCGGCCAGAGTCCTCCAGATCTTCTGCTTGGTCAGAAACATGGCACATGTATGGAGTTTCCCCCCCTGGGTTCTGGTTTTTTGAGGACAGAGGGCTGACAGCAGGTGGCTGACATCCAGAACCTGCTTCTGTGACATGAGCTTTCAGCAGCATGTCCTCACCAGGATGCTGATCCACAGAGACCGGTTCCCCAGGAAGAAATACTGATACTGTTTGCTCAGACAAGGAAGCACACTCCAAACCACACACATCCACATTATGCCTGGGAACAGAAGGTATCTCTGACCCAAAAGCTGATGTTAAAGCCTCTAGTTTCAGCTCTTCCCCCAGTCTGAGCTCTTCCCTTGGCAGTTGTTCCTGCTCATTTTGTTCCTTGTTTTTCTGATCTTTGAGTTCCAAAGGTTTGCCTTCTTCCAGCAAATTCTGCTCTTTGCACTCTTCCTCCTCCTCTTCTTGCTGAAGTCCAGACACTGCCTCCTCCCAAGCTGGCTCCTTATGCCGTGAAGCATTCACTTCCTCTGTCCTTTTAGAAGTACTCTTTCCTTGGAAAGCACTCTTTGCTGAAGGGGCAGGTCTGCCCTCCGTTTTTCCGTGATCATCTACTAGATGAAGGCATTTGGAAGCAGATGAGTTCTTTTTAGGAACCATTCCCTGGTCTTTGACCATCATGGTATTCCCTGTTTCACCAGATGAGTTGTTTCCTTCTGCTTGTAGTGAACTCATTTGGCTGTCACATGTTAAGGTGGAAGTCAACTGATGGAAAGAGGAAGATTCTGTATTCTTTTCCAAACCCTGGGATGCTCTTAAGCTTTCCTGAACATCTTCAGAAGTGTAAGGTTTAGCTGTGTCTTCTACTGCTCCCTCTGAGGTAGGCTGCTCATCAAGTGTTGGTGCCAACTTTTTGGTGCTTTGCTCCTGCTCTGCACCAGCACCAACCTCCTGCAAAGAGTCCTTCAAGATGTTACCCAGAAAGGGTTCAGCCTTATAATGTCCTTCTGAAACAGTTTTACACACCAAAAAGCACTTAGGTGTGTCCCTCTGAGAGGCAATGGCATCAGCCAAAGGGGATTTCCTTTCCGGGGCCTGAGGGTCTAAGCCATGCAAAGCCAGTTCTGCTTGGCACTGAGGAAACTCAGTGCTGAGCTTCACAGCCTGCAGGACTGGGCTGCCAGGGGCTGGCTCATCCGGGACTCTGCTGTGAGAGGAAGGGCGCTGGTTGCTTTCCAGGTCAACCAGTTCCAATTGCCTAAGTTTCAGAGAATAATCCAGTCCACCCTCCTCTAAAAGCATTTCTCCTTCCAGGTTTGAGAGTCCCTTTTGAGGCTCTGTATCCCTTTGGCCTTGTTCCAGTCCTGCTGGCACTTTCTGCATAGAGTCAGAAGGTCTGCCCAGCATCTCTGCTGCTTTCCCTGGAGCAGCAAGGCAGTCCTTGGGTGTGCTGAGCTCTGGTCCCTTTGCAGAGTTAGATGGGCTGGTGCTCATTTCGGCTGCTATATGAGTGGCATGATACTCTCCTGCCACGGCTGAAGAATTCCAGGCTTCCCCAGTGATGCTGCTGGCTCCTGGGGGAGTGGTACCTCTCTCACTGGTTTCTTCAGACTCCATTAGTGACACATCCTGCTGAAGAAAAATGATTTTTTCTGTTACTACTTCACAATGATACATGGATCTAATTCACTGCTTCTACTGCAGCTGATAAAAACCAAAACACACACCACATACCTAGTGGGTGATAAGAGCTGGGAAACAAACACAAAGACTGAGAATAGGCAAAAACCACATGCAAGCTTGAAGATGAGAGTAATACCAAAATAACCCCACTGGTGTCTTTTTAGTTTGACATGCAAATGCAGAAAGTGACTTTGGTCGAAGAGCAGAGATGCCGAGCTCTATGCAATAGCCACAGGGCAACTTATAGAAAGTGGTGGCCATGGCTGGTTATCTCACACCCAAAAGGGGGTACCAGAAGGCATCCAGAGAACATGAAAATTTTCAAAAATCTCCATTGATTTTCATGGGGCAAGGTGGACAAATACTACTGGCCTCTTCTAGCCAAGTTTAAAAGTTCTCTCTGATTTTGCCTGTTCTTTGGAGCTGATGGCTCTCTTTACAGATCTCTGTGTGGGTCTGAAATTCATTGCAAATGATCACAGAAATTAATTAACAAAACATAGGAACATACACATTAGATTAACAGGTAACTAGAACATGACACAAGATATTTGAAGGCTGTAAACCACATGGGTTTAGAGGAGTAGCTCTGGTGTGTGTGGACTAATCTATAGATTAGAGAGAAACTACGTCATCATTTAGTCTACTCTTTTAGGGAGGGGAAAAGGAAAAAAAAAGCCATCTCAGGATTGCTGGACAGTTTCCCAAAGGATATGGTGGAATTTCCCATCCACTATTGCATTTGAAGTTCAGACATGACAAAGCACTAGGGAATGCAGATTTGGGGTATGTCTGTGAAAAGGACAGAAGAATATGATTCACCACTTTTACCTGTCTGTCTTCTACCATCACCCACAATCCCTACCTGGAAAAAACCTGAGAAGGAGACAAACTGTTGTGGCTGCCTCTCTTTTCTTCTACGGTGATTTATTTGTGCTAGAGTGGCTCTGTAGTCACAAGTACCAACCTCTGATCCCACACAGAAAGTAAAAGCAGTAATGGCATAATTACATCTGAACTAATTGTCCCAGTTAGCTCCATGGCCAGGGCACGCCTGTCCTGAAAGCTGGTTTAGCTTCTGTTTTCCCTTACATCAAGTGAAACAAAACACCTGTTCTGAAGGCAAGGAGTGCATGCTCTGGAGTTAGAACTGAAGCATTTATACACCTTCATCACAGAATTGTATTGTCATCACAGAATGGATTGGGTTGGAAGTGGCATCAAAGATCACCCAGATCCAAACCCCAGCACAGGCACCTTCCACTATCCAAGGTCACTCAAAGCTCCTGTGCAAAACATGGCCTTGAACATTTCCAGGGATGGAGCAGCCACAGCTTCTCTGGCCAACCTGTACCAGAGCCTTCCACCCTCATATTAAAGGATTTCTTCCCAGTATCATATCTAAATCTCTCCTCTTTTGGTTTAAAACATAATCCCCTTGTCCTATGACTACCTGCCCATGTAAAAAGTAGCTGTCCCTATTTCTAAACACCTGTTGGTGTTTAGAAATAGGGACAGCTACTTTTTACATGTAGCTGGAAGGTTGAAATGAGGTCTCCCTGGCGCCCTCCCTTCTCCAGGCTGAACAACCTCAATTGAAAAAAAACATTAGGAAAACAACTGAGTTAGCTAATTGAGTTAACTCATCAGCTAACTACTTCCTGTGTGTTTTTTCTCATGTCATCTTTAATTTGTTTATAGTGAAAATACTGTCTTTCTTACAAAACCAGGCCAAAACCAGGGTTTTTCAGCAATTTGGATTGTTCCTCCCAAGCACTGAGTAGTTGTAATAGCTGTAATTTTAACAACCTGTTTGTTTCAAACTGGTATGTCCATTCAGGGAATTCCCACGGAGTTTCCAGGTGCTGTCAGCTGTTACTAACCTACCTGGATACTGCTAAACTGTCTTTTCAAAGGTTCCACATCAGATCCCTCTTGTACTACACTGCTCTTGGCTCTCCTGGCTACCCCACCTGAGTCTAATCAGCTCTGGGCCAAGAAAAGTACTACTTCTCACACCTAATACAAACAGTCTTCGAAAACAGGCTCCCCAAGAGCAGAGAGACTATTTAGGGAGACATAAGCTGCTGGCTAAGAAAGGTTTACTCTTAGTAAATATAGGATAAAGATCTGAATAGCAAAGTGCTCAAGCTCAAGCCCACACTTTGTCAGGGGAAGAACTCGTGCTCACTGTGCTGTTTCATAGATGTACACAGCCCGGAATTTCCTCTTATTAAGCTCAAAACGCTAGTTTTCATCTCCACGGCTCTGTTGCAAGGGATTTTGACAGGCGAAAGGATGAGTTTAACGCCGCATTTGGAGCAGTTCCATGATGATACTGAGAGGCAGGGTAGAGGGAGGTGCACAGCACATCAACACTGGAAGCTGCCAAGTGAGATTTGTCTTATCATAGTACTGCCAGGTGTTTTGAGCACCTCAGGGAGAGCAAGAGAGGAGCTTTAAGAAGTGAGGCAGGAGAAGGAGCAGGCAAACTTTCTGCAGACACACAAGGGGAGGACATGCATTTCACCAGGGAAACTGTTAAATTCCCGGTCAAAGGCTGAGTACACCATAGTAGAAGACACATGTCTGCAATAAAGATTTCATGGAGATGGAAGGGGAAATAATAAAACAAGACTGACAGCACCTGTAGTCTTCACATGCAGAGCAGCTATGTACAAGAGCCCAGTAAATACCAGAAGAGAGTGCCTGCGGAGCACAGTCACGTTAAACTCCCAATGCAGGTCTGCTCCATCAGAGGAGGTCCCAGGAGACCCCCAGGAGCTCAGCTACCCAAAGCAAACTTTCAATTAGCATTTTCAGCAGGGGCAATAATGTGATAGAGCAACATACAGGACCTATCTAGCTTGGATATACAAACTCTCAAAAATAATTCACTGTTTCCCCTTTTGGGGCTTACCGATCTTTCACATCTCTAACTGGATCAGATGATCAGCTGGCCATCACTCCCTCATATGCTCTGTCTGTGAAACAAGGTAAACCAATGTTCCCTGTTGAGATAAAGACACTCAGGCTCTTCTCTAGAGAGGGCCTAGAAACACCAGACTTCAGCTCCCATGCACTCAGCTTTTAGGTGATTCTGGGAGCACAGA
Source organism: Melospiza melodia melodia (assembly GCF_035770615.1). Lineage (NCBI taxonomy): Eukaryota > Metazoa > Chordata > Aves > Passeriformes > Passerellidae > Melospiza > Melospiza melodia. Next base: position 24,123,413 of record NC_086197.1, read on the forward strand.
ACCCCTCCAAGTGAGAGGGAGCAACTGGCCACATGCCAGCACAAAAACAGAAGGGCAGTGCTTGGTCCTGCTGCAGTCACAGGCACAAAATCTGAGAGGAGAAGGGTGAAGGAGGTGGCCTTCAAGAGCAAGAAAAGGACAGCAGTGAAAGCATAAGGGCACAATCCATCCACAGCTTTCCCAGATTACAAAAGGCAATGTGAATGTCATACTTCCTTCCACTATGGGTTAATTCACCTGGACAGAGATGACAAACACTTTTGGTTTTAAATAGAAAGTACCTCACCTTCCCTCCCCGCCTCCTCCAACAAACAAGAAAGGAGCAATAACAAGTACTATCAAGCACAGACAAGCCCTTTGGCTAGCCAGGAAGTAAGGCTACACACAAGTGGAGCCGCGAGATCTTCCTCCTCCAAAAGTGGGGAGAAATGGAGCTTTCTGCCTGCCACCTTGTCCCTCCCCGCATGGTGCCAGGTGACGCCCAGCCACCCTCGGCCCCACTCCCCATCCTGCCTCCCCTGCCGTGGGCCATGGAGTAGCCCACACGCCCAGGCTGCTGTGAACATGCTCCCAGCAGAGAAAGTCCTGCCCTGTGACATGGGATGGAGCTGCTCTGGCCGAGCTGAAGCCATGAGCTTCTGGCAGTGAGAGGAGAAAGGCATTCACGATAATGTTTGAGTGGCATGAGCGAGGACACCCTTTCTCTCATTGAAACAAAGGGTTTCCCAAGTAGTCCCTAGTTTGAGTTTATCCTTGCTAGTGCAGCCACAACGTGGTGTAGAAATGCCAAAGCTGGTTTTAAGGACTACAGCTCAGGCAGGAAAGAGTTTTGTGTTTGGCTCTAACACCCACCCAAAAAACAACAAGGCTGCCCTGAGCCTTTTCCTGCTATCTCAGCTTGGTTCAATCATCTTGGTCACACAGTTCTAGTACACTTCACAAGAAGCTGAAAGAGGGGAAATTTAGGTTAGATATTAGCAAGAAATTCTTTCCTGTCAAGGTGGTGAGGTTCTGGAACAGGTTGCCCAGAGAGGTTGTAGATGCCCCATCCCTGGCAGTGTTCCAGGGCAGGTTGGATGGGGCTCTGAGCAACCTGGGATAGTGGAAGGAGTCCCTGCCCACAGCAGATGGGTTTGGGACCAGGTGATCTTTAAGGTCACTTCCAACTCCTTATCATTCTATGATTTGAATCAGCTCAGAGACAGCCTTTCTCCTTACAAAACCCAGAGCACAGCGTGCAGGACAGCACCATCTCTCGCAGGAAGCCACGCACTGGACTTCAGTTTGGTGAGACACCCAGGAAACTGAACACAAAGCCTGTCCTGCCACAAGCCTCAATTTTGGTATTTCCTCAGCTAGTCTTGCCATGCTTAGGCTGGCTTCCTCAGCTGCATGTCCATGAGAGAGATTCCCACTGCACATACTCCCCTGCAAGAAAACAGTCACCAATCTTCACACACCACCCCGGGCTGCTCTATCACTGTACAACCCATCAAGGGAGGTGAAGGAGGGGGGTCAAAACTCTTGAGCTCAGGAAGAGATAACACAGGATGCTAGAGATAAGAAGGAAGGAGGGGAAAACTGTAACATGGAGTCAGCTTTGAGGGTATGGAGAGTTGAAGGAGCTTGCTGAAGGAAAAGACTTAAAAGGAAAGTAATATGATCTAAAACAGCAAAATAATGTAGAGTCTACTGCTGTGCTACACAGTGCTGGTAATGTTCTGGGAACCAGGAGTTGCCTCAGGTGTCTTAGGCAGGGGAGAACAAAACACAGCTGCCAAAAGCACCTGATCTCCTGGAAAATGCATCTAAGCTGCTACTGAAGCCTGAGAAACACAGGTGAGACCTCCCAGTCACACCAGTGCAGGGAGTTTGCCCGAGTTTCAACACACCCAGTCACAGCTTTCACTCGTCATAGGCACACTCAAGATATGCTGAGCCTATTAATTATCTAATGACTCACTAACTGAGGGGAAAAAAAAGGATACTTTTCCGTACTTTTCTTACATTGGTTGCTATTTAAGTAGATTAAAATACTTAATGCTAACAAAAAAAAAGTGTCAGAGAAGCATCATTTTGGGTTGAACACAATTTCATCTATTTCATCTTGGAAATTGCTACTGAACATTTGGCAAACAGCAAGTGAAGAATGTGGCTTGGATTGTACATTGCACTTCCCAGAGATGCAATAAAAGTGATTCATTCTTAAGGTAAAATGGGGTCACCTGTAAAGCAAAAAACCCAGTTCACTCTAAGCAGAGGTTAAGTTTATATTCATAAAAGTAATGGGTAAGCCTTGATATTCTGCAGTTTTCTAATATGAGAATAAACAAGAATAGTGTGTGATTCTCACTACTAGAGCTCAGCAGAAAGATAATTGACACTACTCGGTGAACAGCAGAATTCCCACAGTGGGAGTAATGTATTGAGTCACTGCAAGTTGCTCTGTTCAGGTCTCTCCACAAACTCTGGGGATGGAGACACAAGTGACAGAAACATCTGGAGCACAAAAGGAGGCAAGAACTTCCCAAATTACCTTCCCCATGACATTTTATGCAGAGGTGGCTGGTAGCAGCATGCTCTACACATTCCTAGATGGCATGTCTGCCAGGAACCCCAGGAGTTCTCAGTTCCTCTTTGAGCAAAATGATTCAAGACTTTCATGGGACAGATTCTCCAGTTAGAGGCAGAAATCTCAGAGTCTCTCACTACACTATGGATGTGTGAGCCAGAATCCCACACTGCTGTTTTTGAGTCTCAGTTTAAAGAAGGCTCATATTTGCACCAAACCATTCTGACAGATGCATATGCCCTTAAGATATCAAAGGACCTGGAAACACACTTGAAATCTTGGCCTTGCCCAGCCTTCACAGTGGAGCCATTTGTGTAACCTGTACCCCTTCTGAGCACAGTTAAGCTACAGGCAGATAAGAATGAACAATATTCAGCAAACTGAACTGGGACAAACTGTCCTGCCCTGCAGAGAGGCCATTCAAAGTTATCCTGTCTGGTGCAAACAGGTAATATAACCTCTTTCACAGCCAGATCAATTACCACCTGGAAAATTGTCAGATTTCTGGTAGCTGTCAGAGTCCCACAGAAAATAAAGCTGGAACATTCTAGTAGTGTGGGATGACTGACAAGCTAAACATTGATATATAACCAGCCATAAATATACTGGCAAAATCCTGCTTTTTTATCAATAGGTAAAGCACATCCTATGCAACTAAAAAAAATGCTAAAATACCCATAAAACTGCACTTTCCATGGAAGTGATAGTACAGTATCATCAGCCATAACAACAGCAGAAAACTGTCATTCTCTGGCTTTAATATTGTACCATCAATTGGAGAGAATAATAAAAAATTGTTGGATTCAGAATCCCATGAGATAGCAATCACAACAACAAAACCACACATTTATCCTTGTGTTGTGCCCTCAGAATTCATGTTTTCAGCCTTAGCTCCCCATATCAGTTTTAATTACCTTATGACTCCAGCAATGAGATGTATTTTTAAAAGTTATGGGATTTGTATCACAACCAAATCACAAAAATACTTGGCAATACTGTAGGAGTGATAGAGTTTTGTACTGAAAACTGTAGCTAAAGAAAAAAAAAAATCCATCCAAAAGAGATGTAGGGATGTATGTGGGAAAAACAGGTTTTGGTACAACCCTCCCCTAACCCAGCTTCTCAGGGAACAAACCATTTTTTTTCTTGGCAATTTAACTGGTGTCTTTAGATTGAAGAAGCTACCACGAGACAAGTTTGGTATTGGAAGCAAAAAGTATTAAATATAAATAAAATGTTATAAGAAGTGTAAAATGTAAATGTGGGAAAGCAACAGCAGGGACCACTTCCCTCTCCCTTGTGGAAAAATACACAAAGCCACAGGAATCGTGTGATTTCTGAATAGGAAGGTACTAATGTGAACACATGGAAAACTCGTTGTTCCTCACGGTCTAAGATTGTATGGCCAACTGGCACAGTTGGCCATGCAAGTCTTTATTGTGCACATCACATTTTCTGTTTGTCATACAGTCCCACTTCCTAGAATCATGTGGTTATGTGAGAGTTTTGGCTTACAATTAAGAACAAATGGATGTATAGCCTTTAATGGGTATGGGAAAGGCCAGAAAAACTAAGTACGACTCAACAATTAAATCTCACTGTCTGAGTTCATCTTAATTTCTTAATCCTAAACCTTAATTTGTAAGTAAGGAGAGGAAGGGCAACTCCCCATTCCCTCTCTGCCTGATCCCTGTTTTTCAAAGGTTGGGACTCATGACAACATAGACTATTTAGGCCTGATGCAATGAGTTACATGAGCTACCAGAAACTAAAAAAAGGGCAGTGAAATACACTGTGATATAACTGGGTTAACAAAGATGAAATATCAAATTTGTCAGGCCAAATTTAGGTATTTGCAGATATCCTGTTCATTTATTTATACTCCATTCCTTAAAAAAAAAAAAAAAAAAAAAAAAAAAAGGAAAAGAAGAGTTTCCTCAATTCCTTCTGCTGCTGACTGTACAAACTATCCAACACCACCTGGATCTTAATAAATCTCCACTAAGACCTGACATGGAACCCTGAAAATCCACAACACCTGAAATCCAGAACAGACCAATTTACTATGCATCCAGGTTTCTGCCAACATCTTCCTCGTGCCAGTGCACACATGACCATGTATGAGCCATCCCAGGGAGTTGTCGAGCTAAAAGAAACAACAACCCTGGAGCAGAGTGATGTGAGCAGCCATAAAGGTATGACACAGGAGAAAAGATAAGTAATAAAGGTAAATCTGACAGCTCCCTGCAGTAGTTAAATGTGGAATCAGAGAGTGGTTTGGGTAGGAGTCTTTAAAGCCCATCTCATTCCCACCCTCTGCCATGGGCAGGGACACCTTCCATCTTCTAGCCCCATCCAACCCGGCCTGGAACACTGCCAGGGATGGGGCAGCCACAGCTTCTCTGGGCAGTCTGTGCCAGGGCATCACCACCCTCACAGGGAAGAATTTCTTCCTAATATCCCAACTAAACCTACTGCCAGTTTGAAGCCATCCCACCTTGTCCTGTCACTCCAGGCCCTTATCAAGAGTCTCTCTCCATCTCTCCTATAGGCTCCCTTCAGGCACTGGAAGGCCACAATGAGATCACCCCAAAGCCTTCTCTTCTCCAGGCTGAACAATCCCAATTCCCTCAGCATGTCTTCAAAGCAGAAGTCCTCCATCCGGCAGGCCCATGTCCTCCATGTGCTGGGACCCCAGAGCAGCTGTACAAGCTGCACGAGAGGATAAGAACACAGGACTGGGCAGCAAAGCAGGAGGAGGAAAGCAGAAACCTGGACTTAGCCCTATGTTCTGGTTAAAACACACTCAGGATCCACAGGCCAGTCCCTGCCACTCCAGCATAGGTGTCTCTCCGTGTGTGACTGCCAAGCACTCCACACACGGAGTCAGGTGTTCCCTTGGCAGCCCACACACACCAGCAGCAGCAGAGCAGGGGGGTTTTACACACTCAGTCCTGGCCCTCTGCTAGGAACCTGTCTGCTGCCCTCTCAGGTGAGAAGCGGGCATCAGGGGAAGCAGGATATTCTAACTGGATCCACAACCATTTCCAAATGAGTGATTGTTTTTTTGGTTTTATGTTTCCTTGTCTCCTTATTGCCAATGACTGTGACACTCTGGTGAACCCACAGCCAGCCTCCTTCCCATAGAAAGGGCTGGCTCTGAGGGGATGTTGCATGGAAGAGAGGTCAATTAGGAGACAGCCCTTGTGACCAATTCTGAAAACAAGTAACAACATGTAGGAGATCCTCAGAAAAAGCCCTGGAAATCTCAAATAACCTGCAAAGTTTAAAAGGGAAATAATCCAAAGGGAAGTTCCGGGAAGGGAAGGGGAAGGGAAGACACTCTTGTGACCTTGTCTTTCAGATCAAGCTGTGAAAAGTTGTATAAATTAGGGGTTTAAATGCTGTTATGGATATACATCAGTCTTAGAAAATGCCTTTTATAACCAGCTTTACCACTTAGTACTACCTTATTTCAAAGTTTATAGTAGTAATTATAGCCCATAGATGTTGTAGGTAAGATTTAGCATTAGTTCCTAATACTGTCATTAACACAGCATATTATAAAAATAAAAAAACAAAAAGAAAAAGGTAGAGCAATACACCTCCAAGTGTGGATTAATTTAAAGCATTAATTTTATACCAGCTCAGAAATATTACTAACATTTCTTTGATGCATTAATTAAAATATTTTTCCCATTTTAATAATTAAACAAGTTTCAATGCATAAGGAAAACTAGAGATATTTTTATCCTTCCTCCCTCTATTTTCATTTTTCTGCATATGAATGAAGGGGCACAGCCCGTTTCCCACCACCACCCTTCCAGATTCTCTAACACTGCACTCCTTGCTGGCTTCACGATCTTCAGTTATTAGCTGAGCAATCAGGATCCTAAGATTACCCTTTGGGAGTCTCTCAAGACATCAACTCTCTCTCTTCTTCACTGGCCCACGGCTTCCTTTTGCTCAGTCCTGTGGCATGTAACACCACTTCTCTCTTTCCCCTCCCAGGTCCCACCCTATAAGATGGCAATGCTTCGGAGTAAAATAAGGTCTGTGTGTCTCAAATTCACCCCAAGCTCCTGAATTCAGTGTGGCAATGAGAAATCAGAGGACGAAGCAACTTAACAGTGGCCTGTGAATAACAGCGTAAAGTCAAGCCGATAAAACTTCCTTCACCTTTTTTATGGCATGGTCACAAAACGAAAGCTCTGTCTGAGAAATGCCAAGTCCTCTATCCCCCGGCCTACACAGGCATGCATGGCATATTCTAACTGGACTGGTGCATACCTTCCCATCCATGAGATACTTCTCCCAGGAAGCTATAAGCACCAGGCAAATGAAATCAGAGACTTGGCTCCTTCACTTTCCCACTACCTGCAACACGCTTTGATCAGCAGGGCATAAATAAACACATAAATGTCTCATCTCTGCCAAGGTCAATGAGATGCAGCAGAGTTCCTTCAGTCATCTAAAGGAGTTCACTGGACTTGGGATGGGGCAAACTGCTTTGCTCTGTTTAAAAAAAAAAAAAATCACTGGATGTGACAGCAAAGGGTATGATGTGGTCTGACCACTGTGATTTGGGAAAGCTAAGAGCAACAGAGAGCCTGAAAGGGGAAGAGGTGGGATTGTCAGCAGATCATGCCCAAGAAAGAGCAAAAAGCCAGAGCTCTCCTTCTTGGAGTCCTCTCCCCAAACATGTTCCTGTACGAAAAATTTGGTCTAACCTCTGCCAGACTGATGCACCTGAGGAACCCAGCTTTCAGCACAGATCTTTGCGGCCTATTACTGAAGCAAGCACCTCACCTCTTCCACTTGTGCCAGTGAAAGTGCAATTACAGCTATCCCCACAGCAGGACAAGCAGCATTGCTGGTTTTGATGCAAACATGGGGAAGACCCCAGCATTCCAAACCTTTGGCTATTCTTGCACTGTCCTAACAGAAGGTGGCAAAGACACACACTGCTGTTTTAAGTCTTGCCTCTCCTCACGGCTAGGGCTTATGAGCAGTTAAACATGGGTGCAGTCACTAGAAATTTCAAGCCAGTGTGGCAAAGGATAGCTGTTATCACCAGTAACATAATCCAGGCTGGAAGGGGAACACACATTAGGATACTCTCCTTCCTACAGTGTCCCACTGCAGTCATTCAATAAAAGGAGTCTCTACAGAAGACTTAGATTGTAACTGGTTTTGGCATCATTTTAGGGCAACCAAGAATGGCCCCATCCAGCAGAATTTCCAATTCTGTATTCTAGCTCTTTGCAGCAGTTTCTGCCTGTCTGAGGGTCATCTGTGCAGTTGGGGTAATAGTAAACCCTCCTACCTCCCAGCCATACTCTGAGGATTAGGCAGGGAGTGGCTGCTCAGTGTACTGAATATGCAAAGGCCTGTTAAAACCCCATATCTGATTGCAACCATAAGCAAAGTCTTATTTAAGCAATCCTTTCCCCAACAAAAATATATCAGCTGCTCCCTCTCTTCTTTCTTTCCGTGTCTTTTTTGCCTCCAAGTTCTTCCAGATAACAAAACACATTACTAAGATATTTTCCTTTTCTGATGTAAAGTTGTTTTCTACAAATAACAAAGATTTTTCCCACAATATAGTGTACATACTCAGTTGTTTTGGCTCATTCTGTATTGCACTTGTACTGGAGGAGTCTCACTGCCCAGTCAGTGAAAGCCCCACTCCCATCATCTCACATGTCAGATATTCACATTCTAATAGACATATCTAATAGATATGTCTATTTCTCGTTGTGCTTACATTGAGAAGAGACCCCTTCTCCACTTCCATCAATTTTATGAACTTAGGACAGAGAGCATTAGTTATTTCTTGCTCCCATTAAACACAAAACTGTATTTCTCTACCAAACCATAGTTTAAAACCAAGCTGGTGTTTTTGCATGTGCTTTGCCTGACACTTCTGTATTTGTCTCCCACATCAGTTAATACCTTTTTTTTGCCTTTCAGTGCACTTTGTTCACTCTTTTTAGCAACACAACAAAGCCTTTTACAATGCCACCTTTTAAATTAAGCTTTCAAAGGCAACATTCTAGTAAAATGCAGCTATAATACATTTCAGGGCAGATTTGCTTCCATACTGCCTTGCTGAACATGAGATTTCTGATCATGACAATTTTCACTGCATACACAATGCAGCACATCTCACCTTTTCTTGTTCTGGTCTCTTCTAAAGTCATCTGCTACGACTATCAGAGTAGGAATCGATTCATCTTTCCCCTTTTATACTCAGATGCCTATTTTCATGTCAGATACCACTGTTATCACCCACTCAGCAACTAGATAGGCAAAAATGACGCTGGTAGAGAATGAAGGAAGAAATGTCATTCATCTGGATAACACCCACTGGGCCATTCAGCTGTCATGATTCTTCTAGATGCACAGACACAATTTTTAGCTGCTTTTCACAGCCTGGACCCTCCCTTGTGACAGAATGACATAACTTGCATGCCTGGCCTTGCTCTTCCAGGATAAGGCACATTTCATTGCTCCAGCATACCTTCAAATTGCTCATCTTCCTCTCTCTGCCCTCTCCAAAATGAAACAGCTCAGTTTATTCATTGTGCAGGGGCAGAAGACAAGGTAAACTGCAGGAGCAATGTGAGAGGATGACTGCCTTCCCAGATGGCACCAAAACAAGCAGTGTTCACCCTGTGCCTACAGAAACATCCTACAGCCTCCCTTTCAGCCTTCTCCACATGCCCTGCTAGAATATTCCCTCTTCCCAGCTGTGCTCACGGATGAGAAGAGAGTGACATACAGTCATGTATTCCCTATACACATCACCAGTTGCTATTAAGAAATTACTGTGTGACTTGGAGGGGTAAACCCATCTCCCTCAATCATTTGCACATTTAAGAAAGCATGCCACAACCTGTAATTTGTTGCAAAAATATGGGATGGTCCCATTTCCCTTTGGCTGTCTCCCCACAGCATCCTCTCTCTGCCCCACAGTTTGTCACAGCACAGAGTCACAACCAGGTTGTGTACTGTACTGCAGCCTTGCCAGTGCTCCCCCCCTTGCCCATCCTGAAATTCTCCTTACCTGTACCTGGGACATGCCTTTCCAGGAGAAAACACCTTGCCTCAGAGTTGGACTTTAGTGATCCTTGTGGGCGCCTTCCAACTCAGGATATTGTACAGTCTTGTGCGAAGGAGTAGAGAAAGGAGAGAAAAGTGCAGCATTCTCAGAGCACTCTAAGATCTACCAGATCTATTGTATCCAGACTCAAGCCTGAAATATCTTCATGTGCAAAGAAAAAGAGAACAAACAATGAGAAGAGTTACTTGAGCCATGAGCCATACCAACCATCAGGACTGAATCCTCACTGTTCTAAATACTGTGCACTATTCCTGTCCTGAAGAGCTGGCAGCATACTCAGAACACCTCTTCTCCCCTAAATCCAGCAATAGAATGGAAATAGACACACTGCACCTTCACAACTTCAACAGCAGCCTGGCAGCCCCCACCTGTAAAACCAGACTGTAATCTTCGAGGACCTCAGAAAAAAGAGTGACTCAAATGTTGCAGATAGATTACATTTCATAGTCTAGAGTTACCCCTGGATGCCTGCACTATGGAATACCTACAGCAAAAGTTCTGTTTAACTCAAGCTTAATCCAAGGATTTAGCCTGCAGCCCAGACCCACTAAAGACATCTGATGCTACAGCATCAGAGCTTTGCTACAGGCACTGGTATGGTATCTTTTTACTGTGAAAGGTATAATCTTCCCATCTACTCTTTCCAAGTTTCCACGAGCCCCTCATAACAGACAGCAATCTGTAGTGAAGATTTAAGGGCCCAAGTAAGATTTAAGCTATTCAAACAATCTGTGTAGGCATTTTTGATCACTACACCTGTAAAGGTGAGTGTAAAGCACACATACAATATAGCTTACACATCCTAATTTTTTGCAGCTGCCCAGCAAGATCACGGGCAAAGCATCTTCTTCTAATCCTCCCAGCAGTGCTGTTTGTGTTAGCGTAACACTGCTTTGTGCACCTATTTCTATTATCCAGTGAATATGAAAGTGTAGCCATGGCAGCCACTTTGTGGCAGATGTGAACAGGGATCATGTCCAACTAGCTACAAGTCTGCTTGTAACCCACACTTGTGTCCCCTGATTATCCCTGGGCTTCTGCAACCTGAACAAATCATGCCCTAACAGGACCAGGATCCTAATCCCCTCCCCTGCCTCCAGAGGGGTGTATTTTGGATTCATAAACTCTACTGCTGGATTTGGTGATAAAGCAGGAGCTTTCCCTCCCCTCACCTCCTCCAGTCACACCCTGTGCAAGGCTGGGTCTGCTCACCAGTGCACAGCTCTGCTCTGCCCATGGAGGGGATCACCCAGCTAGTGGATCCCGCTTGGCACCACCCCAGCCTGGCCCTGGTGGAGATATGGGAATTTCTGTATATGATCAGCATTAGGAATCCCCGTGCTTAATGACTCAGAGCACCAGCAAGGCTGTGCGCAGTCAATCTCACACACTGAGCCCCTGCCTGCAGCTGGGTGTTCAATCTGAGATCACAAAAACGTGGTTTGGTGTCCAAATGTCACACACTTCTCTGTGCCACTGCAAAAAGGATATGTTTTCAGGAAGGGAATTTATGGCCATCTCTGCTTGAATGCAGTATTCTCCCAGCAGCAGGTTCCTGTGCTTCCTCAGTTCCCTCCTTGTGTGCTATCCAATTACAGTTTCTTCAGCCACTCCTCCTCAACCTCTCCTAGCATCAGAACATCCTCTCTTTTGTATACATTTACATATGTGTATCTGTTTATCTATGTGCATTTGTACACATGCCATGGTAATCACCTCCCCTCTTCTAAATTTTTCCCACTATCAAAACCAATAGCCCTCCCCCTGACCTTGCACTGAACTTGTACTAAAGTCATGGGAATTTCTTCTTCTGACTTCACCTTGCTTTTAATCCAACCTCCCCAACATGAGGTCAAAACAAGTCCCCACCACAGGCTCTGTTCCTCATCCTGCAGTGTTCTGCACAGGACTTGAAGGAATAGTGTCTAAAAGAATAGATGGGGAATGGATTTTGTCTCAGTAAACCAATTCTACTTAAAGGGCAAGAAAGCTGGAGTCACTTGTTAATGGAAAAGACAAGATTAATGAAGCTTTCCCAAAAGGGCACCCCACATGGCTCAGCACTGAGAACTCACATCTAGAATGCATGAATGCATTAACTTAGAACTTTTCTGCACCACTGAATCCTTCATAGGAAGCAGTGTGTCACAGCCAAGGCTCAGACCTTCTTCTTACACTAAATGCTCTTTCCCACACAACAAATTTCAACACGCACTTCTTGACCAAAGACATAAAAGCAGCTGACCGAATCCCAGTCCTGGGTTAACCCAGTTCTCCCAAGCCACACAACAAAGTTAATCCACACTACTGAGTAAATCAGGGTAGCTGCTCTCATGCAGGTCAGCTGCAGAGGGAAGGCAAAAAGATACACTGCCTTCTATGAAGATTTAAAGGTAAGGCATGCTTGTGACAACTCCTAGTTTCACCAACTCTTCACCTTGCCAAAAGGAGTTCCATCCTCTGTCCTTTCTCTCCTGGTGGTAGAGGTGCATGTATGGTCCCACAACAAACCGCACCAGAGTACAAGTAGAGATGCCAACAGGAAGGCATGCCGGCTTCTTTCAACGGCAGTGCCAGCTGAGAGGATTTGTGCAACCACAGCCTGTTTATCCAAGCACAGAAATGTAGGAACTAAATGTGTAATTCCCTCTGGCATGTAATTCTGCTGTTGGAAAAGGTGGTCCCTCACTACATTTCTCATGTGCAGTGTCACGCTACACTTCAGCAATCTCTCTGGCCACAAGGCAGGCTAATCCAACTTCTATACTTTCTTCTTTAGGAAGGGGGGTTAATCAGTTGGAGCAGTGACTGGACTGATCTGAGGCCACTTGGTCACCAGAGCTGATCCCAGGGAAGCAGTAGGAGCTTGCAGTCAGGACTGGATGAGAACTGGATCATTCCTTCAGCAGCATCCTGTTGTGCTGCTGTGCTGCTCATCATGTGAAACCCAGCTCCAAGCAACAGAGTTATTCAATCACAGTTCCCAGAAAGCCCTGCCTGCACAGAGACACGAGGCCAGGCACCCTCCGTCACTGCTCTAAACCACGCTGATCACCCAGACTCCAGCTCCACAGCTGCCTCTTCCCAGAAGGAAGAGCTCAGCACAGCTAACAGCCATGGGCTTGCAGTACAACAGACCATTAGCTGGAATGTGTCATCCTGGCAGCAACAGGCTTTCATGTCAACCTGACATGAAAACTTGTAGCAAGACTCTGTGGTTAGGAGCCAGGCCAGACAGATGGAGATAAGAAATTAGCGAGGGTAATCAGCCATTGGAATAATTTATCCAGGAAACCACTGCAGCCTATCACCTGATATCTTGAAATCAAGACTGGGTACTTCTATAGTAGAATTTTGGATTCAATGCAGTGATAACCAGCTGGGAATGTAAATACCTGCCAGGGGTCAGGTGAAGGTATCTGTCTCCAACTGGCTGATACTCTGAACATCAACTGTGTGATTACCTCAGGAAAGAGGGAAATATACTCTCTGTAGAGCCCAACTGTCAAAACAATAGACCACAACTGCATTTGCACTGAAGTCACTTCTGAGTACGTCAGTAAAAGATTCAACAGGAGTTCAGTGAGGAGCTGCAAAGCAGAAAGGAATTGCAAAACTTCCCAGGCATGACTACTGAAATAAACTAGCTGTGGATAATTTAGCCAAACAGTAACAAAGCAAACAACATCAACTGGAAAGATACCAGATGAAAGAAAGCAAAGTAAATACTTAGAATCAAACATTCTTCGGAAAAAAAGTGATTCCAATTAAGAATTGGAATTTCCTTGTGGGCTGTTCCTTAAATTTTGTCTGGGATAACTACGGAGAGTGAATGTAAGATGAATACAAACTAATTAAATAAAACAGCCCATTTTAAACAAGACTCTAAAGCAGATTACATTAAAAAGGAAAAAAAAAAGGAAATAAAAAATCATCAAAAAACTATAGCATAATTTGACTCTTTCCTACTAGAAAGCACATGAAATAAGAGTACTATAAGAAATTATAAGGTTCGACATACCAAGCACAAGAACATCCATCTAAAGTTAACAGAATAAAAAAAAAACAAAAAAAAACAAAAAAAAAAAAAAAAACAAAAAAACAAAACAAAAACAAACAAAAAAAAAACCAAAAAAACCCAAAAAAAACCCAAAAAACAAACCAAAACAAAAAAGCCTGCAGAACAGACTTACCATCTATCTAAAATCTACCAGGATGCACAAGAACTTCCCGGAGGAAGTATTTGTGTCCCACTATTTCAGAGAGCACAAGCATCAACCTCAAGCCCAGCCACCTGCTGTCACAAGCAACTGGACCGTGTAATCCCACTGAGGTTTACCCACACCACTAGGACAGGACAAATGCCACCCTTAACCACCACCTGGCAAAACAAGGTTCTACACAGAAGCCAGCTGAGCTCTTCCCAACATGAACAAAAACTAAGAACTACTCAGATTTCTTACAACTTCAAGTCTGATTATGGATGCCTCCTCCTCACCCAATTCAGGTGCAGTTCTGAAATCTGGGTCACCCACACATTATTCCTCCAAACCAAGCCACCTCCCTCCAGTGCAACCCTTTAAGCCCTTATCCAAGCCATCTCAAAGTCATTTAGGTTATGAGAGACTCCAAAACACCAAGGAATCAGGTCACAAAACTTCCAACAACGCATTACACATGTGGCTAGGTCCAGGAGGAACAGGCACTCAGCTCCAGGAGAAGCCAACACGAGCATCGATATCCAGCAGTGCTCTGGCAAAATCTGCAGCAAGTCAACACCGATGAGCTGAGCTCGGATCTCTGACCCCGTAATTCCTACCAGGTTTGATGCAGTCTTAGCCAATATCTTGGAATAAACGAAGCATCAAGCAACGACAAACATGGGTGCTGGGAGGATGACGGGTCAGGTGAGAGCCGTGGGACCTCCGAACTTCCCCCCGGCAGGTTGGTTGGGGCGCTGGGGGTTGCCATCGGATCTGCTGCGGTGGCCGGGGCTGCAGGAAGGAGGCAGGAAGCGAGCAGCAGGCAAAGATCTCGCCTTTCGTTCCTCTGCCTTCCCTCCGTGACAGGCCACAAAAGTCACGAGGCAAGGAGGAAAACAAGGAGGTGTCCAGAGTTCAAGCACAGCACCCCCACGACTCCCGGGCCGCAGGTCCCGGCGGGAGCTGAAAACCCGGCGAACACCGTGGTATCTCCCTCCTGCGTGGGAGGCACCATTTCTGCGAGAAGAGACTCCTGCTGCTGCTTGGCAGCCGAGCCTGGGATCGGGCCTGCGCTCCGGGCCCTCCCTGCTGCCGGCAGCAGGCGGGGGAACGGGGGACGGGGGGCGGCGGGCGGGACGGGCGTTGCCGTCGGGGCGCAGAGTCCCCGCCAAAGATGCGGCCCCGGGCTGGGCGGATCGGAGCCTCCTTCGCCGTCCCCTCGGGGAGCTCCGGCGGCGCCCGGGACGCCAAGGGGCTCTGCGCCCCGATGGCGCCCGCACCGCGCACCCGCACCGGGCCCACCGCGGAAGGAGCGACGCTCGCCTTCCCCAGAGATCCCTCCTCCCGTCCCCATCGGGTCCTAAAATGGTGGGTCGGCCGACCTCCCTCCTCTTCCTTCACCCCCTGCTCCCGTCCCCCCACCCGCCCCACGCTCCCGGAGCCTGCCCGTCGCCCCCGCCCCGGCCCCGCGGGGCAGCCGCCCTTCCGTCCGTCCTGGCCCAGGCTCCGCGGGGATCCGGCGCCAGGCCCGCGCCTCTCCCGGGAATGCGGCAACAGCGATCCCGGGAATACGCCAACGCCGCCCCCGGCGGCCGCCCTTACCTGCGCCGGGCTCACATCGCGGGGCCGGGGCCAGCGGCGACCGCCCTCGGCGCCCCTCGGCCGCCACCTCGCCGCCGCCCTGCGCGGGGCCGCAGGTATGTCATGAGTGCCGAGCGCGGCTCCAGGTGAGCCGGGCACACCTACAGGAAGGCAGGCGGCCCGCCCTGATTGGCGTGCGGGACCGGCGGCCGCGCTTCGACGGCACCGCGGCGGGGCAGGGCAGGGCAGGGTAGGGTAGGGTGGCCGAGGGGCTGCGGCGGACACGGCGGCTCTGGACCCGCTCCTGGCTCCGGCCAGCCACAGGCCCTGACACGTCCGAGCGGAAGGTATTTTCCTTTTTTTTTTTTTTTTTTTTTCTCCTTTTTTCTTCTTTTTTTTTTTTTTTTTTTTTTTTTTTGTTTTTTTTGTTTTTTTTTTTTTTAATTAATTTTTTAATTTAAGTATATGGGTGAAGGTCCTAGAGGGAAAGCCATACGACGAGCGGCTGAAGTCTCTCGGCTTGTTCAGCCTGGAGGAGACTGAGGTTAGAGCTCACAATAATTCTGCAGTTTCCTCGCAAGTAGGAGGGGCTGGCCCTCAACTCTGCTCTGTCTGACCAGCGACAGGACTCAGGGAACGGCTGGAGCTGTGTCAGGGGAGAGTTAGGGTGGATTTTAGGAAATGTTCTTCACCCAGAGGGTGGTCGGGAACTGAACATGCTCCCCCAGGTCGTGGTCACAGAACCCAGCCTGACAGAGCTCCAGGAGCGTTTGGACAACACTCTTGGGCACAGGGTGGGATTGCTGTGGTGTCCTGTGCAGGGCCAGGAGTTGGGCTGGATGATCTTTGTGGGTCCTTTGCAGTTCCAGACTTTCCGTGATTCTGCAGTAACTCTGTCCCTCTCAGGTTTGGACACAGCACTTGTTTGCTTTGCCTCTGGAGTGCAGCTGACCCACCAGCCCAGGTCTCTGGACCAGCTTAAGACTCAGAGATGCTTTTTAATTTTTAAGCTTCCTTCATTATCTGAGTCTCTTGTTTTCCCACTTCTTAACTTCACATGTATGAGCCCTTTGTGTTTCCTCCCAGCAGGCAGCTGAGGGTTCAAGGAAAAGTGTTGAGTTATCCTAGGCTTTATAGGATCCCAGGCAGGATCACATCCAAGATCATAAAATAAATGAAAATTAATGAAACACCTAAATTCAGAAGAAATTGACCAGGCTATGGGTAGAAAAACTCTGTAGGCTGCATTAAGAAGCTGAGTCCACAGCTACAATTCCTGGACTTTCTGTCTCTTGTAGGTACACAGGTGCTTAAAGGGATATGGGATTTATGTGAGGGTACACTTTGCCATGGTGTATTATATAGGTCTTTGCTTACCAAAATCACAAAATGTGCAAAGAATTATCTTAGACAGGTGGCTGAGGAAGGCATTACCTATATTATATATTTTGTCTCTTAAGTTGATATCCAGAGTTGTCTCTTTGCTAAGTCTGCTTTTTTCTCCTGATCATTTCCTGAGGCTTACAGGTGTTTCCTCCAGGATGTGCTCTGAAGATGTCAGCAAAAGAGAAAGAGGGAGCTTGCTCAACCACCAGAGCAACCCTGCAGCCCACACCTAGGCAGTCCTGAACCCTCCCTTGCCTGCAAGACCCATGTGGAGTCTCCCAGGCAGGAAAACTCCACTCAGAAGTGGAAGCACACTGAGAACTCTCTCCAGCCAGCTACAGAATCATCCTCATGCCTGCTGCTGTCTTCTGATTCAATTACTCCTTTCATTCGTGTGGGTGCCTTTTTTCAGCAGAGTGGATGAGCTCCTGCAGCTGAGATTCCCATTCCGCATCACTTCATTTACAGTCAGATGCAAGGAAAGGGATGCTTCAAATTCCCAGGAGCTGACTCTGGATCATGTCTCTTTTTAGTTTCGTGTCAGACCTCTGGGAGATTATATAAATAGCTTGTCACTATAGGACACGAAACAACACGACACGCACACACCGCTGCTCTCAAGGTGAAAAAAAGGGAAGTTTACTTTCTGACTCTAACATTTACAGATTTCTAAAAGTGACAGTGGATTGGAGGGTGAAAGTGCCAGCTCTCCAATGACACTGGACAAACCAACAGTCTATTAAATTTCTCTTCTTCCATAAAAGAATGTAAAACAATAAGCTATTTACAGAAAGTGTGTGAGAAAGTTTGTTACAAGAATGTAAACATCGGAAGGTTTAGAAAATCTTAACAAATCAGGGCCACAATAGCTAGTGCATCTTCTCACTGCATTTTCTAAGTTCCTAGCAGCTGGCAGCAGGTTGGAGTTGGTCATCCTGACTGGAAAACTGCTCTTCTTCTATCCAGAAAAGGGCAACTTGTTGTCTGACGTGGGCTTAACTTCTCCCCCTGTCCTTGCACCTCCAGCAGCTGCAGAGGCAGTTTTCTGTTTGATTTTGAGAATTATGTCTTGAGATACCTTGCTTTCTCTGCCTGCTGCAGAGTTTGAGTGCCTGAACACATCTGGAACCCAGCAGAGTGTGAGCAGGGGAGGGCTTGTCCCATGCTGTGAGTATCCCACATGGATTGGGCTGCACTGTCTCTTAGCCCACCAAACTCTGCCCTGCAGCAACTGAGCATGCCCCTTTCCCTTCAAGGACATACCTCCTTGGTGTGTATACATATATATGTATCTCTGGTGTGTCCCTTCCCTGCAAAGAGGCCCACCAGCATCAAGAGCAGGGCCCCGTACCCTGAATTGCTCCTGCTTCCTGCAAATGCCTTGTGCTATGTCAGGATGAAGGGCAGTTGGGATATTAACCTCCCACTCTGACATCCTCCTTGTAAACATCCTGTCCCACTCAAGTCCTGCGCTGTCACATCCTCTCTGCTCTGCCCAGACACTATTCTGGGTTTAGTTCTACATGCAGAGCACACAGCTGGGCATGCCAAAATCCAGGCAAGCAGCAGGAGAGAACAGTAACTTGGTTCAGCTGCTGACATATTCTTAAAACTAAAATCATCTGCTTGAGCCCTCCTTGGAAAGCCAGTTTGCTTCCCTAGGCATGTTCAGCAGCTGTACCTTACTCCAAGCAGATGCAAGTCTGTGCATATGGCATGAAGAACCTTGGTAATAATGGGAGCAGAAGAGAGAGCTTGGAAACTGCAGCCCAGTAAGTTTACACAAGCAGCAAGTAAAACACCCATCCCCTGTGAGTCAGTCCTGGCTGTTTCCTTCATTTCCTCCAAGGCTCGCTGTGAACATCCAGCGGTAGCAGCCCTTCTGAAATCCAGTCATCTCCTTTCCTGCCTCTTGTTTACAGTCTCCAGCACTGCATTTTCACTGCAGCGTGCTGAGAGAAGTGCAGACTCTCCCCTGGCCTCAGCTCAGCTTTGGTACCGCAGTGCTCTTACTGCTTTCGTGGGTGCCAGCACCTTCTTGAGCTACAGCACGTGCTGAAGTAAGAGAGGAAAAAGTGTCACAGTTGCACAATAGTTTTCTTTTTTTTTTTAATCTGGAACGCAGCTGTATCATTGACAGAGGTTCTTTATCCCTACAGCCATACCTTTGGATTCAGTCTGGTAGGGTAGAAAGAATGCAGGGGGTATTAGGTTGTTCTAAGTGTGCAAACCATCTCTCAGAGATATGGATTGGATCTTCCCTGCTTCAGATTGAGGTGTATCTCATGATCTGATTTCCCCACATGACAGCATCTAGGGAGGGGGACTATTTTTAGCTTTTGTTTCTTGGTTTGTTTACAGGAAGTTCTTCATTTGTGGAAGTGAGCTTGGGTCTGTCTTAGTCTGAGAATCTGCTTCAGTGCCAGTTGTCGATGCAGTTAAAAGGGTGAACTGCTGCTGTTGTCTAGGAGAGGCATCATTTGTCCCAGGTGTTCAAAAAACTGTGGGTTTCACACAGACAAATACTGATTTCTGGGATGTTTTCTGAAATTTGTTCAAGGAGATGTCCAGGCAGCTGTGACAGAAAAGTTTAGGAAAATACAGAACTGGGAAATTCTTTTGGGTAATATGGATAGAAATGCTTTTCTGTGTGAAACTAGTTATAAATCTACATTGCTGCCATAACCTGAGTTAATGACAGTAGCTCTGAGACAAAACTCATATTGTCAAAGAATGTGAACATCCCAAGACAAGAACAGACCTAAATGGGCTTCCCCCATTTTCTTCTCAAGTGCCCTCTCCTGGGAATTCCAAATAGCCTACAGCCAACAAGTGACCTAGATACAATGCTGTGTCTTATGGAATAAAACCAGGAGCAAAATAATCCACCAAAATTATATATCTTTATAATCATTACTCAATTCATCCAGGTTTGGTTTGTTGCTTTGTGTTTTTTTTTTCCTTAAAAAGCAGTAAGAATTGTTTGTACAAGTAGATACCTGCATATGAAGCATGAAGGGATAGTTTTTTGTCATGATGAATTATGTACCAGTTACAGTGAAGGTGTACATTGGATGGATTAAGGGTGAATGGCCCATTTTGTGTGTTGTACAAATTTTTTCCAAAGTAATTGCAGTGCCTGGCCTGACATGCATGTCAGGCCATTACCCTTTTTTAATAGGGTCTGCCAGGAAAATTTAAACAAATGGACAAGGCTGCAGACTGTCTTGAGACAAAGGCTATCCTTAGGGGCATGAGAGCACGGGATGGTCTGGAGAGTCCCTGCCTGTCAGCCATGAAAGGTGGTAAAAGGATGTTTTTATTTGCACACATCCCGTAGCCTGACATTGCCCAACAGTTCACTTGGGCAATGAAAGGGATGAGGTGGTTCTGAACTTGTTGATGTCAGTCTGGGGGAGGCTGATGTGCTTTCCCAGCTCAGTTTACACCTGCAGTCCAGACTGATATCAAAGAAAATGACTGCTCATGCCACAGCTTCAGAACTGTGTGGGCTGCACACATGCAAATGTTGGTTTTGTTGACCTTCACTGATTTGGATGGAATTGAGGGCAGGAATGGCCAGTCTCAAATGGCAAAAGCAGGCAAGATCGACTCAGATGTTACTTCAGTTGTCCCAAGGATGTAAAAAATGTCAGCTGGGCAGAAGGGAAGACAAAGTACTGCTCAAAACATAGCTACAAACTGAAGAAAGAAATTCCCACAATGTATCTCCTGCTCAAGATTTCACATTACAACTGCAGCAAAACATGACTTAAAACTTCACATCTATTTGCTTGTATGCTGTTTTCCAAAAGACAGAAGGAAATAGCTTAAAATTAGTCTAATTCCATTAAAATCCTTTTGTTTGGGATTAATAAAATATGGATGCCTTTCATAAGCAAGAAACTCCTTGAATAAGTATTGGGGGAAAAAAGGAGCTATGCTAAAGGGGTTATAGTCTCTGAAGCAGTTACCAGCATTTAATGATACATACTGTGGTTAAAGCACCCAGTTTCCTGCTCACCAGTAGCATTTGGCAACTCACTGATGGAATTCTCAGTGGGACAGTAGTAAGCTCTTACATTTTTGGGAGGATTTCCCTCAGCCAAACTTGCAAAAATTGCATTTGATATACCTAATGCAGTATAACATCACATTCTTCTCTTCCTGTTGAATATATGACTTCTTAAGCCCTATTCCCACTTGATTAATATATGGAGATTTAAATGGAAGTGTCCATGCAGGTAATTAACACAAACCTGAATTTAAAGGTTTTTTTTTTTTTTTGAAAATATATAGTGCAGGGAAAGGGTGTTTTATGAGCAAGAACATTAATAAGGGTATTTTTGATACTTTACACTGAAGTTCAGCAGTGTGTTTTACTGAACAAAAATTACTGCAGTAATTTCTGGCCTGGAGTCCACACATATCAGGAGGTCCGTGGGCTACTTGAGGAAGATTCACAAAAGATACCCAGGAAACACAAGGCAATACCTGCAAACAAGGATCCAAAAAAAATAAAAGGCTGAAAAACCCCAGTGCTTCATGCTATTAAGATGCCTCCAAAAAAGGGCAGAAAGACATTATGGAGAAAAAAAAATGTGTCCTAAGGGAATGAGTAGTCAGACAAAGAGGAAGAGTTTAGTGGGGTTTGCCTTTTCTCCATCATCCAAAGTTTTAATTTTTGGTAATCCAGGATCACAACACTGATGTATCCACACACAAATTTTGGAAAATCTTAATGAGAACTGGTTATGCAAACATTTCCAAACAGGTGTTCTTTTACAGCAGCCAATATAGGCAATTCCAAGCTCAGTTACAATTTCAAGGAAATTTTTGGGCTTATCCTTATCACCACAGGGTGAGTGGCCTACCTAAATGTGAAAGAAACAGAAAACCACAATGAAGTGTTCTAGATGTTCTGGTAGTGAGTGGATTGGTTTGTTCAGAATAATTTCTACAGAAGCCCTTGAGTGTCACCCTCCCCACCCCAGCCCAACTGAAGTTATTGCCATCAACACCCATATATAATAGTACAGAGGAAGACTCTGATTAAGTTCTTGCTTTAGCATTTCCAAATGGAGTAGAAGTATTTTAAGAGTCCCAGTAATGTTATCCAGGACTTCTCTAAGGGGAAAAGCAGACAATGCTCATTATCCTGGATCCTCTCTCATTAGGCTTTTTCTCACTGCTAAGGAAGGAAGGGAAACAGTGTGTGAGGTGCAGGTAAGGCTAAGACCCCAATCTAGCAATTACCTGCACAGGGATGTGTAAAGTACCATGGGCTGGGCAACAATTTACTGCAGCATGAGGGCTCTGCTTCAGATTTGCAAAGGGATTTAGCTGCAACAGAAGAATCACAGAAGGATTCAGGAGAAAATCCAGCTTTTTGCAGAGCTCAGAGTCCCACAACACAGAAATGGAATACACTGCAAGAAACCAAGAACTTCCTCCCAAAGGCTCCCTGGGAGCTGCAACTGGGTATTTCAGTCTGGGAAAGGCACCTGCCAGGAACAGGCAACTTGGGGTATCCTTTGCATGGAGCATCTCAGGGCAGAAAAAGGATAAGCCCAAAAATTTCCTTGAAATTGTAACTGAGCTTGGAATTGCCTATATTGGCTGCTGTAAAAGAACACCTGTTTGGAAATGTTTGCATAACCAGTTCTTATTAAGATTTTCCAAAATTTGTGTGTGGATACATCAGTGTTGTGATCCTAGATTACCAAAAATTAAAACTTTGGATGATGGAGAAAAGGCAAACCCCACTAAAAGCTCTCTTATCTTCCTCTTTGTCACTTCTTCCAAGCTGAGGTCCTCATATAATGTCCATTTAAGTGTTGCTTGTGGTGTAGGTCAGTAGTAATGACTCAGGCCAGCCCTTCACTTTCCTTCCTCTTGCTGGCTAGACACAAAATCCAGCCCACAAATTAATCTGTCCCATTTGCCAATAAAGAGGATCCCTTGTTCATTAAAAAATTGCACACAGAAGTCCTTAGTTTGTATTAAGGTCCTCTTCAGTAACTGTGAAATCAAGCTGTTAAAAGTTCAGAAATCCCAAATTCTCCTTGCATTCCAGATTTGTGTTTGGGAGTTTTTGTTCCAGTTGTCATGGTGGACAGAATTACACATAGAAGTGTAGCTTTTAACAGGATAAACACAGTAATTCTTCATCATCTTAGTTTTTGCAGAGGAGGATAAACAAAGCTGAAATGTGCTTCCCTCTCTGTTCAGTGTCTTTGTACAAGTCCTGGAGGTGATCTCCAAGCCTGTAGTGTAGTGCCCCCTCATGGGAAGCTGTTCCTGATGCTGATTCCTGACTGCATCCAGGTGAGAGAATGTGAGCCCAAACACCATTTTGTTTGCTGTGCCTGCTCTTCTGTGTTGGTTGTTGTCACACCAGCAGGTTTAGAGAGCAACTTCCCTTTTTGTCCCTCAGATAGTTTTTGTTTTGGGCATTGGATTACTGTTAAGGCTTTCTGTCAGAATGTTCAAGAAACGTCTACCATTTTATTGTAGTTTCAACTTTTTTTAAAAAATAAATTCTCTGGCATTTTAGCCAGCCATGGTGGCTTTCCTGGAGGCCCTAAACTTATGTAACATGAGTCCTGTAATTAGATAACCAATCTCATAATAGAAAAATGAGCACATATTCCTGAATCACCTCCATGATGTTGGCCTGTTGTATACTGAGAGAGGATTCCCTGTGCCCCTCACACCCCTCAGTTCTCGAAAAAGCAACCTTTCTATAGGAGGGATTATAATGATGGATGTGAGTTTGCAAGAAATACAGTCATGCACACAGGGTGGGGAAGCATTGTTTGTTTGGAGTTCTGATGCTGTTGTTGGAAGGGCAGACTGAAGCATGATTGTTTCCTGTGAGCAAAGGCACATTTTTAATGAATTGAACTTTTGTCCTTAAAACACAAAAAGGCCATTTTTTGTGATTAGCACTGTGTGATAAAGAACAGCACAAGAATAATCCTATGAATAAAACATAAAAACAGAATGACCCTATAAAAAGAGTGGGGTTTCTGCCTCAGCAAAAAACTTGCTGCATTATTGTGGAGGCTCAGGGGGTAAAGTGGCTGTGGTAGAGGCCACATTCTTGTCCTGTGGTCAACATGCATTGTCACAGACTCTTATGACATTTTCACACCTCCTGAGACACATGAGTTGAAGTCCCCAAGGAATCAGAGAATAAAGAATCAAAGACCAAAAGATTGTTTAAAAGGTACCTAGTCACAACCATAAGTAGAGGGTTGATCTTCCATTCCTAGGACCTCCCCCTCCCTTGTTAGTGATTCTCAGAAAAACCATGAAGCCTATCATCTTATTGGGTGCTCACATCCAACCGCTGCTACCCCTCTGTCCTGGAGCATTGTCACATTGTTCTCTGTGATTTGGGGGCTGTGCCTCATACTTCCTGCAGGAGTCCCCCACAGTGGCTTGAATATCTGTGCCTTTATCCCACCTCTGGTGCTGGAATGCCTTCCTGGCAGGTCTCACAGTGAGCACATTTCATTCAGGGGCTGGTTTCCTGCTGAGGTGATGTCACTGATGCTGAGTAAGGATGGCGTGAGTCCTGGCTCCAGCTCTTCTCACTGGAGCAAACAGGTCAAGCTTTTCTCCGGGGTCAGAATTCCCATCAAAACCCTTTCCACATATATGCCCTATGGGAATCTGCCTAGATTGTTTTTGCCTAGCTTAGATACCCATTCATCAACTCAAAAAACCCCTAATTCTATGTCCTTTAGGTACTCCATTACAATGGAGTCCTAGTGGCCTTAATTATTCCTGATGGACTGGGAAGGTCAGAATGCCTCTCTGTCTTGGGAGTATCCTCTGCAGTGGATCCCAAAAGAACCATATAGTCTAGGTTTTCTTCCAGTACCTGAGGTATCTTATGGCCCTATATCATCAAATGGTGGAAAGATGACTGTGATCTTGCTGTGACACTGGCCCAGCCCACAGACATTTTAACAGAAGTAAAAGTGCTCCACAGAATATAAAATGGCTGCTGCTTCTCTACATGGGAGCAGAATATAACAGAGAAGAAAGGTTGATTGCAGGAAGGAGGTGCCATGGGACAGAAATAGCACTAAAAGGTCTTGGCAGCATTTACCTGCTCAACGACTGCAGGTTTCTTTGAGACGAAAGATCAAAGTTTTCTATCCAAATAATGTTTTGAATTTGAATGCCTGCATTGAAATCAGTATTTGTAAATCTATGGTAGCTTTGTTATCCAAATGCAAAACTTTTTACTCATCACCCATGTGTTTAATGATCCATGTGACATGCATGGGTGATTTTTAGTTTATTTTTGAAAAGGATGGATGGATTTTTGCTTTCCAAAGGCCAGCTTGGGGAATAGCTCAGCAGTCCATCTTCTACTGAGAGAGCATGGTGATGTCTGGTTAACTTCTGGTGCAGGGGGTTTCACAACCTCCCAGATAGTATTTTCCAGCTCTGGCTTATGCAGAGAAAGTTTTTGCAACATCTGCTCTTGTTCTTTTCTCCTGTCTTCTTTTCTTTCCTGGAAATTAAGTTGGTTAGATCTTATCTCTGTCCTTCCAGCAGTGTAATCGCTGTCTCCCTTAACAGCAACCTCTCGTGTACTGCAACTGCACTGTCATGTCTTGCCCTATTTCCAGCCTTCTCCTCTAGACTCAATAAACCTAGTTCCTTGCTTTCTTCCCAGAGGTTGTTTTGCAAACGTCTTATCGCTGCAGATGTGTTCCCACACCCAGCCTGCACCAGACTGGCTGTTAGCTGTTCCCTGTCCTGTGCCAGTGGTGGCTTCTTGCTTCTCCCTGGCCGTGTTGTGCTCCACCCCCTTCCCTGTTCCCAGTGGCTTCCCACGGTGGGCTTGGCCAGGATTCCTGAGTGGGTGTAGGGGGCCCTGCTGGGCCAGGTGCTGGGAGCAGGTGCCAGGCCCCCAGGCCCTATCAAGCACAGGAACCGGTATGTGCAGCTCACTCGTTGTGCATCCCAGTCCTGCCAGGAAACCAGAGTCCCTGTGGGGCTTTGTTCTCAATTCCCAGGTTTAGGAATGTCATCAGCTCTCTCTTCATGGGCTCCCAGATCACAACATCAGAGAATGGTTTGGGTTGGAAGGGACATTAAAGGCTCATCTCATTCCAACCTCCTGTCATGGGCAGGGACACCTTCCACTAGCCCAGGTTGCTCAGAGCCCCATCCAACCTAGCTTTGAACAGTTCCAGAGATGGGTCAGCCACAGATTCTGTGCCTTCTACCCTCACCACCCTCGCAGTAAAGAATTTCTTCCTCATACTTAATCTAAACCTAGCCTTTGTCAGTGTGAAGCCATTTGTCAATTGTCAATTGTCTCCATCTTGTCTCCTGTGTATATTGAAAGGCCACATAAGGTCTCCCTGGAGCCTTCTCCAGGCTGAACAACCCCAACTATCTAGGCCTGTCTTCATAGAAGAAGTTAATTAATTTCTGATTGATTTTTGATAATCTGCTTTAGAGACTCTCCTAGGGAGAGGAGGTTCCCATCTTCTAAGGAGTGTGAGCATTTCAGGAGCTCCTGAGGAGGAAGGGCTGCCAAAGAACAGGTGTAAAACATCTCCTTCATTTTAGGACCACCAGCTTCCAGGATCACTTGGAGTTATGTAGCCTCCTTGTGTCAGCTATTTAGTGAAATCATTATTTTATATATATTATTATATATATATATTATATAATCCTTCCAGTCTAAAGAGCACAAACTGCCTGGACAAGATACCACTTAAAATGCTTAAGAGCATAGACAAGGCAGGTTCTCCCTGCTGATCCTCCCATGGGGATGCCAGTAAGAATTCTCTGCTGCACATAACCACTGATCCCTGGCTATAGGAGCATTGCTCCCTGTTTAGAGGAACATTGATTCCTGGATATAGGAACCTCCTCATCTCTGATTCCTTTACATGCTTGTATTTGATTGAAATAAGACAGTTGGTTCCTAATGGGCAGCTGACGATGGGATAAAAAAAGCTGTATTTCCTTCAAAAACTAGAGGAAAACACCATCCCCAAGCCTGTCAAAACTACACCATGAAATTAATCCCCAAATCTGAAAATATGTATTAAAATCAAAGAGAGCTTCTGAACTGTGTTTGATTTTGAAACTTCTTGGGAGAAATGGACACTATTAGGTGATGAGTCATCTGACCTGTTTCAGGTGTCTACCTTAGGAATAGGTGAATCATGCCCTAGAAAGGCTGCTTCAGTATTTGACAAAGGGGCTTTCCTTGTTTTGTTTGATGATCTATTCTCAATTTGTTATTACTTATAATATTTTACCATTTTTTTAATACTCAGTTAATCTTTGCTCAGGACAAGGATGGGCTGATAATATATCTTTCTCTGAGAACTGTGGTTTCAAAAAATCAGCAGTTTCACTACTGTGATTTTGTAGTTTGTCTTCTGGAAGGGATGTGTGGAATAGAAACAGTGAAGTCATAAGACCAGAGAAGACAGAAGCCCATAGGGGAAAAAGGTGAGCAAGTCAGAATCTGAAACAACACAGTCAGAAAACGCAGATTGTGGGGTTTGTCTAAAAAGCTTATTGGTTCAGTTAGAGGAAAAGAGAATTTGTATATGTGTAGCTGTAGTTTTGCTAACTGTATATGAAAAAGGCAGATTAATTTATTGCACACACTATCCAATGTCATTATATTAGATATTATAAAATACCAGGATAAGCAGCTTTACAGAAAAGGGCCTGTGTGTGGAAAGTGGTAGAATAATTAATTTTTTTTCTTACATCCAGTGATTCAGCTTTTTTAAGTTGCTGAGACAACTCTAACCCTTCAATATAGCTAAGAAACACCTGCAGATGGGACCTCACTTAAGGGACGGTCCACTAATGTAAAGATTAACTCAGTAGGATGTAGACTTGAGCTCTAATTAATGTTCCTGTGGTTGTCTCCCAAGCCTAGACCAGGTTTAAAGATTCTTCATCACAGATATTTTATTTTCTCTGTTGTATTTGCTTTCCCCTTCCACTGAGCCTTTGTCAAGAGCAACTAATGAGCTGCAGTCAGTGTCCTTTTTCATGTATAGGCTCTTATGAAACTTGTATTTTAAAATAGAAATGTGTTCATAAACTTTATGTATGGAAAGGGTGATAGACTGAGGGATAAAAGTAATTTCATTGGGCAGAAGTTAATTTACAGTAGATGAACATGCTGTTATTCAAAGTAAACAGCATCCAAGCTATTCATGGAATGGCATTTGTCTTCAGTAAATATTTTACGTAATACATCCAAGTTATTCATGGAATGGAATTCGTTTTTCATAGAAGTTTTATGTAATGCTGGCCACTTGGGACTCCCAGGAATTAAAGATTTAATAACAACAGAGTCTCTCAACTTATTTTCCGTTATTTTGATCTCAGAGCTACAAAAGTGGTTGTAATGTGAGGGATTCCATTTTTTTTTTAAATTCCAAGCCCCCTGAACATTTCCAGTCAACTGCTATACATCAAGGTGTATTAATAAACCTTTGCTTTCCTTTGTGACTTCTCGCAAATCACTCAGTATTTGTCTTAATGCCTTCCTCCAAAAAGTCAGCAGCTTGTACATTGGGAATTTGCGATGTGTCTCTGATGACTTCAGTTTTGGGAGGTATGGGATGCTATTTTAAAGCATAACATAACTGGGGGGGCTTTCTCTGTTGCAGGTACTCATGACAAATTCCCCTGCAAGCTCAGACAATAATCCTTGGGAAAAGTGAGTGTCAGGAGCCTGGTTATGGAGCCATTGGGCCATTTATGGACAGCCTTTGCTGGAGGTGGGTGTGGGCTGCTGCAAACTTCAGCCAGGAGGAGCAGGAGATACTTTGCCTACTGAGTCATGGCACTAAATGTGCTTTTTACAATTATTAATAGTGAAATTCAGCGGAAGAATGAATCAGGTCATTGGTATTTAGTCTGAACCAGAGTTGTGAAACTTCAGGTGACTGTGCAGGAGGGAGGTTGCCATGATGGATGTCCATCATCCATGGAAAATACGTCCTTGTGCTTACACCTTTCCTTGTATTTCTGTTTGCTTATGTAAAAAAACCTGTAGGTATAATCACCTGAAAGATTAAAAGGCTTTTAAAAATTTCCTAAATGAAATTGCTGCTTGTCATCCCTGGATGCAATTCTGAGATAAAAAAGGTGCCAGTATTTGCACAGCTTTGTAGAAATTCCTAGGATAACCCCAAAATAAGCGGTGGTTTTGTCCACATTTTCAGAGTGCTGCTGCAGTCATAATCATCATAAAGAAAGGAAAACACACAAATGGACCATGCAAACTAAGATGGTTTGTGGTTGGACTTTATGACCCTAAAGGTACTTTAGTAGTTTTGTTCTGAGTAGTTTTGTGTTGGATGGAAGAATGTCTTCATGGAACAACATCCCCACCATTCCCTGCCCACAGCAGCAGTTGGTCAGGCACCAAGGAGCATGTAATATGCCTCAGTAAATGATTTTAATTGACTAAATAAATTTTTTTGCTTCTGAATAAATGGCTAAATTTTTAATTATACTTTCCATCTTTGTGTCAGAATCACTGTCTATTGGTAGTGGCCAGTATTTAGCATGTGTCTCAGGCATGGTTTTTGACCACTATGTTTATTTTGCACACTTCTGGGTAGGTGTTTATGGCTGGTGTCCTGGCAAATTTTGGTCTCTGCAGGACTGATACAGCTGTTTGTGTGTCCATATAGTGAATTGGATCAGGAACTGATCCAGCTAAAAATAACCAGGAGTAGACTGGGAAACCATTACTTTTCAGCCAATGAAATTTCAATCTGCATCCCTCTAACAGCTGCACACAGAGCTGCACTGACACCACGAGCAGAGCTCAGGAGGAAGTGACCACAAGTACACACAGAAAAGGAGATGAGGCTTTTGGAAGAAAATAAGGTGGAACCAGAGCTCCAATGGGATAAGCAGAGTAGTACAAACCTGGCAGCTCCACTCCTTAGACGTACTTAGCAAGAGACAAGCACAGATTCCAGCTGTGTGACGTCCACTTGGAAAAGATGCCAAAATCGAACCTCTTCTGAGGATACGCCTTGTGTGCAAAAAAGGGCACATTTCTTTTTAATGCCTTTGTTCTGCTTTCTCTTAACTCCCTGCTGCTCCCACCAGGCTGCCGTTTGATGGCATAGACTGTATGGTGGCATTACCAACTTCAGGAATCCTGAGATGTTCATTATCACCCACCCAAGACTGCAATTTTCCCTCACTTGTGCCAGCCTAGCTGTTTGTGGAGCTGTGCTGAACACTGGATCAGGGAAGCAATCCAAATTAAAAATAACCCAGTGGCGTGGCTGGCTATGGCAAGAGCTTTAGCGATCCAGGATAATCTGCAGTCACAAATCAGCAGGAGCTGCCTGCCATTTCAGATGTCATGAAAGCCCAGCCTCAGAGATACCTATTTAATACAAGGAATATGAACCTTTAAGCCAGTGAAGGAGCCTGGGGAATGAGGAGGCAGGATTTGCCCATGTTCATAAGGAACACAAGAGCAAACCTCACTGTGCCCAGATGGCAGCACAGAACATCTTCACACAGGCTTTGCTTTAGCAGTCCTTCACATGATGCTTTTGGAACAAAAGTTAGTGCAGTGTGTGCCATTCCACCGATGGATGTTCTTTATTCTGTGGGTTAGGGAGAAAGCTATGTGGATTTTTAAGGGTACTGCAAATATGGGCACTGTGCCATCACCAAGAAAGGGAATAAAAGAGCCTTCTTCACAGACAGCTTCATGGTACAGAGTGAAGTAACAATTTGTGGATGCATTCCAGAAGAGGATGTATTCCTCTTCTCTGCCCTAGAGAAACAATGCCGCTGCTGTGATGCACCAGCACTAATATTCATGATCACACCAGCAGTGACATTACTGTCACCTAATGACAGACTTGGAGGAAGCATCTGTAATTAGTCATTCTCTCTTGTATTCTGAGCCATGTCTGGTTTTCTTCTGGCATCTCTCTTCAGTTCATGGTTCATGCCTCCTGGGTTGAGTATTTTTAAGTACCAGTCATTTATTTCCTTTTTCTTTCCCTCCTGCTTCCAACTTGGCACTTCACCTCTGCTATCCCCAGGAATGTTCCTGCTGGGAGGTGACTGACTTGAGCACTGATGGCGAAGGTGGTGAATTCAGAGACTCAGAACCTGAGGAGTTTCAAGATCTTCTCAGGTTACATTTCTAGAGAAAGGAATCCACTTTCTCTCCACATGCATTCATGGCTATGGTCAAAACAAGGTGAAAGATGGAGGAGAAACCTACAATCACATTGGGAGCTGCATCCCAAATTAGCCAAAGGAAAGGCTAATTTTTTTTTCAAGTGGCTGAAGCTTAGGGCAAGATGTGGCTGCAAGATGAGGCAAACCCCGAGTGCTTTCACAGTAACACCTGTCCTCAAGACAGCCCTGACAGGTAACATCAAGGCTGACCATGCCAGGGAACTTGGATTCAAGGGTCCAGACCAAATACCATCATATTTTATCATCTTCTTTCACTCTCTAAAAATATGAGGAGGTGTTCATTGATCTTAATTCTTCCTTCTCTAGACACAGGAAAAGTGTTCTGTTTCAGCCCCTTGATCCCTGCATTCCATTGCTGCTTCCCTTTCCCCAATAATTGTTAAAATACTTTTTTTTTCAGTAAAGCATTTTGTGGTTCCTGTTTCACCCTGTGTTCACATAAAGGCTTGGTCATATGTCCAAAAAATTGAGAAGATGCCTGAAATCTCTCTAATGTGTACTATATGTAAACTCTGTTTTTCCTGTTTTGTTTGGTATTTCTGCCTGAAGGCATCAGGAGAAATCCAAAGGTCATCTGTTAAAGAACTCAGGCAAGACAAGAAAGCAGTTGACCAGCAAAGAAGGACCTTAAGCACAACAGCCAGATGCAAAGCTGTGGGAAGAAACTTCCCAGTCCTTGTACTGCTAAGGCTGGGAAAAGGGACATGGAAGGATACATACAGGCCTGTCAAAAGCTCTGCCATCTGTAAAAGCAGGGGCATGTTCTGTGTGCTTGGAGGTGCTCTGGGGAAAGCAGGACAAGGCAGCCCTTTTGTGAGGGGAGACACTGACAGAACAGGGACGGACACACAGAACTTTCCTTCTGTGGTTCTGTGCTTGAAGATGGGAAAGTACAAACATCTCAGCCACTCAAACAACTCAGGCAGGCAGAGTTCAGCAGCATTGTGGGGAAGGTCACCTGGAGGGAGAGACAGAGCAGAAAATGTCACAAGGCAACACATGAACAGCAGGGTAACTGTAAAAGCTCTGGAAAGCAAAAAGAAGCAAGTCCAGGTATGAGGGATCAATGGGGGATCTGGAAAGTTGTGACCCCTCTTCCATGCAGCTGTTATCACCCCCAAATTACATTTTCCCATCAGCTTCAGGAAGTCCAACCCTCCCTCAGTCTTCCTAGTTGTTCATCTACTCTCCATTCCTTGCATGTGATGGCCTGGTTCAGCCATTCACCACTGCAATGGCAAAATGTTTCAGGGCACCTTGACTTTGGGTCTGTTGCCTCTTCTGGCCTCCCTTTGCTAAATCTTCTGAAATTTCCTTTAGTTCCTTTTTTTTTCAGAGATGGAGGCTCCTGGTGTGTCTCTGCCTATTCAGTCCAATGTTGCTGAAGGAAAGCCTGAAGAAAAAGTCTCCTGTGCATGCAGGGACACTTTTGTTTGATACATCTCAAAAACTGTTTTAGAGAATAGGCATAAAATACTTCTAAAAATTTACTGAACACACAAAACCACACCTCTTGTCCAAGACCAAAAGAAATCTGTTTTTTCCAGTCACAATGAAGCAAAATATGTGTAAAAAGCTGTCATCACTAAAATACATCACATGTATTTTTTTTACTAGCAGTGGACTGGAAAACTGGATCCCATAGAACCCAAGTGGCACTGATGTTCTTCTACCAGCAGGATGGTGTGTGGCTGCAGATAAAAAAATATAAACCACTTTCCCTTATAAAGGAAAGGTGAGCACTGAGTGCCCTCCTCTGGCTTTTCAGATTCTTTCAGAAATGTGAGAAAATTAGGAACAATTCCAAGAATGTCCCTCAACTCCAGATTCTTGGGCTGAGAAACTGATGGGAAACTCACTCTGGGGAGAAAGAAAAATAAAGCAAGCAAGAAAGAAAGAAAAGGGAGGAAAGGGAATGATAAAAAGAAGGGAAGAGAAAGAGAGAGGGAGAGTGTCGGGATAACAACATCAGGGTGACAGATTTTATTTCAGAGACGTCATTCATCCATTTGTCTCTCTTAGGTATTTCTCAAGGTATCCTACTGCAGGATCGGAGCACTGTTAGCACAACAGAAATTTGCAGTATTCTACATCCCACAGCTGGCAGGAGCATTTGGGCACCAGCTGGTGACCACAGGTCTGGCATGGAGTGTGCTAGGGATGCTCTGCTGGAATTAGAGTAGCTTGGCTTTTTCCAGCCTCCCACTGGTCCAGAGGGAGGAGCTGGCTGGTAGAGAAGCCAGTGAGGTGACTGCTGTCAAAGTGAACCTTCTGGTTCTTTCCTTGTTGCATGTCCCCAGTATGTTCTGAATTTGTCTTGTGAGTTTATGCTGCCCACAAAGGGATCAAGTCCCACGAAGAAGAAGAACATACCCTCTAACTTCTGCAGCAGCAAGGGTTTCAGATTCTCCTCTCAAGCTACATAGCCACAGAAAGTAAAGCGCAAACAGGCCAGGGGAAATCAATTATTTCAGCCAAGTGACACTGAAGAGGCAAAACTAACAGTGGCTGTGGAAAGGAACTCCAGTTCTGTGCTTAGACTGGTGAGCAATCCCATCCTAGCTGCTAGGGAACAGCTGTGAACCCTAAGGCCACTTCCATCTGGCAGAGTTCAAAATAAATTAATAAAGATCTTAGAAATAAATCCATGTCAATCCTTTTAATTTATAGAGCATTGCTAAGTATACACAGTGCTTCACAAAGCATGGGGAAAGGAAAATAAATGCCCTGAGGGTTGATGTGAAGGGGCAGACACCTATCACAAGGAAGGGTGAGAAAACATCTGCACCTTGGCCATGTGGCAAATGGCATCTGATTCTGCTACCAGGGAAAGAGGATGGCGGGGCTTTGGGATGCAGAACTGCCCCCTGGAACCCCCTGTACAATTCCAGTCCATGCTGGGGGTGTGTTGGGACTGAAAAGCACAGTGTGAGCTAAGGCCATCACCATGTCCGGCTGTCTGGAAACCAGGCGATCTGGTGTGGTCACACGCTTGTACCCCCACCTTGTACCTTAGACCTGGACCAGGAGCTGCACCTTGGCTCACACCCAGACCACACCCAGGGATGCTGCCAGCACCCTTGCCCCTCTGGTGTGACATAAGGAGAAGTTGTGACTGAAACCCTTCCTGCAGTGGCAGCATCTGAAAGGTTTCTTCCCCAGTGGGTGAGGGCAGAGCTGTCACTCAAGCAGGTCTCACCCTTGGCTTGCTGCTACCCTGTAGCATCCCTGTTCCTCTGAATCCTTTCTGGGACCAAGTCTCCTGCAGAAGGGACATATTCCTGTCACAGCTTGGAGGAGAAGCTGCCCTCATGAGAAAGTCCCCACAGAGCTCCCCAGCCCATCTTGCTGGAGACCAGGCTCTCCTTAAAGCTCCAGTTGACTTCACCTCCTCCCTGGGCAGCCTGTTCTAGTGCCTCATCACCCTTTCAGTGAAGAAATCCTTCCTGATGTCCAACCTGAACCTCCCTTGGTGCAGCTTGAGGCCATTTCCTCTAGTTTTGTCCTTTGTTACCTGGGAGCAGAGCCCAACCTCCACCCAGCTGCTCCCTCCTGTTAGAGCCTGAGCAGAGCCAGAAGGCCCCTCTGAGCCTCCTTTTCTCCAGGCTGAGCTTCCCCAGCTCCCTCAGCCACTCCTCATCAGATTTGTGCTCCAGACCCTTCCCCATCTCGGTTCCCTTCCCTGGACATGCTCCAGCCCCTCAATGTCCATCTCACAGTGAAGGGCTCAGGACTGGATACAGGATTTGAGGTGTGATTTCACCAGTGCCCAGTACAGGGCTGTCCTGCAGCCCCTCCTCTGCTAGGCAGCCTTCAGAAGCTCCTTTGCACTGCCACATTTTTCTGCTGTCTCACCTGACACTCCCTGGCATCTCTTTATATCACAATTGTCTCTGATTGGGCCCTCACAATTCTTCATTCCACCTCCAGAAAAAAGAGAAGGCCCTGGAGAGACCTTACTGGAGTCTTTCAATATAAATAGTTTCCACCTTTCATGTAGGCTCCCTTCAGGTATAGCACAGGGTAAATCTTACCTGTCTTTTCAGAATTTGCCAATGTTTTAAGAACCCTCTGGCTTTTCAGGTGGGGCATTTTGAACTTACCCCATGGCTTCACTGGGTTTTATTCTGCCAGCCAGCCCTGACAAGACTGCGATGGATGTTGCCTGCATTTGAGTGCAATGCAGTTTCCTTGAGTACCAGTTGGTGGCAGATTTGGAGTATATAAAATCAGTCCTTTCAACCTGTTTTGCAATGGAACCAATTTTTTTCTACATGGGCTAAAGATGAAATTGTTACTCTTTCATTCCTCTGACAACATTTAAATAGCTTCCATTTAAAATGGTAAATATCTGCTTTCCAGTATAATTAGTCTCTAAACCCAAGTTATCTTCTATCTGCTTTTCTTATTCAATTTCTGCTAAATCAAACTTTATTGACTAGACTTGTTGGGGAAGAGCTATTTTTGACTTTGTTTGAAGTAACTAATTAAGTGTTATTGATTTAAAGCATCTGTGTGTGGATTTAATTCCTCTGTCTGCTGTATGATGCAAAATATCCACAGTATTTATTAAGGTTTCAATAGAATTTGGGGGGGTACCAGCACATTAACTAACATGGGGCTTTCAGAGGGAGGATGGACACAGAGGATGCCTATGATAGCTTGATTTCTCGCTTTCATACATGCCAAGGAATTTCTTGGGTTTAGTTCTTTCTTCAAACCCAGCAGCTAAGCTGTGACTACTGTACAAATTTTCCTGGATGACAAATACAGGGTGAATATTTTGAGTTTCTTTGGGTTTGTGCAGCGTTCCCTGGTTTTTGCTCCTGTATGCATCCCAGCAGTACCACTGGAGGTTTTGTGGTGCTGGTACCCACCATGGCTTTTGAAGTCTTTTCCTGAGTCTGTGCTTCCCATGATAGATTCTCCATTCCTGTAAGTGTAGTTCTACCATCACAGAAAATTAAATCCTCTGCCTCTGAAAAAGTCACTTCATTATTCTTCCTTGAAAAACAAGAAAATCCTCAAAACCAGGGAGCCTGCCAAAGTGCAAAATGCATCTACAATGTACTACCCAAATCAAAATGCATGGAGTAAAAATAAACATGGTAAATTAAGCTTTAATCCCAATCTTAGACCCCTTTAATGCTTTTCTAATTGTTTGTTCATCCCAATTTTTCAAGTGTTTCCAGGAAGCATTCATTCCAATAGCCATACTATGTTTAACCATGCTTTGTGCAATTCCTTCATTTCCTTGGGAATATGGTGGGCTCTCTTTTGTCCTGGAGATTTTGGAAAGCTGAAATTTGGGCCATATTCAATGACAAAAAGGCAAAACCATGCAATAAATCATGCTAGAGTTTATTCTCTATAAAAGTGCTTCCCATTTGAGGGAATTGCATTAATGCTGCTCTAGACTGAAAAAACTGTTTGTGATAGGAAAGACCATTGCACTTTGTATCTGTACAATATTTAAGTGCAGCTGCCTCTGCCCAGTTCAAGGTCCCTAAGAAGCGGCTGTTGTATAAATAAAATACAGTTGTAGATCCCCATCTGCTGGGTTTTTCACATATTGCTGCTAAAATTAGACTGAACTGCCGAATTTGAGAGGAAGAAGTTTGGCCATAACTGCTGCTTGTTAAGGAAAGGAAGAAGCGTATATAATATTCAAGCTGATGAATTTGTTATCCTCTGCTGACCATGCCATTGAGATCTTGGGCACATTCCCGATAGCTCTGCTGAGATGTAAAAGCAACCACTTTGGCCTGGGTTGGAAGATCATCTAGATCCTGCCATAGGATCCTCATTAAGGAAGACAAGCTGCAACACAGCCATGCCTCTGTTCTCTGTTTAAGCTCTGTGTAAGTGAAGGCCAAATGTGCAGCTCCTTCCCTTGCTGGTGTTTCAACTTTTATGATTTGGCTCAATTTCTCAGAGAGATTAACAAGAGAAGAATATGATGAATTAGAACCAAGGCTGCCTAAAGAAACAGTATCCACTCTCTGAATTGGAATCCCTACACAACTAACTTGACAAAGTGCTTGTTACACAAGGACCTGTTTATTAAAACTGACTGAGGATTTGAAAGATGAAGCATCTCAAATTACCACAAAAGGTACCCCATATACAGATACTGAACTTTATGAAATTGGGAAAAGGGAACTGAAAAGGGAATATAGCTGGGAATATGCTGAGTTTATCTGGAACTGCATGTTGCATTACCATCCGTAGTGCATTATCCTCCATAGAGGAGGCATGAGCTAAGATGAACTAAGTGATCAAGCTGGAGAATTATTTCAGTCTATGCAACCAAGAGCCTGGTTTAATGGATCAGAACCTGGATCATGGGTTACTACCCTGCTAAAGCCTTTAGGGCTTACAGGCCAGAGAAAATGGTTAGCATGAGTTGGAATTGCAATCGTCACTGGAGTTGTATTTTTAAATATTGGCATTAGCCTAGTTAAGTGCATGATAACATGCTTATTTATCCTTGGCATTTTCTACTTTTCTATTTTTTCCCTTCCTTTCCTCCTTCATGAAGAAAAAATATAGGTGAATAATTGCTTTGGACCTCAACATTTAATCTCATTTGTGTTTGAATGATCACTTTTGCGTGTGTTGAGAACCTAACTCCTTTCAACAGCTGTGGATTCAGGTAAAACTTGTGGTTTTTCCCAGCAGAGTACCAGAAAATCCCAAAACTGATGCAGAGTGGAGGTGTCTTCCCCATCATCACTAATAAATGATCATTTTCAGCCCTAAAAATTCTGCACTGAAGAACTTTGTAACTTTTAGAATCTAATTAATTAATGTCTTATATGCAACCACATCACAAAAACCACAATGTAACTTAGCTGAAGTTTACATTATCCTTATTTTACAGGATTAAGAAATCAGGATCCAATCCAGATTAACAAGGCTAAAAACCTGTAAGGACTGCTGGGCCACCAGCCACATCAACCTTTAAATTTATGGACCCACATTATGACCTCCTAAATGTCATCCAGGATTAATATTTCATACTGGCTGTCTCTTTTTCCAGAGTTATCTTGCCATAATAAATTGTGTGATTAATATGGGGTTATATGTTAGTTCTTTTTAAAATTATTCTAGCTGTTGACCTCCACACAGCTAACAGCTTCAAAAACTTCCACTCACAACAGAAACACCTCAATTACCTGCCTGAGTGCATAATTTCTTCAGATGCACTTTAATCGGCAAACTTTTTCAAAATTCTCTCCTGCTACCAGCTTAGTAACAACTTCATGAGTTATTTTATTTTTCTCTGATGAGAAGAAAATGCTTCTGAAGACTGACAGGTTAAAAGCAAAATTGGGCAAATTAGTGCCAGTTTTACAGATCTGGAATTCCAGCTGCTTCTCAAAAAACTACCTTCAATCTCCTGTATTTTCAGATCATTATTTCTTATACTTGTACTAATCCATTGTTATTATTATTATTATTATTATTCAAAGAGAAGAAAATGGAGCCAGGACATCTCCAGATTTGTGATGAGCAGAGAAAGGGAAAACCCAGACAAAAGCTGCCAGGACCAACAGCTCTGGCTCCCTTAGATTCCCAGGGGCCACATCTATGTAGTATTTTAGGAAGGACAAAAATTCACCAAAGATTCATTTCTAACAGGAGTGGAACATTTAAATAATGAACACTATAAACCCAACTGAAATACAAACTTCAACCATAGATTTCATGAGGGAATTCTTCTTTATGCAGAATGACACTAAACATCAAAAAAAGTTATGAACAGTACTCCTGAGTTTCCAGGATTCTGAAATGCTCAACTGATGGAAATTACAGCTCAAAGATACCAACACAAGATCACATCGAAGGGATGTCCTTTAAGACCTCTTCATTTGGTTTAAATTAATATCCTGATGAATTAAGACTAATCCAGAATCCCACACAGTAGAAACAAGTGTGTGATTTTCACAGTCTGTAGTCACACAGCAGAAGTGACAGACCTGGCCGCACAGTTTAACTTTGGGACAGAAAGTGACATTCTGCCAACAAGAGGACAACTTGTTAAGAGAACTAGTGTTTCCCATCCCTAAAATCTAAACCTTATTTTATTAATTACTAGGAGTGCATCCTTTTAACAAGGTAATATAAAAAATAAAACTACAAACCACAAAACCAATCATGCACAAACACAGCATCAGTTCAAGAGATAAGACGTTCTGGCAAAGGTATAAGCTCAAAGTTTTTTATCCCAGTTCAAGGGTAAAGGAGCTTTTTTTTTACACTTTTGAAGCTTAAAGGTTCTGAGACTGCCCCAAGTCTGTCACTGATGGAACAAGATAGACCAGATGAACATGTCTTAAAACTCTGCACTTTCCAACCCTGACAGACCCAATGTCAGAGTCCTACAGGGGAAAAAAAAAAAAAAAAAAAGAAAAAAATTGTTTCCTCTGCTGTTTTCACAGGATGATGCACCTAAGCCTCTCAGTCTTCATTATTTACCCCACTCCTACGATAATTAATACTTAACAGCCAAAACCACGTAAAAATCCAAATACGATATGACAAAGTAAACCCTGGCTCAACTGAGTTTACTTTTGAACTAACTAACAAGTTAAACCAATAAACCAATTTGGCTTCTCCTCATGAACTCTTGGTAAGAAAGGTAGACCTAAAAGGTGGTATTTTGTTCAGGGCTTTTTGGTTTGTGTTTACAGTTAAGAGCTTTTTTGGGTGATGGTGGGGGGGGGGGTTGTTTGTTTTACACAAAAAGCAGAAAGTACTTTTTTCTATTTTGAGCAGTAGTGCTGGCCTGAAAATCGGCTAAGTCAAGGACACGTAATATAAAGACTTCCTAAAGGTAGGAAGCTTTTGCAAACAGATGTTGGGAACAGGGGTGCTGTTAAACTGAACATCTTTACATAAGAATCTTGCTTCCCTCTATATAAATCATACTTAACAGGAGATAGTTATATCATCCCTGAGGACTTTATTATTAGATAGTTTCAACTCATTAGGAGAGGTACAATTGCCCAAGTACATGCTGAAAGACATACCAGGTAAAAAATACACTCAAGTTTGATGAATTATCTTGTATATGAATGTTGCACTTCAGTGCATCCCAGCGATAAGAATCTCTTGAGCTGCCACAACAAAGGTCATTCCTTGCCAAAATCCCTGCAGGCTCCAGGGCAGGGATTTGATCAACTGCTGCTTGTTGATGCATCTGAGTGTACAATCAGCACCTTCACAGGTACAACAACTGCAACACCACAGCCCAAAGGTCACCTGCCTCGAGTGACAGAACGGTTGAGAAGAGTCACAGATGTTTACACTGGACATGTTCACAGCACATTGCTGAGCAAGCTGCAGAAGCCACAGGGTTTTGAGCTGGGAGCTGAGGTGAAGGCAGAGCTCCAGAGACAGATGAAAAGGACAAGGCACCGGCACCTTCACAGGAGAGGAGACTGCTGGGATTACGAAGAGGGCAAGAAATGGATGCTGCAGCAGCTGCCTGCTGTCGTAGCAGGAGTCCTAAGCTATAAACGTTGGAATTCAGGAGAGCATTGCCTGGGAGCAGTATATTCAGTTGCTTCTGAATTTCCTGAAGCACCTGCAGCTGACTTCGCTGATTCAGGAGAAGCATATCCATGTTTTCCCTCATTTTCTTCACTGTACAAAGAGAAAGGAATGTTAATGCCTGCTATGTAAAAACACAGGCAGTTCAGAAGTGTTTTTCTACTTACACTCTTGAGAAACAAGATTCCAGTGATCCATCTCCCTTTCCTCTGCACCACATCTATGCTCTTCTTTCTGATGCAGAGATGTAAATTCAGGTTGATTTGCATCTAAAAGGAAGACACTGCAAGTCAAAAGTTGCAAGGTCTGCATTCCAAACATGGCAGCTCAGCAACAACCCTTCCTCTCATCCACATTTTAAAATTCAAATTTCATTCAAGTCACAGGTGGTCCAAAACCAAAGATTAGGTAGATACAGGGTTGTTTGTTTTTTTGTTTTTTTCTTTTTTTTTTTTTGAGGTGGGGGCACAGGGGAAGGAGGAAGCAAAGCTGAAGCAAGGGATCTGCTAAGCAAAGGGGAAATTGAGATTTAGTAAAAAAATATGTTTGTATTTGCATGCTTTCTTTAGAAGCAGATACAGTGTTAGACTAATCTGATACTACTCAGTGTCCAACTGAAAGGGCAAAAATGAAACTTTTCTTCAAGAATATATTATAAACTCATCTGAAGAAAAACCAAGGTTTAGGAGTGTAAGGTTCCATGCTTAGGTTTCTTAGGCCACTCCTCTGTATCTATGGACTGAGAGGCCTCAAACCCTACATTAAGAATTCAGTTTTGCCATTCTAGCACAAATCTGATTATAACTTGTCCTGGTTCAAAAAGGAAGTGAGTTTTTTTGAGATGTTGTGGTCAAACCAATAGGCGCTCAGATTGGAATATTGGCATCTGGTGTGGCCACTGAGGACATGGATACGCCTCTGAAAACACAGGGGGTTAAAAGCAGAAAAGTCTCAGGGGAAGCTCTCTTGGCTCTCTTGGGTTCCCTTGGTGAAAGAGGTCAGAGCGCCCCTGCCCAGCTGCGAGCTGGGTGGGGAGGGGAAGCCATGGGCTGGGTGAGGTAGGGAGAGAGGGAGAGAGAGATGGTGCCTGTGCCACCTTGAAAGTTGATAGCACAGCCAGCCAAGGAAGAAGGTGCCCAGCAGGGCAGCGTGGGAGTTCTGGACAGGCAGAGCCAGAGATTTTTTACCGTTTTCTTGGATGATGGAAACCTTACAAATGAGGATCCTCCTGGAGTTGAATGAGAAGAGAGATTGAGATAAGAGGAAATGGGCCACGAGAGAAGTTGAGAAGAATCTTAGGTGGGAGGGATGATGGAGTGGCCTTTGGCTGGACTTTTCTTGTATAGCCATGGACAGAACCATTTTTCCTGTGACACAGAGACTGCATTTAGGGGGAGGCAATGGCTTGGAGCCAAGAGAGTGCAGTGATGTGATGTGAAGGAGTGCGTGAACAGAGATGACGGGTGAGGAGGGTGCTGGTGCCCTCCGTCTTTAGGGAAGGAGAAGAAGATCTCTGTTCTCGAGACCCCTCGGCCCCAGAGGGTGAATCTGGGGGGGAGTGGTGTCCTGAAAGTGAGAGACTGTGGAAAGTGGAACTGGGCAAAGCATCCTTAAAAGGGGAACCCTAGAAGCAGCTCTGGTCCATGCACAGTGGTGAGAGCACTGGGCATGGAAGGAAGATGTCACGATGTCAAATGATCTCTGGGCGGTGACATGTGTGACATGGAAACACAAGAGGTCTCAACTGTGTTTCCAGGGGAAGCCTATGGCACAAGAGGGACTCCTCTCTCCTTGATGAACTGAGAATTGATTATCTAAAGGCTTGTGATGGACTGAGAGTTGATGATCTGAGGGGTGGATGTATTGGAAACTTTGTGGGGGGAGAAGGAATGTTTTTGGAAGGTTTTCATTCTGAGTTCTGTGTGTGTTTCTTTCTTTGTATAGTTGTAGGTTAATAAAGTTTTTTCTTCTTTATTCCTAAGTTGGAGCCTGCTTTGCTGTATTCCTGGTCACATCTCACAGTAGACACCAGGGAGAATATATTTTCATGGGGGCACTGGCACTGCGCCAGCATCAAACCATGACATAACTTCATCATTATTCCCATTGTTAAGGTGAAAGGCTCAGGGTTGATTTTTTTTTTAAGAAACAAACAAACAAAACCAAATAAAACAACTCCAAACAAACCAACCACAAAAACCGAAGAAAAACCTCACACACAACACACCTGCTTCTCATGCAAACACCCACGACAATTCTGTGGGTGTCTAGGCAAGACACAAGATGAAAACTTAAAATATTTTTGACCAAGGATAAAGGGACTTCACAAATAAAGGTACAACAACAGGATAAAACACCCCACAACTCCAGTTTTTTTATCCCTGAGTTTCAGGTCACTACTAGAACATAAAATATTGCAAAATCCAGAAAACTCCC
Organism: Melospiza melodia melodia; assembly: GCF_035770615.1. Taxonomy (NCBI): domain Eukaryota; kingdom Metazoa; phylum Chordata; class Aves; order Passeriformes; family Passerellidae; genus Melospiza; species Melospiza melodia. The sequence continues at coordinate 24,166,539 of NC_086197.1, forward strand.
TACTTGAAACAATCCACTGTCTGTCAGCCTGTGATGTGCTAAGAATATTCCAGAGGCTTCCCACTGCAGACAACAAGAAACTAGGTTTCAATATCCACATATAACAAAATTTGGCTGCTAGAGATGACCAAGGCACTGCTTACAGCCTTTTGCAAGTCAAAAATCCTTACATCTCCCTAAGCTTAGCATTTTGGTGGCTGAGCTTAGATCTTCTGAAGATCTAAGGTTAGACATCAGGCAACATTATGAAGCTGCAGTTAGTGAGATCTTTATTATTAGTGGGATCTGAGAGCTTTGGGGAGTCTAAGGTGCCAGGCAATCTTTGTGGTAACACCTAAATTTCAACTTCAGCTTTTTCAAGTAACTTCCTCAGATGGCAGAGATAAATATTAGAGATGGGGGAAAAAAAAGTAACAAAACCAAATCAACAAACCCCCAACACTCATATTCAGAGCAAAGAGGGAGAACTGTTTAGGAAGAAACAGAGCAGAATATTTTATGTATCCTCTGAAATGTTGTGTAACTTGAAATAAAGACAATTCATTTACCTGCTGTGTGTTCACTGGGTCTCTCTCTCAGATGTTGGTATCTGATGAAGTTTGAGCTCACACTGAAGCTATTTCCACGCTCTGAATGCCTACAGGGCTTCTCCTCTGTGTGGACTCTTTGATGCTGCAGCAGAGCTGTGTTCCCACTGAAGTTCTTTCTGCACATAGTGCAGGAAAAGATTTTCTTTTTCAGATGGGTTTTGTGGTGAGCAAGGAGACTCGAGGCACGGCTGAAGGTTTTCTCACATTCCTTGCACTTGTAAGGCCTCTCCCCTGTATGGACTCTCTGGTGAACCACCAGGTTGGCCTTCCTGCCAAAGCTCTTCCCACATTCTGCACACACAAACACCTTCTCTCTTGTGTGGATTTGCAAGTGGGTCAGGAGCCTGCAGTGCCCCTTGAAGCCCTTCCCACATTCTGGACACTTGAAGGGTTTCTCTTCACAGTGCAGTGTCTCGCCATCAGCATCAAGGGTGAACTTCCTAAAGTCTCTTTGCTCATGAGGAGAAACATCACAGGCTGGCCCCCTCTCTGGGCTCTGGGTTTCACGTACCTGAGGCAGCTCCTCTTGCTTAAGGTCTTCAGGGAAGCTTCTCTCCTCCTCATTGTCTCCCAAAACGCAGTCCCCTGATGGAGTAGGAGACCCATCTTAACAGTCCTCTTTCCTTGAGGCAGATAGGCTGCTCCTTGTAAAATAACTCAGTTTCTCAGGCCTACCTTCAGCTTACACCAGATTCCCTTTTCCCAAAGAGGAACAGAAATTCTAAAGACTGAGACAAGGAGATGGAGAAAAGTGGCAAAGGGAAGAAGAGAAAGGTAAGAAATGTTCCTCTTCTCTTCCTTCCTCTCCCCATTTCCTTGTACTTCTTTCCTTCAGGGAATGGCAAAACAAAGACTGCCAAGATGAAGGAAGGAAAGGAACATGCTGAAGCATCTCACACGTCCGAAACATCTACTTTTAGCTATTTGTTCCCACAGACTTAGCTCAAAAGCTTTCCAGCCTGCTAAATTATCATTAACACACTGTTTCAAAGCTGGGCATTTGGGTGGGGATCTTTCAGCACAAAAGAGCCCATGCAACCTTCACTAGCAACAGGGAGATTTAGGTTCTCACTTGTGCTAGTTCATATTTACCAGAAAACAGTTAAATTATGTCTTTTGCAGGCTGGCACACCAGGTTTTCTTCTCTATCACAGCAATAGCTTTAATTACTATAAAGATACTGCATATTTATGCATCAGAAATCAAAGGGATCTTTATTGATTAAAAAAAATCAGCTAATTCCCAATTACTACTGGGAGTTATTCCCAATAACTATTACAATCTCTTTCCATTGCAAGATCTAGCACAACATTTACTTTCCTTGCTATGACAAGCCAAATAAATTGTATTTTGAAGAAACACACCACAAACATTCAAACATGTCCCTTTCTTTCCTAAAGAGTGCAACCTGTTTATTTCACAAGGGTATATGCACCATCATACACCCCACAGTAAGCTCTATGTATCTTATCCAGATGGGTAGATCTTAGATGTACAGCTGTTCAGCCCTAACAGAATTATGAGGATCACCCAATAGACAGTTGGTCAAAGTTGATTTTTGCAAGCAACTTCAGGTGTTTACTATTAATTCAAGCAGAAGCTTTAGCAATTGGCATTTCTGAATATAGCATTAAAACAGTACTCACACATTTGACACAAAAACGTTTGTTTAGTCCACTAACAAAACCAAATGAGGCTTTCTACATTCAAGATAAAACTCTGAAGGGCAATTTCTATGATACAAAGGAATAAAGTTCTTATATAATGTGTCCTTGAAGAGGCAAAATGCTGTTTACATTGACAGGGCCACCAACACGTTAATAGCACTAATAAAATAAGCAAACTTGCTGAGAGAGGGAGTTCTTTCTCTTATATCAAGGAATTACACCCAAGAAGAGCTTATTCCCAGAGGGATGAAGAAGGTTCTCTCTGGAAGGAGCACTCATTCCGGACGCTACAACCACGAGGCTGACTGTTCCCCAAAGCTTTGCAGGTCCCTGACAGTGACAGGGAACCACAGAACCCTCCATTCTCACACACACCCAGAGCTAGGCACTCACACACTTTGTATTCAGCTCCACAACTCCCTTAGATCCGCCTCGCCTGTAAGAAACCCTGGAAAAGGGGAGTGTGCTGGCTGCCCATCACTCCTAATGAACTGTATTGTCCTATTTTAGAGGAGATGCTAGAAAACTTCAGCAGAAAGAAACCCAGAATGCCACTGCAGCCTTGCCTCGGCCTGGCATAGCATCCCGGGGATGGAATACTGGCACCAGTCTTCCCTGCAGGATTTAACTAGGAAGAGTTTACACCTCACCTGGATATTCTGCACTATCACTCCTCCCGGGGCTCTGGAAAATGGAAAATATGGACTCCATTGCTGGCTCCATCTAGAAGAGGAGAGGACAAGGAACGTATAACCTTTCCCAGCAGATGGGAGCAGAAGGGGAGGGACAGACGCTGGTACAGCACGCTTTGGCACTGCCCGGCCTAGGAGCCGCAAACGTGCCCGAGCCACCGAGCCCCCCGGGACAGCGAGGGCAGCCCTGCACAAACACCTGAAGCTGGGTGAGCCGTGAGCTTCATCCAGAAACCAGCGTGATAAGGAGCACCTTTCTCCAAGCTCAGTCTCCCTGGAAAGCACCAACCAACCCTCAGGCGACAGGCCCTTCTCATTCACCTCACAACGTGTTTCCTGCCACGCTCTAAATCCCGGCCCGCGGGCGCTTCTCCCCTCCCGCGGCTCCGCTCCGCCCTCTCCCGAGCCCCGGGTCTGCTCTGCTGGCCCCTCGCCTCGCCCCGGCCCCGCTGCTTCCCGGGGCCGCCGGCTCTTCCCGGCACAGCCCAGCGCTCCCGCCCGGGGCTGAGACCCGGCCAGGGGGTCAGTGCCGCTCCCCTCGCCCCGCGGGAGCCCCGGGCGCTCCTCGGGTTCGCCCTTCGGCATCGCAAGCCCCTGGAAATGCGGCGGGAGCTCTTCCTCCGCTGCCCCGCGCAGTTCCAGCCCGGCGCTCCGGCCACGTTTGCTTGCTGGGTTCCCCCGCACGGAGCGTCCGCGGGGCTCCGTGGCCCCGCTGGGCACCAGAAGGCTGAGCTGGCAGGGGTTGCAGCTTGGCAAGGTAAGTCACGGAATGGTCATCGTCCTACCCCTCTGCTGAAGTGGTGTCATCCCAGAACACACAGGATTGCATCCGGATGCTTCTTAGGTTGCAATAGAAGATGTGACCAGGGATGTGTGTTGTGTTGCTGTCCAGGTGGGGCAGTTATCATCTGTTAATGGGCCATCCAGTCTCACTGCATTACTGGTAAAATCACATCATCCCATTGTGAGATACTCCACCCAGTGGGAGGAGCCAAGCATTCCTACCTGGATAGAATCTGTCACTTGAAACACCACAGGGAGCATTTTCCCACTGGATTCCCAGACGAGCAGCTTTCTTTTGCCCTGGATTCCCAGAGGAAGACCAGACCCATCTACACCACCACTAGCCCTTCAGAGGAAAACTACACTCTTCTACAGGATCATTTCTTCAACAGAACCACTCCTGTCACTCTAGGAGGACTGCAGCCACCATTTAATCAGACTGCTACCAGCACCCTGACCAACAGGGTGTCAGGTCATATTCTGACTCTGTCAGTGTTGTTTTGCATTACTGCATTTTTTATTTTCCTAATAAAGAACTGTAATTCCTACTCCCATATCTTTGACTGAAAAGCCCCTTAATTTCAAAAATATTCGAGGAAGAGGGTTTACATTTTTCATTTCAAGACAGGCTCCTGCCTTCCTTAGCTGACACCTGTCTTTTCAAACCAAGACAGGTGGGGAGAAGTTCTGTTGAGATTTACAGCTCTTTCGACATGTAATTTCATTGTTCCAGTTTGGTTTTGTTTTTCTGTTCTCCCTTCAATTTTCCCCTCCCTTTTGTGTGGTTGCAACCTGTGCCAGGACCTCACTACCCTTACAGGGAAGAATTTCTTACCAATATCCAATCTAAACCTGCTCTCTGTCAGTGTGAAGCCATTCCCTCTTGTCCTGTCACTCCAGGTCCTTGTCCAGAATCTCTCTACGTCTTTCCTGCAGCCTCCCTTTAGGTCCTGGAAATCACAATTAGGTCACTCCCTAGGTTCACTCCTCCAGGCTGAACAATCCCAATTCTCTCAGTGTTTTCTCATAGGGGACGTGCTCTAAATTTGTTCAGGGAACATTAAATATCTGGTTTATTAACAGATCCTAGGGACTGTTAGAGATAAGAAACTCCTAAGACAAGACCTCTGGGCCAGTGGTGGCTTTCCAGCTGTGTCCTTTTGGCTCACGGCAGTTGTTAATGAAGTTGTTTAAAGGATTGTGGAGGGACTCACAGTCTGTATTTCCCAGTTTCAGAAGCCCTCCTTTGCTGTGCCAGCCCTTTTCTGCCCTGTGGGATCATGGCTGCTCCTTTCAGACCTCTCTGCTCACACACACCAGGGCACCTCTCTGCTCACACACACCAGGGCTATGGAGCAGCTCTTTGACCGTGATATCCTGCAGCTAAAGGCACAGGTTTAAGTCCCATGTGCTTTCAGTAGTAGCCACTCCTTGGTGCTGCTCTAAACAAAGGTGATTCTTTTGTTTAACTTCTGGTTTTCAGACCATTTCCCCTTATTTGTCAGGATTAATTTTGGTTTGGGAAGAGCCAGATTCCATGATCCTTGCGGGTCCCTCCCAACTCGTGATATTCTGTGATTCGATGATGTGACCTTGTTTTAGGGCAGTTTCAGGTGCTGCTCATTAAGCAGGTTGAACTTTTCCCTTTCTGCAGTTGTGTGCTTTGGAGGGTAGAGGTATCCCATCCACAGTACCAGCCAGTATTTTGCAATAAACAGGATTATTTTCCCTGGCCTTCAGAATCCATGATATAGATGTGAATGAGCTTGTTGCATTAGATGCTGTTGGTTGTCAAAGACGTTTATGCAGCATCCTAATAAATCATACTCCAGCAAGGTCTGTTCTTCCCTGCAAGGAAAAATGGAAGCCTGGATTCACCGACTTCAACATATTGGAAGTTGGTGAAAGAATAATATTCCCACTATCTAAATGAATCTGCCTATAGACATCGAAGTGATGGGTGTCATAGAAAAATGAATTAAGAAATGAATTATTTTCTTGGCTCAGCAGAGCTTGAACTGTGTGGCATGACAGCTTGTAAGACCACCGGGTAATAAAGGTGCAAAAAAGATGGTGAAGAGTTTTCTCATTTGTCCCTCAAGTTCACTAAAGAAAGCAGTGGGTCTTCATGCAAAAATAGTGTGCAAGTAATAAAGAGCTTGTTATAATACATGAGTAGGTTAGAACACATAGCTATGGCATTTTATAATTTTATAATTTAAAATTCTTGAGTTTGGGAAACTATTAAGAATCATTTATATAAATTTCTTTCAAGACTGTCTCAAATTAGACAAGTCCATGTTAGATGTCCATGCAAGTATTTTTAATTTGAAAGACATAATTTTCACTTACTTAAGTAGGAGCCTTGAGTTTCAATTTAATATTCTGAGTTCTAACTAGCCCTGTCCCCTGCACTGTTCACAGCCTTCTCACCCTGACATCAAGGTTTTAAAGAGTCTACTCTCTATCCCAGCATTCAGCTCCTTAATGAATCTATTGAATCCTCTCATCTGGGGTTACACATAATATAATTTCCCAGGTTAACACTGAATTGCAAGTAAGTATTGTGATTTTCTGTCAGGTTTTCCATTAATTTTGCAGTGTTCTTGCCTCAACTTATTTGTGACAATGATCATGTGAGATAAAAACCTCTTAAAGCACAAACTGTAAGCCATCTCCAACTCTTCTGCTTTGAACAATACCTCTCACTCTATTGTAAGAGAAAATTTGATGTGACATAATTTGCCTTTGGAATTCCACACTATTATTCTTTTCCTTTTTAACTGCTGTGTGACTGCTGAGTATTGTTCTTTTACTGAAGTCAGGCTCACTAAAAATAATTCCCACATTCTTGTCCTCTTGTATTTCCTTTGTCTTGTGCAATTTTGTCCATCTTACCTGAGCTCTCCAGGATATCTACCAGCCTACCTCAGCTTGCTCTAGCCTATAGGTGACAGTAAAAAATCTATGTTAAGCACTCTGTAACTTCTTCTCTGTCTGCTCTGAGTTCTTACCCTTTTGATGGCGATCTTATGTTTATTACATAAATTATACTAATCTTTCTAGCAAAGACACAGGTTTTTTTGTTTGGGTTTTTTTTTTCTGTTGTCTTCCAGTCAATAATCTTATAGAATGTTTCTGGACTGTTCTGTGTTCCAGTTACTTAGTTGTTTGGCTGTGCTTTATTTATTTATATTAATACATTATTTTATGTAATCTGACCTACTTGTCACCTCCTGTGCCATTCCCGTTCATGATTTCCAACCAGTAGAGAAATTTGTGGCTTGTCAAATTTACTCTCTTAACCTTTTTTTTCCCCTTTCTTGGAGACAAGACATTTCTTTAGCAGTTCCTTAAAGGACATTTGTGTCCATCTTCCCACAAGCTGTTCTCCGGGGGATTTTCCTGCATTAGGATCTTACTGCTGGTTCTCTGAGTGTGGAGAGTTTAGTTCAGGCATGACTTGAAGAAAAAGGCCATGAAGCCATGAAACTGAGAGAAAAGTAACAGGTAGCTGTGAAGCAGTTCCCAGCCTGACTTCTATAAACAATTAGACTCTTTCAGGCATCATTGTATAAACAATAAAGTTCTCAGGCAGTCTTCTCATAACAAGTGTAACACTCTCTCTGGGAAAAGATGGCACCCTGAGAACAGATGTGGAAGTTTTGGGAACCGTTCGCATCACAGTGAGAACACTGGTTTTGTTTTGTGTAAACAATCAACGGTGTAGTAAAACAAAAGGTGTGGTTAGAGTTTTCTCTGTTAGCCTATCATAAACCTGTATTACAGAATATGCATGAAGTTCGTTAACACTATTATTTAAGCTGACTGATCGATCAATAAATCGAGTTCGATGCATCACAGGATGGTCGTTCTCCCCTCACTTCAACAAATGGTGACCACCCGGACGTGATAGCGGACACGACGATCGCGACCACCACGGGGATTGCGAACACCACGAGAAGTGAGGACTGGTTCAGGCTCCGAAGCAGTGGGAGCGGCAAATAAGCACGAAACCAAAGCGGAGGAAAAAAAAGCCGCCGATACGCGCCGTGCCCTGGCGACCATATAGATGGGACCAGCTGATACGTGTGGCCGATGCCTGGAAATCGCTGCTAGGTAAAAGTGCGCACTTAAAAGAGGTATGGAAAGGCAAGCCACATATGAACTTTTTATTACGTTTTTGCAAAAAAGGCAAATTAAGGGAATAGACTTACGGAAGGAATTGCAAGGTCTTTTGGCTTATGGTCTGGAATGGGGAGTCTTCGTGAATCCCCACACAGTTTACGAGTTAACGGAATTGCGTGAATTCGGTGATTTATTGTCAGAGGCTGCTTTAGAGAGTGGTAAAACTGCCAAGAAGCTAGGTAAGCCATGGCGAGTGATATATGGTGGACTGTTTTACTATCTCTCTGAGTGCAAGACAGTGGCCGCGGCTCGTGGAGCTTGCGGGGCTGTGCTACTCCGAACTCGGCACGGGCGCTCCGCCATGGCGAGCAGCCGCGGCAAGCGACGCGGGAGCGGAGGCAGCGGCGGGGAGAGCCGAGCCGCCGCCGCGGGAGCCGAGGCGCGCCGCCCCGGGAGAGAGCGAAGCCGCTGCGGGGGGAGCCGCCACGGGTGCAGCAGTGGCTGCAGCGGAGTCAGCCCGCCGGTGACTAAACAAAGAGCCCAGCGCAGCGGGGGGGTTTCGCCCGCTCCGACACACGCGCCGCGGGACTGGAGCGCTTTTTGCAGCGGGAGCGTTTCTCCCTCCCCCCACAGCCGGCAAAAGCTTCAGTTTAAGACCTAACAGCCTAATGGATGCCTCGGTCTAGGACCTAACAGCCTAATGGATGTAACTTTTGTCAACAAAAGGAAAAGATCCCTGTTGAAATTAAGAAACAAGTGATGGTAAACAAGGAAAGTTAAAGGCACTTTTGTTCTTCCTGGCAGAGACTATGAAACAGGAATCAGCGTACTGTATGCATGGGTCAAATTTCGGCCGATTTGGCTTGGCATTGGTTATGCTGTCTTGAAATCACCTGCATTAACATAGATTTTAACATCAGAAGCCCGGATGGTTCAGTCAGTGGAACATCAGACTCTAAAATTATATTTTGAAAAGTTTAAAAATGTTAAGATGTGTTGGATTGATTGTATGAGTGAGATTGTATGAGTGTGCTTTTTGGTATAAATGCTGCAGCAGAAACGTGAGAAAGGTTGTTTTGATTTAGTGTTTTGGAGTCAGGCCTGTGGGTGAGATGTTGTGAGTGCTTTTTGGTATAGAAATGCTATAGCAAACACATGAAGAAAGTTATTTTAGCTTAATATTTTAGAATCAGGCCTGTAAGTAAGTTATAGTAAATGCTATATTTTATTTCTATAGTAAGTTTTATCCGTTGCTAAGTAGTTTAAGTTGAATTATCATTAAGTGCCGTTAAATGTTAAATACTGTTAAGGTTTAGTTTTGTTAAGTTGATCTCCTGTTAAGTTTAAGTGTTATTAAGTTTAAATAAAGCTAGATTCTGTTTAAATTATATTAGGTTTAGGTTAAGTTAGATTCTGTTAAGTTTGATCTTACATTATTTACAAATAAGTCTGTTATTTAAAGTCAGTTAAGTTTTGTTATAGTTAAGTTTTATTAGAATTAAGAGATTTTACATGTAAGTTCTGTTGATTTAAAAATCTATTAAGTTTAAGTAAAGATAAGTTTAAGTAATGTTAAGATCTATTAAGTTTAAATATTTTAAGTTTAAATATTTTAAGTGCTATTAAGTTTAAGTGATGTTAGATAGATTTATGCTTTTATGATAGGCGTTTATTTTATGGCTTGTGTGCAAAGTGTTGTTGTGAACTTCAGAGAAACCTTGCTAGCTGAAAATACTATTTAATTATTAGAACTGCCTATTCTTATGTTGCAAAGAGTGTAACACAGCTAGCCCATAGAATTTTGAAGCCAGTTAAGTTCTGTTAATTTACAAATAAGTCTGCTAAGTTAAATATTTTAAGTGCTTTAAGTGTATACTATTTTCTCACCACTCCAAATCAACAAAGGACTGAGAATTGCCCAGCTGATGCCATTTCAGCCAAATGACTAAAGGATTACAGACTGTAAAACTGATTTTGAACTTTTCTGAGAGGCCCGGGGAAGGGGTGGATGTGAAAATCTCAAGGACAAAAAAGATTGTTTTCAGACTTGCCGTTCACCTCCTCTCCAGGTTCGCATGAATGAAAACAGCTAACAGCTTTCTTTTCTTAGTCCAATTACCACCTATCTTGCAATGCCTGATAAGGCCGGACATTGTGGCTCAGCTGGGGGTGCGTTTAACCCTTTGGGATAAAACGCCGTTGCCGGAGGACCAGAGAACTGATTGACATTATTGAATCATTATCATCTTTCCATATAAAAGGACCGGCAAAAGAGAACTGTCTTGAATGTCACAGCCCCAATTGTGCTGCTTGGGTTGCACTGTGTTGTGGGAGTCGTGACAAGACCTTTTGGGTGGATCAGTTGTCACTTTTTCATTTATGGTGTAATACCTGTAATTATGAACATAACTGGGAACATAATTGGGAGTGGGCACTACGGAATGAAACAGGACTAAACACTGCCTCAGCTTTAGATCTTTATGAATCGCATGAGCAGAAAATCTTGGCTTATTATCGGTGGGAGGTACAGTGTATTTTGAAAAGGATTAAAGCTCAAAGTGCATCATATATTACCTCTGTAAGGTGTAAAAAACTGGTGCCTTTAACACAACATTCCGTTGTAGGGCCTATAAAAGGAGATCCCAATCAGGCATTAGACAATTGCATTAGAAGGTTACAAAGGTGTGGTCTTCGGGCCTCGGGAACAGTAAGGTTAAAAACTGATAAGAAGAAGAAGGTCAAAGTAAAACCAGGAAAATGAGGTTTCCTTTTATTATATTACTTGGTGTAGTGGTAGCTGAAGAATTAAAGGTAACACATTTTAGTCAACCTAGAGATAATGTATGGATAACACTTGCTAGGCAGATTAATCAGACATCGCTTTGTCTCAGCATTGGAGAAGTTACTAACCCCTTTCGAACATGTTTGGTAGGACTTCCAGTATGGTCTCCTCAAGAATTCTGCAGTTTTATTAATAACCGTGCCTTATGTATGAGCAGTATGGTAAATATCAAATTGCCTAAAGGGTATACTGCCAGTCAAAGTGACGGCTACCGCCAATGCCTGTTAATTCAATCACTTAATATTCCTTTGCATTCTCCACCTGAGGAGTTGGAGCTTTTCGGAAGTGCAAATGCTAGCATGACCAGCACTTCCGACGGTGGTAGTTTAGCTTTGATTATTCTAATCCTCAAAAGATGAATCAACATAAACAAACATGGGCTACTCTGGATTCAGCTCTAAAGCCAAACATAGTGTATAAACAACTCTACAATCATTGTAAAGGCTCTAGCATCATAACACCTAAGAAATTACCTACGGGTATATTTCTAATTTGCGGAGATAGAGCCTGGAATGGTATACCTGCCCAGTCTCAGGGTGGACCTTGTTATTTAGGCAAGTTATCTTTATTCCACCCTAATATATCTGTGCTAATGCAATTAAGCCATAAGATAAGCAGGCAAAAACGTAGCTTACATAATTTAGACTGTAGTCAAATAGGAGATCCGTGGTTCTGGAGTAAATTTAAGCAAGTGATGGTTTCAGCTTTCCTACCATGGGGTGCTGCCAGCAAAGCATTGACTCTAGCAAAACAAATAGGGTGTTGGGCTAAGGGTGAACTGAATAAAACTTCACAGATATTAGATATGTTAACTTCAGATGTACAGAGTGTTAATCACGCTGTTCTGCAAAATAGAGCTGCCATAGAATTTCTTACTATTAGCACAAGGCCATGGGTGTGAGGAGTTTGAAGGGATGTGTTGCATGAACTTATCTGATCATTCTGTATCTATTCATGCTAAGTTAAAAGAGCTACGGCTAGGATTCAACAAACTTAAGGAAGAAGAAAGATTAAGTATTGATGAGTAGCTTAAAAGTTTCAGATTGAGACTATGGCTAAGAAACCTTGTAATATATGCTATAGGGATATTAAGGGTACTCTTATTGCTTTTACTTTTATTACGTTGTTTCTGTAGCTGTATTCAGAAGATGGTTAGTAGGATGATAGAGAATACCTGGCAAACTAACCTCCTTTCTCTTAAAGAAAAAAGCGGGGGAAGTGTGGAGAGTTTAGTTCAGGCATGACTTGAAGAAAAAGGCCATGAAGCCATGAAACTGAGAGAAAAGTAACAGGTAGCTGTGAAGCAGTTCCCAGCCTGACTTCTATAAACAATTAGACTCTTTCAGGCATCATTGTATAAACAATAAAGTTCTCAGGCAGTCTTCTCATAACAAGTGTAACACTCTCTCTGGGAAAAGATGGCACCCTGAGAACAGATGTGGAAGTTTTGGGAACCGTTCGCATCACAGTGAGAACACTGGTTTTGTTTTGTGTAAACAATCAACGGTGTAGTAAAACAAAAGGTGTGGTTAGAGTTTTCTCTGTTAGCCTATCATAAACCTGTATTACAGAATATGCATGAAGTTCGTTAACACTATTATTTAAGCTGACTGATCGATCAATAAATCGAGTTCGATGCATCACAGGATGGTCGTTCTCCCCTCACTTCGACATCTGAGTCTGCAGACAACCAACTTGTGGAAATACAGTCCTTTTTTTTGTGGTGGGTATCCATTTCTCACCATCTCTTCAGCAGAAGTGAGGAACAGGATTTTTACTTGCTTTTTGTGTCCTGGGGTAGTGGATGGTGCCTGGGATCTTTTCTCTCAGTATTTTGTCTAACTTCTGATAAGGTAAAATCCTTGTATTTCACACTTACCAGAGGATCACTGATGTTGGAAAGACCTCCCAAGGAAATAAGCAAAACTTATCAATATTTCAAATCCATACTCATCACAGGACACAGCACTTCCAAATAAAATGCCAAATGCTGTACTAGAGCAAACTGTAAACAAAACCTTCTCAGCAGATAAATTCTTGGTTTACATACCAAAATATATTTACCATTTTGATATTGATTGATTTTTTGCTTTCTAAGGCCAAACAGAATCTTAATTAGAAGAAATACTAATAGACGCTAGTTGGAATTTACTGCATAATAAATTCTAGCTAATTCCTTTGCTTGCTTTCACATTCTATTTCGCCAGTCATTATGAAAATGAAGACTAGGAAAACAATTTAATTTTTTTTCTGGAAATATTAATTTCACCCTAATGCCAAAGATTATAGAATGAATGAAATAATGTAACTGTTGCTTTTATCCCACCACTGGGACTGTCATCTATCGGATGCCTAAACTCACATCCTCTCTCCCAGCTTTGACTGCAGAGTACCAAACTTTTGCCTCACTTGCCTTTTCAAGCTAATTTACCTCATTAGCCTGCTCATTGCTGAATTTGCACTTGCTGACTCAATCTTAGTGTTTTTTTTGGCATGTCCTTCCCGGCAGACTGTTAGGGCTAGGGTTAGGGTTAGGGTGTTAAGTGGTAGCAAACTTTCCATGGGCAGCTAACATTTCTTTTTTCCCAGACCAACTGTCACATTACCCTCAGCTGGGGGGGAGTAACAAAATGTGCTAAAATGATCAATAATCATGCATTGTGAAGAAAGGACACAATTTTCCCTTAAACTCAGTGTTGCATAAACACAGTCATTACGTTAATGCTGTTCACACTTTCAAGCAGCCAGTTTTATTTATTACTCGGCAGTTACAGTTGTGTTTTTTACTGTCTGTAGCTTTAAATTTTTCATTAGTTACTCAAGTTCCACAATGCCTCTATTTCTAAAAGCCTGAGGCAAAGAGAAAGATACATTTAAATTCACCTGCCTCTCTCTGCAAGACTGTGCCATGCTATAAACCTTCTATTAGTTTCTGGTCAAAAAACCTAACTGCCAGAGGCACTACCAGTGGTCTGAATTTTGGGGGCTCTTCAGTGTCTTGCCCAGCAAATACTTGGTGACAAATGTTAGTGGCAGAGGACCTGTGTTATCAGCAGCAAAATATCAGTCATTGTGTGTCTCAGATCTTGCCCATTTACTGATCCAAATACACTTACAACCTCTTTCTACAAACATTTTTGCTGGCATTTTCACCAGCCCTGATTTTCTCTGGCCAGTTTTTATAGGTTTAATCCAATGAATTATGTTTCATTAAGCCAGTGGTTCTCAAAGGTTTGTATTCTGTAGAGTGGTTGTGAATTCCAGTTGGAGATGTGGTAAATAAGTATGATTCGTGCTGATAAAATTGAAACAATACTCAATATAGTAATTAATATTTGGAAATAATAAAACAGTTAAAAGTTGTAATGCCAAAGAAGAAAAGGAGAGGAGGGGCTCCACCCCCCCCTCCCAGCAGATGTTCAAGGACAGGAGGAAAAAGCAAGAGATAACAGTTACTAAAAATTAACAGAAAGAAGGAAAAGTCTGGTTGTGTCCCAGGAAAATGCCAGCTATAAGAGATTTATTGCTTTGATACTAAAATATAGTAATATGTTAGTTTTGGCTTACATTATACTGGCTTGGTACGCATGTGTAACCCAAAGGTGAATTAAAGGACAAAGAGGAAGAGGAGAGCCTTCATCAGTGACAACCCCCAAAGACTTGTGCGACCACCAAACCGAGTGGTGGTGATGAGGGCAGAGTTAGAAGTGTGATGAATCGAAAATGGGAGGAGATGACATTGACATATGGCATAGAAGGGGAGAATCTTCATTTGGCAAGCTTGTACGTGAGGTGACAAGGGTCCAAGAGCCCTGCACTCCGTAGCCCGCGGTTATCTTTTGCTTATGCGCTATTATTGGAACCAAATTATCCCTTATTTTTAATCAAATAATATTTTCAATATATATTTTCTAAACTATTCAATTAAAATTGCTGCTATATCAAATATTGTTTGGGTTTTTTTATGATGGGATAATTGGGCAAACATAACAGAGAGAAAGAGCTTGCAGTGAGAACTGAATTAGAAATACAAAGTCAGGGCACAAGCTGAAGTGGGAATTCCTGTTTGAAGGCCCTCTGCAAAGCTCTCTCCATACCTTGTTCAGGGAAGACTGGGAAAAGTTGGATCACATTGGCAGCTCCAGAGCTATTCTCTTGATCCCCTCTTGCCTAATCTTCTTTTACAGAAGATGCATTTCTTTTGCTGTGCGCTCCTGTTGTGGCTTTTTCATTTGGGACTGGGTGTTATTTGCTGCTTCCCTGGAAGGAGCAAGTCACCCCTGAGACTGCAGTGCAGGCAGCTGCAGGAATTTGTATCATCAAGGCAACTGTGGCAAGAGAAGTATATGAGTATGTGTGGCCCTCTCCTGGCTCTGGATGGGTTCTGGGTTAATTCAGCTTCCACTGCTGTGGTACCCATTCCATAGGTAGGGTGTGAGTCCAGAAATCCAATTTATCCACAGCACATTTCACAGCCAAATAATCCTGGGAGTTAGGAACCGGGACCTGTGGGCTCAGTTCTTAATGAACACCAGTTGTCGTTAACTGAGGGAGATGGGGAAAATTGGCTGTGATGCCTTCCCTTGAGACCTGGTGCTTATTCTGTGTGACCTGTGGTATTATCAGCTAAGGATTTATCCTACTTTACATCATTTTCTTCCCCCCCTATTTCTGCTTCCCTTAAAATATGAAAATTAATGCAATTTTCCTCATTTATTTATTATTTGCCTTGATAATACTGGGCAGTTTAGAATGTCAGAAAAAAACCCTTAAATACTGAAGAATGCAGGTTGATGTTAAAATCTGTTCCTTGTAAAGAATTTGAACTTTGTTGCTGATGGCTTTCTTTCATTGATGCATCTTACTGGAATTTTTTTTTTCCTCCATAAAGATCACATTTACATATTAAAAATGGAAAATTATATTTTAAGGAAAGATTTGCTAACAAAATGAAAGTGGTATCTTTGATATATGCCCTGAATTTCAGGATTGGAAATAATTTTCATTAAGCAAAGGGTCATGATAATGCTGTGTCTTTTCCACTCATTGAAGTATGCTACATTGCAAGGAAGTGAGAGATAATTACTAGATATTATCTACTCTTGCTTGACAGAAAACTAATATTATGAGGTGAGGTCTCTATACTTAAACGAAAAATTTGCGGTAATATACTCAGGTACAAATGGGATGTTGTTCGGGGAAATTGGCTGGTTACTCCCAATTTTTCTTTGCTGCCCCTCTGAGTTTCCATAGGACACTCATCACAGTAGGACCTTTCAGTCTTCTCTATCGGGGTTGAAGTCTCATTACTGCAGCCTTTAGAATGTGTTTCTCTCCTGTAGGTGGGGCTGCCGTTCCACTGACAGCTGTGCTGCAGATGTGGACAGATGTGCTGGAGAGGCAGCCTCTGCTCAACTGCAATGGCCAGCAAGTAACCACCTCCTCTAGCAAACCAAGCAATGCAAAATGACCATAGCTTTAAAATATTTTGTTTTATTAAATGTTTCAAATAACATAAACATCATATTAACAATTTTACAGCTGAGGTTCACACAATTTGTGGTTTGACCATTTTATCTGATTTGAGAGCTCAAAAGGTTACACCTTAACATTAGAAACTCTGTAATTAAGATTTATAACAGGAAATTGTCTCATAGCTAACAAGAGGATAGAAATAGCAGATAGAACTGTAGAAACTCTGGACGGTGGAAGAGTAAATATTTTACTATAAACTGGGGTCAGCCAAGATCATATAAGGACAAGAAACCTTTTCTAAGTGGCTTCATACTCCTCTGAAAAAACAATTCACAGCTAGCTTTTAAGCAATAGAGAAAAGTGGGATAGTACATCTTTAATTATTCCCCAAATACGCTTTATTTTCTGGATTTTAATTCTCTTTAAGTAAATCTGTACCACCTTCATACCAATATTTAGCATCATGTAATGGGGTGTTCACCACTTACCTTCTGGGGAATGTTATTTGCTCTCTGCTAGAATAAGGGGTCCAATTGTACTAAAGTTGTACTGAATGTTCATCCTTGCTTTCAGCGGTAGTCAATGCTGGAAGAACAACAGCATGCTTTCAACCATGAAGCTGTAGCTTATTTACAAACAAAAGGATGCCCCCTCCCTCTTTTCACAGTTGCTTATTCATGATAATGACTTGATTAACAGCTACAGGTTAGGTTCCTTTTACACGACGGTTAATCGTTTTGTGGTAAACTGAAGTGGAACAGGGCACTCCAAACAAGCACAGCCTCGCATTTCAGGATGAGCTCCACAGCTTTTACCATGTTGTCTGGTGCTGGAAGATGCAGCTGTACACACAGGCAGATGTACTCATGTTTCCTTAGAAAATGTAAAAGAACACATTTCTGCAGGAGCTGGGTAATGAGCCAACAACCTGTAATTTATCAGTGGGTCTGTTAGCTCTCCCTCCCTACTGAGGAAAAATTGTTTCTTAACATAGAACAGAGGAGGGTGGAGGGGTAAGAAATTTAATTTTTTTAGTAACAGACATGCTGACAATAAACAGCTTTGGTTGTTGTTCAAAAGGCAGTTAAAACACAGATTATTTGTCGGGATTTGTTGTGGTTTGTTTGTTTGTTTTGTTATCACCATTTAATTAAAAAAAAAAAGATACTTGTTAATTGCAAGCTTCTGCCTGTTGCTGATGGTGAAATGATACTCAGTTTTTTCTTTCAGATATCTTCCCCAAGGCTTGGGTTTCTTCAGAGCACAAACAAATCCACTGAGGAGCACAAAGTAAACCTTTGAACATCAGCCACTGTTTGAGGTGAAAACAAGTTCTTAGGCCCAGCTCCCCATGATGACAGTTACAACTGGCACTCAAGGGCCACTGCCACACATCAGCCCCTACACTGAGGCTTTCTGAAATACGTCTGTGCGTCAGACAATCAGCTGGAAACATTTCAGGCCACAAAAAAATGGATTAAGGATTCAAGTTCCCCTTCATGTTACATGTGTGTTAAAACAAACAGCTTGATCTGCTCCAAGAAAGGCCAGAGCTCTGGAGCCAGCTGCTGGCTGTGTGGGCTATGAAAGGTGTCCAGAAGAGCAGACACCCTCTGCAACAGCTCTGTTTTTCCAACCCAAACAACTCCTGCTGTTTTTCTGGGGCTGAGTAGCTTTTCTGCAGCTGTTTCCTTCAGCAAAATGCTGAAGAGCCTTAAAATGTCACACCACCGCTGTTCTGAATGCAGGTTTTTGTGTGTTCAGAAAACCAGGTCTGGATATTCTCAGGGGAGCAAAAAATAAACCTCAGACTTGTGGAGACAATACAGCCAGTGCACACAACTGTGAATGCCTACAGGCATATTGGGAGGAATTCCTGGCATGAGTAGGGAAGGGGAAGGAAAGGTGGGGCACTTTACTCTCAAGAGAGCTGACTGATGTAGCAGCTCTGCACCTTTGACTTTTCTGAGACCCAGGCTTTTGTCTATCATGTGCACAACCCAAGACTTATGATCCCCTTCAGTGTTGCTTCTCTTTGTCCATAAGGCAAGTCACTTAAAAAGACTTTCAGGATAAGCGTCGAAATTATCTCCTGATGTTTGAGTGGAAGTTTGTTTCAAAGTGATTGACAGTTATGGTTTGCTTTGTGTTTTAGCCTTTCCTATGAGGACTGCAAGCTGCCTGATGACCAGATGATGTAACTGAGGGAATGCGCTCTTCCTGGAGGAATCCCTGCAGCAACCTGTCTCAGCCCCACTAAGGTAGCAAAGTACAGCGCCATAGTCTTCCCCAAAACATTGCTGTGGCAGCACTGGACAGGGAACGTTGGTCCTCAGCCCCCCAACACACAGCTCCAGGTTTCCCAGGTGGTGACACCTTGCACAGCATGCCCTGAAGCTGGAAAACACACGCCCAACAACCAGTTTCACTACAGGAAGCACATTTCCAAGGCAAGAGCTTCAGAAATTTGCATCTTTGTAAACTGGGTGCTTGACCTATTTAAGCACAGATCAAAAGCAGTGTGTGACAAATGCAAAAGTGTGGCAGGCAACTTCAGAGCTCTGCCATTCCGGACACCACATTTCTGCTCAGGTCCTGCTGCAGGCACCCTTTGGCAATTGCCTGGAATCAGACCTCTGGGGCATAGGGGGCAAGATTAATTCCTTGAACCTCTAGAAAGATTTCTGAACCAGCTTGAAGTGCTCAGATATAAATGCACTGTCATAATTTGCTCCGACCTTCAGTACCAAAACCAAGTATAATTTCTGAGGAATTCCAGATTTGTAAATTCTCTGCTCTTCTCAGCTCACAAAAGAGCAACTGTGTTACTTTGTTGTGTTTTTTTGTATAGCATTACTTTTTCAGACAGCTGGCATGACACAGGATTAGAGAAACTGGGTGCTGCAGTGAAGACTGATCATCTTAAAAGTGCTTATTCAGTTTTATCTGAATAAATAATATTTCAGTGTAAGATTTGACTCTGAAATCTGACAATGCAGTAAATTGGTTGCTGTTGTTGCACCTGCTACTCTCTCTGCCCCCACAGGAATTTACAATTCACTGTAAGAAACAAGGATCTCCAACAGCCATGAGCATTGGGAAGGTCCTTGGCTTCCTTTCTAAACTGCAATTTAATTCTAAAACTCTGAAAAATCAAATTCTGAAAATTCTAAACTGCAGGACAAAGTGCATTACCTTCATAGTTGCATGACTGTTCTTACAGAGAAGTCAAAGAATCACAGAGCTGCTTAGTTCAGAAAAGACCTTTAAGATCATTAAATCCAACATTTAACTATTCTCAAGAAAAACAAATTTCAGACTTTTTAATGCCTCCTGACAGGAACGGCAGCAGAACAGGCCCAATGATGTTTCCTTCATGTGTGTCGTTACACTTTCTTTGCCACTGGAAATGATCAACTGCAAAGTGATTTAGCTGTAATGAAAGCCCAGTATCAGACTGGTTTTGAGCTACAGGAAGAGAGATTTCCTGCAGGGGAAAAAAAGACTCATACTTTAAAAATAATGACAGGTTTCTGTATTCTTCTTCTGATTTTTATGAAGTCTTCTCTTCATTCTCAGGGTTAATACAGCATTTTTCAAGACCTCCAAAATGTCCCAAACAAATGTGATAAATGCAAGACCACGAATTTTTTAATAGACTGAAATCTTAACCACAGGGAGAAAAGAAGACCTCTTTGTAAGAAAGCAGCTTGTGAATGAGCCAAGTTAACACAGGTGCATGAATTTTACATGTGTCTTCAGGTATGGCTTGAAAGCATCAGTCCTCAGCAGCAACACAAGATCTGAAAACTGTTCTGTGTGTTCACTGGCCTCATGTGACTGATGTTTCCCCCTCCTAAGTTTTGAAAAAGTGAGAAGGTGTAATCTTGTTTTTTAAGTAAGGTACCATTTCACTGAATGAGAATGAACAAATAGCTGCTTTAGGAAGACCTCTTACAGGTTCATTTCCTCAGCTGGGTCTTCTCTGGTGGCATCCTTGTCTTCCAAGGTCATGCTTTAAATTTGCCTCTTTTGAGGAAGAAGATGGGATTAAGATAGCCTAAGGAGTAGTACATGGGAGGACAATGACTTTGATTAATCCTTACTCTTGTACATCTGACTTTAGATGGGAGGGTCCCAGCTTGACCTGTTCCTAAAGCTTCAGTTATGGCTTTAAAAATTGGCCTGGTCCGATGGAAGAAAGACCATATATTAAAGCATTAGTTAAAATTAAAAAGGTAAGCATGTAACAGTGTACAATAAGTGCCAGCTGCTGTTGGAGGGAGTGGATTTTTCTGCTACTTTCAGACCTCAATGCCCACAGTTGCTGATTAGAAGAGATGGAGGTCCTTCTGGAAGAGGCTGGCTGCTGATGGATGGCTTCAGTGCCTGAGGGTGCTGGATGCCCTGAAGTAGGACAGGAACTTGTAGCAGAGGCTCACCACAAAGTACCAGATGTTTCGAGCCATCTGCGACCTTGCGATGAAGATGCGCCAGATGATCACGAGGAGGGTGGTGTTGAATGCGTATCGGATGTTCCTCAGCCTGGGAAAGAGGCATCTTATCAAGAAACACATAAACTACAAGCAGCTCACCAGCCCCCTGCATTTCATACAGGTAATTCAGGAATAAATCCTATTTACAAGTGGCCCTTGGGCTTTTTGCTATTCCTGTTTTAGTGGAGATGCTGTGCTGGAGTCCTTGGTCTTGCCAAGGACTGTGCTAAAGCTGGAGTACAGTGAATAGTTCATGGTGTAGGTGGAATAGCTGTACTGGAATTCACTCTTGTTCTTCTCTCATTTCAAACCAGAGCGAAGTCATATGGAGAGGTTTTTCTTTAGGACAGTCTGTGTCCAATACTTTCTACTTCAGTTTCATATATTTGTTATCTCTCACTTTGCAGTAACTGTGGCAGCCTAGAGAAACTCACAGGAGTTGACAAGCAGGGTTCTCTTATTTGGGTGAAACCCCATCTTTAGAGTTGTGAAATTATACAATGATCATAAATGGTCTTCACTGTTGCAATACAGCAGCACTGGGATATTTTATTTTTTGGGGGGAGTGGGTTAATTTACAGCATCAATTTCAGTGGTATTACTGAATTTTTCAGATTGTAATGATCCTGTCCTCTTTCTGTCAAGCAAAAGTTTCTGCAGTTCTCTAATTCTCATTTTCCCAGTGCTTGACCAAGGGAAAAAAAGACACCTAAAGACCTCAAAACTTGGTTCATTTTTCTAAGAGCCCTTTTAAGGTAAACTTTATCACTGCATCACAGTTCACAGTCTAAGGCAGTCAGCAGTCCATTCCTGAGGTCCCTATGAATTTCCTAAAAATGATCCATGATTAATGAACTTGTTTAGGATTCCCTGCTATGGCCAACTATCCCCTTATTCTATGTTTGTAAATACTGACAAACCGCTGTGATAAGAAATAAGTTATCTCAATTTTAATCAATGATAATGATAACGATAATAATAATATTATTTTGGGGTTTTTTTTTGCAATGTAGTTAGACTTATTTTCCCCAAAGTTAGCCAGGAGCTCTTCTCTTTGTCCCTGCATGTGACTTACTTGCGTAGATGTTGCTTTGCTGCTGGAATTCCAGCCATGTCCTCATTTAGCAAGTATTTCTTAGCACCTATGCAGTAGCTCTCAATGTACTCTGACCAGTGCAGCTGGCGAACATCAAAGTTGTATAACTGGGATTTAAAGACAAACAATGAAAGCTGAACACCAGAGTTCAAAGCAAGTTCACTTGAAGCATCAATTCTTCATTGATCTCTATTCCTGACTAGGCCCTCTCTCTGAAATACTCAAAGCCACTGAGCTCCAAGCACTGACAGACTGTGTTTCACAGCTGCTGATTAATGTCCCACCCAGCTGGGAATCTGGGCAAAGCAAGCAGAAATGGAGTGCTAGTTGGCAAAAAATAAAGTCAGGTAGCAACTTGTATACACACACACACACACACACACACAGAGAATCATGGAAGAAAAATGGCATTCCACACAGGCAAACAGATTCAAATGAAAACCTCCATGCAGTTTTAACATGTCACTAAAATTATGTGTAAATAAATTAACTGGACATTGAGTCAACAGGACATCTGCATCAGTGTCACTCTCAGCTGTGCTGCATTCTCTTTTGGCAGCTAGATCAACAGAAGTCCAAGAAACAGATCACTCTGGTGTTTGGCATAAACAAAATCTTGTTGCAGCCAACTACCCCAGTTAATTTTGGGTGCTCATATTGGACAAATTGTTAGCAAATTCTCAGGCAGCTGTCTCTTAGAGCAAAGAAAGGCTTTGTAGAGAGGAAGAAGTTTTCATAGAATAGGCTGGGTTGTCAGTGACCTGAAAACATTCTCCTGTAATAAATGGAAAGCTCCTGAAATAAATAATTTCAGATTAAAAACAATTCCAATCATCCAGATATTATTTAAATGCTCCACAATACACCAAAAATAATTGCTGCAGATGAAAGAATATGAGATTAGCAACCCATATTCAAGACATATTTACCTTTCTGTCTTCTGTGTTAAGGTGACTCATTAACATATTCATATTATCTGAAGACCAGTTCCAGGACTGGGTGGAGAAATATTGCAGGAGTGTCATAGACTTGTGCAGCCGATTGATAATCTTCATCATTCTGAAACAAAGGGGGAGCATCAGAGATGAGCAGGAAGTATGACCTTATGTAGCTGCTGGTTTGTGTTTCCACCAATCCAGGTGAATACACATTCCAATTCCTCCTGAGCACTGCCCTGCTACTTGCTAGGCTGAGAACTTGCCCAGCAAATCCCAACTGCTCCAGCTGAGCTCGAGCCTAGAGCTAGCCAGCTTTTATTGTCGGCTCCAACATGGGAGCCAACATCATTGCCACTGATGTCCACCTCACTGGTCTGACCTAAGCAAGGTTTGGAAGCTGTGTCTACCTCATGTTCCACCGCTATGGAGGGAAGAGCCCATCTGAGCTGGTATGAAGCCTGCACCACAAAGTTGGTGTACAGTGTTGCTGTTCTCAAGGTGGGTACTTTTCTTTCTGGCACAGGAATTTTCTTCTACTCCCAAGCCTGAGTTGTGTACTGAAGCAAGGCTCTGATTTTTGGCATTAGCCCCAGTATTTGGTGACCACATCTGCAGTATGGACACTGAGATCAGAAGTCATTTGCTCATCTTCAGTTTTCAGACAGAACCAAAGAATCACAGAGTAGTTTGGGTTGGAAGGGACCTTGAAGATCATCTCAGTTCCAACCCCTGCCATGGGCAGGGGCACCTTCCACTACCCTAGGTTGCTCCAAGCCCCATCCAACCTGGCCTGGAACACTTCCAGTGATGGGGCAGCCACAGCTTCTCTGGGTAACCTGTGCCAGGGCCTCACCAGCCTCACAGGGAAGAATTTCCTCCTATATAACCTAAATGTACTTTTTTTTCAGTTTGAAACCATTCCTCCCTATCCTATGATTATGCTGCATGATAAGAGTCCTTCCTCTTCTTTCCCATCGGTCTGCTTAAAGTACTGAAAAACTGTTACCAGGTCTCCCACATGCCTTTTCTTCTCCAGCCTCAACAGTCCTGGCTCTCCCAACCTGTCCTCATTGGAGAGGTGCTCTAGCCCTCTGACCATCTGTATGGCTGTCCTCTGGACCTCCTCCAACAGCTCCACGTCTCTGCTGTCTTGCTTCAGAGGCATAACTGCTTAAGGACTTGGGAAATGTAGGTTTAAGTCCTCTGTTGTGTCTTGGCCTTATCTTACTAATTTTTTATACAAAAGTGGATGACAGTAATGCTGTCCTACCCTGCAGGATTATTTCAGTTGTCCCAGTGTTCATGAGTAAAAAAGGCCACTGGCAGTTGTTTTTAAAGTATGATGTACAGGACTTGGTCAATTCTGAAAGGACACCATGTCCTCTCAGACTGGGTAAGGGCAAGAAAAAGCATTAAAAGGCTGATTTTTGTGGAAAAAAGAGCTGTTTTCATGCAAAATATTGAGCTGCCTAGGGGGTAACACAGCTGCTGTGACAAATAAAAGGTGGCAGTCTGTGGGAGAATGGTGCTAGGCTGGCCTCTCCCTAAGCGCATATGAATGCCGCTGTGATAAGCACTCAATACAGCACAGCAATACACAATGAGTCAGTTTAAAGCAGAACTGTGCAGCTCTCCCAAAGCAACTGGAAAGAGCACTATAAAACCTTAGACAGGCAGTCTTTTGAGAAGCGGCTTTCATTTTAGAAGCAAAGCAGACCATCACATTAAAGAAACCTTCATTCTGAATGTGCACCTTGACTGAATACAGTTTAACTGCTTTAAAATGATTTCAGAATAATCCTCTTGTGTAGGGCAAACACCATGGGGCCAAGCTTTGTGAATATTTTAATACATTTTAGGAACTTGGGAGGAAGAAAAGCTTTAGATTGGAAAGATCTAAAGCTCCTCTCAAGCTGACTTCCTGAAATCTTTAAAGTGCTTAGGACTAATGGAGAGTGACAGAAAAAAGAAAGGGTAAGAGAACCAACTCTTTAATATGAGGGAAAAAAGCTTCCCTGTGAGGGTGGTGAGGCCCTGGCAAAGGTTGCCCTGAGAAGCTGTGGCCGCCCTATCCCTGGAAGTGCCCAAGACCAGGCTGGATAGGGCTCTGGGCAATCTGGGATAGTGGAAGGTGTCCCTGCACATGGCAGGGGTGGAACTGGATGATCTTAAAGCTTCCTTCCAACCCAAACCAGTCTGTGATTCTATGGTCTGAAGAGGTGTGTGCAAAAACTGCATTTCATGTCAACTGTCTGAGCTCAGTTGATGTGACCACATTCAAAACATTGACTAATAATTTGTATGAAGGAGAGGTCTTCTGCAAAACATCAACTAAGTAGAAATATGACAAAGTTTTCTTACAGGAAATCTCATTCTCCGCTATGAAGGAACTAAGAGGAATAAATTGAGTATTAGCTCTCACTGTGGCCACAGTTCAGACATGCTTTTTGTCTTCTAATAAACTGTTTACAGCAATTATTTCTTTATTTGCTCCCATACAGAGCCTTGCACGAGGAGATCCTCAGGTGAGACAGGATTGCCCCAAGGGACTACTAAGTCATAGATGGATGCGCAGCACTCACAGGAAAGCACTTAGGGCAGTTTTGCTTGCTATCTGGAAATTTATGTGAAATGAGCTTACACCTAAAAAGGCTTCTTTTTTTATTTCATGTGGTTTACTGTCCTTGGACCATAAAGGTCTGATATTCAGGTATCTAGGAAGAGAAGAAACTATGAGCTGCTACTGTGCTTTCTACCACATTGCAGCAATACCTGGATGAGCTGAAGTAGTGTATAAAAAGAAAAGGAGAACTATATTAAAAAAAAGAAGACTTAGAAAACTCCCAACTTCATTGGGGAGCCATCTTTGCTGAGGCTGCAAATCTTAAAGTCCAGAAGATGATGCTGAGTTTTGTTTGACATTTAACTACAGCATTTTTTGCAGGCAGTGTCCACTGGTTAATTATGCCAATCAGTTTCATGAAAAGAAATGTCACTTGCAATGGCAGTGCCAAGATCTTACTGCTGCCCATTTCAACAAAGATTGGAGATTCCAGCCTAATTTTCAATTTACCTCTATTTCTAGGGTAATTTTTTCCTTTGGGATAACTGGAAGTCTTTTTATGGACCAATCTGCCTCCAAAGCAGAATGTCAGGGATAAATCAGAGCAGCTGACATCAACACAGTGCTGTCATCCTGTTCTCACACTGCCCAACAAATCCTCCTCTGTGGTGTCAGAGTAGTAAAGGAGGACAATGTCTGGAGTAATGTTACTTACAAGAGGATTCCTTCCACACAGGACATAGATATTGCTGTTCCTCCAAGCCCTACCACTGCCAGGGCTCAAATACCATCCATATTGGTGAACTGCCCTCCTAAATACAATTAGAATTTTATCATACTCAGAAACAATTGCTTCCTAGATTTCAGACCTGTGCTGGAAACAGCTACTTAGGGATCTGATTTATGGGAAAAAAAATGTATTAGCTGGTATGTTCTAAACCTTGTCAGGCTCAAGTCCATATGCCAGATAGGGGTGATTCCATTGGAAAGCTGAAGTGGTAGAGATCTGGATATAGAGAAGACAAGACTACCAGCCCTTGTCTGCCTTGGGAACCTCTGAAGTCTGTAAAGCCAAGTTCAAAAGATGTGCTGTTCTCCAGGTGGTGGGAAGGGTGCGAACTCTAGGCTGTGTTTAACTACAGCCACGCATTTCCTCATTTTCCTCAAGAGAAAGGGACAGGAAGAAGCTCAAGGACTCCAGTTCTAATGACAGGTTCAAGCTTGGCTCTCCACTGGAGTGGCGGGTATGCAGGAGGCTGATGGCACCATTCCTTACCTGGGCTTTCTCCCTGTGAGTCTCATGTACAGGTCGTACAGGATGGCGGGTGCCTTGTGGCTAACAGTGATCCAGTACTGGTTAATCAAGTAGCTGGAGGTCATGTGAGCATTGGGTGTTCGGAAGGCCTGCTCCAGGGGGTTCCTTTTGAATGTGGACATGACATACTGGCCTGCAAGGGAACATGCATTTTTCACTGGCAATCACTCACTTCCAGATGGGCTGGGAGCACAGTGTAGCACAGCCCAAGGTGCTGTGCTTCACACCTCCAGCCCACAGCTCTCTGAATTGTGTCACCAGAGCTTGGACCAGGTTGTCCCTTCTGCCATGAAAATTGACAATTCCATCTATTGCCTATTTGAAACCCAATCCTGCTCCACACTTAACACTGGTAGACAAAAACCTCCTTGTCAAAGCACCTAAGCATAAATGAGGAAAAGCAGGCAGCTTTAAGAGCTTCAAGAAGCTGCATTTCTGCTTTCACCTGCAGCAGATGTAAAAGAAATTAGTAAGTGCTAAAATTTCATTAGATCACTGTCTTGGGTTGACAGCCTTTATCCCAATATCGTGTGTTGTGTCTGGCAGCTGTGCCTTTTCTCTCTTCCCCCCCCCCGGCCGTCTTGCTGTGGCGGGGCGGGGAAGAGAGGGGGGGAGTGTTTGACCAGGCCTTTTTGGCTTTTGGCTTTTTGCTGCTTGGCTTGGCTAGCCGCTTTGCTTGCTTGCTTTCTGCTTTTTGCGCTGTTTTTTTTCTTTTCTTTTGTTCCCTCTTTCTTACCCTCCCCTGAAGATACTGGACCGGCTCCGGACCTGACCTGAGACGTCCAGGACACCTGGAGCTTGCAAGAGAAGCCTGGCGCCCTCACCATACACAGTCTGTTTCTTTCCTTTTCTTGTGTTGGGGAGTGTTCTTTTGTTACTTGTAAATAAATAGGTTTTGTTTTCCACTTTGCTCCTCCGAGAAATTCCTTCCCGAACCCGGTGTTGGGGGAGGGGTGGTTGGAGGTTTGTTTTGTTTGGGGGGCTCCCTTTTGGAGATTTCCCCTAATTTGTCCTAAACCAGGACAATATACTTTTTGGTGCATTGGCCGGGAAACGGAGGCCAAAAAACAGTGGAAAAAAAACCTATAACAATAATATTTTGGTTTTGGCTATTTTGGTGGGCATATTGGTGATTCATAATGTCATTTGGAGTGGAAGCTTGCCGGTATTTCTGGTCCCTAGGGGTTTTTGAAGTTTTAATACTTTCGTGGTCCCTGGGGTTATTTCCTTACCCAAAAATAGCTCTGATGTTGTCCCTAATAAGTAGCTTTTGTAAGCGGGGGGCACTAACCAGAATAGTCATTGTGCTGGTCTTATGTGTGATGATGTGTCGGATAAAAATGCTGGACTTTATTTCAGGAATGTATGGATTGTTGTTATGGTTGTTTACTCAGTTTGTTTGGGGAGAAGAAGGGGAAGGGGCTTTTCAGCCTTTGTCTTCCTTCTTGTCCTCCAAATTGTTGACATCTCTATTAGAAAATACTGAATTTCCCCTGAGTTTGAAAGACACCATCTTTCTGGCATTTAATTTATTAAGCCTTTTCTATACTGTCTGGAGTGTGTATAAAATGAAGACTGAGATTTCTAGAGGGGTTAGAGACACTCCTGACTTAGGAGAAAAACAAAGCAGGAAAAATCTTGACTGTAGTGGGAAATGGGAGGACATGGGCCAGACTTTAAAGGAATTTTCCGATCCTATAGACTGGGACTTTCCATCTGATCAAATTCAGGATCCAGTCGAGGTGGCAAAGTATTTGAGGGAGAAGTGCCATGGTAATACTAAGGAGGAAAGGGTTACTGCAGTGAGCTGGGCCTTGGCGTTTGTTTACCGTACTCTGCTAGATACTGTGGAGGAGCAGATAGCAGAAAGGGAACAGGGAGATAAGTTAGTTACTATCCCAGTGACCCAGGCTGCAGCTAACATCCCAGGCTCCAGGCTAGCAGCTGAATCAGACAATAGGCCCCAAACCATGGCTGTTGCAGCTAATACAAGAGGTGGAAAGTGTAAAGGCAACACTGATCGAAAGGTGGAGGATGATGATGATGATGCAGGAGATGGACCCTCACCAAAATCAGAGGCCACATCAAGGGGCACAGAATCTGGAGCTAATATTGACTCCTTTTCTCTGAAGGACCTCAGAGGCCTAAGAAAGGATTACAGACGACAACCTGACGAATCTATAATTAGTTGGTTAGTCCGCCTTTGGGATGCTGCAGGGGAGGTTACGATTTTGGATGGTACTGAAGCGAGGCATTTGGGATCCCTGTCACATGATCCTGTCATTGATCAAGGTATGATGAGGGGGGCTAACCCTCACAGCCTCTGGGAACGGGTCCTAAGAAGCGTAGCAGAACGATACCTGTGTACGGATGATCTCTATATGCAGCAGACACGGTGGAAGACCATAGAACAGGGGATCCAACGCCTGAGAGAGATGGCGGTGGCAGAGCTCATTTTCTCAGATGATACAACAACTAGGAATCCGGACCTGGTACCATGCACACCTGTAATGTGGAGGAAACTTGTGCGACTTGGGCCACCTGAATACGCTTCTGCCCTAGCAATAATGAAGCGGGATGATACATATGAGACTGTGCTCGATATGGCAAAGAAGCTTCGAGCGTATGCAGATGCTGTGCATGGCCCAACTCATGCCAGAATTGCAGCAGTGGAAACCCGACTGCAGAAACTAGAGGACAAAATAGAGGAGAATCATAAGAAACTCCGGGAAGAGATTAAGGAGGACCTTATTCAAATCTCAGCTGTACAAATTAGAGGCCCTGGTGTCCAACGCTGGCGCTCCTTTGATGGGGAGAGAAGGTACATCCCACGGGCTGAGTTATGGGCTTTTCTGCGTGAGTCTGGAGAAGACATGAGGAGATGGGATGGAAAACCCACCGCTGCTTTGGCACAACGGGTGCGTGATTTGAAGAAAAGAGAAAGTATCACCAAAAGGATAGCAGCTCCGGTCGCTCGTAGCCGAGATGTTAAGTATGCTGATGACGATGACATGTCCGATCCCCTTGAAGGAACTTCTAAGGCATATGCCCAAGGAAAGAAGGACAATCTGGCTTAGAGGGGCCCTGCCTCCAGCCAGGAAGAGGCACGGGAGAACCGGGTTTTCTGGAAGGTGTGGATCAGATGGCCTGGCACATCAGAGCCACAAGACTATGAAGCATTGGTTGACACTGGATCACAGTGTACCTTAATGCCATCGGAACACGTGGGCACAGAACCTGTTTCCATTGCTGGAGTGACGGGGGGATCACAACAGTTGACTTTGTTGGAAGCTGAGGTGAGCTTGACTGGGAAGGAGTGGCAGGAACATCCGATTGTGACTGGTCCAGAGGCTCTGTGTATTTTGGGCATAGACTTCCTCCGGAATGGCTATTACAAAGATCCTAAGGGATTCAGGTGGGCTTTTTGAATAGCTGCAGTGGAGATAGAGTGTATTAAACAATTGAATACCTTGTCTGGACTATCAGAGAACCCATCTGCAGTAGGACTCTTGAAGGTAGAGGAACAACGAGTGCCAATTGCCACCTCAACAGTGCACCGCAGGCAGTACCGGACGAATCGAGATGCCGTGATCCCCATCCACAAAATGATCCGAGAGCTGGAGAGCCAAGGGGTGGTCAGTAAAACCCACTCACCCTTCAACAGCCCTATCTGGCCTGTGCGAAAATCTGACGGAGAATGGAGACTGACTGTGGACTATCGTGCCTTGAATGAAGTGACTCCACCACTGAGTGCGGCTGTACCGGACATACTGGAACTGCAGTACGAGCTGGAGTCCAAGGCAGCAAAGTGGTACGCGACCATCGATATTGCTAACGCGCTTTTCTCCATCCCTCTGGCAGCAGAATGCAGGCCCCAGTTTGCTTTTACATGGAGGGGAGTGCAGTATACCTGGAACCGACTGCCCCAGGGGTGGAAACACAGTCCTACCATCTTTCATGGACTGATCCAGGCTGCAGTAGAAGAGGGTGAGGCTCCAGAACATTTACAATATATTGATGATATCATTGTTTGGGGGAACACGGCAATAGAAGTGTTCAAGAAAGGAGAGAAGATAATTCATGTTCTCTTGGAAGCCGGATTTGCCATTAAGAAGAGCAAAGTCAAGGGACCTGCCCAAGAAATTCAGTTTTTGGGGGTGAAGTGGCAAGATGGACGGCGTCAGATTCCTGCGGATGTTATTCACAAAATCACTGCTATGTCCCCACCAACTGATAAGAAGGAAACACAAGCTTTCTTAGGTGCTATAGGTTTCTGGAGGATGCACATCCCTGAGTATAGTCAGATTGTGAGACCCCTTTATCTGGTTACCTGCAAGAAGAACAACTTCCATTGGGGCTCTGAGCAGCAGCAAGCTTTCATCCAGATCAAGCAGGAGATCGCTCATGCTGTAGCCCTTGGTCCAGTCAGGATGGGACCAGATGTGAAGAACGTGCTCTACTCTGCAGCCGGGAGCCACGGTCTGTCTTGGAGCCTTTGGCAGAAGGTGCCTGGCGAGACCCGAGGCCGACCATTGGGATTTTGGAGTCGGAGCTACAGGGGGTCTGAAGATAACTATACCCCAACAGAAAAAGAAATCTTGGCCGCCTATGAAGGAGTCCAAGCCGCCTCGGAGGTGATTGGTACAGAGGCACAACTCCTTCTGGCACCCCGACTACCGGTGCTGGGATGGATGTTCAGAGGAAAGGTTCCCTCTACCCACCATGCCACCAATGCTACTTGGAGTAAGTGGATTGCCCTCATTACGCAGCGCGCTCAAATTGGGAAGTTAAATCGCCCTGGGATCCTGGAAATAATTACAAATTGGCCCGAAGGTGAAAGCTTTAGTGTCGCGGATGAGGAACAAGAGCCAGTGACCCAGGTTGAGGAAGCTCCGCCATACAATCAGTTACCAGCAGAAGAAACGCGTTACGCTCTATTCACCGATGGTTCTTGTCGCGTCATAGGGATGAAACGGAGGTGGAAAGCAGCTGTATGGAGTCCCACTCAACGAGTTGCAGAGGCTACTGAAGGAGAAGGCGAATCCAGTCAATTTGCTGAAATCAAAGCTATTCAACTGGCCCTAGGTATTGCAGAGAGAGAGAAGTGGCCAAGGCTCTATTTGTATACCGATTCTTGGATGGTAGCCAAGGCTCTATGGGGATGGCTGAAGAGATGGAAAGAGGTGAACTGGCAGCGAAGAGGAAAACCAGTTTGGGCTGCGGAAGAGTGGAAAGATATCGCTACTCGGTTAGAGAAGTTACCTGTGAAGGTTCGCCATGTAGATGCCTATGTCCCCAGAAGTAGAGCTAATGAAGAGCAGCAAAACAACCAGCAAGTACATCAGGCTGCAAAGATAGGGGAGTTGAAGATAGATCTCGACTGGGAGCATAAGGGAGAGTTATTCTTAGCACGATGGGCCCATGATGCCTCAGGCCACCAGGGTAGAGATGCCACCTATAAGTGGGCACGAGACCGAGGGGTGATCTAACCATGGACAGTATTTCACAGGTTATTCGTGACTGTGAGACGTGCGCTGCCATTAAGCAGGCCAAGCGGGTGAAGCCCCTCTGGTATGGGGGGCGGTGGTCTAAGTACAAATACGGGGAGGCCTGGCAGATTGATTACATCACACTGCCTCAGACCCGCCAGGGCAAGCGCTATGTACTAACCATGGTAGAAGCCACCACGGGATGGTTGGAAACCTATCCTGTGTCTCATGCCACAGCCCGTAACACTATCTTGGGCCTTGAAAAGCAGGTCCTTTGGAGGCACGGTACTCCCGAGAGAATTGAGTCGGATAATGGGACTCATTTTAAAAACAATCTTATTAATACTTGGGCTAGGGAACATGGCATCGAGTGGATATACCATATCCCCTATCATGCACCAGCTGCAGGGAAGGTGGAAAGGTATAATAGATTGTTAAAAACCACCTTAAAAGCATTGGGTGGGGGGTCTTTAAAAAACTGGGAGCAGCATTTGGCAAAGGCTACCTGGTTAGTTAACACTCGAGGTTCCACCAACCGAGCAGGTCCTGCTCAGTCTGAGCTCCTTAATATAGTAGATGGGGATAAAGCCCCAGTGGCCCATGTCGGAGGTTTGTTGGGAAAGACAGTATGGATCAACCCTGCCTCGAGTACAGACAAACCCATCCGTGGGATTGTCTTTGCTCAAGGACCAGGTTATACATGGTGGATAATGCAGAAAGATGGAACAACACGGTGTGTACCTCAGGGAGACCTGATTGTGGGATGAGACTCATATATGAATGTCATTGTTTGTTGAATGTGACACAGAAGGAAACTGTAAGTGTCAAAGGTCTGAGCAAGTAAGATGAGAGGAATGCGTAAGTGTCAAAGGTGTGAGTAAGTGAAATGAAAGTTTTTATTGTATATTCACGATATGGGATAAGGGGTGGAGTGTCGTGGGTTGACAGCCTTTATCCCAATATCGTGTGTTGTGTCTGGCAGCTGTGCCTTTTCTCTCTTCCCCCCCCCCGGCCGTCTTGCTGTGGCGGGGCGGGGAAGAGAGGGGGGGAGTGTTTGACCAGGCCTTTTTGGCTTTTGGCTTTTTGCTGCTTGGCTTGGCTAGCCGCTTTGCTTGCTTGCTTTCTGCTTTTTGCGCTGTTTTTTTTCTTTTCTTTTGTTCCCTCTTTCTTACCCTCCCCTGAAGATACTGGACCGGCTCCGGACCTGACCTGAGACGTCCAGGACACCTGGAGCTTGCAAGAGAAGCCTGGCGCCCTCACCATACACAGTCTGTTTCTTTCCTTTTCTTGTGTTGGGGAGTGTTCTTTTGTTACTTGTAAATAAATAGGTTTTGTTTTCCACTTTGCTCCTCCGAGAAATTCCTTCCCGAACCTGGTGTTGGGGGAGGGGTGGTTGGAGGTTTGTTTTGTTTGGGGGGCTCCCTTTTGGAGATTTCCCCTAATTTGTCCTAAACCAGGACAATCACTGAAAGCAAACTTTGATCTGCTACCCAAAAATAAAAAAGACATTTCTAGTTTTCAGTCAGATTTTCCAGTGGGCTGATGTTTGAGTTAGTCTGTCGCTTATCCAGGGTGACAGCTTTAAAAATACTTCATTATGTCCTTTCAAACCACATCTGACCCACACCATCAAATGTCTGCCTGTTTTCAAAACACCTCTGGATGCTCTAAGGCAGCAAACTGTCTTGCATTCTTAACCCAAAAACAAATGATAAGGTGGGAATCTTCCCTTCCCCCTGCATGTTAAGGCACAAAATATGTTGGGTCTGCTTCTGAGCTCTGGCAATGGCACGGTGCCACAAACTGGTATCTAGATGTGCATATCTGGGACATTTGCATATTGCAGAGGCTTAACAGAACTGCAGTAACTGAGTGTAAGACTATCACCCTAGGGACTGATAAACAGATGGTGCTCCTACTCCTGAGCACCAGCAAACTCCAGAAAGAAGAATATGTAGACTTTCTTCACTTTCTAAAAAATTTATTTGAGAGTTAACGACATCAATCTGTGCTCATATTATCGTTTAGTCTCTAAGCTTATGTTACAAATAGAAAATCAGATGAGAATTTGCAAGCCTCAAGAAACATCCAGATCATCCTCAGATAAGCAGATTCCAATCGTAACATTCAGACAGGACTCTCCAGTGTCTGTGCTCAGCTCATTACTGCACTTCAAGTAGTGACTTTTGCTGTACTTCTACTAAGAACACCAAACTAGAAATTTGTCACCTCTAGGAGCTACTGCAAAGACTTAGTGGGTGGGTGGTCCTTCCCCTCCAACCTCAACAAAAAAATGCAGCAGCGAATCCTACAACTCAAAGGCAGGTTTTGCAGGGGGAGAATTGGACACAGGTCTTACCCAGGTAGACTAACAAGAATAAACTGAATTTAATTTTTGCCACACTGAACATCATCTCCAGCCTGTTTTACGGTTTAGTTTTGAGGAGAAACTGCAAAATGTACTTCACAAAGTCAGACTAACCAGATTCACATTGCAGCAAAGCAGAATATGCTTCATCAGATAAAAATTTAGTTGTTTGACCACATCTTTGTATAAGTAGGCAAAGTACTGAGAAAGTAAGGAAAAAGAAAAACTTCAAGGCATAGCATTATTTGGAAAAGAAATAAATCAGTTAAGGCTCCTTTTAACACTAGGAGTTTTTATCTGTGTCTGAGGAACTTTAGAATGAACTGCCTTTCAATGGGTGTTTCCTCCCTCCCTCGCCCCCTCACTCCCTTGCAGCTCATCACTCAAAGTGTACTCAAAGCATCACCATCTCTGCCACTTCTGTTCCGAACCCTTGGTATCCTAAGCCTAATCCAGCCTCAATTTCTCTGTTTGATCTTTCTCCCCTTGGAAAATCCCTACTCTCTTGTGTACACCTGTCACTCCTACAGCAGGTCCTGGTGTCTAACCAGATAGCCGAGACCCATACCTCTGCAAAACCCATGTTTGCTTTTGCACTAAAATGCTCAGTCCCAGGCCAGGTGACTCCCACTCCCTTCCCTGGTTTCTCAGCAGCTGCCAGACACTCAGAACCCTCCATCCTGACGACCAGTCACACAGCCTGACTCCTTGCACAGAATTATGTGTATTTCCCAAAAAGAAATTGGTAGGAGTCTGAATAAGGATTCAGACTGGATGCCTGCAGTCATAACATTGTGATGGAGTAAATCTTTCCCAAACTCATTCCTTCAGCCATGCAACATCTTTAAAGGCAAAATTTTGCACTTTAATACTCCATCCTAATTCGCTGCAGCATGCTGCTCTCTCACAGGAAAACTGTGGCTACAACATGTGGTAGAAAGAGTTTCATAGTGTCACCCAAGGAGAAAATTTTGCCTTCAGTTCCACCACACAGCTCAGCTGCTCATGGAACGTGCCACTGCTGCACCCAGATGACTTCATGACTAATTCCACAGTTACAAGCAGAGGAATAGAATAAAATCAACGACAATGCACTAAATACTTTGCTGTTTTCATCAGCAAATTTACACTGAAAAAGGGTTAACAAAGGCAAACCTCAGATAGTGGTGCTATGGTGGCTTTTGCTGAAGTAGCAGCCTGTGAAGAGCTTTGTATTCATTCCTGTGAAAAAGCCACAAAAGATCTTGACTAAGCACAACATTTCATCTCTCATTGAAAAAGGGAAAAAAAAAAGGCAACCAGGAGCTGGATATGATGCCCTCAGGACTCAGCCAATTGCTGAAACTTCTTCCCTGCTAGGCCACGTGATCAAATAATGGTTAAGACATTTATTCTCTAAATGTAATTATGGTCTCATTCTCTGCTGACTTACTTTGCCATGTAAATAAAGCAAGGGGAAAAGCAAAACAAAGGATGAGAGATGGAATAGCCAGCCTCCTGTATTTAAAGCACAAAGATATAAATGCAGGGGTAACAGAAAGTAAACCAGGCCCAGTACATCTGTCCTAGAATGTACTACCTGTACACAGTATTTCACAGTACACAGCTGAAACAAATTCTGCTGCTTGGCTTCAGCATGAGTTTTTCTCTTCAAGGGTGTCAGGATGTGTCTCCCTTTCTTTCACCCCTGCCTTGGAAGTACATCCACTTGAAGAAAAGTCAGCCATGAAAATAATTTGATTTTTTTTTCCCACAAAACTCATGATCAAAATACAAACTGTTCTTGAAGCCCACCAGTCATCTCAATGTTTTCCTCCTGAAGTGCACACCTTTTAATTCTGTTCAGAATTTTCTTATGGACAAGAAAGACCACTTCACTTCCATAATATCATAGAATCATAGAATAGTTTGGTCTGGAAGTACCCTTTACATCACAGGACCCTCACCCAAAATACAGTTTGAATGGCAGACTCCGAATGCCACCTAAACTGTGGAAACCAATTCTTCAAAGTGTAAGGAACACTATTGATGCTCTCCATTTAAATAAGACCTTACCCATTTCTCCCCAGAAGAAAGGGTTGATTCCCCCTGTTGTACAGTTGTACACCAACAGGTTTTTTGGTCTGGAAAACAGAAAGAAGCATTATTTTGAGATGTGAAGAAACTCTATTTTTTAGAGATGGGATTACAAAAACAATCCATTTCAATTCAATTCAGTTTAATACCAAACAAAGCTTGCATTTTCTGGTGTGGAACTAAATATGAATCACACTTGTTTTATTTCTTCCTTCAACATAAATCAAGAATTAATCAAACAGTTTTCTTGATCTAAGCATGCTTTGCCAAGGGTGTCAAGTGATGAAACAATTTTTCTTACTGTATACTTGAAAACTGCAGAGTTTTAATTTGGTGGGTATCTTAAAAATGCTTTGAGGGGAAAGCTGGTGAGCTGCTCTTCAAGGTCCTTTTAGGATCCTTATTAAGCTTACTGGATGTAGCTCTACTCTCAGCTCAGAGGGCTTACTCTGTCTTTCAAAGGAAAACACTTCTGCCTTTTATTTGCCTGGGTTTGATTTCTCAGAGTTGCATAAACCTCCAGAATAATTAATGTCATTTATTCTCTGTAGTCCTACCTAATGATTAAAGGCCAGGACAAAGGTTTACAGGAAAAGACCTTAAATCCTTAATATCACTTCTACATACTCTTCTCAACAATGCAAAGAAGGGAGATTTTTTTAGATCATATAATGTAGAAGCCTATAACATATTTCCACTGTGCAGTGCTTCCCAAGGAAAACATACAGAGCTTTTTTTACCAAGAAAACTCCAGAAGACACTTGAGAAGCAACTCAATGAAAAGGAGACCCAAAAACCACCGCTGCAAAACTCTTGGCCCTCAGAATAGTGACTTCTGAGATGCAAGAAACAGGCCTTACCCGTAGCTGTAGAGATTTCCTAACTCTAAACCCTACCTTTATTGCGTCTCCTATGCTCTCAGTCTGTTCCCATCCACAGGGAGGAAACACCAACCAGAAAATCAATCAACCAGCCTCTTGCACTGATTTTTAATCAGTTCCAAGTTCCCTGTAAAGTGCTGGTGCAAGGAGCAAATGTTCCAGGTGCGTGGCCAAAGAGGAATGCTACGAAGAGGGATGCCCTCCCACCTGTGCACGGCCGTGTACCACCCAGCTGCCAGAGTCAGGTTGATGGCGACGTCGACGGGAATCATGTCTGCCACTGCTTCGTTGTTGGCGATGACGGTCCGCAGGATCCCTTTGCCTGCCTGTCGGACAGGGAGACAGGGAAACAGTCACCCACTTCAGGCTGGCCTGAGATTTAACTGGCAGGACTCCAGCAGCATGCACTGGGCACAGGCCAGCACTGTAGCAAGGTTTTTCTGTTGCAGATTATTTGGTTTCTGTGACCACACAATGGATCTCCCATGGATCCTGCTGTCCTGCATTTCCAGAGGACGCCTGGAAACATGATGATGATATGCTGTGTACAAGAAAAGCTGGGACTCTTAATTTAACTCAATATGAAAGAAAATACCCAAGGAGAGAAATGTATCTGAATTTGCTGCTGTTAATTTGTAAAGTGCATGCCTGAGAGTTACATTTTCTTAAATGCCACAGGAAGACAGAGGTCTGAATATACCTCAGAAACTACAGTCACTTTGGAAATGACAACTGTAGGATTTTTGAAAAGGATTTTGACTACCTTTCCTTTGGATGTATTCACACTCTCCTCTTTTCCAAAGCTGTCTGTTAAGCACAAAGATACAAAGGACGGCTCCTGCATTGAAGAGCACATCACTCACCAAAACACAGTGCAAATAAAAAAACACTGACAACCAAAGAGAGGAAAGAGGCAAGAACAGAAAATTTTCACCTTCCTTCAGTAGGAAGTGCATTTTTCAGGGGATCAGGCTCCCCAAAATATGTACATTTAACCTGAATGCTTATCAGGGGGCTTCCATGATGACCAATGAGGCTTTGGAAGTTCCACAGGAGAGATATGGCAACAGCATGGCAGACTGGATCAGAAAGGACAAGGCAAAATACAGAAAGGTGGGGTGAAATGGGGTGAAGGAACTTTACTTAGTGTGTCACAGATGAGGGTTCAACAGAGCACATAAGAGAAGAAACCAAACATGGCAGAGTCATGGTTGCAATCAAGTTTTTTCTTGTGTGGGAAACAATGCAGTGAAGCTGAGGAACAAGGGAAAAAGCTGAGAGGATAAAAGTGATTGTGAAGTAAGGAAGGATAAAAGCTCTTGTAATTTAGATCTGTGCAAAAACAGAGAGAAGGACTGAATGAAGGAGCAAATGAACATTTGCTACAGATCCATCAATATTTAAAAGGTAGGGCAAAGGAAATGTTACAGCTTTTCTTAAATTATTTTCACACAATCTGAAACTTGAATTTCATTATAAAATAGATTAAATTTTTCTACAACAACTAAACAGGAAGCGTCTAGTTGTGGAAAACCCCTTGCCTTAAGTCTGAGGAGAAAAAAATATTATTAAATAAGCATTTAAGATTGCTATTAACTTGTAAAGCACATACCACTGTCTAGTGGTCATTGGTGAATTTTAAGGGACACTGTATCCCCTCTTTGGAAGGTGTTTATCTTTTAAGGTCTTTTGGAGGCTGTTTTCCACCTTTCCCTGTCTGCAATCAGATGTGTTTGTTGCATTTCACAGCTTGCAAGTAAGGGAATAACACTTTTGACTGATTTAATTTTTAGGAACTAGGACTTCTGAGCAGTCCCATCTCATCCTTGGTGCATCAGTCAGAGGGATCACAGACTCTGACACAAACAGTGCAAGATTCCCTACATGGCTCACTCCATCCTCCTCAAACCTGTGTCATGCATTGAATTCTGCTGCCCTAAACTGAAATATGGTTAGGCTTAGACACTAAAGCTTCAATTTGCAACATCACTATTATTTTATTTGTGTTCTTACTACTGGGTTTTTTCAAGGGGAAAAAAAAGGCAGAAGGAAACAAAGGAGGCAAGCAAGCACAGCTCTGAATTTTCCACTTCTATGAACATGCTCACTAGAGACTACTGTGTGATTAACTATCACATTTTCACACTAAAAACCTTTCTGAGGTCATCCAAATGAGGATGTTTGATGGATCTGCTGCAAAATGTGGTCAGAGCAGCATGTGATGGTCATACACACATGAATGGCTTCGAGATTTCCTATGTTTTGCATGTAACAAAGGCTTGAGGTTTAAGTTTTTTAGGTTACTTTTTACATCAAAAATGGTTCAGTGGTACTTCCACCAGGTATGGCATGGTTTCTATTTATAGATACTGACATTTTCCTCTTCACTGAAATAAAAGCTACTGCAAAGTGAAGCCTCCAAAATAATTTCCTGGCCAGAGTCTGATATTTCTGGACATCCTCTCAGCTGAGGTGCTTTGGACAGTCACTGTCCAGATCACAAACCAGTTGTGCCCTACAGCTTCACTACTTTGCAAGGAGGAAGGTCACTGCATGTAATAGGGAACAGCAAGACAAAAAGAGTTAATTACACTCCAGCGGAAATGTAATTAATTTAATTTTGTTCCTCAATCAACAAACACAGCTCCCCACAGCAGCTGGAGCAACTGTAGGGGAAAGAAACATAATTAAATTGTCAAGAACAACTTGGACAACTCCCATATTTCATGAATATTTAAAAGAAATGAGTATATTTAGGGAATTAAATGATCAGACTCAAACACTGCAACTGAGGAAAAAAGTCTTTGCAAGGTTTGGAGTCCAGATTCTGCCCAAATGACATCAAAGATCATCTGAACCAAATCTGAATTGAATCTGAAAGGAACGTTCTCCCTGTAGGATGAGCTTGGTTAGAATTTGAAAGTGAGTATTTTGGTATGGAGGGACACTTCAAATGCACAAAACCAAACCACCAAAACCACTTCCCTTTTGATTTTTTCAACACTTAATTCAAGCAAATAAAGCTACTCATGTAATAATCACAGTTTAAAATACATTTGGCCAGGAGAGCTGGTTGTACTGACACAATTTTCAGGTAATCAAACTGATGCATCACTCAGATGTGTAAGGGTTCATTTTCAAACAACTCTCCACATTCAAGAACATTAACTCGTGTACTTATTGGATGTATTCACACTCTCCTCTTTTCCAAAGCTGGAAAATTATTAATTCCCCCCCTTCAGAAGAAAAAAGTCTTTTAGGTCCCTAATAATAAACATTTTTACCTTCTGGAAAACATTCCAAACAAGTTTGTCTCTCACCCTGCATCCTTGTCATTGTTTTTTGTCTTTTTGTTGGCCAGCTCTCAATGTAGTTACAGACCATATTTCATCTCCCAAGAGCTCAGTGTAGATGACAAAAAATTCATGGTCTCTTCCACTATACTGAAAAATCTCAGAGCTTCAAACCTGGACCAAAAAATATCACCTCTTTTTCAAATCTCAGTGCAAGTCTAATCTTTTTATATAAAAAAGGAAGCCATTTCCCATAGTGACCCTAGAATCTCATAATCTTTACTCTCCATGGAGCTAACTTGGATCTAAAGATACAGGCTATGTCTGCATAAAAAACCTGGCTCAAGGTTTCTTGCAAACCAGTTCTGGATAAATGGTGTGACAGACATCATTGGAAGTTATGATTAAAAAACCAAAAAAACAAAAACTCTACTCCAAATATAATTGAACTTTTTTTAACGAGATCCTATTTGGATTTTATTCTGATCGCCGATGATTGCAGACCACTAATGCTTTCATACACTGCACCAGGCTGATTAGAACATAGTTTTGACAAAGCAATGAAGTTGGACATACATGAACATAAATATCTGCCCAGAGCTATACAGCATTATGGATTGACAGAGAGGCCTAAGGCAGTGATTTTAGTTCAGAAAAAAAATTATAAAGCAAGAAAAAAGGTATGCAACTTTACTCCTTTCATGTACTAATTGTAATGATAATTTTCATCTTACAGGAATATTTTATCAAGTTAGGAAAAAATATAGTGAATTATCCATGTGACTGGCAGAGTCTGAATCAATCATACATTTTATTTAGGTGTACTCTGTAGAGGGAGAAATCCTGTACAAAACAGTGGCAAGTGGGAGCCAGAATCTTTGGTATTGTGGAAGTATGACAAGTTATAGCAGTAGATTTGGAAACAATACAAACAGAGACAAATGGAATGATAAATACTGCTGCTTGTATTGACAGTGTGGTAACCTGGCCTGGAAAATAAATTTGTGTTAAAAGATTGAAGCTGTGACACCCGTGAATTACCCTCATTTCAAGGATACATCTTTTGCCTTTTCTTTGAAAATTTGGCCGAATGTGTCCAAACGTTTAGTTTTTTTAGAGCTTTTAGGAACTGCAATTCGCATTTTAGCAAACCAGCATCATGAATACTCTCTCAATTGAGCTTTTTTGAGCTCCACAAAAAAGGCCATCCTCTGGGTCCTACCAGCTGACAGATGTGCGGCAAGTGGGTGACATCTTTCTCCCAGACTCAGAAAATTCCCATGGCCCTTTACTGCATACAGTTTCTAAGTGGGGCTGTAGAGTAACATCAGAATTATCCGAATTACTATTTTAGTAACTCAAACTCTGCTTTAAGGGGAGCTTAAATAGTAACTAGACATACCGCAATAAATATTCCACTGGTCCCGTTGAAGTTGTCAATCCAACCCTGTGGAAAAGAAGAATAATTATTGTTCCTTTCAATGATGTATTGCTTACACAGACTTCTAAATGACGACAGTGGTGTGGTGTAGACAAAAAAGAAAGGAGACACCAGTTTAGATGGATGCCAGCCCATCTGGGACAGCTGCCAGGATGCCAACCAGTAGCCAGGGATGCATTGTATGCAATTCACTCATCATCAACAGAATCTAGTTTTGTTCTTAGAAATCATTTCTTTCCTATTCCCTGGACTCAGGAATAAACTTGCTGAAAACAGCTGGACTAATATTTACCTTTGACAGAAAACATGCAGCTGTCACCAAGGGTGATTTGCTCTCTCCAGCTAATTTCTAAAGCAGGGAAGAATAAAACCCCAAAACGAAAACACAACACTTCTTTTGAATC
This sequence comes from Melospiza melodia melodia, assembly GCF_035770615.1. Lineage (NCBI taxonomy): Eukaryota > Metazoa > Chordata > Aves > Passeriformes > Passerellidae > Melospiza > Melospiza melodia. Next base: position 24,209,076 of record NC_086197.1, read on the forward strand.
CCATCCTACTTCAGGTCAGGGAAGCTGCCACTTGTGGGAGCTGGAGTTCAGAGCAGTGATGAGCTGTTTAACCTGGAACAGGTTGTAACACCAAACAGAGCTCTTTATCTTTGCAAGATGGCGAGCTTGGCCCAGAGCCTTGGTTGCATCGCAGCCATCTCTGGCATACGTCAGGCTACATGAAAGCCAAAGGTTACTTTGTGCTTTCCAATTTGGCTGCAATGTTAGGGCATGTTATTTCTATTGGTATATTTAGCTTAATTAATTATCTCATTCCAAAGTATAGCTGCATTTAATTACTGAGTCCCTGACATTTGTACCTCAACCACAATGCACAAGTAGTACGACTGACCCTCAGATCCCATGTTTCGAGCACAGAAACTCCCCTGGTGTGCCTGAATGGACAATCAATTGCAAGCCCAGCATTCTGCACTATAACTATCCCAGCTCTTGTTATTATTGCTTAAATGTGGTCTTTTCACAGGTGTTCTAAGGTGCTGAAGAAGGCTTGCTGTTCTACTCCAGCACAGGATCTCTACCTCTTCCGCACATCTCCCTATGAACTGTGGACATCTGTTTCACAAGACACTGATACAAGGAGCGACAGATTCTTGACAGTACCACAGTTCCAGCTGCATCCAAAGGCTCTCAGTAGGGAATTGTGTATTCATGCTTACTGGGAAAGGCTCATGCCAGCTGGCTCCCACGATGGATGGCCTGATGATAGCAATGTTCAAGTTTCCTTTCTCTTGCTGAATCAGGTACTCTGACAAGGCTTTGGTGTAGGTGTAAGTGTTGGGCCACTCCCCAAGCAGTTTGGGTGTGATGTCTTGAATGATGGATTCATCCAACCACCTACAGGAAACAAGGAGAACATTATCATCCACCACGCAGGGAGAGAAAAAGATTCAGGCAAAACAGACCAGTGAGACAGGAATCTTCACCTGAAACAGTGAATAAGCCAGTCAAAGATATTTAAGGTTTGGATTTAAAACTGCTCTGTGGGAGAAAGTCACTTTTGTCTTCAAGGTGCAAAATAAACCCTGGTGAGCTTCATGCTACAATGCCCAGCTACAATTCAGGTACCTCTACAAACTCACTTCAGAGCAATCTTTTGCATAGGTAATGCTTCACGGCAATCTGTAACATAAATACTGCCATGGTCTACAGCCTGATGGAGCTCTCCCAGCCAGGAATACCACTAGGCAGTTCTCATCCTCAGCCAACACAGTCCCTGTATACTCCCAAATATGTTTCAGGATATTCCAGGTAACCTTGAATTAGCAAGTCACGTAACAACACAAAGGTCTCAAAAGCTGGAAAAATGTCCTACAGGGATATTATTCCAACAGTGGATTTCCATCATTTGCAGGGTTATATGTTCCTCCTAACAGGCTTACCAGGGGTTTGCTCACACAGGAAACAGCTGGTGCTTAAAAAAAACCAACCAAAACCAAACCACCAAAAAAACCCGAAAGTACTCTGACAAGTTGTTTTTTATTTTTTGAAGGTATTCAAGCACCTAATCCATCAGAAGCAGTTATGCAGATAGCTTTCAAAAAGCAGCCCTTACCACGATAGAGCTGCATGAAGGGCCTAGCATCCAAAGGCTCTTCCCTGGCACAGCACCAGCACCTCACAGGTCCTGCCAGCATCTGGGTGCAAAAGACAAGAACTGGCTGTGCTTCCAGAGCCCTTGCTGCCAGTCCCTGACAGGCTCCCAGCAGCCTGGTGTTACACCACAGAATCAAAGATTAGCTCCTATAATCCAATATGCAATTAAATCAACGGACTTACAGTTCAGCCAGAAGGCGTGGACTCTTCCCAGGGGCACTGCAAGGATACTGCTTCCTGCAGATCCTCACTTCACCCCTCCTTATCTTGAATTTCAGAAAAAGATAGAGGTCAAGGGGAGAGAAATATGATGCCAACAGTCACACCTGAAAAACTGCTTGATCCTGTCAACCTTTCAAAGATATGGTGGCTCAGGTGGCACAGCACTTTTCAGATGACTCTCATTGGGCACAGATGGGATGCAGCAAATTTCTCAGTTTTGGAGTGCATTAAAAATCTGAAAATTTGTAGTATATCAGAATTTTTTCTTTAAATAAAAAAGCCCTATGGAGGCACAAACACCTTCCTTTGCAAGCCTGGTCCCGTGCAGCAGAAACAAGGTAGAAGAAAGCATTTAAGCATAAGATATTAACTACACAGAAGTTACAAGCAGCACGTAATATTGACATAATTTGTAAAGCCACTTAGGCAGCCACTGAACCTCAGGGTCTCAGTAAACTGCTATTGTTTAAATCTGTGGAGTAGCTAATTACCAGTCTACCAAGAAGAGATGCCTATTTCTGTAGAGCCTGGAGGAAGACTAAGTTAATTTAGGAACTCAGGTTAAGCTGTGTGCAAGTCTTTTTCCCCTTCTCTCTTTTTTTTTTTTTTTGATTTTCATAATAGAGTGTAGCAGGTTTGCATTCTCACAAAGCAAAGACAGGTGTAGAAGTACAAGCAGAGGTATTTCCCCTTGTCCCCTTGTCCTCATCATTCCAGAGAGGTCTCTGTATTACTTGAGGAGCTGTTCCAGGGGCACCAGCCTGCCAGGTGATTTGATTGACCAATATTCCCATCAGGGAGGCAGAGATAACACTTCAGCAAGAACTGCTCTGTGACCTACTTGGAAGATTCTGGAATGCTAACTCACAAAAGCTACTGCTTCTGCTCACTGCTGCTGCATCTGGCCCTTCCAAGCAAACAAAGCAAATTAAACAATTAATAACTTCTCCATTATATGCACCAAATTATTCTGCCACAGGAAAGCAAAACTTTCTGTGTTAATGGCTTTGCATTAATAAGACTCTTTCTTGTAAGCAACGATGGATCTGTATTTTCTCCAATAACCAACCCACATCTTCAGCCACAACTTTGCTGTGTGCTGTGTTCCTTACCTCAGCACACCCTTCAAAGCTGATTTCCTTCAGCTTTAGATTAAGGCAAACCATGCTTGATGCAGCAGATTATATGTTTCCCCTATTGGCCTGGAAGCACTTAGAAGTGTGATTTTTGCTTTACACAGCTTAAGCCTCAGGGTTTACTTGCAGATTAAATATCAAAAAAACTGAAACAGCAAGATGTAACAGGAGGATAAGAGCATCCTTAAGATTTCAAGTGAATAAGAAATCATAAGCATATATTAAGTGCATGGCCAAAAGCACTGTTAAATGGATCTCTTATTGCATCTAGTTCTTTGATTATTCCTCTTAAAGCACTTGCAAGAGCAGCACCTTAAGACAAGAGTTGGTTGTGAAGGGAATCATCCACGGCTGGCTGATGCAAAACATAATCTATATTTCTCCCCATTTTTGAGGGTGGTTTATATTTCCTAGTCTGCTTCCCCTCCCTCCCCATCAAAGGTAAAATTCTGATACCTGTCACTCTCTTCTCCCTGATATCCACACACTATTTCTTTCACTTACATGGCAAATATTAAAGGTGCATCTCAAACATCATCCTCTCTGCTGCATTTTCAAGCTATGATACATAAATTCTCAGTGTTTTATATAAAGCAGCTGAAGTAACAAACTCTGGGGTAGCCAAGCCCTTCTCTACTCTTCTGACTAGCAATCAGACCTTTTTTTTAAAACTGAGCCCTCGACACTTAATTGTTTTCAGAATTGCAAGTGATGGTAAGCTTTTTGGAACAGTGAAATGGAGTCTTGACAGTGATGAACACCAAAGGACATAAAACTGAGTCAGTGGGCAAAAAGAGGAGCCCCACTTTTAGGGAAAAGCAGTTTACCAGAACTGGTGTTAGAGGTTGTTGAGCTTAGAACTGGTAACTGTAGCTCAGCAAAAGCTCTTGAATCACAGCTCTGAAACCTCCATGTCAGTGAGTAGCAGCAGGCAAAAAAAAAATCAATGAAACGCTGGCTATCATCAGGTATGACTGATGATATGACCAGTGGTGTAATTTTGAAGCTGGTTAAATAAAACTTTGAGTGACTGCAACTGGAGTACTGCATGAAGTTCTGTCTGACCCCCATACCTCAGGGAGGGAGTAAAGTTAAAGAACAGGTAGAGAGGAAGGGCAACTAGCATCAGCACCAAGACAGATCCATCAGCACATGAGGAGACAGTAAAAAGGCTGAGACTCTTCAGGTTTCTGTGAGGGGAACAGAAAGGAGTATCCAGGCTGGTGTACTTACCCTAAATAACATCTCTCAGTGAAATTCTTGAGGGCTAGACACTGGACCAGGGCGCCCACTGCTCTAATGCACTAAAACATTTCTCAAGTTTTGTATCATATTCCTATTACTGAATAAAAGCTAAATGATTGATGACTACTAGCTGGAAGTAAACATATCCAAGAATATGGGCTACTGCAGAAATTCAAATGGAAAAAGTAGTTTGTACTAACTTTTTTGAAGTAGTGCTTAGACAGTTAAATTATTTCTTAAGACAAACTTATTTTATTAAAAAAAATCAGTGGTTCTCTTAGTGGGCATTAATTAATTTCATCTTCCATTACCCTAAATCAAGAAGAATAAAGATTTTATACCAGCTCTTTGTGTTAACAGATCACAGATCAGTTGTTATATCACCTGTGGGATCTCAGCACCTCAGGATGAGGGTGCAGAGCGACCAAGACCACCCTTGGGGGGCTCGGGAGTCCTGGAATGTTGCCAGAAGTGTCTGGTGGCTGGACTTTGATCCTACACAGGAGATAACATCTGTATGAGGACTGGGAGGATTTCACTGGGGTGAATGGTGAAGGGATAAGTTAGTTAGAGTATAATACACAGGGTTTAGGATTTCTGTACAGGGGGGTCTAAAGAAGTAAGATGGAGGAATTGGGGCGTGTCCTATCCTTCTTCTTCTTCTTCTTGGCCTCCATCTTCTGTGGTGATGGTGGCACTTTGGGATTGGTCTTTACTAAAAGTGCACCGGTTAATAAGAATAGAAGGTATTGGGGAAAAATTATAAATATTGTACACGTAACTTCGAGTATAAAGATAAGTGACCGCCCCGGGGGCTCGCAGTGTGCCCATGGCTGACTTGCTGTGCAGACCTCTGTCGGGCTGAAAGAAAATCTTTTAGATAAACAATTAATAAACACTGAGACCGAAACAAGATCAGAAGTCTCTCCTCGTCCTTTGAAGCGCCGGGCTGCCCAAGGCCACTCTGGGCCTTTCCAGGCCACCTAAACAGCCGAGAAACCGACAATCACCCACTAGAAAATTAATGAAAATACATCAACAGTTGTGGGAAAATTCTTTTAAGGAGAATGTCTTCTAGGACCTTTATCAGCTGATTTTGTTATTCTTTCTAATTATTCTTTATTTTGGTAAATTCAGATAACCAAGCTTTTTTTGGTGTTTCATCAAAGCCCTGTATTCCTGTCTGGGTTGAGAGGACATTGCCTTGTGCTGTGCCAGGAGAGGTTCAGGTGGAAACCAGGAAGATTTTCTTCACTGAAAAGGTGGCCAGGCATTTGAAGGGGCTGCCCAAGTGGTGGAGTCACCAATTCTGTAAGTGTTCAAAACCCAACAATATGTGTCACTCTGTGCTCTGGTTTATTTGGCAAGGTGGTGATCAGTCAAAGCTTGGACTTGGTGATCCTAGAGGTCTTTTCAAACCTAAATGATTCACACTGAACTATGTAAAAAAGCCTGTTTCTTACTCATCCTCATATAACTCCAGTTAAATACCACAGGATTTCTCAAAGAAGTGGAAACAATGGTGGGAAGCTGAAAAGATAAAAAAAAAGGTGCATGGAAAAAAATGAATTCTTACAAAGGCAGCAGCAGAGCTGAGCGTTACAGAAAGCAGCAACTCCATTCCTGGGAGAAAATACACTCCTGCAGAAATTAATACTGGACTCTCATTAAATCAGAGTCTTAAAAAAACCACAAAGAAACAGCAGTAACAGCACTTCTGACAGAAATCCCACCCGATCCTGGGAACAGCTCCCAAGTCTGCTGCAGGATGAAGGGAAGCCAGCACTGGAAGGGACAATGTGGTTCCTACTTACTCTACTAAATCAAAGAGCTTCTGGGGTTCGGCTGGGGGTGGGTAGATGATCTCCTCGATGCATTTCCGGATGCAGTTTGCATAAGCAGTGGAGATGTGGATGAAGGCCTCGAGGTTCCGCATCTGCCGGGCCAGCTCGAGGAGCCGTTGCGTGCCCATCACGTTCAGCTGCAGGGCATGTCTAAGGAATGCAGGGGAAATAAGCAAAAGGCATTTCACTGGGAAGAACATATAAAGGCTGAGCTTTATCCAAACCTCACCACAGAAAGGAAAGTCAGGGAGAGCAGGGGGCACGGTGGAGCAGAAAGTGTCACTGAAATGCAAGTGTGAAACCAGCTTTGAAAGCAATGCTGTTGGATTTGCTGTTCTGGACACTGAATGTCTCTCAAATACTTTTACTCAATTTGAAGGGTCACAATTAAGACTTCACTAACATCTCTAAATGTGACATGTTGATCACCCTTCCCTGGAACATGTATTTCTAAGCCCTGAGGCACTGTGGCTCCTACGGTACACATTCACTGTTCTCTGGAGAGACTGCTGCTAAACCAGAAGAACACATGGTTTCAGAAAGCAGGAAAGGGTCATTGGGCCCAGAAAAACAGATTCATAGCATCACAGAATGACCTGGCTTGGAAGGAACCTTAAATATCATCCAGTCCCACTCCCTTGCTATGGGCAGGGATACTTTCCACCATCCCAGATTGCTCAGAGCCCCCTCCATCCTAGCCTGGAACACTTACAGGGATGGGGCAGCCTCAGGTGCTCTGGGAAACCTTTGCCAGAGCCTCAGGAGCCTTATAGTATGGAATTTCCTCTTAATATCCAATCTAAACCTACTCTCATTCAGTTTGAAGCTACTCATTATCAAAGAAGACACCATTAAAGATAACAGCTTAAGTTCCCAAGGAATGGAGATGAGAAGTGATAAGCATAAGAATGTCCTGGTTAGCAATGCTGGCCTTTAAGCACTCAGCATTGCTAGAAATTGTCCTAGAGACAATCTGTGACACATTTCAACCAACACACTCTGTTGCTTGCTTTGTATTGGAATAGCGACACTTTCCTGCACAGGAGGGAGAAGACAGGCATATGCAATCTGCTCAGCCCAGGAGTAGAAGCTTTCAAAGACATGCACAATGTTTGGAATTATGCCATCGAGCACAGTGTATAATAAAAAAACTTACTTACATTGAAGAGAAAATATAAATAGCCCAAAGGAATGCAAACATCAGCTGAAGAGTACAATCAATATTTGGATCACTGTATCTAAAGCTAGAGATATTTTTCACACACTGCTATTAAAGTGCAGCATTTTCTGTAGATTTCTATTTCCTCCTGCCCTTCTATCAGGATGAATACTTTTATGTGAGCTACCCTTCAGATAAAATTTACTTTTCCATGCACATTTCTGTTTAACTGCACCCCTTCTGAGAAGTGATGAACAGAACTGTGCTCATAATATGGGCCTGGCATGGATTTTTGCTGAGTTGCTCAGAGTTCTTTAGCCTTTGTTATAAAATGATCAAGTTGTGAGCCAAAATTATCAAAAATTTAGCAAAGATTTATTAATTTGTCTGCACGACCGAATTTCGGTCTCCGAGACCACCACAGCCAAAGAGACAGCGTTGAGTCCAGGATGAGCACTGGGTGGACCTGGACCTGACCCCTCGAGTGTCAGAGTCTCCCACATTCACAAATTCTCCTTCGTGCAGCGAGGTTTTATGCAGTTTATTGTGCCTGAGGCAAAGAAGACTGAATTTCCTTTGTGTCTCTTCACATGCATTGCTGTTTCTTTCCATGTGCAGAGCTGGACAAAAGCCAGTTCCAGGTGTGTAGTCAGCGTCAATGGGCTCCGGGGAAGCCATGGATTCAGATGCATCAGGTTGGCTCCGCTGACTATCTTGATAGATGCAATCGGCAGGGTGATAATCGCTCTTGGGTGGCTCCCAACGACTCAGGATACCGGTGATCATCGCCCTGGAAGCTTCTATTCTTATGTTAAGGCGTCACTCCTTATCTTAACTTGTGTCCGAGAACTCGTAATCTGAATAGATAGCAGCTCTCGGCCGGGATGGTCAGAGACATAGTTTTTGGATTTTACAATATTTTACATCATACATTAATAGCATGAATTATCCCTACCATATATTTCATCCTTCATAGGGAATATCTCTAACACTGGCAGTTTGTTGTTTGCTTTATCATTATTTACTTCTACTTCTATGAAATCAGCATCTATTAATATTTCAATATAACACAATTACAATTTCTGATTTCTGCCCTCAAGAGTTCCATCTGGAGAATTTTCTAAATGTACCGCATGTTGATGCCAATAATTCTTTTGGTGTCTCCACTGCTGTTTCTCCAGTATCTTCACAGCAATGCTTTTGCCCTCCTCCTTATCTATTGGCTTTACATATTCTGTCGTAATCTTCGAGCTTCTATCATGTGAAAAATATTTTTGTGTCATCACCAAGTTTTTGCTTAACATTCGTAACTAAGCAGCAATATTGTGCTTTCACATTTAACTTGCTAAAACTTTTACCCATCTGATATATTTTATTATTCAGTCAGAAATAATTTGAGTTGAATAACTTCTCATATTTTGCCTTCTAATCATAATTTTCCTTGAGAGATTGGAGAGATTTTGACAGATCACATACAGTCTTTAGTTTTTCCATTGCCTGTAAGCTGATTACCTTTTGAACTTTTAGCTTCTTTCTAGCTATCCTCCATATTAAAAATGTGGTTTCCCTTTGATGTTTCATGCCACTGAAACTTATTTTTAAATTGTGTTCATTTGTGCATTGATTTAACAACATTTGTGGCTACTCACATACTGGCTCAAGATCACATCAAGAGCTGCTTTCTTTCTGGTGTTTCTCTAATTAGTTGTTCTAAAAAGCAAATAATTATGGTGGACATAGTGGATATCTCTTTAGCCTATGAGCAAATAAAGACTGATATTACAAATTGTTTTCTACTATGACAGCTTTAGTGTTTTTTCAGAAGACTATTAAGATCTGGCAATGCAGATCATCTACCTCGGTTTGCTGAAATGGATAATCTGCACAGAAGCATTTACACATCTAATCTTGTTTCAGTGGCTTATTTCTGCTGTTTTTTTTTTAATGGAAAAGCCTCCCTGGACAGGCACTCCCAAGGGAACTCCTTCAGAAACCAAGCACTCATTGTAAACAGTTAATTACAGTGGGAGTTGGGTATTTTAAAGGTTGTGATGGGCTGTTTTCTCAAACCACAGCTCATTTTCCTCTCCAGCTACTCAGTGACAAAGAAAGGCCATTAACAACACCAGCTTTAGAGACGGACACAACACAGTTTCTCTGTCTGCAGCTCTGCCAAAACATCTCCCTAACAACCTCAACCACACTTTTCCTCACCCCAGTTTTAGGTCATACTTAACTTCCTTACAGTCTTACAACTCAATCCTGCAGTTCTTCCATTTGTTCCCGTGGGACTGCACCAAGTTTGACGTGTGTGCGCACGCACACACACACACGGCATTTTCAGAGCACACTCCTTCCATGTTCAGCACAGAACCATGGGGAGCACGAACATGGACAGGGGAGTCAGCACTGCAGCCATGCAAGGGATGCTCTGGGCAGTGCCATGGTGCACTCTGATCCTGCTCAGCAAACATAGAAAAGCAGGACGTACTTGAGGGGTTCGTCAAAGCGAACTGTGGCTGCACAGTGGAAGACAACATTGACCCGGGTCAGAAGCTCCTCCTCGTCTTCAGCACTGATGGCCAGCTTGGGCTGAGTGAGTTCAGCATTAATAGGCTTAATCTTCTCGTGGAAATTAGGGCAATCTTCTCGGACCCTGTCAAAAACCTTGAAGCACAAACAGAGAGAGATCAGGTACAAAATTAGGCTGCTGAGATCGCTTTGATTAACAGCCAGTCTGATCACATCAATCAATGCAACTGGCACAAAAGAGAATTCCTGTCTGGGGAATGACACAGGTGAGATGGTTAAATAATCCATTCACTTGTTCCCTCCTAAGGGAAACAGAACAAAAATATAGGTCGTAAAGCATTGCTCTGAAGAGATTAATGAATCTTCTCTGCCACCACTCATTTCCTCAAAGAGCCACCAAAACTCCCCAGTATCCACATCTCTTGCAACCACTGGCTACTTGACCTTGAGGGCTGGCTGTAGGACCAAAACAGGAGCTAAAGAGCAAGAGGGCAGAGTATGGAGTGGGAAAGCCAGTGCAGCTTTACCCAGGCAAGATGGTTCTACAAATGACTTGTAGAGAGGAGGGGAACTGGGCAGGGTTGCTCCTCCTCCTCCTCCTCCTCTTCCTTTGCTGCTCATTGTCTACTGTCACTCTTAGTTCATGTCAGAGAAGTCCAGTGGGGACCTGCTTTTGGGATGCAAGGATGGGGCATCCCAATAATCCCCACTGCTGAAGCTGCTGAGTGCCACCAGCAGTTTTGCATAAACTGAACATGTGTGGAGCTGGATGGCCTCTAAAGACATCTTCCAGCTCTTTTCTTCCAACAAGATCCATAGGTCTCTCCAAGATATATTTCTGCAATATTATATTTGAGCCATTTCAACTGAATTAATAGAAACCGTTAAGTACAACAAGATCCTTTGTAAGAATTCATGCCTAGTGGGCTGTTCAGATCTAATACGGCTAGCTATGGACCATGCATGTCTGTGATGTGGCAAAAACTTGTGCGACTTGGGCCACATGAATATGCTTCTGCCTTAGCCATAATGAAGAGGGATGAGACTGTGCTGGATATGGCAAGGAAGCTCTGAGCACATGCAGATGCTGTACATGGCCCAACACATGCCAGAATCACAGCGGTAGAAATACGTCTGTAGAACTTAGAGGATAAGATAGAGGAGAATCACAAGAAGCTCAGAGAGGAGATTAAAGAAAACCTTCTCCAAATCTCTGCAGTACAGATCAGAGATTCTGGTATCCAAGGCAGACGTTTCCCAGATGGTGAGAGAAGGTACACCCGACGAGCTGAGGTTCTATCTGCATGATTGCGGAGAAAACATGAGGAGGTGGGATGGAAAACCTACTGCTCTTCTGGCATGATGGGTGTGTGAATTGAATGAAGCCACCAGAAGGAAAGTAGCCCCAGTGACCCATAGCTGAACTTCCAGGTATGATGATGATGACATGTCTGATCCCCTTGAAGGAAATCCAAGACATATGCCCAGGGAAAGAAGGATAACCAGCCTCAGAGGGGCCCTGCCTCTAGCCAGGTAGAGGCCAGGGAAAATCGTGTTTTCTGGTCTGTGTGGATTCGTTGGCCTGGCACATCTGAACCACAAGAATACAAAGCTTTGGTTGATACTGGTGCTCAATGTACATTAATTCCGTCAAGACATGTGGGGACAGAGTCTGTTTCTATTGCTGGTGTGACAGGGGGATCACAGGATTTCACTTTGGTGGAAGCTGAGGTGGGCCTGACTGGGAATGAGTGGAAGAAAGATCCTATCGTGACTGGCCCAGAGGCCCCATGTATTTTGGGCATAGACTACCTTCAAAGTGGGTATTTCAAAGATCCAAAAGGACTCAAGTGGGCATTTGGGATAGCAGCTGTAGTCATAGAGGGCATCCAGCAATTGAACACCTTGCCTGGGTTGTCTGAGAATCCATCTGCAGTAGGATGCCTGACGGGAGAAGAGCAACGAGTGCCAATTGCCACTTCCCTAGTGCATCGACAACAGTATAGAACCACTCAAGATGTGTGATCCCCATCCATAAGATGATCCGAGAACTGGAGAGCCAAGGGGTGGTCAGGAAGACCCACTCACCCTTCAACAGCCCCATTTGGCCTGTGCAAAAATCTGAAGGAGAATGGAGATTGACTGTGGACTACCGTGCATTGAATGAAGAGACTCCACCACTGAGTGCTGCCGTGCCAGACATATTAGACCTCCAGTACGAGCTGGAGTCCAAGGCAGTGAACTGGTATGCCACTATAGACATTGCCAATGCATTTTTCTCCATTCCTCTGGCAGCAGAATGCAGGCCTCAGTTTGCTTTCACATGGAGGGGAGTGCAGTATACCTGGAACCGACTGTCCCAGAGGTGGAAGCACAGTCCTACCATCTGCCATGGACTGATCCAGACTGTACTAGAAAGGGGTGAGGCTCCAGAACATCTGCAATATATTGATGACATCATTGTGTGGGGGAGCACAGCTGCGGAAGTGTTTGAGAAAGGGAAGGAAATCATCCAAATCCTCCTGGGAGCTGGTTTTGCCATTAAAAAGAGCAAAGTAAAGGGAGATTCAATTCCTGGGAGTGAAGTGGCAAGATGGACAGCGTCAGATTCCTACAGACGTCATCAACAAGGTTACAGCAATGTCTCCACCCACCAATAAGAAAGAAACACAAGCTTTCCTAGGTGCCATAGGCTTTTGGAGGATGCACATTCCTGGGTACAGTCAGATCGTGAGCCCTCTTTACCTGGTCACCTGCAAGAAGAACAATTTCCAGTGGGGCCCTGAGCAGCAACAAGCCTTTGTCCAGATCAAGCAGGAGATCGCTCATGCAGTAGCTCTGGGCCCAGTCAGGACGGAACCAGATGTGAAGAACATGCTCTACTCTGCAGCCGAGAACTATGGCTTGTCCTGGAGTCTTTGGCAGAAGGTGCCTGGGGACACTCGTGGTCAACCACTGGGATTTTGGAGTTGAAGCTACAGAGGCTCTGAAGCCAACTACACTCCAACAGAGAAGGAAATCTTGGCTACCTATGAAGGAGTCCAAGCCGCCTCAGAGGCGATTGGTACAGAAGCCAACTCCTCCTGGCACTCCAACTACCGGTGCTGGGGTGGATGTTCAAAGGCAAGGTTCCTTCTACCCACCATGCCACCAGTGCCACATGGAGCAAGTGGATTGCTCTTATCACACACTGCACCCATATAGGTAAACTGAATTGCCCTGGGATTTTGGACGTAATTACAAATTAGCCTGAAGGTGAGAATTTTGGTGTCACAGATGAAGAACAAGAACCAGTGACACGGGCTGAAGAGGCTCCTCCATATAACCAACTGCCACCAGAGGAAACACGCTATGCTCTTTTCACTGACAGTTCCTGTTGCATTGTAGGGATGAACCAGAAGTGGAAAGCAACTGTATGGAGCCCCACACGACAGATTGCACAAGCTACTGAAGGAGAAGGTGGATGAAGTCAACTTGCAGAAGTCAAGGTCGTTCAACTGGCCCTGGACATTGTAGAAACAGAGAAATGGCCAAAGCTCCATCTCTACACTGATTCATGGATGGTAGCCAATGCTCTGTGGGGATGGCTGGAGAGGTGGAAAAAGGCTAACTGGTAGCGTAGAGGAACACCAATTTGGGCTGCTGAAGAGTGGAAAGACATTGCTACCAGGGTAGGGAGGCTACCTGTGAAATTCCGCCATGTAGATGCCCATGCCCCCAAGAGTAGAGCCAATGAGGAGCACCAAAACAATGAGCAGGTAGATCAGGCTGCAAAGATAGGAGTGTCCAAGATAGACCTAGATTGGGAACACAAGGGAGAGTTATTCCTAGCTCGATGGGCCCATGATGCCTCAGGCCATCAGGGCAGAGATGCCACCTATAAGTGGGCACGAGACTGAGGGGTGGATTTAACCATGGACAGTATTTCACAGGTTATCCATGACTGTGAGACGTGTTCTGCCATCAAGCAGGCCAAGCGAGTGAAGCCCCTGTGGTACAGTGGGCAGTGGTCCAAGTACAAGTATGGGGAGGCCTGGCAGATTGACTACATCACACTGTTCCAGACACGCCAGGGCAAGCGCTACGTGCTGACCATGGTGGAAGCCACCATTGGATGGTGGAAACCTACCCTGTGTCTCATGCTACTGCCCGTAACACCATCCTGGGCCTTGAAAAGCAGGTCCATTGGAGGCATGGTATCCCTGAGAGGATTGAGTCGGACAATGGGACTCATTTCAAGAACAGCCTTATCAACACCTGGGCTAGGGAACATGGCATTGAGTGGGTCTACCATATCCCCTACCATGCACCAGCTGCAGGAAAAGTAGAGAGGTATAATGGACTACTGAAACCCCAGCTGAAAGCTTTGGGTGGGGATCTTTCAAAAATTGGGAGCAGCATTTAGCAATGGCCACCTGGTTAGTTAACACCCAAGGTTCCACCAACTGAGCAGGTTCTGCCCAGTCTGAGTCCCTGAATGTAGTAGATAAAGTCCCAGTGGTACGTCAGAGGTTTGTTAGGGAAGACTGTGTGGATCAATTCTGCCTTGAGTACAGACAAACCCATTTGTGGGGTCGTCTTTGCTCAGGGACCAGGTTGCTCATGGTGGATAATGCAAAGAGATGGAACAACACGATGTGTACCTCAGGGAGATCTGATTGTGGGGTGAGAATGATATGCAATATCACTATTCATTGGATGTTACTGCCATTGTCTGTATATTAAACCATACAGACATGAGATAGAAGGAAATGTGTAAGTGTTGAAGGTCTGGGCAAGTGGAAGATGGAGAAGGAAATGTGCAAGCGTTGGAGGTCTGAGCAAGTGATAGATGGAGCTTTGAATGCTTAATGTGAAAGGGGGAATCTTGCAGCTCTGTAGTATAGGGCCTGGATTCAGTGTCCAGTGTGGGGATGTGATGAGGGCATGATGGGTATTGCTTGTAAATTTTGGAAATTTTGTGCAAATAAATGCACGATGTGTGCTAGTATGTTGATGATATGGGGAGAAGGGGTGGAATGTCCTAGGGTGACGTTATGATGCTTGTATCCCCATTCATGTATTCTGTCAATGCTGGATATTATGTTCTGTACCTTTAAGACTGGCTCTGAAGAGTGAAAGTGTTGCTTTGGTTTTCTTATCAGTCTGGCTGGGACACAGAGACTGCGACTTTTGCTTTCACTGCTTTTGCTTTTCGCTTTGTAAGAATTCATGCCTAGTGGGCTGTTCAGATCTAATATGGCTAGCTATGGACCCTAGCCCTTGTGATCTTACATAGGACAAAACTCATGATCTTACATAGGACAAATGGCAAAAGACAGAAGGCGCTCTTCTCCTCTCGGGAACAAAGTCCTGTTCTATTAATAGAAGACATCAGGTGGTCCAGGTGACTTCCCGTGTGGAAAAGAGGGAGTGGCCTTCTCCCGAGGTGGGGGAAGGGGGGCGGAGGAAGGGAGCTACAGCCAATGGGATACAAGTGAGGTGGGGTGATGGGAGGGGCAAACCAGGAGGAGACCACCAAGGCTGACACTTAGGGGAGGAAAGGGGAAGATCATGTGATGATAGGATACAAATTATGTAAACAGTGCAAATTACCAAACACCCAGTGGAAATAACTAAATAACTATTTCATGCAATACAACAATCCTTCCCCTTTCCTTTCCTTTCCTTTCCTTTCCTTTCCTTTCCTTTCCTTTCCTTTCCTTTCCTTTCCTTTCCTTTCCTTTCCTTTCCTTTCCTTTCCTTTCCTTTCCTTTCCTTTCCTTTCCTTTCCTTTCCTTTCCTTTCCTTTCCTTTCCTTTCCTTTCCTTTCCTTTCCTTTCCTTTCCTTTCCTTTCCTTTCCTTTCCTTTCCTTTCCTTTCCTTTCCTTTCCTTTCCTTTCCTTTCCTTTCCTTTCCTTTCCTTTCCTTTCCTTGTTTTTTTTTTTTTTTTTTTGGAGGGAGTGTGGAGCAAAGTGACATCATGAAAGGTGGAAAGAATTAACAGAAAATAGAATAGAATGGCTGTGGGATCTGAAGAGGTATTATCTAGATTGCAAAGGATAATCACACCTCCAAGGTAACAAGTCTACTATCAGGAACACCTAATACTGAGAGAGTTTACTGAGGGATACAAAGGACGAATCACACCACCTCTGGACACCCTTAAAACCTGTCTAGATAAGCAGTGCCAGTAAAGGCAGGGAACAACTGAACATTGGAGAAGGAGGATGGACCAGCTGACTTTTCAGTAGTTCCGTGTTTTTGGGGTGTTTCCCCTCTTCTGTAGCCTATACACCAGTCATGCCGAGCTTGGAACTATCTTTACTACCATGGCCTCTTGTTTTCTTAGAGTTTCTTCTGCCTTTGATGTGCCCAGTGCTTATGTACAAGCAGAAATTGTGTGACACAAATTAAACATTCTAAGAGACCCAAGAAAGACTAAACTTATCCTAACAGCAGTACTTTTTCTGTTTGACTAAGGGATTATCATCTTTCCGCTTATCTGACAAGGAAATCTAGATAAACCTTGAGGTTTTTACGGATAAAGAGGTGATAAAAGAATCATTAGCCTTCTCTATTATGTACCACACTCTACACTCATTTTAAATTGCCCCACAGCTGCATATCCTTCATAAACTTTAGCCCAGGTTAGGACAAGACAAAGCCATTTCACTGTTCTCATTGCACCTGAGTGCACACATCTTTTATCAGTGTGGCTAGGCCAGAAAATAGATCTCTAGAGAGAGTTATTAATGGGCAAAGGTGTTGGTGAGAGCTGGCTGGACTGTAGGAACTGAATTCCCAGGCACTGACAGCCCTAATGTCTGCAAAAAGCTTTTTTTCTAACAAGATGCTACACTGGCTTTCCAAACACGCATCATCTCCTGAGAGATGACAGCAAACCCTAATGGGACACAAATGGAAAGGTTTCTCAGAGAACACACATGAGACCAAAGCTAAAGAGAGACGTGGTACCAAAGCTTCTGAGAGTCATGTGGGACTCTCAGAAATAATCATTTGCATTTGTTCTGTTGCAGAGAGTGCAAAATACCACAAAATGAGAGTTATTTTCTACTTGTTTGGCATATAATGCAAATAATGCAAAGGCAGAGAAAGAATAAATCAGCCCTTTGTCCATTTCCATCATGGCATATAAAGTAAGAGTAGTATTTCTGTACCAGTCTTGGGCAGCTAAATTCTTCCTACATCTCCTCCTGATATTCCCACTGCAGTTAATATCCCCTTCAGCCTCTGTGCCTGCTGCTACCACGTGCCACTCAGCTGCTGCAGCTTTTCATCCCTCCAATGATTCGCTGCATTCCTCTGAAAGATGAAGGCAATTTCCAAATGCAAGCACACAAGTCAGCACACTGCTTTGGAAACCTTCTGCTCCACAGGAACATTCGGTATATTGTCACCATTAAATCAGATAATGGGAGCAGCTTTTTAGTTGAAGTCTGCTGCTTCTTTTATGGAAGCTGAAGGGTTCAGACTTTTCAGTGCTTTACAGGGAAATGGGGCAAGATTTAAAGGCAAAATAAATGCAGCTTATTTTATACTGCTTCCTACACTCAAGGAGTACTTAATATAAAGATGATGCTTAGTCTGAAGGTAAATAGTAACTGCATCTCTAAATCCTGATGAAACTCACCAAGAGCATAAATAATAAATCCCCAGTAACTGTGTGAGGCCTAAGGATTGTTCTGTCTTTTTTTTTTTTTAGAAGCCAAAACTTTTTAGAATGTAAAACTAGGCAGGTCAGCAGCACTTCTGAAGGGATACAGGAATTGCTACAAAATCAGTGAGAGAGAGAAAGGAAAGGCCTTTGACTGTCAAGTTATCCAACATTAATGAAATTCAGGGAAATCAGTAATAATGTTACCCTGATTTCAGTGTCTTTTTGAGCATCTTAATGCTGCTATTTTTAACCTCAAAATAGACGTAAGTTCAGCATGGGCTGTGCTGCCCCTCAACAGAGGGGAAAATTTCTTATTTGTCATTTTATAATCAGGCAATTCCCATTTATAATACTAATCAAATCTCTGTGATTTCACTATACATTGTCAAAAATGTGAAAACAGGACATCTGGAATTTCTCCCAACATTCTAGTTGAGTCTGTCTGATGGACACTTTCCCTATTCCTGCTCTCCTAAGTTCAGACTTCCCCTTCTGAAGGATTTTTGCAGCTCTTGGTATTCTCTGCTCTTACCTTAAAGGATGTAATAATTCAGAGAGGTTTCTGCCTAAAAATCCTTCAATCAGAATTTTTTCCATGCCACAAAGATACAAAAACCTCAAAAAAGGGTGAATTGCACATCTGTGGAACAGCACAGCTGAAAAATAAAGGAACCACTGTGTAAAATGCCAAAGGCTTTGCATCTT
Organism: Melospiza melodia melodia; assembly: GCF_035770615.1. Classification (NCBI taxonomy): domain Eukaryota; kingdom Metazoa; phylum Chordata; class Aves; order Passeriformes; family Passerellidae; genus Melospiza; species Melospiza melodia. The sequence continues at coordinate 24,227,193 of NC_086197.1, forward strand.
TCTCGGGAGGCATTTTCAGTGAAGTAAATACAAAGTAATGAAAAGTAGAGTGCCTAATCCATGGTCCACTTTAAAAAAATAACTTGCATGAATTTAGTCTTGTCAAAGCCTTCTCAAAGGCCTGGGTAGTCCTTTCCTTTTTGGACAGTACTCCTGCATCTCCCTCTACCCCACTGCACTGGTGGACAGTGGTGACTGGTGATCGGTGAGTGACCCAGAAAGTGTCAAGTTTTTAAGTGTGGCCAAGATTTTAAGTGTGGCAACCTTTTTTTCCTCGGGTGTGTTTAATAGGTGCCAGGAACTCAGGCTTCTCTAGGAAGATTGATAATTTACATTACAACATGAACATTTCAAGGCATTACTGTATGACAACCTTTAAAGTGGAGAAAATCCAGAGAATTTCCACAAAATGGAACTCATAAATGGTGAACCAATGAGAACATAAAAGTTGAGAGAGTTCAATTAAAAAAAAGAAAGCAAAAAAAAAAGCACCAAAAGTTTCCACCTCTCATATAAAGAAATGAAAGGGATTGCTTAGCATGATTCAAAAGAATATAGGCAAGAATTGCTCCTTGTGAAGGAAATATATAATTTATCCTAATAGAGACACAGGCCAGGGAATTAAATATCAGGGCAAGAATTTCTTCAAAGAAAAAGGTGTTCACTGGCTGTGTAGAGCAATTTTAAACCCAGGGTGTTTGAAATTCCTCTTCTGAAAAGAGCATTGGTGTACAAATACAGGGGAGCAGCCTATATATAAACACACAAAATAACAATCCCAGGGTGTACATCCATACCTCGGTGATTTCAATCAGCATCATAAATATACCAGTGATCGTCACAAATTTAAACTACTGAAGGCACCAAAGTCATGCAAACAACTCTTAAAAAACCACCTGATGTCTGTAGTTTAGTCCTGCTAAAAGGGTTTATCGGACTTGTGTTTGCCATTGACAAAATCCTCTAATACATTTACGGAAGGAGGTACCCAACTACTTTAGAATTGCCATTTAAAATGTAACTGGGCAGCTTCAAAGTAATTAGCAAGCAATTAATCTTTAGCCCGGTAATTTGCAGCAATAAACACCAGGATTATTCAGTCAAGCAATGTGTGAAAATGTAGATCAGGGAGCTTGAACTGGTACAGAGCCTTTTCTTCCCCCCTTTTTGCACTCTGTCTCATTTCCTCTTCAGAAAATTGCTTTAAAGTACAGTTCTTCTCATTGCAAATAAAGCATAACTCATCTCATCAGTGGGAAAACAGGCAGCAGAGCGTTCCTCATTACAGAAAAACGAACAGCTTATGCTTCAATCCAGAGCTATTACTTTCCCCTGAGTAGAGCTAATGTAGTGGAAATACAGATCCCACCACCAACACCTAGTAAACAAAACAGCTGATTACTTAAAAGATGAAGACTATAGAAACAAAGAGAGGGACAGAGTTTCAGTAAAGGTCAGATAAGACTAATAAGTATATCCAGCTATTTGAGATGTGGTTTCGAATAGCCAGCTTTCTTAAAAATTGACTGCTGACCAAGCCTGCTGTTTTCTAGCAAGAATACTTGAATTACACAGCAGTGAATCTGGAACACTTTCCAAGTCAGACACTGTGGAGAGGGGCATGAAGGAATTGAGAGACATGGAAAAGCTTTCCATGGTCTCTAGCACCATCTTATATGTGGGTGGACAAATCATGGATAGAACAAGAGGCTTTTCTGTTGTTTATCACAGATATTCCTGGTGCCCCTGGGTGGTACTTTGAGATCAGCACTGGTATTTGACAGGGAAGAATGTAAGTGCAGGGAAGGAGAACAGCAACACTTGGAGATTTTCCTATAGGAACTACTGAAAATGTGTCTTCCCACTCATTTCCTAGGACTAGTTTCCTTCTCAACTGTCCTAGGGTGACATTATGATGCTTGTATCCCCATTCATGTATTCTGTCAATGCTGGATATTATGTTCTGTACCTTTAAGACTGGCTCTGAAGAGTGAAAGTGTTGCTTTGGTTTTCTTATCAGTCTGGCTGGGACACAGAGACTGCGGCTTTTGCTTTCACTGTTTTTGCTTTTCGCTTTGCTCTCTTGCTCTTGCTTCTGCTCTGCTTCTGCTTGCTTTTGCTTCTGCTCATTAGCTAGTTTAGCTAAACAGTCCAAATTCTTCCTGGACTGTTTCTCCATTCTTTTTTTTTTGACCATCTTGAACCTGCTCCAGACTGGGACCTGGAAACACCGAGAATTTGCACCGTGTGGCCTGCAGCAGCTGTCCCAGGCCAGAAGGACTGAGAACACAGCGACCACTCCTGAGAGAGACTTTCTGAATTTGTCATCTTTTTTCAGAGTGGTGTCATCCGGTATTGTTCATTTTGTGTGCCGGGGGGTGCTGTGCCTGTTAATAAACAGGTTCTTTCCACTTCTCTCCGAGGAATTCTTCCCGAACCAGCTGGGGGGAGAAACCATGTGGGTTTGCTTTCTGGAGGGCCCCTCCTTTGGAAATTCTCTACCAAATTTGCCTTAAACCAGGACATCACCCTTCTCCATAACTATGCCCCAATGAGGCCATGGGTAAACAAGAGTCAATTGCCAAAGCATGTCTGTAGCATCCACAGGGCCTGCAAGGCCTCTTCTTATCTTAGGCAGTCAGTTGCCTAAGATAAGAAATGCCTAGTCATGATGACTGGACCAAGAGACCCCTTTTCCGCCTTGGACCCTCATTATCTCTCTGTAAGACCACAGGTCATATTTACCTCGACCCTTACTATTGGACTGTTTCCCAAAACCCGTATATCCTATATAAACCCCTGCCTCTGCCCAGTTCAGCAGAAGAGCTGTCACTGTCACCCTTTGCAGAGGCTGCCAATAAAGACACATCTCTGGAACCTCACACAGCTCTTCTCCTCTCTCATCCCTGCATTCGCCAAGGCACTTAGCAAGAACTGAAATCACTAAAGAGCTGAACTCACCAAAGAGTGATCTCACTTAAAGAGCTGAGCTGCTTGCTAAGTTTGCCTGAAGCTGGGAGCCTGCCTGAGACACCTGCACAGGTTGTGCTTAGTGGTACTTCGCTACTCGGGACACTTGTGGCAGTCGGGGTCGGACAGACCACAAGTACTCACAGATGATTATACATGTCGGCAATCCCATCTGGAGTCAGATCCCTGTGCCCTTGCTCAGTTCCTGCTTTGCAGAATTGATTACCTTTCATTGGCTGTGAGAATCACTGTATGGACTTGGAAATATCAGTAAGTATAAAGTTATCCAGATGCAGGATCTTTATCTGCTTTTCCATACCCATTGCCTTTAATCACAGATCTTCAATGTTTCACTGCCAGATTTGCTTGGACACTCGGGAACTTCAGGAGTGTTTGTTGAATTCCTGAGGATAACCAGACAGGACTAAGGGCTGTGTCAAACACAGACTCCTACTTTTTAGAGATGCTTTTAGAAATTACCAAGAAAGACTCGGGAAGATATTTTAAAAAGTTACCAATATCTACTTTCTAATTTGAGAGCATAATGGCTGTCACACAGACACAGAGGAGGCAGCACTGCATAAAACACAGCGTTGGGATGCAATTCCAAATTTTGCTTCAAGGACAAAACATGTGGGTCATTCAGCTCCTAGGCAAGTCTTGAGATGCAAACTTCTCAACTTGGTCCCCTCCGAAGAGCTCCTCCAAAGAAATCGCAGCCTAGGGTGGGTGTCCTGCACTTCCTCACCCTGTCGCGCCAGAAAGCACAGAACATCACCATTAAGAGAATCAGGGGTAATGTGGGCACACGTCATTAATTAAAAGGCTAAAGGGAGTTAAAAATCCTTTAATGTCACACACAGTAGAAGCTGAACAAATCAAGAAAATTGCATCAAATATTTAAAGCTACTCAAATAAAAGAGAAATTCTTCAAACATTGCAGCGAGAGGGCAATCAAGTGCAGAGAGCTGAACATCTGGGAAACGAGTACAGCAGAATAATAGCTTCTAAATGAATTGTGCTACAAGATTACCAGAAAAAAGAAAAGTCACTGGTCACAAGTGAGGAGTTACCCTGGAACCACATTTTTTCCCAACAGATATCTTACCTACAGATACCCTACGATGTCTTGGAAGGTAAGAAAGCTTTCTGGCATGAGTGCGAGCCACTTCCTGCCAGATGGTCCCAGTGACTGAAATTCATGCTAAGGATATTGAATTTATGGATGCGTCAAACAGTATTATGGATGTGTCAAACAGTACAATCAATTAAAAATGGAAGTTTTGCAGGAGGTTCTTGGAATGCATTGATGAGAACTTCCTTCTCTAGGTGATAGAGGAGCCAATGAGGAGAGGTGCTGCATTGGACCTTGTTCTCAGCAACCTCTTGTTCTCATCAACAGGTTCAGATGGGATTTTCTTGGAAATTCCTCCCTGTGAGAGTGGTGAGGTTTTGGCACGGGTTGGACAGAGCTTGGAGCAAGCTGGTATAGCGGAAGGTCCATGAAAGGGAGAGGAACTGGATGATTTTTATGGTCCCTTTCAACCTAAACCATTCAATGATTTTGTGATTTACCTAGGACAATTTCTCATTTCAGCAGTTTTCTTTTGTGCTCACATCTGACACAAATATTTTGTCAGATATGTCATCCTACATATATTTTTGTTATCTTCATCATGACAACATAATTTTTTGAGGGGTGCTTTAAAGTAAAGCACTAAGTTGGGGTATACCAGCCCGTGAAACACCTGTCTTTTTTCCTTCCTATCCCTTAAGTAGGACCATATTCTGACAGTAAGGCTACAGACAGCACACAGAGTGAGAAAACAAATGGGAAAATCCCTGAGAGATTATCAGAAGTTAATGCAATTTAGAAAACTGATAGGAAGAGCAGGGACACTACTAGCAGTGAGTGACCTTGTGAACAAGAAACCAACCCAGTGAAGAAGAAAACAGTTGATATTCTAAGAAAACGTCTAAGAAATGATGTCTTAATTGTTGTAAACCGATTTTCTGTGGTGTCACTATTCCAAGCAAGCAAGGTAGTAAGGCGGTTACAAGTAATCCTTGATTTCCATCCAAGGAGCCTTCAGCTTAGGGAAATTAAAACTTCTTTAAGAAGATAGAACCATCTGTCCAAATAGAGTCTGCTACTTACAGCACAATCTGGCTCTGCAAGTACCCCTGCTACTGGAGACAAACTGTAACCAATGCCTCTAATTATGGCCAGTTCTCAGAAGAATCCATAGAAACCTTTTAAATATGGTTGTAGAAGCCCATCTAGAATCACAGCTCAAATCTTTTCTCTGAATCCAACCTGTTTGCATGTTATTCAAAATATGGACTTTTTTTTATGAATGCTTGGATCAATTAGTTCTGCCCATAATGAACATTCTTAAAATTCACCAATTCCTGGCCATGGGTAAAAACAAAACAAAGCTATTAAAAAAACCAATTCCACTGAATTTTGTCGAATTATCTGGATGTAAGGAAAAGGCAGAGTTGTCCCAAGAAGTCTGTAGCAGCCTTTTGACACACAGACTCCCTTTTCCAGCTGCTTGGGTTTCATCAAGCAGGAGGTGTTGTCTTGTTTCACAACAAAGATACCTGTTGTCAGGAGGGCCATTTCCCCTCAGTCTGTGATAGTAACACGTCTACCAGAAGCAGATGTCACTCACTTCCCTGTACAAAGATCAGAGTGTTGCCACAGACAGCTCAGCTACACCCTCCGAAGTATTTCTCCCTCTCCTGCTATTGCAATTGCACCCCCCTAGAATGTTCTGACAGGCCTGATGGTAAAAGGTAAGTCAGATGATGTTTCACACACCTGGCAAGACTGCTCCTCTTTAAGGCTGGGAAAGATGAGTTTTGTCTGCAGTCAGGTAGGACTTTTATCTGTGTTTTGTTGGGTTTTTTGTGTTGGTTTTTTATTTTTGGTTTGGTTTTTTGGTTTTTGGTTTTTTTTTTTTAATTGAGAAATCCAATTATTTTACTATGGAAAGAAACACACATATGTTTTAGACAGGATCAAGAAAGCCGTATCAAGTGTCCTTCAGCCAGGCTCAGGTTTTAGCTTTCTTCGGCACCTCAGAGACTACTTGCTTTGGCACCTCAGAGACTACTGAAGGGTAATCAACAAGCCTAACTTGTCATCTCTGGCACTCTACTAATTCTTCCAGCTAAAGCCAGAATATTAAAGCTTTCTGAGCACAGGATTTGTGGCTCAAGACATCTTTCATGCTTACATGCATTTTTCAATACACTTATCAAGAGAAAAGTTACTTTTCTCTGTAAGTATATTTTCAACTCATACTGCTTCCAAGGGAGACCAAAGAGGATAATCCATGTAAGCTGAACTGGAATTCATGCTCTCTGCCTTTAGATTCCAGCTCTAGGTTGCACCAACTAATTTTATGTTACCCAGCCCATACAAGGCAGAAAAGTGAATACTTGGGCTAATTATGCTTCAGGTGTAAGAAATCACTTGACCGTATGTCACCAGAAAGAGCAATGTTTCCAATCATGTTAAACCGTGGAGGGCCAGAAGTTGGATTTGATGATCCTTGTGGGCCCTTTCCAACTCGGGGAATTCTATGATTCTATGAACAACAAAAAGCTTTTTGTACACAAAAGCCTCCCCATCTGTCTGAGCAGGGATTACCAATAACGAGCCTGTATCCTTGGCTGTGGTCCCATAAGATTATAAATACTTTTAAAGTTTTAATCTACTATTGAAAAAAATGTGGCAGAAGGAGTAGAGGAGAAACAAACAGAACATACCTCAGCCAACCATCCCGAGGTATTGAAATGCAACTCTCAGCCCACACAAGTAGGAAATACGCAATGTTCGCAAATACTACTTGCATGAGGCTATCCTATATATCCTAACTATGTATTTAATTGAGGCAGGTACAGGTCATTTCTCTACCTGTCTTGCTACGGGGTAGGGGCAGCCTATTGGTTTTCCAAATTCCGGGGGGAAAAAAACCAACCCAATACTTAATGATCTGCTCCAAACTACGTGGTTGTAAAGTTAGGACCTCTAGGGCATACAGTACAGCTACCACAGTGTGATAAGGTGTATGCAGAAGGTCCTGATGGAGTACCAAAAAATACTTCTCCTGAGAATGAGGAAAGCCAGTAAAACAGCTCAAGGACAACAAGCTGCAGGAGCACAAAACCAGAGTGTGATGAATGGGCTAATCTGGTGCTGTGTTATGCAGACCATGCACAAGAGGAGAAACGGCTTGTGTTTAATTAGAACTGAGTAGAAGAGTCAAGAATAAAATCAAATTGTCTTAGTGAGTTAATATGGTCAACAATATGATGCCAGCATGAACTGGATGCTGGGAGGGCTAGTTTTGTGGTGCAAAGTCTTCAAAGTCACCTGTACCCAGGCAACCATGTAAGTAAAACTATACAAATCAAGACTGCCTGAGGAACAGCATTGAAAAACCCACCAAACTTGAGTATGAATACAGCAGTAATGGGATCAACTAGGAGAAAAAGTAACTGGGGATACACTGTCTAAAAGGAGTTTGGATGGAGGAAGTGATGTGCAAGCGTGGTCCAAAACCCAAACATACAAAAATAGAAAATGTGGAAGATATAAAATCAGGTATAAAATAAAATAGGGCAGAGCTCTTTTTTTTTTTTTTTTTTTTCTGGAATGTGGACACCTACAAATGGTGATGAATCCAAGTCCACAGTGATGTCTAAAAGACCCCTACTGGATAACCTCCTGGAGTTGCCATCATATCTTCATCTGAAAAGAGCTGGTGTGAGACAGTGGAGGAAGACGCGGTAGACTTGAAGTGGTTAGGGAGACAGAGTTATAACTCAGCAGAAGTTGGATGTGATTCATAATAATTGTAATGATAATTAGTATCTTTATAGTTGTGTGTGCTTCTAGCTTAGTTGTAATTTAATTGCTATATTGGTCTCTTTGCAGTGCACTGGTTAAGTTAACATCATCATAATCTCTTAATTCAGGTTATGTCTTAACCCTGGACCCTGAAGGGCAGAGCCAGGCTCATAAGTTAACCTATGGCTACCTGCTTTGGCTCACCAGCCTGAAAGACCAGCTCTATCCTTCAATCAACAGCAACAGCCTTCAACCCACCTCCAGATGGATGCTCAGCCTCCCACCCAGCTAGTCTCAGTCTTCATCCTCCCACCAAATCACACCTGCAATTCCAAAGCACTTGTAACAGAATGAAAAAATACTAATCTCGGTGTTCACAAAATTTTTGTGCTCAGCTCATGACATTTCTGCTTCTCACACTTGTACAGGAAAATTACAAGCACACTGGTGTGTTTTGATTGAAGAGATTCTGGAATTGTTTTGTGGTGTCATCCCTGAGGGAACCATGACAGCACAAACACACCTTCACTGCTGAAGTCATAATTGTGATGGGGCGACTCTCGTACTCCACTGGCCCTCCACCCTCCTCTGTGCTTTTCTTTTGCAGAACCCATTTTTGGTGTTGCCATACCACTGAATCTCCAGCTCTCTGAGACCCTTTGTACCACCCACAAATCGGTATCTCCTGAGCAGCTGTATGGGGTGCCCAAGCAAGAAAGGAGAAATACCGCTGTGCTGCAGCTGCAGAAAATGGCCTCTGAAGTGGCATGCAACCCAGTGGTGAATGTGTGTTTTGTATTCTCCAGCACTATCTGAGTTAACGGCCAAGTATCTCACAAACTGAGTGTTCTAACCGCACAGATAGGCTGATTTAAGACTTATTTTCACAGCAAATTGGTTTTGAGTCACCAGGTCAGCAGAACTATGACAAAAGGACAAGGAAAATCCTATTCCATGCCTTTTTCCTTATGTAGAACATTTTATGGCAACTCACCCCTTTCAAATGAAAGGCATTCAGTTTTGGCATCTCCTCTTCAGGGATAATAGCACAGCTATTACTTCCACATCATTTGCCCAAGTCATCACTCAGAGCATTTCAATTTTGTCTAATTCAGAGAGAGTAAAAATGTACTAAACCAAGAATATTTTCTTCCCTTTTACACTGGAAGAGATAACTCTCCAAAACACTCTGTTTCCTTCCCTCCCACATGCCTAAAAGCATCTCTTGAAAAGGCTCAATTTATATAATAATATCTGATCATCACTCTCTGAACCAAGAAAAATAACAACTAATATACAAACTGACAGTGCTGGAGCCATCTGTATCCCACAGGGTATGAAGATCAGTGATGTGCCACCACATAAAAACGGCAGCTCAGGAGATCATCTCCAAGATTAAAGCCCAATTCCAGAAGAATGCCAATCTATGTTCAGCATTGCAGCCATGGAAATCTGTTATTTCCTTGCATGCTGCTCAAAAGACCTTGCCAGCTTAGGTATGATTTTACCAGGACAGCTTCTGAAACATTATTGCTGGCTGTTTTGTACTTAACGATAGTCATTAGTCCTGTAGTTTGATATCAGTTATTCATACTAAGAATGGTTTAGAGCATGTACAGTCATTTATTTTAAAAATTGACATTTTTACTGTAATGCCAAAGGGAAGGAGAATTTAAGTCTCAGACTGCTTAGCACTCCTTCTATTAAACCCAAGTGACATTCTGTCTTGTCTCCTATATTTTTAGTAGCAGCAGCAGAATATCCTGGACTGCTGGTTAACATAAGAGGTTGGGAACTCTCTCCTACACTGCAGTCAGCCCTAAACTGAAAAGTTTGACCTAGATATGGACTTCTAAATAATTTCCTCTGAGCTGTGCTGAGTCTGCAGGCCTAACAGACCTAAAATTGCATTTCAAGCAATGTAGCAACCAAAGAAGTCCTGAACAAATATTGCCATATAAGAAAGGGCCACTCCATTGAAGTACTTTAAGTGTCACGCTGATAAAATTGACATGCTAATTCCTAGCTGGTGGGATTGTTAAACAACCTGAAAATGAAACATCAGCATATCAAATGGCCGACAAGGAGTTCTTAAGAGATTACTCAAGACTGAGCACACAGTCCTGGGTACTTCTTTTGAAGAGGAAAACCTGTTTCACGAGGAGAGACTTTAATCCACACACTCAGACATTGTTTGTATTGGTCATGAAAGTCATATTTTTTAAACCATGACCTTTAAGGGATAAGTGTGTTTTTATCAACATTAGTGGACTGAAATGAGCTTTAGTGAAGAATTTGTCCAACTGTACATATTGGTGGGTCTTCCATCCTTAATGGTTTCCACCTTCAAGCAGGCAGACACAAATGTGTGGATGCAAAGTTTCTCCTAGTGCAGAATTCTTTTTTTTCATTCTGAGTTTTGAGTGTCTGGTTTTCTGGCCTCTTGTGCACAATTGCAAATACATTAAGATTTGAAAAAGAAACAGCTTAGAGAATCCCTTCCATAAGGGAGCTTTTAAAAAGCAATTTCTTTATCAGGGAGAAATACCGCTGTCAAACATACAACAGGCAACCCTTCCTTCATCGTTCATTTTTGCGCTTGTACTATGGTCATTTTTCCTATTCCTGTTCATCGGCAAATCAGCTTGATAGATTAATTCTTTTTTGAGAGTCGGTCTTAGTCACTAGAGTCTGTTCACCAAGAACCATCTGTTCCCCAAGATCTTCCTCCCACACACCATGGCAGAATTACGCCTACAACCAGTTTCTTCTATTAGGAAAGAAACAACTGTAACAAGCTGGGTGACATAAGTCCCGAGGGTGACATGACAACACACAAACCCGTAACTTTGTTCACTATTATTATAAAGCAATATCCATTGCTCAAGGACTGACTCTGGAGGACAAGTGAACCTGTGAAACCCACTTCCTCCCACTCTCTTGCTAGAATACCAAAAGGTTAAGACCTGTGCAAGAAGTGGGAATGGGGAAAAACTGGATCATGTTGTGGCAGCCCTTCTTCCCCTCCCACATCCTGGACCCCGATTTCATGCAGTATGTTTATGTGGGAGTTAGGGGTGATACTCCTCAAATACTTTCCTCTGCCTCCAGCCTTTTCCCAATCATACAGATGTCTCCTAATCTTTCTGACTCCGACTCATCCCATCTACCTTACCTAAGTAGGTGACTGGGAGAGTTTAATCAGATTGAACTGAACCAGCTAACACATCTATTATGAAGGTATCACCTCACATCAAATCCATTACATCCGCCAAATAACAGCAATGAAGTAGGAGCCCCATCCCAAGTGCAGGACACAGACACGCAGAAGCTGGACTGTAGCCTGTGCCAGGCATTCCAAGACCAGGACCAAGTGCACCCTTTCGCTTCTGTCACTTGAATTGCCAAATTGCAGTGGAGGAGAGTACGAGTAAATGCATGCCTTGCCTTCCACATGAAAGACTCTCTCCTGAGAAGGACTGAGAAAGAGAATTGCTGGTTTCAGGTTAAAGATAGCACTTCCTCACCTTATACAACATATTCCTTCAGTCCCTAAAGTGACCTGCTGAACTGACTCCCTGGAGGTGTGCTGCCGGCCTCAGAGAAAATCTCATCTCTTTTAACAAAACACTGATCTTTTCAGAACAGAAGTGTCATTCCTTCCCACTTTGTCTTTTCACTGCTGCAACTCAGAAGTCCTGGCACCTTCCCAGTTCATGGGCTTTGCTGTGCCTTTGGAGCTGGAATCCATCTATCCTTGCCGGCACAATAAAAACTACTGAAAAGAAGGGAAAAGGACTGATGAGTTAATTAAATGCAGCTCCTGTCAGAGGATGGGAGCACAAAAGCAGTGTAGGCAGAGAAATTATCCAGGGGCACAAGAACTATCACACAGGAGCAAAGCAAAGATGTATTTGATTTGAGCCACCATCTGACAAGAGCTACACAAAATGTTTTGAAGAAAGATGTAATTCAGCAAATTACATCCATCCTGTCAAGTCTCATCGTCATTTACAGAAGGAAGGGAGTGGTTTAAGTGTTTAATTTACAACATTACCTTATATATATATATATATAAAAATATGTATTTTCAGCCATACAAATGTTGAGTACAGCTTAAAGCCTCATTTCATTGACTAAACATCATACATAATAATTTTAAAATCTAGCTATTATTTAGTAAAATACTCTCCTCGTTCAGTGCTGAATTACTTTCACTGAACGTTGCCTTTCCTGGACATTGAGCTTATCTTACTTTGGGTTTATTTATTTTTAGCACAGGTTTCTAACACCACTCTGGTTTCATGTTCTACTGATTCTGCTGATGCCAGGGATTTGAACATCTATTAGTACCTGAACAATCTGCAGACAAGCACAGAAAGCTGACTGCTTTCCTAGAGAGCACCTGCACTCCAAGGAACTCAGCGCTTCCATGGGTGCACACGAAAAGCAAACTGAAAAAGGATGGTCTCAAAATTGTATCAGTTACCAGAGAATGACACTGATTAAATGTCCCTCAACCTCCAGATTAGATATTAGGCATAAGAGAGAGAAGGGTAACAAAAGGTCTCCAGACATGTATTTTGGATTTCAAACAGGTTTTTTAATCAAATATTCCACTAATACCTATTACATAGTCTTCTTCATCAGTAAGTTCTTTATAAAGAAGAGTCACATAATTTTTCACAGGAAGAAAGAGACACATAGATTTGAAGTGACTTACCCAAGGCCACACAAGTGGAAGAAGAACCTAGCTATTTTAAAGCCCTTTAGGAGGCAATATGCCTTCCTTAACCAAGTGATTCTCTCCTGAGAGCTGCCATTTGAGGGTCAAATTAACATCAAAATTTTGGCACTAACTCAAACCCTAATCTATGCTTAAAAAAAAAAAACCAAAACAAAAACACATGTTTAGGCTTGGGAATATTATCTCTCTGTAACTGGACAATAAGAAATTTTGTGTAAGAAGGACACGATTCATTGGGATGAATAGTAGGAAACTTGGGTAACAGGCTTGTGGAAAAATATTCTCTTTTAGTTGGTTCCATGTGCCCTCCTCCGACATTTTTTATTGCTTTTCAATTCTGTGAGAGAGCACAGGCCCCCAGGGAGAAGCAAGGGAGAAGGACACAGGTGAGGCAGAGGAATGTCAGTCCCAGAAAGTACCCACCAGCCCTGGGAAAAGATGAAGTTAACTGGAGAATGGTTCTTGCCTCCCAGCAGGCTGGGAACACCACTCTTTTCAGCTCCAAGCTTACTAAGAAAAGATACAAATAACTGCTTTGCTCCCCATGCCTTTCCTACCCACCATAAACTGCTTTTGACCTCTAATCAGAGGCTAACATTTATTTGGAGTAAACTGCCCAGAGGTAGCAATCCTGATGTGTCCATGGAGTTAACATGGATAGGAAACACAGAATTTGCTGTTTGGTGATCTAGGGATTTCATCCAAACCAAAGGAAAGCAGTAAAACCTGTCCTCAGAGTGCCACTATGATATTTTTTGAAAAATCCCTTCAGCAGGATTTTTCTCCTGAGAAGCTGAGAAGCCTCAGAAAAAAAAAGTAAACAATAATTATCTGATTGCCCGGAATGTGATTTGGAGAACTGTTTACCTAGCATGTGAATTTTTTTAAATTAATGACCAATCCCAGTCCAGCTGTGTTGGGACACTGGTCAGTCACAGGTTTTTATTTTTCATTCTTGTTTTAGCCTTCTGATGTCTTCTCTCTCTTTCTTTAGTATAGTTTTAGTATATAATTTCAATTCTCATCTCTCTCCTCGTCCTGGGGACCCTCACAACACTGCAACATCAGAAGACACATCTGAGAGGGACCAAGGAATGATGTGTGACCAAAGCAGACACTGGTAAATGGAAAAAATTTATGGATAATGACTAAGTAGAAAATCAAAGTAATCTTCTTTGCAATAAACAGATGAGCACAGAGGAAACTGTATCAACTCTTGTTTGATGCAGCACAGACCACAAATCAGTGCTGGAATGGTACATGAAAAACACAGTCATAGATCTCAAAAGCACCTATTCCAGAGCTTTTCATAGAGTCCATTTTGTGCAGACGGATGGGTATCACACAATTGGATGAAGTTAAATGTATACCACCACTATAAACAGCAGCAAGGAGTGATGCCTTGATTGCTGGTGTTTGATTTTCCATGTCCACCTCAGCAAGAGGTTAATTTTTATGACAGACATAAGCAAGGCTTCAGTTTAGCCACATCTTTGGGCTTTAGCACAAAAATGTTTGGTCTTACAATAGTTGTTCAGTCATCGCCTGTTCTTATTCCAAATAAGCAATCTATCACATTCTCTAAAATCTGGATCCTCCCAGGAAAATTAACATTACATTTTATTTTGACAAAGTACATACCAGTGCATTTCTTCTGCAACTGATTCTATCCAGCACAACTTCCTTGTAATGAACACAGCCCAGCAGAGGCAGAACAGTAAAAGCTAAGGGATGTATAAAAAGAGTAGGAAAGCTATCAGCTCTCAGGAGTTCAGAGACCCAGATCCTGTTTCCCTTCTCTAGCTTCCTAAGTTAGATATGACTTCTGACAGCACTGCCAGTTACCAGCAGAGCCTGTGGCATAAAGAATGCACTACAACCTGGAGATTTTTTCCCTCTTTTAAGGTACTGAACAGGGTAAATTAAATTCCCAGCAAATTCTTAGGGAATTCTGCTTATAAGGGTCCTCCAGGCAAAGCATGAACCATTAAACCCTTGCAGTCTGAATGTCCAGCCAGGTTTCTTTTCCCCACCTTGACTGTAACATCCTTATCTGCATGCTGGCAATCTGATGGAGACAATGCTGAAAGCTTTGCCATTGCCCAGGTAAATGATGCCCATGGCTTTCCCTTCATCCACAGATTCAGTCATTTCATCCCAGGACCCGACTGGTGTAAGCTAAGTGTACCAAGCGTAAAGTCATAAAATCATGGAAGGGTTTAGGTTGGAAGTGACTTTTAAGATCAGGGATCCAGGGGCAACCATAGCTTCTCTGAACTTCCTGTGCCGGGGCCTCACTACACTAAAAGGGAAGAATTTCTTTCCAATATCCAATCTAAATCTATTCTGTTTCAGTTTGAAACCATTCCCCCTTGTCCTGACACTCCAGGCCCTTATCAACAGGCCCTATCTTTCTTGCAGGCTCCCTTCAGATACTGGAAGGCTGCAATTAGGTCACCTCTTTTCCAAATCCATGCTGACCTTCAAGTTACCTCCTTTTTCCTTCACGTACCCAGAAAGTTGTGAAGAAAATGCACACCATAATTTCCTTTTTCAGGGACAGGAGTGAAACTGCCTGATCTGCAGCTGCCTGAATTGACCCCTTGCCCCTTCTGACAAAAGGTGAAGCATTTGCCCTTTTT
The DNA here is from genome assembly GCF_035770615.1 of Melospiza melodia melodia. NCBI lineage: Eukaryota > Metazoa > Chordata > Aves > Passeriformes > Passerellidae > Melospiza > Melospiza melodia. The sequence continues at coordinate 24,242,416 of NC_086197.1, forward strand.
TTTCAGCCATTAGTGTTCTCTAGAATGTAGAAATACTGAAGGCTTCTGAAATAAATGGAATCTTCATGCTCTCTTTAGCCCCCTGGCAAAGAAACTGGCTGCAAAACATACCCACACACAGAGTTCTCGTCAAGTCAGCATCCTGGAGATGAAAGCAAGGGCAGCAGATTGGGAACTGCCCATATCCAACTGGGAGTCAAGCATCAGGGAGCCACCATGCCTCTAGGCATGGATATAGCACAGTAAGGAGCACATCAGCTTTCTGAACAGGTTATTGCCTTTCTGCAAGCAACCTCCCAAGAAGAAATCTAGCCATTAAATTGTTTTTCCCTCCTCCACCATTGAGAATTTTGTCACACTTTGTATGGAAACGCCCTTCCCAGTGCTGAAATTACCTGTGGGTGTATACTTCAGGTGCTAAATTCCTTGGGTGTGGGCACACATACAATGCTAGAAGCTGCATAGTTGTATTCACCTGTCTTCTGAAATGTGAGCTTATCACTTGAAGAATGATAAGCCCTTTTCTTACCCTCCTGCGTCCCTATTGTTGCATTCTCACAGCCTGCTTTATACCTAAACATCTTGAATAATGAGTGAGGTACTACTAAAAAAGGTTTATAGAGGTCAGACTGAGAGCTGTTACAGAAAGTATCATGAAACTTTTGAGTGGAGGTGTAATTACCCATACTTACAGTGTGTGTGTGTCTTAGCAGATTTTGATACATCTTTAATCAATAAAATATTAACATAAACTTCAGACAAGTACAGAGCTGTCTGGACACCCTAATTTTTCAAGATGCATTCACTAAAAAAATGAAAATCCAAATAACTTATTCTTGCTTCATCCAAAGGGGAAATTTTCAATGTCACAGAAAAAACTGGCCACTGACTAGAAATTTTTACTGTAATTTAACAAAAATTTAGTTGTAGTTCTGCAATTATAAAAATAAAAACTGAAGTAGTGGAAAAAGTAAATTATTACTTTGGAAGAGTATTTTGGGGTTTGGGGATTTCTTTACCCTCTTTTTAGGACCCTGGGGTTAGAGCTCTACCAAAGCAGTCAAGGTAATTCAAGAAAACCATCCACTTTGCTTGTCCTTACCCATATTTTCTTTGCCAAAAAAACATATGGGAGACATTCTTTCCCCGTCCCAACTAGGAAGGTACTGACTGTTCATTGTAAACATTTTATTATACAGATGAAGTACTCATAGTATTATATATGACTATAATCCCAGTAATGCCCAGCTTAGAGCCAGATCCAGGCTCCTGTTTTGCTGAGCTCAGCAGTAGATTGAAGGCTTGAAAACACATTTTAGTGTTTGGAAGATACAAAATCAAAACAAGAAACCCTTGTTCCTAAACTAAGCTATGAAATCCCACTTTTAGGAGGAGATGGCAACACAAGGAGACAACTTGCAGAATAGACAAGAAAGATGACAAGAAGACACAAAATAATGGAGATCAAAAGTACACACACAGTTAGTTAGTATCAAAGGTTTGTTTGGTTTTTAAACAAGCCACAAGTCAGTGCTTGTTTTTGTCATTCATATTTGCTATTTCTACTGCAGCAGTGCCCAGAAGTCCCATCCAGACATCTCACGCTCAGTCCCTGCTTTTAAATCTTGATGCAATCAGACACTGATTATCCCAAAGCTTCATGTATGAGGAGATCACTCTAATTTTTCTTTCTCATCTAAATCATATAAATAATAAGCCACAACACTTGGCAAAACTCATCCAATTCAGATTGTAATGACATAAGGCAAGTTTCTGTTAACTCTTCAGTGGCACCCACTTCAACACAATCTCCATGAATTTAGGATAAGCACAAGAATGATGCACCACTGAAGACACACCGACCTTCTTCTAAGAAACTAAGTGGAAGCTTATAGTAACGGAGCATATATAGGATCAAAAACCAGTCTAGTGATAATTTTCAACAGAGTGAATAAAGCATGCCTTGATTTTAAAAACATTTAGCTTGATTAGCAACCCTTTCCCTTCACCAACTCAAAATCAAATATAGCTGAGGCCAGAACAGCAGGCTCTGGACAACCACCTCCACAGTCCTGAGTGCAGCAGTGAATCGTACCTGTTCCCAGAATTAATAGGGTTTCCCTCTGCAGAGTCAGACCAGCTCATTTTGGGAGTCTGGCTGCGGTCAGTTTGTGCTGTTCACAGTCACACCATCATTCACATCATTTAACTACTAATGGAAGAGCTGTTTTGTTTCAAGAAGCAAAATTAATTTACAACACTAATAATACTCTCACTCCCAGCTCCCTTAAAAGAAAACAAAAGGCCTAATACACGCCCCCAGAAAATTACCAAAGCCCAATTTTCAGGCTTAGGTTCCTTGGCACAATTCAGACATTTTGATTTATGTATGCAATATTATGACACGAGTCAGAACCTCACAGTTTTTTAAAACAATCTCTCTAATATATTTGGCAGTTCTTATGGCTCTGGTAAATGTAATAAAAACAGAACAGCAGGTTGGATTTGTCAGAATAAACTGCAGTCAAGGGTGACCTCCAGACAACTTTTAAGCTGTGTGATCCTCCTGAAGATAGATTTTAGGATCAATTGTGGGACACCCAGAAGATCAAAAGCTCTCGATTTTGAGTATCAAGATGCACCCCTGTGTCACAAGCAAGAGCTCTCTCAGAGGCCCAAAGGATCAGAGTACTCCCCCACTTCTCCCCAGTATTTCAACAACTTTTGTTTATCTGTGTACTAGCCAGGGATCAGGTTTTGAAAGGGAAGTTAAAACAGAAGTTTAAAGATTCTGCCCCACTATGTTTAGGATTTCTTTTTAAACTGCTGTGTTTTGTTGACAACAAAATTTATTTCTTTCTTTTCAGGGTGTCTCACTCAATCCACTACACAGGGTCTTCTGACAAAACTGGTCCTTAGGTTTCATTATTCAGTTATGGTCTGCTGCTACAGAAGAAAAAAAATACTGGTAAAGAAGGCCAGAGTTCAATTTAGGAAAACAGAATAGCTTTCTTTAAGCAAAAAATGAAAGAAACAGCTGAGCATAGAATGGAATAAAATCAGACACAAAGGATAAAATTTAAGTTCATTTGAGTTAACTTTACATTGTATTGAATGACCAAATAGCCAATTCTGCTCTTTGGGTGCTGACTAATGGCTCCATTGCCAACCGACTGCAGAAAGAGATGAGCCTGTGTTCTAAGCTATGATTTTCAGGCCCTCAGAGGGTGTCTGAGGTCAGACGTCCTCATTCAGCCTCTGTTCCAAGCAGAGAACCCACACCCACAGATGAGCTGTGGTACATGAGCAGATCCGCTGGTGTCCACAGCGGTTCTGAAGTGCAACAGTCCAAAAAGGAATTGTGCCAACTCGCACACATCAAGAGCCAAGTCCCAGGCTCCAGCAAAATGACAAACATTGTTTAAAAACATGTTTGCTGAAGGCCTTGCTGGTGAATGGGTCACTTGGCAAAACTGTGAACACAAGGCATGCTGTGTAGCTGCCTAAAAAGCTCAGCTCTCCTGCATGCCTGAGCAAAACCAGGATCCAGGAGAAACTGGCAGCTTACAAAGGATGCCCAATATGACCTCTCTAATGATGTTGCTCCATGGCCTTGCTGCCAGCAAAAGCTGCTGGGAAATGGCTCTTATTTCTGCTACTGATGTAAAACTCTCAAGCCTGCATAGAAGAGCTTTTCTCTTCAGTGCTCTTTGCTCTTTTCCCTTCCTCTTTGAAAATGCCAAGCTGAACTCCTCCATGCCTGTCAGCACACTCCCCCACTTCCTTGACTTTTTCCTTTAGGATATGTAGACAGGAATGGTGGTGATGCTAGAAGTTTTCTCCTGGCAAGGAGACCTGGAAAGATTAAACTTTCCAGATGGAGAGATCTCCAACTGGCATAAAAGTAAATTTTGTGCATTAGAGAATCTAAAGCTTCCCTTTAGTCATATGAAAAAAAATCTAACATTAGGATGCTATTTCCATCTCACACTTGACACACAAGGCTGAGTTTAGATACAGTCACATGGGAGAAGAGGTGGATGAGAGCAGTATCAATAAAGGTGGATGGTCAGCACTACCAATAAAACAATTACTTCTTGGGGTTAGTAGCTTGCAAATCCAGAAATTGTCTAGCTTGCTTATGTTTCAAGGCTAGAATCAGACGGTACTGGTTTCCCAGATTTAGAAGTGTGATGAACTGAATTCTCATCTCAGTACCAAACACTTTTCCCTGTGTTTAAATTGCTATCATCTGAAGTTGAAATACTGGCAGGGAAATCAAACTCATACATGTAATTATCCAGAACAAAAAGAAAATCACCATAATGCCACAAAATTAAAAGGACAGCTTGTAACTACTCATGTGGGCCCATCACAGCACTTTGAAATCTGCCTTTCAGGAGATATTCAACCAAGGCTAAATGAAGTTACCAAGAGAAATTCGACTGATTCCAGGAACTGGGCCTTGGCTGCAAACCAGAAAGTACTTGGCAGAAAGGCAAATTTAAGCAATGTTACTAAGATTCTTTAAAGCTGTGACTCAACTGCAATCTTAGTTTGATAACTTCCTTATAAGAGTCCCTCTTTCTTCTGTATGATACCCTTGTACATTGAAGAAGAAATACTATGAAGTTACAGGCTGTCAGTGTCTCAAAATATCACCGCTTATGGAGCACCTAAAATGCATTTCATTTTACAGATGGCAGCAAATGCAGCTTAACCATAACCTCTACGCTGTTACTGGCAGGAGAAAATCTTATTGTTGATTTTCTTTTTAATTGCATCATTCTCAAGATACTGCATGCTCATTTGCTTCAAGAGCTGAACTTCTATTTTGTCATTTATCAGCTGATGGAATCTTCACTGCAGAATCTTCACTAACACACAAATCCCTTGGGATACCCACCACTAAATAAAACAAAAATGGCTAGCTTGAAAGACAGTCCCCCTATGCATATGTGTGCATTTGTGTCTATATAAATGTGTATGTGTTAATTGGGCTGCAGAGCACAATGCTTTTGTGCTGGCTGCATAAAAGTTTGTCCGTAACATTCCTTGGACAAAATGAGGTCTCTGACCATAAGAGTTGTCAGACAGCAGCATACTGTTAACCACAGTATCTTTACAGATTTAGCACAATAACTGAATTTAAACATGTGCATGATATTTAAACATGATATTTAAACATGTGCATGTCTCTTGTCAGATATCTTATGTGAAACTGAGAAAATTCTCCTTTGTTCTCAGCTTTTTTTAAACTTTATTGCATGAGCAGCACATGCGTTAGCATACAGTTGGCTATAGGGATTTTTCTGGAATGCTTCTATTTGAGGCTCTGTATTCTCTTCTGGAGGTGTTGCTATTTAGATCACCATCTACTTGAAATCACAAAGTGATTTTAAGGGGAAAAAACCCAGACAAACAAAAAAACCCTTCTGAAATCTGATTGATTTATCATGATGCCAGCCACAAAAAAGTTGCATGAAACCAAGAAGTAAAGAAAAAAGTGAGGAGCAGCTTTTACAGATTGCTCTGCAGGTGGTGGGTATGCGTATAGAATGACATGAAGACAGAAATCATTAACCCCTTTGCTGGTGCAGCTGAGCAAGTAGACACAGAGAAAGCTGAGGTGTACAAAATGATCTTGTTTTACCCTTCATACAAGGCACACAGACATTGCGAGGATCAAGACTGCTGAGCTGGCAGCTGCTGCCAGGCAGGTGGCCCCTGGTTGATGTTGGATTATCCTGATTCATGCTGGGTTTCTATTTCCAGGGGAAGATGAGGAAACTGATGTGTCAGGTTTTGACACCAAAACATTTTTCTTCACAGAATGATGAACACACTTGAAATGAACTGAGAAGCATTTTTGCTTTCAATTAATTACTAATTTCAGAGTAATCCACCTAATTTCTAAAGTTTCATATCATACTGTGCTCTTGTTTTTCATTTAGAATTGTATGTCATTTAAACATTCTTAATTTCTTGGCGATTTACTGCGTACCTTTGTACAACTGGAGGAAACTGAAAACTGCAGTCTATTTTAAAAGAATTGACTTTACTACTGTGAATACCTGCAGCAACAGAAGGACTGAAGACAGTTTGCAAAGCTGGAGCATTACACTGCGACCTCTCCTTGACAGCAATAAAACAGGTTTGAATTCTGTACCATCTGGCAATAAAACAGGTTTGAATTCTGTACCATCTGCTTGTGACCTGGGGACAAATGGCATCCCCAAGGCTTCCCTAGGTTTCAGAAGTATTGTTTCTTTAAATAAAACACAATGTACAACACCATTAGGTCATAATCTTTCCTAGAGCTTCCAGTACTGCAAGTTCTGCTTTTAAGGGGTCAGATCAGCAGAACCATGCTGGTAACACCACAGAACTGCATCTCTAAGTCATCAGAGACTGATGTTTCAGGGAGAGAAACATGCAGGAGTACAAGGAGAAGCTATGTAATATAAGGGGAACAGCTTCTTGCAGTCAGGGATGCCTTTGGGAAGGGTCTAGAGCACAAGTCTTAGGAGGAGTGGCTTAGAGAGCTGGGGTTGTTTAGCCTGGAAAAAAGAAGGCCCAAGGCTTCTCTCATGTCTCTCTACAACTACCTGAAAGGAGGTTTTAACAAAGTAGTGGCCAGTCTCTTCTCCCAGGTTACAAGTGATAGCATGAAAGGCAATGGTCGCGAGTTGTATCAGAGAAGGGTTAAATTGGATATCAGGAAAAATTTTTTCACCAAAGGGTTATCAAGCACTGAAACAGGCTGGGAGTGGCTGAGCCACCATTCCTGGAGGTATTTAAAAGATATGAAGATGTGATGCTTAAGAACATGGTTTAGTGGTGGACTTGGCAGTTCTGGGTTAACAGCTGGACTGACCATACGAGTTTTTTTGCCAAGATAACTGATTTGATGGCTCTATGATTCTATAACTCATTTGTTCTTCAAACACTCAAAGATAAAAAAAATATTATTTCAGTTCTGGCCTTGAACACTTCAAGGGATAGGGCATGTACAGAATCAGAGAATCGGTTAGGTTGGAAAAGATCTCTGAGATCACTGAGTCCAGCCTATGACCTAACACCACCGTGTTCCATCAACCTAAAAACTTCATAAACCCTGATCCAAGTACAAGCCGCTCTATAGCAGTTACAGCAGATTTCAGGGATGCTGTTCCAGATGGAGTGACACTGCACTGGTTTGGCATGGAGAGCCTTTACTGCTTATGGTGATGAGTGAGGGGGCAAAGTCATAGGAGTGAAAGATAAATCTCAAATGATTTGCTGAAATTTACAGGGTCTTGCTGGATATTTACTGATAAACACAGTACACTTCATGAGGAAATACTGAAGAGACAAAGGTGTGTGACAACATTGCCCATCCCAATGTGCAGCTCCAGGAAAAGCTTTGTAGGGAAGAGAAGGTCTGTCTGTAGCATGCACTTTAACTAGAAGGGTTAACTGTGGTTGGACAACAGGAAAAATCAGCAGCATTTTACTGTCACACCCAATACCCCATTTTCAGCAGCCTCATTCACAGCCTCCCTGTTTTCTCTCTGAATTATCAGAGACATTAATAAGAGCCTTTTCCACTCCCCACTTTGTCTGATCTTTCTAATTAGGAATACTGAACATATCTGAGAAAGAGCCTGGCAGCAGCAAGCAGACTTAGTTCACTGCATGCAGGGCATGGAAAATGTTCTGCTCTCCCAGGGTCAACAGGAAAGCTACAATCAGTGACTCAGCATTAGCGCAGTAACTGCTTTCCAGGGAATCCAAGACAACCCCTTCAAGCATTCCTGCCTGTTTCTGTGCACAGAGAGATCAAACAGCAAAAAATGCTCCTTGAAGCAATTCCCTACCTCCTATAAAGACATCTCTCCCATCAACTAACAATTATATAGCCCTGCCAAGTTTTGCCTCATGATTCACATCTCTGGCCACATCCAGGCAGCAGCCCATACTAAAATCTGGGGCTTTTTGTGGAACAGCTGAGCTCTGTGAAGGCAGACGTAGCATTTCATTAAGGACAGGGTAATAGCTTGATTGCCTTAGGGACTTGCCACTGGGAAATAGAACATCTCCTTTCATAAACAGACAAGGTCACCATGCTTGTTTTGGATTTGATGCTGAGATAATTGAGTATCTGTTCATTACATACTGAATATTAATGCACTAATGCACCTGCATGCAAAACTAAATTACTAAGGAAAGCAGCCTTATATTAAATTTCAATGCCTACTCAGCTACAGAATACAGTCGAAAAATTCTGACTGATGCAAAAACTATTTTCTGTATTTTACTTTCCATGTTGGATTCAGAAGTTGAAAAATTCCGAGTAACCAAATGTTGAAAAGCACAAACTAAGTTATTTTGCCTGATCATATTGTATCACCCTTTTGTAATCCACAGCTTCTCTTCTATTTAACAGGAGTCATCATCCAGCAGATTCACACGTACACACTGTGAAGAAGACAGGACACAAATGTGACACTTCAGTATTCAAACCCCTGTAGATATAATGATAAAAGCCACACAAATTTCAAAGAGATACTTGAAGAGGGATCAAAATTCTAGGCAAGTTCTTTCAAAATATTTCTAAATACTACCAAAAATCAGGAGTCCCCAGAGGACCTTTCCTGAAGAATCTAAACATTATGCAACTAATTTTAACCAATCTGCTTCACTCTGATCTTACTTCAGTCCAAATACCCATTTTATCTCTTTGCCTAGAATATTAAGAAGTTGGCAACCTGTATTTCTCTGTTCGTTTGGTTCCTGGAATACTTACTTTCTGGAGATGCAAACAAGAAAATCCAGAGGCCAACACTAGGTCAAAGCTAAATGTAAAAGGAGGAGTTACTTGCAAAGTGAATGTGTCATGGGACAGTACACAGGGTAGGATATGAAAGAAGAAATAAAGTATGTTCTCCTAAACCCAGATACAAATACTATTCTGCATTAAATCCGTAGTTTGTGGGGAAAAAGAGTAATTATTCACTAGAGTTTAGAAATTATAAAGGTACATGTAAATAACACACATAAATAAGAGAAAGGATTTTATTCTGAAGCTTCCTGTGCTTACTCCAATATATCTTATCAGAGATCGTGATCAGAAATTTCAAATGCGAATGTTGTCTGAAGATTTGGAACAAAGTTTTGCTGCATTTTTATTTGTTTTATACCTCAGGGATTTCCCAAACTGGAGCATGCAAACCGGAAGAGTAAATGAAAGGGCAGTCTCTAGATTGTGATCAACTAGAAGTCTGCAAACATGTTAAGAATAATGTTTCCTGCCCTCCTCATCTGTCATTAAATTAACATCTAGTGGAATTAACAGTTTCATTTTTAGAAAAAAAAATCTCCAAGGGTGTCAACATTTGTACATGACAAACACCTTTGAGGAATAGGGTTTCTGCCTTATGCAAGGATTTTTGAGTAATTTTAAAATGATCAGCATCAGAAAGACAATTTCTTCCTTAAGAGGACCTGGATGACTTGTGTAAGTTTTTTTTCTTCCCAAGGCTGCAGCAGCCTAACTTAGAGCTCTGCCTTCTCCTTTTCTTCATTTGAAACACATTGGAGCAGGCTGCCAAAGGTTCAAGCAGAGGTTATCATGTCCTGTTTGCTCTTGGCAAGTCTTAAAACTGTTGAAACATCCTAGGAAGAAAAATGGGTACATCTAATACAGCTACAACAATAAAACAGCTACTAGGGAACCCCACCCAGAGCTAATAATACCTCCAAGTTGTGCTGCTCAACTGAAAAGATAAGCCAGCAGCATTTATACATAAAATGCAAACAGAACTTACAGAAGTCTTGATAAATACCTAGGTTTATCATTTCCTCAAGTGTTTTAAAACACAAAAGGGAAAACCACACCACACTTGGGATTGTTTCACATTATCCACTGTGATGAAAGCTGGGGGTGGACTTGGCAATGTGAGGTTAAGGGTTGGACTTAAAGACCTTGAGGATCTTTTCCAACCTAAATCATCCTATGATAGACTAGCAAAAAGCAACTAATGTGACTGTTTCCTTTTATACTACTCACAAATTTTCCTGAATATGAAAACAATCCACCCTCTGTTAAAAATACAACAAAACCAAACTAACTCTGTTCTTCGACATATGTAAGATTTTCCTAGCTTAATGCCTCAAAACATTAGAAGGAAAAAAATATGTTTTCTGCCAGACCTACTTGTCTCAAAGTCACCTATTTTACCTCTAACTTCTGCAGAAGGAGAAGGATTCTTCAAGTCACGTCTTGCTCAAACTTTTAGACCAATACTCCATGAAGATATGTTGACAATTCTCAGGTTAATTCCTAGTAATTCCTTGCCTGCTAGGGCCAGATCTGTCCCTTCCTCTCATTTCACATCAGCTATGTACAAATTCTCACTAGCATTAGGCATGAGCTTGAACTCTGACATTTATCATAGCTGGAGGAGTCTGAGCAAGTTCACAACCTCACCACTGGCTTAAGATCCAGAGGATCTTGAGAGCCTCAGGCCAAGTCAGTGTCTCCTTACAAATGTTTACATTTAATACAGCAAAGGGCTTTGACACTCTTCTTGTCACTATAGATTTTTTCACTGGGATGGCAAACTAAACAGGATCAAGACACACAGGTGGAGGTCATGCAAAACAGGAAGTAAAAAGATTACATCATTACAGTGTAAAATGCTGTGGCACCCATCAAAATCAGACATATACAGGTTTGTTCATGTACAATTCTTTTTGTGGTTTGTTTTAGATACAGGGAAAATACACAGCTGTTACAGCAGATGTCAGCATTTTGCTCCTCATGAACTAAGTAAAACAGAAGCCCTTTACTTCACACAGCTAAATAGATTTCAGATTAGATTCCAGAATAAACCATATGAACTTACCTTACATTTCAACATGTTGGCCACTCTCTCATGCATTGACTGTCCAGCCTTCGGCCTGACAAGAATATAAACTGCTTTCACTTCAGGGCTGGAGCGCAAAAGTTTTTCCACCAGTACTTTGCCCATGAAACCTGTAGCTCCTGTGATAAGTACAGTCTTCCCATTGTAATAAGCTGAGACTGAAGACATGGTGCTTTCTTGTTCTCTCCCTTCCTGCAGCAGGTACCTGAGAAAATGCAGAAATAAAGCTTTAAAGGCTTTTGGGATAACCTTTTTAGTCAACTAGGTAAACTCAAATTGGTTCAGTCAATGGCAATTTTAAAAATGATTTTTTAAAAAAAGGCTTTATTATGAAAATAAGCTACAAAAATCAGAGAAGCTTAAAAAAATCAAGCTCAGCCTTATCCACTATGTGACACCACAGCTGCACACAGAGGTCAAACACAGCTCGTGCTGTCCAAGGCTCCCAGCAGGAGATGCTCACTGCAGTGCTGAAGACTGTTTATCTGCTACTGAGAAGTGGCAGCCATGAAGATATGCCGCTATTCCTACAAGACAAAGGAGAAAGGAATTTCCTCACAAACCCTGCTGTGTTTTCCACTTCAATCCCACTGTGCCTACGGTGTTCCTTGTCAGCCATCACTCATCAACATGCTCAGACTTTTCCTGCTGCCTTGGCTTGGAATAACACCATGAAGAAAGCCCTTCTTCACAAAAGACAGTGTAGTGACACTGCTCTGCACAACTGCAATACCATGCGCAGGTTACAACCCTTCACAAGCTGTTATGGCCAGAATTCATCCCAGTTCACTCTAAGGAATGTAGACATGATAGGCTTCCCTTTGGAGATTCACTGACATGGACTAGGTTCCCACATGATGTGTCCCAGTTAAATATTTTAATTAGATGCAATAGTTTCAGGCCTGAATGTTCCCAGTCACCCAGATTCAAACTCTTTAAGTTGATTAAATGCAAACAAAGCTGGACTGAATCCTCTTAGAAAAGCCCTTCTTCCCCTATTAGCCTAACAGAAGCAAAACAACCATCTTTGAAGTGGGGCAGACCACAGCAAGCACAAAACACACACTGCAAGGAAAGGGCTCATGAAAAATACCAGTAAATGTTTTGAAAAAGCCTACTAAATTTGAAACAAAAAGAAACAAGAATTGTGGAATGCTGCCAATCACGTAATCAAGAACCAGAACAATGATCTTCAAGGATCCCAGAAAAACTCCTCCAGCAGAAACTTCAGAGACACAAACTAGGGAGTCAAGCCTAACAAAATACTACTTTTCTTTCCCAGTGCTGTCTGGGACCACAGCACTCAGCATCGAACAAATGAAAATCCCCAAATTTCTTTATCCATGACAAAACATCAGGTGTAGAATCCAGTTTAGAAAGTGGGTCAAGCAGAATAACCTCTCAGGGACACTATTTTACAAACTAATAGCTGCGGGTATTCTGGCTCAGTGAATTTGGTTATTAGCCTACTTTCAGATGTGGTCAAGATTGTAACTTAGATGACTACAGAAGGCTCATCTACGCCTATTAAAAACCTGTTCTTATTGAAGAGCTGGTCACTTGGGAAGTTAAATCAACAGCTTTAAACTACTGGATAATTAACTTATTTATAACAAAATGTCATGTCTCATTCCAATTCAGAAAAACTGACTCATACTGGAAGACAGGAACTTGCAGAGCCAGGGAGCATGTGAAAAGTGTGTACGGCCAGAAGAAGGTTGTAGTTTAGCCAGATGAAGGCAAAAGATCTCAGAAACCTGGCATGACACATGTCCTCCAATGTAGAAAAATGAAGGAAGAAGAAGTCCTTAGTCACTAGAGGCCATACCAATCCCAGTGAACAACAGGAAACAAAAAGATTAAATATAAGGACCACTTGCAGCCACTGGATGGATACTTGCTTTGAATTTGTATCCAGAGGATCATATCTGCACAAACAATGGTACAATTACAGAGTACTTAACACCACAAACTTGGAGATTACCAGAGGAATTACTCTCCTTCCCACACTTCAGAAGTAGAGAGCATTTCCAACCTGCATCACTAAGTACTACTGCTTTGCCTTAAGAGTTGTAGACTACTGCACAAAATAACTGTGAAAGGCTTCCACGTGCAGATATCAATTTATTATGTTGTTTCATTTGGATTCCCTGTTTCAGTTATCTAAAAAAGGCTTCATTTGTTGTGGCCAGATGTTCAATGCCTGCTAGAATAGTAAAGTAAATAAATCACACTACTTTGAAATGTCCCTGTAATTAACCATGCAGCCATGTTTCACTAAGCATTTCTGACAAGGACTACATGCACAAAACTGACAGTTCTTCTCCATCTAGTCTGAGACCATTTTGAGTGTCTGAGTCCAAAAAAACCCAAAAATTTAATCTCCCAAGCCATTCTTGTATGATGAAAATGGAAGTACCAAACATAGCCACTGAAAAAACAAACTTTCAAATCAACAAACTTTGATTACTGGCTTATCCTCCTAGGGTTAAAAGACAATGGAAGAAAAATCCCATCCTTTCTATTTTCCATAATAAAGCAGTCCAAGTTAGGCAGCCTAGAGTTAGCAGGGCAAATTTCAGAGTTGGATCCAGTTACTCAGCCTCATCCATAATAAAAAGCCATGAAGAATGAGATGGTGTTTGCCTGTTATGGGAGCAGATTCATGTTTCTTTGCAGTACATTTATTTTTCTATTTCCTAAGTGAGCTTCAGAAGAAATTATGAAAATCTTGTACCCATCTGATGCATATTAATTATCAGGAAAGAAAATATGTGGATTTTTCTAATGCACACAAACAAATTCATGTTTTAAGATCATGACACCGAAGCTAGAATGCTGCAATTTGGTATGTTCAGACAGATCCCCGAATCTCCACTGGTCAAGCAAATTTAAAGAGGCTTTTATTACATTCCAGGTTCAAAGGCAGATACCAGTTTATATTCAGGATTGCTAAGATATTTTCCTTTCAACTTAATCTTGAATTTTTTATTTTGTACAACTATTTTGCATTTTTAAATATTTTTAAGAGTGTGATTGATTGTTTTCTGCTTTTATTAATGTTGCTTGGCCTTTGCAAAAAAAGTACTGAAAAATAGATGGAGATTTTAAGGAACCAGAAGATTTCTGAGGTCAAAGGGTATGACCCAAGTAATGCCTGCTAACCTGACCCTTTGGAGGTCTACTTCAAACCAGGGAGAACTACATGCATGCCTTTTTGGCTTTTTACACTCAAATTGTTTTGTGCAGAAGGTTATACTTGGCCTTTCATGTTAGGGAATAAATAGCCAATACTAAGTACTGATGATTTTCCAGTCAATTAAACTACAAGGCATGAACTTACTGGTAGAACTACTTGAACTATGGTCAGAAGTTGCAGAGACACGACCCTTAGTGAGGTAAAGAAGGATACAGACTATTTCATAGGCTGAGGTTCCTGGCTCTTCCAAACCTGGAGGTGAGAAAGGCACTGAACTGTGGAGGAAAGCTCATGCAAGAGCTTCCTGAAGTCTAGTTCAAGTGAGTATATAAAGGTAACTCAGATGCTTTAGGCACTAATTGGAGCAGGAAAGTAATCTCTGATGCCACCTGAATTACTGAGCGCAGCATCTTTGCAGCAGCACAAATCTCTCTGATGCTGACTCATCTCCAGAGCAGGAAAAACCCACAAGCCAGGAATCCCACTGAGCACCTCTGCAGACAGAAGTACACAAGCTGTTCTGAGGGTACTGCTGCCTCTCCCAGTCCCCAGTCTCCTCTGGATCAAACAGAAAGGACGAGCTACAGTGCTTTGTTACAAACAAAGCCACGATCTTGTGCCAAAGGACAAGCAAAAGGAAAGGTGAGAATCCTAATCCTACCAGCCTAATAGTTCCCTCCTGCAAAAGACAACCCTCATATCCTCAGCTGAATAGCACAGGAGAACTTCCCCCACCAAGAGCAGGCACAACTGAGCTGATATTTAATAAAACAACTGCTCTACGTTCTCATCTGTCATGTATTTTGGTGATGCCAAATCTGCATCCAGATTGCAATGGTGTGATGCAGAGTCAGCTGCTACCAGACCCAGAAGGGTGGGAAGGGAAATGTGGACCTGAACCTCACTGAATTCTGCCACTGCCACTGCCCATGGCAGCCCCATGGCTGCAGGGGGTCACGGAGGGACAGCAAAAGGGAGGATGAGCAATGGAGGTGGACTGGAAGAAGTAATATTTCAGCATGGTTTGGATCACTGCCCTGTGCAAACAGGACAGCAGCCATTTCAGAAGCTTATCTGTTGAGATATTTTTTTCTTTTCAACTCAACTGCATAAAATTAAAAAAATATTAGTTTTGTGCAAGAGCAAAGGATCATATGCCTACAAATGTACATCCAGGTTCAAAAATGGTCTCTCTGACATCTCCTTGTACTTAGGCTAGTTCTGATGAGCTTTTTCTTGCACAATTTTATGCAGGGATGTAATTTCCATAAAGAAGAGGATCAGCTTCTTCAGACGAGTCTTTCAGACATGATATTCAATGTAATGAACCGGCTTCAACCAAAATTACAAGCAATGATTTTGGATTTAACCTTCAGGCTAAATGAAGGTTAAATGACAAGCAATAGGTTTTGGAAAAAAGCTATAGTCAGCAAGAGTCCTTTAAGACGAAATAATTTTTGGCCACTTTCTGAAAATAAATTTTTCATCTTGGGTGAAAATAGCCAATCATACATAAGACAGTTTTCTTTAATCAGGATTCTAGAAGAGTAATGATCAACCTGGAAGATACAAAGAAAGAAAAATTCCTGTTCCTTCAGAGAATTTGTATACCTGAGGTCAGAAAGAGCAATGTAAAGTGGTCACAGACTATTTCTGTCTCATCAATTTACTTCCTCAGTCTATTAATTATTTTATGAGTTTTAAATGGACTGAACACTGGGGATTATGAACAATACATCTTCATAAAATTATTTTCTCTTCTACATTTTGTCCCAGGATGTATTACAGAGACTCTCCAAAGTAGGCAAGTAATTATAATACATAAAAGTAATTATTTCCAATACGTGTTTTTTGCCTGAAAGCATCTATTGCTTGTTTAATCATCATAAAATAAATACACACCATGCACGCTAGAAATAGCTGAAATAGTGACTTGTTTTGCATCATACTGACTTAACTCCTGGCTCCTCAGTAACAGCAGGAGAAGGTCACTCTGCTCCTTTAATTTCCTTTTCTGGGCCAAACTCACAACCAGAGAAGTTCCAGTGCAATGCCCAATGTTTCAACAAGGATTAATGTGAATTAACTTAGATTTGAGCCTTTGGATTTAAAATATTTCCTGCATTTTCAGTAAGAAGCAACAGCGAATCAGAGCAGAAAATGGCTGTAGTTCAACACTGCACACCCTTTGAGACAACAGTGTTGCTGACACAAACAAGCAGAAAGTACCAGCAAGGAGGCACGGAAGTTACATAATGCATTTCCAAAGGTCTTCAGGCATAGAAAGATTTGTGTAGCCTATGAAGTCAGGGAGATTTTACTGGTGACAAAAAATGAAGCAAAGAGGATGATAAAATGGCCTTTCTACAGAAAAATTAACAGTTCCTTCCGGTTTGTTGAATTTCCACAGTTATTTAATGTAACCTAACAACAACAATAAAGAAAAAACTCCTCTCATTTAGCTACAGAATTAAAAGGAAGGTCATAATCCACCCTTTGTGCAGGCACTATAGAAGTTAATGTAGCATAAAGAAATAAAACCCTGCAATTCAAAGATGGGCACATTTACAGCCAGACTGAACTCCTGATGATGATCCTCTTTGCAAAAGAGATTTTTCTTCAAGCAATTTACACCAATTATAAATGTTGTTGTTAGAAGCCTGAAGGTTAAATCACTTTTCTCCAGCTAATACATTTTAAGTAATTTTTTGTTTGCCAACAGTAGCAATTCAAATCCATAACAGCATCCCCAAGTAGCAACATGCAAGGAGAAACTCATTGCTCCCAGAAACCCTTCATGCCTTGAAAAACCACACCAGTTTCACAATCCATTTTAATTTATAGCAGTTAAATCTAAAGAGACACAGAAATGTGACAGCATAATTAAGAGCTGAAGACAACAAGCAGCGTGCACAGCTGGATCCTGCAAAATGCTGAATGCTACATGACAGGCAGACAGACAGGGAAACCTCTGGGAATTGTGGCTGCTGGGTCAAAGACCAGCCACCAGGACAGATGTGGGCAAAAGCTGAAACTTCCAGCTTAAGCATTACCTACACAGCTTCACAGATGTTCTGTTCTGACCCTCCCAAGTAGTAGAAAGTGTTTGACAACCATGAAGAAATAGAGAAAAAAATGAAGAAAACAGAAAGGCCACTGATGGAACACAATGCAGGAGGAGCCTCCTGATTTTTTAGTGAAACCTGTTTAGTCTCACTATGTTTTTTCTCCAAAATTAAGGAAAAAGGCCTGCAAACATTTTAGAGCTGAGACAAGGCAATGGTGTTGAGGACATACCTACACATGTCAAGTAGGATTTTAAAGAACAAATATTTTTCAGTAGCCCCAATATCAATGTATTCTGCCTCAATCCTATTTAATTATCCACCTGGTAAGAACAGTAGCTACCAGAGACTTCAAAGGCACAGCTTCTGCAGGCTCCTTTCTGCATCACATCCAGCATATGTACCCACTTCCCCCCCCCTTTTTTTTTCTGAAGCTAGTTGTTGCAAAGCCATTGAGTAGGTTATAGGATCAAAGCATAGATCAGAACTAGAAGGGGATTTTGCTTTGCCTCAGCATAATTAAAGGCAGACGTCCTACACCAGAGCTTTTCTGCAGGCAATCCTTTCCCTTATCATTTCCCCAATTCACACTTCACAGCCATATTCTTCTTGCTATTTCTCCTGGGATCTCTACAACCAGCAGTCCTGTCCCAAAACCCTAGATCAAAACCCCTGCCATACCCACTGCACACCAATCACTCTGCACCCCAGTACTGCACAAGGGAGGTCTCAGTGAGGTCGGGAGTTAAGTCTGTGTGATAACAGGCTTGTGTGGCAAATTAATTTTATTTTAGACATCTCCATTGATAACTTCTTATTAGCATGCAGCAGCTAACATATTAACAAAGATTTTCTGTCCTTTTCCACTATTCGTCTTTGTCCCCCATCAAAAATAATGGCACCAGCATTTATGACATTTGTGATTTTTTTTCCTCTGAAATTATTATCAAGCACTGCAATAGGTTTTCCGGGGAAGTGGTAGAGTCACCAACCCTGGAGGTATTTAAAGATGTGTAGATGTGGCACTTGGGGACAAAGTTAAGTGGTGGACTTGCCAGTGTTAGAAGCATAGAATCACAGAATGGCTTGGGTTGGAAGGGAACTTACAGACTATATCATTCCAACCCTCTGCCATGGGCAGGGACACCTTCCATTATCACAGGTTGTTCAGAGCTCCATCCAAGCTGGCCTTGGACACTTCCAGGGATGGGGCAGCCACAGCTTTTCTGGCCAACCTGTGCCAGGACCTCAACCACCCTCATAAGGAACAATTTCTTGCTAATATCCCATCTAAACCTACTCTCTGTCAGCCTAAGGCCATTTCCCCTTGTCACAATCTACCCACATGAAAAGTCCCCCTCCAGGCTTCTTATAGGCTCCCTTGATGTACTGAAAAGCAGCTTTAAAGTCTCTCCAGAGCCTTCTCTTCTCCTGAGAGAGAAGGCTGAACCATCACAATTCTCTCAGCCTTTCCTCACAGCAGAGCTGTTCTATCCCTCTGATCATCTTGGTACCAGTTCTGTACTGGCTACAGCAGCTCCCTGTCCTTTGCTAGACCCAGGGCTGGAGGCAGCTCTGCAAGGGGGAGTCTCATCTGAGCAGGGCAGAGGGACAGAATCCCCCTTCCCTTCCCCTGCTGCCCACACTGGGGGCTCAGTCCAGCACACAGGTGGGGTCACTGCCCACTTGCACACTGCAGAGACACATGGAGCTCTGCAGCCACCAATACCCTCCAGTCTCTCTCTCCAGTGATCTTTAAGGTCTTTTTCAACCTAAACGATTCTGTGGCTGACGCAATTTAAGAACACACACATACAATTTGAGGGTGACCAGTGGCTGAGGTGTTTTGGTGTTTTTTTTTGTCAAGCCCCATTTTTGTAAAAGTCCAACTAGCACAGCTGCTCTGAAGGACAGCAGCTGCAGGATTGCTACCTCCTCAGCAATTTCCACATTCCAACACTCATGGAAAACTATCCCATAATGGCTCCAAAAAGGACTGGGTGCTTAAAAACGCCTGCATTTCTGTAACAAATGAAATGCAGTGGTGATTGACAGCAACAGTGCAAATACTTATGTGATTACAGCAACCACGTTCTTCACAAATGCACTGTCATGACATAAAGAACAGTCTTCACTCAAGATTTAGAGTCAACAGCAATACTGATACAAGTAAACCAATATCACTGATCATTATCTAGTAAGTAAATTCATGCTATGGAATGATGGAGAGACTGGCTTCCTAAGACTTTTTCTACTCACTCCATCCAGCACTCCTGTCAGGTAAATATCCAAGCACAATGCTCCAAAGTCTTAATGAAATAAACTGAAATGGAATTTCTATGCTTTCGTAAGAAAACCTAAAAAAAATCCCTTCCGAAACCAACAAAAGAAGAAACTGAGGACAATGTATAGGAACGTGGCCAAAATGATGACCCTCCTAATGACCATGCATTTAAAAACAATTATCTAAGACATAACCTTTCAATTTTTACAACTTTTTTCCACAGCTATGTCCAGTGGAAGATGTAAATAGAAAAGGCAAGTTGCTTTGTACTCCAGTGCAGATCTATCACTATAAATGTGTATTTTTGTTTGTATTAAGCTTCAAAACAAATGCAAAATAATCGATAATTGGCTGAATAATACAAGCTGAATGAAAGCAAGACACCTGCAGGTGACTGCACTAAGAAGTCCTGTAACAGCAAGCTAAAATGACATTTCACACCTCAGATCTCAGACTAACAGAATGGAAAAATTCTGCTGTGTTCAGACACAGATTTAAACTTAACTAAGTAACTGCAATTATTTTTATTTCCAATAGGAAGCCAAGCTCAGCAGTCTGAGTAGTTTTATATTGGGGCTTCATTAAGAAGTACAGTCTAGAACCCTACTCTTGTCTTAGAGCTGAAAGACAAAAATGCTTGAAATATTTCCCACTAAGAAGAGTCTTAAAAGGATGACCAGATGCATGTGAGAACCTATACTATTAATTTCATACCAAAGCATATATATAGACATATACTTTCAAACCCAAAGTTTTAACATACCTGCATGTTGGGTTCCTTTTAATTGACCTGAAAAAGTACATTATCAATGGAAAGAGCACAGCTTTTCCTTTTCCCTCATCATTGACTCAAACCTTAGGCTAAATACGAACAAAAAGCATTCATTTTTTTTGTTTTCCCCACATTTCTCTATCTTTCAGTCTTTGAGGATTTGATGGCACCTGGCAAAGTTGTTCTGTCCAGAGCAGGACTGAACCCTTCAGGAATGGGGAAGAAGTGTGACCATAGCCTATTTAATTCTAGGAAGTCCATAGGGAATTCTACACTGGTAATATTGCACACTGCTAGCTGGCTTATTCTACAGCAAGCTGGGAAATCAGCACGTGTGACCAGCTCTCCAGTAATTCCCTGTATCTCCTGTTTTGTTGAAGACAATTCTGGCACTACTAGAATCAGAACCACAATACACTGACAGATTTGCTGTTGGAGACCCTGGCACTAGAATAACGAGGCAGCACAAAGTGCAGAGACTAGGGCAGCTCTAGTAGCAGACCTGAGGCAGGTCCAACCTTGTTATTGCTTTGTAAAGACTCTCACTGTGCAGATAAGATGGACTGACAAACACCTCATTCCTCCTTTGGAAAAGCAAAAAATCACAGTGAGGAGAATCTAGGAAGCTGCTTCCTCCTACAAGGATTCAGAGTTGGAGTGTTGGGAAGGGGCAATGGAGACACCAGTACGGGGCTTGTGGGCTTCTGGAGAGAGACTACGAAAAAGACAGCAGCAAAAAAATTGGACTTTATATGTATAATGTAGAAGAATTAAAAAGTGTACAAGTTAAGATATGAGCCAGTGAGATACAAGGCACTTTATCATATTTCTGCCTCCCATTACACCTCATCATTCTGAGTAGACTTTTCCCACTGCTTTGTCTGACTGTCCCTGTCTGGATGCGCTCCCAAACTCTTTAATCCTTGATCTAGTACTTCTAGCAAGAGAACCACAGAGTTACACGCACAGATGATCCCTGCTGCTCCTCCTGAGGATGTGGGATAGCTCAGGGCCAGGGAATGAAAGCTTAAGAGATGACATGTCCAGCGAGACTACTGATTTCACCTCAGCTCCTTTCAACAGCAAACATTATCCTAAGAGTTTGCAAGTTTTGTTTTTCATTGGGCTCTCAAGCACAGCATGC
Source organism: Melospiza melodia melodia (assembly GCF_035770615.1). Lineage (NCBI taxonomy): Eukaryota > Metazoa > Chordata > Aves > Passeriformes > Passerellidae > Melospiza > Melospiza melodia. The sequence continues at coordinate 24,263,790 of NC_086197.1, forward strand.
AGACCTTCTTCGCTGGAAACTCTGACAGGGAATACAGAAGCATCCCAACTAAGCCAGAACCTTCAGTGGTCATATCAAAGCAAGCCAGGTATTAATGGAAAGCTCCAAGGTAGCTGTTAGGATTTCCAGAGCAAAGCACTCTTTGATGAAAGTGGAAAACTGAAGGAAACCCACTGAGCATGGACAGGATGAACATGTCTTGGATGCTGTGATTGCGAAATGTACCTTTGAAAAAGAGAAGAAGAAGGAGGAGGAGGAGGAGGAGGAGGAGGAGAAGGAAGAGGAGGAAACGGAGGAAGAGGAGGAAGAGGAGGAAGAGGGAAAGGAAAAGGAAAAGAAGGAAAAAGGAAAAAGGAAAAAGGAAAAAGGAAAAAGGAAAGAAACCAGCAAAGAGGAGAGTTTGCAGGACTCTGTGATTAGTATCTGAGTCAAGGTGTTTGGGAAGAACTTTCCATTCAGCTTCTACCAGGAGGCACCTCACAGTGAACTGGGAGTGCCAATCCAAGAGATCTTCTCACCGGGCTACACCCAGAATTACCCACACCCTCTTCAAACTTCAAGTAGTTCTGAGATCTCTAAACACACAATGCCAAACTACTCCTGGGAGTGGCAATCTGCAATATGGATGTATGTAAAAGGAGTTCTTCCAGAACATAATTTCCTCAACACCAAAACCAATAGATGAATGAAATGAAAAACCACCTATAAGAGTCTCTTCACATGCTTTGGAAAATTCACCTTTTTCATGGAATTTGCCAACTGGCCTGCTGTGGATAGCTGGCAACACAGTCTGCTAGCACGGGTGCTGATCAAAGCAGGCTTTGGTCAAGCAAGACATAGTTCACTAGGAAATGGACTCAGAGCCTCTCATTTCTTGGCATCTGACAGCCACTGCCACAATATTTTATGACAGATTTTAAAAAATTTTGACAGATTCTAAAGAAGGTATCAACAAAACACAGAAACCATGGTGTTACTTGCAATTATAAATGTTTTAACACTTCTTTTTCTAACCATCAGCTCTTCCCTTATTTAAAACTCAGCTAGGAGTATGCAGAACTCATTCTACTGAGAACATTTTCATCAAATCTTTCACCAGTAAGACAGCAATGTTTATCCCTCTCTCCTGATGCTAAAAATGCCTTTTTAAATGCAGTACTGTATTTGTGCAATTCTTGTTTTATACACCTTAATTAACGATGTCTCCAATACCCCAGAGAAACAATGTAAACAGGTATTTTATAAATACCCCAGAGAAACAATGTAAACATGTATTTTATTACAACCTTTATCAGAAACATAGCCATTTAAGGGGCTGGTAATGAATTAATTATGCAAAGCCAAACAAACATCTTCCTGGTGTTTTGGAAAGTTATGTTTAATTCCTTGAGATTGTTTAGGTGACATTACAACAGGGATCAGAATCAACATCCATTTCACAAGCCAAAGAGCACAACAGCAAGAAAGACCATATATACTGCAAGATACATTGATTTCATCAAAGTTGTTGTTACAGTATACAATTTCATCATTATTGACCACATACGTTAATTTTAAGAACTATTTTGTTGTTGTTGTTTTGATTTTTGGTGGGTTCTGGTTTGCTGCAAGTTTGGGGTTTTTTTGTTGTTTTTTTTTTTTTTAGCCATGCAATTACTCCTCTCACTCAAGAGCAAAAAGACAAAACTGTGGATTCAGGAGGGAAATTATAACTATAGGTGGAAGAAGCCAAACTAGAACACCATAATTATATCCTTCCAAATTAGATTTTCTCACGAACTGCAACGAAAACATACCTCTAAAATCTCCTTGGTTTCTGTGGAAAACAGGCAACACAGCCTGCAGATTTTTCTGCCCTAAGTTCTCCAAGAAACATAAACATTTACTCTTCAGATAAAGGGAAAAGAGCAGAAGGAAGAAACTAAAGAGAATTCCCTGGAGTTAGTGAAAGCTGCATTAAGGAAGTTTTCCTCTTCACATCAGCAGCTCTGAATAATGAGGCAGCAGAGAGCTTTGCAGCACTGGAAGCCTTTGAAACACTCTTCTCCAGAAAGAAGAGACAATAAAATGTCTCTTGCCTGGCACACACTGGCACAGTAAATGCCTCTTGCCTGGCACGCACTGGCACAGTAAAAACTTTTCCTCCTTTTGCACATAAAGGGACCAATTCTTTTCTCCTCTTCTTCTCCAATATTTAGAAGACAAGCTGATGAGAGATGACAATGCACATTTACAGAAGTTCAAAAAAAACCAGCACTGAATAAAACATAAGTGCAGCATCAGAAAAGGATGGTCAGACTGTACCAATGTCAGCTAATACATTCCCTGTGCACTGAAATTCAAGCAGGGAATCAAAAGAAGAAAATCAACAATGATGTGGTTCTAAACATTTGAGAAAAGTCTGAATTACATTTAAAGTACTTGAATAATCCTATTGTAATCAGTGCAAGATTCAAGGTAGTGTACAGGTTTGCCTTAATAACAAACTTCCTTCTCACCCTTAAGAAGCTCTACATTCAAAATGTCCATGTTCTTATTAGGAATAAAGTTTTAAAATTACTTTTTAATATATTTTACAACATCTTAGTTATCTGATAAAGAAAAATATCCACAAAGTTTGCTGCTGGCTCCCCCACCCTTCAATCTCATCCTAGCCTGGTCTATGAAATAAAGACTAAATAAAATAAATAAATCTTCCTAGAGAATCCCACATGGTCCTAGTAAAGCTGACTCAGTTTAAATTTTGAAATAATTTTTAACTTGAAAATGAAGTATGCACACTGACTTCAGAGGCCTCGGGAAGCCAAATCCCATGGAATAATGCAATGTCAATCCCTGCAGCCTATCTGGTGGTAGTGCCTCTGGAGGGACTAGTATGTGCATGCCCTGAAAACTCATGGGACCACACAAAGCTGGTATATTAGCATAACTTCATGGACAACAGAGAGGTACCAAAATACACCTCCTGATTATTCCCTTTTTTAAGCCCTTTCCATTCTCGCAGGGACAGAAAATTACTTTGTGTTACAGTGAAGGTACTTAGGACCCACCTAAAGGGAACAATTTATCCGTATCATTTGAGAAAAAATAACTCACTACTCAATTTTTCTAAGTAATTTTTTATTTTTCCAAGAAATTATGCTCTCTTTAACTTTTGTATACCTCATGATCTTGGAGACAAAGCCCACAGTCTGAAGACAGAAATATCAAGCAAATAGTACTAGTTCTGAAGCACTAGCTCCATCACAAGAAGACGTGCAAAGCAGACATATTCTATTTTAAACCTCTCTGTTCTGTGTATTTTAAACTTTGATATTCAGAACAAGCCACACCTCCCTCTCTTAATTAATTTGTGCCAAACAAAATACAAAAGATCTGCATCTTAAGCAAGGTCTCTTGGCTCCCTGGGCATCTGCAATCACAGGATCAGTTGATCCTCAGCCCAAACTCCAGAAATGCTGTAAAAATAAACATTAGGTGACCTGGTGTAGCAACTTATACTTTTATAAATCCCTGCTTCTCTGAACAGCAGCCAAAAGGCTCGTGCTGGTGTCACCAACTGAATTATTGTCTGCATTCTCCAAGCCTTGTGACATTTGTTGGCTATCCCTCATCTTGGATTTCTTCCTGCTGATCTTGGGTCCAGATAAGAGTCTTATTAGGAAGGACTGACATGAGGTACACACAGATTGCCAGGTTGGAAAGTTGCTGCCAAAATACTCAGTTGGGCAAGGATGTAAAAAGTAGCATGCAACCCCACTAGGCTTGCCACAAGAAAGAACAAGTTTCTTATTAACAGCCAAAAAATACACTGACCTTGACAGAGTAGTCTTCAAGGCAGGATTAGCGGTGCAATACAGAGACATTAACTAAAATCTGCACACAGATTAGGGCTCTCACTCAACTACATCTCTTAGGAAAGTAGTAGGTGTTAGTATATTGTAGCAACAATATTTTTTCTACAGTTTAATAGCACAAAACAACTTCTCTGTTGTCATGAGAACAAAGAAAAAACAAAGCAGGAGAGGCGTTTCATTCTGCTCAAAATTTTAGTTCTTGAAATCTCTGCAGCACAAATTGCTATTTTAGGAACAACATATTTCCTCCTCCCCCTTCCTACCAGTACAAAACAGCCTGAAACTCTGCCTATTTGGCTTCCTGAAAATTTTTCCTGGCTAAGTACTCACAGCATACAGAGATCCTCTATTAAAATTGTTGCCAATTCTCTTTCTTGACCCCTTTCCAGCAGGATAAGAACAGAAAAAAGGTGGCAGTCAGAGAAACAGTAGAACCCAAGTATACCTGTTTTATCTGAAAGGTGTTTGAAGCTACAGTAAACAGTGCACCAAGGTGGCCTTAATTTGCACTGGAAGCCAGGGAGATTGCCACCACATCCATCGTAGTTTTTGCCACAACTGAACACACACCAAGAAACCTGGATTTTAACAAATGAATGGCAAAGATGCCCTGCAAGACAGTCCTTAATGACCAGACAGGAAAAAAATAATGTCTGGAAATGCAGCGTGAGCCTTTTGACAGAAGGAAGTTTAAGCATAGATACAGGAAGGAGATGGTAGGTGATTAGTGCTGGGAAAAAAAATCTTGTTTAGATGATACTTACTCAGGAATTATTTGATCTAGCTGTAATCTCCCAGAAACACAGGGTAAAATGGCTGTTGTCAAGACATACAAACTGAGGGGCTGAAGAATAAATGGAATAGAGTGATCTTGTGTGTTGGGGAGGATGAAACAAGAAAGCTTTTTAAATATGATTGCTTGGCAAAAGATTTTGAGAATATAGAAACTATAAGCGAGATTGAAATGAAAGCAACTTTTGAGATACTTTAGTTGTTGAAAAACAATGATGTGACTAGTTGAATGTTATCTCTCTTAGAAGAAACAATTTCTTCTGCAAGCAGGCCTTGCAGCTTGGCAGATGGGGCTCAAAGAATAAGATTTAGAGTTTAACACGTAAACATAGTATAGTAATGTAGTGATTCTTATAAGTTGTGTAGAAATGTTATAAGATATGCATGCTGTAGTAGATTGGTTAATGAGAACCTAAATATTCAACACTGAAGATGATTTATTTTATTGTAACGGGAGCTTCGCGCTCTTTTTGCTCTCTCTTTTCGCGCTCTCTTATCTCTCTTCTCCTTTATCTCTTTGCTCGCTCTTGTGCTCTTCTTCGCGCCATTTTCTTTCTTTGTCTCTCCTCTGCACTTCTCCTCCCCCTCCTTTCTACATGCTTTCTACTCTTAAACCTTTGCTGTTAACTCTCTTACACTTTAAGCTTCTCTTCTCTCAGCCCTGCTCCGAGCTGCGGCTAGCAGCTCGCAACAGAGCCCTTCACCAACGGCCTTTGTAATAAACTACAAGTTATACGACTTAGCTTCAAAGAGATCTCGTCTCCGTCCGTCCCAACCGTGCGACCCCAAGCAACTCCTACACTTGTGTACCTCAGCTTCAAAGAATATAAAGAGATTGAGTCTAAGGAGTCTGGATGATCCATTTCTTACAAATTGAATCAGGCATTTTTGTAGATTTTCAAGCCCTTCAGAAAACTTCAGCATTCAAATTCAGGTTAGAAAGTCACAGTGTTTAGGACAGAAAGAACTTAATGTAAGTATTTCACAGAACAAGTAGATAATCTTAGAAACAGTGACAGAAAATGAAAACTATTACCTATGGCCTAGAAGTCAAATTATGAACTGAAGGAAGGGTACAAGATAGACACCTTTGCACTGCCAAGCTTCCCAGCTGGCTGTGGGACATCAGGCTTGCCAGGTGCCAAACACTCCATAAAAGCAGCTCTAATCACCATACCAAGCAACGATGCCCACAGGTGACAAGGAAATTCTTAGATCATCTTTATACTACAGAAGGAATTTTCTTATAGCAGGTTGATTCTTACAGATTTAGACTACCTGTAGTTTAACGCCGAGACAGAGCCTGGGCCAATTAATTTTTTAAATATGTACACTCATAAGCCTTAATTTCAATACTCTTCAGGTCTGACAACAAGCCTAAGACAATCAATGCAGTGTATTCACAGGGGAAACTCATCCCAGTCCTCTGCTGTTCTCTTTCATGACACCCAAACTGCACTATGCTTAAACACAGATGTTTGGCAGTAGCTTTAAGGTTTTCTAGAAATTCTTACCTTTAGCAACTCAGGCCATGTTTTTCTCGTCCCTTTACATGTGCAGGAAGAAATCTTGTAGGATCATGTTGTGAATTAAACAAATACACTGGACTGGTTTATGATGTGGCTCGGGAAACAGCTGTGTCAGCACTGCTGAGGGTGTTGAGAAGCAGCAGTGGGATGAGAGGCAGGGACAGGAAAGAGCAAGAATTCGCTGGTCCTGCATCACTGCCAAAACTTTCATACAGAGAAACACTGGCCTTCCAGCAGTGTTTCATCCATGCATCTTTTTTCATGCATCATTTTTCAGCAAGTACTTGAGTGTTAGTATTTGAGAATTGTAACAGTTACAGCAACTTTCCCCAGGATTTGCATGATGCCTCAAACAATTTCAAACTATCTCTTCATCTCCTTATGGATGTTTTGCCAATACACTGTTAATTCTCCTTCAAATACTTTCTTTTCTTTCCTCTTATTTCTAGAATCACAACTTTGTTTGGTATGGAAGAGACCATTAAGTCCAACCTGCAGTTTCATCTTCTGAACTGGAAAACTTATGGTAGGAAAAGATCCTCTATGGCCACAAAGCAAGAAACAAAAGAAATCCCTGATAGCTACCATCAGCCTAAATCCATCCCTTCTATGAGAGGGTCACAGCTGGTAGTGGAGAAGTGAAGACCAAGGATCACTTAAAAGGGAAAATCCCAGTCCAACACTGAAGAGGAGGTCTACTATCACTTACAGGACAAGGATTTAGGAACACGACTCACCTGAAAAAATCAGCTATCACCAAGCTTTATCTGCAAGCAGTTAGTTTAGACCAGAAAGTTACCCAAACTCTCAGGTAACATGGGAACATTTATTGCATAGTGTGGGGATCAGCTAGCCCCTCCTTTCTCTTTGCCATGAGGGAGGTACTGGGAGGTTTGCAGTAGAGAAGCTATTAGTTATTAGGAAATAAAACAGCTCTAAGGACACATGCAATCAGGGCACACCATGTAATCATGATGCACCACGAAACGCACAAAAACAATTGCAACATCAATAGACAAGTTCACACTATAGGCCAGGTGAGCTTTTTCTTTGACAGCTATTTCTAGAAGATATACCCTGTTCTTTCCACAACAGGTTTAACATTTTTCAATTTCAGCTGAATTGAAAGGTAAGTCACTTTATCACAGAACAACTCCAGCACAGCTCAGGTTTCAGCCTGTGAGAGTAGAACTACTGCGCACACAATATAATCTCTTAAGACAATTTGACACTCCTTTCCTAATGCCTAGGAAAAACAGCCCCTTTACTAAAGAGTTTATCTTTGCTTTCACTGAAATACCCTAATATGATGCTTTTGTGTTCTTCTCCACATATCAGAGCAAACAGATTTCAGGCTGTAAATCTTCCCCGTGCCCTATCTTAGAGCAAAATCATTCAGTTCAGCAAGAAAGCATAAGAAATAGGATAAAAATAAAAATTCCTTTCTCTCCCCACAGAGAATATACTTAGCTGTATCCAACATATTTTCTTGAAAAGCATTGTAAAGTCCAAGTGAAAAAATGTATGTTTTACTCATGCAACTTGTCTTCCCACTAACAAAGGACAATATTGACACAGTCAAGATACACAAGAAGAGCTTGCTGCTGTTACTATAAGGACCTTAAACCAAAATCCTAAGAAAAAAGACTGAGCAGCTTTTAACCTCCTACTGAAACCAGCCTCCCTTGACTCCCAGGGCGTTGTTGTAGGGAGGAAGGTGGAAGAGAAGGGCATGAAACCCCTTGAAAAGAAAGATCTTCTCTACCCTGTGTCTCTTCTCTGCTGGCATCAGTGCAGGGAACCTCCTCATTCCAAAACCCAGCAAAGGGCCCTTGTTTCCAAAGAGGCTTCTCAGATCTGCTGGAATGCTGGACCACCCAAACACAGCTGTGGATTGAGGGACCACCCCTGAGCTTCCTGCACTTCATTATTCCTTACCCACTGAAAACTTCCATTACCCTTGCAGGAGTCACTTTAGCTCACAGGCAAAAAAATAATCAAGTAATAGTTTGATTATCTTTGTAGCACGACACTTCAAATGAGGTAAAATGTGTTTTTTTTCCCCCCATTATTGTGACCACTAGGGCAGGTGTTTTAGAGACTCTCAATGAAGAGAGAAAATTGTGTGAGCTCCTATGGAGGCCTTTTCTCCCTGAAAAATTACATAAAGAGCATCCCAATTAAATCCTATTTCACATGAATAAATACTCCTTTCACAGAAGTATTTGTTGCAGAATAACAGCTGATGGCTGTTGTAAAGCCAACGGGTGAAGCACACCTACTGATCTGAAGATCTTCATAGCAAAGATGAATTAAACATGAACTTTATAAAGATTTGCATAAATGTCCTGCTTTTCTCTCTCATTATAGAACCTACTGGTCATCTCAATAAGCTTCCAGAAACAATGTATCTTACTTTCCCTTTTCTACACAGAACAGCACGTGTCATAGTTTTCCTTTGAGAGCACACATCGACTTCCTCCTTTTCTTACACACGACATGACAACATTCCCCCTTTGTCACAACCTACAATCCATTATCACAATCAGCTGTGCTTCTTGACAGTCTGTATCTCCCAACAGAGACACCCTCTTGCAAAATCCTGGCATGTGCTGTTCCTCCACTCTGCCAGTGCTCTCCGGGTGCAGAGCAGGAGGTGCATCAGTATCACGCATGAGGGCAAAATGCTTGGTCAGTGACCCTAGCTCAACAGCGATCAATGTAGAGATCTCTGAATTGCCATTCCCAGGACTCATTCAAAGTGGCGGGGGAAGACAAAATGTCAAAATTGGTCCTTAAAAAAAACCCCCACCATCCTTTTGAAAACCAAGATTTGTCATAATCCTCCATTCCAGCACAGAAATTAGAATTATTTTTTTTTTATCCCTATCCAACATAAAGATAAATGCTGAAGTTAGGGAGAATTCCCTGATGGAAGGAAACACCAAGTTTTAAATCTGCTCTGGTTATTCCTCCTCCTCATTTCTTCTCAATCAGAGTTTGCTATGTCCTCTACTATTAAACTGTTTCTCATTTGTCTTTCCCAGCCAAATCTTTCTGTTCAAGGTGTTCTTTAAAAACTCTCACAGATTTGCTGACTTTATCAAAGCAAGATGAGGCCCAGAATTACAGTCCTCCCTCACAGGGAAGCATCACAATGCCTTCCTAAACACATGAAACTATATTGGGTTCATCTCCATTTCGTATTTCAGCAGCTTGGGGGCTTCTCCTGACTCACCACAGAGCAGCAACTGCTTTTTTCTCAGCCCTCCCTGCTCCTCGCCATCATGCCACAAAGGTGGACTTTATTTTATTACCTTCTGTGAACCCTTAATTCCTTTGGACTGCCTGTGTAGAAAGTAAAAATTGTCTTAGGCTGCTCATAAAACCCATTCTGTCAGAGTGGGACATCACCAGTTACACAGGCAGGAGAATCTTAGGGCAGGACATGCTCCAGGCACTGCACTCTTCTGGCACTGCACAATCACAGAAGGAAAAGTAGTCAGAACTGCAAAGAGATTAAGGTAGAAGTCTTTACCTAGGAAGTAAAAAAAACCCAAACCCAACCAACCAAGCCCTCACAAGCTTTTTAAAACCACTTCTGGTTTCCTGCAACTTGAAGGTCAAATGAGACTCTCCATTTTTCAAGCTGCTTTAGATGAACTCCACATGGAAATTTCTATATTTAAAATACGACATTTTAAATGGCATATTTTTATACAGTATGCAAAAGTACTTGAAATAGGTATTTTTTTTCTAATTATGACTATTTTGTTTTTTCTCCATTTTGCCTTCTCCTTCCCTTTGTTTATGCACTGTGGCAAATCACATCCTATACTCCAGTATAATTAAACCTTTGAAAAAAATCTGATGAAGTAACAGCTGGTTTTGTCCACTTAGAAGGGAGTAAGTCATTATATGCAAAAATGCCAAACACTGATGCATGGGATGTGAGAAAATCAGGGTTCCATCAGTTAGGCTTTTTTTTTGCTGCTAAATTACCTAAATCCTGATGTCCATTCACAAGTATTTGGATAGAAATTGTAACTTTAATATAGGAAATTATCTTAATTTCTGCTACATCTGTGTAGAAAATATAAATTTGTAAGTCTGCACTCTAGACTTCTCAGGTGTACGTGTCTCATAGAGACACATCTGATAGAGAAAAGCGTTACTCTGTACAGGAAGATTGCACTGGTTGTGAAGCATCCAAGGGACCTGAATGAATTTGTTGATGTTATTGGAAGTAAACAATCTGGTATTTTAGGAATGCCATGGAGACTGAGAGCAGACCCAAGGACAATAAAAGGCGTATGTCAAGACCATCTTTAGGATGGGCAAGGAGAAAGAAACTTCCAGAGGTGGAAGATGAACAATTCTGTATTTCTGTAATTCTGCGTTCCGTATTATCCAACTGTAACCACATTTTATAGCACTTTTTTCTTCAAAAAAAACAAGGAAGAAGAAAAACACATAAAAGGGGAGAGAAGAGCTGAGGTTTAGTTACTTTTCTGGGCTGGCATTCAGTTTTGCTTGCTGTAAATGGTACGCTGGCCTCTGGCAAGAATTTCCAAATACAGGCCTTAAAAATAGCCATTAGCACTAATGAAGATGACAGAAAAAAAAAACTCAATACAAACAATCCTGTAGCTTAGGCAAAAACAACTTAGACATTATAGACAGACAAATACAGATAATTTTTCCATGTAGCTAATTTTTCCAAGCTAAATAAAGAACTCTATTCAGAAATAAATAAAAATATTTTAAAAACCACTGACTTCCACAGAGTTATGCAACTTCACTATAGTTTTTTGGGGTTTTTTTTTGTGTGTGTATACTAATCAAACACCTGGATTCTAAGTATAACAATTTGTGGTTTTGAACAATAGATTACCATGGAGCCCAATAATTATTTTGGCCAGAAAGGCTTTCCTGAGATGTCTCAAGTCTCCTGCCTCAACCTGCTCCCCAGGAAACAATTTCTTTTCATTGAGGGAACGCTGTCTGCTTAATGACAACCAAAACAAAATATTTTTATCTTTCCCACATTGGGAAAGCCTCCAAATAGCTACTGAATGACTAAAACCAGGGAGTGTCCAAGCAGGAAGACTGACTCACAAAAAAAGGCTTTGTCTCTGCTTTCTGGAAGCCACAGCCTGTAAGCTGGCTTATTCAACACCTTTTACCCTGGGAACAGATTTTTACACCTTTCTGAAATGTTCTTTTATCAGAATGAAAACCCCAAACATAATCTTACTATTATGATTTTTCCAGTGATATTTCCATGAAGGTTTCTGTGGGAAGCTGGGACAAACAGCGGCTCTGTTCCATGCACAGCCAAGTGCTCTTCCTGCTGGCTGCTGCTGTCACTCAAAGTCAGAAATGTGGACAGCCCAAATTAAAAAAAAAAAAAAGACAAAAAAACAATGGAAAGAGACTCTGACTCTCCTTGCTGGACACCCCTCTTTCTGCCCACTGAAAACATGAGGAGCAAGAAGTATTTGGCCCTTAACTTTGAGGTCTTAGATGCAAGAGCCGAGTAACTATGTAATACCACTTTATTGTTACTGACACTAGCCCCAAAAAGGGCCATAAAGTGAAAAGACTAAAAAAGTAAGAAATAAATCAGCACCTAGAGCAGAGAAATTATTAGAGATGAAAGAGTGTTTCAGATATCATATAAATAAAAGAAAATGTTTAATTGAGGATGTTCTGGTGTGTGAACAAAACAAAAAGAAAAGGTATTGGTCAGGAAGTTGTTTTTTGAGAGGATGTCTTGAGAAGTTCTTTAAGGGAAAATATTTTCCTGACCACCAAAAGATAAATAAATTTTGTCTTTGTTTTGTGAAATATTTATTACTTGTCTTCATCACTCTCTGTCTTTCCATGATGCTTGTGCTGCTCCTTTTCTCCTTTTCTGCAGATCTCTTTCCTTCTCCCTTGAGTGCTTTTTCCCTTAGCTCTGAAATTCATCTTTAAAAGAAATATAGAGGATCTGCTGCTTCCCTAGAGCATTTTCAGAAGCAGCTGTAAAGGACTTTCAATGTAATGCTGCTTTCTGGGTCATCCACCTGACCTGGCCTTTTCTACTTTTCTTCATTAAGTCAAACCAGAAAAGATGTAACATTTAAAAGGCCTGTGAAGTGGGAAACCTGCATGGCTAAAACTTAGAATTCTTGGATTCTCTGTAGAAGACTGCAGAGAAATGGTACCATAATATAACTGCCTGAATAGCTATGATAGATTGCTGCTAAGTGAGCTATTTCATATCACCCTGCAGCTTTTGACTTTCACCCTCTGACTTTCTCACATAAAAGTTAATGAATAAAGGCAGATATGTCCATCTACTTTCAGAACTGTTAAAGGTGCAGGACAGCTGGTAGTATTTATTCCAATATGCACTGTAATAATTCATTTAACTTCATGATAGGGCTTTTGGTTCAAGAATGGCCTCTGGTAGACTCGACCCGACAACAACTACATTTCTAGTCATTGCATTCCTTCTGGACAACCTTCCACAAAGTCAAATCTAAAAATGATTTTTAGTAACTTCTCTGCCATATTATTGTTTTCTAATCTAAGCCATACATAGCAGTTTCCAGCTCACTGCATCATTGTTATGGATACGAACAAGGCCAAACTTTCTCCAGAGAAAGAGGTTCTCGTTTATTAAAATAGCTAAAAGGAACGGAGTGCCCAGGATAAGCCCAGGCACCCACACAGCGAGCCAAAAACGAAAACAGGGCACTCACCCCAAGTACACTGGGTTCTCCCAAACAACAAGTACCCCAAAAGAAGAAGAACCCTGACCCAAACGAACTCCCCACATTTATAGTCCCCCTTGAGTCCAGGATTGGTGCACTTTGGATCCTCATGATGATTGGTCCATTTCCAGGCTTCTCATTGGTCTTTACCGCCGTTCATTTTGGACCAATCGTTTCTGCAGGGCTTCAAATGATTGGTCAGATGTTTCATCCAATCTCTCTTCGACCTTGCCTTGCCCCATCAGACCTCTGTTTCACCAAATCCTGGACCCTTCTAGCATATTCTTATAAGCCCCCCTTTAACATAATACAAATAATATAACATAATTAATACAATATAATTGAACTATATCCTATTTTAACTTAACTTTTACCTGTAACATCATTGTAAGGTGGAGAAATAGTGCTATATTTAATTTAGATTTCTTAGTCTAACAAAACAGTAAGGTACTTGATCAAAGGAGACAGAAATCACATTGGGGAAAAAAGGAGCAGAAAAGATCTGCTCTGGTGGATTTCATTCTTCTATAGTGTTCATTCAGTGACTAGTAATTCAGGCTGGAATGTGGATGCACCTGGATTTGAGTGCATTCCCTCTGACGTAATAGGAACACTGTAAAACAAGAAACTTCTAACAAACTGTATGCAAAACAATTTTAGCTGTTGCCCAGTTATGAGAAAAACCTTGTTCTTTAGCTGCTCAAATAAAGAAACTGAAAACAGCTGTTGGGAGTCACTGAAGATGCTGAGTAATTGCTGAGTGAAATTGTTATGGCAATTGACAAAATCAGACTGCATCCTGCAGGCTGCAGCTGTCACAGGGAGGTTTAGGCTGGATATCAGGAGAAGTTTCTTCCCCTAGAGGGTGGTGGGCAGGCTCCTCAGGGAATGGTGACAGCCCCAAGGCTGCCAGAGCTCCAGAAGTGTTTGGACAACACTCTCAGGCACAGGGTGGGATTCTTGGGGTGTCTGTGTAGAGCCAGGAGTTGGACTGGATGGTCTTTGTGGGTCCCTTCTAACTCTGGATATTTTACTATTCTAAGGAAGGATTCCAGAGAAAACTGAAGGAGGAACAAATCCGAAGTGAGAAGCAGACGGAGCAGTTTAACACATCAGCTGTGTCCTCCAGGGAGCTGTGAACAGAGTGTGCAGAAGGTCACGTGGCAAGAGGAGAGTAAAGGAGAGGGTGACTATGAGTTCAGCCAGAGCTTGCTGAGGACTAAAAGCAGCTTGTGGGTCAAGGGAGGACAAGTAAAGGCACTGATCTCTGAAGAGTCTTCAGAAAAGAAAAGGTATTTTCTGTGCACCTGAAATACTGATTTTCTCACTGTACCAGTATAACCAGTTAAAGACCCTGTCCTGCAAAGTTAATAACCTCAGAGGATATCATTAAACATCCAGCTTCTACATCCAGCTTCTAAGCATGTTAGATCACTCTGGAGGCAGGAAAACAGAACAGGGTGATAGCATGACTCATGACTTTCCACTATTAGTTATGACAATTCTGTACCTGTAGAGGCTGAGACTCAAATAACTTCCTTCTTCCAAATCCAAAACTGAAAGAGCCAAAATTGCCAGCGCAGCTGCATACTGTGTGAACTGGTTTGTCCATTCTTTCCCCAAAACCCCAGTTAATTTAGACAGGTAACAACAGAAATCAGTGTTAAAGTGAAACCTACACTTCATCATCATCTGAAACAGGATTTCCTTACCTATTCTGGTTAACATGCCATAGACAGAATTACACTTCAAGCCATCTTAAAAAAAGCCTTACCTGCAGCTCCTCCTACCCAAAGAGGCTCTTGGTACTCCCAGACAGCTTGTACACGAACAGCATCTAATTTAAGAGTGGCAAATTAAAAATCGGTGTATCTTAAAAATAATATTAAAGCATACTGACATCAGAGTGATGTTTCCTTCAAATCTCTCACTCAGCATCAAATCTGTTCTTAGGCCGCCTCTCTCTTCAATGATGGACAATGGGGTGAATCTGGCTGAGTGTTGGAAGGAAAGCCTGCTGTGCAGAATTAAGCACTGATAATGCATTAAGTCCAGGAGTGGGGCAGGAAGCATGGAAGGGTGAGGAACACAGGATACAAGCTGGGGAAACACATAACAGACAGGAAGCAAGTGGTTAATAGCATTCACCTGAAAATTAGATTAATTAGATTTTAAAAGTCCGACATTTACTGGCAGTGAAGCTGCTCTGGAAGCACTAAACTCCTCCAAGAGCTAAGCTACAGGAAGGTCTAGGAACACTGCTAATTCAATCAGTCCAACTAATCCAAGTCTAGACTTACAGTTCTTCTAATTCACAAGTCAGAAAGGCATCTAGTTAGAAACAGAATTTGCTGGATAACCGCTGGCAGAACCTGTACAAGCCTCAGACTGTCTTCACTTGCACTGAGAAACCAAGCTTCTTCTCTGTCACCAAGTATATACTGGTTTTAATCTTTTGGCACTGTTAAGGAAACATTTTTGCTTTAACATCCGTCTCGTTTATGGTTTTATATGAGAACAGTTAAGTAGGGAGCTCTGAAAATCCTGATACAATGTAAATATTTAATCCTTAAATAAACCCATTGGACCTTGCTCCTCTGCTCTCAAGCTTCGAATCTACCAAAGGCAACAACAGAAATTACAAAGTTCTATCGTAATTCCTAAGAAAACAAAGGAGCTCCTCCACAGGCCAGGCGTTTAGGAAGCACATTCAAAGACAGCAATACACACTGACATGAGCAGAGGTTACACCCACACACAGACACTCGTGGGACTCAGGGGATGAGAGCTGGAGTCAGAATTCACTGCAAAGGTTTGGGTGAAAGCAGCATGTTTAAGTCAGTGAGGTATTGCTTTTACAACTACTTTCAGACGTACAAAAAAAAGTCAGCTTTTAAAGAAATACTTCAAATGTTGGAAAGGTTAAAAATTTACTTGTTTCATAATGGTGCAGTATTTACCATTTCAATATCATCTGGGCATATAGTCTCAATTTTTCATTGAACTTTTCTACTCCAAACATCACTACAAAGTAAAATACTCATTACTTCATTAAAATAATCTTCTTGCTGTGTCTAGAAAGGGATAGAATTAGGATAAAACCCTGTGAATTGCCTATCACTTTTAATTATTTCATAGCTGGGTGCTTTTTGTATTTCTCATTGATTTAAATTAGAACAGTAAAAGTAACTTTATGAAGTTTTCCATTCTCAAAATATATTGATTTCTCTGACATAAAAGTCAGAACTATTAAAATGGTGATCTGATATACTCTCCACTCAGAGGAGCTTTCCAAACCTTTTTTTGCAAAGGAATATCTGTTCAGGCAGGGCAGCTTTCCAAATTTGCTCGTCTATCTCGCTGCCCTAACAGCTACGTTGCCATCCGTCATCTGCCACCAAAGCTGCAAATGACAAGGAAGTTCATGAGGGAAAGTAGTTCTTATCTTACAGCTACTCATGGACAATTCTCAACTATAACTGCAAATATCAGCAATGCTTTCTTTCCCAGTCCCAGATGGTAAAAGACACAAAATCCAAAAAATCCTGGCTCTGATGCAGACATTGGTGAAGGATTGCTCCTTCCAAGAGAAGTGAGAGTTCAGGCCCTAACTCCAAGCAACCTGACCATCCTGTCACCATCAGAGACACCTCCTCATTTTATCACAACAGCCTGGAAAAAAAGGCATGGATTTGCCTATTTTCAATTACAATGGTCATCTAATTGGGAGATGACCTAAGTCTTTGTTGCCCAAGACATCTTATGTGTCACGGAAGGTGTTACCCCCTTCTCTTCATCAAGAGAACGGTAACACCCTCATCTCCCCTCTTCGTCCAGGGGCCTTCCCTCCATGCACATCTTTGACTGTTCCTGTCAGAGGAAGCACTTGTTTTGCCGAGCACCAGTTGCATTCTTCAGAAATCTTATGTCACCAAAAGTGACTGAATTACTGCTACTATCTGCTATGAATCTCTTGTGATCCCTCCCAGAGCAGGGTAAGGCATGTCCCAAGTCACCGCATGGGAGTGACCATCGTGTTGACCATCGTGTCACTGGCCAGTTTTAAAGTCTTTCACACAAATACAAATGAATAAAAATGAAAAAAATCTGTCCCCTTGCTGCTGGCAGCCCTGCCTCCTCCGACTGTGTATCTGTAACCTTCCTCCTTCTCTCCCAACTATAAGGCCTTTTTTCACCCATTTCAGCTCAAAATGTGGTGGGGTATGGAGCAAAAGTAGCAGGAAGCATCCAGAAGTCCTGGGTAACTGCAGAGCTAAGAAGGAAAGCACAAAGGTCTCTGGCAGTCAACAATGAATATTCTAAAATATTTCTAGATTACAGGAAGAAAGGAAAAAAGAGAGATGAAAGCTGACCTTGCTTCTTCAACTGAATCAGCAGATTGCAGCTAGAGAGGAGGGGCATATTTGTTTTCAAAACAATAAATGCAACAAGCACATGTGATTCTGCAACTACCATTCTTAATAGCACTCTTCAAACAATGCTCCTCTGTCACACACTAAAACAAGATCCTTTGTTTTTACTAATAATAAACCAAAACACCAGTGTAAGAAAACAACAAACCAACCACCAAAAAATCTCTTCTTTACACCACAAAACAAAAATGCCCGAAGGCAATCCCAATATTGTCAATACTCTAAAGATATGATACACTCACCAAAGCAGAACAGATAGAGATGTGTTTACCAAATCCTTTCTGTAGCATCCAAACCACCAGCCAAGGGAAAAGCATTCTGAAATCACCCTGAAGCAGCAGACGACTGTAAGGATAACCTGGTCTAGCTGTGATCAATCTGCTTCCAACACCAAGAGAGCTAAAATCCCCTCCAGACAGCACTGCTCCTCAATTAATTAACTCTACTCCTTTAACTCACATGCCAGCTGACACTCTGAATGTCCCTTTGAAGCTCTCAGCTCACACCATGCCGCTGTGCTGCCAGACTAAGGCGCCTCACGGACGTGCCCTTACCTGACCCCTTAGCTCACTTTTTTTTAACATCTCCATCTAACAGCAATCTCCTTGCTCAAGGTAAAGACAGCACCAGCAAAAGCAACAGGCTTGGAGCAAACTCATCCTGCTGCTTACCTCAAGCCAAGCAGAGCAGTGGATTTGAATGCTGGCATTTTGGATCTGCATGAAGAAGAACCCCAGGTAGCAAGCAAACACATGTGATTTGAAAGAGAGAACACAAATACAAGTAGGTGTAACATTTAGGGTTGCAGAAGACTTAGAGCTGTGGGTAATACCTTCCTATTTTGACCATTTTACATTCAGGGAAACGGGTCTTTGCAACATCGAGACAATTCCTCTTCCTCACCAGGAAGACTCTTATTTTTTAATTAGTCAACCATATTTTGACTAGATGAAGCTGTTACAGTATGAAGGGTCCAAATCAGAATTCACGCCTTGGCCATTTCCTGTGCCTACCTATTGATTGCCAGCTTGCCCTATTCACCAGCACCACCAAAGAGCAGAGTTTTATAAAGACAACTTTAAAAAACCAATAATACACACAAAAAAACCATCCCAAAACTTGCCAGATTCTGCCAGAAATTTGTCAAGACAATAAGCGGGGGGAGGGGGATGATTCCTCCTCTTTCCATTGTCAGAACATATTTTGTCAGCAATTCAGAGAAAGTTTAAATAACAAAACTTCTTTTTGCTTTGTCTCAATTTAGTTTGAATCAATGTTCTGATGAGGAAGACTGTGTGACTAGAGGAGTAAATTCTGCCTACTAGAAGTCCTTCCACATGGGTACTATGGCAATGAGACAGCAACTTAAGATTCTCCCAAGGAGAACAAATGCAGCTTGGTTAGGGGAAATGCAACCAGAAGAAAAGATCAAATCCATAGTATTATTAGAAACTGCCAAACAACTGAGTTTTACTCAATGCTGATACATAAAGTGTATTGAAAAACATGTAATTGCCTTTCTCAAAGTCTATGATATTTTTAGATAAATATATTAGAATTTTGGTGGTTTTCTCATAACAAAATGCAAGGTAGAAGGCTTGTTTCATTTCTGGAATATACATTTAGGAAGAGTTTTCCTATGCTAAAGGCTGCATTCCAGTTGGCAGCAGTGTGAGAAGTGTGTTAAGCCTAAGATAATGTCTACTGTCTTATCAACGGCATGGTGGCAAGAGGCAGTAAAGCTTGTCATTACTGGTCGGCCCTCATCCTGAGCTGTCCCCAGCCTGATCCACCTGGAATCAGAAATCTCAGCTATTGTGTCTAATCCAGATGCATATAATCTAATTTTGGCTACAGAGACTGAAGTGCTTTGTACCCACTGCAAACTGATACTTCACTAAAACTGACCTAGGACCTTCTTCCTAGCTTGATTCCTTTAACAGGAACTAGTGCTCTCCTGACAAGAGAGAAGAAGGAATCCCAAGCAAATGTGAAAGGGACGTGAAGTTTTGCAAGAAAAAAGGGTGTAGGAGCAGGAAGGCATCTGTGATGCACTCTGTAATGAAACATCAATGAGGTGCAGGAAGTGAGACATATGCTCCAATTACCAGCTGGCTGATAAACATGTTTCCAGCCCTGAGGCTTAGGACTGTTGCAAAAGCAGCTGGGCTGGCAATACAGGATGTTCTCCTAAGGTGAGGAGAATTTTTCCAGGACTGACCAAAGACTAGGACTGATGCTCCTTATTACCTGCTGGGAAGAGTCAGGTCTACAGTCTTGATTTAATGCAAAACATAGGTGATGTATTTACTAGAGCAGCCACAGCACTGTCCTGGTGTGGAAGGAAGACAGCCCAAGACGTAATGCTCCCACAATACTTGGTATCTGCTCCTCGAGCAGAAATTGAGAGGCATACCAGAGAAAATCTCAGTCACGATTTCACTTGCAAATCCAGGTCAGACAAGCAACTGAATTGTCACTGCTGCCTCTGTAAAATGAAGAGATATATGTCATAGGTTTAGTACTTCTGGGTGATGAGCAGACTTTCAAAAGGATAGAGAACCATAACTTTTTATTTCAAAATTTAGAAAGTGAAACAGCTTTGCTTTAAGTATTGTCACTTTGGTTTATCACTTGGGGAGAGGTGGGCTGACAACCTGGACAGTTTAACCAGAACAGTTTTCCTCCTCAAATTCACAGGCCTGTAATTTTTCCTCTCTGATTTTTCAGATAGCACTAAATTCTAATGGGAAATTAACTTTATCCAACAACTCAACTGCACCTTCACCTGTGTAAACTGCCCAGAGACGGTCTGTTTTCTTTCATGTTTCAAAATACTGCAGAAAAGCAACTAGTCCTTGCTTAGGAAAGCAAAAGAGAAAGAGAACTTTTAGAAAGAGCTTCTTTTTGTTCTATCCAGCCCCCACCTGCACTGCAGACAAAATTCAGGAGCAGAACTGGGGAAGCTGACCCAGAACGAGGGATAGAAATGTTTCTAGCCATCCACATCTGAGTTGCAATGTGCTCCCCTCCTCCTCACCAGACGGGTGTGAAAAAACAAAATGTGAACTAACTGCTCAGGTTCTAGCTTCTCTCTCCCAATCCACAAAGGAATGCAGCCTCTTTGTTTATCTCTAGGCTTTTC
Organism: Melospiza melodia melodia; assembly: GCF_035770615.1. Lineage (NCBI taxonomy): Eukaryota > Metazoa > Chordata > Aves > Passeriformes > Passerellidae > Melospiza > Melospiza melodia. The sequence goes on from NC_086197.1 coordinate 24,284,310, forward strand.
TTACCTGCCAGTGCATGTGTTGTGGTGTAGCAAGGTGGAGGACACTTAATAAATGCACTATTATCTGCAATCTTTACAAAATGCTATCAAGAGCAGGCCTCTCCCTTTCTGTATCTCCTGTATTAATGAAATATTTTGTTAAACAATGGAAAATTTAGAAACTGTACAACTGCTTGTGCTATTTTAGCTTATATCACATATGTGCCTTCAACGTTAGTTTAAGACCACAGAGACTCCAAAGATGCAACCATTTTAATAACATTTTTTAAAATGCTCTTGATTCCAAGAATATTATTCTTAAGTATCATTAACACAGCCTCAGCGACACTTCCTGTTGGACATAAACAACCAGAGAAAAGAAGGACAAGACACCCCTCCACTTGAACAAGGTGAAGTGTTACAGGTACCTATCTACAGACACTCATTTTGCCTTTTACACTGCAGCACATGACTGCACACGCCACAGAAGAAACTCATTTTTCATGTATCTTTCACTGACAGGACTGTTGAAAGATGAGCTATCTGTTCCTAATTGTTACCTTCTTCAAATTCTCTTAGCCTCCTACAAGAAAAGGCTAGGAGAATTGGGATTGTTCAGCCTGGAGAAGAGAAGGCTTTGAGGTGACCTCACTGGAGCCTCCTGGTATCTGAAGGAGATGGCAGGAAAGACGGAAAGAGACTACTGACAAGGGCCTGGAATGACAGGACAAGGGGGAATGGCTTCAAAATGACAGAAAATAGGTTTAGGTTAGACAGTAAGAAAATATTCTTTGTTGTGAGGGTGATGAGACCCTGAAAGAGAAGCTGAGGCTGCCCCATCCCTGGAAACATTCAAGGCCAGGTTGGTGGGGCCTGGAGAACCTGGCCTAGTGGAAGGTGTCCCTGCCCATGGCAGGAGACTGGAACAAGATGATCTTCAGAGTCTTTTCCAACCAAAACCATTCTATGATTCTTTGATTCCATATCCAGAATCTGGGAAGCATCTGCTGAGCAAAGCAGATGGCTGGCTAGTGAGATCCTCAGAATAATACAACAGTTCTCCCAACAGTGTTCTCCTCACTTGGCATTACAGGATTCCACAACCCATATTTGGTAACGAGAGCAGCATTTCCCCAGGAGGCTGCAGGAAGAAGGTTCCCTGGCTGCATTGCTTCTCCATGGCATCACACCTTTTACACAAACCTGGCTGAACCCTTCACATTACATGAGCAAGGGAATGATTGTGACACTGCCCTCAAAAACTCCAGAGAGGCACAGAGAGTACTCCAGAGCTCACCTGCAGTTCACATAACTTGTCTGGTCTGCACATATCTTGCAGTCTTTGTTACATCTTCCAGTGTTTCATAGGTGCACCAAATTATGTTAGGAACTTTGCCTTATCATGGGTGCATGCTGCTGCACCCACAGGATGTGGATAGACAGAAAGGCAATTTTTTTTCCAAGCAATCCCAAGGTGAGCTGAGTCCATGCATTATCATCTTTTTAATGTAGTTTATAGTGCACTGCCCAGTGAAGACATCCTTGCCTTGCTGGTGTGCAAGGATGAGCAGTTTCTTTCTGACAGCTATATCTAGATCACTTTCTCTCTTCATGGAAAAGCAGGATAACAAACTCCTGCATCACACAAGGATTGTAGTTTCAATTCAAGAGCTGCCTTGGGGCTCTTGCATGAAGGAACAGCTGTTACCTTCACCTACTCTAGCAGGCCTCTGTACGGCAGAATTCACTTGGCAAAAGGAAGGCACTGTGGAATGGAAAATGTAAGCAACCAGTACATCAAAGCTGCAGATTACCATTTTGAGGCCAATACAATGGCTCTGATGACAGCAGCTGATAAAGCAACAGCATTAAAACCATGTGTAGCAACCAGTGATTCTTATGGAATGGCAGAGGATGATGAGATGAAGTGTTTATCACTTTGTTATTGCTGTTGCCTGACCTCAAGAGGGAAAAAAGGGTGGAAGAATACATTACAGGCATCTGATACAAGATGCATAGTCCTTCCCACCGTACACCTCCAACAAACTTAATTTTTAATTACAGTCTTACTACTAGATTGATCAGATTGGAGAGGAAGAAGAAAAAGAGTCGGCAGGCAGAGGTTTTTATACTAATACATATCTACTGCTATTTGAAGAAAAAAGGACAGAGAAAACAACCGGAAAAATGTCAACTAAGTGCACAGTGTTCATTAAACATGAACTAGCTTTTTCTAAATGAGGACCTTTAACTTGTAAAAGTTAATAATTCCCATTTTTCTGCATCTCATCCTACAGCAGGGACAGGTCAGAAAAAAAAGGTCTTTCTTGGAAGAAACAGAATGTACAGCTCCAACCTTGTTGCTACTATATTTTTCAGTGATTTAAGAAGTTCCCCTTGGTATTTCTGCAGTTTGGTATTCTGTGGGCATTTGGGCTTCAGTGCCTAACAAATGGAGATAACTGTGAACCAGGTAATTTCCTTTGTGTGATTTAAGACTGCAGTTTCTTTATAGGTACATTTATAGGAGTGAAACTATCCCTCCCAGGGTGAAAAGGTGGAGGTCTCAGGCTAAGAACCCATACAAATCTAAAAAACAAGGAGGTCACATCATGGCTGGCAGAAAACAACAACCCGCTTTTTGTCAGCAAAACAGTAGTTTTCATTCTAATCTATTAATCTATTTCAGAAAGTTTACCTGCTTGGTTGAGAAAGCTACAGAAAACCCTGTTTTCCAATTCACATCACTAAATTGCAGCCATAAGCCCAGAACTCATTATTTGAGTCTGCAACAACATAAAGCAATGAAACCGTTCTTGACCAAAAAAAGCCCAACTGTTTAAACCAGTACCTGGAAGGAAGTATTGACAGTGAAAGTATGCATATACGCATATCTGGAAGAAAATATATTCCAATTAGTTCCACTAAAACCATTACAGCAGAAACAATAATTTATGTATAGCAGTTTTGTAAGTAATGATGTCTACCTATCTGACACACCCTGTGTGACACAGTATCACATGAACTTCTATAATAAGCTACCTGGGGAAAAAAAAAAGCATACCTGTAAATATCATGCATGCATTTGTAATCTTTTGCTGATAGGGAAACATGCATGGAAATGAAAAATCTGTTTCAATATTTGCTATTAAAAAATTTAAAAAGAGGCATAAGCTAGCAATCTATAATATACCATCTTCTGCTTATTTTAGGATATTGGAGTGGAGGTGGAAGCAAAGAAAAAATTTTCTGTAGATCTAATTTATGGAAAATGAGGCATTACATAAAAAGCCAATCACAGGAGAATTCATTCTATTTATCAGATATCTTGAAATGCTTCCAGGAAGCCACATTAAGTGTTATTTTTAAGGAAGATTTATGACTTGTTAAAAACTTCTAATTAAGCTTCCTACTGTTACATGGTATTTCTGTGAAATATCTTTAAATAGCATTGAGCAAATGCCTCCAGCTATCCCTGTCTGCCTGCTTTTCAGCTTCCATCCTTCCAGCTCCTGTGGAAAAGGAACTTAGTTTATCTCCAAAATTTAAAAAGCCCTCACACTCCTTTTCCCTTCCCACAGGTGGATAGGTGATGAAAACAGTTAAATTCTTACCATCTCCAGCTCATAGATTTGTTAGATGTACATACCGCATGCGAATGACAATAAAACTCCAGTTAGTAGCGTCTGACCTGCAAAATCAGTGGCTTTGAAGCAAGAAGACCCAGGAAAGGAGCAGCTGCTCAGTCTTCTCTGCTGGAAATCACTCTTTGCATGGTTTACAATAAAGTTGTTCTCAGCCTGACACTATCAAATTAGCAGGCAACAAACACTATTCTTTCTGGACATCTCTCTTCTGGTTTCCTGCAACTGATCCAAGTCCCTGATTGTGGCCACAGAGACTCCTGTGGGGGTCTATAAATCACTGCCAAAATCTGCAGGTTGAAGAGACAGAGAGAGATATATTGTAATACAGGTAATATTGGAATGCCCACAAAAAAAATTTAATTTCCACCAATCAAAAAAGGTTCAGAAACACTGCTTATGCCAATTCTACCAATTTATTGCTTGGGAAAGGAAGGGGTTCATACTGTGCACCACACCGTATGAGACTGGAAGGCAGGGAGAGTAACATCAGGTCCCAGGCTGAAGATTTTACACATGCTGGTACCTTCTGCTGTTTTTCATGCCATTCTAGCTTGGGACAGTATGAAACACATAAAATAGTCAGGAAATTGAGTAGATTACAAGTACTTATCTGAATTTCCCATGCCTTTTCCCTTAGATTTGATGCTGTAATTCAAGACTGCTCTCATCTTACCACTCCTACATACTTTATCTAAATCTAGCCTCACCCCTTGAGGCTTTCATGTCAGCATTTATCAATAAACAAAAAAAGAAAATACTCTTTTCTGTATTGGTAGATACACAGCTTAAAGAAAAATATAAAATCAAACAGAGTGCAAGACGAAAGAAAAACTCCCAGAAAGCCAAAGAAATAGCAACCATAAAATATAAACACAGTCATCTTTTTAGGCTCTCTGAGAGACAGGTCACAACAATCCTGATGTATTAGTACCACTGAGACCCAAGATGAAGTTCCTGTGGGTGTTCCTGTTGTCAGAATGGGTGTACTTCTCTTTGAGCCTGTCATATTGGGATGCTGCATACACATCAAGAACGATTGTTCTCCACCAGAAAGGTAAAATACCATGTCTGCTAGAAGTAAAGGCAGTTATTACCGCATAAGGCTTGGTTAAAAAAAAAAGAAGAAAAAAAGAAAAAAAAATCCTTCTCTTCTTTCCTTTTCCTTTCTGTGGTGAAAATTCTTCAAAAGATGGTAGAAGATGGTAAAATTTTTGTTCATCTTTCCTTATGCTTATCAGTACAAACAAGATAATTCCTTAGTAAATAAATAAAATGTTTCAGGAAACACATGACATACAATAAATACAGAACAAACCCAAATGAAAAAAGATGTTTACACCTTTTCTAGTTTATTCACCTTTGACTGTGCAGCAAGTACATTTCCATCCCTGAGATCTACTAGAGGGCAGAACATGTGGGAGGATAATGGGACAATTAAAGTTTTATCAGGATTTTAAAAAATACAAAGAAAGCAGTATGCATCAAAGAAGACAAAAGTAGTAAGTCAGTCTGAACAGAGAGTCATGATTGTACTGTGGTTAAGAGGTACATTTATCACTAATTCCAAAGATCATTAATTTTAACAACTGTTCAACTGAGCCAAATATCTTTACAGTTAAAAAATGGTTAGTGCCCTGGCAGGGATGTTAAAAAATCTCACCTTCCATCCTGTTACAGATGTTAGACAAATCAGGAAAGAGGTGCTTATCTTATATGGAGGGCACATATGTATGGTCATAAACTCACAGAATGGTTTCGGTTGGAAGAGACCATAAAGCCCATCTCATTCAATCCCCTGCCATGGGCAGGGGCAGCTTCCACTAGCCCAGGTTGCTCAGAGCCCCATCCAGCCTGGCCTTGGACACTTCCCAGGATGGGGCAGCCACAGCTTCTCTGGGCAACCTGTGCCAGGGCCTCAGCACTCTCAGAGGGAAGAATTTCTTCCTGATATCCAATCTAAGCCTGCTCTCTGCCAGCATGAAGCCATTCCCCCTTGTCCTGTCACTCCAGGCCCTTGTCAAGAGTCTCTCTCCATCCTTCCTACAGGCTTTCTTCAGGGACTGGAAGGCCCCAATGAGGGCACCTCAAAGCCCTCCCTTCTCCAGGTTGAACAATCCCAACTCCCTCAGCCTTTCCTCACAGCAGAGCTGCCCCATCCCTCCGGTCACTGTGGTCCCTCCTATGGACTTGCACCAACAGGTCCATATCCTTCCTGTGTTGGGGACCCCATATTCTCTGTTCAAGTTTGTAGCACTACTGTGCTCCTGTTGGTGGATAGTCAGTAATTCCTAAAGACTTCCTTAATTATTTGGAATTACTATTTTTATCAGTATTAGTATTCAAAGATGCTACTGCTTATTCACAGCAAGATGCAAGAAATATCCAGCAGCTCTTGGCTGCACTGTCCTTCCAGAAGACTACCACAGCTCCAGGAGTAAAACAACCCACACTATACTTTTTAAATATTTGAAAAAGGACAACAACATAAAAAAAACCACTTAAATTATGCCAAAACCTGTAACTTCAGGTTTTGACACCATGCCCTTCCCATGAAAAAACCACAAATATCTTTAATGCACAGGCCAAAGATCATCAGGAATGACCCTCACAGCTCTCTGCTTCAGAGAGCCTTGAGGGCTGAGGTCAGCTCCCATGAGCTGAGGCTCCCAGAGTTTTATCCCTTTCCCTCTCCAAACACCTTATTGTCCTGGGCCATGTGCTGCCCATAGAGCAGCAGTGTTTGGGCACTGCAGATCCTTTGGAGGCAGGCAGAAATGTGACAGAGCACAACATTTGCAGAAGTTTTTTTATTGGAATTTTTCCAACTACATCTGATTATAAGATCCCCTTCTGCCATATACATAAATTGATTGCCTGAAGCTGTAAAACACACGCTTGGATGTCTGGCCAAGTGTCAAAACAGTTTCAAAGGCACAATTTTGAATAATAGTGACAATGTGGTTGTTTTGATTCTCCCTGGCACTTCGGGGGAGCAAGTTTTGGTCAAATTAAATGCATGACAAAATAATTGTCCGATGTTCATAAATTCAGAAACAGTTCAGAGCCGAAAGTCAGAAATACAGCATGACAAACGAAAGTCAGAAATACAGCATGACAAACCAAGTTAACAAATTCTCCAGCCAGTTTGAAAACTGACTTTCCTAAGACATTTTTCCTTCTGCACAGTTCCACTCAGAATAAGCAAACTGAAAATTCCTAACTTTTCCATCTCTATTCTGAGCCTGACTTGTGAAATGAATTTTAAACAGCAGCTTTAAAAAAACTTTTGAGTTGTCTGAAAGAAAACCTGTTAGAGAGATAACTGTTTTCCATAATGGTATTAGGTTTTAGCTGTTATCGTGAATCAAAGAAATTATACCATGAGTGCTCAGCTCCAAAGTTAGAATTTAGGGAAAAGGTGCTGCCCTTTCAATTTTCAAATGCATATCTATCAGGTCTTGTGGGCCTTTTACAGTCTAGTACAGCTTTAATTCTAAAAGATACAGGCATACAGCTTAGTGGAAGTGGCATCTTCAGTCTCTTTCCTTATCTTCTCAAAAACAGCTCTGAGAGTTAAGCACATGGATTTTGCAGAGTGCCACACTCTCATCCCCCATTTTTATCAGCTGTTCAGCTTGGAATAGCAGTTCGGTATTCATCATGTCAGCAGTACTGCCCTCCAGGAGCTGCATCCCCAGCCAAACCTCAAAAGAATCACTCTTTAGCATAGGCTAAATCACAAGCTGCTCTGTTTCCTGCCAACCACTCTGGGTGGAGGCTTAGCTTCCAGCACCCAGCCACAGAAGATACTACCCAACAGGAGCACAACTGATGCTCTCGACCCACCCAGTTCCTCTCATCTCAGAGCAGTATCCAGAAATAGCGCAAAGATCTGCAGTGGCTTAGGAGAAGAGCCACTTGTGCTCTGGCAGGATTTTTAGGGCACAACTGGAAGGCATCTTCTCAGCGTGAACTTTTGCCTTGGAGAGAAATGCTCAATGTAAACTGGCTTCTTTTAACACCATTCTAGGATGTAGTCTGTAGCACCTGAAGTTTAGCAGCTCCACAACCATGAAGCAGAAATTCCTCTTGGCTGTCAAGTATTTGTTTGACTCAGATCACACAGAAGAACGTTTAGCATGACTGGGATAAAAGAGGCTTTACTTTAATGTACCGCTTAGCAAGAGGAAAAAAACCCTATAAACAATCAAGAAGCCAACCACATCCAAAACTAGATTTAATTGTAAATTAGCAAGGACAACTGAGCAGCGCTTAATGCAAGGACAAATCAAGAGAGGAGATTCAATGGTTCACCAGAGACTTCCCAAGATACATAATTTTGTAATTAATGACACTGTTTTCTGTACTTTAGGGTACAATGTGTATCACCCCCCCTGGTGAGAAACATCAGTTTTGTTTTGTGGTTTTATTTAAGCCACAAATTTATTTATGTTGACCACAATTAGAGGAAAAGAAATAATGCATTTATATGTCATCTAAATGAATGGTTTTTTTGAGAAGTCTTTCAAATCTCCCAACTACCAAATCAAGTCTGGTAAAGTAATTCAAGTATGCTGTAGGCCATAGCTACATAACAACGTGCCATTTCTTAGAGTAAAACCAAACAAAACCAGAAAAACCTCATCATGAGGTTAAATAACTCCACTAGAAAATCCCCCTCAGAAGCAAAAGGGTGAGCCAGGAGCAAGCTTCTCTCAGGAAGGCTGGTGAAGGCTTTGGGGCATGAAGTGCAAGGAGTCTTCCAAGTGCATCATGAAGTTGTAAGCTCAGCACTAATAAAAGCTCACACAAGTAGAAGATGAAGAAATGAGGCAATTCATATGGGGATAAAGTCATCAGTGGTCTATGTTTTGAGTAGTACTGAATTCCCACAGCTGCTGCACCAAAACTGCAGCATCCCTCACACAGCTTGGCCATACCTTCTTTCTCCTAGGAGTGCATGTCCTTAAATTATTTCTGGGCAGACTGCAATAATCTGTAAAACAGGTGATGTTATACACAGCTGCTGTAAATGCTCCTTAACTGTAAGGATGGCTTTTCACTTCAAGTACAATTTTCTGAACTCATTTATTTTATAAGAAACAGTAAATCCAAATTTCTTACATCTAGAATTCATGCTAGACCATATTTTTTAAGCTTTCTATGAGCATAAACAGGTTATTTAAAAAACATTACAGAAATTAGTCCGTTGTTAGGAAACCTCTTGAAAACATTTACAAAGAAATTTTATAACACTAACTTTTGGAATATACTCTGCTTGCTCTACTACATTTCATAAATTAGAAATAGGTTTTATTGGCCTCATCTGAAAAATCATTAAGAGTTTTATAATGAGTGAGCTCGTAAGAGAATTACAAGGACATAATGCATGCTAACGTAGTAAAGAATAAGACAGGCTGACTTCATTAAAGTCATGAATTTGTAAAGTTTTCCTGTTCAGGATAGCATCTGAAGCACTTTTTTCAACTCAACACAAATGAAAATATTCTAAAATGTTACCACTTCAAAGAGATTTTATCTGTACCTGTTTAGATAAAACGACTTTAGCTGAATATGAATCACAGAAGACACAAAATATTCAAAAGCCCAAGATGCTTAAATGCAAAATATTAAGAAATAAAATATAACAATATAACAGTCTTTAACTCCTATGATAACTCACACCTTAAGTGAACTTCAGATCTTTGCACTTCACTATCAGATGCAGACTGTAAGTACCTGCACAAGTCTGCATGAGAAGGACACTCATTGGATTGTTGTTGTTGTTATGCATGCCACATTTCCTTTCCCTTCCTGCTGATGAACACCTATCTGCTTTCACTTAGAGGAAACTTGTCAGACAGCAAAATTAAGATGTTCAAAATATTTAATTTCACTTGGCCTCTGGCAAATAGTCAAAAGAAAGATCACAACACTACATGCCCATCCAAATTTGCAACTAAAAACCACTACATTCTATGATACTTCTAATGAAAATTAAAATGCAAGTGAATTGTTTGGTAAATCAAAATGCAACATACTAAATGTGGAAGTCCTTGCAACAGAGACAAATATTCCCTACTCAAGAGAACAAAAATCAACAAAACAAACTGCTTAGGAGATGCTTATGTATAGGACTGCTAGATCCTAATTTAAAGTTCACCATGACTGCATTGAGACATAATTCCGGGAGCTCTAACATTAACTAAGATTAAATCACCAGCAGCTAAATGGTGCTTATTAGATAATAAAACTGCACAATGCAGTTGTGGGGAGAAACTTGTTTTATTTCCCTCTCCATCTTCAACAATATCAAAAGACAAGCTCAAAATTAAAACCAAGGAAAACAAGGGGCTGTAAGATGACTGATAAATTAAAATTCTTGCTTATGCATGAACCAGTTGGTTCTCTTGTCACCCCTTTTTACTTCTAAAATACAAGTACCCGAAGTCTAGGGAGCAAAAAAGCACTTGACTGCATATCACCAAAATTTGGTATTCTGGTAAAAGCTTTGAACAGACAACCATGGACACAAAGCACACTGTGCCCAAACAAAACAGGGTACTTAAATGTTCCTCAACCAAACAAACCAGAAAGATCAAACTGAAAACTATAGAGTTCAGTCAGACCTTGTCACGATTTTTTTGGGTGAGCTGTGACTGTATTTTGCATCGAGAAGAACAGAGAAGATTAAAACTGTTACATTTTCCGGCAAGTTTTGTACCCATAGCACAACAAATTTTGCAGTAAGTAAACCCCTATGTGATTTTAGTGGCTTCTTCCTTCAACTAAGTAAAAGAAACACTGCTCTGCTCATAAGCAAATTCAACTGACATCTTATGTATGGAGAAAGATGAATCTAGAAGAACCAGCAGACATCATCCAACACATCATATATTGGTTTTAGCTGTAGCTAAAATCTTTTACAGACCATGCCCATATTACAGTACTACCATTCTTAACAATACCAGAACAATACTTGCAGCAATATTTTTGAACAGCCAGCTCCTGGACTCCCTGATAACATGTGAATTTTGCTCTTCTAGCCTTAATTACTGCAGTGAGAAGACTAAGGCTCAGGAATGCAAATTTGCTCATTTGTCCAATTATTTTCTTATTCAGTGTTTTCTCATGGTTTTTGAGGACCTGATTTATGTTTCCTGAATAGCCAAGCTTGGTAAAACTAGTGCCATTTGAGGATAACAGAATCTAAGGAGAATCATCCCTGAAAAATAAAGTGTCTATGAGTCAGGCACAGAGGAAGGGTCCCAAGGTTACCCACTCCCAACTCATCTGCTCGGTTTATAGGCTTCATTGAACAAAACTAAATTTATAGCGTGCAAATTTAAAAAGAAAAGTGACATTTCATTGCACAGTTGTATTTACACTGCCTTTCATAAGACTTTTTAGCAAGAAAATGAAGCATTTTTAACAACTTAAAAAAACCTAAACTAATACAGTTGACAAGCCTCATACCTGAATGAAAACCACTTACTTGAGTTATTAAATAAACTTACATTTAGCATGATAATGCATTTCCATTTCAGTCTGAGCAGACATGAACTAATATCCTCTGGCATTTGGAGGACACACAAGGCAGTTTTGAGGCATTAGTAACTACCATGTAGGACAGTACTCTCCCTTTACTGAGCCTTTGAATTATTCTGACTCATAAAATCATGCTGAATGCCTTCACAATTAGGAGATTTACTAAGACAGTATAACACAGAAAACCAAAGATAGCTTTGCCTTCAAACTCGGTCAAACTCTGTTTCTGCAGTTTGTAGCACTTGCAGCACGCAGACTGACTTCATCCCACGGCAGGAGGCCAAAGAAATGCAGACTGCTGTTCTGGTAATGCCTTGTGGTTTGGTTTTTTGCCGTTGCTTAGCAGTTATGAAAACAAACGTCTTGACAAGGTCAGAATTCATGACAAAGAAGTGTGGCAAACAGAGCAAAACTTACATATAGAGCCCTGTCTTTTGAAGTACCAGCTAAGGCCTTAGAAAGAAAGTTGCTGTAGTTACGATACTAAGGTTATAAATAATATATTGTCTAGTACAAAATCAGAACAAACCTTGACGCTTTTTTGTTCCCCTAAGTTATCCCACACTGAAGCACAAAAAAAGATTTCTGCTGGTTACCAAGTTCTCCGCAATTCTAGTTTAGTTAAACACCTTTTTTAACCATGAAAAAAGTAAATAAAAAGTCTTCAGTGCAAATCACTCATTCTGCTGGAATTCCATTGCAAATCAAATCAATATTAATAATAATAATAATAATCATCATCATCATAATCTAAAAACAACACCAAAATATTAAATTACACCATCCAAGTTATTCCAGCAGGAACACAAAAGACAGACTCTGCACTAGCACAGTGGAAAGAAGTGATAGATCAAGGTTTTGAGGGCACATGTTGAACTTTCAGGTCATGAAGAAAGTGAGCATTATATACCCAATATGTTACAGGTAGGTTTGGCTGGGACGCAAAACCTGGCTTGCAGCACAGTCCCACATAACACTGCCTCTCCAACTCTACCAATTCACTATCAGCAGTAGCCTGGAGCCAGAGAGAAATCATCCACAAAGACAGAATTTTAGAGAAGAGAAGCCAATTAACTGAGTCTTACACGTGAAGCAGGAGACTCAACAAGCCTGTGTCAGAAGTGGCTCACAACCTTTGGGACCCATATTCACACATAAAAAGTTCTACCTACAAATGTCATGTTATATTTTGTAATCTCATGCCAGTGTTCATATAAAATTTCCATTAGGAACAGCATTCCAAAATCAGAACAGACTGTATGCTTGTCCTATGTATAAAGTTCATGCTGACTCTTGGGTTAAGTAGTTTGCAACCAGCTTAACTACAAGATTTAGAGGCACTGGTGTGTTTCTAATAACTCTCAGGTGGCCACACGGTGATGACACCAGTCACACATCAACAGCTTTGTTTTAAACATGTTTGGGTTCAAAAAATCATCTGTGCAATGTGACAATAAAGCTTTAGCCATATGCTTCACTCCTCCTCTCCAGTGACACAAGTGATTTTACCTCTACCCTACATGTTTTTTATGGTGTAACAACGTCTTCATTCCTTTTGGCTTAGGGCACCAAGCACCCAAAGAGAGGTATTAGCAGGGCTCTTCTGCAGGGGCAATTTCAGGAGAGGGGCAACTAAGTTACAACCTGAGGTAGAGATGAGCCTGCTCTCAGAACTCCCTGAAAAATAAAGAGAAATGGTGGAATGATGTTAACACCATGACTTTGGTACAAGGGGCCCAAAACCATTTCTCACCTATTCTATGGAAACAAAGGCCCTTCAATAAACTGTATTTATATCACACCTCAAGAGCCTTGAATCTCTCAAATAAAATCCAGTCTAAAGTCTAAGCACAAAGTGGAATTTAAAATTAACAAGCCACTTACTATACATGACAAACAGAACCAAGAATCCCAGGTAACACTACAATTTATTTCAAAGCTATGAGACTGCAAACTCAGCTCAGAATTCCCAGCAGGGCTGCTCAAAGAACAAAGAGCAGATCATATCCAAGAAACTAAAACTGATTTATGCTTTTGATTTCATAACAATGACCCCTCAGCTTCTTGAGCAAAATGCAATTACACATGTGATTGCACTTTTACCTTAGCTACAGTCACTCTGTAGTTCTTAAGTTCATTTCATAAATGCTCTTGCATAATCTATGGGGTTTAACCAGAATCAGGTTTGTATATTCTAATCCCTGTGTGCTTGTGGGTTTATGCAAGTAGCTCAACAATGAGATTTGCTGGCCGCAGTCACAGTTCACTTTCAGGAAGGACACCCAAGAAGACAGGTACTGACCTTCCCATCCTGTCTTCTCAGATACCCTTTGAGCATACCCTTAATTCTGACTCATGCTCCTGCTTCTGGACTGAAAACAAAAATGAATATGCACATATTCCTAATACATGAATAATGTAACTTACACAATAAATGTTTGCCAGAACATTTTCTCTTTGAAATGTATTTTCAAGATATTCCACATGTAAATTTCCCTTTTTTTGTATATCTCCTCTGAAATCTCTACTAGGTCATAATTAACCTCCCCAATATATCCAGCAGAGGCAGAGACATTCCTAACAAGAACCTTTCCAGTAAAATAACCACAGTGAACACTGATGCTTAAATTAAGCTACAACAATTAAACATATTAAAATAAACACAAAAAATAAGCACAATAAACATATTAAATCTAGAAACTGAAAAACTGTGTTCACATCCAAAAACAACTTACTGAAAATCTGAATTCTTGAAAATAAAATTATTTTGTTGAAATGAAAATTGAGGCTTGGTAGGGGATGAATAGGAAAAGCAATTATTTATTTCATTTGACATTAGCAGTTCATTGCTAAATACTAGATATCATTTACTACATATAAGATCAATGGCAACTTTTGTAATTACAGTCATGGCTTGGAGGGATAGAGGGAAATGTTGCTATAGCAATATCAACCATAAGAAGAAAATCCACATCTACTCAGAGCATCATTTCTACATTGCATTGTTTTTATAGCAAAGCCCTTCAGCACAGAAGAGTGCAGTAAATCAAGAGTAATACCAATTTTCATTACATAGACATAGTCTGGGCAAGCATTTCACAGAAATATCCTGAATAAGGAAATGATGACCACACATCAACTAAGACTACGTTCAGTTTAGTACTTTCATTCAGTGTATGTCAATTAAAGTCAAGATTTTAAATCCAGGCTTTTCTAAGCCAACTTCTCATAAGTTGATTCAGAAAACAAAATATTTAGGGGTTGGCTGGATGCTTTCCCCCTGTTCTCTACATAATTCCAAGCAGCCTAAATGTGAACCAATCCTCCTTAAACTGGCTTGACCTAGGTCTGCAGGGTTTCTTGGCTCAGGCAGCAAGAGAAAGAAAAAAAAACTGGTTTGGAACTGTAATCAGCACTGAAGTGAATACAGGCACATTTGCATGCTCCTACCCCTGATGCAGCTGGAATCAGTGTTTATCTGAGAGTCAGATAAAACATGAAGGATGACCAACATACCATTGCAACACCTTTTCCTGGCCAGCCTCAAGGGAGGGAATTCCCACCCACGGGTTTCTGGCAATAGGACTTGGCCTGTGGGTTTGGGGAATCAGGGCTTTGGATGTTTCTTTCTAGCTTGTCAAAGGTTGACCCCATTCCGTCTGTCTTCTGCTCCTACCCTGAATTACTGATAAAATCATGTTCCCAATTATCCTGGCTTTTAACTGACTACTTTTTCACCTTTCCATGAGCTGGCCTCTTCAATTAAATCTTGCAGCATTCGCAATCAATCACAGTCAGATTTAAAACAAGGATCAACTCAACTGAAAACAATCATCAACACCCATTTGTGAAAACAGATCTATTATGATTCTGACAGCTGATTTTCTCATATCTCTTTCTCTCTTACTTTTGATAAATTAAGTTTCAAAAACAGATTTCTATACATTTCTACAGTTTCTAGAACACCTACAAAGAGAGAAGCAATAACTACAGCACACATAATGTTCAATAAGTAATTCAAATTAAATAATTCTGATGAAATATAAATTACCTGGCTTCTAATGGTCATGTGAACATTGGGTGTTTATTCCCAACGTGTGTCAAAAGAGCACAAAATTTGAAAATGGCTAGGCAATATAAACATACATTTCACACAGAGCTAAGGACTCCTAGTACATGGATATATTTCAAGCTGACAGTAAGGAGGAAATCTTTATAGAAGGACTTCCACTGTCCACCATTTCAAATTCACCCTCGTGGACACAGGAATGTCACAGCTGTACAAAATTCTTCTTCTGTATTGCTCATCCCTGATGTCCTGGGCACAATCACAGAAAAACACAAAAAACCCCAGTGCAATTCTTCGCAGATCAGCAGTTCGATTCTCCACTTGGAGAAGGACTCTCATCAGTACTAGATGAGGTCTGCCACAGCCTGGTCCAGCTGAGTCTCAAAAACACCCAAGGAAAGACTCCACCACCTCTCTGGGTGGCAAGTTAAAACTCTTGTGCTACTCAGTGGTGAAAAACGTTTTCGTAATGATCAGTCTGAATTCTGAACTTCTCTTAATGGTCAGCCTGAGCTGCAATTTGTGACAGCTGTTCCTTGTTTTAATGATCTGCCCCAAACAAGAGTTCATTTCCATAGTAATTAGAACTTACCTTTAAGAAGCTACAGGCTTCTATAAGATGGCCTCTTCTTTTGGGCAAAGTGAAACAGCCCAAGGACCCTAATCTCTCCTCATTACCTATGGTTCCCATGGTTCAGAATCACCTTGGTAATCCTCTCTCCATTTCTAAACATCATGCTTTGCATTTGAGGAACCTCGGAACTGACTGAAGAACCAGAGTACTCAGCAATGCTGACAAGGACAATTACTTCCCCAGATCTACTGGTCACGGAGACCACCATGCTGTCTGCCTTATTTGCAATGAAAATGCACCACTAGTTCATTTCCGACTTGGTGGCAATCATTACATCCCATAGCATTCCCACAAATGTTCTCTTCAGCCAGCTGCCCCCCAGGCTACGTTGCTGCAAGGAGTTGATCTGCACTTCAAGAGCTTTCTGTTAGCCAAATCTTAGGCTTCCTAAGATCCAGCTGAATTGTTTTCCTACCACTTCATGCACTAAACTCTCTCTCATGCCAATTTAATGTGATCTGTAACTTTTCTCTGGGTGCATTCCATCCCACCATCTAAGTAATTAACAGAGAGGTGACATAACTGGCCCAATCCCTCACTGGCCACTTATTATTTGCCTTCAGTGAGACACTGAGCCATGGAAGACTACACTTTGAACTCCAATATCCACACAATTTTCAGTTAATCTAACAATCCATATACTTCCTCAGTGAGAGATGGTAACAAAAACTGGAGCCAGAGAGTCACAGGATGGTTTGGGTTGGAAGGCCCTAAAGACCAGCCAGTTCCCACTCTCCTGCCATGTGTAGAGATACCTTCCACTAGACCAGGTTGCTAAAAGTTCCATCCCTGGACTGGGCATTCACAACTTCTCTGGGCAACCTGTGCCAGTGACTCACCATCCTCACAGCAAAAAATTTACCCACCAATATGCCCACATCTACATATTTGGTCATTTATTCACAAAAGGCATTCAGGTTCATCAAATACTTCTTGCCCCTGGTACTTTTGGGTCAACTACTCTTGATTATCTTCTCATTCTTCTCATATTTGAAAATAAATTCCCTGGAGACATGATATGTAACATTTCTAGGGATTGCAGAAGGCTAACTAGCCCTAAATTATCCTTCTTTCTCTCCTTAAAAAGATGGGTATAATAAATAATGCCTTTCCCTAGTTTTCAGGAACCTCTCTGATACGTTTTCATGGAGAACTGCCACTGCAGAATTGCAATTGCATCACCTATGTCTTTCAGCATCCTAGCATAAATCCCATCCAGCCTGATAGATCTGAACATAGTCAGCTTTTAAAAATAGTTCTGAGTAGTAAAATATTCTGTTTCCTATGCTGCTCTGCTTATTTAAGTTCTAGGCAAGCTTTGCTTTTGCTGTGTTTGGAACAAGAACGTATCATGACTCTTTGCTGGTGGGACAAATTGCAAGACAGGCCCATGCACTCAATCCCACACTGCTTGGGCTCTGAGGACACAGCATTTATCCCCACCCCACTCTTATAAAACTCGAGAGGGCTCTGCCCTCAAGCTCCATGAGCAGCTATCTACCAAAAAGTGCTTCTCACAACTAGCCAGAAGCATTTAAGAGAAGAGAACCCAAATAATCAGAGCACTAGCCTGAAAATACTGATTAAAGGAGAAGAACAGAGAGCCAAGAAATACCCACAGCACAAAGAAAACTTTCAATCCAGTTACTTCCCTTCAAAGTAACTGAAGGAATGAAGAAAAAGAGTAACTCACATTTCTGACACATGATATTAAACTTACTTAACAGGACTAAAATTACTAGATTGCATATGGATTCTGCTAGGATGTGGTTACTACAGGGGTGAGACCCAGTGAGACTCTCCTTCACTGACATTAAAGAATCTCACTGCTGCCTTGACAGACCTGCCAGGCTGACTTCCTGAATGCTCAGTGCAAGAGTGCTACCCACCCTTTCCCCTGCCTTTACCAGGGACCTGCAGTCTGCTGCAGACTTGTCACTACTTGTTTCTGAGTTGAGAAACAGAAGGACCCAAATGCTGTCTAATGGTAGCATTTCCAGAGGTCTTCAGACAAAGCCATCTGTGCAGATGCCAATTCTCAGTACTCAGAAGGGAAGCTGTTTCCATCATATGCAGTTTTTGAACACTACTCTCTACTCCACGTGTTTAGACAACACATACATTCTGCTACAGAACAGCAGGATGGCTCAGGCTGGAAGGGACCACAGTGGGGCAGCTGGTCTCACTTCCCTGCTCCAGCAGGGCCATCCCATAGCACAGGGCACAGGATTGTGTCCAGAGGGGTCTGGAATATCCCCAGTGAGGAGACTCCACACCCTCTCTGTTCAATCTGTTCAGCCCTCCATCACTGCCCAAGACAGAAGTTCTGTCTCCTGTCCAGGTGGAACCTCCTGGCCTCAGTCCCTGCCCGTTCCTCTGGTGCCATTGCTGGGCCCTGGAGCAGAGCCTGGGCCCTGCTCGGAGCCCTCCCTGCACACAGGGACACCCAGGGCTGAGGGCCCCTCTCAGCTGGGGCTCCTCTCCAGGCTGGACAGCCCCAGCTCCCTCAGCCTTTCCCTGCCAGAGATGCTCCAGGCCCTGAATCATCTCTGCAGCCTCCACTGGCCCCAATCCAGGAGCTCCCTGTCCCTGCTGTGCTGAGGAGCCCAGGACTGGACACTGCTCTGCAGATGAGTCACACATGGTAAAGCAGAGTTAATCTCATGTTCTTTCTAACAGTGAAGTGGGAAACAAGTGCAAAAGACTGCCTTGCTCCTCTTCATTCAGCCTATGTCATGCTAGCAGACCTCTGTATCTGATTTCAAATCTACCACGTTTACCTAATTTTCACATACTTTGTACCACTTATTATCACTCGTGTGCTTTGCTATGTTCCCTTTGCTTTCCAGTACTAATGCCACACTCTCACAAAGAAAATGCACATCTCCAATGAGTGTGCGAGTAAACACTAAGTGCAAACTTAATAGGATCACTAAAATCAATGTTTTCTGGCAGAAAACATTCTCAAGAGGATAGAGACCACACTACCTGTGGTCCAGCACACCTTGTTCTTGTAGTATGCAGTCCTGGTGGAGAAATATTAGTAGAACTTTCATGTTTATGCTAAAACATCAGAAGGTATGTTCCCCTGCTAACAATACACCAGCTATTTATTTGCATTAAAGAAGTTATGTAATCAATGAAGAAACACTCCAAAAAACCCCAAAACTAAAAAACCTCAAAAACAACAAAAAAAACCACAAACAAAAAAACCACCCACAAACAAAAAAAAGAGTTCTACAGCTGCAGGCTTACAACTTATGAATTGCAAAAAGAGAAAATTGATACATTTTATCCTAAGACTGCACTCAGATCAGAATTTGCGCTTTAAAGGAATGAAGGTAAATTTCCATAAAGTATGAAAAATGTGGCATTTTAACAAGCTAAGGCAATGAAATATGACCTTTTCATCATGGAATTAATTATCCTTACTGTATTTTCCCAGCCTTCATCTTCCTGAACTTTCAAATCAATTATCAAATAGATTCAATACCTCTATTAGTGCAAGTGGAACTTTCTTGTTTGCTAAGATTTTTGCACAGTACTGTAAAGAGTAAAAACCCATCTACTTATGGGACACTCCAGTGAGAATCTGTAAATGATTTAAAAGAAGCTGCTGCTAGCAATTACAAGCACTTTAGATAAAAAGCATCTTTGACAGGATATTTTGGGCACTACAATTTGCATGGAAAGAACATAAGGTTGCACATAGCAGGTAGGATTTTTGAAGTCTAAAAGACAGAAAAAAAAATAAGAGCAAGGAAGTGCCTATTTTATTTTATAAATGAGTCAGTAGTACTAGGTGATATTTTTACAGAGCTGCATGGAGCAAAGCACCAAATGCTGCCAATGCTACTCTAGAGTGATAATATAGTCAACACACTGAAAATTATATGTTTAGAGTAAAAATTCATATGAGGAGTTGCATACATTTCACAAAACCAAATGCTACTGTCTTAATTAATTCCAACAATCAGATGTAATAAATTTAGCTTACTCTTCTTACCCAGGAGACAAAGTACAAGTTTCCTGCTCTGTATCTAGGAACGCTATGAGACCTACTTCTAGAATTCCATTTGTTATTTAAGGGGTCACAGCCACAATCACATTAGTCACACTCAGTGTAGGTGTATGCAGAAACTAAGAGAGCTACTCTCTTTGAAAGCATCCTGTCATTTAATGAAAGACTGTGACTGTTTTAACATTTTGAACACATGAACTTCAGATCAGAAACAAGTTCCTACGAAGGGCCCCAGATCACCTCACTTCATCTCTCAGAACAAGACTTACCTAAGCTGCCAAGGAAATTAAATGTTAGTGACAAGCAGAGAAACTGGGTTTTGATAAACAAAGATTATGTCACTTCAGAAGGCAAGAACTTCCCCATCTTCAAGGCTGCAATCTATGGTCAGCAATGGAATCTCTGGTATTGTGTATTATTTTTTCTCTTTTTTTAATGTGCTTATCTAATTTTTAACGTTAAATACCAACAGCTAGATGTGCCAACCTACAACCTTTAAGACTGGAAGTTTAAAATCATATTGAATGTCAAGAGCAAACCAACCTGTCCTCCTGCTGACATCAGCATCCTGGGCTGGGGGAATTCTGACCTTCCAGAAATGTGACAAATGTGTTCAGTATTAATGCAACTTCAGCCTGCTGATGATTCGCCAGCAGAGGGGTGACTATTAAAACACAAATATTCATTACTTGAAAGCCCATGCTGCTGTAAATGTAGCATTGACAGGCAAAAGTTTCCAAGAGGAACCTGAGAATTAATACACACGTCCCCTATGCAAGTGGAACTGATGCCTCTGTAGGCTGTGATTGACTTGCTGTCAGATGACAGTTAAGTTTTGCATATGCGGGTGGTTCAACAGCATTACTATGTTGGTAGAGTCCAGAGATCTCATCTTTAAAATATGGGTGGGGTGTCATCACATCATCTTGGAAGCACACAGTTCCACTTTCTCCCTCATCTGCTTGCTGGGAATTCTTTGTGGACAAGTTTATCAGCTGCAAGCAATGCCTTGAAAAGTCAGTTCTTGAAAAACCCGCACCCAGCCAAAGCAATAGGCTTTCCCCTTGGTGGAAAATTCAGTGCTCCCAATGGCAGAAACACAATCTCAGCTGTATATGGGCCAATACAAACATCCAGCAGAAAAAAGTGCTGGGCTGAAACACCTGAGGCCACATTTATGAAACATTCCAGTACCAGGAACTGATACTTCTCCACAAATCAGCTGATTTGGACCCCATAGCAAACAGCACAATTGCCAGATTTGAGACAGGCGGCTGTAAGGCACTGATTTTAGAGTGAATACAGACAGCTTTAGAACACGGTGGAGATGAGTGCCATTCTACTCTTAGTCAAAGAGATTAATACCCAGCTAGCAGTCTGCCTGACACTACATAGGAATGAGGGGTCAGGAGTAGGCCAAAGCAAAGATGAAGGGATACACCTCCAGCAGGAAACGAGGCTCTGTGGTCACAGCCTGAGCTCTCTCAGCTTAGTGAAGTGGCAGCAGAATTAGGTGAAGGAACAAACCAAAATGCCTGGGAAAGGACACAGATATTAGGAAATGGGAAACGAGAAAATATTAACTGAGAAATGAATCAAGGATCCAACATTTCCTATCAAATCACTGTGTTGTTTAGGGTACCCTGAAACCTTAAATTCAAGTACAGCAGAAACCCACTGGCTGCTTTGAGGATGCACAGGCCAAGGCAATACCCACTGAACATAAATGTAAGAATAAAGAAAAATTAAAATCATAGCTAGACACTGTTATGGCAAATGTTACTGGTTATCTGCAGAACCACAAAGTTTTTCCACTGAACTGGCAGGTCTGAGTACTGCCTCTAGGTGCAAGATTCGATGGTTATTTTGCTACACACAACAGAGCATGGCATAAACACCCTCCTGGGCTCCTTGCTCTCTCATCTCTGCAAGTGCCATCAGCTTTATTTCAGATTCAAAGAAAGGCACAAAGAAATGCAGAGGGGATCACTGACATTTTGTTACATACTAGAAATGTACTGCTCTGGAGTGTCTAATGAAGATAGCAGGAATGAGGGCCCCAAGGAAATGTCATTCAATGTCTGTAATATTTTGACCTGGGATTTCACTTCTTCCTGCAACAGGGCTTCACAGGGAAGTAGAAGCAGAATCACATCAAAGCATAATGTACATTACTGGAGAAAGGATCACAGGGGATGTAAAGAGCTAGGCTGAGAAGTTCCAGCTACTCTCACAGGAATAAAGGAAGAATCTACTGCACACACTGTACGGCTACCAGAGCTCCAAGGCTGCATAAACAGATCTTTTATCACAAAAGCAAGCAGGTTGTTTCTTTGCAGTCTGTAGGGTGGTAAGCAAAGCAGCAAGGATGCAGTTATACAAGGTGAGGGTTAACTAAGGGTATAATTCTGTCTGTCACATTCAATTTAGAAATGTGAATACATTTCATACGAGTTTGGATGTCTTACAAATGGCCTGGAGAGCAATAGCCTTAGGCTCTTCAAAAATTTTTTGTCCAACAAAGGAGTTGAGTCCTTTACAGCAATGACATTTACTTCAACAGCCAAAGGCAATCTAGAAGCAGTCCTGAACTGTGATGCTCTCCTTGACTTAAAGCCAGAAGCAATGAATAAGCTGATGTCAGTATTTGCAATAGTTTTGCTAAGGGCTCCTTCTGGAACAAAATTTCACCCTCAAAATTGTCCTTAAAATTAGGTTGAAACAGTCATGCCATGCATTTCAGACCAACAGATACCAAAAATAAAAGAGCTCTGTGAGCATGCACTGCATCAGAAAGTGCTTTAGGTCAGGGAGGCAACTCCTTTTATCTCTCTCCCCCCCCACACTCTCCCTCACAAGAGAGCACTTCTGAAACTCCTCCATTTTATACCCACAGCTCAAGCATGGGACTGGAGAAGAAACCTATCCATTTCTGTCCTTACAGAGAAAGATTTTTAAAACTAATGCCCAATAACACCACATGTTAGTCAATAAGTAGAGACAAGATGGTAAAAGCAGATGGTTTTGAAAGGATTTGCAGCAGACCCTGGCTCCACCATCTCAGAAGCTCCACAGGGTACTGGCAGAAGAAGTGGTTCCTTTCCTTTTCTTTCTCCAGAAAACAAGCAGCTGATCTTGCTGGTTGCCACAAAGGCAGGAAAGGACAGGCACAATTCACTCCTGCTCTTCATCCTACCTCCAAACTGCTTTTGCCTCTCCGCAGAAGCTCAGCTAAACACAAGCCGCTGCTCTAGGCCACGCAGACGGGTGCCCACCTGACAAGAGACACAAATTCACCCCCGTGTTTACTGGTCCCAGCCAGGACCAGAGTGGGCAGGGCTCCTGGGTTTGGCAGTCACTCACCACAGACCATGACCATGTTGCTTCTGACCATGCCAGATGATGGTACCTAAGAGAGCACGCTCCAGTGCTGAACCCCTGCCCACAGACCAGAGCCCTGCTTAAAGCACCAGCACCTGCTTCTGAAGGCCCTAGTGATGAAGAAGGCATCTTAGATGCTGCAGCCCCACACAGAGAAATGGTGAATGACTTCATGTCACAGAGTGATATGGCAATGGGAGCAAACCTCATGGAAGCACAGCTATTCACATTACACCTCAAAAGAGAAAAAGTGGGCAAAAAACCATTATTTCATGTGTAAATAATAGCAGTGACAAAAAAATATATTTCCACTGAGTGTCATGTGTTTGGCCAAAGCGATGTTGCTACAGGTGCAACCTTCTCCAAGTTACTCCTATTTATGCTCAGGGAACAAGAACCCGCTAAAGACAAAGAGACAGCACGAGTGTCATGGTGTCATTTTGGGCACACTGCCTCAGCTGGAGCACAGCACCAGCTCCAGTCAACTGTAACTCTCCTCTGAGCTCTCACCGCTAAACACCTTATCACACCTAAAATCATGACTCAGACTATTTCTTATTCTGCCAATGAATCATTACATGGTGCCACCTCTGGCTACTATCAAAACCGCCTGTAACCATCTCAGCCATTAACTCCAGATTACACTCATTCCAAAGAACATTTTAGAACACTGCTCTGCTCTATTAATGCACACATATTTTGTGAGTAAATAAAGAATCTCCCTTTTAGCATTTACTAAAGTCTAGGATAGGAACTACACTCCTGAAAGGCCTGGTACATTTCCTACACAGCATATCCATTTTTCAGATTTTCCTCAGAAAGAGGAGTTATTGGCTCAACATCAACATAAGACTTATTCTTGCTTTACATTTCTTAAAACAATACAACTGCATAGCTTTGTAAAAACCTTTTTCTTGTTGTTTATCTATCCCACTGTTTACAAAATTGCAGTCAATTAACATTTCCATTCTGAAGGAATATTCTAGAGGGCTGTAACACAATAGTGCAATTATATTCAGCAGCCCCAAAATAAGAAAAGGCCTTTTTGAACCATCTACAGCAAAATAAATCCCCCTTCTTTATAATAAATCAGGGAACCTTTCTTTCCTTCAAACAATTACGTTTATGGCTTCTTTCAGGAATGTAAAACAGAAAACAAACAAACGAACCAAAAAAAGAAGCTGTCAGTCCAGCCAATCCCAATTTTATACAGCACTGCAGAACATCACTGAAAACTGAGTCTGCTACCAAGGTAAACACAAGCCATTCAAAACTGGAATCAAAATTTTGTATTTGTTTACAGAGAGCACCCCACGGTAAAATTGCTTCTTACCTCTGGACACAATAAAACATGGATCTGGGCTTGGACAAAGGCATGGCCAAAAGATGGCTTTAGAAATTATATTGTAAGCATCCAGGTTTGTGACCAGTCTTGCCATTGTTGAATGCATCAATCAGTCATCAAGTTTTATATTTTTTCTGTTAACCCCACAAGAGAACCACCTGCTACTCAAAGCAGATATGGAAGATGGATATTGGTACAGAGGGTTAAAAATTAATTGAAGTATGAGGAAAACCTATTATAATCATATTTTATGGGCACAGTTGCACCACAATTACATTGTGGAAGGAGAAAAATCAATTGGGAAGGAGAAAACTTGGGAGTCAAACACAACAGCATATTTTTGAGGCACAAGATACCTCTTCCTGTGAGCATGAGTGGAAGAACAGAACCCCATGCGATTTCCAGCCACTTGAGAATCCCTAAGCAGGGGTACACACAAAGAGAAACAGATTCAAGCAACTCCTGCAAAACACAGCTAATATTAGCTTAGAACAGAACACAATTATAACTGCATTACAGGTATTTTTGCCAAACCTTCAATATGCCTCATGCTTTAACAACAAATATAGTCACAGATTTGAGGGAGAAAGGGTTTCCAGTTTTTAGTAATTATCCACAGAACATTAATTACATACCTACTATTACTATTTCACTATGTAAAGATCTAGTTTGCTGTAATTTTAACACTACACGTCACTCAAAGACAGCTAAAGAAATCCTTAAAGCACTATGAAAATAAGAATTTAAAAAAATACAAAAGATATCACAGACAAAACATCTGCCTCAGTTGGCATTAAAAATGGGAAACATAGGCTTACCATTCAAAAACAGAATGGAAAAGAACTGTAATAAAAGAAAAAGCATCTGCTGTAGTCTTATCTTGAAGGACATAGTTTCCTCTTTGACTCTGGTCATCAGACCCTTGAAGGGTATGTCTACACAAGTGACTGGAGACAGGCATGCACCTCTCCTCCCTCTCCAGACTGGCCAGATCGGAGTCAAATTAAATCTGGAGGCCACACAGAAGCATCAGTACAGCACCAAGCAAGCTCGTGATGGCGAATGTCCCCTGCTGCAAGGAGCAGCGTGCTCTTCCCCCAAGTGCACAATCTCCACTGATTCCTCACAGTGTTTTTTAGTCAGGCATTGAGTCACACCCAGGAACTCATCCAACTCAAAACCAGGCCAAGAGCAACAATAAGAGCAGATCTGCATTTGGCCAGAAGTAATAGTCCCATCCCAAGCAGGAGGTCAGGAATGAGTAGCCAGAGGTGAGGCAGGCAGGCAGACCCCCTGGTCAGGCAGGAGCCCACATTTAGGGAGCAATGTTTTGGGGAGTTGCCAGCACAGCTCCACACAGGCCAGGTAAAGAGCTCCCAAACGAGGACTGCCTTTGTGAAATAGCTGCCTGAGCCATGGAAGTCAACAACTTTCGGATTATCCTTATTTCCAGACACATCTGGTGATGTCTGACTCTTTCCATGACCCACTGCTAATAATTTAGATAATTTTAATCTCACTGGATAGTATTCAAACTTCCATTTCTTAAGCCTCCTTTGTGGATTCAACCCTTAGGGAAACAATGCTATAATTTTTCTTAGTGATAATGCAAAATAATTAAAGGACTACGAAAAATTATTAAAGGACAATGCTAATACTGTCCCCTGCAGCTGTTATTCCCAATATTTTCTTCCAAACATATCTTCAGAACTAGGAGCTTTCTATGTGAAATGTACTGGGGGGGGGGGGGAAGCTTTTTTCCAATGACAGTCTAATTATGCAGGCTGCTCCTCTGGAGCAAGGATCTACACTCTGCCACAGGACTCAAAATCATCAGTATCCAGAAGATTTCTGAAGGCAATGACCACCTGTTTGTGTTCTCCACTGCACCTTGCAGCCAAATGACAGTTTCTGTGCCTTTGGTCAAACTGCCAACAGTCCCTGACACAATCCTTCTGCCCTGTCATCATCCATGTTTCTCTCCCTGCCAGCCCTCCCACATCTTCCCAAGTCACGCACTTCCCCAAGATTCAGGTTTGTCAGACCTGAACTGACTTTGGGGAAGCCACAAGAAGCTTATCAGTCAAAGCTGCTTCCTGTACAAAGCCACAAACCTTGTGCTTCTGTTAACAGGCCATTTCCTATTACTTTCCTAGTAGCTGATCTCTAGATATATTTTTCCCAGCTTTGGGTTCTATTTACTCAGTCTTTTCTCAAATGGTCTTCAAGATGTTTTAAAACTACATTTCCCCACCACTAATTTAAACAAGCCTTGGCAGGAATTAAACTTGAATCCTGAATTGGAAGAACTGAAGATTTGCAGCTTTGTTACAATATCAGATCCATCCTCAAACATACTCCAAATATAGTAGAAGGCTGGCCTAAATCTGCTATTCCTTCGTGTTTAATTCAGATACCTTTGAGTGAATGCATCCCCACTCCCCTCAATTTTCTCATCCCCAGTTCTCATCACCCATGTACTGAAATTTATGGTGACTTTAACTTCGAAAAACACCCCAAAACACAAAGGAATTGTTTTAAAACACTATAGTTATGCGGAAACTAGTTGTCAGAACAACACAATAGATCTAGAGGTTAAAGCACTACATTGCAACAGGCATTTTACAACTTCACTAAAGCAACTAACAATTTTTAAACTATGTAGTTCCTTCCAAGAGAAGACGAGTTCCTAACTCAGTAATAAACAGAACTTGGATTTTTCTAGTCAAGAACATTACAGCTAAGCAGGAAACTATGATGCTTTTGATACAGCAGTGCAAATCAAAATAAACTCCAGTAGCAGATCTCTGTGCCATCAGCTTCTTAACAAGTGGGGATGAAGATTCCCAGAATGTCAGCATGCACAGAAAGTTACACTCTAAACTAACAAGCCAAAACAATGTGAGCTTTGGTATTAAAAGTTTCTGATAGGCCTTGCATTTTGTTATGTTTCTGGGATCATCTAATAGTTCAACTATACACTTGTTTTAATACAAATTCAAGTGAACCAGGATTAGAGCTGATATGTATTTTGGAACACATTTTTCTAGCCTAAAAATGACCTTCAGAGATAGCAAACTTTCAGTCTAAATAAAGATGCAAAACTAGCCTTTTGACTGAATTTATAGTGCAATATTTCTGGATTAACTCCCATTTAGTTTTACTAGTTCCCCCCCAACAAGATAATGGTCTGTCATTAGTTATTTTTTTCTCTAGCTATGCCCTTAAAAGGCTCCAAGACAAACACGAAAAAACAAATTGTTCTGAGTAACATTACTGTAAAGCACTGTATAAGAAAAGACAAGGTCACATATCTCTAGTTCCCAGAGAACCGAAGATATCCTGACAGGATCCTGTACCAAAATTTATGTTGGTGGTGCCCTGCGGGAAGGGGGCAGCAGGGATATCCAGTCATTTCCCAATCAAGAGACAGAAAACATCACTAAGGCTCTGAGTAAGGCTCTTTCCTCATATGAGTAAAACTCCATCGCTATCTAACACCACACTTCTATTGAAAAAGAAAAGCCAGAAACAACGTATGGGCCTAAGAGCAGGAAAACAAAAAGGCAACCCTCCCCCAAAAATTAGATTAGATCTTTCTTTATTTTGAACCGTATGGCACTGACGATTTCTCCTCACCGGCAGCCAACCCTGCGGCGAGGTAGGGCGGGAGCCGTTCGCCACATCCTCTCCTCATTCACAGAGTCTCACCCCGGCATCAACTCACCAAGGCAGAACTGAAGCACCAGCGGGGCTGGGCCCGCCGTCGTCCCCGGGGTACCGCCCAATGCCAGGGGCTCGACCCCGCCGCTCCCGGCTCCCCAGCCGCGGTACCTGCCCGGCACGACCCCGCCGGAGCCTCCCGGCCCCGCGGCAGCCGCTGCAGCCGGCCCGGCCCCGCCGCCTCCCGGGCATCCTCCCTCTCCAGCGTCGCCTCCTCCTCTCCCTCGCCCCCACACCATCTTCTACCTTCTTGGGTGTTCTGGGGTTTTTTTCTTTTCTTCCCTCCGCCATGCCCCAGCGGGTTGTTACATTAATTGCCGCTTTTCCGACCCTGTTTCCAATTCCTGTTTCCAAATCGCTGCCCCCCACCGTCCCTAGCACGCAGGCAACTCCCGGCAAAGAAGAGGCAGAGGAAAAGAGAAAAATCAAGCAAGCAAGCAAAAAAAAAAAAAAAAAACAAAAAACAAAAAAACCCAAAAACAAACAAAAAAAAAACCAACAAAAAAAAAAAAAAAAAAACAAAAAAAACAAAAAAAAAACACAACCAAAAAACAATGAAACAAAAAAAACCCCAAAACCCCACAAAAGCAAATAAAACCCACCCAAATAAAATTAACAAACCTCTCGTGGCACTCCGGGTGTGACAGTATGTATCCGGCCGGGGGAGGGAGGTAGCAGGAGCAGCGCCTGCCCCGCTGCGCCGAGCCGGACCGGGGGAGGATGCGCGCCCGCCCGGGGTGCGGACTGGGGCCGGCTGGCTCAGTGCCGTGGGCCCTGCAGCAGAAGCCGCCAGGCACCGCCAGGGCGGGAGAGCGGCCCCCCCCCCGGCAGCGCGTGGCTCCGCGTCTGCCCGTGAACACCCGCCTCAGGCCGCCCCTTCCTCCACGGCCGCTGCCGGCGTCGCCCCTCAGCTGTGGGGCACAGGCGTGTTCGGCGGCCCGGCCGCTCCCCGCCGCGGCCGTGCCGCAGGGGGTGCGGACTGCCGCGCCAACCCTGCAAGAACCAGCAAGGCAGACGAGAAAAAGCTCCCTCTCTCCCTTCCCTTCTTCCTCCCGGAGGGCTCACCTCCTTACCGTGCTGCCGGGGCTCCTCCGCCGCGTCCGGGCTCGCTGGGGCCGGAGCGAGTGGCGGCGGTGGCGGCTGCTCCTCGGCGCCTCCCAGAGCCCCTTCCCCACCCTCGTCCTTCCCCGCTCCGCCTGCGCCGGCGTGAGCCGGCGGCCGGGAATGCGGGAAGCGTGGTCGGGCTGCGCTGGAGCCCCGCAGGGATCCAGGCGAGGGTGAGGGAGCCCCAAAAGCTCCTAAATCCGTGGTGAAGGGGCAGAGCGAGTGGTCCCTCGGGCGCCCTCCAAGGTTATTACACCTCCTTACCCTCTTCAGCTTACATCAGAATTTACGGCTGCGATTAAAATGGTCAGGAAGAATGCACAGAAACAGAGTTATAAAATAGGCATATTAATTACGCAAATTGTTCTATAAGCGTTAGGGAAAAAAACGAGATTTGCAGCATACCTATTCAGCCTAGAATACCTGCTTTTAACACCAATATTCATTTTCTCTCTTTGGCAATAGAAGGTACACTCTGATCTTTTCAACTCAGCATCAGAATCAGCAAGATGAGACATTTTTATAGTCTCTTATTGCACTTGCAGCATGTATGAGCATTAATTAATTTTACAAGGTTGTGTTTATTTCATTATTTCCTTCCATTTATTAGTACTGGGAAAAGGCCAGCCCAGGAGAGATTGGGTAAGCTGTTCACTGACGAGTGAACCGGTATGAGAGCTATCAGCAGAACACCCCACACAAAGGGATTAAGTACTGCACCCACAACTTCAGCTCCCCCACTTCTAGCTCCTTGCTTGGGGAGTTTATAGGCTACAGGTGCCTGCCACTTCCACATGAGACCTACCAGTGCCTGTTGGCACATCTGGGCACAATCTAAGGCGAGCTTTGGAATCTCCAAAGCTTCATTTCACCTCATTCTGCCAGGTGTCCTTACAGTACATGTGCCAGTCACCTTCATGTGACACAGGACATAGGCAGACCACCACAAAAATCCAACCAGGACACACCTTCTCTCTACATTACAGCTATGGATTGGAGTAGGGTCATACAGAGCTGAGCAGGTGATTCATCCCACAGAAAGGGGTGGGAGGTAGAGAACTTTGCCTTCATCATTCATACAGATGGAAGAAAAGCTTCTGCCTTCTCCAATAACCAGGTGCTGTCCCAAAGGTCTGGAGCACTCAACAGGAGAGTGGAAGCTCTGTTTTAATCTAATTTTTTGCATTTACAGGGAAAAACAACCTACAGCTTCTTTTACAGTTTGGCTTGGTGATCTTAAAGATCTTTTCCAATCTCAGTGATTCTGTGATTCCAGCAAAGGAGTTTCAGATTTCATTCACTGGAAGTGTAGCAGGAGGAAACTTGCAAGGAAAGAAACCACAGGAAGTGGTTCTACCGGAGGAGGCCCCAGCTGTCTGCAGAAAGTGACTGATGGTTGCTGGGATGTTTCCAAGTAAAGAGAGTTTTGGTTGCCTGCATCACAGGCATATTCTTTAACATAAACATCTGCCTTAACAGGCTGGCCAGGCCTCTGTCAAGATTAAAAAGGCCATACCTGAACTGATGGTGACTGACACCAAAATGATGAAAAAGTAGACAAAGACGTCACTTAAAAGAATAGTCAGTGAGGGATGGCTTTTTCAAGGACCGTGATCTTGCACTTTGAAAACTAACCGGAAGAAAAGTTTTTGGGAAGCTCAAATGAGACAGAACTATTGTAATTATTATATTTCAGGACACCAAATAGAGAGCTTGATAAGCAATAGTTCCTTCAGAAGCTCTTCCAAGAGACATTGTATAGGAGATATACAAATCTGCAAACTTAGTGAAATTTCTTCGAGACATTTCCAAAAAGCAGGCAGGCTAGAAGACTAGTTCCCAACTAAGAACCAATTAGGACATTAAACTGCTAGCGTGTCAGAATCCGTTCATGACAGCTTCCCAGAAATCTCTAGGGGGAAAAAATTGCTGAGAGCATAATTCAATTGAGGAAATGAAGAAACAACAGGGAATTGCGCCAACCTGAAAAGGCTGCCCTTTGAACCCAGGAAATGAAGGTAGCAATGAAGCTCTCAAATGCGTCAAGGGCTAGGGAGAATGTGGAGGCTTCAGCTTGAGAAGCAATAATAATCTGTCTGAAGTTTTGTGGGAGTCTGTAGGAAAAAACTGTTACATGCTTTTTTGGAATGAGATGGACAAGGATGAACTGCATGAGAAAAGCACCGAGTCAAAACATCTGCAGTTTCCGCTAAAGAGGACTGCAAGTGGTTTCATACACTGGGAAATATGCTACAGATCCTCAAAACTCACTCTGGAGCATCTATTTTTTGTTGTTGTTTTTTATTTCATTTAATTAAAAGATAAGCTTTCCTAAGCTCCTTCCCAGATGTCAATTTCTCTTTGAATTCTTGCTAATGCAAGCAATGCAATCTTGGTGAGGCACTCTGAACAAAGCAATCATTTATCCATTAAGCATCCAGAGGGGAAAAGAAATATAACAGAAAACATGCAAAAGTAATTAACCTTGGCTTTTCCCCGAAAAATTTATACCTGTATCTTTACAGAGTAGCAGCTTGACCTATGAGATTTTATCTTTCTTTGAGGCTGATTAAAAAAAAAGTCAAATGCAATAACTATTAAGTTTATTCTATGCAGAAAATCATGTCTCTATTAAGAAGATTTTTACCTACCACTCACTCCTACTCATGGCTGCCCAGCTTCAACAATCTGAGCAGTTGAATTGAAATCTTTTCTACATAATGCTTGTTCAGCAACAAAATGTTAAAGAGACACCTGTTACCGCTATGGCTCCCAATACCCACTTCTTATATTTCTGATTTAGCAAGTCTGCTTGCCCTTTAACCTTTTCTCCAATGTGGTTGTTCCTCTGGATTTGGAAAGGGTATATCTTCTGCAGTTCTTAGATGCCCCAGACTAAATGATTCCATTATTTTATAATATGGACCAAGTGAAGGAAACTGAGACATAATGGAAGATGTTGATGATTTTTGAACCATCTGTTAGACAAATACTAAAATTCTGATTAATGGAGTAACATACACTGAAGAGTCATAAAAGAGTCAAACTCCAAACAGAATATTAATTGCCCCATATTACAAACATGTTTTAAAAAATCATTTTGCTACTGATAAATATTTATTTGTTTTTCCTTGTGAGAGGGAGAGAATTAAGTAGTGTTGCATTTATTTTCTTAATACAAGGAATTCGTATTTCACCATTTCACTTTTTTTCCAATCATGTGTTAGCCTTCAGCCAAGGTACAGGTGAAGATTAGGGACTCTGAGAAGAAAATTTAAAAATTAAGCCTAGAATTAATGCAATTAATATTTAAAAGTAAGAAGATGTAATTAACAGATCTTGTCATCTGTCAGCCTGATCAAGTTGTATCAAACGTGGTGTTTATGATGAAGGAAAATCATAGCTATGCATGGAAAGCTGCCAAAGAGTCTTTGGGCAGGTTGATTTCTTAAATAACAGTAATTTAACCCACTTACAGCTTCCTCATGTGAACCTAATACCTGAGGAGAAAGAGAAGGTGGCAAGTTGGTGAGTGCAAATAAAAAAAAAAAAAGACAAATGTTGATTTAAAAAAAAAAAGATCCCAGTAGTGCAAGTGTGCACAGAAGGGGTCGGGCTCTGCTCCCAGGGAACAAGAGACAGGCAAGAGGAAACAGCCTCAAGTTGCACCAGGGGAGGTTTAGATTGGATAATAGGGAAAATTTCCTCACTGACATGGGTATTGAGCATTGGCACAGGCTGCCCAGGGCTGTGGTGGAGTCACCATCCCTGAAGTGTTAAAAAAAATGTAGATGTGGCACTTGAGGACATGCATTAGTGGTGGACTTCGCAGTGCTGGACTAAGGGTTGGACTTGATCTTTACAGATCATCAAGTTTCCAACCAAAACAATTCCAAAATTCTGTGATTTGAAATTCATTGCCTCTTTTCACCAATTAAGTCGTAACACTGTGTACTGAGTAACCAGAAGTGGAATGTCATAGTGCTGCAAATAATTAGTTAAATATCTTATGTTTTCAGGTCAAATTATGCCTAAACATAATTTGTGCACATAACAGTCTGTGCATGTCTGAAGTGCCTCACATCTCAGAATGCCAAGCCACTCTGCATAAAGTGATTGATGCCAGACACAAATAGGCTTCTTGTCACACAAGCCTTATTCTTGCTTCTTTTAACAATAGACCTCACAATGCTTGTACTGTAATCTTTCAACTTTTTAATGGGAATCGAAAGGTAGATTGGTTGTTTCCTAATTGGCTGATCTCTAAACCTGTAAATCTACACCGGTGAGCAGTTTTCTGCTATGGCAATTTTTTTTGTTCTTTTGATCCAAACAGTTCAATCTGGAAATCAGAACAGACATGTGAGCTGACAACATCCCAGTATTTCCTGCGTTTAAGAAATTAAACTGAGCTTCCAAAACCTTACTTAAGTCAGGGCAAAACACAGTTCTGGGGTATGCAATTAGAAGACTTTTTCATTTGTATTGGATTTTCCCATCCTGGAATACAATTGGAGAAATAGTACCATGAGAGGATAACAAGTAGTATTTTGCAGAAAGCCAGAAATGCACACTACGTCTTATGAAGGCACTCAACTTTTTAATATGGGACCATGCTATCCATTATTCCCTGCTGATATCATGATATTCCAGATATTCCTCAAGAATAGTGGAGAAAATGCACACACCTTGGCAACTCCTCTAAAGAAAGCACAAAATCAGTTGATTAATAAAATTACTACAGAATATTGTATCATCATAATAATAATCCAAAATATTCAGGTTGTTATTTCTACATCTCATTTGGTAGTATTAACTTTTTACAAGTGCAGATGTTTTGTCTTTTTTGCAGTTGGATAGCACAGGCTCTTCCTTTAGGTATTTTCAATTCCTTACTGACATTTCTGCCTGATACAATCCTTGCTACAAACTGTCTTTGCATGAGTAGGGAGTTTCAGCATTTCAGCAAGAGATTCACAGTGTGGCAGAGTCTTAGCAGACTGTTAGAAGCAGACTTAAACACCAAATGGCTTGTAAATATTATCAATTAATTATTAAATTTTGGGCTTCAAAACACTTAGAACAAATGACTGCGCCATGATTTACTGTACAGGAATTCACCTATCCCTGGCCACTGCCCACCTTCTAGGCTGTGTGATTGCAGCAAGCTTTGAAAGATTTTTTTTTCTCAGTTTTTTTTACAACTTGTGCAATGTAAGAAAAGACTGAAGTGAAATTGAGGCAGGAACAATGAGAGAAAAAGAGAATCAAGAGAAAAAACAACATGGAAAATAACCTTAAGCTATAGTACTGTAAAGTTAGAAGTCAACTCAGCAAGAATTAGGATGATCCTGTTTAAATAGTACAGGGGAATAGTTTCCCAATGGATCATCAGCTGCACAGCAAGCAGCCCAATATTTGTGTACATAATAAGGCTGGTAGGCTTTTAGGAAAGGCAGGACCTGGGGGGTAGCCTTCTCAAGAAGATTTATAGAATTCCTTTGCCTCTGAAGACCTCTGTTCCCAGCATTTGCTCAATCTAATTCATCAGGAAGAAAGACAGGAACGTGTTTGAGCAGATCACCATCCTTCTGTTAAAAAGTAATCTAAATGAGTGAAAAAATATGTGTATTTTATGAAAGCTGCACTTCCCAACATCCTCAGGCTGTGTGAAGAACTTAACAAAACAGAACCCTGTAATAGCAAATGATTCAGCCTAAGGAATCAAATTTTCAGGCAGCCTAAATTGCCCTGATGAGCCTCCTTCAAGCATTATTTCCACTGAAGGAAGATATTCAGATCACAGTAAACATAGCTGAACTAAGGTAGCCATAGTTTAATAAAAAGGAACCTTAAATTACTAATTATGCAGGAGAGCAGAAATGAGTTGTCAGAAAAAATCGGGATCAAAGGTTTTTCAGTTTTTATTTTTTCAGAATTCTAAAGAACCCTCAGCTATTTTAGCTATTCCTCTTTCAAAGGGCTGTAATTGGGAACTGGCAAAAATAAAAATGAGGGCCACAACAAAAAGAAGACACCAAATGCAACTGAGACAGATCAGAGAGCTCAAGTACCTGTGGTAATCTGGGCAGTTGGACTAAGATGTTAAAAGATGACTGCATGGTTTTGTTTTGTTCTTTCAACTACCATGTAATAGCAAGACTGTTTAAAAAAGAATATATGTATAAAAACATTTAAACACAGACACAACCTTCTGAGCACAAAGAAATAATAGCTAGATATTTATTTCTCATAGGTGACCCAGGATCTATTTTCTTTTAGTCTGGTAGGAATGTTTTTATCATATCAACAGATCAATATTTTGCCTTCAGAAAATCTCACTGATAGCTTACAGTGATAGTCCATTTCAAACAGGCTGCTGAATTCTCTTCTATGCTGCTGTATTTAGTTACTACAGCATGGCATGATCTGGGGTAGCCAATACTGCATTTATAAACAACAACAATTTATTGAAGTATGAGATTATATTATTCATTTCCATCTCAGGCCATGTGCACACATGAAGTAACAGAGCACTGAGCCCAAAATACCTCAGAAGGTCGTGTGTGTGTGTGTGTGTGTGTGTGTGTGTGTGTATGTGAGTGTGTGCGTGTGCGTCTGTATTTTCAGCAATTCCATTGTCTGCTAAATCCTTCCACCTCTTCAGCTTCCAGTGATGTGATCAGATCAGTGATGAGCTTTGTTGCTTAAGCCCTTGTTTTGACTACCCTGTGTTGAAATATTATGCCAACAAAAGCTGATAGGATGGCACATCCAGTCCAACCTTGTGGGCAGTACAGCAAAGTACTTCCATAAAGCCATTTCATAAGGCAAGAAGAGAGAAATGCATCAGCCTCCTCTATGCATAAATACTCTCTTAGCAAGTGCTTTTTGGGCAGTCAGGATGTTTCACTCTTCCAGTGGAAACAACTTCACTGATAATTGTGGTGATTGTCAGGCTCTACAATTTTTACTCTGCAGGCATGGCTCTCAGAAGGTTTCTGAGTAGGTAAGTCTGGATTGAGTTTTAGCTCTTAAAAATGTAAAAGAAAAATAAATTCAAAGAATGTCGCAGACATCGTTTCACTAAAAATCCTTTCTTGAGATTTTTTTCCTTCTGAGAAGCTAACACCTCAGAAACAAAATGTAAACAATGGTTATCTGCTGTTGTGGAATGCATCAGGTGGATTTTTGATTGGGCCATCTTGAATGTTTATAATTAATGGCCAGCCACAGACCAGATAGCTTGGACTCTCTGTCCGAGCCACAGATCTTTGTTATTCATTCTTTTCTATTCTTAGCTAGTCTTCTGAGGAAACCTTTCCTTCTATTTCTTTTTAGTATAGTTATAATGTAATATATATATATAATAAAATAATAAATCAAGCCTTCTGAACATGGAGTCAACATTCTTGTCTCTCCCCTCATCCAAGAACCCCTGTGGACACTGTCACAAAAGAAAAATAAAACAAAAAGGAACTCCAAGGTGCTTGTGTGATTTTGTGATTGGTCACTTTGTGTGTGATTTTGAGAATGCTCATTTTTCTCACATGAGAAATATTTGTTCATGTGAAAAAGAAAGAAAGCTTGAGATAATGGTAAATTTGCTTTTCTAACATTATAAAGAAGGGCAGAGGGAGGTAATCAACTTTTAGAAATTACAAATAACAAGTATAGAAAGCAATGAAACCAACAAAGCCATTCTCTACTGACTTCACTACTCATGTGGTTAAAAAATTATAAAGAAAAAATATATTTGAAATTAAACTTCAAGAAGATTTGTTGTTGTTTCTTGCTCTGTTTGAGTTTAGAAGTCCTTATATAATGTATTCTAGACAGCAGAGGCAATTTCAGCAATCTGGGCTTTTTCGAGGATTGCTTTTCCTGCTTCTGAATTGACTCAAGTAAAAAGATCAGATTTCATAGCAAAGATGAATATATGTCCAAATTTTGGGAAGGGTGACAGTGCTGGAGCTGAATTATTCCATCATGTCCAAGAGGATGCTTGGAGGGAAAAAAAATCACCAAAACCTCCAGGAAACACTGTTTGTGTGTGGAGTAGGAAAGGCGAAGGCTTAGTTTAATTAAAAGATTTAATGGGGGGAGAGGTTGAAGAGATCCACAGAAGATGTTAGGCAGCATCAGGGATGCCTGGTGGATTTCTGGATTATCTGACATGGACAGAGCATCCCATGTCTATCCACTTGTTTTTCAAATGACACCTAAGCTAAGCTTAGCAATACATGGTTTAGAAACTGCGCCCCTTGAAACCTGCAATGCAGGAAGCTAAGGGCTCTCCTTCCTGAAGTTATGAGGTCTGATGTAAAAGGGAGATTTTGTTTATCATCCAGCTGTGAAAGAAGCTGGAGAAAACAATTCCTTCCCCCTTTCCCTTCAGATGGACAATGCATTGCATGATTCAGCCTCCCTGTTTGGAGCAGTTTGGATCTGAATGCAGCAAGGCTGAAGAAAAGCAAAATGGGTGTTGAGCAACCTTACAGGTGTCACTAAATCCCTTCTTGTAGCTGCAGGCTCTGAGTCTTCAGGACAAGTGCAAATGTCTGACATTTACTGGACGGGCAAAATTGTTTAAAAAGCATTGTTTGAATGTTCATCAACGTTAGGCAGAAGAGAAGGGAAGGGAAGGAAAATCCTTATGGAGGCAGGATGACAGGTTTCCACCTTGAGGGGGGAAGATTTACTTGGCAGCAGGAGCCTCTCTTTTCCTGAACTTGCAATCCTCATCCATACCAGTCATCTGGCTTTGAAACCTCCAGTCATCATAACTCATTCTATTTCTAGCATGACATTTTCTTCAGCAGAATTTCATATGGCTTCTCTGGCATGTTATTGTTTCTTTTATGAATGTTAGTAAGATTTTCTTGAAGGGAATGGGGAAAAATAAAAAAAAAATTTAAAAAATTGACCAATTGAACTCCTGAGAAAAACAGAAATGAATAAAACAAACAAAAATCAATAAATAAAAACAGCTCTAGGTTTTAAAAGAAATTTCTTCATCATTCTTTACTAAAAGATTATCCTAGCAGCTTGAAATGTTAATACGGAGGAGTAGAGAATTAGTATCATGTTGACAATTGAAGACATGGGTAACAGAGAGAGGTTGTTAAGATGCTTAGTATGAAATTTCTCTTCATTCATACTATTTCCAAGATTGAATTTCCATGCAAAAAACAATCCCACTGCTAAATACTTGCTATTACCATTGTGTTCTGGTTTGAAAGCAAAACCAGTGAGAGACTCCAAGTCAGAAATACAATTTATTAGAAAAAGGGAAAAGAAAACCAAAATACATGCAATAATACAAAAGAAAAAGCTCTGACAAAGTCAGAATGCAACCTGACACCCTGTTGGTCAAGGTGTTGGTAGGTAGCAGTCCATTGAATTGGTGACTGCAGTCCTCCTGGAATGGAAGATGTGGTTCTGTTGGAACAGTGATCCTGTAGAAAAGGGTGCATTCTTTCTCTGAAGATCCAGTAGAAAAGACAGCTGTTCCTCTGGGAATCCAGTGAAAAGACTTCTTGTTCTGTCCCAAATCCCAGATTATATCTAGGTGGGGGTGCTTAGCTCCACCCCCCTAGGCGGAGTATCTCACAATGGGTTGATACCATTCTATGAAACATGTGGTGGGTCCATTAAACAGAAATGGCTCCTGGAGGGAGTTATCTCTGAGTCATGGAAAGGCATTGATGGGCCTATTAGCCGGAGATAAGGAAAAAATTATGCCCCTCCTGGTTTCAATAGCTCTTGAGGATAGGAATAGAATACATCTTTACATTGTAACCTAGGACCCATTTCTTCAGTAAAACTGAAAGTTCAGGGGACATATGTGGAATATTGCAATCCAGGGAGGAAAGGAAGAAAAATATAACATAATGCTCCTGGGGTTTCTGAGGAAAAAGAAAGAGCACCCTTGTTGCAGAAATGATCTGTTTGTCGGGGATGAGCCATTTGTCAGGTGCAGGGAAAACTCGGGGCTCAATATGAGACATCAGCAAGTTCCGTTTATTGAAGAGAGCATCAGACACTTATACAGCAAGTAATAAGCTCATGAATATTCTGTAATTTACACCACAACATCACAACCACAACATCAGCTCTTCCCCATTCCTTAGGGGTTACATCTTTCTTTTCTCATGTCTCTTTCACTATTTGTTATCATACTACAGCTAGGCCCACGGACACGCTATCTTGCAGGTGCAGGACTTGGAATTAGCCACGGCCTTGTACTTTTCCAATCTCTAGTCAGCTAAAATCCCAACACACTCTTGCCACAACTTTAAACTGCATTGAAAATATATGCTGTCTATTAATCACTGCAAAGTCCCATGACATTTGAAAAAAAGATCTAAAACTTTCTGCATAAATCAGCATTATTCATTGCTGTACAGAATATCAAAAATGCATGTACACAACACTGACTTGTAATTGTGCATCAGGTGGTGCAGTATTAACTCTGTTTAATAAGGATTCTGCCAGAATCAGTTCCCTGGGGGAGATGTACCTCTCAAGCCTTCTGCTCTTTCCAATTCATCACCTCTGAGAGGGGATGGGGCATTTCTTTCTCAGGTGATGTGCTGCCAGTGTTTGGTACTGCAAAGTGACACTGGCTTCATGCTGTGATGAAAATATACTCTTGGGGGTTTGTGTGCTGACATAATGAACTGCTCCTAATATGTATTGTCTTACTATTACCCAAAGCTTTGATCATTCTTGAGCAGAGAAGAACCTTTTACATAGTGAATGATGAGGCAAAGTACCCAGTTGT
Organism: Melospiza melodia melodia; assembly: GCF_035770615.1. Lineage (NCBI taxonomy): Eukaryota > Metazoa > Chordata > Aves > Passeriformes > Passerellidae > Melospiza > Melospiza melodia. The sequence continues at coordinate 24,324,547 of NC_086197.1, forward strand.
TTATTTTTGACTGTTGAACATTAACTATGATCTCTTCATTTTGTTTTATTCAAGCCTCAGCTTCTCCCCATAGAAAATGAATATATTAAAATCTGTCAGCCTCATAAATATGGCAGGAGGACGAATCAATCTGCTTTTACAGGAATCCTGAGAGACTAGGAATTTTTGTAGCTGTTTATTTCCAGAAATTTTTTCTTCTTCATCTGCCTACTATTTTTCAAATATGTTGCTCTAGCTTTCCAGAAACATTTTTTTTAAGCTACAGATCATTTAAAGCAGAGGAAAGTTCTAAAAATATTCTCAATGTGTGAATATAGTCACTCAAATTTGTATTCTGAGTTGTATTCACTAAAGCCACAGCACTTCAGGAATGATGTAAAAATAAACATGAAGACTTGCAGACATTTTTCTAACATGCACTTTTTCTGAAATATAAAAACTGGGAGCCTTTACCACTGTATTAGCTAAAACTGTACACCTGGGCACAGTTTGAAATATGAGGATGCAAAGGTCTGTTGGATCAAGTCCACATTCTTTTTGAAAACAGATGTTGCTATAAATAAGTAAGACTCCTTCGATCTTATAAGAAGCAAGTCTGTGCATATATCTGACCAAGCAGATTTTCAGCTTTTTGCAAAAAGTGTGAAAGATCTTGTTTATATAAGTCTTTCTGAAATTCCAAGGAATTTGCCCAGGAGACAGTATATCTTTGTGGACATGCACATCCCAGCAGGGCCCCAAGGAAAGATAGGTAAAAATTGTCTTATTACTTCAGTGGAAATATTAACAAAAGCTAGATCTTGAACATGACTTTTATAACTAGGACTTTGAAATCTCTGCCTAGTGGTAGATTTGGCAGCTTGAAAAAGGAGACAGCTTATAAAAACTGCTTCAAACTCATTATTAAATGTATCGAGGAAAAATACGTCAATCAATTAAAAAAATTCTTGAAAAGAGGCCTGAAAAACCATCATTGGCCACAAGATGCCCAAATATCTTGATAACAGGCCTCAAATAAAGAAGCTTTTGAAATCTTGCCATGAGTTCAAGGGAAGCAAGGCAAATTAAACATACCACTTGAGGGATGATGTTTGGCCATACATTTTGGCAACTTCCAGCTACCACAAACTGCATCACATTTTCAGAGCCTAACTTAATACTTTGGACTGGGGTATCTTCTGCCCTTGGAGCCCCATTATTCTGGATTCTCTAAGAAGGACACTTTCCTTCTCTAGATTAATATTTGAATGACTTTTTCCCTAATTACTTTGCTTGTTGCTGTGAGTTAGATTGCCTGGAAGCAAAATTTGTGTGACTCAATCATTTGTATATTCTAAACAGAGATGAAGAGAGGGGAAGGAAGTAGCATGAATAAAATATGAAAATAAAATGCATTGCTTTGTCTGATCTGCTTTAAATGCCAGATTAATGTCTGCTTGATTTAGTTTTGAGATTTTTTTCCCTTGTTCATCTAACAGATGGTTTCATAGCACTGTGTTGAACACAGTTTAATTTTGCCACTAAAGTCCTGGATCCCTATAGGGGTTATTAGTACTACGACATGAGCTCTAAAAGCTCAATAACTTGAACACAAATCTTTTAAAAGATAAAAGATTTCATGCGCATCGCTCCTGAATTAATTTAACTCTAAAGCACCTTCTCTAAATTGGAATATGGTTCCTATTAGTTTCTTGAGCTGTTGTGTTTAAATAAAAGCCTCCTCATGATCCCTTTAGTTTTACTACCTGTACTTTAACCACTGGACCAAGGAACACAAAGACTTGGAAGTCATGATGCCTGCTCTCTGTACCCAGCTCTGTTATTCTCCTAGCACTCCCAGCTATTTCAATTTCCTCAGTAGAGAGGGAGGAGGTGATAAAATTTTCAGATACTTAGAGCAATTTATACCAACGCTGCAGCTGTTATTAAATTCTAAAAGGTTGGCTTGTACCTTATCTCTTATCATAATAAATTCCAGTGCAGGAACATTTTCCAAATGATAAACTTATTGCAGCCCTTCTTTTAGAAAAAAGCCAGAAGGGATCCCATCTTGTCAGCTTCTTTTGCCCAGAGAAGCTGCGGCTGCCCCATCCTTGGAAGTGTCCAATGCCAGGCTAGATGGGGTTTGGAGCAGCCTGGGATAGTGGAAGGTGTCTCTGCCCATTGCAGGGGGTGAAACAATATTGAAGTGAAGGGAGACGACCATCCTTTAATGCATCGAACTCGGATTTATTGATCGATCAGCCACTTTATATAATAGTGTTAATTAACTTCATGCATATTACAAAATTCAAGCTTACGATAGGCTAACAGAGAAAACTCTAACCACTCCTTTTGTTTTACAATACCTATAATTGTTTATTAAAAACAGAACCAGTGTTCCCACTGTGATATGAAAGGTTCCCAAAACTTCCATATCTGTTCCCAGGGTGCCATCTTTTCCCAGAGAGGGTGTTTTGCTTGTTATGGGAAGACTGTCTGAGAACCTTATTGTTTATAAAGTGATGCATGAGAGAGCCTAATTGTTTATAGAAATCAAGCCTGGGAACTGCTTTTGGAACTGCTTTACAACTACCTTTTACTTTTCCCTCTGCTGTATGCCTTCATGGCCTTTTTCTTTAAGCCATGCTTGAACTAAACTCTCCACATTTCCCCCGTCTTTTTCTTTTTGAGAAAGGAGGTTAGTTTGCCAGGTTTTCTCTATCATCCTACTGACTATATTTTGGATACAACTACAGAAACAAGGTAAAATAAGTAAAAGCAATAAGAGTACACCTAATATCCCTATAGCACATATTACAAGGTTTCTTAACCATGGTCCCAATCCTAAACTTTTAAGCCACTCATCAATTCCCAATCCTTCTTCTTCCTTAAGGCTGTTAAGCCCTAGCCGTAGTTCTTTTATCTTAGCATGAATAGATACAGAATGATCAGATAAATTCATGCAACACATCCCTTCAAACTCTTCACACCCATGGCCTTGTGCTAGCAGTAAAAAATCTATGGCAGCTCTATTTTGTAAAACAGCGTGATTAACACTTTGTACATCTGCAGTTAACATATCTAATATCTGTGATGTCTTATTCAATTCACCCTTAGCCCAACACCCTATTTGTTTTGCTAAAGTCATTGCTTTGCTTGCAGCACCTCCTGGTAGGAGAGCTGCAACCACCACTTGTTTAAATTTACTCAAGAACCACAGATCTCCTATTTGACTACAGTCTAAGTTATGTAAGCTGTGCCTTTGCCTGCTTGTATTATGACTTAGTTGCATTAACACAGATATATTAGGGTGGAATAATGATAACTTGCCTAAATAACAAGGTCCACCCTGCGGCTGGGCTGGTATACCATTCCAGGCTCTATCTCCGCAAATTAGAAATATCCCTGTGGGTAATTTCTTAGGTGTCATGATACTAGAGCCTTTACATTGGTTATAAAGCTGTTTGGACACTATCTCTGGGCTTAGAGATGAATCCAGAGTAGCCCATGTTTGTTTATGCTGATTCGTCTTTTGAAAATTAGAGTAATCAAAGCTGAACCACCCACCATTGGAAGTGCTGGTCATGCTAGCATTTGCACTTCCGAAAAGACCTAACTCCTCTGGTGGGGAATGCAAAGGAGTATTAAGTGATTGAATTAGCAGGCATTGGCAGTGCCGTCACTCTGACTGGCAGTATACCCTTTTTGTGTGGGCAATTTAATATTTACCATATTGCGCATACATAAGGCGCGGTTATTAATAAGACTGCAGAATTCTTGAGGAGACCATACTGGTAGCCCTACCAAACATGTTCGAAATGGATTAGTAACTCCTCCAAGGCTGAGACAAAGCGATGACTGATTAATCTGCCTAGCAAGTGTTATCCATACATTATCTCTAGGTTGACTAAAATGTGTTACCCTTAATTCTTCAGCTACCACTACACCAAGCAATATAACAAAAGTAAACCTCATTTTTCTGTTTTTACTTTGACCTTCTTTTTCTTATCAGTTTTTAACTTTACTGTTCCCAATACCTGAAGACCACACCTTTGTAACCTTCTAAGGCAGTTATCTAATGCCTGATTGGGATCTCCTCTTATAGGCCCTACAACAGAATGTTGTGTTAAAGGTACCAGTTTTCTACACCTCAACAGAGGCTATATATGATGCACTTTGAGCTTTAACCCTTTTCAAAATACACTGTATCTCCCACCGATAATAGGCCAAGATTTTCTGCTCATGATATTCATAAAGGTCTAAAGCTGAGGCAGTATTTAGCCCTGTCTGATTCCGTAGTGCCCACTCCCAATTATGTTCTCAGGTATGTCTATAATTACAGGTGTTACACCATAAATGAAAAAGCGACAACTGATCCACCCAAAAGGTCATATCACAACACCCACAACACAGTGCAACCCAAGCAGCACAATTTGGGCTGTGACATTCAAGGCAGTTCTCTTTTGCCGGTCCTCTTATATAGAAAGATGATAATGATTCAATAATGTCAATCAGTTCCCTGGTTGTCCAGCAACGGCATGTTATGGCCCTGTTGATCGCCTTCGAGTGTCCCTTCAGTTGAAGCAGTAGTGGTTTCAGGATCAGGAGCAGCTTCTTCTCCAGACGGTCCTTGTCCTCTTCTGTGAGTTGGTCCACCAATCGCTGCATCAAGAACAGGTTTAGTCCACTTGGCAGGTACCCACAATGCTCCTGTAGGAGTGGAAATACAAAGATATCCCCTTCCCCAGAACAGGACCTTAGCAGGATCCTTCCATAACCCTGTCTTGGGATCTCGGTATTTTACCCATATTTCTTTTTTCTGTTCACCAATCTCTTGTGGCTTATAGTGTAGTTCTGCTGGGGATTGCCCTACATCTCCAAACACACACAAATGACTAATCACAAATAAACTTTTCAATAATCTTGCCTGGGAGTCATGCTTGGCTAAATACTTCTTTAAGGTACCATGTGCCCTTTCGATGATGGCCTGCCCTGTTGGGGAATTTGGAATACCTGTAACATGTTCAATCCCCCAACTTCTTAGGAATTTCCCTATCCTTTGACTGATATAGGCAGAACCATTATCTGTTTTAATTCTTTTTGGTGTACCCATCACTGCAAAGCAACTGTACAAATATCTTTCCACATGTCTTTCCTCTTTCTCCTGTCTGAGCTGTTGCCCATATATATTTGCTATAAGTATCAATGGACACATGTACATACTTTAGTCTGCCAAAACTAGGGACGTGTGTAATGTCCATTTGCCACAATTCATTTGTTTGCAGGCCTCGTGGGTTTACTCCTAGGCCTAAACCACTTCCCCCATTATGGTGACTACAAGTCGGGCAAGCCCTCACAATAGCTTTTGCTTCTGAGAGTGTTATCTTAAATTCTCTGCTTAAGCCTTTTGCATTTTGGTGAAACATTGAGTGGGCCTCTCGAGCCAATTGGTGACTTGACAGAGGTGTGCTTTGGGTAATGGTGACCAATCTATCTGCCCTATCATTCCCTTCACCTAAACCAACATCCCATTTGTGACTTCTAATATGAATTACAGCATAAGCATGTTCCCTGGATCTTGTAGCTCTCTTTAACTGCAATAATAGTTCATATAGTCTTTGATTTTGCACCTCTTTTATGGAAGCATCTTCAATTCTTGCTACAACTCCTGCTACATACAGAGAGTCTGTAACAACATTCAAAGGTTCCTTAAGCTGTGCCATTGCCCATACCACTGCTAACAGCTCCATGGTTTGTAAGCTGTCCACTGCTTTCACTTGCAGAATATGATGCTTCCATACTCCCTTTTCTTGCCAGGTTATTGCAGCAGTTATTGATTTCCTGCCAGTGTCTGTAAATGCAGTAATGGCACCTGAGATAGGAGAATTCTCTCGCTTTGGACAAGTTATCCAGTCCCAGTCCCCTATCCATTGAATCAAAGCTGGTCGAAGCTGATATGTTTCAATGGGGCAACATGCACCTAAGAGAGCTTCCTGCAGTTCCTCTGAATTAGTCAAATACCTGTCCAAGGTATCTTTTTTCATTGGTATCTTGATGGCAGCTGGTTCTGCCCCAGCCACCTGCAACATCCTTTCTCTGCCCTTCTTTATCAGATCCGCTAACATTTCAATTTTTTGAAAAAGAGTCTTACTTTGCTGCAGTGGGGGGCAGATCCATTCTAATATCCTTGTTTCCCCCGCTTCTTGTTTGCATTGCGTAAGCGCTCCCAAAAGATACTGTGGGCCCTTCCAAATGGTCAGATCTATTCGTAAGTCTGGATCCCTTCGATGAACATGTCCATGCATAACACAGTCCATAATTTGCTGAATGACCCGCTGTTGTTTGTCAGTAATACACACTGGATGAGTTGGGTCAGTTCCTTTCAACAGTGGACGCAACTCATCGAGCAGTTCATTGGGTATTCCCACCATTGGTTTTAACCACTGTAAATCACCCAAGAATTTTTGAGCATCATTTAAGGTGGTTATTTTTGTTTTTAATTGCAGCTTTTGAGGTTTGACAGTTTGTTCTGTCATAGACCATCCCAGGTATTTCCAGGGAGCAGTTGTTTGGATCTTCTCAGGAGCTACTACTAGAGAGTATTGTGCCAGTGTGGTTCTTATTTCCTGGACTTGTTGTTGTGTGAAAGGCATCGGCTGAGCAAACAATACATCATCCATATAATGATATATCACTGTATTAGGCCATTGCTTTCTAAGAGGTTGCAAAGCTGCACTGACATAAAGGTGACACAAGGTGGGGCTGTTGCGCATGCCCTGCGGAAGAACGGTCCATTCAAACCTCTGATCAGGTGCTTCTTTATTAATCACAGGTAATGTGAAGGCAAACCGTCGCATATCCTGTGGGTGGAGGGCGATAGTAAAAAAGCAATCCTTTAGGTCAATAATCAGCAAAGGCCAATCCATCGGGATCATGGCTGGGTTGGGTAATCCAGGTTGTAATGAGCCCATAGGTTCCATCTGCTCATTAACAGCACGCAAATCATGGAGCAGCCTGTATTTCCCTGACTTCTTTTTAATTACAAAAATTGGAGTATTCCAGGGGCTGGTAGATAAATGCAAGTGTCCCTGTTGAAACTGTTCTGAGACGAGCTGATGTGCGTGTTAAAGACTTTCCCCTTTCAAAGGCCATTGCTTAACCCATACTGGGGGGTCAACAATCCAGGTGATGGGAATTGGGAAAGTCCAAGCAATGGCTTTTACTCCAAAGGGTGTTCATTTGTCAAGACCACCCCTAGCTGAGCCATAATGTCCCGACCTATAAGGCACTGAACTGCAATGCCTTTCAGTGGTAACTGCACCACTGAAAAGATTGCTGTAAGCTGTTTCCCGTCGATATGAACTCGGAGGGGGGGTGACGGCTAGCCAGGGTAAATCCTCCGACCCCGGATACTGCAGTGGCTGCCGGCTGTAAAGGCCAATGCTGAGGCCAGCAATTAGGACTAATAATGCTGGAATCTACTCCAGTATCCAGCAGACCTGAAAATGACCTTTTTTGTCCTTTGAATTCTACTTCTACCTTTTTTCTTGGGTCTCTCGGCAAGATTTAAAGTTAACAAAGCAAGTCCTCCTGTGGAACCAAAAGCACTTTCTCTCCTCTCTTGACTTTTTATGGGTTGTATTCCTTTAGTCATTCGCTCAAGCGGTACCAGCTGAGCAATCCTTTGACCCTTATTTATATGAAGAGGAGGAAAAGGGGTGTAAGCCATTACCATAATCTCTCCTGTGTAATCCGTGTCAATAACACCAGGTAAAACAAACAGTCCCAACATAGATGCAGAAGATCTTTCAAACAGCAGAGCACCTACTGCTTTGTTCTGTATAATAACAGGTCCTTGGACCCCCGTTGGGACTTTTTGTGGGTGCAGAGTCATCAGTGTCATGTCTACTGCGGCTGCCAGGTCCATGCCGAGGCTCCCTGCTGTGGCGGGTTGGAGGTTGCCTGCTGCGGCGGGTTGGAGGCTCCCTGCTGCGGAGGGTTGGAGGCACGGAGGGGTGTTGTTGTTGCAGCGGCGACTTGTGTCTGGGTGCGGCTGCTGCGGGAACACGCGCTCCTGGGGAAGTTTCCCGACCTCCGTCTACAAGCGCCCGTATTATGATTGTCCATACGGCATTTCTGGCACCAGATTTCGACAGCCTGGCATTCCCGGCGTACGTGGTCCGTGCCTCCGCATCGGTAGCATTTCATGTGGCCCCCTTTATTTGATGCTGCAAATGCGGCTGATGCTTGGAGAGGTGCAAGAGCGGCTAACACCTGACTCTGAGAGAACTTTGCCTGTTCTTGCAAGCCTAGTCCTAACTGATCGCGTCTACCACAAAAGCCTGCTGCCTGGTCGGTACGAGAGCCATCCCCTCTAATGCCTCCTCTATAGTCCAATTCGCACCTAAGGTATTAAGTACGTTCCTAGTAGCAGAATTACAATTTTGAAGTACACACTGTTTAAGGAGGGCTCCACGCCTATATTCCGGCATGCCAGCTCTCTCAATTGCAACAGCAGCTTTATCAATAAAAGCGCCAAGTGATTCCTCTCTGCCTTGCTTAATTCCCTTATATACTGGTATCTCCCCTGGCTCCTTTACCCTTTCTATTGCGAGTCTGACTAACCTCATTGCCTCCTGGCACTTCTCCTGACCTATTAAGTCTTGTGCCTCAGTACGAAGGAAAGGTCCCAGACCCATAAGCTCATTAACAGTGACGCCATGGAGGGGGTCACCCGGCTGCCTTTGTACTGCCACGTACTCGCTAACAAGCGCTTGCCAATGAGCATTAAACAGCAATTGTTGATGTTGAGTAAAAATTAATTTAACTATGCCACGACAATCATTAACGAGAAGGATGCTGGTGTCAAAAATATAGTCGAGCATTTGTTTGGCTGGTTCGCTTTTAAATCCAAACTGACTAACAATAGCTTGCAATTGAGATAACATTTTCCAGTCAAGAGCAGTGATTGTCACTTGTAGGCCCCCCCCCCCCCCGGCCTGAGGAGAGAAGACAACCGGACAAGCCAGTTCACTAGCCGTACTTATCAGCTCTTGATCTCCCTTTTCTATTGCATCTTTGGCCAGGGCAGCCCACGCATCTGTCTATCCCTCGCAATCGTTGCCGCTTGGTCGTTTTCCGCCCCAGGGATCGACTGATTGCTTTTCGGGAACGGAGTATGCATTTGTGGCCCCAGCTGCTGCGATACAGCAGATACGGGAGACTCAGAAGTGCTCCGTGTAGCCTGCGGCAAGGCAGACAATAAAGCGGAGCTTGGCTCGTTAGGGGGGGCTGGCTTGTTAAAGGAGGCGGCGAAGCGGGTAATACAGCGCTCTGTGGAGCCTGGCTTATAGCCTGGCTCGCAGCCTGGCTCGCCGAGGGAGGTGGTGAGGCTGGTAATAAAACCGTCCTCGTTGTGGGGCTGAGAGGAGTTCCTGACTCCTTATCAAACTCCCTGTCTTGATCGTATTCTTTGTTACAACCATGAGCGGCAGTAGCCTGGTGAGCAGCCCTTTTTTCAGCCTGAAACTGCAACAGTTCGGTGTTAATGACCCGCCATAATTTACCCCACTTCCTAGCAGTTTTATCATCGTCTAACGTAGCCTGCCATAATATATCACCAAATTTACGCCATTCCGACAACTCGTGAACCGTGTGGGGATTTACAAAGATACCCCTTTCCAAACCATAAGCCAAAAGACCCGGTAATTCTTTCTGTAAATCTATTCCCTGAATCTGCCTTTTTTGCAGGAAAGTAATAAAAAGTTCATATGCGGCTTGCCTTTCCATACCTATATCGTAAGTGCGCACTTTGCAGCTCCTCAAGGTCGCGGCTGCACCTATCGGCCAGGCCCGTCTGTACAGTCGCCTAGGGCACAGCGCGTCTCGGTGGGTTTTCCTCCGCTTTTTTATTCGTGCTTATTTGCCGTTCCGGCTGCTTCGGAACCCGAACCGTTCCTCACTTCCCGTGGTGTTCGCAATCCCCATGGTGTTTGCTATCACGTCCGGGTGTCACCATTTATTGAAGTGAAGGGAGACGACCATCCTTTAATGCATCGAACTCAGATTTATAGATTGATCAGCCACTTTATATAATAGTGTTAATTAACTTCATGCATATTACAAAATTAAAGCTCATGATAGGCTAACAGAGAAAACTCTAACCACTCCTTTTGTTTTACAATACCTATAATTGTTTATTAAAAACAGAACCAGTGTTCCCACTGTGATATGAAAGGTTCCCAAAACTTCCATATCTGTTCCCAGGGTGCCATCTTTTCCCAGAGAGGGTGTTTTGCTTGTTATGGGAAGACTGTCTGAGAACCTTATTGTTTATAAAGTGATGCATGAGAGAGCCTAATTGTTTATAGAAATCAAGCCTGGGACCTGCTTTTGGAACTGCTTTACAACTACCTTTTACTTTTCCCTCTGCTGTATGCCTTCATGGCCTTTTTCTTTAAGCCATGCTTGAACTAAACTCTCCACAAAACAAGATGAGCTTTAAGGTCTCTTTCATAGAATATGGTTTTATTATATAATTTAGCTATAAAATAAAATAGAGCCTGCTGTGGAAATTCATTAGTGGAACTGATTGAAATTTGCATTTTTATTTTTTGGGTTAAGTTTTGAAATTTGTTTGTTGTCTTTTTTTAAATGACAAATGAAAATCAGTTTGTGGAATCAGTCTTCCTTTGGTTTTGTTTAGCAGAGCTCAGAAAATGTCATTGAAGAAAATTGCTTTAGGGAATTAATAATTTTTAAATTGCACTTTAAAATATGAAGTGTCAACCAGAACATGGCATTAGAAAGAAAAAGTATTATTTAGTGATTTTTCACTACTAACAATAACAACATTAGAGTAATAGTGCTGCTAGTAGTCTACTTTATTATGAAATAAAACATTTGAAGGTTTTTAAAGTATTATGGACACTAGTCTCTTAATGAGAACTGAGATTTCTTAAGTAAATTTGACTGGGTGTTACTTTTATTATTACAGCATAAATGTTCAGGTGTTTGAGGGGAGGATATTTCACCGGGTACAAATTAGCCACTGTATCTATTAATTTTGTGAAGAAAAGTTATTTTTTAGTATTGCAAGAAGACACTGAAATCATGCAATACATCATGAAATTACAAATTGTGCAAAAATTAAAACCCCATGCATAATCACGAAAGCTATTTGTAGATAACTGTTGAATAAACACTTTTTATCTGATTTTCCCAATCCTCTTGAACCACTCTGATCATTCATCCCTTTCACTCCTTGTTTAGAGAGTTTCTTTAGCTGGGGTGCATGGCATTGTCACCAGGATTCACACATGAGATTGTCAGATGTGCCTAAATAGAAAAGCAGTAAAACAAGTTGTAGTCCTGGCCTTCATCTACAGCCACCTGATCTCATCTCCAAATTTCCCTTCAGCCACTCCTGATGCCTCTTAACACACACTGACTTTGTAAGAAAATACATTTGTCATTTACAGAACACTGAGGGAACAGCAAGGTCACCTTTACTACACATTTCAGAGAGAGTTCAGAGGTGCTTAAAATGTGTTGTAAAAAAATGATGAGTAAAGGGAACAGCTCATGCAAGTGTTTGTGGTGTTCTGTGTCTGATCTGAGTAAGGCCAGATGAAAGAGAACAAACAAATGAGAAAAACAGAGTAGGATAACCCTCAACTCTGCCAGTATTAATTAGATGAATAAGAATTTGCACTGAGATAATTTGTGAGCATGTTGTTCATTCTCAGGAACGGAGAAGGATGCGGGTCATATGGGGGTTGTGTGTGTGTATTAAATTTCTGTGAAATGCACATTGTGATTAGAGTGAATGATTAGGACAGTAATTAATACAGCTAAGCTTCCTCCTCCAACGGGCAGTTTCAGCCAGAGCAAACCTGTCTTCACAGAGCCCTTCTGCAGTCCCTGAAAAGAGGGAGGTTCATCCAGGGTCTGATACAGCATATCCCTTCAGTCCTAAAAGGCACACAGGGACAACTTTTCCATTCTTCCTCAACCACAAAGCAATAATCTTATCCTGTATTCCATGGGTACCTTTAAGTGCGCTGCAAGGTGTACCTCAGAGCAGCAAACCTTTTCACAGTGTATTTGAATTGAGCTTACAGAGTTTTTCACCTGCAGTAAGAGATTGTTAAGGACTGCAACAAAAAGAAATTGAAAATCACTGCTCTGGATGCAGCCTAATAAGATTGTCTGTGAGGATCTAAAGTTAGATGCTGTGAAAAAGCCTTATAGGCTGTTTTCCATTTACAAAGCTGTGCAAATGTGAGATTTAATCCACTGAATGAGCTCTGTGAAAACTTAGATCTTCCTGCAGCATTGCACTGCGTGGTCTGACACACTTACATAGCAGTTCTAGGATGCACCCAATTACCTATGCCTTGCTCGGTACTCTGATTTCAGTTTATTGCTTACATTGCTTTGGCACATTTTGTCCTTTCATTTTTCCTCTCAAAAGGATTCTTTGCTGCCCTCTACTTGTCACAGTCAATTACAGCAGCACAAAATGCTATCGAAGCAGAATAGTAACATCCAACCCTCACTTGAATAAGGTGTAAAGAAACTATACGAGTATTCCCCTGTGTTTTTTTTTTCTTTTCTTGAACATCTTTTAATGACAGTCAAATTCTTTCAGCAGAACACTGAGGTGACGATAATGCCGCTGCATAGTTCATCAAAAGTGGTTTTGGGAAGTGCTGGAGCAGAGCACAGCTCCTTTGAAATCTATGAAAATTTATAGTGGCATTGTGCAGTTGAGTTTGGGGAGATTTATTTTCCATTTTGTTTTGTTGTGTAGACAAGGGATTCACTGGTGAACTGCTTTCTTCATCCCAAGGCCCTGAAGGTGAATCCAGGAAATCCTAATGAGAGATGAACAGGGTGTAACAACTCCCTGACTCTGGTTAACGCAGTCCTAGCCCAGACAGATCATCAGTAACCTGGCTCTGCTACTTTTTGCAGTGAGCTCTGATAAGCCTGGATGTAGCAAAATACGTCAGTTGAGGAAACAAAGACACCTTTCCCCTTGTGGGTCTGTGTTTGCAGAACACCAAGCACATCAGAACAGCCCTGCATGGTGGCTGTGGCTTGTTCTGTGGAAGCAAGCGGATGAATGGAAGGCAGTGTTTCAGTGTATGTCTGCTTTGGAAACCATCCAAGCACCCAAAAAAGAGCCCCAGACAGAAACAGGTGGTGTTCACAGTACATGGCTTAGTAGCCAGGTCCTGTTAAATGACAGTGACCAGGCAAACCCCTGTATTATCAGAGGTTAAAAGTTTGAGCTATCACAATTAATTTGATATCGTTGATGGGTGGTGAGAGAAGTTGTTCCTCATATCTAAAATTATATTCAGGAGATTGTAGGTTTTTTTTCAACAATAACTCTCAGCCTAAAGAACAGGAATAGCAAGAGAGCAGTGTCACATGAACTGGGTGTATTGCCTGTTGTATGATTACCAGGAATGGATTTGATGCATGCTATCACTAAGCAGAACCAAGCAATGACAAGTAACTGGTTTTGAAATGTTTAGGCCGACAACAAAGATTTGAAGAGTTAAAAAATTATTTTAGCAGGGGATGTAAAGGGTGCTGTCTCTGTTTTTTTTTTGGTTTTTTGTTTTTTTTTTTTTTAAGTATTTAAATCGGTATTTTCTGTTCACCCATCTGTTCCTTTCTTAGCAGGGACATTCTATGCAAAGATGGTGCTTGTCATCATCTATATCTGTTGTACCACCTAGGCTGGTGATATCCCACAATAAACTCCAGAGGGTGTTCCAGAAAGAAAGCTCTCAGACATCTCAGTAGGTTGCTGAACTTTTTTACTTTCCTGATTTGAGCTTCATACCTGAAGCATGGAAGACGACAGACATGACCAGCTTCTTTACAGGATTTGTGTGTGAGGAGGCTAAGAAGAAAGAGGGAATGACAAAATGCCCACAAAATGATAGTAAGAGAAAAGCCCCACAAAGCATGTAGAAAAGCCCTCGGAGAAACAGGAAAGGTGAAAATGGTTAAGAAGCATGAATTACTCAGGGACTGGCAGGAGGAGATTCTTGGACAGCATACAGGGTCCATAAAACCTGTGAAAAGCTGACATACAAGTAAAGGTGTTCTATAAGGGATGTGCTTTTCTCTCTCTTCTCCTGCACCAGATTACATCACAGGTGGCTGACTAACGCACTAGTGCTGGTGTCAGATCTCATTAGGCTTTTATCCCTCAATGCAGGACCTCTTCTTTGCTTCTGGGGTTCCCCAGAGTCACAGGGGCTCTACAGCCTTTCTCCAGACGTGCCTTTGGAGTCCAGGGCTGAGGAAGGACATGGCATGTGCCAGGTGTAGGACTTTCCGGCAGCTCAAAAGATGCTCAGAAGATGGATCAGAATCAAATCCTGACTTCAAAGTTGAGTACAGAGCCAGATGCTGGCTAGATCCCAGAGGTGTCTCCAGATGTTCCTCAGTGCTCTTGTCCAGCAGGAAAGCGGCTTCTTGATGTCTCTGTAGGCCTATAAGGTGTTGACCTAAGACCACTGAAAAGCTGAGAGAATATTTTCATGTGACCACAGTCTCTGAGCTGTAGAGAGGCTGGAAAAATACACAAAGAGGATCCTGATGCAGTTTTGGGGCAGGAGCAATAGAATATGCTGCTGACCCAAAAATTCTCACCCAGTGAGGCACTGCCAGGAGGATGAGCACCATGGCACTTCTCCTAGTTCAGGAACAACATAAAGTTGGAAAGAAGCCCTGGAAGAGGAATCACACAGAAGGTGGGGGCAGGAGAAAAACCAGGATTTCTGCTGAGTGAACCTTGACATTCAGCACTTGCCTGACCTTCAAACTAGGTGAAATACCACTGAGGAGTAAGTCTCAAAAATACATCTTGTACTCCACAGTAACTCACAGCCTCAGTGCACAGCCTCTGCACAGCCTCAGTGCAGTGACTGAAATAAAACCATGCTTGAAGCAATCAGATAATGTTTTCAGCTGCAAGGCTGGAGAATGCCAGGTCTGCTCACTTGGCACAAGTGTCGAGTACATGACTTCCAGATTTGTGGAGATACATACAGGACCTTGCTTTTACAAGGAGAGTCCTAAAATTGCCTTTGGAGCAACAATAAAATAAAAATATATTTTCTTTTTTTTTAAATGGAAATTAGTAGCATCATGTACTGTACTATGTTCTCCTGCTTAGTTTATAGCTACACAGAAGACAAAATAAAATCTTATGCCACCAAATAGTATGGAAAGAAACATATTGGAGCATAAAAGTGAGGTTTGAGCTTTTTAGTGTGATAATTAGAAGACTATTATTTATATTTCTGGGAATATTAGAAAAATTATCTTCATACTTCTGGAAATATTAGAAAAATAATCTGAGCCAATACAGCAGAAATAAACATTTGGCTTGTGCTTATGTAAAGTAAAATATGTACATTAAACAAAGACAAACATTACTTCTAGCATTTGTTAAAAAAGACCAAGCTTCAATATTAACTCAAAGAAACTGGACAAGTAAGGAAATTTAAGTGACAGATCTACCTCTGTTTTTAATAACAGTGTCCCACACCCACGCCTATCCCACCACATAACAAGTGATGAAGATGAGTGATAATCACTTGTAAAAGCTCTGGAAGTGAAACCAACACAACTACATCAGTGGTGATTTGCAGATCCCTGGTGGATGCTAAGAAGCAAGACCTGACACAGCCCAAAGTTTAAAAGTGCCAGTTGCTCCCAGAATAGCTTCAGCATGAGTTACCCAGGAAAAGCCTTCTCCTTGCAAGGGATAAGTAGCTCTGAAACGCAAATGCCAGGGCAAGAACAACAGTGTCATGCTGAAGATTGGATGAACTCCCTCGTCAGCAAAAAGGGCAGGGAAGGGGGGGGGGGGGGGGAAGGGGGGAAGAACAAGATGTGAAAAACAAAAAGCTGCTAAATTATCAAGATGTGAGATTAAGACTTTTCTGCTTCAAGTATCCTTGTTTCTGCAAAACCATCTCAGTCTCCCTGCCACTGGTAATCAATTTATTCAAATACTAATTTTATAAATGGAAAATTAAAACCACAATGATTGTAAATAGCTAGGATGCTGCCTGCTGAAACATATGAAACAGTAATATACTCTCATTTTCTGAAAAAAATCATAGAAATTCTAATTTGAGCACAAAATTATTTCTTTTTAGAATTGCTTACAATGTAACCAGTGGGTGAGATACTATTCCTTAAACTCATTTTTATGTGAAAGTACAGTCCTGACCCTGATGCCTCAAGGAGCTATAAAAAATGCTAAATAATAGTCAGAATCTGCAAAACCGAGTACATCTGTCATTAATTCATAGCCCAGCAATAGTACTTGAAAAAAAAAAAAAAGAGAAAAGGACTTAAGACATGAAATGAGAAGCCACATTAACCTGGTGAAATCCATATGTTCAGCCAAAGATCTTTACAGTCTCTTTACGTCACTCAACTGTCATTGTGTCAGATGAGCCTACACAACAGCAGCACTGTCACCTACCAAAAACAACATAGGTCTCAGCATCTGTATTTATTTTGATTGTCTCTTTTTCTCAGAGAACTTGTTCTTCTGCAGCTGTCTTTTATTTCCAGTGCTATCAGGGGTGCATCAGGGGTGCAGAAGTGTGCATCCAGCTCAAGGGAGACACTCTTTAAATACAGCATGAGCAGAGACTCGGCTCACTGACAGCACTCAGCCAGGGCACCCAATTTGCCAAAGAAAACTGGTGCTTTTATGATGAATTGCACTGGGTTTGCGTGGCCAGGTTTTGGTAGCAGTGAGACTGCAGCAGTGGCTTCTGTGGGAGCTGATGAAACTTCTCCCATATCCAGCACAGGCAATTTCAGACAGCTTCAGGATGGACCCATCGCTGGCCAAGGCTGAGCCTATCAGTGATGGCAGGATGATACATTTAGAAGGGGAAAAATGTTGCTGTGCAACATCAATTGCAGCTGGAGAGAAGGCTGAAAACATGTGAGAAGAAAAGGCCTGCAGACATTCAGGTCAGGGCAGAAAGTGGGGCAGGAACTGCTCCCGCAGCTGAGGCTCTCCTGCAGCCCATGGAGGGCACAGCTGTTGCAGTGCCTCTCCAAGTGTGGGCTCAGAATCACCCCAGCTTGCTCTGGCACAGCGATCAGCAAGGGACACTCTCCTGTTCCTCGGGAGGTCAGCAGAGTGGCTAAGGCTTTCACCTTTTGGACAAGACAGCAGCACGACGTAAGTAGAAGAAGGAGAGTGGACTCCAGTTGGAGGCAAAGTCCACGTTTATTCTGGAGCTCAAATAAATTCCCTAAAGCAAGAGATCGAGCCAGCTAAGGATTCCCAAAATGCAGTCTGCAGGGTGTTATAAAGGGAGGAGTAAACCAAGAAGGGGTTTGTCCGCCTGCCGATTGGGATATACAGGAGGGCGGGGAGATCAGGGAAACAGGCAGGTAGGGGGACCAATAAGAGCCATCTGAGGGAGGAGCCCCAATGCCTGAACCTATCACTTGATGCCCTTGGTAGAAGTTTCTAGAAGGAGAGGATGGGCTGTCAAGTGAAGGACAGGATACTGGGGAGGGGTTAAGGGAAGGATTCAGCCACTTTTGTGGAACAGGGGGAGGAGGTAGGGAGATTGACATTAACAAGAAGGAAGGAGGCAGCAGGGGCAGAACCATTATAACAGGGGGGAAACTGGGATAAACCAAAGTACAACTTAATGCAACTAAACCATGTAAGAACACAATACAACACACAGGAGTGCAGAGTTCCACCTGCAGTTCATGGAGGAGCCCACACTGGAGCAGGGGAATGCCCACAGGATGCTTGACCTGTGGGAAGCCCACACTGGGGCAGGTTTATTCAAGGCTGTGAGCTTGTGAGGGACCCACTCTGGAGCAGCCTGTTCCTGAAGGTCTGACCCTGTGAAAGGGATTCACTCTCGAACAGTTTGTGTAGAACTGCAGCCATTGGGAAGTACTCACACTGGAGAAGTTCCTGGAGGACTGTCTCCCTTGTCAGGGACCCTGCACTGGAGCAGGGGAAAAGTGTGAGGAATCCTTCCCCTGAGGAGAGAGGAGTGGCAGAGACAATGTGTGAGGGACTGGCCACAACCCTCTCTCATCATCTCCCTATACTGCTGCAGCTAAGGATCTAGAGAAGATCAGGAGTGAAGCTGAGCCAGGGAAGAAGGGAGGGGTGGGAATAAGATGTTTATAAAATTTGTTTTTATCATTGTTAAAAATGATCATTCAAAAGCCAAATTGTCAAAAATGAGAAAAGATTTATTTATCTTTTTCCACAACCAAAATACAGTCCTCAAAACCACCACAGCCAAAGAGACAGCGTCGAGCCCAGTGTCAGCACTGGGTGAACCTGGATCCAACCTCTATCACATTGAATCCCCCCTCGTTCACGAGAGCTGCTTCTAGCAGGGATGTTTTATACAGTTGATTGTGCTCGAGGCAGAGGAGTCCCAGTTTCTTTTGTAACTCTGCATAGTTGGTTCTTTCACTGTGCAGAGCTGGACAATTGCCGTTTCCTGGTTGATAGTCAGCGTTGATTGAATCCTGAAGTCACATATTCACATGTATCTTTCTGGCAACTTCAGCTATCTTGATCGATGTTATCCACAGGGTGATGATCGCTCTTAGGCGTCTTCTGATGACTCGGGATAACTGTGATCATCACACTGGGCACGTCTATTCATAAGCTAAATGCCGATCGTTATCTGGCCACCTTCAGGAATTTCGAGTTTGAATAGACATCCGCCTCTCAGGCTGCTTGTGGTCAGAGACTCATTTGGATTTCACAATCTTTATAAAATACATTTTTTTTATAGCATGAATTATTTCTAACATATATTACAATCTCTCCCCTTTAATATCAACACATTAATTCATGCTCCCTCTACATCCCAAATTACTATTATCTATTTACTTCCTACATCTATCCTCCGCCTTTAAGGGTCTTCTATAAAAAGAAAGTTTATTAAATTCTCATGCCATGCTCTCCTTGCGGGATTCCCCAATAACCATGATAATTATTCCCATTTGTTTTGACCTGTTTCTCAAATTTTGCCAAGACCTCGGCAGCATTTCTTGCACACTTTCCTTCTCCCAGGCTCATGATCTTGGACATGTTGTTTCCAGAAGCCAACTCTGGGTCCAGCTGTCTGCATACCCTGTACCACAGAGTGTATCAGTCTAATAAAACAAGGTATTAGACACGGGAGGAATAGGACTCCTGCTACTGAACGCAGCACAAAACCAATTATTTTGTTCCACCAGGCCCCATCAAATAATCTGTCCCACCAAGATGACTGCAAGATCAAATTCCATTTCTGAGCTGGGACATGGGCCACTTTCTTAATTTCGGCTGCCAATCCTCTTGTGGTTTCACCATAATCATCAATTTCAATACAACATTCTGATTCATTGAATTTACCACACACTTCCCCTTCTTCGGCTAGCAAATAGTCTAAAGCTATTCAATTCTGGTACGCAAAAGCTTGTACCTGAGTGTGCTGCCGACTCAACAAATCCAGGGCCTCTGAGGTGTGATTCGACACAATTTCCACCACTGCCTGCAGCCTGATCAACCGGTTCAGTAGATAGATTGGAGTCCTATAATCATAGCTTCTGGCCTGAGCCCATGTGGCTGGCCTATAATAATCAATTATCCTTGCTGCCAGCCACTCCTCCTCCCCCCAAATTTGCCTGCCACTTATGAGAGGTATCATTTTCTTCAAGCTTCTTTGCTCCCTCCTCAGGGTCTCATACAGAGGAACCCCTAGTATGGTACTTTTTGTTTGGGGGAGAGTGAAGAAAACTGGCCAGATCATGCTCAAATTGCATGATCCTTTCCATCTTGGAGGTAACTCACTGTATGCTTTCTTTCCACAAATCCAATAAATTCAATCTGGGGCTTTCCATCTGATATCAGTTTTCCCTGGGTCTCCCCAATATTCTCTCAGTCCTGCCAAGGATTGGTAAGGATTAGCTCCGGGACTCCTGATCCAGCAAAGTCCTATTTGACCATTCCAATCACAATTGGTTTCGTCCTTCTGACTGCAGTACCCTGTAGGAGGTTCTGGTTGCCAGACTTTGCTCTTGCTGTTTGAATTTACCGTCACAGTAATTATACATGGCATATATCCCACCATTTCAGTATATTCTTTCCCTCCTCGACTGATGCAGATCGTCCCAATCACTCATTGATCCAACACCCATCCCTCAGGTCTCTGTGCCAATTTTGAGACCCTTGGGTTGTCCCATTTCAAAAGCCATTTCGGAGCCAAACTTTCGCCCTTCCAAGGCCTCTTCTCTGCCAATTTCAGCTCTCTGCAAATCCTACAGTTTGACAATCCCAATTCCGTGGCAATTTCCTGCATTAAATCAATGCAGGAATGAGTCAGTTTTGGTCTGGGGAAGGTAGTTCCCCATCAGCATATTGTTTCTCAAGCTGTTCGTACTGCTCGCCCAAGTTTCCAATCTTTCCTGTTCCACCCTTTTCTTTCTCAGTTCTGACTCCCTCCTTTTCAGCTCCTGAGTAATCTCTCTCATTTTTCCCTCAGGATCTATTCCATCTTTGTTCCTTGCAAAACAGACAGCCGTATCATATTCCAGGCAGTCTCTACCATCATTTGCCTGTGCTAAGTCCTATATGATCAGCTCTCTGTTCAGGGTGAACTTGCTATCAAATTTTATATTTCTTCCCACCCGGTACATTTTTCTGTTCATCATGCACATTCCCAGTTTTGAATTGTCATCTTTGCTTCCTGAACTGTATTTTTTTCCTTAGGACGCAACTGTCTCCAGACTGAAAGATATTTAACAAAATGATAGATAAATTTGTTTTGTCTCATGTAAGGAATGCCAGAGCGATGCAAAGAACTGGTAGAAGCAGGATATGATGTTGGACAACCAGACAAAGAAAATGTGACTCTTCTTCACTGGGCAGCAATAAACAACAGATTGGAGCTGGTGAATTGAGCTGGCAGTCCCTGTGACAGTAACAATGTACTCTGCCACTGTTACCTATAATGACTATGTTGCTTTTGTACTTGAAGACACAGGAATGCTTGAGAAGAAAAGAGTAGAATTCAAATTTTAAAGCATTACCTTTCTGAAAATGTCTCTGAAATATAAGATAGCCTGGTTTCTTTATATGTGAAATCATGTAGAACATGAAATAATGAAATTTTCTCAGGTTTCGTTTTTTTAACAAACTGTCTTGTTTTAAAAGGAAAGATGTCTGCTAAGGAAGGTGGAAATCTTCCTAGAATGGAAAAGGACCCCTCCCTACAAATCATTATAATTTCAAAAATTATGGGTGTCCCAAGCAAAAATGCAGAAATAGGAGTAAAAGTTGTTTAGTATAAAATATGTACAGAAGAGAACAGAACAAGCAACAAAACAAAGACAGGAGTTTCCCCCCACTGGGCGCTGTTTGCCCTTTGGTACAATGATGACCAACCCTGGCAGGGGGCGCTGCTGGCTGCAGGGGCAGGGGCCGGGGCCAGGGTCACTCGCTGCCGGCAGGGGACGGGGCCCAGGTCACAGGGGCTGACAGCTGGTGCTCCCATGCATACTTGGACCTTCACACTCAGCGGCGGTGGCTCGGACAAAAGGGAGCAAAGGGAGCAATTCTTCCGGGCACTGAGGTGACGGCGGAGACTGCCCAGGCTCCAGGTGGCACACCACGCACTGGTTCTGCATTCCCAAGCGCCAGGGAGGCCAGGAAAGCAAGCAGATTCGATCGCATTGCCCAATGGCAGCGTAGCAAAGTCCCGAAGCTGAATGCACAGAAGTTCTCGCAGCAACTATGCAACCAACTGCCCCGATGCACCAGCAGAAGGGAAGCAGGTAGTGTTACACCCCAGTCACTGAATTCCAGGATTGAACCAAGATTATTTTGCTCTGGGTAGACACAAAGGAGAAAATCTCAACCAGATATTCTCAAGAGGTAAAAAGCACACAAAAGTTTACTGGCAAATTACAGAAAATTAAGGAGCATTTTCAAAAGAGTAAACACAACCTAACATCACTTATCACAGCATAAACTTAGCCTATTGAACATAGAAAACCTTTAAACTCATTCGATGTTACAGTCCTTGAGAGAGAAGAAGAGAAAACCAGAAAGGCAGGAAAGATAAGAAAAACAGACATGTATTTACTGAATCTTTGTAGTGAGGAACCCAAACCTGACCCCAAGATTCAAGGCGGGGCCTCAGCGGTGCCCAGAACAGAGGGGCAGTTACTGCCCTGGCTGTGTGGCCACACTATTGCTGACTAGGATGCCATTGTCCTTCTTGGCCACCTGGGCACACCTGGACTTGTGTTCGGCAGCTCTTGGCCAGCACCCCTAGGTCTTTTTCTGTGGGGCCACTGGAAACTGCACAGAACGGTCAGAGGAATGTGCAGAGTTTAGTAACAACCCCAGGAGGCCCAGTCTGACTGAGACACTCTTTGGCCGCTTTGGTAACAAGACAAGTTGGCCTAGTCGCCCTAAAAAGCTCTTTGGCCACCTAAAGTACCAGCCCAAAGCACTGCAGGGGGATGTTTTGACCCAAGTGCAGGATTAAACTATTTCCTTGCACACTGGTGCCCACTCTTCCAGAACATTTGGGTTTATTTAGCGATCCCCCGTGCCTGGCAGCCAAAGCTTCTTCTGCCCCTGCATTCCTGGTGGAGCTCTCAGTGCAGCCATGCAGTAAGGGCGACTGCACCAGTTCCAGCCGAAGCCTGAGCGCAAGTACCGGGACAAGGGGCGGAGCCTGCACCCCACACCCTGCTTGGTCACCAATGGGGAGCCACGGAACCGGTGAGGCAGGCAGGGATTGGCTGGGGCCATTGAGCGCAGCATGGCTCAGAGGGGCCCGTACTGCCTGATGGGCCGTTGGTGTGGCAGAGTTGGAGCAGCGGCGGCCGGAGTGGCCCCGGGGAGCGGGCTCCAGCAACGGAGGGACCAGCCCCTGGCAATGGACTGACTGACTCTGTGCGAGGGACTGACCCCCCGTGAGTGGCCCCAAATGAATGCCCTTTGCTTTGTGGTCTTGGTGCCATGGATGGGTGTGTTCCTTTCCTTATCCTGTGTGGGACCGTGCCTGGAAGGGAGCTAGCCGTGTTTGCAGAGGGTGAGGGACAGAACTCTGGGCAGAGGCCATGTGGAGCAAGAGCAGGGCCGATGGTAAAGCCGTGGGAGGAGCAGATGGTAATGCTGTGGGAGAAGGGGAGGGGTAAGGTGATGGGGGAGGAGGTGTTACATAATCATACTTGGGAGGAGACAATTCAAACGCTGCAGAGGAAGAGGAGGGGGAAGAGGCAGGGTTATGAGGCAGGGTGGGAGGGATGGGATTGTGGGAAGGAGAAGCTTCTGCCAGGAGGTGGCAGCCATTTTGTAGCACGGGAGCATCTGCCACAAGGTGGTGGCCATCTTGTGGCATGTCTTGGGATCCTGCGAGGGAGGGGATTTTGGGCACTAAAGCAACCTTGAACTTTTTTGGGCTCAGAAACTGGGAAAAAGGGATTGGAAAGAGGGTTAGGAGCAGGTTCCCCGAGAGTGTGGCCACCACTGTTGGGGCAAGGGTACCGAGGGGACTGGGGGAAGCCAGGGAGATGGTGGCAGCACTGTGTCTGCTCTGGATGGGTTGCTTCCCCCCCTCCACCCGGTGTAGGGGAAGCGAGAGTAGGGAAAGAAGGCAGGGACGGGGGTTGAGGGAGAACTGGGGAGCTTGCTGCACAACATTTTTTTCCCATTTGCGATTCTCAGCATTTTTTTTACAGCATTGATAATTGAAAGAAATGTATAGAAGCATATACCCTTCCCTGACAGTAGGATCACTTTTCTTGGTACTTTCGGTTAGCTCGCAACCTACTGCCTTCCAGAAACGCTCATCTTTGACCTCTTTAGCAATCAATTGTGGGAATTTAGAAAATATCCATTGGACAAAGCTTTTAACCAAACCCTAAGAAAACCGTTCACCCCCCTCCCGCAGGAATCCAACAACTTGGAAGTATACCTCCTTCTGCTGAGTCGACAGCCTAATGCCCATGCTGCCAACCCAGAACGCTTCCACCCACTAGCTGCTGGAAACAGAAAACTTAAAGCTTAGAAAAGGGTCCCAAAAGCTGCGGCGGTGACTGCTCATGCTGTGCACAGCGTGTCCTCTCTCCCTGGGATCAACAATTGCCTAAAGGGAGCCCCCCCCAGCCGGGTCCGCCCCAACGCCACCAGGGGAAAACTCACCAGACCCTTGACTTCAGGAATGAAAACAGCAGGAGTGTTAGCGTTCAAAAACACATAATCACAGAGTGATTATATGCGGTGCTTTTTATTAAGAGCTCTGGGAATCGGGGTATATTCAACCCAAATCTGACTCCAACCATACATCCAAAATGATCATGTTTTATACTCTATCGTTACATAACTTTCATGTTAATTATTAAACTTATATTGTTCTATTGTATACATAAATTTAGCCCCTCTCTGAATTTCCAACATAGTTTCTCACTATTATTCTTATGGTTATATAATAATTACATTTAATTACTAAACAATCATCACATCTAACAATTATATAATTTATCATACTGCTTACGCAGGTGCAGTTGATCTGGGAAAGCACATAGACTAACATTTTAGATTCTATCTTTAACTTTTTCCAGGGTTCCACTATCATTCTCCCCCCTTTGAAAGCATTTTCACTTCACTATAGGTGTAAATGTTTTCACTTGATACAGTCCTTTATTCCTCAGTTCGTACTTGGTTCTTCAAATCCAAGGTTGATGTAAACGTTGTCGTGGATGTTGTTACGAACTGGAGAACCAGAAGATGGTGGGCATGGATCTCGTGTTAGTGCCTTTATTATCCTCTGGTTCCAGGATGTTTTCTTCTGTATCTCTCCCTTTAAGATGCTGTAAACTAACTAAATTGCTAAGAATACAATTAGTAAGATTATCACACTCTCAATGATAGATTTAATCCATGAACTCACATTCCACCCTAATCCTTTAAAGATTTTTCCTAACCAGCTTGTAGCCAAAGCCTTTTGCTCTTCTTGTGCTTCATGATCTATTTGTTTCAACTGATTGATGTCATATTCTACATCTGCAGTTACATTTGGGATATGAACACAGCAATGATCAATTTGTCCCTTTAAAAATCCACATACTCCATGCTCTTTCAGGAGTAACGTATCTAGGGCCAATCAATTTTGTAAAGTCATTTTGTGGTGGCTTGTAATTGCATATTTAATTCTTTAAATCCTTCCCGGGTGACTCTTGCCAGTCTACCTACCTGACCTGTAAGTTTGTACAGCATCTCTCTGCTCTTACAGTTTGCTATAGGACCAAGCAATGACTCTACGGCCCATCCAAATTTCACTCCACTAGAGGGTTCTTGCCAAGTGTCATCTGGATTTTCATTGTCTAGAACTTCTCGTCTTGCTCTTATCTGCAGAAGTTCATGTTTTCCATTAAATGGGGACCTTTTCCAAATTGGACTTAAGGTTGGGAGGCCTAAAGTAATCTCCTTTACTTTCCCATCTATAGGCAGATGTGTTGTCCAGGTACCATCACTTGCTGCCCATATAAATTGTCCTGGACCTCGGATTGTAATCCTGGTACACCCTATAATTACTTTATAATTCACTCTGCCTTGTTTATGATGTTTGATCCCTCTGCAAGCACAACCAATTTGTAGGGCTATTGCCAGGGGTGGCATCTGTTTTATCTCTTCATCATCTGAAGTGCAGTCGTAAATTTTATTACATGCCCACCAACTTACTTTGTCTGCCCTCATTCTGCTACTAGTGTCAGTGTTCATCATTGCTGGATCTGTTTCATTCTTGGGGCCTTCCCACTTAATACACCAAGGGGTGTTTGCCATATATTGGAATCTTTGAAGAATACTCACAGACCACGCACTGTCCCAAGGTTCTATCTGATCTTTCTTATCCTTGGCCTCACATTCCCATACCAGAGTTGTTTCTGTAACTTGCCTCGATTTGGGTACCAGTTTACATGTAATTGTTTTGTTCTTTTGTATTTCAGGTAGTTTTGATGTTATGATTCCCCAGTTTACTGGGTCTCCTGCTGCCTTTGGTATTGGCAGACAGGCAGTTATTCGGCTGGTGTTTTGCATTTTGGCAAAATCTTTGACTAATCCAATCATTACATTCTCAGCCCAAACTGCATTAGAAACCTTTATCACCTGTGTTTCCATTTGTACCTCTCTCTTCATTCTAGAATGAAGAGTGGTTAGTTGATAATTTTGCATTCCACATCCCAAAGATATTAATAACCATAATGTTAGCACAATTACTGATAGCATTCTGAAAGCAATTAAACATGTCTTATCTGCAGCCTTTGTTCATTCCAGAGTTTATACAGTCTGTGATCCAGGATGAACTTTCTTCACTCGGGTATAGTGAATCCAGGGGTCCACGCCGGCTACTTTGACTGCTGTAAAGGTGGTCAGTAGTACCTGATGGGGTCCACTCCACTTTTCTTTCAGCGGTTCCTCATTCCAGTTCTTGATGTACACCTCGTCTCCTGGATGTATGTTATGAACTGGGTTCTCGAGAGCGGTCTGTTCCACACGAGGATACTCCGGAGCCAAGCTAAAGTTTTCCCAAGAGACAGAACATAATTATATACTTCCTGCTTTCCTGTGACATGTACATTAGGGTTAGGCTCAGAAGATTCATATGGTTTCCCATACAATATCTCATAAGGACTGACTGACATCCCACTCCTAGGCTTTATCCGAATCCTCAACAGTGCTATTGGCAAAGCCTGGGGCCACTGCAGTTTGGCTTCTTGGCATATTTTACTGATTTGCCTTTTTAGTGTCTGATTCATCCTCTCTACCTGTCCACTTGACTGCGGTCTCCACGGTGTGTGGAGGTCCCAATTTATCCCCAGCAATCTACTTACCTCTCTTACTACTGTAGCTATGAAATGGGGTCCCCTATCTGATGATACCCCTAGGGGTAGCCCAAACCTGGGAATAATCTCCTGTAGTAACCACTGAACTGTTTCCTTTGCTTGGTTCGTGCGACAGGGAAGGGCTTCTGGCCACCCAGAGAATGTGTCAACCCCCCACTAACAGGTATTTGTATCCTCGAGTTCTTGGTAGTTCTACAAAATCTACCTGCCAATAGTGTCCTGGCTCTATTCCTATCCAAATTCTTCCTAACTGTGCCTATCGCCTGGCCACTGGGTTGTTTTTCAAGCAGATGTTACATTTTGACATTACTGATTTTGCCATTGTTAACATCCATACTGAAATTAAACTCTGCTTTAATAATTTTACCAATGCCTCTGCTCCCCAGTGACATTCATTATGTTTAATTTGTAGAGCTTCTCTCATTATCAAGGGAGGTACCACTATTTGTCCTTGTGCAGTTACATACCATCCCTCTGAATTCCTTTGTGCATTTAGCAAACGTGCCAGTCTCTCATCTTCTACTGAATATTTTGGTTTTGGAGGCAAATTGAATTGGGATACCTTAAGCTTCAAAGGTATCAATGCCATTGTTGTTTGTACCTCTCGAGCAACCTGTCGGGCTGCCCAGTCTGCCTTTCGATTTCCCTCACAGATTTTGGAGTTTCCTGATTGGTGTGCTTTGCAGTGTATGATTGCCACTTGTTCAGGTTTTTGTACTGCCTTTATCAATTGCAGGACTGCATCCTGATGTTTAATGTGCGTACCCCAAGAAGATAACAGTTCTCTTTCTTTCCACAGTGCTCCGTGGACATGCACCACTCCAAAAGCATATTTTGAGTCAGTCCAGATAGTTACTTTTTTCCCTTCACCTAATTATAGTGCCCTGGTTAAAGCAACCAATTCTGCCTTCTGGGCAGATGTATTTGGTGGTAATGCCTTTGCCTCCACTACTGTATTGACTGTTGTTACCGCATATCCAGCGTATCTGGTTCCGTTTTCCACGAAGCTGCTCCCATCTGTAAATAGCTCCCACTCCAGCTGCTCTAGTGGGATGTCTTTCAGGTCTTCTCTTGCTGAATAGGTGCACTCTATTACTTCTACACAGTCATGTTCTAATGGGCCTTCTTCAGTTGTGGTACCTAGGAACAAAGCTGGATTCAAAAGGTTAGTTGTTTTTAATGTGACATCATCCTGCTCAGTCAGGACTACCTGGAATTTCATCATCCTGCTGGGAAATAGCCAATGGCCCCCCTTTTGTTCTAAGACAGTGGTTACCATGTGTGGTACATAGACATCTATGTGCCTTCCCATAGTAAGTTTCCTGGCTTCTTGTATCAGGATCACAGTAGCTGTGACTGCCCACAGACATGGGGGCCACCTGGCACTTATGTTGTCAAGTTGTTTGGAAAAGCAGCCTACCGGCCTTTTCCAACTTCCCAGACGTTGTGTCAGGACTCCTAGTGCTAGGCGCAGCCTTTCATGTACAAACAGCTGAAAATCTTTAGACAAATCAGGTAACCCTAGTGCTGGAGCAGTTGTCAGTGCTTCCTTTAATTTTAGGAAGGCTTCTTTCTGTGGTTTGCCCCAGGTGAATGGCTGCATCTTCTGAGCTTCATACAGGGGGTTCGCAATCAGTCCATAGTCCATGATCCACAAGCGACACCATCCTGCCATCCCGCGGAAGACTCGCAGCTCATGTAAATTCTGGGGCTCTGGAATAGCACAAATAGCTTGGATACGGTTAGTACCTAGTTTTTGTTGCCCTTGTGAATTTTCACATCCCAGGTAAATCACAGTCTGTAGCTATTAGTATATCATCAACATACTGCAACAATAAGTATTGGTCTCATGGTACTTGCCCATTTTCAGTCCAAATCTCCAGTTCCTTTGCCAGTTGGTTTCCGAATAGGGTCGGCGAGTTCTTTTCGTGTCCAGGTGAGCTGGGTCTTTCTTCCATTCCCTGGGTTTTCCCACTCAAAGGCAAACAGTTTTCTACTTTCTTTGTCAAAGGGGATGCAGAAAAAGGCATCTTTTAAATCAATTACGGTAAACCATTTATATATCTCCTTTACGGATGTTAGCAATGTATAAGGATTTCTTACCACTGGATAAATGTCCTTTGTTATTTTATTTATTGCTCTCAAATCCTGCACTAATCTATATTCACCATTTGGCTTCTTTACTGGAAATATTGGTGTATTAAATTCTGATTCACATTCTTCTAAAATTCAGTATTTAAAGAATTTCTCAATAATCTTTACTATTCCTTGCTGTGCTTCTGGTTTTATGGGATATTGTTTGACTTGTATAGCCCTTGCCCCTTCTTTTAACTCTACATGCACTGGTTGTGCCAATTTAGATTTCCCTGGTATATCTGTCTCCCATACAGAGGGAATCACTGCATCTTCTACCTCCCTAGGGATAGAGGGGACAGGTTTTTCTTTGATCATTAATATCTGTCCCATCTTTGATTCAGGTATTTTCATTATAAGCTCTCCATTTTCAAAGGTTATTACCGCATCAAGTTTTGCTAGCAAATCTCTCCCTAAAAGCGGAATTGGACACTCAGGTGCATATAAAAATTCGTGTGTTATAACCTTGTTTCCAAAACACAAATCTAGGGGTTGCAGGAAAGGCCGTTTTTCCTCTTTCCCTGTAGCGCCGACTATTGTCATTTCCTTGTCCCCAATTTGTCCTTGCAAATCATTCAATACAGAAAAAGTAGCTCCTGTATCTATTAGAAATCTGACCTCTTTATGCCCTAACTGTATATTTACAACAGGTTCCTTAACTTGTTCTACCGGTTCTACGTCTAGTCAGCTGGTATACTCCTCCAGGACCATCTCCTTGGTAGCCTGCTGGAACTGATTGCCCTGGTCAAACTGGTTATTCAAACTTGGGCAATTTCGCTTCCAATGCCCCACCCCCTTGCAATATGCACATTGATTCAGGCTTAACCCCTGGGTAACTGGTCTCCTACCCTGACCATTCCTGTTACGCCCCCTGAAATTTGGGTTCCCTCTCCCCTGTATTACTGCCAAAAGATTCTGCTGCTGCCTTTTACTAGCTTCTTTTTCCCGATTGTTATATACCTTCCAAGCGACCTCGAGTAACTTATCCAAATTCCTTAATTCTTCCCCTTCTAATTTTTGCAATTTTCTATGGATGTCATCCTGTGATTGGCCCAAGAATATGAGAGCGAGCTGAACCTTTGCTTGCTCTGTATCCATTTGAAGGTCTGTATATTTCCTTTCTACCTCCTTAAGCCTCTCCAAAAACGTGGTGGGAGATTCCTTCTTTTCCTGTCGAACCTCATATAGTTTGGACCAATTTATAGTTTTGGGCACAGCATTCTGAACTCCTATTTGGATCCACTCTTGATATTTCCGTAATCTCCTCATATCGCACAATAAATTAGGGTCCCAATTTGGATCCTCAGTTGGGAAATTCACATCTAAATTCCCTGTTACCAGCCCATTTCTAATATCTTCTCTTGCTCTCTCTTTGGCTGCCTTAAGTACCATTTCTTTTTCAGTAGAATCCATCAAAGTATCTAATATTACTTGCATGTCATCCCAGTCAGGATTTTGAGTTTACATAACCATCTTTACCACTTTATCAGGATTTTCTCTATAAGTTTTGGCTGACTGTTTCCAAACAACTAAGTCTGCTGGGGAAAAAGGCACTTTTACAAATACTGGCCCTTCCACTTCGACACCTTGTCGCAAGGGGGCAATCACAGTCCGTTTTTGTTTCCTTATGCTATCTCTATGCACAACTGGAGCAAGCTTTGCCTGACCCTGGGTTCTATGGGCTATTTGGGTCACTGATTCATTACCATTGCTATTTTTTCACTCGCATACCTCTTTCCCCTTTCTATCACAGTTATATTTTGCTCGTCTTCCGAGGAAGAGAGATCGGGTGATGATGGGAGAGGAGGATAAAGAGGGAAAGGTGTACTAGATGAGACGGGTTCAGCGGTAGGTGGGTGAGGAGCAGGTAGTGGGATAGGGACAGATGAAACAGGTGGGATAGGGTTAGGTTCTCTTGTTCCTATTGGAGCTACTTGTAAATCAGTATCTGTATAATTTTCCCTACTCAAGCTTTCTCTTGACGCCAAGTGTTCTAAACAACATTCCTCACAAACCCCACACTTTGCAGATGTTTTAACCATTAATAATCCACATTCATTCTGCCATTCTGGCTTTCCCCGTAAGTAGAAAAACAGATCAACATATGGGACTTCATCCCATTTTCCTTCTTGTTTACAAAACGACATTAACTGCGAAATAGTGTTATATTGCAGAGTACCGTATTTTGGCCATTTTTCACCATTCTCCAAGGCATATTCTGGCCACCATGAATTACAGTAATCAATCAACTTAGTTTTACGTAATCCTTCCCCAAAGTTACCTTGTTTCCAATGTGCTAATAAGCACCCCAAAGGAGAATTTTGCCGGATAGGGGTGTTACTGCCCAAAATCCCTTTAAGTTTCTCCATTTCAAAAATACCCCAAATGCCGAACCCGCAACGCTTTTACGATTGTCTTACGGAACGGCGCCTAGGCTTACACCAACAGGAATTCCTTTAGCCCAACCAAGTGTAGCTTTCGCTGTGTCTTATTGGCAGGCATCCAAACCAAAGTAAAAAGCACCTTGCCTTTCTCCCGGGGACGTTTGTGAGCGGCGGAAGCAGTCACGGCCGATGGGCTCCCTTGGTGCCGGCTGGAGCGTGATCAAGTCACGAACTCGCTCAGCAGCACTCACAAGGGTCCCATCTGCGGGTCGCCAAAATGTTAGCGTTCAAAAACACATAATCACGGAGCGATTATATGTGGTGTTTTTTATTAAGAGCTCTGGGAATCAGGGTATATTCAACCCAAATCTGACTCAACCATACATCCGAAATGATCATGTTTTATACTCTATCATTACATAACTTTCATGTTAATTATTAAACTTACATTTTTCTATTGTATACATAAATTTAGCCCCTCTCTGAATTTCCAACATAGTTTCTCACTATTATTCTTATGGTTATATAATAATTACATTTAATTACTAAACAATCATCACATCTAACAATTATATAATTTATCATACTGCTTACACAGGTGCAGTTGATCTGGGAAAGAACAAAGCCTAACATTTTAGATGCTATCTTTAACCTTTTCCAGGGTTCCACTATCAGGAGCAGTCCCCAGTCCAGGAAGGCGTCCCTTTATCTGCACGCTGCAAGAAAGGTGTGTGCCCTCGCTCCCCCGGGAGCACCGCTGGACAAAAATCGGCGTGCTCATGCGGAGGTGTTGATGCTTCCAGGTACAGATAATTCCACAAGGGCCGATGCCCACAGGACAGGTCCAGATCCGTTGGGCGGCTCCCTCTGATCTGTGATGCCTTCAAAGCTGCGTCACGCCAACGACATCTTCAAAGCTGTGTCGTGTTCAGCGCCGAATTTGACAGGTTCGGCCGAAGCTGCCACATGGTGGAGTGCCAACTGCAGTCTCGTCCCATGGTCACAGGAGCCGATGAGTGCCGGCTAGCTGCTCCTGGAGTGACCGGGGGAGACCACGAATCCCACCACTCCCAGGTTCTTTGCGAGAACCCCCAAGTAGAGGCTCCGTCTGTGACGTGGTGACACAGGCGAGAGCAGGACTGTGAAGCACTTAGGTGAAGGAAGGAAGGAAGGAAAGAGCGGACACATGTATGGGTGCCAAGGCGCTTTATTGACCTAGGCGGGGACAGTAACGGTGTCAGAGTGTCACAGACATCTTTTTATGAAAATCTTTTCTTAGGATTTTTTCTTCCTGAGAAGCTGAGAGGCTCCAGGAACAAAATGTAAACAATGTTATCTGCTGCTGTGGAATGCAACACGTGGATCTGTGATTGGTCTTGTGTGAATGTTTGGATTTAGTGACCAGTCACGGCAGAGCTGGCTCACTCTCTCTGTCTGAGCCAGCTGCCTTTGTTATCATTCTTTTCCATTCTATTCTTAGCTTAGCTAGCCTTTTGAGATGAGGCTTTTCTTTTTCCATTTTTTCTCAATGATACATATACATGCATCAGCACATTCTCTCAAAGTGGCAGAGACTATCGTTACAGCCAAGCATTTTCAGCTGACTGACAGATGTGCCAGGACAGAAGGCATTTGCCAACCTACCCTCTTTCCTGCGCCAACTGACGTTGTCAGAGCAAATATTTTCACATTCTTTCATTGTGGCCATGTCCAAGCAGCTAGAGGTCACACAGGTGGAAGTGTCAAGACAGAAGATGTTCTCAAAGTACCTCCTTTTTTTTTTCTAAACAGGTTTTAAACTGTGCACAATGCTCTGTATCATCTTTCCCACATAGACCTGCCCTCACTTTTTCACTCGCACATCTTTGTTGCAAACGTCTAGCAACAGTTTGCATAGGAAAAGGCTCTAGAAATAAAAGCGAGCCTTGGGCTGCAACCTCCGCCTGCCCCACATAAGCCACATCAAACTCACCAGGTGCACTCTTGTCCTTCCCTTCTTCACTGCAACTACCATTGTGTTCTCTGGATCTCGGAACCTAAAGGTAGGCACAGTTGTTTCCACAGAAGGGTTGGAAGGGCCATAGGTAGCACCACAAATAGCTCTCACTGAACTTTAATCCTTACCACTGCCACCATGAGTTTGGTTGGTAGGCCAGTAAGAGTCATGCTCCTTTTACAGCTGGTATGCTGCAGCCACCAGTCCAGTGCTCTTTGACTCTTGTAACTGGTCCTGCTTTTACTCTCCTGGAGGGGAATAGGCATCTATTTCTCACACAGATCATTGTGGAGGCAGCCAAGGGCTCTAGTGTACTGCTTCTGCCAAAAGACACTCGGGCCAGGCACTTACATTCTCAGCACTACGTAGCCCCTGTGTATTCTGCATCTCTTTCCGCCCAGATGATACTGCAAAGCATTTCACAGAGAAAAAATGTGCCAGGACAACAAGCTTGGCTGAAACTGGTGGAAATTTGTATTTGCACCACATTCAAGGGGCAGTCCTCTTTCCTATCCAACCTGTAAACCACTGTCAGATCACAGTGCTCTCTGCCCGCTCCTTCATACCTTGAAGTACCAATGCGCACGTTACAGCCTCGCAAGGACTAAAGATTCGGAGGTATGTCACAGTGATTTCATGCAGCACAGATGCTGAAAAGTGGCAAAGCTGAATGCCTTCGCTGAGCTTCAGTTCTATGCAGATTACAGAATGAAGTAGCAGAGTACCGGGATGTTGTGCGCAGTGTACCTCATTGCAGAAGTCGAGAAAGCTCATTCACAGTCAGGTGAGAATACACTTGTAGCCATAGAACTTTCTGATCCAATGGACAGTCACCAGAGAATATGTCTTGCTTTTCTAAGCTGCCACCTTTACTTCTTTCTACTGCAATGTGGATACTTTTGCCCAATAAGGCCTGATTACATGCACACATATATGACCGTGGTCACAGAGGTTTCAGGTGAAAAGAGAGACAAGAATGCTGACTCCATGTTCAGAAGGCTTGATTTATTATTTTATGACATATATATATTACATTATAACTATAATAAAAAGAAAAAGAAAAGGAAAATATTTCCTCAGAAGCCAGCTAAGCTAAGAATAGAAAAGAAAAGAATGAAAACAAAAGGCAGCTCTCTTGGACTCTGTCCGAGATAGCTCCGTCTTGATTGGCCATTAATTATAACATCCAAGAGGGGCCAATCACAGGTGGACCTGTTGCATTCCACAGCAGCAGATTATAATTGTTTACATTTTGTTGCTGAAATTGCAGCTTCTCAGAAGGAAAAATCCTAAGAAAGGATTTTTCATATAAGATGTCTGTGACATGTCACCTTTTTTAATTTAGTTAAATTAAAAAGAAAAATGCTTGTAATTTTCTCTGCTGGGCTCATGCAGAGGAAAAGACAAACACTTGACAGGTTATCTTTTGCCAATCAAAACCTCAATCAAGAGCTCCTGTGGAATGAACAGGGAATTTCTTCACCTGTAGAACATAAAATTCTATCATATCACTATAACAATTTTACAATATAAGAAAATGCAAAAACAATGCAAAGAAAATTCAAGTCCAAACAGCCGAGTTTCGGGAAAATCCCATGGACTTGTTGCCCGATTGATAAATGACACAAAACTCCGATAAGTTTTGTGGGTGCTTTATTAAGGGCCCGGGGAGCTGGGGGACTCATGTCCCGAGCCCCCAAATTCACGTATGGGTGCTTCTCTCTTATACATGCGATTCACAACACAGTTTCTAAGAAACAGTTTTCTGTTCCCCTTGCCTAGTCACAGACCCCTTGTGATACATTCCTTGGTTCACAAACAAGATCAATAATCTTCTGCTTATCTTATTTTAAGAGCATTGTATGCTGCCTCCAGACAGGTTAGCATTCTTACTTTCCTGTACTAGTTTAAATATTTATTAAATCCCTAAGACTACCTGCTAGGTTACACACAAAACCCAACACACTTTCAACTGCTACAAAACTGCTTTTTAACAAACCAGTTCACACACAACTCACTATAATTAAACATTTTGCTAAATTTCATTTATTTTCCAACAGACCGAAGATGTTCCTCTTTGCCATCCCTGAAAGTCCTTTTTGATCCTGAAACAGGCTTGCTACAGAAAAGTCCATCAATAGTTATCAAAAGTCCATTGACAGTCATCAAAAAATTTCAAACAATTTTGAGAAAATTTTGGAATGTCTTGGCCACAGCCCTTTATTGAACAACTTGGGCTGAAGCTAGTTTTTGGCCCTTCAATGCTTTTGAGCTGCTGCCAGCTCTTTCAACTCTTTTTTTTTTTTTTTTTTTTTTTTTTTCTGGAAAGAGCAGCAGCAGCAGCAGACAGCCTGAGAACTGAAAGGCTCTGGGGGGCCCTGGCCCTCGTGGAAAGATCAGGAACCCCAGACTTGGCCCACAAAACGGTGGCCCAGGACCTGAAGGGGGAACTAAAGCCCCCAAAGCAAACACAAGGCCAGGTGGCGCTGGCCCAGGGACTCGAGCCAAACAGCTCAGGCCCAGCCCATGAGGCAGGCTCTGCATTGTCACAGACCTGCACCCTGCTGCCAATGCAATGGCAGAACGGGTCACCAAATGCTTTTTCCCCCCAAAATCACCGAGGCATGCCGGCAGTTGGGGGACAGAAGCTGTCCTGAGAATCTCCATCTCAGGTGTGGGGATGTAATTTCCCCACAGCAGACAAGCGATGGTTGCTTCCCACTGTGCCCTCTGCCTCTGCAATGCAAATGCAAAAGGTGTTCCTCCCATCTGCCTCCCGGTACCGCCCCCACCCCCTCTGGGCTGGGGACCAAAGGCAGAACTTTCGGGACCCACCTACCCCTCCGCTGGCGAGCGAGAGGGGCAGGAGGGATTTCTGGAACCCCCAAGGAGAAACCCCCGACCAAACACCCCCCACCCCACCAAGAACGCTGAGTTTGAAAGCAGGCAGCTGGGCTGCACCCACACCCAGCCTCCTCCACGGAGGGAGAGGCTGACGCCCTCTTCCCCTGTCCCAGCTCTCCCCACAGGGGCAGCCCCAGGACAGCCCAAAAAACTTGAGGGGAAGTCACAGTGGGTGCAGGAGCCACCGCGGCAGCTGCTGCCGCGGGCTGGGGGATCGTGGGCAGCTCCGAGGGTCCCACAGGCTGGGCGTCGTTTTCAGCAGCATTCTGAACTGGGACTGGTTCGGCGGAAGGCGGCAAAGCCGCTGGAGGGGGCTTGCAGGGGCGATGAGGCCGGAGAGAATGGATCCCCCATTGGGCCGGACGCAGCAGCCACGTCATCGTTGCCTAGCAACACTGGCGCAGCCGCGGGAAGTGGCGTTTCGGAGGTCAGCTGCGCAGGCGCAGAAGCCAGTGAAGCCGCAGGCGGGGCAGCCCAGAGAGGCGGCCACAGGGAGAGTTGGAGTGGCCCCGCAGGCTCGGGAGGCAGCCCCGTGAGCCCAGGAGGCGGGACTTTGGAGACCAGTGCCACCCCCAACTCTGAGAAGGGTAGGGTCCAAGAGGCCAGACGGGCGGGGCCTGCAGGGCTTTCAGGGGCAGCGCCCCCACTCTGCATCCCGTCGAGAGAGATGGGGGGGGAGGAAAGACGACTCCGCCTGAGCATGCTCCCAAAAGACAGGAAAAAATCTGCTTTGGCTGCGGGAGAAACTTCGCCCCCCCTGCTGCAATTCAGGGGGGCCGGATAGCAGAAGATTGTCCCCCTCCAAAGGGTCTTCTCCCATGGGAATCAGGGGGAATGGGGCTTGCCCTGTGCAGTTAGCAATCCAGGGAAAAACAGCTGCTCTCCGTTTCAAGACCGGAAAGAGTGCTCTGAACACTGGATAAATTCAGGGGTACCGAAATCCACGGTCCCAAACAGCTCTGAAAATGGACTCCATGCATTCCCATACGAACATATCAAGGGCATAGAGCATATTAGAAAAAAGCACAAAGAGCTTTGCCCATTGAAAAGACTCATAGAAATGTCTCTCCAACAGGACAGTTCCATCCTCTTCACTCCATTTGTGCCAGAGGGCAATAAGTTTCTCCTCTGAAGGGGAGAAAGGAACCTCTGCCTCTGTGGGAGGGGTCCTGCACATTTGCAGCCACAAACTGCGAAGGGCAGCATTCTCAGGAGAGGAAAAGCTAACAGTGTCTAGCACTCTCTGGCCAGTGGCATGGTGCTGCTAGGCTTTCTGGACATCTTCCTGGAGGGCTTTTCAGAAGGTTCTCTCTGTGGTCAGCCTTGCTGTGAACTCTGTCCAAATCAGGATCTTCGGTTCTTCAGCTCCTGGCTAGAATCCACTTCTGTGGTCACTTGTGAGGTGACCATCAATGCCACATACTCGGGGTTTACCCAACTGTAGCAGTGCTCCTCTGGTGTCTCACCAAGTCATGATTTTCCTCATCAGTCACTCGGGATCACCAACTGTGACCGTGGTCACAGGGGTTTCAGGTGAAAGGAGAGACAAGAATGCTGACTCCATGTTCAGAAGGCTTGATTTATTATTTTATGATATATATATATTACATTATAACTATACTAAAAAAAAAAGAAAAGGAAAAGTTTTCCTCAGAAGCCAGATAAGCTAAGAATAGAAAAGAATGAAAAAAAAGGCAGCTCTCTTGGACTCTATGCAAGATAGCTCCGTCTTGATTGGCCATTAATTATAAACATCCAAGAGGGGCCAATCACAGGTGGACCTGTTGCATTACACAGCAGCAGATAATAATTTTTTACGTTTTGTTGCTGAAACTGCAGCTTCTCAGAAGGAAAAATCCTAAGAAAGGATTTTTCATAAAAGATGTTTACAACACACATATGTCTCTATTATAATAGCTCAACTCTCAGTTTATTCTAGTACAATCACATGACTGTACTATAAAACCCTTCCTTATATAATAGAGTTTCTTACTTCGTTAAGGCCTATTCTTACTTAGAACTAAAGAAACATAAGTTGATGATTTCTCTGTTCAGTGTCTGTGTACCTTGCTTTCACACCAATCTAGGCTTCTTCTAAGGCTGTAAATCAAACCCTCTTGAGTCTGTGACATTTCTGTCTTTGCAATTCCCACACCTCTTCCAGTTCTCTAAGGAAATTCCAACTGGAGTGTTTTTCAGTGTCTTCATAAGTGGACTTTTTCTGGCTAGATAATGCAAACACTGCCTGTCTAAGGAAAAATCAAATGTCCCAGCTATGGAACATGTAGACAGAGGTTTGTGTGTCATCAATGAGATGCGTGTGCTCACACACACAGTGAGAGCAAAGCGGTGTTATGGTGAGGGCTGTGGCTTGCAGTCAGAGATGATACACATTCCAAAGGTCCTCGGGACAAACAACCTCTTTTATTGTTCAGGCCTATTGTTCATAGGGAGTTCAAAATTCCCAGCTCCAGACAGCTCCTTTGGTCTGATCCTCACACAGACCAACTCCTGACTAATGAGATACTTCAGCCCAGGCTGGAAGGTGACAGGTCCCTGCGGGTCCCTGGTAATCACGCCAGGAACTCCAATGGCACGGAGTGGAGTCTGGAACCCCTGATGCAGAGCAATGTAACAGCAACCCCCAACCAAAACTAAGAAGAAAAAGTGTTCCTCAGTTAAATGTTTGGACAGTAAGGCAGAGACACAGAAAGAAAGGAAAATCTCCTGCAGAACGGTTGTGATTATGCAAAGAGTGGCCTCTTATTGGAATATTAATCTTCACAGGGGAGAGTTTTTCCCATTTTGGAATAACTTTGCCTTTCCCACATATTTATAGCTCCTTGGAGAGAAGAAAATGGTATTTGTTGGAATCCATAAGGTTAGAGGGTTTTTAGGAAATGGTTAAAAGAAGTATGTAGGCCTCAGACTGAAGTTTTGTTAGCATTGCAAATACAGCAGAAAAGTTTCCCATGCAAGCAGAAAAGTTTCCCAAGCAGTAGACGTGACAAAATAACAATAGGTCTCTGTGGAATTGGCTTTAGGATGGCAACAAGGTGATTTAATGTATATCTTTAGAAGGTTAGCATGAATAGAACTCTGTTCTTTGTCTCTTATCAACTAGTCTTTGTTTTAGCTACGATTACCTATGTTTTATAAGATTGGATAGAATGCTTGTCAAGATGTGTTTTCTGTGTCTGATTGGCTGAATTCTAGTCTGAGATGATTTTATGTATTGCTGTATGAGCCCTGTTGGAGGAGACATTTTTTTGGTGTGGATCAGTGAGCTGTCATGTCTCCATTTTGTATTTTGAGACTGATGTGCTGGAAATAAAAGCAGAAATTTCTTCACTGGTCTGGTTACAATGTTATCCATATTTGGCTATTTTGCCGCAGCCTAGTGGGTTCCTTTTTTAAGGCGTGGGTTCCTGACACCATTGGACTTATACCTGTCCCGTCCCCCGCATTTTGGTGCCCCGTGTGAGGACGTAGAATAGAAGAAAAAAAGAAAAATCGTGGAAGTACCAGCTGCGGAGACCCAAGTGTTAACAAGGAGGACACTGTATCATCTCTCCCGCCGAAGCCAAGAAAATTGTAAGTAACTTATCTCGGGAGAGCTCTTGGGTGACGTTGTGAAAACAAAAATATAGAGAAAAAGAAAATTATTAAAAGAAAACGAAAATGGGAACAAAGTTATCAAAAGTTGGATGTTACAAGAGACTGTATAAAAAGACAATGTTACAAGAGAAAGCTCGTTCTGCACTCTCAAAAACTGAGCTTAAAAACTTACTTGTCTGGGTTAAGGCGAATATGCAAGATTTAAATTTGCAGTCTGCTTTTACTTTTCATTTTTAAGATCAGATAAACTGGAGAATCTATAATCTAGTCTCTCTCAAAAAAGATGAAAGCTTAAGAGAACTTATGCCAATTTGTAGAGTTCTGTTGGAGCGCTGTTTTAAACAAATGGATAATAATAAGATCAACTTGGACTCAGAAAACAAAGCTTCTGCTTCTGTCTCATTAAATTCCAGTAAACCGGAGACTGTGTGAGTATCGGAGAATGTTACAAGTGTTGTTGCAAATGCTGAAAGTATTGCTTTGAACTCTGTTGAACAAAATCTTTCTTCTCTCTCTCTGGGAAAAAATGAGACTCTTTTGGACTTTTCTTCATGTTGTTCTGTTAATGTAAAAATATGTGACTCTTGTAAGGGGGATGGAACAAAGTGTGTAAAAGATGGAAATGAAAAAGTGACTGTACTTCCTAAAATTGTGCAGGGACACTGAAACCTGAATTGGATTCTGTTGGGCCTGGGGTGGAGGCTGAGGTGGCTGCTTCCACTCGGGAAATTGTGGTTCCGGGGAACTCTTTTTCAGTTAAGCAAAAACATGGTTGTTCTGGTGTTTGTCAATCTATAGATACAGAGAAAGAAAAATTGGCTTTAAGGGCGGAGTCCTTTGAAAGGAAGAGATGGAAGAAACTCGCGACTGTGTTGTTGCTGAAATTCAAAAAGCTGGACTTGAAATCTCTGCAACGAAAATTCAACAAGTTTCACCTTAGAAGTACCTGGGATGGAAGATGATGGAAGACGACAATAATACCACAGAACATTCAGATCCGAACTAGAGTCAACAACCTACAAGAGTTACAACAACTTCTAGGAGAAATCAACTGGGTCAGACCGATGTTGGGAATCACCAATGATGAACTGAGTCCGCTCTTCCATTTGCTGAGAGGAAGTTGCGACATCACTTTGCCAAGAACTTTAACCCCTGAAGCTCGTGCTGCTCTCGACAAAGTCACAGAAGCTCTTCAAAAAAGACAAGCTCATCGCTGCGTTCCTGAAAATCCTTTCTTTCTTGCAATCTTAGGAGAGAAGATGCAGCTTTGTGGTCTCATTTTCCAGTGGGATGCCACAGAACAAGATCCTTTGTTAATAATGGAATGGGTTTTTCCTCCCTACAGGTTTTCAAAGACCATTTGCTCAGTTTTAGAAATGATTGCATACATTATAATTAAGGCTAGAACCAGATTGTTAACTTTGGCAGGTCAAGAATGTTCAGTTATCTATTTGCCATTGAAAAATGATTATTTCAATTGGGCAATGCAAAATTCTGATGATTTACAATATGCATTCTTAGGTTTTCCAGGTGTTTGTTCCATACACTATCCAGCTCACAAACTACTGCAAGCAAAATTGAGTTTCAGAGAAAAACCTAAATGAAGTGAAGAACCTTTACATGCTGTGACTCTCTTCACTGATGGCTCTGGTAAAAGCCACAAGTCCGTTGTGACTTGGTTTAATCAAAAGACTGATGTTTGGGAATCTGATATTCAAACAGTAGAGGGATCCCCTCAAATTGTTGAGCTTGCTGCAGTAGTTTGAGCTTTTCAGCTGTTTCCTCAGCCTTTTAATTTGGTCACAGATTCTGCTTATGTTGCTAATGTAGTCAGGAGAATAGAAGGTTCCATTTTAAAGGATGTTAGTAATGAAACTTTACATCGTTGGCTTTCATGTCTTTTTATAACTTTGCAATATAGAACTAATCCATATTTTGTTTCTCACATTAGGGCGCATTCTTCACTTCCTGGATTTGTAGTGGAAGGAAATGCAAGAGCGGACAAGCTGACAATGGTCATTTCTAACACATTGCCAAATATTTTTGAACAAGCAAAATTGAGTCATGCCTTTTTCCACCAAAATGCACAAGCACTCCTGCGAATGTTCCAAATCACTAAAAGTCAAGCTAAAGCTATCATTCATACTTGCCCTGACTGTCAATTGGTACAACCTCCTGTTTCTACAGGAGCAATCAACCCCCGAGGCTTACAAAGCCTACAGTTGTGGCAAACAGGTGTTACTAAATAGCCTTCTTTTGGTAAATTTAAAAATATTCATGTTTCCATAGACACGTTCTCTGGTGCAGTTTTTGCTTCCCTTCACACAGGTGAAACTGGCAGCCATGCCTCTCATCATTTCCTGCAAGCTTTTGCTTCATTGGGTATACCCCAAGAAGTAAAAACTGACAATGGTTCTGCATACATATCTCAAAAATTGGCCACATTTTTAAATGAATGGGGTGTTCGACACATTTTTGGTATTCCCCACTCTCCCACAAGCCAAGCAATCATTGAAAGAACACATCAAACCTTAAAATGCATATTAGATCAAGAGAGAGGGGGAACAGAAATCACCCCACAGATGAGACTGAGTAAGGCTTTGTATGGTTTTAATTTTCTAAATAGTTCAAGTACAGAACCAGATCCACCAATCTTTAGACACTTTTCAAATAGCACACAGGCAAAACTGAAAGAACATCCTCCTCTTCTAATTAGAAACCCTGACTCTGGACAGATGGAAGGCCCATTTCAATTAATAACGTGGGGCAAAGGGTATGCTTCTATTTCCACAGGTGCTGGAATTAAGTGGGTTCCTGCCAAAAACGTCAAACCGTATCGCACTTCAGAACCTGTTGTCGAGCCTAGAACTGAGGAAGCGAGTACGCAGACGTGGACCGAATGGAAGGATCCCGGGTCTCGCCTGATGCCTCTTGTGCCTGACGTTCTTTGTGCATCGGTGGAACCCATGAACTCTGATTTTGTGCCAATGTTATTTATGAGTATATGAATTGAATGCTGAATGTTTGTTTTACAAAGCTAATTTTTGGCTGAAAATTTAGGTTGTTTTTGTTTAGAAAGAATTCTGCCAAAACTTAGTTCTTGAAAGAGATGGGGCAGAATCAAATGGTATACTTGTTTTGCTTGATGTTAATTGTTTTTTGTCGTGCAGATTTGCCTGTGGATCAACCGAAGACGAATGTTTGGGTGACCTTAGCCAAGGCTGCCGGATCGGATACTATATGTCTGTCTAATTCGGAACCAGAAAAGCCTTTCTCAACCTGTTTGGTTGGTGTGCCAGTGAAAGAGTTTCCTTTGGTCAGAAAAGAATCCAATGGTAAACCAGGTGGAATTGACAATGGAAACAGTCCTTCCTTCAATTGGAACATTTGTTTGAAAAAACTTCTCAAGGCAGCAAATGTTTCAAACAGTTGGGATGTGTTTCTGGAGACGGACCAATATCCAGGGCAATTGCCAAAAGGGTATTGGATCATTTGCGGAGACAGAGGTTGGCAAGGCATTCCAGCCCACCTTGAAGGTGGCCCTTGTAGCATTGGTATGCTTACCATAATTGCCCCCACTGCCAAAGCAGTGATGAAAAAGAAACAAAGGAAAACAAGAGCTGTTCCTCATTATGATGAGAACTGTCAGAGTGATTTTATGCCTTGGAATGCCGCCAGAAGGCTTTCAGCAGGTATATTTCTACCCCAATTGGCTTCAGCTGTGGCATTGAGACAATTAGATCGAGTTGGATGTTGGCTGAGCAAACAAGCTAAAGCCACATCCTCCGCAATCAGTGATATGTTGACCGATGTTGATAGTATTAGACATGCTACTCTTC
Source organism: Melospiza melodia melodia (assembly GCF_035770615.1). Taxonomy (NCBI): domain Eukaryota; kingdom Metazoa; phylum Chordata; class Aves; order Passeriformes; family Passerellidae; genus Melospiza; species Melospiza melodia. The sequence goes on from NC_086197.1 coordinate 24,368,361, forward strand.
AAAACAGAGCAGCCATTGATTTTCTCTTACTGGCACAAGGACATGGTTGTGAGGAATTTGAAGGATTGTGTTGTATGAATTTGTCTGATCATTCTGAATCCATTCACAAGAGCATTCAAAACTTAAAGGATCTGACAGCCCAAATTAAAGAAGATGGAGGTTCCTGGTTGGATGATTTGTTTCAAAATTGGAGTTTTGCACCTTGGCTAAGGCAACTTTGCAAGATAGGTCTTTACATATTAGGTGTTCTAATACTGATATTGATAGTGGCACCTTGTATACTCTGTTGTCTTCGGCGAATGATGAACAAAACAGTCCGAGAAGTTTTTGTCATTCAAGCAGGAGAACTAGGAAGTAGAAGCACAGAGAGTGTACGAAATCTCACGAAAGCAGTAGATGAGGGTATTGACATGAACGAAGGTTTTGAATTAAGGCCTTGGAATCGACCAGAGTATTTTGAACGATGCCTTGTGACTGTTGCCAAACGTGATTCATATCTCTCTTTCAGGGATTGGGTCTTCACAGCATGAAGTTGCTGTGCCGTAATATAGCAATGCTTCAGTTTAGTGAAAATAGGTCTTCACCATCAAATGCCATCAAATACCAGTTACGCTTGAACTACCCTTTGCTTAAGGTGCTTAGCTTACACTAAGAATTGATTAGCACATTTTGATGTGAGCAAATTTTACTGTCATGACTGAGTAAATTTTGCTGTCACTCAGAATTTTACTGTCGTCTGAATAGCAATGTTTGTGTCAAAATAGTATTTTGTCTCCTGTATCTGCAGCAGGTAAGCCTTTTGCTGTCAGCAGTGTTGCTTTAACCTTTCATGTCATATCCCTCTTCACGTCCATCTTCTGCTTAAGGCTTATTAATCTACTTTAGAATAGGCACGTGGAATAAGACTACTTTTCCTTTTTGAAAGCTAATGTAATTTGACCTACTTAGAGCAAATAATTCATTAATTGCAAGTCCCCAGCTAGCATCTTTTCGGCATATTCTAAACTTCTAAAGAAGTAACAAAAACACTCTCCAATACTTGGCTTTCATATCACAGTGGGAGCGCTGGCCCTGTTTTCAATAAACAATCATGGGTATGGTAAAACAAAAGGAGGGGTTAGTGTTTTTGCTGTTAACCTCTAGTGAGCTTGGATTTTGCAATATGCATGAAGTTAATTAACACTGTTATATAAAGTGGCTGATTTAATCAATAAATTGGAGTCAATGCTGATCAACGACAAGGTGGATTGGCTTCCCTTAGTTTTCAACACAGTGCCAAGTCGGGCTGGTTTGATAGTACCAAGTGACTCCTGCAATCTGCCATCCAGAAGCGGGGCAGCTTACTTTTGTTTGCCAGGGAAAAGGGCCGTGGATTGTGTTTGGGGGGCGGTGGCTGGGAGTGGCCGGCTGGCTCCTGAAAATCCACGATACGCAGGATGGTTGCTATGCCCAAGGTGGCACCACTGCCAAGTCGGGCTGTTTCGACAGTGTCAAGTTGCTTCTGCAATCTGCCATGCAGAAGCGGGGCAGGTGAGTTTTGTTTGCCAGGGAAAAGGGCCGTTGTTTTAGTTTGGGGGCCTATGGCAGGGAGTGGCTGCCTGGCGCCTTAAAATCCACGATTCGCAGGATGTTTTCCAGACCCAAGGTGGCACCAGTGCCAAGTCGGGCTTGTTTGACAGTACCATGTTCCTCCTGCAATGTGCCATCCAGAAGCGTTGCAGGTGATTTTTTTTTTGCAAGGGAAAAGGGTCGAGGTTTGGATTTGGGGGCCTGTGGCCGAGAGTGGCCGGCTGGCTCCTGAAATTCAATGATAGGCAGGATGGTTCCCAGAGCCAAGGTGGCACCAGTGACAAGTCGGGCTGGTTTGATAGTACCAAGTGGCTCCTGCAATCTGCCATCCAGAAGCTGGGCAGCTGAGTTTTGTTTGCCAGAGAAAAGGGCCGTGGTTTGTGTTTGGGGGCATATGGATGGGAGTGGCCAGCTGGCTCCTTAAAATGCACGATACGCAGGATGGCAACCAGACCCAAGGTGGCACCAGTGCCAAGTCGGGCTGTTTTTGTAGTACCAAGTGGCTCCTGAAATTTGCCATCCAGAAGAGGGGCAGTTGAGTTTTGTTTGCAAGAGAAAAGGGCCGTGGTTTTTGTTTGGGGGCCTATGGCTGAGAGTGGCCGGCTGGCCCCTGAAAATCCACGATAGGCAGGATGGTTCCCAGACCCAAGGTGGCACCAGTGCCAAGTCCGGCTGGTTTGATAGTACCAAGTGACTCCTGCAATCTGCCATCCAGAAGCGGGGCAGCTAATTTTTTTTTGCCAGAGAAAAGGTCCGTGGTTTGTGTTTGGGGTCCTGTGGCTGGCAGTGGCCGGCTGTTTCCTGAAAATCCACGATAGGCAGGATGGTTCCCAGATCCAAGGTGGCACCAGTGCCAAGTTGGGCTGGTTTGATAGTACCAAGTGCGTCCCGCAATCTGCCATCCAGAAGCTGGGCAGCTGAGTTTTGTTTTCCAGGGAAATGGGCCAAGGTTTGTGTCTGGGGGCCTACGGCCAGCAGTGTTCAGCTGGTTCCTGAATATGTATGATACGCAGGATGGTTCCCAGATCCAAGGTGGCACCAGTGCCAAGTTGGGCTGGTTTGATAGTACCAAGTGGCTCCTGCAATCTCCCATCCAGAAGCAGGGCAGCTGAGTTTTGTTTGCCAAGGAAAATGGCCATGGTTTGTTTTGTGGGCCCTGTGGCTGGGAGTGGACGGCTGGCTCCTGAAAATCCACGATACGCAGGATGGTTCCCAGAGCCAAGGTGGCACCAGTGCCAAGTCGGGCTGGTTTGATAGTACTAAGTAGCTCCTGCAATCTGCCGTCCAGAAGCGGGGCAGCTTACTTTTGTTTGCCAGGGAAACGGGCCGAGGTTTGTGTCTGGGGGCCTATGGCTGGGAGTGACCGGCTGGCTCCTGAAAAGCTCCGATAGGCAGGATGGTTACCAGACCCATGGTGGCACCAGTGCCAAGTTGGGCTGGTTTGATAGTACCAAGTGGCTCCTGCAATCTGCCATCCAGAAGTTGGCAGGCGAGTTTTGTTTTCCAGGGAAAAGCGCCGTTGTTTGTGTTTGGGGGCCTGTGGCCGAGAGTGGCCGGCTGGCTCCCAAGAATCCACGATACGCAGGATGGTTCCCAGAGCCAAGGTGGCACCAGTGCCAAGTCGGGCTGGTTTGATAGTACCAAGTGGCTCCTGCAATCTGCCATCCAGAAACGGGGCAGCTGAGTTTTGTTTGCCAGAGAAAAGGGCTGTGGTTTGTGTTTGGGGGCCTATGGCTGGGAGGGGCCGGCTGGCTCCTGAAAATCCATGATACGCAGCATGGTTCCCAGACCCAAGGTGGCACCAGTGCCAAGTCGGGCTGGTTTGACAGTGTCAAGTGCCTCCTGCAATCTCCCATCCAGAAGCGGGGCAGCTGAGTTTTTTTTGCCAGGGAAACGGGCCGTTGCTTTTGATTGGGGTCTGTGGCCAAGAGTGGTCGGCTGGCTCCTGACAATCCACAATACGCAGGATGCTTCCCAGACCCAAGGTGGCACCAGTGCCAAGTCGGGCTGGTTTGATAGTACCAAGTGGCTCCTGCAATGTGCCATCCAGAAGCTGGGCAGCTGAGTTTTGTTTGCCCGAGAAAAGGGCTGAGGTTTGTGTTTGGGGGCCTGTGGCTCGGAGTGGCCGGCTGGCTCCTTAAAATCCACGATATGCACGATGGCTCCCAGACCCAAGGTGGCACCAGTGCCAAGTCGGGCTGGTTTGATAGCACCAAGTGGCTCCTGCAATCTGCCATGATCACGTGAAGAAATACTTTCTGGTTTCAGTACTGGGCCATATGCTCTTTCTTCTCTCCCTCAAATTCTCCATCACCTCTCCTCTGTTTCACATGCGCTATCTTCAAGGTCCACAGGATACTTTTCACAGAATCTTCTGGCCTGATGAAGTAAGAATGATGAATAGAACAGAGCTGGGATCTATTTTCCAGTTTGGATAAAATGCATTCTGCACACAAATCCAAGGAGAAGGTGCTGCCCTGATGCCCAGAAAAACTTTCACTCCTGCTAGTGTTCTACGTCAACCGCAACTTAGTCTGAAAGAAAAGCTTTTTCTCTGAGAGCATCTGAGAGGTTTGCATGAAGCACTGATATCTGACATATGCAATTTTGAATAGGAGAGGAAAAAGAAAATGGCAAGGAGTTTTTAATTTTAGTGGTTTCAATTTTAATTTCCGTGCACTTTTTCAAAACTTGTCAGCTCAAATGCCCATCAACATCTTTTAGTCATCTGTAAGTCAGTATTCATATAAAATGTGCTTCAAATCCAAAGAATTTCAAATTTGCACTCCAAGCTTCTATGCCTAGATTTACGATTTCCTACACATATTAGATGAAAGGAAGGCCTTTTTTACTGTGGGAGTGCTGGAACACTGGAACAGGTTGCCCAGAGAAGTTGTGGGTGTCCCATCCCTGAAAGTATTCAAGGTCACCTTGGATGGGGCTTGGAGCAGCAACAAAGGAGAAGCTTGATGGTAGAGAAACAAAGTTGGACTATAGAAGAAACTCGGATTGAAGTATAGGAGCAAGTTTTCTCTCAGCTCTTGGGGTAAATTCAAAGTTGTACAAAATGACATTTATCTGTGCTATTCACTACTGTAACAGAAAGTTTCATGAAAACTGTACAGAAGATAGTAAATTTTAAAAGAGATAAGAATTACAGCATAAAATCCATGGGATGGGTTACAACATGAGACACTCTCTAAGAGAAAATCTCTGTGTTTCAGCACTTCATCGGGGTAAGATTTCATGAAGTGCCAAAGAAGGCGGCAAAATATCATTCGGGACATTATTTACTGGAATTCAGCCTGGCCATTAGTAGGAACTGGCTTTGAACACATCATGTAGATATACCACACACACTTTCCCTTCACTGAAAAATTACTGTTTACAACGAATAAGCAATTGACGATCAAAATTGATTGAAAGCATCTTAAACATGTCAAGTATTTCATTGTAGATGATCTGTGATCCAAATGCTTCTTCCACCTTCGAGAGGGACAGAAGAATTCTTCCATATCATGATGGTTTAAAATTGTATCAACCAATGTTTTCTGCTGAAAAGATATCATCTATTTTTTTCTATTTTTGGAAGAAAATATTTCTAGACATACAACAGGTGAGAACTAAGTAATTTTAAAGAAACAAATGAAATGAAAATATTCTGTAAATAGAATGAAATGAAAAGCTGTGTTTTAAATAGGAGCTAAATATTAAACAGAATTTTTGTACCAGGCATTTGAATTACTGCACCAGCTCTTTTGCCCATCAAGAGAGGCATTTAGCATTTCAGTCTTTTCCAAGGTGTTCATGATCTGCTATGCTGATCTCTGTGTGTGCCTAGGTGTGTGTGGAAGGGGGGGCATGTGAAGGGGAGTGTGTATGTTTGCTTTACAATTGTTGTGGCAGATTCATGCCTCAGCTCCACATTTTGTTTTTAAAAGGTCACACCGAGTGGATATGAAGTTTACTATCAACAAGAGATGGATTCCCAAATCATCCATTTGACTCTCCCTTATAAATCATGTGCTTTGTTGCATATTTTATCAAATATACTTTCAAGCCAGATGGAGGAAGGAGGATGTGGGAATCCCTCCACCATCTTGCAACTTTTATGCAAGTAGGTTTTCAAGAAAATCATCATTTCTCTTTTAAATATGTCTGGAACAGGCATGATGGTAGTGTCAACCTGTTGGAGTTTTTGTTGCTGGAAGAAGTTGTACAAAAGGATTGGTTTTTACATTGACCAGTTACTGAATCAAGCGCAGGAATACATTGGAAATTCAGCTGGGGGTTCCTTTTCCCAGCAGACTACTTCTAGAACGAGCTCGTACACTGAAGCTGACTCTTTTGCTCTCTTTTTGTTTCTTTCCTATTTTCTTGGCTTCTTTGCCACTATCTAGACAATTTTGGAACTTTGTTCCCAACTAAAATGGTTTCAATAGTCTGATTGTGATCATACATTTTTACAAGGAATTTTTAAAATCTTTCCTCGAGTTCAGAAAGTCAAGGACTTAGATCTTTTTCTTCCCTTATCAATATTGCAATGAAATTGATAAATAAAGACCAACTCTTTATTTTTGTTTTTAACCCACGTAGATAATTCCCATCCATTAATCCATTTTGTGGACCAATAGTTGCCATTCTGATGGAAGCTGTCACTTCTTAACAATAGGCATTCTGTGACTATGTTGACAGCACTTTGGGTGAAGATCCTAACTGGTCTTAGATACACATAGGGAGAAATTTGCTCAGCCAGTGTCAGTCTTAAGCATGCGTATCAGAAGATCTTTCTAGAGCTGGGAATTTTCCCATGAAAGGGATTCAGTTAGGGAAGAGACACTTGTGCCAGAGTTTTACATTCTTCTTGAACACTGCTTAAGGAACTTAGATGCCATGTCCATTTGGATCTCTGTCTGCACAGAACTTTGTCATGCCAGTGCTTTGAAATGCATCTTGAAGAGAATTCACTAGCACAGAATGAAAGAGAGTGGAAGGGGTTGGTGGGGCTAACCAGGCCCAACCCCCCTGCCTAAACCAGGATACCTAGAGCCTCTTGCCCAGGATTCTATCTGGGTGTACTTTTAATGTCTTCAAAGATCCAGGCTCCACAATCTTTCTGGGCAGTCTGTGCCGTGGTTCAGTCACCCTGACAGTAAAGAAACATTTACTGATGTTCAAAGGCAATCTCCTGTATTTCAGTGTGTGCCCACTGCCTCTTGTCTTTTCCCTCAGCATCACTGAAAAGACACTGATTCCCTCCCCTTTGCACTATTGCTTCCATATGTATGTGTGCTGCCATGTAGAGATATGTCAAAAACCTCCCTGAAGCCCAGTCAGATAATATTCCCTTCATCTACCAGTCAAGTTGATTCATCAGAGGAGTTTAAAGTGATGTTCAGCATGAAATTCCCCTGAAAAATCATGCTAACTACATTATTTGGTCGTCTTTCATTTGCCTGGCAAGGCTTTCCAGGAAGAGCTGCTCCATCAACTTCCTGGGGATAAAAAAGAGGCTGGCTGGTTTGTATTATCGCGAGTCCTCGTATTGTCTTTTTTGAAGATGGGTGTCATTTGCTTACATCCACTCTTTAGCCTCTCTTGTCGTCTACATCTTAGCAAAAAGCTTTTCCAGTACATCTGGCAAGGAGAAACTGTGCCAGCACAGAAAACATCTCCCATCGTGTTCTAGAAGTTGCAGAGATGTCTGCCAAGTGTTTGGCAGGAAGAAAAGAAAAGTTGTCCAAAACAGCTTCCAATCGAATGTTCATGTGATTGGAAGAGTCTGGAGAGTGCAAAAGTACTGTTTTCTATCAATTGGCAAGCTGCGCACACAATCCCAGTGTTGTACAGCTTGCTTCTTCACCTTCCCGAAGCTGCCGCTCTCTCCGGCTCCCGGAGCCGAAGAAGCGGCTTCTTCGCGCAAAGATGATTGTGCCGCTCACAGTGCTCTCCTTAGCGCGGATTCTACCGAAAGACGCCCGGGAGCGGCCCTCTAGCCTTGGAGAGCATCGTACCTTCGTCTTTAGAGTCTTTTGTAGTCCACATTTTAGCAAAACATTTTTCCACTATGTCTGGCTAGGAAAAATTGTGCCAGCACAGAAAACATCTCCCATCGTGTTCTAGAAGTTGCAGAGATGTCTGCCAAGTGTTTGGCAGGAAGAAAAGTTGTCCAAAACAGCTTCCAATCAAATGCTCATGTGATTGGAAGAGTCAGGAGAGTGCAAAAGTACTGTTTTCTATCAGTTGGAAAGCTGCACACACAATCCCAGTGTTGTACAGCTTGCTTCTTCACCTTCCCAAAGCTGCCGCTCTCTCCAGCTCCCGGAGCCGAAGAAGCGGCTTCTTCGCGCAAAGACGATTGTGCCGCTCACAGTGCTCTCCTTAGCGCGGCTTCTGCCGAAAGACGCCCGGGAGCGGCTATTAGCTCAGCAGAGCATTGTACGTTCGTCTTTAGCGTTATTTGTAGTCTACATCTTAGCAAATATATTTTCCATTATGTCTGGCTAGGAAAAACTGTGCCAGCACAGAAAACATCTCCCATCGTGTTCTAGAAGTTGCAGAGATGTCTGCCAAGTGTTTGGCAGGAAGAAAAGAAAAGTTGTCCAAAACAGCTTCCAATCAAATGCTCATGTTATTGGAAGAGTCAGGAGAGTGCAAAAGTACTGTTTTCTATCAGTTGGCAAGCTGTGCACACAATCCCAGTGTTGTACAGCTTGCTTCTTCACCTTCCCGAAGCTGCCGCTCTCTCCGGCTCCTGGAGCCGAAGAAGCGGCTTCTTCGTGCAAAGACGATTGTGCCGCTCACCGTGCTCTTCTTAGCGTGGCTTCTGCCGAAAGACGCTGGGGAGTGGCTCTTAGCTCCGGAGAGCAGCCTACCTTCGTCTTTAGCGTCCTTTGTAGTCTACATCTTAGCAAAACGCTTTCCCAATATGTCTGGCTAGGAAAAACTGTGCCAGCACAGAAAACATCTCCCATCGTGTTCTAGAAGTTGCAGAGATGTCTGCCAAGTGTTTGGCAGGAAGAAATTAAAAGTTGTCCAAAACAGCTTCTAATCAAATCTCATGTGTTTGGAAGAGTCAGGAGAGTGTAAAAGTACTGTTTTGTATCAGTTGGCAAGCTGCGCACACAATCCCAGTGTTGTACAGCTTGCTTCTTCACCTTCCCGAAGCTGCCGCTCTCTCCGGCTCCCGGAGCCGAAGAAGCGGCTTCTTCGCGCAAAGACGATTGTGCCGCTCACGGTGTTCTCCTTAGCGTGGCTTCTGCCGAAAGACGCCCGGGAGCGGCCCTCTAGCCTTGGAGAGCATCGTACCTTCGTCTTTAGCGTCTTTTGTAGTCTACATCTCAGCAAAACGCTTTCCCACTATTTCTGGCTAGGAAAAATTGTGCCAGCACAGAAAACATCTCCCATCGTGTTCTAGAAGTTGTAGAGATGTCTGCCAAGTGTTTGGCAGGATGAAAAGTTGTCCAAATCAGCTTCTAATCGAATGTTTAAGTGATTGGAAAAGTCAGGAGAGTGCAAAAGTACTGTTTTCTATCAGTTGGCAAGCTGCACACACAATCCCAGTGTTGTACAGCTTGCTTCTTCACCTTCCCGAAGCTGCCGCTCTCTCCGGCTCCCGGAGCCGAAGAAGCGGCTTCTTCGCGCAAAGACGATTGTGCCGCTCACAGTGCTCTCCTTAGCGCGGCTTCTGCCGAAAGACGCTGGGGAGCGGCTCTTAGCTCCGGAGAGAATCCTAACTTCGTCTTTAGCGTCTTTTGTAGTCTACATCTTAGCAAAACGCTTTCCCACTCTTTGTGGCTAGGAAAAACTGTGCCAGCACAGAAAACATCTCCCATCGTGTTCTAGAAGTTGCAGAGATGTCTGCCAAGTGTTTGGCAGGAAGAAATGAAAAGTTGTCCAAAATAACTTCCAATCGAATATTCATGCGATTGGAAGAGTCAGGAGACTGCAAAAGTACTGTTTTCTATCACTTGGCAAGCTGCGCACACAATCCCAGCGTTGTGCACCTGTGCACACAATCCCAGTGTTGTACAGCTAGCTTCTTCACCTTCCCGAAGCTGCCGCTCTCTCTGGCTCCCGGAGCCAAAGATGCGGCTTCTTCGCGCAAAGACGATTGTGCCACTCACAGTGCTCTCCTTAGCGCGGCCTCTGCCGAAAGACGCCCGGGAGTGGTGCTCTGGCCTTGGAGAGAATCGTACCTTCGTCTTTAGCGTCTTTTGTAGTCTACATCTTAGCAAATAGCTTTTCCACTATGTCTGGCTAGGAAAAACTGTGCCAGCTCAGAAAACATCTCCCATCGTGTTCTAGAAGTTGCAGAGATGTCTGCCAAGTGTTTGGCAGGAAGAAATGAAAAGTTGCCCAAAACAGCTTCCAATCGACTGTTCATGTGATTGGAAGAGTCAGGAGAGTGCAAAAGTACAGTTTTCTATCAGTTGGCAAGCTGCGCACACAATCCCAGTGTTGTACAGCTTGCTTCTTCACCTTCCCGAAGCTGCCGCTCTCTCCGGCTCCCGGAGCCGAAGAAGCGGCTTCTTCGCGCAAAGATGATTGTGCCGCTCACAGTGCTCTCCTTAGCGCGGCTTCTGCCGAAAGACGCCCGGGAGCGGCTCTTAGCTCCGGAGAGCATCCTACCCATGTCTTTAGCGTCTTTTGTAGTCTACATCTCAGCAAAACGCTTTCCCACTATTTCTGGCTAGGAAAAATTGTGCCAGCACAGAAAACATCTCCCATCGTGTTCTAGAAGTTGTAGAGATGTCTGCCAAGTGTTTGGCAGGATGAAAAGTTGTCCAAATCAGCTTCTAATCGAATGTTTAAGTGATTGGAAAAGTCAGGAGAGTGCAAAAGTACTGTTTTCTATCAGTTGGCAAGCTGCACACACAATCCCAGTGTTGTACAGCTTGCTTCTTCACCTTCCCGAAGCTGCCGCTCTCTCCGGCTCCCGGAGCCGAAGAAGCGGCTTCTTCGCGCAAAGACGATTGTGCCGCTCACAGTGCTCTCCTTAGCGCGGCTTCTGCCGAAAGACGCTGGGGAGCGGCTCTTAGCTCCGGAGAGAATCCTAACTTCGTCTTTAGCGTCTTTTGTAGTCTACATCTTAGCAAAACGCTTTCCCACTCTTTGTGGCTAGGAAAAACTGTGCCAGCACAGAAAACATCTCCCATCGTGTTCTAGAAGTTGCAGAGATGTCTGCCAAGTGTTTGGCAGGAAGAAATGAAAAGTTGTCCAAAATAACTTCCAATCGAATATTCATGCGATTGGAAGAGTCAGGAGACTGCAAAAGTACTGTTTTCTATCACTTGGCAAGCTGCGCACACAATCCCAGCGTTGTGCACCTGTGCACACAATCCCAGTGTTGTACAGCTAGCTTCTTCACCTTCCCGAAGCTGCCGCTCTCTCTGGCTCCCGGAGCCAAAGATGCGGCTTCTTCGCGCAAAGACGATTGTGCCACTCACAGTGCTCTCCTTAGCGCGGCCTCTGCCGAAAGACGCCCGGGAGTGGTGCTCTGGCCTTGGAGAGAATCGTACCTTCGTCTTTAGCGTCTTTTGTAGTCTACATCTTAGCAAATAGCTTTTCCACTATGTCTGGCTAGGAAAAACTGTGCCAGCTCAGAAAACATCTCCCATCGTGTTCTAGAAGTTGCAGAGATGTCTGCCAAGTGTTTGGCAGGAAGAAATGAAAAGTTGCCCAAAACAGCTTCCAATCGACTGTTCATGTGATTGGAAGAGTCAGGAGAGTGCAAAAGTACAGTTTTCTATCAGTTGGCAAGCTGCGCACACAATCCCAGTGTTGTACAGCTTGCTTCTTCACCTTCCCGAAGCTGCCGCTCTCTCCGGCTCCCGGAGCCGAAGAAGCGGCTTCTTCGCGCAAAGATGATTGTGCCGCTCACAGTGCTCTCCTTAGCGCGGCTTCTGCCGAAAGACGCCCGGGAGCGGCTCTTAGCTCCGGAGAGCATCCTACCCATGTCTTTAGCGTCTTTTGTAATCTACATCTTAGCAAATAGATTTTCCACTATGTCTGGCTAGGAAAAACCGTGCCAGCACAGAAAACATCTCCCATCGTGTTCTAGAAGTTGCAGAGATGTCTGCCAAGTGTTTGGCAGGAAGAAAAGATAAGTTGTCCAAAACAGCTTCCAATCGAATGTTCATGTGATTGGAAAAGTCAGGAGAGTGCAAAAGTAGTGTTTTCTATCAGTTGGCAAGGTGCGCACACAATCCCAGTGTTGTACAGCTTGCTTCTTCACCTTCCCGAAGCTGCCGCTCTCTCCGGCTCCCGGAGCCGAGGAAGCGGCTTCTTCGCGCAAAGACGATTGTGCCGCTCACGGTGTTCTCCTTAGCGTGGCTTCTGCCGAAAGACGCCCGGGAGCGGCTCTCTAGCCTTGGAGAGCATCGTACCTTCGTCTTTAGCGCCTTTTGTAATCTACATCTCGGCAAAAATCTTTTCCACTATGTCTGGCTAGGAAAAACTGTGCCAGCACAGGAAACATCTCCCATCGTGTTCTAGAAGTTGCAGAGATGTCTGCCAAGTGTTTGGCAGGAAGAAAAGAAAAGTTGTCCAAAGCAGCTTCCAATCGAATGTTCATGTGTTTGGAAGAGTCAGGAGAGTGCAAAAGTACAGTTTTCTATCAGTTGGCAAGCTGCGCACACAATCCCAGTGTTGTACAGCTTGCTTCTTCACCTTCCCGAAGCTGCCGCTCTCTCCGGCTCCCGGAGCCGAAGAAGCGGCTTCTTCGCGCAAAGACGATTGTGCCGCTCACAGTGCTCTCCTTAGCGTGGCTTCTGCCGAAAGACGCCCGGGATCGGCTCTTAGCTCCGGAGAGCATCCTACATTCGTCTATAGTGTCTTTTGTAGTCTACATCTTAGCAAATATATTTTCCACTATGTCTGGCTAGGAAAAACTGTGCCAGCACAGAAAACATCTCCCATCGTGTTCTAGAAGTTGCAGAGATGTCTGCCAAGTGTTTGGCAGGAAGAAAAGAAAAGTTGTCCAAAATAGCTTCCAATCGACTGTTCATGTGATTGGAAGAGTCAGGAGAGTGCAAAAGTACAGTTTTCTATCAGTTGGCAAGCTGCACACACAATCCCAGTGTTGTACAGCTTGCTTCTTCACCTTCCCGAAGCTGCCGCTCTCTCCGGCTCCCGGAGCCGAAGAAGCGGCTTCTTCACGCAAAGACGATTGTGCCGCTCACAGTGCTCTCCTTAGCGCGGCTTCTCCCAAAAGACGCTGGGGAGCGGTTCTTAGCTCCGGAGAGCATCCTACCTTCGTCTTTAGCGCCTCTTCTCATCTACATCTCGGCAAATAGATTTTCCACTATGTCTGGCTAGGAAAAACTGTGCCAGCACAGAAAACATCTCCCATCGTGTTCTAGAAGTTGCAGAGATGTCTGCCAAGTGTTTGGCAGGAAGAAAAGAAAAGTTGTCCAAAACAGCTTCCAATCGAATGTTCATGTGTTTGGAAGAGTCAGGAGAATGCAAAAGTACTGTTTTGTATCAGTTGGCAAGGTGCGCACACAATCCCAGTGTTGTACAGCTTGCTTCTTCACCTTCCCGAAGATGCCGGTCTCCCCGGCTCCCGGAGCCGAAGAAGCGGCTTCTTCGCGCAAAGACGATTGTGCCGCTCACAGTGCTCTCCTTAGCGTGGCTTCAGCCGAAAGATGCCCGGGACCGGCTCTTAGCTCCGGAGAGCATCGTACCTTCGTCTTTAGTGTCTTTTGTAGTCTACATCTTAGCAAATATATTTTCCACTATGTCTGGCTAGGAAAAACTGTGCCAGCACAGAAAACATCTCCCATCGTGTTCTAGAAGTTGCAGAGATGTCTGCCAAGTGTTTGGCAGGAAGAAAAGATAAGTTGTCCAAAACAGCTCCCAATCGAATCCTCATGTGATTGGAAAAGTCAGGAGAGTGCAAAAGTACAGTTTTGTATCAGTTGGCAAGCTGCACACACAATCCCAGTGTTGTACAGCTTGCTTCTTCACCTTCCCGAAGCTGCCGCTCTCTCCAGCTCCCGGAGCCGAAGAAGCGGCTTCTTCGCGCAAAGACGATTGTGCCGCTCACGGTGTTCTCCTTAGCGTGGCTTCTGCCGAAAGACGCCCGGGAGCGGCTCTCTAGCCTTGGAGAGCATCGTACCTTCGTCTTTAGCGCCTTTTGTAATCTACATCTCGGCAAAAATCTTTTCCACTATGTCTGGCTAGGAAAAACTGTGCCAGCACAGGAAACATCTCCCATCGTGTTCTAGAAGTTGCAGAGATGTCTGCCAAGTGTTTGGCAGGAAGAAAAGAAAAGTTGTCCAAAACAGCTTCCAATCGAATGTTCATGTGTTTGGAAGAGTCAGGAGAATGCAAAAGTACTGTTTTGTATCAGTTGGCAAGGTGCGCACACAATCCCAGTGTTGTACAGCTTGCTCCTTCACCTTCCCGAAGATGCCGGTCTCCCCGGCTCCCGGAGCCGAAGAAGCGGCTTCTTCGCGCAAAGACGATTGTGCCGCTCACAGTGCTCTCCTTAGCGTGGCTTCAGCCGAAAGATGCCCGGGACCGGCTCTTATCTCCGGAGAGCATCGTACCTTCGTCTTTAGTGTCTTTTGTAGTCTACATCTTAGCAAATATATTTTCCACTATGTCTGGCTAGGAAAAACTGTGCCAACACAGAAAACATCTCCCATCGTGTTCTAGAAGTTGCAGAGATGTCTGCCAAGTTTTTGGCAGGACGAAAAGATAAGTTGTCCAAAACAGCTTCTAATCAAATCCTCATCTGATTGGAAGAGTCAGGAGAGTGCAAAAGTACTGTTTTCTATCAGTAGGCAAGCTGCGCACACAATCCCAGTGTTGTACAGCTTGCTTCTTCACCTTCCCGAAGCTGCCGCTCTCTCCGGCTCCCGGAGCCGAAGAAGCGGCTTCTTCGCGCAAAGACGATTGTGCCGCTCACAGTGCTCTCCTTAGCGCGGCTTCTGCCGAAAGACGCCCGGGAGCGGCTCTCTAGCCTTGGAGAGCATCCTACCTTCGTCTTTAGCGCCTCTTCTCATCTACATCTCGGCAAATAGATTTTCCACTATGTCTGGCTAGGAAAAACTGTGCCAGCACAGGAAACATCTCCCATCGTGTTCTAGAAGTTGCAGAGATGTCTGCCAAGTGTTTGGCAGGAAGAAAAGAAAAGTTGTCCAAAACAGCTTCCAATCGAATGTTCATGTGTTTGGAAGAGTCAGGAGAATTCAAAAGTACTGTTTTGTATCAGTTGGCAAGCTGCACACACAATCCCAGTGTTGTACAGCTTGCTTCTTCACCTTCCCGAAGATGCCGGTCTCCCCGGCTCCCGGAGCCGAAGAAGCGGCTTCTTCGCGCAAAGACGATTGTGCCGCTCACAGTGCTCTCCTTAGCGTGGCTTCAGCCGAAAGACGCCCGGGAGCGGCTCTTAGCTCCGGAAAGCATCGTACCTTCGTATTTAGTGTCTTTTGTAGTCTACATCTTAGCAAATATATTTTCCACTATGTCTGGCTAGGAAAAACTGTGCCAGCACAGAAAACATCTCCCATCGTGTTCTAGAAGTTGCAGAGATGTCTGCCAAGTGTTTGGCAGGAAGAAAAGAAAAGTTGTCCAAAATAGCTTCCAATCGACTGTTCATGTGATTGGAAGAGTCAGGAGAGTGCAAAAGTACAGTTTTCTATCAGTAGGCAAGCTGCACACACAATCCCAGTGTTGTACAGCTTGCTTCTTCACCTTCCCGAAGATGCCGCTCTCTCCGGCTCCTGAAGCCGAAGAAGCGGCTTCTTCACGCAAAGACGATAGTGCCGCTCACAGTGCTCTCCTTAGCGCGGCTTCCCCCAAAAGACGCTGGGGAGCGGTTCTTAGCTCCGGAGAGCATCCTACCTTCGTCTTTAGCGCCTCTTCTCATCTACATCTCGGCAAAAATCTTTTCCACTATGTCTGGCTAGGAAAAACTGTGCCAGCACAGAAAACATCTCCCATCGTGTTCTAGAAGTTGCAGAGATGTCTGCCAAGTGTTTGGCAGGAAGAAAAGAAAAGTTGTCCACAACAGCTTCCAATCGAATGTTCATGTGTTTGGAAGAGTCAGGAGAGTGCAAAAGAACAGTTTTCTATCAGTTGGCAAGCTGTGCACACAATCCCAGTGTTGTACAGCTTGCTTCTTCACCTTCCCGAAGCTGCCGCTCTCTCCGGCTCCCGGAGCCGAAGAAGCGGCTTCTTCGCGCAAAGACGATTGTGCCGCTCACAGTGCTCTCCTTAGCGCGGCTTCTGCCGAAAGACGCCCGGGAGCGGCTCTTAGCTCCGGAGAGCATCCTACCTTCGTCTTTAGCGTCTTTTGTAGTCTACATCTTAGCAAATAGATTTTCCACCATGTCTGGCTAGGAAAAACTGTGCCAGCACAGAAAACATCTCCCATCGTCTTCTAGAAGTTGCAGAGATGTCTGCCAAGTGTTTGGCAGGAAGAAAAGAAAAGTTGTCCAAAGCAGCTTCCAATCGAATGTTTAAGTGATTGGAAAAGTCAGGAGAGTGCAAAAGTACTGTTTTGTATCAGTTGGCAAGCTGCGCACACAATCCCAGTGTTGTACATCTTGCTTCTTCACCTTCCCGAAGCTGCCGCTCTCTCCGGCTCCCGGAGCCGAAGAAGCGGCTTCTTCGCGCAAAGACGATTGTGCCGCTCACGGTGTTCTCCTTAGCGTGGCTTCTGCCGAAAGACGCCCGGGAGCGGCTCTCTAGCCTTGGAGAGCATCGTACCTTCGTCTTTAGCGCCTTTTGTAATCTACATCTTAGCAAAAATCTTTTCCACTATGTCTGGCTAGGGAAAACTGTGCCAGCAAAGGAAACATCTCCCATCGTGTTCTAGAAGTTGCAGAGATGTCTGCCAAGTGTTTGACAGGAAGAAAAGAAAAGTTGTCCAAAACAGCTTCCAATCGAATGTTCATGTGTTTGGAAGAGTCAGGAGAGTGCAAAAGTACTGTTTTGTATCAGTTGGCAAGGTGCGCACACAATCCCAGTGTTGTACAGCTTGCTCCTTCACCTTCCCGAAGATGGCGGTCTCCCCGGCTCCCGGAGCCGAAGAAGCGGCTTCTTCGCGCAAAGACGATTGTGCCGCTCACAGTGCTCTCCTTAGCGTGGCTTCAGCCGAAAGACGCCCGGGACCGGCTCTTAGCTCCGGAGAGCATCGTACCTTCGTCTTTAGTGTCTTTTGTAGTCTACATCTTAGCAAATATATTTTTCACTATGTCTGGCTAGGAAAAACTGTGCCAACACAGAAAACATCTCCCATCGTGTTCTAGAAGTTGCAGAGATGTCTGCCAAGTGTTTGGCAGGAAGAAAAGAAAAGTTGTCCAAAATAGCTTCCAATCGACTGTTCATGGGATTGGAAGAGTCAGGAGAGTGCAAAAGTACAGTTTTCTATCAGTTGGCAAGCTGCGCACACAATCCCAGTGTTGTACAGCTTGCTTCTTCACCTTCCCGAAGCTGCCGCTCTCTCCGGCTCCTGGAGCCGAAGAAGCGGCTTCTTCACGCAAAGACGATTGTGCCACTCACAGTGCTCTCCTTAGCGCGGCTTCCCCCAAAAGACGCTGGGGAGCGGCTCTCTAGCCTTGGAGAGCATCGTACCTTCGTCTTTAGCGCCTCTTCTCATCTACATCTCGGCAAATAGATTTTCCACTATGTCTGGCTAGGAAAAACTGTGCCAGCACAGAAAACATCTCCCATCGTGTTCTAGAAGTTGCAGAGATGTCTGCCAAGTGTTTGGCAGGAAGAAAAGAAAAGTTGTCCAAAACAGCTTCCAATCGAATGTTCATGTGTTTGGAAGAGTCAGGAGAATGCAAAAGTACTGTTTTGTATCAGTTGGCAAGGTGCGCACACAATCCCAGTGTTGTACAGCTTGCTTCTTCACCTTCCCGAAGATGCCGGTCTCCCCGGCTCCCGGAGCCGAAGAAGCGGCTTCTTCGCACAACGACGATTGTGCCGCTCACAGTGCTCTCCTTAGCGTGGCTTCAGCCGAAAGATGCCCGGGACCGGCTCTTAGCTCCGGAGAGCATCGTACCTTCGTCTTTAGTGTCTTTTGTAGTCTACATCTTAGCAAATATATTTTCCACTATGTCTGGCTAGGAAAAACTGTGCCAACACAGAAAACATCTCCCATCGTGTTCTAGAAGTTGCAGAGATGTCTGCCAAGTGTTTGGCAGGAAGAAATGAAACGTTGTCCAAAACAGCTCCCAATCGAATCCTCATGTGATTGGAAAAGTCAGGAGAGTGCAAAAGTACAGTTTTGTATCAGTTGGCAAGCTGCACACACAATCCCAGTGTTGTACAGCTTTCTTCTTCACCTTCCCGAAGCTGCCGCTCTCTCCGGCTCCCGGAGCCGAAGAAGCGGCTTCTTCGCGCAAAGACGATTGTGCCGCTCACGGTGTTCTCCTTAGCGTGGCTTCTGCCGAAAGACGCCCGGGAGCGGCTCTCTAGCCTTGGAGAGCATCGTACCTTCGTCTTTAGCGCCTTTTGTAATCTACATCTCGGCAAAAATCTTTTCCACTATGTCTGGCTAGGAAAAACTGTGCCAGCACAGGAAACATCTCCCATCGTGTTCTAGAAGTTGCAGAGATGTCTGCCAAGTGTTTGGCAGGAAGAAAAGAAAAGTTGTCCAAAACAGCTTCCAATCGAATGTTCATGTGTTTGGAAGAGTCAGGAGAATGCAAAAGTACTGTTTTGTATCAGTTGGCAAGGTGCGCACACAATCCCAGTGTTGTACAGCTTGCTCCTTCACCTTCCCGAAGATGCCGGTCTCCCCGGCTCCCGGAGCTGAAGAAGCGGCTTCTTCGTGCAAAGACGATTGTGCCGCTCACAGTGCTCTCCTTAGCGTGGCATCAGCCGATAGATGCCCGGGACCGGCTCTTATCTCCGGAGAGCATCGTACCTTCGTCTTTAGTGTCTTATGTAGTCTACATCTTAGCAAATATATTTTCCACTATGTCTGGCTAGGAAAAACTGTGCCAACACAGAAACATCTCCCATCGTGTTCTAGAAGTTGCAGAGATGTCTGCCAAGTTTTTGGCAGGACGAAAAGATAAGTTGTCCAAAACAGCTTCTAATCAAATCCTCATATGTTTGGAAGAGTCTGGAGAGTGCAAAAGTACAGTTTTCTATCAGTAGGCAAGCTGCGCACACAATCCCAGTGTTGTACAGCTTGCTTCTTCACCTTCCCGAAGATGCCGCTCTCTCCGGCTCCCGGAGCCGAAGAAGCGGCTTCTTCGCGCAAAGACGATTGTGCCGCTCACAGTGCTCTCCTTAGCGCGGCTTCTGCCGAAAGACGCTGGGGAGCGGCTCTTAGCCTTGGAGAGCATCCTACCTTCGTCTTTAGCGCCTCTTCTCATCTACATCTCGGCAAATAGATTTTCCACTATGTCTGGCTAGGAAAAACTGTGCCAGCACAGGAAACATCTCCCATCGTGTTCTAGACGTTGCAGAGATGTCTGCCAAGTGTTTGGCAGGACAAAAAGATAAGTTGTCCAAAGCAGCTTCTAATCGAATGTTTAAGTGATTGGAAAAGTCAGGAGAGTGCAAAAGTACAGTTTTCTATCAGTTGGCAAGCTGCGCACACAATCCCAGTGTTGTACAGCTTGCTTCTTCACCTTCCCGAAGCTGCCGCTCTCTCCGGCTCCCGGAGCCGAAGAAGCGGCTTCTTCGCGCAAAGACGATTGTGCCGCTCACAGTGCTCTCCTTAGCGCGGCTTCCCCCAAAAGACGCCCGGGAGCGGCTCTCTAGCCTTGGAGAGCATCGTACCTTCGTCTTTCGCGTCCTTTGTAGTCTACATCTACGAAAACGCTTTCCCACTATGTCTGGCTAGGAAAAACTGTGCCAGCACAGAAAACATCTCCCATCGTGTTCTAGAAGTTGCAGAGATGTCTGCCAAGTGTTTGGCAGGAAGAAATGAAAAGTTGCCCAAAACAGCTTCCAATCGACTGTTCATGTGATTGGAAGAGTCAGGAGAGTGCAAAAGTACTGTTTTGTATCAGTTGGCAAGCTGCGCACACAATCCCAGTGTTGTACAGCTTGCTTCTTCACCTTCCCGAAGCTGCCGCTCTCTCCGGCTCCCGGAGCCGAAGAAGCGGCTTCTTCGCGCAAAGACGATTGTGCCGCTCACGGTGTTCTCCTTAGCGTGGCTTCTGCCGAAAGACGCCCGGGAGCGGCTCTCTAGCCTTGGAGAGCATCGTACCTTCGTCTTTAGCGTCTTTTGTAATCTACATCTCGGCAAAAATCTTTTCCACTATGTCTGGCTAGGAAAAACTGTGCCAGCACAGGAAACATCTCCCATCGTGTTCTAGAAGTTGCAGAGATGTCTGCCAAGTGTTTGGCAGGAAGAAAAGAAAAGTTGTCCAAAACAGCTTCCAATCGAATGTTCATGTGTTTGGAAGAGTCAGGAGAATTCAAAAGTACTGTTTTGTATCAGTTGGCAAGCTGCACACACAATCCCAGTGTTGTACAGCTTGCTTCTTCACCTTCCCGAAGCTGCCGCTCTCTCCGGCTCCCGGAGCCGAAGAAGCGGCTTCTTCGCGCAAAGACGATTGTGCCGCTCACAGTGCTCTCCTTAGCGTGGCTTCTGCCGAAAGACGCCCGGGATCGGCTCTTAGCTCCGGAGAGCATCCTACATTCGTCTATAGTGTCTTTTGTAGTCTACATCTTAGCAAATATATTTTCCACTATGTCTGGCTAGGAAAAACTGTGCCAGCACAGAAAACATCTCCCATCGTGTTCTAGAAGTTGCAGAGATGTCTGCCAAGTGTTTGGCAGGAAGAAAAGAAAAGTTGTCCAAAACAGCTTCCAATCGACTGTTCATGGGATTGGAAGAGTCAGGAGAGTGCAAAAGTACAGTTTTCTATCAGTTGGCAAGCTGCGCACACAATCCCAGTGTTGTACAGCTTGCTTCTTCACCTTCCCGAAGCTGCCGCTCTCTCCGGCTCCTGGAGCCGAAGAAGCGGCTTCTTCGCGCAAAGACGATTGTGCCGCTCACAGTGCTCTCCTTAGCGCGGCTTCCCCCAAAAGACGCTGGGGAGCGGTTCTTAGCTCCGGAGAGCATCCTACCTTCGTCTTTAGCGCCTCTTCTCATCTACATCTCGGCAAATAGATTTTCCACTATGTCTGGCTAGGAAAAACTGTGCCAGCACAGAAAACATCTCCCATCGTGTTCTAGAAGTTGCAGAGATGTCTGCCAAGGGTTTGGCAGGAAGAAATGAAAAGTTGCCCAAAACAGCTTCCAATCGACTGTTCATGTGATTGGAAGAGTCAGGAGAATGCAAAAGTACTGTTTTGTATCAGTTGGCAAGGTGCGCACACAATCCCAGTGTTGTACAGCTTGCTCCTTCACCTTCCCGAAGATGCCGGTCTCCCCGGCTCCCGGAGCCGAAGAAGCGGCTTCTTTGCGCAAAGACGATTGTGCCGCTCACAGTGCTCTCCTTAGCGTGGCTTCAGCCGAAAGATGCCCGGGACCGGCTCTTATCTCCGGAGAGCATCGTACCTTCGTCTTTAGTGTCTTTTGTAGTCTACATCTTAGCAAATATATTTTCCACTATGTCTGGCTAGGAAAAACTGTGCCAACACAGAAAACATCTCCCATCGTGTTCTAGAAGTTGCAGAGATGTCTGCCAAGTTTTTGGCAGGACGAAAAGATAAGTTGTCCAAAACAGCTTCTAATCAAATCCTCATCTGATTGGAAGAGTCAGGAGAGTGCAAAAGTACTGTTTTCTATCAGTAGGCAAGCTGCGCACACAATCCCAGTGTTGTACAGCTTGCTTCTTCACCTTCCCGAAGCTGCCGCTCTCTCCGGCTCCCGGAGCCGAAGAAGCGGCTTCTTCACGCAAAGACGATTGTGCCGCTCACAGTGCTCTCCTTAGCGCGGCTTCTGCCGAAAGACGCTCGGGAGCGGCTCTTAGCCTTGGAGAGCATCCTACCTTCGTCTTTAGCGCCTCTTCTCATCTACATCTCGGCAAATAGATTTTCCACTATGTCTGGCTAGGAAAAACTGTGCCAGCACAGGAAACATCTCCCATCGTGTTCTAGAAGTTGCAGAGATGTCTGCCAAGTGTTTGGCAGGACAAAAAGATAAGTTGTCCACAACAGCTCCCAATCGAATGTTCATGTGATTGGAAAAGTCAGGAGAGTGCAAAAGTACAGTTTTCTATCAGTTGGCAAGCTGCGCACACAATCCCAGTGTTGTACAGCTTGCTTCTTCACCTTCCCGAAGCTGCCGCTCTCTCCGGCTCCCGGAGCCGAAGAAGCGGCTTCTTCGCGCAAAGACGATTGTGCCGCTCACAGTGCTCTCCTTAGCGCGGCTTCCCCCAAAAGACGCCCGGGAGCGGCTCTCTAGCCTTGGAGAGCATCGTACCTTCGTCTTTAGCGTCCTTTGTAGTCTACATCTACGAAAACGCTTTCCCACTATGTCTGGCTAGGAAAAACTGTGCCAGCACAGAAAACATCTCCCATCGTGTTCTAGAAGTTGCAGAGATGTCTGCCAAGTGTTTGGCAGGAAGAAATGAAAAGTTGCCCAAAACAGCTTCCAATCGACTGTTCATGTGATTGGAAGAGTCAGGAGAGTGCAAAAGTACAGTTTTGTATCAGTTGGCAAGCTGCGCACACAATCCCAGTGTTGTACAGCTTGCTTCTTCACCTTCCCGAAGCTGCCGCTCTCTCCGGCTCCCGGAGCCGAAGAAGCGGCTTCTTCGCGCAAAGACGATTGTGCCGCTCACGGTGTTCTCCTTAGCGTGGCTTCTGCCGAAAGACGCCCGGGAGCGGCTCTCTAGCCTTGGAGAGCATCGTACCTTCGTCTTTAGCGTCTTTTGTAATCTACATCTCGGCAAAAATCTTTTCCACTATGTCTGGCTAGGAAAAACTGTGCCAGCACAGGAAACATCTCCCATCGTGTTCTAGAAGTTGCAGAGATGTCTGCCAAGTGTTTGGCAGGAAGAAAAGAAAAGTTGTCCAAAACAGCTTCCAATCGAATGTTCATGTGTTTGGAAGAGTCAGGAGAATTCAAAAGTACTGTTTTGTATCAGTTGGCAAGCTGCACACACAATCCCAGTGTTGTACAGCTTGCTTCTTCACCTTCCCGAAGATGCCGGTCTCCCCGGCTCCCGGAGCCGAAGAAGCGGCTTCTTCGCGCAAAGACGATTGTGCCGCTCACAGTGCTCTCCTTAGCGTGGCTTCAGCCGAAAGACGCCCGGGACCGGCTCTTAGCTCCGGAGAGCATCGTACATTCGTATTTAGTGTCTTTTGTAGTCTACATCTTAGCAAATATATTTTCCACTATGTCTGGCTAGGAAAAACTGTGCCAGCACAGAAAACATCTCCCATCGTGTTCTAGAAGTTGCAGAGATGTCTGCCAAGTGTTTGGCAGGAAGAAAAGAAAAGTTGTCCACAACAGCTTCCAATCGAATGTTCATGTGTTTGGAAGAGTCAGGAGAGTGCAAAAGTACAGTTTTCTATCAGTTGGCAAGCTGCGCACACAATCCCAGTGTTGTACAGCTTGCTTCTTCACCTTCCCGAAGCTGCCGCTCTCTCCGGCTCCCGGAGCCGAAGAAGCGGCTTCTTCGCGCAAAGACGATTGTGCCGCTCACAGTGCTCTCCTTAGCGCGGCTTCTGCCGAAAGACGCCCGGGAGCGGCTCTTAGCTCCGGAGAGCATCCTACCTTCGTCTTTAGCGTCTTTTGTAATCTACATCTTAGCAAATAGATTTTCCACCATGTCTGGCTAGGAAAAACTGTGCCAGCACAGAAAACATCTCCCATCGTGTTCTAGAAGTTGCAGAGATGTCTGCCAAGTGTTTGGCAGGAAGAAAAGAAAAGTTGTCCAAAGCAGCTTCCAATCGAATGTTTAAGTGATTGGAAAAGTCAGGAGAGTGCAAAAGTACTGTTTTGTATCAGTTGGCAAGCTGCGCACACAATCCCAGTGTTGTACATCTTGCTTCTTCACCTTCCCGAAGCTGCCGCTCTCTCCGGCTCCCGGAGCCGAAGAAGCGGCTTCTTCGCGCAAAGACGATTGTGCCGCTCACGGTGTTCTCCTTAGCGTGGCTTCTGCCGAAAGACGCCCGGGAGCGGCTCTCTAGCCTTGGAGAGCATCGTACCTTCGTCTTTAGCGCCTTTTGTAATCTACATCTCGGCAAAAATCTTTTCCACTATGTCTGGCTAGGAAAAACTGTGCCAGCACAGGAAACATCTCCCATCGTGTTCTAGAAGTTGCAGAGATGTCTGCCAAGTGTTTGGCAGGAAGAAAAGAAAAGTTGTCCAAAGCAGCTTCCAATCGAATGTTCATGTGTTTGGAAGAGTCAGGAGAGTGCAAAAGTACTGTTTTGTATCAGTTGGCAAGCTGCGCACACAATCCCAGTGTTGTACAGCTTGCTTCTTCACCTTCCCGAAGCTGCCGCTCTCTCCGGCTCCCGGAGCCGAAGAAGCGGCTTCTTCGCGCAAAGACGATTGTGCCGCTCACAGTGCTCTCCTTAGCGTGGCTTCTGCCGAAAGACGCCCGGGATCGGCTCTTAGCTCCGGAGAGCATCCTACATTCGTCTATAGTGTCTTTTGTAGTCTACATCTTAGCAAATATATTTTCCACTATGTCTGGCTAGGAAAAACTGTGCCAGCACAGAAAACATCTCCCATCGTGTTCTAGAAGTTGCAGAGATGTCTGCCAAGTGTTTGGCAGGAAGAAAAGAAAAGTTGTCCAAAATAGCTTCCAATCGACTGTTCATGTGATTGGAAGAGTCAGGAGAGTGCAAAAGTACAGTTTTCTATCAATTGGCAAGCTGCACACACAATCCCAGTGTTGTACAGCTTGCTTCTTCACCTTCCCGAAGCTGCCGCTCTCTCCGGCTCCTGGAGCCGAAGAAGCGGCTTCTTCACGCAAAGACGATTGTGCCGCTCACAGTGCTCTCCTTAGCGCGGCTTCTCCCAAAAGACGCTGGGGAGCGGTTCTTAGCTCCGGAGAGCATCCTACCTTCGTCTTTAGCGCCTCTTCTCATCTACATCTCGGCAAATAGATTTTCCACTATGTCTGGCAAGGAAAAACTGTGCCAGCACAGAAAACATCTCCCATCGTGTTCTAGAAGTTGCAGAGATGTCTGCCAAGTGTTTGGCAGGAAGAAAAGAAAAGTTGTCCAAAACAGCTTCCAATCGAATGTTCATGTGTTTGGAAGAGTCAGGAGAATGCAAAAGTACTGTTTTGTATCAGTTGGCAAGGTGCGCACACAATCCCAGTGTTGTACAGCTTGCTTCTTCACCTTCCCGAAGATGCCGGTCTCCCCGGCTCCCGGAGCCGAAGAAGCGGCTTCTTCGCGCAAAGACGATTGTGCCGCTCACAGTGCTCTCCTTAGCGTGGCTTCAGCCGAAAGATGCCCGGGACCGGCTCTTAGCTCCGGAGAGCATCGTACCTTCGTCTTTAGTGTCTTTTGTAGTCTACATCTTAGCAAATATATTTTCCACTATGTCTGGCTAGGAAAAACTGTGCCAACACAGAAAACATCTCCCATCGTGTTCTAGAAGTTGCAGAGATGTCTGCCAAGTGTTTGGCAGGAAGAAAAGATAAGTTGTCCAAAACAGCTCCCAATCGAATCCTCATGTGATTGGAAAAGTCAGGAGAGTGCAAAAGTACAGTTTTGTATCAGTTGGCAAGCTGCACACACAATCCCAGTGTTGTACAGCTTGCTTCTTCACCTTCCCGAAGCTGCCGCTCTCTCCAGCTCCCGGAGCCGAAGAAGCGGCTTCTTCGCGCAAAGACGATTGTGCCGCTCACGGTGTTCTCCTTAGCGTGGCTTCTGCTGAAAGACGCCCGGGAGCGGCTCTCTAGCCTTCGAGAGCATCGTACCTTCGTCTTTAGCGCCTTTTGTAATCTACATCTCGGCAAAAATCTTTTCCACTATGTCTGGCTAGGAAAAACTGTGCCAGCACAGGAAACATCTCCCATCGTGTTCTAGAAGTTGCAGAGATGTCTGCCAAGTGTTTGGCAGGAAGAAAAGAAAAGTTGTCCAAAACAGCTTCCAATCGAATGTTCATGTGTTTGTAAGAGTCAGGAGAATGCAAAAGTACTGTTTTCTATCAGTTGGCAAGGTGCGCACACAATCCCAGTGTTGTACAGCTTGCTCCTTCACCTTCCCGAACATGCCGGTCTCCCCGGCTCCCGGAGCCGAAGAAGCGGCTTCTTCGCGCAAAGACGATTGTGCCGCTCACAGTGCTCTCCTTAGCGTGGCTTCAGCCGAAAGATGCCCGGGACCGGCTCTTATCTCCGGAGAGCATCGTACCTTCGTCTTTAGTGTCTTTTGTAGTCTACATCTTAGCAAATATATTTTCCACTATGTCTGGCTAGGAAAAACTGTGCCAACACAGAAACATCTCCCATCGTGTTCTAGAAGTTGCAGAGATGTCTGCCAAGTTTTTGGCAGGACGAAAAGATAAGTTGTCCAAAACAGCTTCTAATCAAATCCTCATCTGATTGGAAGAGTCAGGAGAGTGCAAAAGTACTGTTTTCTATCAGTAGGCAAGCTGCGCACACAATCCCAGTGTTGTACAGCTTGCTTCTTCACCTTCCCGAAGCTGCCGCTCTCTCCGGCTCCCGGAGCCGAAGAAGCGGCTTCTTCGCGCAAAGACGATTGTGCCGCTCACAGTGCGCTCCTTAGCGCGGCTTCTGCCGAAAGACGCTGGGGAGCGGCTCTTAGCCTTGGAGAGCATCCTACCTTCGTCTTTAGCGCCTCTTTTCATCTACATCTCGGCAAATAGATTTTCCACTATGTCTGGCTAGGAAAAACTGTGCCAGCACAGGAAACATCTCCCATCGTGTTCTTGAAGTTGCAGAGATGTCTGCCAAGTGTTTGGCAGGACAAAAAGATAAGTTGTCCAAAACAGCTCCCAATCGAATGTTCATGTGATTGGAAAAGTCAGGAGAGTGCAAAAGAACAGTTTTCTATCAGTTGGCAAGCTGCGCACACAATCCCAGTGTTGTACAGCTTGCTTCTTCACCTTCCCGAAGCTGCCGCTCTCTCCGGCTCCCGGAGCCGAAGAAGCGGCTTCTTCGCGCAAAGACGATTGTGCCGCTCACAGTGCTCTCCTTAGCGCGGCTTCCCCCAAAAGACGCCCGGGAGCGGCTCTCTAGCCTTGGAGAGCATCGTACCTTCGTCTTTAGCGTCCTTTGTAGTCTACATCTACGAAAACGCTTTCCCACTATGTCTGGCTAGGAAAAACTGTGCCAGCACAGAAAACATCTCCCATCGTGTTCTAGAAGTTGCAGAGATGTCTGCCAAGTGTTTGGCAGGAAGAAATGAAAAGTTGCCCAAAACAGCTTCCAATCGACTGTTCATGTGATTGGAAGAGTCAGGAGAGTGCAAAAGTACAGTTTTGTATCAGTTGGCAAGCTGCGCACACAATCCCAGTGTTGTACAGCTTGCTTCTTCACCTTCCCGAAGCTGCCGCTCTCTCCGGCTCCCGGAGCCGAAGAAGCGGCTTCTTCGCGCAAAGACGATTGTGCCGCTCACGGTGTTCTCCTTAGCGTGGCTTCTGCCGAAAGACGCCCGGGAGCGGCTCTCTAGCCTTGGAGAGCATCGTACCTTCGTCTTTAGCGTCTTTTGTAATCTACATCTCGGCAAAAATCTTTTCCACTATGTCTGGCTAGGAAAAACTGTGCCAGCACAGGAAACATCTCCCATCGTGTTCTAGAAGTTGCAGAGATGTCTGCCAAGTGTTTGGCAGGAAGAAAAGAAAAGCTGTCCAAAACAGCTTCCAATCGAATGTTCATGTGTTTGGAAGAGTCAGGAGAATTCAAAAGTACTGTTTTGTATCAGTTGGCAAGCTGCACACACAATCCCAGTGTTGTACAGCTTGCTTCTTCACCTTCCCGAAGCTGCCGCTCTCTCCGGCTCCCGGAGCCGAAGAAGCGGCTTCTTCGCGCAAAGACGATTGTGCCGCTCACAGTGCTCTCCTTAGCGCGGCTTCTGCCGAAAGACGCTGGGGAGCGGCTTTTAGCTCCGGAGAGCATCCTACCTTCGTCTTTAGTGTCTTTTGTAGTCTACATCTTAGCAAATATATTTTCCACTATGTCTGGCTAGGAAAAACTGTGCCAGCACAGAAAACATCTCCCATCGTGTTCTAGAAGTTGCAGAGATGTCTGCCAAGTGTTTGGCAGGAAGAAAAGAAAAGTTGTCCAAAATAGCTTCCAATCGACTGTTCATGTGATTGGAAGAGTCAGGAGAGTGCAAAAGTACAGTTTTCTATCAGTTGGCAAGCTGCACACACAATCCCAGTGTTGTACAGCTTGCTTCTTCACCTTCCCGAAGCTGCCGCTCTCTCCGGCTCCTGAAGCCGAAGAAGCGGCTTCTTCACGCAAAGACGATAGTGCCGCTCACAGTGCTCTCCTTAGCGCGGCTTCCCCCAAAAGACGCTGGGGAGCGGTTCTTAGCTCCGGAGAGCATCCTACCTTCGTCTTTAGCGCCTCTTCTCATCTACATCTCCGCAAAAATCTTTTCCACTATGTCTGGCTAGGAAAAACTGTGCCAGCACAGAAAACATCTCCCATCGTGTTCTAGAAGTTGCAGAGATGTCTGCCAAGTGTTTGGCAGGAAGAAAAGAAAAGTTGTCCAAAACAGCTTCCAATCGAATGTTCATGTGTTTGGAAGAGTCAGGAGAGTGCAAAAGTACAGTTTTCTATCAGTTGGCAAGCTGCGCACACAATCCCAGTGTTGTACAGCTTGCTTCTTCACCTTCCCGAAGCTGCCGCTCTCTCCGGCTCCCGGAGCCGAAGAAGCGGCTTCTTCGCGCAAAGACGATTGTGCCGCTCACAGTGCTCTCCTTAGCGCGGCTTCTGCCGAAAGACGCTGGGGAGCGGCTTTTAGCTCCGGAGAACATCGTACCTTCGTCTTTAGCGTCTTTTGTAGTCTACATCTTAGCAAATAGATTTTCCACCATGTCTGGCTAGGAAAAACTGTGCCAGCACAGAAAACATCTCCCATCGTGTTCTAGAAGTTGCAGAGATGTCTGCCAAGTGTTTGGCAGGAAGAAAAGTAAAGTTGTCCAAAGCAGCTTCCAATCGAATGTTTAAGTGATTGGAAAAGTCAGGAGAGTGCAAAAGTACAGTTTTCTATCAGTTGGCAAGCTGCGCACACAATCCCAGTGTTGTACATCTTGCTTCTTCACCTTCCCGAAGCTGCCGCTCTCTCCGGCTCCCGGAGCCGAAGAAGCGGCTTCTTCGCGCAAAGATGATTGTGCCGCTCACGGTGTTCTCCTTAGCGTGGCTTCTGCCGAAAGACGACCGGGAGCGTCTCTCTAGCCTTGGAGAGCATCGTACCTTCGTCTTTAGCGCCTTTTGTAATCTACATCTCGGCAAAAATCTTTTCCACTATGTCTGGCTAGGAAAAACTGTCCCAGCGCAGGAAACATCTCCCATCGTGTTCTAGAAGTTGCAGAGATGTCTGCCAAGTGTTTGGCAGGAAGAAAAGAAAAGTTGTCCAAAACAGCTTCCAATCGAATGTTCATGTGTTTGGAAGAGTCAGGAGAATGCAAAAGTACTGTTTTTTATCAGTTGGCAAGGTGCGCACACAATCCCAGTGTTGTACAGCTTGCTCCTTCACCTTCCCGAAGATGGCGGTCTCCCCGGCTCCCAGAGCCCAAGAAGCGGCTTCTTCGCGCAAAGACGATTGTGCCGCTCACAGTGCTCTCCTTAGCGTGGCTTCAGCCGAAAGATGCCCGGGACCGGCTCTTAGCTCCGGAGAGCATCGTACCTTCGTCTTTAGTGTCTTTTGTAGTCTACATCTTAGCAAATATATTTTCCACTATGTCTGGCTAGGAAAAACTGTGCCAACACAGAAAACATCTCCCATTGTGTTCTAGAAGTTGCAGAGATGTCTGCCAAGTGTTTGGCAGGAAGAAAAGAAAAGTTGTCCAAAATAGCTTCCAATCGACTGTTCATGTGATTGGAAGAGTCAGGAGAGTGCAAAAGTACAGTTTTCTATCAGTTGGCAAGCTGCACACACAATCCCAGTGTTGCACAGCTTGCTTCTTCACCTTCCCGAAGCTGCCGCTCTCTCCGGCTCCTGAAGCCGAAGAAGCGGCTTCTTCACGCAAAGACGATAGTGCCGCTCACAGTGCTCTCCTTAGCGCGGCTTCCCCCAAAAGACGCTGGGGAGCGGTTCTTACCTCCGGAGAGCATCCTACCTTCGTCTTTAGCGCCTCTTCTCATCTACATCTCGGCAAAAATCTTTTCCACTATGTCTGGCTAGGAAAAACTGTGCCAGCACAGAAAACATCTCCCATCGTGTTCTAGAAGTTGCAGAGATGTCTGCCAAGTGTTTGGCAGGAAGAAAAGATAAGTTGTCCAAAACAGCTCCCAATCGAATCCTCATGTGATTGGAAAAGTCAGGAGAGTGCAAAAGTACTGTTTTGTATCAGTTGGCAAGCTGCGCACACAATCCCAGTGTTGTACAGCTTGCTTCTTCACCTTCCCGAAGCTGCCGCTCTCCCCAGCTCCCGGAGCCGAAGAAGCGGCTTCTTCGCGCAAAGACGATTGTGCCGCTCACAGTGCTCTCCTTAGCGTGGCTTCAGCCGAAAGATGCCCGGGACCGGCTCTTAGCTCCGGAGAGCATCGTACCTTCGTCTTTAGTGTCTTTTGTAGTCTACATCTTAGCAAATATATTTTCCACTATGTCTGGCTAGGAAAAACTGTGCCAACACAGAAAACATCTCCCATCGTGTTCTAGAAGTTGCAGAGATGTCTGCCAAGTGTTTGGCAGGAAGAAAAGAAAAGTTGTCCAAAACAGCTTCCAATCGAATGTTCATGTGTTTGGAAGAGTCAGGAGAATGCAAAAGTACTGTTTTGTATCAGTTGGCAAGGTGCGCACACAATCCCAGTGTTGTACAGCTTGCTTCTTCACCTTCCCGAAGATGCCGGTCTCCCCGGCTCCCGGAGCCGAAGAAGCGGCTTCTTCGCGCAAAGACGATTGTGCCGCTCACAGTGCTCTCCTTAGCGTGGCTTCAGCCGAAAGACGCTGGGGAGCGGTTCTTATCTCCGGAGAGCATCGTACCTTCGTCTTTAGTGTCTTTTGCAGTCTACATCTTAGCAAATATATTTTCCACTATGTCTGGCTAGGAAAAACTGTGCCAGCACAGAAAACATCTCCCATCGTGTTCTAGAAGTTGCAGAGATGTCTGCCAAGTGTTTGGCAGGAAGAAATGAAAAGTTGCCCAAAACAGCTTCCAATCGACTGTTCATGTGATTGGAAGAGTCAGGAGAGTGCAAAAGTACAGTTTTCTATCAGTTGGCAAGCTGCGCACACAATCCCAGTGTTGTACAGCTTGCTTCTTCACCTTCCCGAAGCTGCCGCTCTCTCCGGCTCCCGGAGCCGAAGAAGCGGCTTCTTCGCGCAAAGACGATTGTGCCGCTCACAGTGCTCTCCTTAGCGTGGCTTCTGCCGAAAGACGCTGGGGAGCGGCTCTTAGCTCCGGAGAGCATCCTACCTTCGTCTTTATCGCCTCTTCTCATCTACATCTCGGCAAAAATCTTTTCCACTATGTCTGGCTAGGAAAAACTGTGCCAGCACAGAAAACATCTCCCATCGTGTTCTAGAAGTTGCAGAGATGTCTGCCAAGTGTTTGGCAGGAAGAAAAGATAAGTTGTCCAAAACAGCTCCCAATCGAATCCTCATGTGATTGGAAAAGTCAGGAGAGTGCAAAAGTACAGTTTTGTATCAGTTGGCAAGCTGCGCACACAATCCCAGTGTTGTACAGCTTGCTTCTTCACCTTCCCGAAGCTGCCGCTCTCTCCGGCTCCCGGAGCCGAAGAAGCGGCTTCTTCGCGCAAAGACGATTGTTCCACTCACGGTGTTCTCCTTAGCGCGGCTTCTGCCGAAAGACGCCCGGGAGCGGCTCTCTAGCCTTGGAGAGCATCGTACCTTCGTCTTTAGCGTCTTTTGTAATCTACATCTCGGCAAAAATCTTTTCCACTATGTCTGGCTAGGAAAAACTGTGCCAGCACAGGAAACATCTCCCATCGTGTTCTAGAAGTTGCAGAGATGTCTGCCAAGTGTTTGGCAGGAAGAAAAGAAAAGTTGTCCAAAACAGCTTCCAATCGAATGTTCATGTGTTTGGAAGAGTCAGGAGAATGCAAAAGTACTGTTTTGTATCAGTTGGCAAGGCGCGCACACAATCCCAGTGTTGTACAGCTTGCTTCTTCACTTTCCCGAAGATGCCGGTCTCCCCGGCTCCCGGAGCCAAAGAAGCGGCTTCTTCGCGCAAAGACGATTGTGCCGCTCACAGTGCTCTCCTTAGCGTGGCTTCAGCCGAAAGACGCCCGGGACCAGCTCTTAGCTCCGGAGAGCATCGTACCTTCGTCTTTAGTGTCTTTTGTAGTCTACATCTTAGCAAATATATTTTCCAATATGTCTGGCTAGGAAAAACTGTGCCAGCACAGAAAACATCTCCCATCGTGTTCTAGAAGTTGCAGAGATGTCTGCCAAGTGTTTGGCAGGAAGAAAAGTTGTCCAAAGCAGCTTCCAATCGAATGTTCATGTGATTGGAAAAGTCAGGAGATTGCAAAAGTACTGTTTTCTATCAGTTGGAAAGCTGCACACACAATCCCAGTGTTGTACAGCTTGCTTCTTCACCTTCCCGAAGCTGCCGCTCTCGCCGGCTGCCGGAGCCCAAGAAGCGGCTTCTTCGCGCAAAGACGATTGTGCCGCTCACAGTGCTCTCCTTAGCGCGGCTTCTGCCGAAAGACGCCCGGGAGCGGCTCTTAGATCCGGAGAGCATCCTACCTTCGTCTTTAGCGTCTTTTGTAGTCGACATCTTAGCAAAACGCTTTCCCACTCTTTGTGGCTAGGAAAAACTGTGCCAGCACAGAAAACATCTCCCATCGTGTTCTAGAAGTTGCAGAGATGTCTGCCAAGTGTTTGGCAGGAAGATAAGAAAAGTTGTCCAAAATAGCTTCCAATCGCCTGTTCATGTGATTGGAAGAGTCAGGAGAGTGCAAAAGTACAGTTTTGTATCAGTTGGCAAGCTGCACACACAATCCCAGTGTTGTACAGCTTGCTTCTTCACCTTCCCGAAGCTGCCGCTCTCTCAGGCTCCCGGAGCCGAAGAAGCGGCTTCTTCGCGCAAAGATGATTGTGCCGCTCACAGTGCTCTCCTTAGCGCGGCTTCCCACAAAAGACGCCCGGGAGCGTCTCTCTAGCCTTGGAGAGCATCGTACCTTCGTCTTTAGCGTCTTTTGTAGTCTACATCTTAGCAAATAGATTATCCACAATGTCTGGCTAGGAAAAACTGTGCCAGCACAGAAAACATCTCCCATCGTCTTCTAGAAGTTGCAGAGATGTCTGCCAAGTGTTTGGCAGGAAGAAAAGTTGTCCAAAGCAGCTTCCAATCGAATGTTTACGTGATTGGAAAAGTCAGGAGAGTGCAAAAGTACTGTTTTGTATCAGTTGGCAAGCTGCGCACACAATCCCAGTGTTGTACAGCTTGCTTCTTCACCTTCCCGAAGCTGCCGCTCTCTCCGGCTCCCGGAGCCGAAGAAGCGGCTTCTTCGCGTAAAGACGATTGTGCCGCTCACAGTGTTCTCCTTAGCGCGGCTTCTGCCGAAAGATGCCCGGGAGCGGCTCTCTAGCCTTGGAGAGCATCGTACCTTCGTCTTTAGCGTCTTTTGTAGTCTACATCTTAGCAAATAGATTTTCCACTATGTCTGGCTAGGAAAAACTGTGCCAGCACAGAAAACATCTCCCATCGTGTTCTAGAAGTTGCAGAGATGTCTGCCAAGTGTTTGGCAGGAAGAAAAGAAAAGTTGTCCGAAGCAGCTTCCAGTCGAATGTTCATGTGTTTGGAAGAGTCAGGAGAGTGCAAAAGTACAGTTTTCTATCAGTTGGCAAGCTGCGCACACAATCCCAGTGTTGTACAGCTTGCTTCTTCACCTTCCCGAAGCTGCCGCTCTCTCCGGCTCCCGGAGCCGGAGAAGCGGCTTCTTCGCGCAAAGACGATTGTGCCGCTCACAGTGCTCTCGTTAGCGTGGCTTCTGCCGAAAGACGCTGGGGAGCGGCTCTTAGCTCCAGAGAGCATCCTACCTTCGTCTTTAGCTCCTCTTCTCATCTACATCTCGGCAAAAAGCTTTTCCACTATGTCTGGCTAGGAAAAACTGTGCCAGCACAGAAAACATCTCCCATCGTGTTCTAGAAGTTGCAGAGATGTCTGCCAAGTGTTTGGCAGGAAGAAAAGATAAGTTGTCCAAAACAGCTTCCAATCGAATCCTCATGTGATTGGAAAAGTCAGGAGAGTGCAAAAGTACAGTTTTGTATCAGTTGGCAAGGTGCGCACACAATCCCAGTGTTGTACAGCTTGCTTCTTCACCTTCCCGAAGTTGCCGCTCTCTCCGGCTCCCGGAGCCGTAGAAGCGGCTTCTTCGCACAAAGACGATTGTGCCGCTCACTATGCTCTCCTTAGCGCGGCTTCTGCCGAAAGACACCCGGGATCGGCTCTTAGCTCCGGAGAGCATCGTACCTTCGTCTTTAGCGTCTTTTGTAATCTACATCTCGGCAAAAATCTTTTCCACTATGTCTGGCTAGGAAAAACTGTGCCAGCACAGGAAACATCTCCCATCGTGTTCTAGAAGTTGCAGAGATGTCTGCCAAGTGTTTGGCAGGAAGAAAAGTTGTCCAAAGCAGCTTCCAATCGAATGTTCATGTGATTGGAAAAGTCAGGAGATTGCAAAAGTACTGTTTTCTATCAGTTGGAAAGCTGCACACACAATCCCAGTGTTGTACAGCTTGCTTCTTCACCTTCCCGAAGCTGCCGCTCTCTCCGGCTCCCGGAGCCGAAGAAGCGGCTTCTTCGCGCAAAGACGATTGTGCCGCTCACAGTGCTCTCCTTAGCGCGGCTTCTGCCGAAAGACACCCGGGAGCGGCCCTCTAGCCTTGGAGAGCATCGTACCTTCGTCTTTAGAGTCTTTTGTGGTCTACATCTTAGCAAATATATTTTCCACTATTTCTGGCTAGGAAAAACTGTGCCAGCACGGAAAACTTCTCCCATCGTGTTCTAGAAGTTGCAGAGATGTCTGCCAAGTGTTTGGCAGGAAGAAATGAAATGTTGCCCAAAACAGCTTCCAATCGACTGTTCATGTGATTGGAAGAGTCAGGAGAGTGCAAAAGTACAGTTTTCTATCAGTTGGCAATCTGCGCACACAATCCCAGTGTTGTACAGCTTGCTTCTTCACCTTCCCGAAGCTGCCGCTCTCTCCGGCTCCCGGAGCCGAAGAAGCGGCTTCTTCGCGCAAAGACGATTGTGCCGCTCACAGTGCTCTCCTTAGCGTGGCTTCTGCCGAAAGACGCTGGGGAGCGGCTCTTAGCTCCGGAGAGCATCCTACCTTCGTCTTTAGCGCCTCTTCTCATCTACATCTCGGCAAAAATCTTTTCCACTATGTCTGGCTAGGAAAAACTGTGCCAGCACAGGAAACATCTCCCATCGTGTTCTAGAAGTTGCAGAGATGTCTGCCAAGTGTTTGGCAGGAAGAAAAGAAAAGTTGTCCAAAACAGCGTCCAATCGAATGTTCATGTGTTTGGAAGAGTCAGGAGAATGCAAAAGTACTGTTTTGTATCAGTTGGCAAGGTGCGCACACAATCCCAGTGTTGTACAGCTTGCTTCTTCACCTTCCCGAAGATGCCGGTCTCCCCGGCTCCCGGAGCCGAAGAAGCGGCTTCTTCGCGCAAAGACGATTGTGCCGCTCACAGTGCTCTCCTTAGCGTGGCTTCAGCCGAAAGATGCCCGGGACCGGCTCTTAGCTCCGGAGAGCATCGTACCTTCGTCTTTAGTGTCTTTTGTAGTTTACATCTTAGCAAATATATTTTCCACTATGTCTGGCTAGGAAAAACTGTGCCAACACAGAAAACATCTCCCATCGTGTTCTAGAAGTTGCAGAGATGTCTGCCAAGTGTTTGGCAGTAATAAAAGAAAATTTGTCCAAAACAGCTTCTAATCAAATCCTCATCTGATTGGAAGAGTCAGGAGAGTGCAAAAGTACTGTTTTCTATCAGTTGGCAAGCTGTGCACACAATCCCAGTGTTGTACAGCTTGCTTCTTCACCTTCCCGAAGCTGCCGCTCTCTCCGGCTCCCGGAGCCGAAGAAGCGGCTTCTTCGCGCAAAGACGATTGTGCCGCTCACAGTGCTCTCCTTAGCGCGGCTTCTGCCGAAAGACGCCCAGGAGCGGCTCTTAGCCTTGGAGAGCATCCTACCTTCGTCTTTAGCGCCTCTTCTCATCTACATCTCGGCAAATAGATTTTCCACCATGTCTGGCTAGGAAAAACTGTGCCAGCACAGAAAACATCTCCCATCGTGTTCTAGAAGTTGCAGAGATGTCTGCCAAGTGTTTGGCAGGACGAAAAGATAAGTTGTCCAAAACAGCTCCATATCGAATGTTCATGTGATTGGAAAAGTCAGGAGAGTGCAAAAGTACAGTTTTGTATCAGTTGGCAAGCTGCGCACACAATCCCAGTGTTGTACAGCTTGCTTCTTCACCTTCCCGGAGCTGCCGCTCTCTCCGGCTCCCGGAGCCGAAGAAGCGGCTTCTTCGCGCAAAGACGATTGTGCCGCTCACAGTGCTCTCCTTAGCGCGGCTTCCCCCAAAAGACGCCCGGGAGCGGCTCTCTAGCCTTGGAGAGCATCGTACCTTCGTCTATAGCGTCCTTTGTAGTCTACATCTACGAAAACGCTTTCCCACTATGACTGGCTAGGAAAAACTGTGCCAGCACAGAAAACATCTCCCATCGTGTTCTAGAAGTTGCAGAGATGTCTGCCAAGTGTTTGGCAGGAACAAATGAAAAGTTGCCCAAAACAGCTTCCCATCGACTGTTCATGTGATTGGAAGAGTCAGGAGAGTGCAAAAGTACAGTTTTCTATCAGTTGGCAAGCTGTGCACACAATCCCAGTGTTGTACAGCTTGCTTCTTCACCTTCCCGAAGCTGCCGCTCTCTCCGGCTCCCGGAGCCGAAGAAGCGGCTTCTTCGCGCAAAGACGATTGTGCCGCTCACAGTGCTCTCCTTAGCGTGGCTTCTGCCGAAAGACGCTGGGGAGCGGCTCTTAGCTCCGGAGAGCATCCTACCTTCGTCTTTAGCGCCTCTTCTCATCTACATCTCGGCAAAAATCTTTTCCACTATGTCTGGCTAGGAAAAACTGTGCCAGCACAGGAAACATCTCCCATCGTGTTCTAGAAGTTGCAGAGATGTCTGCCAAGTGTTTGGCAGGAAGAAAAGAAAAGTTGTCCAAAACAGCGTCCAATCGAATGTTCATGTGTTTGGAAGAGTCAGGAGAATGCAAAAGTACTGTTTTGTATCAGTTGGCAAGGTGCGCACACAATCCCAGTGTTGTACAGCTTGCTTCTTCACCTTCCCGAAGATGCCGGTCTCCCCGGCTCCCGGAGCCGAAGAAGCGGCTTCTTCGCGCAAAGACGATTGTGCCGCTCACAGTGCTCTCCTTAGCGTGGCTTCAGCCGAAAGATGCCCGGGACCGGCTCTTAGCTCCGGAGAGCATCGTACCTTCGTCTTTAGTGTCTTTTGTAGTTTACATCTTAGCAAATATATTTTCCACTATGTCTGGCTAGGAAAAACTGTGCCAACACAGAAAACATCTCCCATCGTGTTCTAGAAGTTGCAGAGATGTCTGCCAAGTGTTTGGCAGTAATAAAAGAAAATTTGTCCAAAACAGCTTCTAATCAAATCCTCATCTGATTGGAAGAGTCAGGAGAGTGCAAAAGTACTGTTTTCTATCAGTTGGCAAGCTGTGCACACAATCCCAGTGTTGTACAGCTTGCTTCTTCACCTTCCCGAAGCTGCCGCTCTCTCCGGCTCCCGGAGCCGAAGAAGCGGCTTCTTCGCGCAAAGACGATTGTGCCGCTCACAGTGCTCTCCTTAGCGCGGCTTCTGCCGAAAGACGCCCAGGAGCGGCTCTTAGCCTTGGAGAGCATCCTACCTTCGTCTTTAGCGCCTCTTCTCATCTACATCTCGGCAAATAGATTTTCCACCATGTCTGGCTAGGAAAAACTGTGCCAGCACAGAAAACATCTCCCATCGTGTTCTAGAAGTTGCAGAGATGTCTGCCAAGTGTTTGGCAGGACGAAAAGATAAGTTGTCCAAAACAGCTCCATATCGAATGTTCATGTGATTGGAAAAGTCAGGAGAGTGCAAAAGTACAGTTTTGTATCAGTTGGCAAGCTGCGCACACAATCCCAGTGTTGTACAGCTTGCTTCTTCACCTTCCCGGAGCTGCCGCTCTCTCCGGCTCCCGGAGCCGAAGAAGCGGCTTCTTCGCGCAAAGACGATTGTGCCGCTCACAGTGCTCTCCTTAGCGCGGCTTCCCCCAAAAGACGCCCGGGAGCGGCTCTCTAGCCTTGGAGAGCATCGTACCTTCGTCTATAGCGTCCTTTGTAGTCTACATCTACGAAAACGCTTTCCCACTATGACTGGCTAGGAAAAACTGTGCCAGCACAGAAAACATCTCCCATCGTGTTCTAGAAGTTGCAGAGATGTCTGCCAAGTGTTTGGCAGGAACAAATGAAAAGTTGCCCAAAACAGCTTCCCATCGACTGTTCATGTGATTGGAAGAGTCAGGAGAGTGCAAAAGTACAGTTTTCTATCAGTTGGCAAGCTGTGCACACAATCCCAGTGTTGTACAGCTTGCTTCTTCACCTTCCCGAAGCTGCCGCTCTCTCCGGCTCCCGGAGCCGAAGAAGCGGCTTCTTCGCGCAAAGACGATTGTGCCGCTCACAGTGCTCTCCTTAGCGTGGCTTCTGCCGAAAGACGCTGGGGAGCGGCTCTTAGCTCCGGAGAGCATCCTACCTTCGTCTTTAGCGCCTCTTCTCATCTACATCTCGGCAAAAATCTTTTCCACTATGTCTGGTTAGGAAAAACTGTGCCAGCACAGAAAACATCTCCCATCGTGTTCTAGAAGTTGCAGAGATGTCTGCCAAGTGTTTGGCAGGAAGAAAAGAAAAGTTGTCCAAAACAGCTCCCAATCGAATCCTCATGTGATTGGAAGAGTCAGGAGAGTGCAAAAGTACAGTTTTGTATCAGTTGGCAAGGTGCGCACACAATCCCAGTGTTGTACAGCTTGCTTCTTCACCTTCCCGAAGTTGCCGCTCTCTCCGGCTCCCGGAGCCGAAGAAGCGGCTTCTTCGCACAAAGACGATTGTGCCGCTCACTATGCTCTCCTTAGCGCGGCTTCTGCCGAAAGACACCCGGGATCGACTCTTAGCTCCGGAGAGCATCGTACCTTCGTCTTTAGCGTCTTTTGTAGTCGACATCTTAGCAAAACGCTTTACCACTCTTTCTGGATAGGAAAAACTCTGCCAGCACAGAAAACATCTCCCATCGTGTTCTAGAAGTTGCAGAGATGTCTGCCAAGTGTTTGGCAGGAAGAAAAGAAAAGTTGTCCAAAATAGCTTCCAATCAAATGTTCATTTGTTTGGAAGAGTCAGGAGAGTGCAAAAGTACAGTTTTCTATCAGTTGGCAAGCTGCGCACACAATCCCAGTGTTGTACAGCTTGCTTCTACACCTTCCCGAAGCTGCCGCTCTCTCCGGCTCCCGGAGCCGAAGAAGCGGCTTCTTCGCGCAAAGACGATTGTGCCGCTCACAGTGCTCTCCTTAGCGCGGCTTCCCCCAAAAGACGCCCGGGAGCGGCTCTCTAGCCTTGGAGAGCATCGTACCTTCGTCTTTAGCGTCTTTTGTAGTCTACATTTTAGCAAATAGATTATCCACAATGTCTGGCTAGGAAAAACTGTGCCAGCACAGAAAACATCTCCCATCGTGTTCTAGAAGTTGCAGAGATGTCTGCCAAGTGTTTGGCAGGAAGAAAAGTTGTCCAAAGCAGCTTCCAAACGAATGTTCATGTGATTGGAAAAGTCAGGAGATTGCAAAAGTACAGTTTTCTATCAGTTGGCAAACTGCACACACAATCCCAGTGTTGTACAGCTTGCTTCTTCACCTTCCCGAAGCTGCCGCTCTCTCCGGCTCCCGGAGCCGGAGAAGCGGCTTCTTCGCGCAAAGACGATTGTGCCGCTCACAGTGCTCTCCTTAGCGCGGCTTCTGCCGAAAGACGCCCGGGATCGGCTCTTAGCTCCGGAGAGCATCCTACCTTCGTCTATAGCGTCTTTTGTAGTCTACATCTTAGCAAATAGATTTTCCAATCTTTCTGGCTAGGAAAAACTGTGCCAGCAGAGAAAACATCTCCCATCGTGTTCTAGAAGTTGCAGAGATGTCTGCCAAGTGTTTGGCAGGAAGAAAAGTTCTCCAAAGCAGCTTCCAATCGAATGTTTCAGTGATTGGAAAAGTCAGGAGAGTGCAAAATTACTGTTTTGTATCAGTTGGCAAGCTGCGCACACAATCCCAGTGTTGTACAGCTTGCTTCTTCACCTTCCTGAAGCTGCCGCTCTCTCCGGCTCCCGGAGCCGAAGAAGCGGTTTCTTCGCGCAAAGACAATTGTGCCGCTCACAGTGCTCTCCTTAGCGTGGCTTCTGCCGAAAGACGCTGGGGAGCGGCTTTTAGCTCCGGAGAGCATCCTACCTTCGTCTTTAGCGCCTCTTCTCATCTACATCTCGGCAAAAAGCTTTTCCACTATGTCTGGCTAGGAAAAACTCTGCCAGCACAGAAAACATCTCCCATCGTGTTCTAGAAGTTGCAGAGATGTCTGCCAAGTGTTTGGCAGGAAGAAAATATAAGTTGTCCAAAACAGCTTCCAATCGAATGTTCATGCGATTGGAAGAGTCAGGAGAGTGCAAAAGTACTGTTTTCTATCAGTTGGCAAGCTGCGCACACAATCCCAGTGTTGTACAGCTTGCTTCTTC
This sequence comes from Melospiza melodia melodia, assembly GCF_035770615.1. Taxonomy (NCBI): domain Eukaryota; kingdom Metazoa; phylum Chordata; class Aves; order Passeriformes; family Passerellidae; genus Melospiza; species Melospiza melodia. Next base: position 24,408,733 of record NC_086197.1, read on the forward strand.
ACCTTCCCGAAGCTGCCGCTCTCTCCGGCTCCCGGAGCCGAAGAAGCGGCTTCTTCGCGCAAAGACGATTGTGCCGCTCACAGTGCTCTCCTTAGCGCGGCTTCTGCCGAAAGACACCCGGGAGCGGCCCTCTAGCCTTGGAGAGCATCGTACCTTCGTCTTTAGAGTCTTTTGTGGTCTACATCTTAGCAAATCGATTTTCCACTATTTCTGGCTAGGAAAAACTGTGCCAGCACGGAAAACTTCTCCCATCGTGTTCTAGAAGTTGCAGAGATGTCTGCCAAGTGTTTGGCAGGAAGAAATGAAAAGTTGCCCAAAACAGCTTCCAATCGACTGTTCATGTGATTGGAAGAGTCAGGAGAGTGCAAAAGTACAGTTTTCTATCAGTTGGCAAGCTGCGCACACAATCCCAGTGTTGTACAGCTTGCTTCTTCACCTTCCCGAAGCTGCCGCTCTCTCCGGCTCCCGGAGCCGAAGAAGCGGCTTCTTCGCGCAAAGACGATTGTGCCGCTCACAGTGCTCTCCTTAGCGTGGCTTCTGCCGAAAGACGCTGGGGAGCGGCTCTTAGCTCCGGAGAGCATCCTACCTTCGTCTTTAGCGCCTCTTCTCATCTACATCTCGGCAAAAATCTTTTCCACTATGTCTGGCTAGGAAAAACTGTGCCAGCACAGAAAACATCTCCCATCGTGTTCTAGAAGTTGCAGAGATGTCTGCCAAGTGTTTGGCAGGAAGAAAAGATAAGTTGTCCAAAACAGCTTCCAATCGAATACTCATGTGATTGGAAAAGTCAGGAGAGTGCAAAAGTACATTTTTGTATCAGTTGGCAAGCTGCGCACACAATCCCAGTGTTGTACAGCTTGCTTCTTCACCTTCCCGAAGCTGCCGCTCTCTCCGGCTCCCGGAGCCGAAGAAGCGGCTTCTTCGCACAAAGACGATTGTGCCGCTCACGGTGTTCTCCTTAGCGCGGCTTCTGCCGAAAGACGCCCGGGAGCGGCTCTCTAGCCTTGGAGAGCATCGTACCTTCGTCTTTAGCGTCTTTTGTAATCTACATCTCGGCAAAAATCTTTTCCACTATGTCTGGCTAGGAAAAACTGTGCCAGCACAGGAAACATCTCCCATCGTGTTCTAGAAGTTGCAGAGATGTCTGCCAAGTGTTTGGCAGGAAGAAAAGAAAAGTTGTCCAAAACAGCTTCCAATCGAATGTTCATGTGTTTGGAAGAGTCAGGAGAATGCAAAAGTACTGTTTTGTATCAGTTGGCAAGGTGCGCACACAATCCCAGTGTTGTACATCTTGCTTCTTCACCTTCCCGAAGATGCCGGTCTCCCCGGCTCCCGGAGCCGAAGAAGCGGCTTCTTCGCGCAAAGACGATTGTGCCGCTCACAGTGCTCTCCTTAGCGTGGCTTCAGCCGAAAGACGCCCGGGACCGGCTCTTAGCTCCGGAGAGCATCGTACCTTCGTCTTTAGTGTCTTTTGTAGTCTACATCTTAGCAAATATATTTTCCACTATGTCTGGCTAGGAAAAACTGTGCCAGCACAGAAAACATCTCCCATCGTGTTCTAGAAGTTGCAGAGATGTCTGCCAAGTGTTTGGCAGGAAGAAAAGTTGTCCAAAGCAGCTTCCAATCGAATGTTCATGTGATTGGAAAAGTCAGGAGATTGCAAAAGTACTGTTTTCTATCAGTTGGAAAGCTGCACACACAATCCCAGTGTTGTACAGCTTGCTTCTTCACCTTCCCGAAGCTGCCGCTCTCTCCGGCTCCCGGAGCCGAAGAAGCGGCTTCTTCGCGGAAAGACGATTGTGCCGCTCACAGTGCTCTCCTTAGCGCGGCTTCTGCCGAAAGACGCCCGGGAGCGGCTCTTAGATCCGGAGAGCATCCTACCTTCGTCTTTAGCGTCTTTTGTAGTCGACATCTTAGCAAAACCCTTTCCCACACTTTGTGGCTAGGAAAAACTGTGCCAGCACAGAAAACATCTCCCATCGTTTTCTAGAAGTTGCAGAGATGTCTGCCAAGTGTTTGGCAGGAAGAAAAGAAAAGTTGTCCAAAATAGCTTCCAATCGACTGTTGATGTGATTGGAAGAGTCAGGAGAGTGCAAAAGTACAGTTTTGTATCAGTTGGCAAGCTGCACACACAATCCCAGTGTTGTACAGCTTGCTTCTTCACCTTCCCGAAGCTGCCGCTCTCTCAGGCTCCCGGAGCCGGAGAAGCGGCTTCTTCGCGCAAAGATGATTGTGCCGCTCACAGTGCTCTCCTTAGCGCGGCTTCCCCCAAAAGACGCCCGGGAGCGTCTCTCTAGCCTTGGAGAGCATCGTACCTTCGTCTTTAGCGTCTTTTGTAGTCTACATCTTAGCAAATAGATTATCCACAATGTCTGGCTAGGATAAACTGTGCCAGCACAGAAAACATCTCCCATCGTCTTCTAGAAGTTGCAGAGATGTCTGCCAAGTGTTTGGCAGGAAGAAAAGTTGTCCAAAGCAGCTTCCAATCGAATGTTTACTTGATTGGAAAAGTCAGGAGAGTGCAAAAGTACTGTTTTGTATCAGTTGGCAAGCTGCGCACACAATCCCAGTGTTGTACAGCTTGCTTCTTCACCTTCCCGAAGCTGCCGCTCTCTCCGGCTCCCGGAGCCGAAGAAGCGGCTTCTTCGCGTAAAGACGATTGTGCCGCTCACAGTGTTCTCCTTAGCGCGGCTTCTGCCGAAAGATGCCCGGGAGCGGCTCTCTAGCCTTGGAGAGCATCGTACCTTCATCTTTAGCGTCTTTTGTAATCTACATCTTAGCAAATAGATTTTCCACTATGTCTGGCTAGGAAAAACTGTGCCAGCACAGAAAACATCTCCCATCGTGTTCTAGAAGTTGCAGAGATGTCTGCCAAGTGTTTGGCAGGAAGAAAAGAAAAGTTGTCCGAAGCAGCTTCCAATCGAATGTTCATGTGTTTGGAAGAGTCAGGAGAGTGCAAAAGTACAGTTTTCTATCAGTTGGCAATCTGCGCACACAATCCCAGTGTTGTACAGCTTGCTTCTTCACCTTCCCGAAGCTGCCGCTCTCTCCGGCTCCCGGAGCCGGAGAAGCGGCTTCTTCGCGCAAAGACGATTGTGCCGCTCACAGTGTTCTCGTTAGCGTGGCTTCTGCCGAAAGACGCTGGGGAGCGGCTCTTAGCTCCGGAGAGCATCCTACCTTCGTCTTTAGCTCCTCTTCTCATCTACATCTCGGCAAAAAGCTTTTCCACTATGTCTGGCTAGGAAAAACTGTGCCAGCACAGAAAACATCTCCCATCGTGTTCTAGAAGTTGCAGAGATGTCTGCCAAGTGTTTGGCAGGAAGAAAAGATAAGTTGTCCAAAACAGCTTCCAAACGAATCCTCATGTGGTTGGAAAAGTCAGGAGAGTGCAAAAGTACAGTTTTGTATCAGTTGGCAAGGTGCGCACACAATCCCAGTGTTGTACAGCTTGCTTCTTCACCTTCCCGAAGTTGCCGCTCTCTCCGGCTCCCGGAGCCGAAGAAGCGGCTTCTTCGCACAAAGACGATTGTGCCGCTCACTATGCTCTCCTTAGCGCGGCTTCTGCCGAAAGACACCCGGGATCGGCTCTTAGCTCCGGAGAGCATCGTACCTTCGTCTTTAGCGTCTTTTGTAGTCGACATCTTAGCAAAACGCTTTACCACTCTTTCTGGATAGGAAAAACTCTGCCAGCACAGAAAACATCTCCCATCGTGTTCTAGAAGTTGCAGAGATGTCTGCCAAGTGTTTGGCAGGAAGAAAAGAAAAGTTGTCCAAAATAGCTTCCAATCGAATGTTCATTTGTTTGGAAGAGTCAGGAGAGTGCAAAAGTACAGTTTTCTATCAGTTGGCAAGCTGCGCACACAATCCCAGTGTTGTACAGCTTGCTTCTACACCTTCCCGAAGCTGCCGCTCTCTCCGGCTCCCAGAGCCGAAGAAGCGGCTTCTTCGCGCAAAGACGATTGTGCCGCTCACAGTGCTCTCCTTAGCGCGGCTTCCCCCAAAAGACGCCCGGGAGCGGCTCTCTAGCCTTGGAGAGCATCGTACCTTCGTCTTTAGCGTCTTTTGTAGTCTACATTTTAGCAAATAGATTATCCACAATGTCTGGCTAGGAAAAACTGTGCCAGCACAGGAAACATCTCCCATCGTGTTCTAGAAGTTGCAGAGATGTCTGCCAAGTGTTTGGCAGGAAGAAAAGTTGTCCAAAGCAGCTTCCAAACGAATGTTCATGTGATTGGAAAAGTCAGGAGATTGCAAAAGTACAGTTTTCTATCAGTTGGCAAACTGCACACACAATCCCAGTGTTGTACAGCTTGCTTCTTCACCTTCCCGAAGCTGCCGCTCTCTCCGGCTCCCGGAGCCGGAGAAGCGGCTTCTTCGCGCAAAGACGATTGTGCCGCTCACAGTGCTCTCCTTAGCGCGGCTTCTGCCGAAAGACGCCCGGGATCGGCTCTTAGCTCCGGAGAGCATCCTACCTTCGTCTATAGCGTCTTTTGTAGTCTACATCTTAGCAAATAGATTTTCCACTCTTTCTGGCTAGGAAAAACTGTGACAGCACAGAAAACATCTCCCATCGTGTTCTAGAAGTTGCAGAGATGTCTGCCAAGTGTTTGGCAGGAAGAAAAGATAAGTTGTCCAAAACAGCTTCCAATCGAATGTTCATGCGATTGGAAGAGTCAGGAGAGTGCAAAAGTACTGTTTTCTATCAGTTGGCAAGCTGCGCACACAATCCCAGTGTTGTACAGCTTGCTTCTTCACCTTCCCGAAGCTGCCGCTCTCTCCGGCTCCCGGAGCCGAAGAAGCGGCTTCTTCGCGCAAAGACGATTGTGCCGCTCACAGTGCTCTCCTTAGCGCGGCTTCTGCCGAAAGACACCCGGGAGCGGCCCTCTAGCCTTGGAGAGCATCGTACCTTCGTCTTTAAAATCTTTTGTGGTCTACATCTTAGCAAATCGATTTTCCACTCTTTGTGGCTAGGAAAAACTGTGCCAGCACAGAAAACATCTCCCATCGTGTTCTAGAAGTTGCAGAGATGTCTGCCAAGTGTTTGGCAGGAAGAAAAGAAAAGTTGTCCAAAATAGCTTCCAATCGACTGTTCATGTGATTGGAAGAGTCAGGAGAGTGCAAAAGTACAGTTTTCTATCAGTTGGCAAGCTGCACACACAATCCCAGTGTTGTACAGCTTGCTTCTTCACCTTCCCGAAGCTGCCGCTCTCTCCGGCTCCTGGAGCCGAAGAAGCGGCTTCTTCACGCAAAGACGATTGTGCCGCTCACAGTGCTCTCCTTAGCGCGGCTTCCCCCAAAAGACGCTGGGGAGCGGTTCTTAGCTCCGGAGAGCATCCTACCTTCGTCTTTAGCGCCTCTTCTCATCTACATCTCGGCAAAAATCTTTTCCACTATGTCTGGCTAGGAAAAACTGTGCCAGCACAGAAAACATCTCCCATCGTGTTCTAGAAGTTGCAGAGATGTCTGCCAAGTGTTTGGCAGGAAGAAAAGATAAGTTGTCCAAAACAGCTCCCAATCGAATCCTCATGTGATTGGAAGAGTCAGGAGAGTGCAAAAGTACAGTTTTGTATCAGTTGGCAAGGTGCGCACACAATCCCAGTGTTGTACAGCTTGCTTCTTCACCTTCCCGAAGTTGCCGCTCTCTCCGGCTCCCGGAGCCGAAGAAGCGGCTTCTTCGCACAAAGACGATTGTGCCGCTCACTATGCTCTCCTTAGCGCGGCTTCTGCCGAAAGACACCCGGGATCGGCTCTTAGCTCCGGAGAGCATCGTACCTTCGTCTTTAGCGTCTTTTGTAGTCGACATCTTAGCAAAACGCTTTACCACTCTTTCTGGATAGGAAAAACTCTGCCAGCACAGAAAACATCTCCCATCGTGTTCTAGAAGTTGCAGAGATGTCTCCCAAGTGTTTGGCAGGAAGAAATGAAAAGTTGTCCAAAATAGCTTCCAATCGAATGTTCATTTGTTTGGAAGAGTCAGGAGAGTGCAAAAGTACAGTTTTCTATCAGTTGGCAAGCTGCGCACACAATCCCAGTGTTGTACAGCTTGCTTCTACACCTTCCCGAAGCTGCCGCTCTCTCCAGCTCCCGGAGCCGAAGAAGCGGCTTCTTCGCGCAAAGACGATTGTGCCGCTCACAGTGCTCTCCTTAGCGCGGCTTCCCCCAAAAGACGCCCGGGAGCGGCTCTCTAGCCTTGGAGAGCATCGTACCTTCGTCTTTAGCGTCTTTTGTAGTCTACATTTTAGCAAATAGATTATCCACAATGTCTGGCTAGGAAAAACTGTGCCAGCACAGAAAACATCTCCCATCGTGTTCTAGAAGTTGCAGAGATGTCTGCCAAGTGTTTGGCAGGAAGAAAAGTTGTCCAAAGCAGCTTCCAAACGAATGTTCATGTGATTGGAAAAGTCAGGAGATTGCAAAAGTACAGTTTTCTATCAGTTGGCAAACTGCACACACAATCCCAGTGTTGTACAGCTTGCTTCTTCACCTTCCCGAAGCTGCCGCTCTCTCCGGCTCCCGGAGCCGGAGAAGCGGCTTCTTCGCGCAAAGACGATTGTGCCGCTCACAGTGCTCTCCTTAGCGCGGCTTCTGCCGAAAGACGCCCGGGATCGGCTCTTAGCTCCGGAGAGCATCCTACCTTCGTCTATAGCGTCTTTTGTAGTCTACATCTTAGCAAATAGATTTTCCACTCTTTCTGGCTAGGAAAAACTGTGCCAGCACAGAAAACATCTCCCATCGTGTTCTAGAAGTTGCAGAGATGTCTGCCAAGTGTTTGGCAGGAAGAAAAGTTCTCCAAAGCAGCTTCCAATCGAATGTTTAAGTGATTGGAAAAGTCAGGAGAGTGCAAAAGTACTGTTTTGTATCAGTTGGCAAGCTGCGCACACAATCCCAGTGTTGTACAGCTTGCTTCTTCACCTTCCTGAAGCTGCCGCTCTCTCCGGCTCCCGGAGCCGAAGAAGCGGTTTCTTCGCGCAAAGACAATTGTGCCGCTCACAGTGCTCTCCTTAGCGTGGCTTCTGCCGAAAGACGCTGGGGAGCGGCTTTTAGCTCCGGAGAGCATCCTACCTTCGTCTTTAGCGCCTCTTCTCATCTACATCTCGGCAAAAAGCTTTTCCACTATGTCTGGCTAGGAAAAACTCTGCCAGCACAGAAAACATCTCCCATCGTGTTCTAGAAGTTGCAGAGATGTCTGCCAAGTGTTTGGCAGGAAGAAAAGATAAGTTGTCCAAAACAGCTTCCAATCGAATGTTCATGCGATTGGAAGAGTCAGGAGAGTGCAAAAGTACTGTTTTCTATCAGTTGGCAAACTGCGCACACAATCCCAGTGTTGTACAGCTTGCTTCTTCACCTTCCCGAAGCTGCCGCTCTCTCCGGCTCCCGGAGCCGAAGAAGCGGCTTCTTCGCGCAAAGACGATTGTGCCGCTCACAGTGCTCTCCTTAGCGCGGCTTCTGCCGAAAGACACCCGGGAGCGGCCCTCTAGCCTTGGAGAGCATCGTACCTTCGTCTTTAGAGTCTTTTGTGGTCTACATCTTAGCAAATCGATTTTCCACTCTTTGTGGCTAGGAAAAACTGTGCCAGCACAGAAAACATCTCCCATCGTGTTCTAGAAGTTGCAGAGATGTCTGCCAAGTGTTTGGCAGGAAGAAAAGAAAAGTTGTCCAAAATAGCTTCCAATCGACTGTTCATGTGATTGGAAGAGTCAGGAGAGTGCAAAAGTACAGTTTTCTATCAGTTGGCAAGCTGCACACACAATCCCAGTGTTGTACAGCTTGCTTCTTCACCTTCCCGAAGCTGCCGCTCTCTCCGGCTCCTGGAGCCGAAGAAGCGGCTTCTTCACGCAAAGACGATTGTGCCGCTCACAGTGCTCTCCTTAGTGCGGCTTCCCCCAAAAGACGCTGGGGAGCGGTTCTTAGCTCCGGAGAGCATCCTACCTTCGTCTTTAGCGCCTCTTCTCATCTACATCTCGGCAAAAATCTTTTCCACTATGTCTGGCTAGGAAAAACTGTGCCAGCACAGAAAACATCTCCCATCGTGTTCTAGAAGTTGCAGAGATGTCTGCCAAGTGTTTGGCAGGAAGAAAAAAAAAGTTGTCCAAAGCAGCTTCCAATCGAATGTTCATGTGTTTGGAAGAGTCAGGAGAGTGCAAAAGTACAGTTTTCTATCAGTTGGCAAGCTGCGCACACAATCCCAGTGTTGTACAGCTTGCTTCTTCACCTTCCCGAAGCTGCCGCTCTCTCCGGCTCCCGGAGCCGAAGAAGCGGCTTCTTCGCGCAAAGACGATTGTGCCGCTCACAGTGCTCTCCTTAGCGTGGCTTCTGCCGAAAGACGCCCGGGATCGGCTCTTAGCTCCGGAGAGCATCCTACCTTCGTCTTTAGTGTCTTTTGTATTCTACATCTTAGCAAATAGATTTTCCACTCTTTCTGGCTAGGAAAAACTGTGCCAGCACAGAAAACATCTCCCATCGTGTTCTAGAAGTTGCAGAGATGTCTGCCAAGTGTTTGGCAGGAAGAAAAGAAAAGTTGTCCAAAACAGCTCCCAATCGAATCCTCATGTGATTGGAAGAGTCAGGAGAGTGCAAAAGTACTGTTTTGTATCAGTTGGCAAGCTGCGCACACAATCCCAGTGTTGTACAGCTTGCTTCTTCACCTTCCCGAAGCTGCCGCTCTCTCCGGCTCCCGGAGCCGAAGAAGCGGCTTCTTCGCGCAAAGACGATTGTGCCGCTCACGGTGTTCTCCTTAGCGTGGCTTCTGCCGAAAGACGCCCGGGAGCGGCTCTCTAGCCTTGGAGAGCATCGTACCTTCGTCTTTAGCGTCTTTTGTAATCTACATCTCGGCAAAAATCTTTTCCACTATGTCTGGCTAGGAAAAACTGTGCCAGCACAGGAAACATCTCCCATCGTGTTCTAGAAGTTGCAGAGATGTCTGCCAAGTGTTTGGCAGGAAGAAAAGAAAAGTTGTCCAAAACAGCTTCCTATCGAATGTTCATGCGATTGGAAAAGTCAGGAGAATGCAAAAGTACTGTTTTGTATCAGTTGGCAAGCTGCGCACACAATCCCAGTGTTGTACAGCTTGCTTCTTCACCTTCCCGAATATGGCGGTCTCCCCGGCTCCCGGAGCCGAAGAAGCGGCTTCTTCGCGCAAAGACTATTGTGCCGCTCACAGTGCTCTCCTTAGCGTGGCTTCAGCCGAAAGACGCCCGGGACCGGCTCTTAGCTCCGGAGAGCATCCTACCTTCGTCTTTAGTGTCTTTTGTAGTCTACATCTTAGCAAATCGATTTTCCACTATGTCTGGCTAGGAAAAACTGTGCCAGCACGGAAAACATCTCCCATCGTGTTCTAGAAGTTGCAGAGATGTCTGCCAAGTGTTTGGCAGGAAGAAAAGAAAAGTTGTCCAAAACAGCTTCCAATCGAATGTTCATGTGTTTGGAAGGGTCAGGAGAGTGCAAAAGTACAGTTTTCTATCAGTTGGCAAGCTGCGCACACAATCCCAGTGTTGTACAGCTTGCTTCTTCACCTTCCCGAAGCTGCCGCTCTCTCCGGCTCCCGGAGCCGAAGAAGCGGCTTCTTCGCGCAAAGACGATTGTGCCGCTCACAGTGCTCTCCTTAGCCTGGCTTCTGCCGAAAGACGCCCGGGAGCGGCTCTTAGCTCCGGTGAGCATCCTACCTTCGTCTTTAGAAGTCTACATCTTAGCAAAGAGATTATCCAAAATATCTGGCTAGGAAAAACTGTGCCAGCACAGAAAACATCTCCCATCGTGTTCTAGAAGTTGCAGAGATGTCTGCCAAGTGTTTGGCAGGAAGAAAGAAGAGTTGTCCAAAACAGCTTCCAATCAAATGCTCATGTGTTTGGAAGAGTCAGGAGAGTGCAAAAGTACTGTTTTCTATCAGTTGGCAAGGTGCGCACACACTCCCAGTGTTGTACAGCTTGCTTCTTCACCTTCCTGAAGCTGCCGCTCTCTCCGGCTCCCGGAGCCGAAGAAGCGGCTTCTTCGCGCAAAGACGATTGTGCCGCTCACAGTGCTCTCCTTAGCGTGGCTTCTGCCGAAAGACGCCCGGGAGCGGCTCTTAGCTCCGGAGAGCATCCTACCTTCGTCTTTAGCGCCTCTTCTCATCTACATCTCGGCAAAAATCTTTTCCACTATGTCTGGCTAGGAAAAACTGTGCCAGCACGGAAAATTTCTCCCATCGTGTTCTAGAAGTTGCAGAGATGTCTGCCAAGTGTTTGGCAGGAAGAAAAGAAAAGTTGTCCAAAACAGCTTCCAATCGAATGTTCATTTTTTTGGAAGAGTCAGGAGAGTGCAAAAGTACTGTTTTCTATCAGTTGGCAAGGTGCGCACACACTACCAGTGTTGTACAGCGTGTTTCTTCACCTTCCCGAAGCTGCCGCTCTCTCCGGCTCCCAGAGCCGAAGAAGCGACTTCTTCGCGCAAAGACGATTGTGCCGCTCACAGTGCTCTCCTTAGCGTGGCTTCTGCCGAAAGTCGCCTGGGAGCGGCTCTTAGCTCCGGAGAGCATCCTACCTTCGTCTTTAGTAGTCTACATCTTAGCAAATAGATTATCCAAAATATCTGGCTAGGAAAAACTTTGCCAGCACAGAAAACATCTCCCATCGTGTTCTAGAAGATGCAGAGATGTCTGCCAAGTGTTTGGCAGGAAGAAAAGATAAGTTGTCCACAACAGCTTCCAATCAAATGCTCATGTGTTTGGAAGAGTCAGGAGAGTGCAAAAGTACTCTTTTGAATCAGTTGGCAAGCTGCGCACACAATCCCAGTGTTGTACAGCTTGCTTCTTCACCTTCCCGTAGCTGCCGCTCTCTCCGGCTCCCGGAGCCGAAGAAGCGGCTTCTTCGCGCAAAGACGATTGTGCCGCTCACAGTGCTCTCCTTAGCGCGCCCTCTGCCGAATGACGCCCGGGAGTGGTGCTCTAGCCTTGGAGAGAATCGTACCTTCGTCTTTAGCATCTTTTGTAGACTACATCTTAGCAAATAGATTTTTAACTATGTCTAGCCAGGAAAAACTGCGCCAGCACAGAAAACATCTCCCATCGTGTTCTAGAAGTTGCAGAGATTTCTGCCAAGTGTTTGGCAGGAAGAAAAGTAAAGTTGTCCAAAACAGCTTCCAATCGAATGTTCATGTGTTTGGAAGGGTCAGGAGAGTGCAAAAGTACTGTTTTCTATCAGTTGGCAAGCTGCGCACACAATCCCAGTGTTGTACAGCTTGCTTCTTCACCTTCCCGAAGCTGCTGCTCTCTCCGGCTCCCGGAGCCGAAGAAGCGGCTTCTTCGCGCAAAGACGATTGTGCCGCTCACAGTGCTCTCCTTAGCCTGGCTTCTGCCGAAAGACGCCCGGGAGCGGCTCTTAGCTCCGGTGAGCATCCTACCTTCGTCTTTAGAAGTCTACATCTTAGCAAAGAGATTATCCAAAATATCTGGCTAGGAAAAACTGTGCCAGCACAGAAAACATCTCCCATCGTGTTCTAGAAGTTGCAGAGATGTCTGCCAAGTGTTTGGCAGGAAGAAAAGAAGAGTTGTCCAAAACAGCTTCCAATCAAATGCTCATGTGTTTGGAAGAGTCAGGAGAGTGCAAAAGTACTGTTTTCTATCAGTTGGCAAGGTGCGCACACACTCCCAGTGTTGCACAGCTTGCTTCTTCACCTTCCTGAAGCTGCCGCTCTCTCCGGCTCCCGGAGCCGAAGAAGCGGCTTCTTCGCGCAAAGACGATTGTGCCGCTCACAGTGCTCTCCTTAGCGTGGCTTCTGCTGAAAGACGCCCGGGAGCGTCTCTCTAGCCTTGGAGAGCATCATACCTTCGTCTTTAGCGTCTTCTGTAGTCTACATCTTAGCAAATACATTTTCGAGTATGTCTGGCTAGGAAAAACAGTGCCAGCACAGAAAACATCTCCCATCGTGTTCTAGAAGTTGCAGAGATGTCTGCCAAGAGTTTGGCAGGAAGAAAAGAAAAGTTGTCCAAAACAGCTTCCAATCGAATGTTCATGTGATTGGAAGGGTCAGGAGAGTGCAAAAGTACAGTTTTCTATCAGTTGGCAAGCTGCGCACACAATCCCAGTGTTGTACAGCTTGCTTCTTCACCTTCCCGAAGCTGCCGCTCTCTCCGGCTCCCGGAGCCGAAGAAGCGGCTTCTTCGCGCAAAGACGATTGTGCCGCTCACAGTGCTCTCCTTAGCGTGGCTTCTGCCGAAAGACGCCCGGGAGCGGCTCTTAGCTCCGGAGAGCATCCTACCTTCGTCTTTAGCGCCTCTTCTCATCTACATCTCGGCAAAAATCTTTTCCACTATGTCTGGCTAGGAAAAACTGTGCCAGCACGGAAAACTTCTCCCATCGTGTTCTAGAAGTTGCAGAGATGTCTGCCAAGTGTTTGGCAGGAAGAAAAGAAAAGTTGTCCAAAACAGCTTCCAATCGAATGTTCATGTGTTTGGAAGAGTCAGGAGAGTGCAAAAGTACTGTTTTGTATCAGTTGGCAAGCTGCGCACACAATCCCAGTGTTGTACAGCTTGGTCCTTCACCTTCCCGAAGCTGCCGCTCTCTCCGGCTCCCGGAGCCGAAGAAGCGGCTTCTTCGCGCAAAGACGATTGTGCCGCTCACAGTGCTCACCTTAGCGTGGCTTCTGCCGAAAGACGCCCGGGAGCGGCTCTTAGCTCCGGTGAGCATCCTACCTTCGTCTTTAGTGTCTTTTGTAGTCTACATCTTAGCAAATATATTTTCCACTATGTCTGGCTAGGAAAAACTGTGCCAACACAGAAAACATTTCCCATCGTGTTCTAGAATTTGCAGAGATGTCTGCCAAGTGTTTGGCAGTAAGAAAAGAAAAGTTCTCCGAAACACCTTCCCATCGAATGCTCCTGGGATATGAAGAGTCAGGAGAGTGCAAAAGTACTGTTTTCTATCAGTTGGCAAGCTGCGCACACAATCCCAGTGTTGTCCAGCTTGCTTCTTCACCTTCCCGAAGCTGCCGCTCTCTCCGGCTCCCGGAGCCAAAGAAGCGGCTTCTTCGCGCAAAGACGATTGTGCCGCTCACAGTGCTCTCCTTAGCGTGAATTCTGCCGAAAGACGCTGGGGAGCGGCTCTTAGGTCCGGAGAGCATGCTACCTTCGTCTTTAGCACCTCTTCTCATCTACATCTCGGCAAAAAGCTTTTCCACTATGTCTGGCTAGGAAAAACTGTGCCAGCACAGAAAACATCTCCCATCGTGTTCTAGAAGTTGCAGAGATGTCTGCCAAGTGTTTGGCTGGAAGAAAAGAAAAGTTGTCCAAAATAGCTTCCAATCGAATGTTCATGTGATTGGAAGAGTCAGGAGAGTGCAAAAGTACTGTTTTCTATCAGTTGGCACGCTGCGCACACAATCCCAGTGTTGTACAGCTTGCTTCTTCACCTTCCCGAAGCTGCCGCTCTCTCCGGCTCCCGGAGCCGAAGAAGCGGCTTCTTCACGCAAAGACGATTGTGCCGCTCACAGTGCTCTCCTTAGCGCGGCTTCTGCCGAAAGACACCCGGGAGCGGCTCTCAGCTCCGGAGAGCATCCTACCTTCGTCTTTAGTGTCTTTTGTAGTCTACATCTTAGCAAATAGATTATCCACTATGTCTGGCTAGGAAAAACTGTGCCAGCACAGAAAACTTCTCCCATTGTGTTTTAGAAGTTGCAGAGATGTCTGCCAAGTGTTTGGCAGGAAGAAAAGAAAAGTTGTCCAAAACAGCTTCCAATTGAATGTTCATGTGTTTGGAAGGGTCAGGAGAGTGCAAAAGTACTGTTTTGTATCAGTTGGCAAGCTGCGCACACAATCGCAGTGTTGTACAGCGTGCTTCTTCACCTTCCCGAAGCTGCCGCTCTCTCCGGCTCCCAGAGCCGAAGAAGCGACTTCTTCGCGCAAAGACGATTGTGCCGCTCACAGTGCTCTCCTTAGCGTGGCTTCTGCCGAAAGACGCCTGGGAGCGGCTCTTAGCTCCGGAGAGCATCCTACCTTCGTCTTTAGTAGTCTACATCTTAGCAAATAGATTATCCAAAATATCTGGCTAGGAAAAACTGTGCCAGCACAGAAAACATCTCCCATCGTGTTCTAGAAGATGCAGAGATGTCTGCCAAGTGTTTGGCAGGAAGAAAAGATAAGTTGTCCACAACAGCTTCCAATCAAATGCTCATGTGTTTGGAAGAGTCAGGAGAGTGCAAAAGTACTCTTTTGAATCAGTTGGCAAGCTGCGCACACAATCCCAGTGTTGTACAGCTTGCTTCTTCACCTTCCCGTAGCTGCCGCTCTCTCCGGCTCCCGGAGCCGAAGAAGCGGCTTCTTCGCGCAAAGACGATTGTGCCGCTCACAGTGCTCTCCTTAGCGCGCCCTCTGCCGAATGACGCCCGGGAGTGCTGCTCTAGCCTTGGAGAGAATCGTACCTTCGTCTTTAGCGTCTTTTGTAGTCTACATCTTAGCAAATAGATTTTTCAATATGGCTAGCCAGGAAAAACTGCGCCAGCACAGAAAACATCTCCCATCGTGTTCTAGAAGTTGCAGAGATTTCTGCCAAGTGTTTGGCAGGAAGAAAAGTAAAGTTGTGCAAAACAGCTTCCAATTGAATGTTCATGTGTTTGGAAGTGTCAGGAGAGTGCAAAAGTACTGTTTTGTATCAGTTGGCAAGCTGCGCACACAATCCCAGTGTTGTACAGCTTGCTTCTTCACCTTCCCGAAGCTGCCGCTCTCTCGGCTCCCGGAGCCGAAGAAGCTGCTTCTTCGCGCAAAGACGATTGTGCCGCTCACAGTGCTCTCCTTAGCGTGGCTTCTGCCGAAAGACGCCCGGGAGCGGCTCTTAGCTCCGGTGAGAATCCTACCTTCGTCTTTAGTGTCTTTTGTAGTCTACATCTTAGCAAATATATTTTCCACTATGTCTGGCTAGGAAAAACTGTGCCCACACAAAAAACATCTCCCATCGTGTTCTAGGATTTGCAGAGATGTCTGCCAAGTGTTTGCCAGGAAGAAAAGAAAAGTTGTCCAAAGCAGCTTCCAATCGAATGTTCATGTGATTGGAAAAGTCAGGAGAGTGCAAAAGTACAGTTTTGTATCAGTTGGCAAGCTGCGCACACAATCCCAGTGTTGTACAGCTTGCTTCTTCACCTTCCCGAAGCTGCCGCTCTCTCCGGCTCCCGGAGCCGAAGAAGCGGCTTCTTCGCGCAAAGACGATTGTGCCGCTCACAGTGCTCTCCTTAGCGTGGCTTCTGCCGAAAGATGCTGGGGAGCGGCTCTTAGCTCCGGAGAGCATCCTACCTTCGTCTTTAGCGCCTCTTCTCATAAACTCCTCGGCATAAAGCTTTTCCACTATGTCTGGCTAGGAAAAACTGTGCCAGCACAGAAAACATCTCCCATCGTGTTCTAGAAGTTGCAGAGATGTCTGCCAAGTGTTTGGCAGGAAGAAAAGAAAAGTTGTCCAAAGCAGCTTCCAATCGAATGTTCATGTGATTGCAAAAGTCAGGACAGTGCAAAAGTACAGTTTTCTATCAGTTGGCAAGCTGTGCACACAATCCCAGTGTTGTACAGCTTGCTTCTTCACCTTCCCGTAGCTGCTGCTCTCTCCGGCTCCCGGAGCCGAAGAAGCGGCTTCTTCGCGCAAAGACGATTGTGCCGCTCACAGTGCTCTCCTTAGCGTGGCTTCTGCTGAAAGACGCCCGGGAGCGTCTCTCTAGCCTTGGAAGTCATCATACCTTCGTCTTTAGCGTCTTTGGTAGTCTACATCTTAGCAAATAGATTTTCCAGTATGTCTGGCTAGGAAAAACTGTGCCAGCACAGAAAACATCTCCCATCGTGTTCTAGAAGTTGCAGAGATGTCTGCCAAGTGTTTGGCAGGAAGAAAAGAAAAGTTCTCCAAAACACCTTTCCATCGAATGTTCATGTGTTTGGAAGAGTCAGGAGAGTGCAAAAGTACTGTTTTCTATCAGTTGGCAAGCTGCGCACACAATCCCAGTGTTGTACAGCTTGCTTCTTCACCTTCCCGAGGCTGCCGCTCTCTCCGACTCCCGGAGCCAAAGAAGAGGCTTCTTCGCGCAAAGACGATTGTGCCGCTCACAGTGCTCTCCTTAGCGTGGCTTCAGCTGAAAGACGCCCGGGATCGGCTCTCTAGCCTTGGAGAGCATCGTACCTTCGTCTTTAGCGTCTTTTGTAGTCTACATCTTAGCAAATAGATTTTCCACTATGTCTGGCTAGGAAAAACTGTGCCAGCACAGAAAACATCTCCCATCGTGTTCTAGAAGTTGCAGAGATGTCTGCCAAGTGTTTGGCAGGAAGAAAAGAAAAGTTCTCCGAAACACCTTCCCATCGAATGCTCCTGTGATTGGAAGAGTCAGGAGAGTGCAAAAGTACTGTTTTCTATCAGTTGGCAAGCTGCGCACACAATCCCAGTGTTGTACAGCTTGCTTCTTCACCTTCCCGAAGCTGCCGCTCTCTCCGGCTCCTGGAGCCGAAGAAGCGGCTTCTTCGCGCAAAGACGATTGTGCCGCTCACAGTGTTCTCCTTAGCACGGCTTCTGCCGAAAGACGCTGGGGAGCGGCTCTTTGCTCTGCAGAGCATACTACCTTCTTCTTCAGCATCTTTGGTAGTATACATTTAAGCAAAACGCTTTTCCACTCCACTATGTCTGGCTAGGAAAAACTGTGCCAGCACAGAAAACATCTCCCATCGTGTTCTAGAAGTTGCAGAGATGTCTGCCAAGTGTTTGGCAGGAAGAAAAGAAAAGAAAAGTTGTCCAAATCAGATTCTAATCAAATGCTCATGTGATTGGAAGAGTCAAGAGTGTGCAAAAGTACTGTTTTCTATCAGTTGGCAAGCTGCGCACACAATCCCAGTGTTGTACAGCTTGCTTCTTCACCTTCCCGAAGCTGCCGCTCTCTCCAGCTCCCGGAGCCGAAGAAGCGGCTTCTTCGTGCAAAGACGATTGTGCCGCTCACAGTGCTCTCCTTAGCGCGGCTTCTGCCGAAAGACACCCGGGAGCGGCTCTTAGCTCCGGAGAGCATCCTACCTTCGTCTTTAGCGTCTTTTGTAGTCTATATCTTAGCAAATTGATTATCCACAATGTCTGGCAAGGAAAAACTGTGCCAGCACAGAAAACATCTCCCATCGTGTTCTAGAAGTTGCAGAGATGTCTGCCAAGTGTTTTGCAGGAAGAAAAGAAAAGAAAAGTTGTCCAAAGCAGCTTCCAATCCAATGTTCATGTGATTGCAAAAGTCAGGAGAGTGCAAAAGTACAGTTTTCTATCAGTTGGCAAGCTGCGCACACAATCCCAGTGTTGTACAGCTTGCTTCTTCACCTTCCCGAAGCTGCCGCTGTCTCCAGCTCCTGGAGCCGAAGAAGCGGCTTCTTCGCGCAAAGACGATTGTGCCACTCACAGTGCTCTCCTTAGCGTGTCTTCTGCCGAAAGACGCCCGGGAGCGGCTCTTAGCTCCGGAGAGCATCCAACCTTCGTGTTTAGCGTCCTTTGTAGTCTACATCTTAGCAAAACGCTTCCCCAATATGTCTGGCTAGGAAAAACTGTGCCAGCACAGAAAACATCTCCCATCGTGTTCTAGAAGTTGCAGAGATGTCTGCCAAGTGTTTGGCAGGAAGAAAAGAAAAGTTGTCCAAAACAGCTTCCAATCAAATGCTCATGTGTTTGGAAGAGTCAGGAGAGTGCAAAAGTACTGTTTTCTATCAGTTGGCAAGCTGCGCACACAATCCCAGTGTTGTACAGCTTGCTTCTTCACCTTCCCGAAGCTGCAGCTCTCTCCGGCTCCCGGAGCCGAAGAAGCGGCTTCTTCGCGCAAAGACGATTGTGCCGCTCACAGTGCTCTCCTTAGCGCGGCTTCTGCCGAAAGACGCTGGGGAGCGGCTCTTAGCTCCGGAGAGAATCCTACCTTCGTCTTTAGCGTCTTTTGTAGTCTACATCTTACCAAATAGATTTTCCACTATGTCTGGCTAGGAAAAACTGTGCCAGCACGGAAAATTTCTCCCATCGTGTTCTAGAAGTTGCAGAGATGTCTGCCAAGTGTTTGGCAGGAAGAAAAGAAAAGTTGTCCAAAACAGCTTCCAATCGAATGTTCATGTGTTTGGAAGAGTCAGGTTAGTGCAAAAGTACTGTTTTGTATCAGTTGGCAAGCTGCGCACACAATCCCAGTGTTGTACAGCTTGCTTCTTCACCTTCCCGAAGCTGCCGCTCTCTCCGGCTCCCGGAGCCGAAGAAGCGGCTTCTTCGCGCAAAGACGATTGTGCCGCTCACAGTGCTCTCCTTAGCGTGGCTTCTGCCGAAAGACGCCCGGGAGCGGCTCTTAGCTCCGGAGAGCATCTTACCTTCGTCTTTAGTGTCTTTTGTAGTCTACATCTTAGCAAATATATTTTCCACTATGTCTGGCTAGGAAACACTGTGCCGACACAGAAAACATCTCCCATCGTGTTCTAGAATTTGCAGAGATGTCTGCCAAGTGTTTGGCAGTAAGAAAAGAAAAGTTCTCCGAAACACCTTCCGATAGAATGCTCCTGGGATTGGAAGAGTCAGGAGAGTGCAAAAGTACGGCTTTGTATCAGTTGGCAAGCTGCGCACACAATCCCAGTGTTGTCCAGCTTGCTTCTTCACCTTCCCGAAGCTGCCGCTCTCTCCGGCTCTCGGAGCCGAAGAAGCGGCTTCTTCGCGCAAAGACGATTGTGCCGCTCACAGTGCTCTCCTTAGCGTGGCTTCTGCCGAAAGACTCCCGGGAGCGGCTCTTAGCGCCGGTGAGCACCCTACCTTCGTCTTTTGTGTCTTTTGTAGTCTACATCTTAGCAAATATATTTTCCAATATGTCTGGCTAGGAAAAACTGTGGCCACACAGAAAACATCTCCCATCGTGTTCTAGAAGTTGCAGAGATGTCTGCCAAGTGTTTGGCAGTAAGAAAAGTAAAGTTGTCCAAAACAGCTTCCAATCAAATGCTCATGCGATTGGAAGAGTCAGGAGAGTGCAAAAGTACTGTTTTCTATCAGTTGGCAAGCTGTGCACACAATCCCAGTGTTGTACAGCTTGCTTCTTCACCTTCCCGAAGCTGCCGCTCTCTCCGGCTCTCGGAGCCGAAGAAGCGGCTTCTTCGCGTAAAGACGATTGTGCCGCTCACAGTGCTCTCCTTAGCGTGGCTTCTGCTGAAAGACGCCCGGGAGCGTCTCTCTAGCCTTGGAGAGCATCGTACCTTCGTCTTTAGCGTCTTTTGTAGTCTACATCTTAGCAAATAGATTTTCCAGTATGTCTGGCTAGGAAAAACTGTGCCAGCACAGAAAACATCTCCCATCGTGTTCTAGAAGTTGCAGAGATGTCTGCCAAGTGTTTGGCAGGAAGAAAAGAAAAGTTCTCCGAAACACCTTCCCATCGAATGCTCCTGTGATTGGAAGAGTCAGGAGAGTGCAAAAGTACTGTTTTCTATCAGTTGGCAAGCTGCGCACACAATCCCAGTGTTGTACAGCTTGCTTCTTCACCTTCCCGAAGCTGCCGCTCTCTCCGGCTCCCGGAGCCGAAGAAGCGGCTTCTTCGCGCAAAGACGATTGTGCCGCTCACAGTGCTCTCCTTAGCACGGCTTCTGCCGAAAGACGCCCGGGAGCGGCTCTTTGCTCAGCAGAGCATCCTACCTTCGTCATTAGCATCTTTGGTAGTATACATTTTAGCAAAACGCTTTTCCACTCCACTATGTCTGGCTAGGAAAAACTGTGCCAGCACAGAAAACATCTCCCATCATGTTCTGGAAGTTGCAGAGATGTCTGCCAAGTGTTTGGCAGGAAGAAAAGAAAAGTTGTCCAAATCAGATTCTAATCAAATGCTCATGTGATTGGAAGAGTCAAGAGTGTGCAAAAGTACTGTTTTCTATCAGTTGGCAAGCTGCGCACACAATCCCAGTGTTGTACAGCTTGCTTCTTCACCTTCCCGAAGCTGCCGCTCTCTCCAGCTCCCGGAGCCGAAGAAGCGGCTTCTTCGCGCAAAGACGATTGTGCCGCTCACAGTGGTCTCCTTAGCGCGGCTTCTGCCGAAAGACACCCGGGAGCGGCTCTTAGCTCCGGAGAGCATCCTACCTTCGTCTTCAGCGTCTTTTGTAGTCTACATCTTAGCAAAGTGATTATCCACAATGTCTGGCTAGGAAAAACTGTGCCAGCACAGAAAACATCTCCCATCGTGTTCTAGAAGTTGCAGAGATGTCTCCCAAGTGGTTGGCAGGAAGAAAAGTAAAGAAAAGTTGTCCAAAGCAGCTTCCAATCCAATGTTCATGTGATTGGAAAAGTCAGGAGAGTGCAAAAGTACAGTTTTCTATCAGTTGGCAAGCTGCGCACACAATCCCAGTGTTGTACAGCTTGCTTCTTCACCTTCCCGAAGCTGCCGCTCTCTCCGGCTCCTGGAGCCGAAGAAGCGGCTTCTTCGCGCAAAGACGATTGTGCCACTCACAGTGCTCTCCTTAGCGTGGCGTCTGCCGAAAGACGCCCGGGAGCGGCTCTTAGCTCCGGAGAGCATCCAACCTTCGTGTTTAGCTTCCTTTGTAGTGTACATCTTAGCAAAACGCTTTCCCAACATGTCTGGCTAGGAAAAACTGTGCCAGCACAGAAAACATCTCCCATCGTGTTCTAGAAGTTGCAGAGATGTCTGCCAAGTGTTAGGCAGGAAGAAAAGTAAAGTTGTCCAAAACAGCTTCCAATCAAATGCTCATGTGTTTGGAAGAGTCAGGAGAGTGCAAAAGTACTGTTTTCTATCAGTTGGCAAGGTGCGCACACAATCCCAGTGTTGTACAGCTTGCTTCTTCACCTTCCCGAAGCTGCAGCTCTCTCCGGCTCCCGGAGCCGAAGAAGCGGCTTCTTCGCGCAAAGACGATTGTGCCGCTCACAGTGCTCTCCTTAGCGCGGCTTCTGCCGAAAGACGCTGGGGAGCGGCTCTTAGCTCCGGAGAGCATCCTACCTTCGTCTTTAGCGTCTTTTGTAGTCTACATCTTACCAAATAGATTTTCCACTATGTCTGGCTAGGAAAAATTGTGCCAGCACGGAAAATTTCTCCCATCGTGTTCTAGAAGTTGCAGAGATGTCTGCCAAGTGTTTGGCAGGAAGAAAAGAAAAGTTGTACAAAGCAGCTTCCAATCGAATGTTCATGTGATTGGAAAAGTCAGGAGAGTGCAAAAGTACAGTTTTCTATCAGTTGGCAAGCTGTGCACACAATCCCAGTGTTGTACAGCTTGCTTCTTCACCTTCCCGAAGCTGCCGCTCTCTCCGGCTCCCGGAGCCGAAGAAGCGGCTTCTTCGCGCAAAGACGATTGTGCCGCTCACAGTGCTCTCCTTAGCGTGGCTTCTGCTGAAAGACGCCCGGGAGCGTCTCTCTAGCCTTGGAGAGCATCGTACCTTCGTCTTTAGCGTCTTTTGTAGTCTACATCTTAGCAAATAGATTTTCCAGTATGTCTGGCTAGGAAAAACTGTGCCAGCACAGAAAACATCTCCCATCGTGTTCTAGAAGTTGCAGAGATGTCTGCCAAGTGTTTGGCAGGAAGAAAAGAAAAGTTCTCCGAAACACCTTCCCATCGAATGCTCCTGTGATTGGAAGAGTCAGGAGAGTGCAAAAGTACTGTTTTCTATCAGTTGGCAAGCTGCGCACACAATCCCAGTGTTGTACAGCTTGCTTCTTCACCTTCCCGAAGCTGCCGCTCTCTCCAGCTCCCGGAGCCGAAGAAGCGGCTTCTTCGCGCAAAGACGATTGTGCCGCTCACAGTGCTCTCCTTAGCGCGGCTTCTGCCGAAAGACACCCGGGAGCGGCTCTTAGCTCCGGAGAGCATCGTACCTTCGTCTTCAGCGTCTTTTGTAGTCTACATCTTAGCAAAGTGATTATCCACAATGTCTGGCTAGGAAAAACTGTGCCAGCACAGAAAACATCTCCCATCGTGTTCTAGAAGTTGCAGAGATGTCTGCCAAGTGTTTTGCAGGAAGAAAAGAAAAGTTGTCCAAAGCAGCTTCCAATCCAATGTTCATGTGATTGGAAAAGTCAGGAGAGTGCAAAAGTACAGTTTTCTATCAGTTGGCAAGCTGCGCACACAATCCCAGTGTTGTACAGCTTGCTTCTTCACCTTCCCGAAGCTGCCGCTCTCTCCGGCTCCTGGAGCCGAAGAAGCGACTTCTTCGCGCAAAGACGATTGTGCCACTCACAGTGCTCTCCTTAGCACGGCTTCTGCCGAAAGACGCCCGGGAGCGGCTCTTAGGTCCGGAGAGCATCCAACCTTCGTGTTTAGCGTCCTTTGTAGTCTACATCTTAGCAAAACGCTTTCCCATTATGTCTGGCTAGGAAAAACTGTGCCAGCACAGAAAACATCTCCCATCGTGTTCTAGAAGTTGCAGAGATATCTGCCAAGTGTTTGGCAGGAAGAAAAGAAAAGTTGTCCAAAACAGCTTCCAATCAAATGCTCATGTGTTTGGAAGAGTCAGGAGAGTGCAAAAGTACTGTTTTCTATCAGTTGGCAAGGTGCGCACACAATCCCAGTGTTGTACAGCTTGCTTCTTCACCTTCCCGAAGCTGCAGCTCTCTCCGGCTCCCGGAGCCGAAGAAGCGGCTTCTTCGCGCAAAGACGATTGTGCCGCTCACAGTGCTCTCCTTAGCGCGGCTTCTGCCGAAAGACGCTGGGGAGCGGCTCTTAGCTCCGGAGAGCATCCTACCTTCGTCTTTAGCGTCTTTTGTAGTCTACATCTTACCAAATAGATTTTCCACTATGTCTGGCTAGGAAAAACTGTGCCAGCACGGAAAATTTCTCCCATCGTGTTCTAGAAGTTGCAGAGATGTCTGCCAAGTGTTTGGCAGGAAGAAAAGAAAAGTTGTCCAAAACAGCTTCCAATCGAATGTTCATGTGTTTGGAAGAGTCAGGATAGTGCAAAAGTACTGTTTTCTATCAGTTGGCAAGCTGCGCACACAATCCCAGTGTTGTACAGCTTGCTTCTTCACCTTCCCGAAGCTGCCGCTCTCTCCGGCTCCCGGAGCCGAAGAAGCGGCTTCTTCGCGCAAAGACGATTGTGCCGCTCACAGTGCTCTCCTTAGCGCGGCTTCTGCCGAAAGACGCTGGGGAGCGGCTCTTAGCTCCGGAGAGCATCGTACCTTCGTCTTTATCGTCTTTTGTAGTCTACATCTTAGCAAATATATTTTCCAATATGTCTGGCTAGGAAAAACTGTGCCAACACAGAAAACATCTCCCATCGTGTTCTAGAAGTTGCAGAGATGTCAGCCAAGTGTTTGGCAGTATGAAAAGGAAAGTTGTCCAAAACAGCTTCCAATCAAATGCTCATGCGATTGGAAGAGTCAGGAGAGTGCAAAAGTACTGTTTTCTATCAGTTGGCAAGCTGTGCACACAATCCCAGTGTTGTACAGCTTGCTTCTTCACCTTCCCGAAGCTGCCGCTCTCTCCGGCTCCCGGAGCCGAAGAAGCGGCTTCTTCGCGCAAAGACGATTGTGCCGCTCACAGTGCTCTCCTTAGCGTGACTTCTGCTGAAAGACACCCGGGAGAGGCTCTCTAGCCTTGGAGAGCATCGTACCTTCGTCTTTAGTGTCTTTTGTAGTCTACATCTTAGCAAATAGATTATCCACTATGTCTGGCTAGGAAAAACTGTGCCAGCACAGAAAACATCTCCCATCGTGTTCTAGAAGTTGCAGAGATGTCTGCCAAGTGTTTGGCAGGAAGAAAAGAAAAGTTGTCCAAAGCAGCTTCCAATTGAATGTTCATGTGATTGGAAAAGTCAGGAGAGTGCAAAAGTACAGTTTTCTATCAGTTGGCAAGCTGCGCACACAATCCCAGTGTTGTACAGCTTGCATCTTCACCTGCCCGAAGCTGCCGCTCTCTCTGGCTCCCGGAGCCGAAGAAGCGGCTTCTTCGCGCAAAGACGATTGTGCCGCTCACAGTGCTCTCCTTAGCGCGGCTTCTGCCGAAAGACGCTGGGGAGCGGCTCTTAGCTCCGGAGAGCATCGTACCTTCGTCTTTATCGTCTTTTGTAGTCTACACCTTAGCAAATAGATTATCCACAATGTCTGGCTAGGAAAAACTGTGCCAGCACAGAAAACATCTCCCATCGTGTTCTAGAAGTTGCAGAGATGTCTGCCAAGTGTTTGGCAGGAAGAAAAGAAAAGTTGTCCAAAGCAGCTTCCAATCGAATGTTCATGTGATTGGAAAAGTCAGGAGAGTGCAAAAGTACAGTTTTCTATCAGTTGGCAAGCTGTGCACACAATCCCAGTGTTGTACAGCTTGCTTCTTCACCTTCCCGAAGCTGCCGCTCTCTCCGGCTCCCGGAGCCGAAGAAGCGGCTTCTTCGCGCAAAGACGATTGTGCCGCTCACAGTGCTCTCCTTAGCGTGGCTTCTGCCGAAAGACGCACGGGAGCGGCTCTTAGCGCCCGTGAGTATCCTACCTTCATCTTCAGCATCTTTTGTAGTCTACATCTTTGCAAATTGATTATCCACAATGTCTGGCTAGGAAAAACTGTGCCAGCACAGAAAACATCTCCCATCGTGTTCTAGAAGTTGCAGAGATGTCTGCCAAGTGGTTGGCAGGAAGAAAAGTTGTCCAAAACAGATTCCAATCGAATGTTCATGTGTTTGGAAGAGTCAGGAGAGTGCAAAAGTACTGTTTTCTATCAGTTGGCAAGCTGCGCACACAATCCCAGTGTTGTACAGCGTGCTTCTTCACCTTCCCGAAGCTGCCGCTCTCTCTGGCTCCCAGAGCCGAAGAAGCTACTTCTTCGCGCAAAGACGATTGTGCCGCTCACAGTGCTCTCCTTAGCGTGGCTTCTGCCGAAAGACGCCCGGGAGCGACTCTTAGCGCCGGTGAGCACCCTACCATCGTCTTTAGTGTCTTTTGTAGTCTACATCTTAGCAAATATATTTTCCACTATGTCTTGCTAGGAAAAACTGTGCCAGCACAGAAAACATCTCCCATCGTGTTCTAGAAGTTGCAGAGATGTCTGCCAAGTGTTTGGCAGTAAGAAAAGTTGTCCAAAACAGCTTCCAATCAAATGCTCATGCGATTGGAAGAGTCAGGAGAGTGCAAAAGTACTGTTTTGTATCAGTTGGCAAGCTGTGCACACAATCCCAGTGTTGTACAGCTTGCTTCTTCACCTTCCCGAAGCTGCCGCTCTCTCCGACTCCCGGAGCCGAAGAAGCGGCTTCTTCGCGCAAAGACGATTGTGCCGCTCACAGTGCTCTCCTTAGCGCGCCCTCTGCCGAAAGACACCCGGGAGCGCCTCTTAGCTCGGGAGAGCATCCTACCATCGTCTTTAGCGTCTTTGGTAGTCTACATCTTAGCAAATTGATTATGCACAATGTCTGGCTAGGAAAAACTGTGCCAGCACAGAAAACATCTCCCATCGTGTTCTAGAAGTTGCAGAGATGTCTGCCAAGTGTTTGGCAGGAAGAAAAGAAAAGTTGTCCAAAGCAGCTTCCAATCGAATGTTCATGTGATTGGAAAAGTCAGGAGAGTGCAAAAGTACAGTTTTCTAACAGTTGGCAAGCTGCGCACACAATCCCAGTGTTGTACAGCTTGCTTCTTCACTTTCCCGATGCTGACGCTCTCTCCGGCTCCCGGAGCCGAAGAAGCGGCTTCTTCGCGCAAAGACGATTGTGCCGCTCACAGTGCTCTCCTTAGCGCGGCTTCTGCTGAAAGACGCCCAGGAGCGGCTCTCTAGCCTTGCAGAGCATCGTACCTTCGTCTTTAGCGTCTTTTGTAGTCTACATCTTAGCAAATATATTTTCCACTATGTCTGGCTAGGAAAAACTGTGCCAGCACGGAAAACATCTCCCATCGTGTTCTAGAAGTTGCAGAGATGTCTGCCAAGTGTTTGGCAGTAAGAAAAGGAAAGTTGTCCTAAACAGGTTCCAATCGAATGTTCATGTGTTTGGAAGAGTCAGGAGAGTGCAAAAGTACTGTTTTCTATCAGTTGGCAAGCTGCGCACACAATCCCAGTGTTGTACAGCTTGCTTCTTCACCTTCCCGAAGCTGCCGCTCTCTCCGGCTCCCGGAGCCGAAGAAGCGGCTTCTTCGCGCAAAGACGATTGTGCCGCTCACAGTGCTCTCCTTAGTGCGGCTTCTGCCGAAAGACGCCCGGGAGCGGCTCTTAGGTCCGGAGAGCATCGTACCTTCGTCTTTAGCGTCTTTTGTAGTCTGCATTTTAGCAAAACGCTTTTCCACTATGTCTGGCTAGGAAAAACTGTGCCAACACAGAAAACATCTCCCATCGTGTTCTAGAAGTT
This sequence comes from Melospiza melodia melodia, assembly GCF_035770615.1. Classification (NCBI taxonomy): domain Eukaryota; kingdom Metazoa; phylum Chordata; class Aves; order Passeriformes; family Passerellidae; genus Melospiza; species Melospiza melodia. Next base: position 24,434,949 of record NC_086197.1, read on the forward strand.
GCAGAGATGCCTGCCAAGTGTTTGGCAGGAAGAAAAGAAAAGTTCTCCGAAACACTTTCCCATCGAATGCTCCTGTGATTGGAAAAGTCAGGAGAGTGCAAAAGTACTGTTTTGTATCAGTTGGCAAGCTGTGCACACAATCCCAGTGTTGTACAGCTTGCTTCTTCACCTTCCCGAAGCTGCCGCTCTCTCCGGCTCCTGGAGCCGAAGAAGCGGCTTCTTCGCGCAAAGACGATTGTGCCGCTCACAGTGCTCTCCTTAGCGTGGCTTCTGCCGAAGACGCCCGGGAGCGGCTCTTAGCGCCGGTGAGTATCCTACCTTCGTCTTTAGTGTCTTTTGTAGTCTACATCTTAGCAAATATATTTTCCACTATGTCTGGCTAGGAAAAACTGTGCCAACACAGAAAACATCTCCCATCGTGTTCTAGAAGTTGCAGAGATGTCTGCCAAGTGTTTGGCAGTAAGAAAAGAAAAGTTGTCCAAAACAGCTTCCAATCAAATGTTCATGTGATTGGAAGAGTCAGGAGAGTGCAAAAGTACTGTTTTCTATCAGTTGGCAAGGTGCGCTCACAATCCCAGTGTTGTACAGCTTGCTTCTTCACCTTCCCAAAGCTGCCGCTCTCTCCGGCTCCCGGAGCCGAAGAAGCGGCTTCTTCGCGCAAAGACGATTGTGCCGCTCACAGTGCTCTCCTTAGCGCGGCTTTTGCCGAAAGACGCTGGGGAGCGGCTCTTTGCTCTGCAGAGCATCCTACCTTCTTCTTCAGCATCTTTGGTAGTATACATTTAAGCAAAACGCTTTTCCACTCCACTATGTCTGGCTAGGAAAAACTGTGCCAGCACAGAAAACATCTCCCATCGTGTTCTAGAAGTTGCAGAGATGTCTGCCAAGTGTTTGGCAGGAAGAAATGAAAAGTTGTCCAAAATAACTTCCAATCGAATATTCATGCGATTGGAAGAGTCAGGAGACTGCAAAAGTACTGTTTTCTATCACTTGGCAAGCTGCGCACACAATCCCAGCGTTGTGCACCTGTGCACACAATCCCAGTGTTGTACAGCTAGCTTCTTCACCTTCCCGAAGCTGCCGCTCTCTCTGGCTCCCGGAGCCAAAGATGCGGCTTCTTCGCGCAAAGACGATTGTGCCGCTCACAGTGCTCTCCTTAGCGCGGCTTCTACCGAAAGACACCCGGGAGCGGCTCTTAGCTCCGGAGAGCATCCTACCTTCGTCTTTAGCGCATCTTCTCATCTACATCTCAGCAAAAAGCTTTTCCACTATGTCTGGCTAGGAAAAACTGTGCCTGCACAGAAAACATCTCCTATCGTGTTCTAGAAGTTTCAGAGATATCTGCCAAGTGTTTGGCAGGAAGAAAAAAATAGTTGTCCAAAATAGCTTCCAATCGAACGTTCATTTGTTTGGAAGAGTCAGGAGAGTGCAAAAGTACTGTTTTGTATCAGTTGGCAAGCTGTGCACACAATCCCAGTGTTGTACAGCTTGCTTCTTCACCTTCCCGAAGCTGCCGCTCTCTCCGGCTCCTGGAGCCGAAGAAGCGGCTTCTTCGAGCAAAGACGATTGTGCCGCTCACAGTGCTCTCCTTAGCGTGACTTCTGCTGAAAGACACCCGGGAGAGGCTCTCTAGCCTTGGAGAGCATCGTACCTTCGTCTTTAGTGTCTTTTGTAGTCTACATCTTAGCAAATAGATTATCCACTATGTCTGGCTAGGAAAAACTGTGCCAGCACAGAAAACATCTCCCATCGTGTTCTAGAAGTTGCAGAGATGTCTGCCAAGTGTTTGGCAGGAAGGAAAGAAAAGTTGTCCAAAGCAGCTTCCAATCGAATGTTCATGTGATTGGAAAAGTCAGGAGAGTGCAAAAGTACAGTTTTCTATCAGTTGGCAAGCTGTGCACACAATCCCAGTGTTGTACAGCTTGCTTCTTCACCTTCATGAAGCTGCCGCTCTCTCCGGCTCCCGGAGCCGAAGAAGCGGCTTCTTCGCGCAAAGACGATTGTGCCGCTCACAGTGCTCTCCTTAGCGTGGCTTCTGCCGAAAGACGCACGGGAGCGGCTCTTAGCGCCCGTGAGTATCCTACCTTCATCTTTAGCGTCTTTTGTAGTCTACATCGTTGCAAATTGATTATCCACAATGTCTGGCTAGGAAAAACTGTGCCAGCACAGAAAACATCTCCCATCGTGTTCTAGAAGTTGCAGAGATGTCTGCCAAGTGGTTGGCAGGAAGAAAAGTTGTCCAAAACAGCTTCCAATCAAATGCTCATGCGATTGGAAGAGTCAGGAGAGTGCAAAAGTACTGTTTTGTATCAGTTGGCAAGCTGTGCACACAATCCCAGTGTTGTACAGCTTGCTTCTTCACCTTCCCGAAGCTGCCGCTCTCTCCGACTCCCGGAGCCGAAGAAGCGGCTTCTTCGCGCAGAGACGATTGTGCCGCTCACAGTGCTCTCCTTAGCGCGCCCTCTGCCGAAAGACACCCGGGAGCGCCTCTTAGCTCCGGAGAGCATCCTACCATCGTCTTTAGCGTCTTTGGTAGTCTACATCTTAGCAAATTGATTATGCACAATGTCTGGCTAGGAAAAACGGTGCCAGCACAGAAAACATCTCCCATCGTGTTCTAGAAGTTGCAGAGATGTCTGCCAAGTGTTTGGCAGTAAGAAAAGGAAAGTTGTCCTAAACAGGTTCCAATCGAATGTTCATGTGTTTGGAAGAGTCAGGAGAGTGCAAAAGTACTGTTTTCTATCAGTTGGCAAGCTGCGCACACAATCCCAGTGTTGTACAGCTTGCTTCTTCACCTTCCCGAAGCTGCCGCTCTCTCCGGCTCCCGGAGCCGAAGAAGCGGCTTCTTCGCGCAAAGACGATTGTGCCGCTCACAGTGCTCTCCTTAGCGCGGCTTCTGCCGAAAGACGCCCGGGAGCGGCTCTTAGGTCCGGAGAGCATCGTACCTTCGTCTTTAGCGTCTTTTGTAGTCTGCATTTTAGCAAAACGCTTTTCCACTATGTCTGGCTAGGAAAAACTGTGCCAACACAGAAAACATCTCCCATCGTGTTCTAGAAGTTGCAGAGATGCCTGCCAAGTGTTTGGCAGGAAGAAAAGAAAAGTTCTCCGAAACACTTTCCCATCGAATGCTCCTGTGATTGGAAAAGTCAGGAGAGTGCAAAAGTACTGTTTTGTATCAGTTGGCAAGCTGTGCACACAATCCCAGTGTTGTACAGCTTGCTTCTTCACCTTCCCGAAGCTGCCGCTCTCTCCGGCTCCTGGAGCCGAAGAAGCGGCTTCTTCGCGCAAAGACGATTGTGCCGCTCACAGTGCTCTCCTTAGCGTGGCTTCTGCCGAAGACGCCCGGGAGCGGCTCTTAGCGCCGGTGAGTATCCTACCTTCGTCTTTAGTGTCTTTTGTAGTCTACATCTTAGCAAATATATTTTCCACTATGTCTGGCTAGGAAAAACTGTGCCAACACAGAAAACATCTCCCATCGTGTTCTAGAAGTTGCAGAGATGTCTTCCAAGTGTTTGGCAGTAAGAAAAGAAAAGTTGTCCAAAACAGCTTCCAATCGAATGTTCATGTGATTGGAAGAGTCAGGAGAGTGCAAAAGTACTGTTTTCTATCAATTGGCAAGGTGCGCTCACAATCCCAGTGTTGTACAGCTTGCTTCTTCACCTTCCCAAAGCTGCCGCTCTCTCCGGCTCCCGGAGCCGAAGAAGCGGCTTCTTCGCGCAAAGACGATTGTGCCGCTCACAGTGCTCTCCTTAGCGCGGCTTTTGCCGAAAGACGCTGGGGAGCGGCTCTTTGCTCTGCAGAGCATCCTACCTTCTTCTTCAGCATCTTTGGTAGTATACATTTAAGCAAAACGCTTTTCCACTCCACTATGTCTGGCTAGGAAAAACTGTGCCAGCACAGAAAACATCTCCCATCGTGTTCTAGAAGTTGCAGAGATGTCTGCCAAGTGTTTGGCAGGAAGAAATGAAAAGTTGTCCAAAATAGCTTCCAATCGAATATTCATGCGATTGGAAGAGTCAGGAGACTGCAAAAGTACTGTTTTCTATCACTTGGCAAGCTGCGCACACAATCCCAGCGTTGTGCACCTGTGCACACAATCCCAGTGTTGTACAGCTAGCTTCTTCACCTTCCCGAAGCTGCCGCTCTCTCTGGCTCCCGGAGCCAAAGATGCGGCTTCTTCGCGCAAAGACGATTGTGCCGCTCACAGTGCTCTCCTTAGCGCGGCTTCTACCGAAAGACACCCGGGAGCGGCCCTTAGCTCCGGAGAGCATCCTACCTTCGTCTTTAGCGCATCTTCTCATCTACATCTCAGCAAAAAGCTTTTCCACTATGTCTGGCTAGGAAAAACTGTGCCTGCACAGAAAACATCTCCTATCGTGTTCTAGAAGTTGCAGAGATATCTGCCAAGTGTTTGGCAGGAAGAAAAAAATAGTTGTCCAAAATAGCTTCCAATCGAATGTTCATTTGTTTGGAAGAGTCAGGAGAGTGCAAAAGTACTGTTTTCTATCACTTGGCAAGCTGTGCACACAATCCCAGTGTTGTACAGCTTGCTTCTTCACCTTCCCGAAGCTGCCGCTCTCTCCGGCTCCTGGAGCCGAAGAAGCGGCTTCTTCGAGCAAAGACGATTGTGCCGCTCACAGTGCTCTCCTTAGCACGCCCTCTGCCGAATGACGCCCGGGAGTGGTGCTCTAGACTTGGAGAGAATCGTACCTTCGTCTTTAGCATCTTTTGTAGTCTACATCTTAGCAAATATATTTTTCACTATGTCTGGCTAGGAAAAACTGTGCCAGCACAGAAAACATCTCCCATCGTGTTCTAGAAGTTGCAGAGATGTCTGCCAAGTGTTTGGCAGGAAGAAAAGTTGTCCAAAACAGGTTCCAATCGAATGTTCATGTGTTTGGAAGAGTCAGGAGAGTGCAAAAGTACAGTTTTGTATCAGTTGGCAAGCTGCGCACACAATCGCAGTGTTGTACAGCTTGCTTCTTCACCTTCCCAAAGCTGCCACTCTCTCCGGCTCCCGGAGCCGAAGAAGCGGCTTCTTCGCGCAAAGACGATTGTGCCGCTCACAGTGCTCTCCTTAGCGTGGCTTCTGCCGAAAGACACCCGGGAGCGGCTCTTAGTTCCGGAGAGCATCCTACCTTCGTCTTTAGCGTCTTTTCTAGTCTACATCTTAGCAAATTGATTATCCACAATGTCTGGCTAGGAAAAACTGTGCCAGCACAGAAAACATCTCCCATCGTGTTCTAGAAGTTGCAGAGATGTCTGCCAAGTGTTTGGCAGGAAGAAAAGAAAAGTTGTCCAAAGCAGCTTCCAATCGAATGTTCATGTGATTGGAAGAGTCAGGAGAGTGCAAAAGTACTGTTTTCTATCAGTTGGCAAGCTGTGCACACAATCCCAGTGTTGTACAGCTTGCTTCTTCACCTTCCCGAAGCTGCCGCTCTCTCCGGCTCCCGGAGCCGAAGAAGCGGCTTCTTCGCGCAAAGACGATTGTGCCGCTCACAGTGCTCTCCTTAGCGCCGCTTCTGCTGAAAGACGCCCGGGAGCGGCTCTCTAGCCTTGGAGAGCATCGTACCTTCGTCTTTAGCGTCTTTTGTAGTCTACATCTTAGCAAATAGATTTTCCACTATGTCTGGCTAGGAAAAACTGTGCCAGCACGGAAATCTTCTCCCATCGTGTTCTAGAAGTTGCAGAGATGTCTGCCAAGTGTTTGGCAGGAAGAAAAGAAAAGTTGTCCAAAACAGCTTCCTATCGAATATTCATGTGATTGGAAAAGTCAGGAGAGTGCAAAAGTACTGTTTTGTATCAGTTGGCAAGCTGCGCACACAATCCCAGTGTTGTACAGCTTGCTTCTTCACCTTCCCGAAGCTGCCGCTCTCTCCGGCTCCCGGAGCCGAAGAAGCGGCTTCTTCGCGCAAAGACGATTGTGCCGCTCACAGTGCTCTCCTTAGCGTGGCTTCTGCCGAAAGACGCCCGGGAGTGGCTCTTATGTCCGGAGAGTATCGTACCTTCGTCTTTAGTGTCTTTTGTAGTCTACATCTTAGCAAATATATTTCCCACTATGTCTGGCTAGGAAAAACTGTGCCAGCACAGAAAACATCTCCCATCGTGTTCTAGAAGTTGCAGAGATGTCTGCCAAGTGTTTGGCAGTAAGAAAAGAAAATTTGTCCAAAACACCTTCTAATAAAATGCTCATCTGATTGGAAGAGTCAGGAGAGTGCAAAAGTACTGTTTTCTATCAGTTGGCCAGCTGTGCACACAATCCCAGTGTTGTATAGCTTGCTTTTTCACCTTCCTGAAGCTGCCGCTCTCTCCGGCTCCCGGAGCCAAAGAAGCGGCTTCTTCGCGCAAAGACGATTGTGCCGCTCACAGTGCTCTCCTTAGCGTGGCTTCGGCCGAAAGACGCTGGGGAGCGGGTCTTAGCCTTGGAGAGCATCCTACCTTCGTCTTTAGCGCCTCTTCTAATCTACATCTCGGCAAAAATCTTTTCCACTATGTCTGGCTAGGAAAAACTGTGCCAGCATGGAAAACATCTCCCATCGTGTTCTAGAAGTTGCAGAGATGTCTGCCAAGTGTTTGGCAGGAAGAAAATAATAGTTGTCCAAAACAGCTCCCAATCGAATGTTCATGTAATTGGAAAAGTCAGGAGAGTGCAAAAGTACAGTTTTCTATCAGTTGGCAAGCTGCGCACACAATCCCAGTGTTGTACAGCTTGCTTCTTCACCTTCCCGAAGCTGCCGCTCTCTCCGGCTCCCGGAGCCGAAGAAGCGGCTTCTTCGCGCAAAGACGATTGTGCCGCTCACAGTGCTCTCCTTAGCGTGGCTTCTGCCGAAAGACGCCCGGGAGCGGCTCTTAGCTCCGGAGAGCATCCTACCTTCGTCTTTAGCGCCTCTTCTCATCTACATCTCGGCAAAAAGCTTTTCCACTATGTCTGGCTAGGAAAAACTGTGCCAGCACAGAAAACATCTCCCATCGTGTTCTAGAAGTTGCAGAGATGTCTGCCAAGTGTTTGGCTGGAAGCAAAGAAAAGTTGTCCAAAATAGCTTCCAATCGAATGTTCATTTGTTTGGAAGAGTCAGGAGAGTGCAAAAGTACAGTTTTCTATCAGTTGGCAAGCTGCGCACACAATCCCAGTGTTGTACAGCTTGCTTCTTCACCTTCCCGAAGCTGCCGCTCTCTCCGGCTCCCGGAGCTGAAGAAGCGGCTTCTTCGCGCAAAGACGATTGTGCCGCTCACAGTGCTCTCCTTAGCGCGGCTTCTGCTGAAAGACGCCCGGGAGCGGCTCTCTAGCCTTGGAGAGCATCGTACCTTCGTCTTTAGCGTCTTTTGTAGTCTACATCTTAGCAAATATATTTTCCACTATGTCTGGCTAGGAAAAACTGTGCCAGCACGGAAAACTTCTCCCATCGTGTTCTAGAAGTTGCAGAGATGTCTGCCAAGTGTTTGGCAGGAAGAAAAAAAAAGTTGTCCAAAACAGATTCCAATCGAAAGTTCATGTGTTTGGAAGAGTCAGGAGAGTGCAAAAGTACAGTTTTCTATCAGTTGGCAAGGTGCGCACACAATCCCAGTGTTGTCCAGCTTGCTTCTTCACCTTCCCGAAGCTGCCGCTCTCTCCGGCTCCCGGAGCTGAAGAAGCGGCTTCTTCGCGCAAAGACGATTGTGCCGCTCACAGTGCTCTCCTTAGCCTGGCTTCTGCCGAAAGACGCCCGGGAGCGGCTCTTAGCTCCGGAGAGCATCCTACCTTCGTCTTTAGTAGTCTACATCTTAGCAAATTGATTATCCAAAATATCTGGCTAGGAAAAACTGTGCCAGCACAGAAAACATCTCCCATTGTGTTCTAGAAGTTGCAGAGATGTCTGCCAAGTGTTTGGCAGGAAGAAAAGATAAGTTGTCCACAACAGCTTCCAATCAAATGCTCATGTGTTTGGAAGAGTCAGGAGAGTGCAAAAGTACTGTTTTGAATCAGTTGGCAAGCTGCGCACAAAATCCCAGTGTTGTACAGCTTGCTTCTTCACCTTCCCGTAGCTGCCGCTCTCTCCGTCTCCCGGAGCCGAAGAAGTGGCTTCTTCGCGCAAAGACGATTGTGCCGCTCACAGTGCTCTCCTTAGCGCGCCCTCTGCCGAAAGACGCCCGGGAGTGGTGCTCTAGTCTTGGAGAGAATCGTACCTTCGTCTTTAGCGTCTTTTGTAGTCTACATCTTAGCAAATATATTTTCCACTATGTCTGGCTAGGAAAAACTGTGCCAACACAGAAAACATCTCCCATCGTGTTCTAGAATTTGTAGAGATGTCTGCCAAGTGTTTGGCAGTAAGAAATGTTCTCCGAAACACCTTCCCATCGAATGCTCCTGGGATTTGAAGAGTCAGGAGAGTGCAAAAGTACTGTTTTCTATCAGTTGGCAAGCTGCGCACACAATCCCAGTGTTGTCCAGCTTGCTTCTTCACCTTCCCGAAGCTGCCGCTCTCTCCGGCTCCCGGAGCCAAAGAAGCGGCTTCTTCGCGCAAAGACGATTGTGCCGCTCACAGTGCTCCCCTTAGCGCGGCTTCTGCTGAAAGACGCCGGGTGCGGGTCTCTAGCCTTGGAGAGCATCGTGCCTTCATCTTTAGCGTCTTTTGTAGTCTACATCTTAGCAAATAGATTTTCCACTATGTCTGGCTAGGAAAAACTGTGCCAGCACGGAAAACTTCTCCCATTGTGTTTTAGAAGTTGCAGAGATGTCTGCCAAGTGTTTGGCAGGAAGAAAAGAAAAGTTGTCCAAAACAGCTTCCAATTGAATGTTCATGTGTTTGGAAGGGTCAGGAGAGTGCAAAAGTACTGTTTTCTATCAGTTGGCAAGCTGCGCACACAATCCCAGTGTTGTACAGCGTGCTTCTTCACCTTCCCGAAGCTGCCGCTCTCTCCGGCTCCCAGAGCCGAAGAAGCGACTTCTTCGCGCAAAGACGATTGTGCCGCTCACAGTGCTCTCCTTAGCGTGGCTTCTGCCGAAAGACGCCTGGGAGCGGCTCTTAGCTCCGGAGAGCATCCTACCTTCGTCTTTAGTAGTCTACATCTTAGCAAATAGATTATCCAAAATATCTGTCTAGGAAAAACTGTGCCAGCACAGAAAACATCTCCCATCGTGTTCTAGAAGTTGCAGAGATGTCTGCCAAGTGTTTGGCAGGAAGAAAAGATAAGTTGTCCACAACAGCTTCCAATCAAATGCTCATGTGTTTGGAAGAGTCAGGAGAGTGCAAAAGTACAGTTTTCTATCAGTTGGCAAGCTGCGCACACAATCCCAGTGTTGTACAGCTTGCTTCTTCACCTTCCCGAAGCTGCCGCTCTCTCCGGCTCCCGGAGCCGAAGAAGCGGCTTCTTCGCGCAAAGACGATTGTGCCGCTCACAGTGCTCTCCTTAGCGTGGCTTCTGCCGAGAGACGCCCGGGAGCGGCTCTTAGCTCCGGAGAGCATCCTACCTTCGTCTTTAGCGCCTCTTCTCATCTACATCTCGGCAAAAAGCTTTTCCACTATGTCTGGCTAGGAAAAACTGTGCCAGCACAGAAAACATCTCCCATCGTGTTCTAGAAGTTGCAGAGATGTCTGCCAAGTGTTTGGCAGGAAGAAAAGAAAAGTTGTCCAAAATAGCTTCCAATCGAATGTTCATTTGTTTGGAAGAGTCAGGAGAGTGCAAAAGTACAGTTTTGTATCGGTTGGCAAGCTGCGCACATAATCCCAGTGTTGTACAGCTTGCTTCTTCACCTTCCCGAAGCTGCCGCTCTCTCCGGCTCCCGGAGCTGAAGAAGCGGCTTCTTCGCGCAAAGACGATTGTGCCGCTCACAGTGCTCTCCTTAGCGCGGCTTCTGCTGAAAGACGCCCGGGATCGGCTCTCTAGCCTTGGAGAGCATCGTACCTTCGTCTTTAGCGTCTTTTGTAGTCTACATCTTAGCAAATAGATTTTCCACTATGTCTGGCTAGGAAAAACTGTGCCAGCACGGAAAACTTCTCCCATCGTGTTCTAGAAGTTGCAGAGATGTCTGCCAAGTGTTTGGCAGGAAGAAAAGAAAAGTTTTCCAATACAGTTTCCAATCGAAAGTTCATGTGTTTGGAAGAGTCAGGAGAGTGCAGAAGTACAGTTTTCTATCAGTTGGCAAGCTGCGCACACAATCCCAGTGTTGTACAGCTTGCTTCTTCACCTTCCCGAAGCTGCCGCTCTCTCCGGCTCCCGGAGCCGAAGAAGCGGCTTCTTCGCGCAAAGACGATTGTGCCGCTCACAGTGCTCTCCTTAGCCTGGCTTCTGCCGAAAGACGCCCGGGAGCAGCTCTTAGCTCCGGTGAGCATCCTACCTTCGTCTTTAGAAGTCTACATCTTAGCAAATAGATTATCCAAAATATCTGGCTAGGAAAAACTGTGCCAGCACAGTAAACATCTCCCATCGTGTTCTAGAAGTTGCAGAGATGTCTGCCAAGTGTTTGGCAGGAAGAAAAGAAAAGTTGTCCAAAATAGCTTCCAATCAAATGCTCATGTGTTTGGAAGAGTCAGGAGAGTGCAAAAGTACTGTTTTCTATCAGTTGGCAAGCTGCGCACACAATCCCAGTGTTGTACAGCTTGCTTCTTCACCTTCCCGAAGCTGCCGCTCTCTCCGGCTCCCGGAGCCGAAGAAGCGGCTTCTTCGCGCAAAGACGATTGTGCCGCTCACAGTGCTCTACTTAGCGTGGCTTCTGCCGAAACACGCCCGGGAGCGGCTCTTAGCTCCGGAGAGCATCCTACCTTCGTCTTTAGCGCCTCTTCTCATCTACATGTCGGCAAAAATCTTTTCCACTATATCTGGCTAGGAAAAATTGTGCCAGCACGGAAAACTTCTCCCATCGTGTTCTAGAAGTTGCAGAGATGTCTGCCAAGTGTTTGGCAGGAAGAAAATAAAAGTTGTCCAAAACAGCTTCCAATCGAATATTCATGTGTTTGGAAGGGTCAGGAGAGTGCAAAAGTACTGTTTTCTATCAGTTGGCAAGCTGCGCACACAATCCCAGTGTTGTACAGCGTGCTTCTTCACCTTCCCGAAGCTGCCGCTCTCTCCAGCTCCCAGAGCCGAAGAAGCGACTTCTTCGCGCAAAGACGATTGTGCCGCTCACAGTGCTCTCCTTAGCGTGGCTTCTGCCGAAAGACGCCTGGGAGCAGCTCTTAGTTCCGGAGAGCATCCTACCTTCGTCTTTAGTAGTCTACATCTTAGCAAATAGATTATCCAAAATATCTGGCTAGGAAAAACTGTGCCAGCACAGAAAACATCTCCCATCGTGTTCTAGAAGTTGCAGAGATGTCTGCCAAGTGTTTGGCAGGAAGAAAAGATAAGTTATCCACAACAGCTTCCAATCAAATGCTCATGTGTTTGGAAGAGTCAGGAGAGTGCAAAAGTACTGTTTTCTATCAGTTGGCAAGCTGCGCACAAAATCCCAGTGTTGTACAGCTTGCTTCTTCACCTTCCCGTAGCTGCCGCTCTCTCCGTCTCCCGGAGCCGAAGAAGCGGCTTCTTCGCGCAAAGACGATTGTGCCGCTCACAGTGCTCTCCTTAGTGCTCCCTCTGCCGAATGACGCCTGGGAGTGGTGCTCTAGCCTTGGAGAGAATCGTACCTTCGTCTTTAGCGTCTTTGGTAGTCTACATCTTAGCAAATAGATTTTCCACTATGTCTGGCTAGGAAAAACTGTGCCAACACAGAAAACATCTCCCATCGTGTTCTAGAATTTGCAGAGATGTCTGCCAAGTGTTTGGCAGTAAGAAAAGAAAAGTTCTCCGAAACACCTTCCCATCGAATGCTCCTGGGATTTGAAGTGTCAGGAGAGTGCAAAAGTACTGTTTTTAATCAGTTGGCAAGCTGCGCACACAATCCCAGTGTTGTCCAGCTTGCTTCTTCACCTTCCCGAAGCTGCCGCTCTCTCCGGCTCCCGGAGCCGAAGAAGCGGCTTCTTCGCGCAAAGACGATTGTGCCGCTCACAGTGCTCTCCTTAGCGTGGCTTCTGCCGAAAGACGCACGGGAGCGGCTCTTAGCGCCCGTGAGTATCCTACCTTCATCTTTAGCGTCTTTTGTAGTCTACATCTTTGCAAATTGATTATCCACAATGTCTGGCTAGGAAAAACTGTGCCAGCACAGAAAACATCTCCCATCGTGTTCTAGAAGTTGCAGAGATGTCTGCCAAGTGGTTGGCAGGAAGAAAAGTTGTCCAAAACAGATTCCAATCGAATGTTCATGTGTTTGGAAGAGTCAGGAGAGTGCAAAAGTACTGTTTTCTATCAGTTGGCAAGCTGCGCACACAATCCCAGTGTTGTACAGCGTGCTTCTTCACCTTCCCGAAGCTGCCGCTCTCTCTGGCTCCCAGAGCCGAAGAAGCTACTTCTTCGCGCAAAGACGATTGTGCCGCTCACAGTGCTCTCCTTAGCGTGGCTTCTGCCGAAAGACGCCCGGGAGCGACTCTTAGCGCCGGTGAGCACCCTACCATCGTCTTTAGTGTCTTTTGTAGTCTACATCTTAGCAAATATATTTTCCACTATGTCTGGCTAGGAAAAACTGTGCCAGCACAGAAAACATCTCCCATCGTGTTCTAGAAGTTGCAGAGATGTCTGCCAAGTGTTTGGCAGGAAGAAAAGTTGTCCAAAACAGCTTCCAATCAAATGCTCATGCGATTGGAAGAGTCAGGAGAGTGCAAAAGTACTGTTTTGTATCAGTTGGCAAGCTGTGCACACAATCCCAGTGTTGTACAGCTTGCTTCTTCACCTTCCCGAAGCTGCCGCTCTCTCCGACTCCCGGAGCCGAAGAAGCGGCTTCTTCGCGCAGAGACGATTGTGCCGCTCACAGTGCTCTCCTTAGCGCGCCCTCTGCCGAAAGACACCCGGGAGCGCCTCTTAGCTCCGGAGAGCATCCTACCATCGTCTTTAGCGTCTTTGGTAGTCTACATCTTAGCAAATTGATTATGCACAATGTCTGGCTAGGAAAAACTGTGCCAGCACAGAAAACATCTCCCATCGTGTTCTAGAAGTTGCAGAGATGTCTGCCAAGTGTTTGGCAGGAAGAAAAGAAAAGTTGTCCAAAGCAGCTTCCAATCGAATGTTCATGTGATTGGAAAAGTCAGGAGAGTGCAAAAGTACAGTTTTCTATCAGTTGGCAAGCTGCGCACACAATCCCAGTGTTGTACAGCTTGCTTCTTCACTTTCCCGATGCTGCCGCTCTCTCCGGCTCCCGGAGCCGAAGAAGCGGCTTCTTCGCGCAAAGACGATTGTGCCGCTCACAGTGCTCTCCTTAGCGCGGCTTCTGCTGAAAGACGCCCAGGAGCGGCTCTCTAGCCTTGCAGAGCATCGTACCTTCGTCTTTAGCGTCTTTTGTAGTCTACATCTTAGCAAATATATTTTCCACTATGTCTGGCTAGGAAAAACTGTGCCAGCACGGAAAACATCTCCCATCGTGTTCTAGAAGTTGCAGAGATGTCTGCCAAGTGTTTGGCAGTAAGAAAAGGAAAGTTGTCCTAAACAGGTTCCAATCGAATGTTCATGTGTTTGGAAGAGTCAGGAGAGTGCAAAAGTACTGTTTTCTATCAGTTGGCAAGCTGCGCACACAATCCCAGTGTTGTACAGCTTGCTTCTTCACCTTCCCGAAGCTGCCGCTCTCTCCGGCTCCCGGAGCCGAAGAAGCGGCTTCTTCGCGCAAAGACGATTGTGCCGCTCACAGTGCTCTCCTTAGCGCGGCTTCTGCCGAAAGACGCCCGGGAGCGGCTCTTAGGTCCGGAGAGCATCGTACCTTCGTCTTTAGCGTCTTTTGTAGTCTGCATTTTAGCAAAACGCTTTTCCACTATGTCTGGCTAGGAAAAACTGTGCCAACACAGAAAACATCTCCCATCGTGTTCTAGAAGTTGCAGAGATGCCTGCCAAGTGTTTGGCAGGAAGAAATGAAAAGTTCTCCGAAACACTTTCCCATCGAATGCTCCTGTGATTGGAAAAGTCAGGAGAGTGCAAAAGTACTGTTTTGTATCAGTTGGCAAGCTGTGCACACAATCCCAGTGTTGTACAGCTTGCTTCTTCACCTTCCCGAAGCTGCCGCTCTCTCCGGCTCCTGGAGCCGAAGAAGCGGCTTCTTCGCGCAAAGACGATTGTGCCGCTCACAGTGCTCTCCTTAGCGTGGCTTCTGCCGAAGACGCCCGGGAGCGGCTCTTAGCGCCGGTGAGTATCCTACCTTTGTCTTTAGTGTCTTTTGTAGTCTACATCTTAGCAAATATATTTTCCACTATGTCTGGCTAGGAAAAACTGTGCCAACACAGAAAACATCTCCCATCGTGTTCTAGAAGTTGCAGAGATGTCTGCCAAGTGTTTGGCAGTAAGAAAAGAAAAGTTGTCCAAAACAGCTTCCAATCAAATGTTCATGTGATTGGAAGAGTCAGGAGAGTGCAAAAGTACTGTTTTCTATCAGTTGGCAAGGTGCGCTCACAATCCCAGTGTTGTACAGCTTGCTTCTTCACCTTCCCAAAGCTGCCGCTCTCTCCGGCTCCCGGAGCCGAAGAAGCGGCTTCTTCGCGCAAAGACGATTGTGCCGCTCACAGTGCTCTCCTTAGCGCGGCTTTTGCCGAAAGACGCTGGGGAGCGGCTCTTTGCTCTGCAGAGCATCCTACCTTCTTCTTCAGCATCTTTGGTAGTATACATTTAAGCAAAACACTTTTCCACTCCACTATGTCTGGCTAGGAAAAACTGTGCCAGCACAGAAAACATCTCCCATCGTGTTCTAGAAGTTGCAGAGATGTCTGCCAAGTGTTTGGCAGGAAGAAATGAAAAGTTGTCCAAAATAGCTTCCAATCGAATATTCATGCGATTGGAAGAGTCAGGAGACTGCAAAAGTACTGTTTTCTATCACTTGGCAAGCTGCGCACACAATCCCAGCGTTGTGCACCTGTGCACACAATCCCAGTGTTGTACAGCTAGCTTCTTCACCTTCCCGAAGCTGCCGCTCTCTCTGGCTCCCGGAGCCAAAGATGCGGCTTCTTCGCGCAAAGACGATTGTGCCGCTCACAGTGCTCTCCTTAGCGCGGCTTCTACCGAAAGACACCCGGGAGCGTCCCTTAGCTCCGGAGAGCATCCTACCTTCGTCTTTAGCGCATCTTCTCATCTACATCTCAGCAAAAAGCTTTTCCACTATGTCTGGCTAGGAAAAACTGTGCCTGCACAGAAAACATCTCCTATCGTGTTCTAGAAGTTGCAGAGATATCTGCCAAGTGTTTGGCAGGAAGAAAAAAATAGTTGTCCAAAATAGCTTCCAATCGAATGTTCATTTGTTTGGAAGAGTCAGGAGAGTGCAAAAGTACTGTTTTCTATCAGTTGGCAAGCTGCGCACACAATCCCAGTGTTGTACAGCTTGCTTCTTCACCTTCCCGAAGCTGCCGCTCTCTCCGGCTCCTGGAGCCGAAGAAGCGGCTTCTTCGAGCAAAGACGATTGTGCCGCTCACAGTGCTCTCCTTAGCACGCCCTCTGCCGAATGACGCCCGGGAGTGGTGCTCTAGACTTGGAGAGAATCGTACTTTCGTCTTTAGCGTCTTTTGTAGTCTACATCTTAGCAAATATATTTTTCACTATGTCTGGCTAGGAAAAACTGTGCCAGCACAGAAAACATCTCCCATCGTGTTCTAGAAGTTGCAGAGATGTCTGCCAAGTGTTTGGCAGGAAGAAAAGTTGTCCAAAACAGGTTCCAATCGAATGTTCATGTGTTTGGAAGAGTCAGGAGAGTGCAAAAGTACAGTTTTCTATCAGTTGGCAAGCTGCGCACACAATCGCAGTGTTGTACAGCTTGCTTCTTCACCTTCCCAAAGCTGCCACTCTCTCCGGCTCCCGGAGCCGAAGAAGCGGCTTCTTCGCGCAAAGACGATTGTGCCGCTCACAGTGCTCTCCTTAGCGCGGCTTCTGCTGAAAGACGCCCGGGAGCGGCTCTCTAGCCTTGGAGAGCATCGTACCTTCGTCTTTAGCGTCTTTTGTAGTCTACATCTTAGCAAATAGATTTTCCACTATGTCTGGCTAGGAAAAACTGTGCCAGCACGGAAATCTTCTCCCATCGTGTTCTAGAAGTTGCAGAGATGTCTGCCAAGTGTTTGGCAGGAAGAAAAGAAAAGTTGTCCAAAACAGCTTCCTATCGAATATTCATGTGATTGGAAAAGTCAGGAGAGTGCAAAAGTACTGTTTTGTATCAGTGCAAGCTGTGCACACAATCCCAGTGTTGTACAGCTTGCTTCTTCACCTTCCCGAAGCTGCCGCTCTCTCCGGCTCCCGGAGCCGAAGAAGCGGCTTCTTCGCGCAAAGACGATTGTGCCGCTCACAGTGCTCTCCTTAGCGTGGCTTCTGCCGAAAGACGCCCGGGAGTGGCTCTTATGTCCGGAGAGTATCGTACCTTCGTCTTTAGTGTCTTTTGTAGTCTACATCTTAGCAAATATATTTCCCACTATGTCTGGCTAGGAAAAACTGTGCCAGCACAGAAAACATCTCCCATCGTGTTCTAGAAGTTGCAGAGATGTCTGCCAAGTGTTTGGCAGTAAGAAAAGAAAATTTGTCCAAAACACCTTCTAATAAAATGCTCATCTGATTGGAAGAGTTAGGAGAGTGCAAAAGTACTGTTTTCTATCAGTTGGCCAGCTGTGCACACAATCCCAGTGTTGTACAGCTTGCTTTTTCACCTTCCTGAAGCTGCCGCTCTCTCCGGCTCCCGGAGCCAAAGAAGCGGCTTCTTCGCGCAAAGACGATTGTGCCGCTCACAGTGCTCTCCTTAGCGTGGCTTCGGCCGAAAGACGCTGGGGAGCGGGTCTTAGCCTTACAGAGCATCCTACCTTCGTCTTTAGCGCCTCTTCTAATCTACATCTCGGCAAAAATCTTTTCCACTATGTCTGGCTAGGAAAAACTGTGCCAGCACGGAAAACATCTCCCATCGTGTTCTAGAAGTTGCAGAGATGTCTGCCAAGTGTTTGGCAGGAAGAAAATAATAGTTGTCCAAAACAGCTCCCAATCGAATGTTCATGTAATTGGAAAAGTCAGGAGAGTGCAAAAGTACAGTTTTCTATCAGTTGGCAAGCTGCGCACACAATCCCAGTGTTGTACAGCTTGCTTCTTCACCTTCCCGAAGCTGCCGCTCTCTCCGGCTCCCGGAGCCGAAGAAGCGGCTTCTTCGCGCAAAGACGATTGTGCCGCTCACAGTGCTCTCCTTAGCGTGGCTTCTGCCGAAAGACGCCCGGGAGCGGCTCTTAGCTCCGGAGAGCATCCTACCTTCGTCTTTAGCGCCTCTTCTCATCTACATCTCGGCAAAAAGCTTTTCCACTATGTCTGGCTAGGAAAAACTGTGCCAGCACAGAAAACATCTCCCATCGTGTTCTAGAAGTTGCAGAGATGTCTGCCAAGTGTTTGGCTGGAAGCAAAGAAAAGTTGTCCAAAATAGCTTCCAATCGAATGTTCATTTGTTTGGAAGAGTCAGGAGAGTGCAAAAGTACAGTTTTCTATCAGTTGGCAAGCTGCGCACACAATCCCAGTGTTGTACAGCTTGCTTCTTCACCTTCCCGAAGCTGCCGCTCTCTCCGGCTCCCGGAGCTGAAGAAGCGGCTTCTTCGCGCAAAGACGATTGTGCCGCTCACAGTGCTCTCCTTAGCGCGGCTTCTGCTGAAAGACGCCCGGGAGCGGCTCTCTAGCCTTGGAGAGCATCGTACCTTCGTCTTTAGCGTCTTTTGTAGTCTACATCTTAGCAAATAGATTTTCCACTATGTCTGGCTAGGAAAAACTGTGCCAGCACGGAAAACTTCTCCCATCGTGTTCTAGAAGTTGCAGAGATGTCTGCCAAGTGTTTGGCAGGAAGAAAAAAAAAGTTGTCCAAAACAGATTCCAATCGAAAGTTCATGTGTTTGGAAGAGTCAGGAGAGTGCAAAAGTACAGTTTTCTATCAGTTGGCAAGGTGCGCACACAATCCCAGTGTTGTACAGCTTGCTTCTTCACCTTCCCGAAGCTGCCGCTCTCTCCGGCTCCCGGAGCTGAAGAAGCGGCTTCTTCGCGCAAAGACGATTGTGCCGCTCACAGTGCTCTCCTTAGCCTGGCTTCTGCCGAAAGACGCCCGGGAGCGGCTCTTAGCTCCGGAGAGCATCCTACCTTCGTCTTTAGTAGTCTACATCTTAGCAAATTGATTATCCAAAATATCTGGCTAGGAAAAACTGTGCCAGCACAGAAAACATCTCCCATCGTGTTCTAGAAGTTGCAGAGATGTCTGCCAAGTGTTTGGCAGGAAGAAAAGATAAGTTGTCCACAACAGCTTCCAATCAAATGCTCATGTGTTTGGAAGAGTCAGGAGAGTGCAAAAGTACTGTTTTGAATCAGTTGGCAAGCTGCGCACAAAATCCCAGTGTTGTACAGCTTGCTTCTTCACCTTCCCGAAGCTGCCGCTCTCTCCGTCTCCCGGAGCCGAAGAAGTGGCTTCTTCGCGCAAAGACGATTGTGCCGCTCACAGTGCTCTCCTTAGCGCGCCCTCTGCCGAAAGACGCCCGGGAGTGGTGCTCTAGTCTTGGAGAGAATCTAACCTTCGTCTTTAGCGTCTTTTGTAGTCTACATCTTAGCAAATATATTTTCCACTATGTCTGGCTAGGAAAAACTGTGCCAACACAGAAAACATCTCCCATCGTGTTCTAGAATTTGTAGAGATGTCTGCCAAGTGTTTGGCAGTAAGAAAAGAAATGTTCTCCGAAACACCTTCCCATCGAATGCTCCTGGGATTTGATGAGTCAGGAGAGTGCAAAAGTACTGTTTTCTATCAGTTGGCAAGCTGCGCACACAATCCCAGTGTTGTCCAGCTTGCTTCTTCACCTTCCCGAAGCTGCCGCTCTCTCCGGCTCCCGGAGCCAAAGAAGCGGCTTCTTCGCGCAAAGACGATTGTGCCGCTCACAGTGCTCCCCTTAGCGCGGCTTCTGCTGAAAGACGCCCGGGTGCGGGTCTCTAGCCTTGGAGAGCATCGTGCCTTCATCTTTAGCGTCTTTTGTAGTCTACATCTTAGCAAATAGATTTTCCACTATGTCTGGCTAGGAAAAACTGTGCCAGCACGGAAAACTTCTCCCATTGTGTTTTAGAAGTTGCAGAGATGTCTGCCAAGTGTTTGGCAGGAAGAAAAGAAAAGTTGTCCAAAACAGCTTCCAATTGAATGTTCATGTGTTTGGAAGGGTCAGGAGAGTGCAAAAGTACTGTTTTCTATCAGTTGGCAAGCTGCGCACACAATCCCAGTGTTGTACAGCGTGCTTCTTCACCTTCCCGAAGCTGCCGCTCTCTCCGGCTCCCAGAGCCGAAGAAGCGACTTCTTCGCGCAAAGACGATTGTGCCGCTCACAGTGCTCTCCTTAGCGTGGCTTCTGCCGAAAGACGCCTGGGAGCGGCTCTTAGCTCCGGAGAGCATCCTACCTTCGTCTTTAGTAGTCTACATCTTAGCAAATAGATTATCCAAAATATCTGGCTAGGAAAAACTGTGCCAGCACAGAAAACATCTCCCATCGTGTTCTAGAAGTTGCAGAGATGTCTGCCAAGTGTTTGGCAGGAAGAAAAGATAAGTTGTCCACAACAGCTTCCAATCAAATGCTCATGTGTTTGGAAGAGTCAGGAGAGTGCAAAAGTACAGTTTTCTATCAGTTGGCAAGCTGCGCACACAATCCCAGTGTTGTACAGCTTGCTTCTTCACCTTCCCGAAGCTGCCGCTCTCTCCGGCTCCCGGAGCCGAAGAAGCGGCTTCTTCGCGCAAAGACGATTGTGCCGCTCACAGTGCTCTCCTTAGCGTGGCTTCTGCCGAGAGACGCCCGGGAGCGGCTCTTAGCTCCGGAGAGCATCCTACCTTCGTCTTTAGCGCCTCTTCTCATCTACATCTCGGCAAAAAGCTTTTCCACTATGTCTGGCTAGGAAAAACTGTGCCAGCACAGAAAACATCTCCCATCGTGTTCTAGAAGTTGCAGAGATGTCTGCCAAGTGTTTGGCAGGAAGAAAAGAAAAGTTGTCCAAAATAGCTTCCAATCGAATGTTCATTTGTTTGGAAGAGTCAGGAGAGTGCAAAAGTACAGTTTTGTATCGGTTGGCAAGCTGCGCACATAATCCCAGTGTTGTACAGCTTGCTTCTTCACCTTCCTGAAGCTGCCGCTCTCTCCGGCTCCCGGAGCTGAAGAAGCGGCTTCTTCGCGCAAAGACGATTGTGCCGCTCACAGTGCTCTCCTTAGCGCGGCTTCTGCTGAAAGACGCCCGGGATCGGCTCTCTAGCCTTGGAGAGCATCGTACCTTCGTCTTTAGCGTCTTTTGTAGTCTACATCTTAGCAAATAGATTTTCCACTATGTCTGGCTAGGAAAAACTGTGCCAGCACGGAAAACTTCTCCCATCGTGTTCTAGAAGTTGCAGAGATGTCTGCCAAGTGTTTGGCAGGAAGAAAAGAAAAGTTTTCCAAAACAGTTTCCAATCGAAAGTTCATGTGTTTGGAAGAGTCAGGAGAGTGCATAAGTACAGTTTTCTATCAGTTGGCAAGCTGCGCACACAATCCCAGTGTTGTACAGCTTGCTTCTTCACCTTCCCGAAGCTGCCGCTCTCTCCGGCTCCCGGAGCCGAAGAAGCGGCTTCTTCGCGCAAAGACGATTGTGCCGCTCACAGTGCTCTCCTTAGCCTGGCTTCTGCCGAAAGACGCCCGGGAGCGGCTCTTAGCTCCGGTGAGCATCCTACCTTCGTCTTTAGAAGTCTACATCTTAGCAAATAGATTATCCAAAATATCTGGCTAGGAAAAACTGTGCCAGCACAGTAAACATCTCCCATCGTGTTCTAGAAGTTGCAGAGATGTCTGCCAAGTGTTTGGCAGGAAGAAAAGAAAAGTTGTCCAAAATAGCTTCCAATCAAATGCTCATGTGTTTGGAAGAGTCAGGAGAGTGCAAAAGTACTGTTTTCTATCAGTTGGCAAGCTGCGCACACAATCCCAGTGTTGTACAGCTTGCTTCTTCACCTTCCCGAAGCTGCCGCTCTCTCCGGCTCCCGGAGCCGAAGAAGCGGCTTCTTCGCGCAAAGACGATTGTGCCGCTCACAGTGCTCTACTTAGCGTGGCTTCTGCCGAAAGACGCCCGGGAGCGGCTCTTAGCTCCGGAGAGCATCCTACCTTCGTCTTTAGCGCCTCTTCTCATCTACATGTCGGCAAAAATCTTTTCCACTATGTCTGGCTAGGAAAAACTGTGCCAGCACGGAAAACTTCTCCCATCGTGTTCTAGAAGTTGCAGAGATGTCTGCCAAGTGTTTGGCAGGAAGAAAAGAAAAGTTTTCCAAAACAGTTTCCAATCGAAAGTTCATGTGTTTGGAAGAGTCAGGAGAGTGCATAAGTACAGTTTTCTATCAGTTGGCAAGCTGCGCACACAATCCCAGTGTTGTACAGCTTGCTTCTTCACCTTCCCGAAGCTGCCGCTCTCTCCGGCTCCCGGAGCCGAAGAAGCGGCTTCTTCGCGCAAAGACGATTGTGCCGCTCACAGTGCTCTCCTTAGCCTGGCTTCTGCCGAAAGACGCCCGGGAGCGGCTCTTAGCTCCGGTGAGCATCCTACCTTCGTCTTTAGAAGTCTACATCTTAGCAAATAGATTATCCAAAATATCTGGCTAGGAAAAACTGTGCCAGCACAGTAAACATCTCCCATCGTGTTCTAGAAGTTGCAGAGATGTCTGCCAAGTGTTTGGCAGGAAGAAAAGAAAAGTTGTCCAAAATAGCTTCCAATCAAATGCTCATGTGTTTGGAAGAGTCAGGAGAGTGCAAAAGTACTGTTTTCTATCAGTTGGCAAGCTGCGCACACAATCCCAGTGTTGTACAGCTTGCTTCTTCACCTTCCCGAAGCTGCCGCTCTCTCCGGCTCCCGGAGCCGAAGAAGCGGCTTCTTCGCGCAAAGACGATTGTGCCGCTCACAGTGCTCTACTTAGCGTGGCTTCTGCCGAAAGACGCCCGGGAGCGGCTCTTAGCTCCGGAGAGCATCCTACCTTCGTCTTTAGCGCCTCATCTCATCTACATGTCGGCAAAAATCTTTTCCACTATGTCTGGCTAGGAAAAACTGTGCCAGCACGGAAAACTTCTCCCATCGTGTTCTAAAAGTTGCAGAGATGTCTGCCAAGTGTTTGGCAGGAAGAAAAGAAAAGTTGTCCAAAACAGCTTCCAATCGAATATTCATGTGTTTGGAAGGGTCAGGAGAGTGCAAAAGTACTGTTTTCTATCAGTTGGCAAGCTGCGCACACAATCCCAGTGTTGTACAGCGTGCTTCTTCACCTTCCCGAAGCTGCCGCTCTCTCCGGCTCCCAGAGCCGAAGAAGCGACTTCTTCGCGCAAAGACGATTGTGCCGCTCACAGTGCTCTCCTTAGCGTGGCTTCTGCCGAAAGACGCCTGGGAGCAGCTCTTAGTTCCGGAGAGCATCCTACCTTCGTCTTTAGTAGTCTACATCTTAGCAAATAGATTATCCAAAATATCTGGCTAGGAAAAACTGTGCCAGCACAGAAAACATCTCCCATCGTGTTCTAGAAGTTGCAGAGATGTCTGCCAAGTGTTTGGCAGGAAGAAAAGATAAGTTGTCCACAACAGCTTCCAATCAAATGCTCATGTGTTTGGAAGAGTCAGGAGAGTGCAAAAGTACTGTTTTGAATCAGTTGGCAAGCTGCGCACAAAATCCCAGTGTTGTACAGCTTGCTTCTTCACCTTCCCGTAGCTGCCGCTCTCTCCGTCTCCCGGAGCCGAAGAAGCGGCTTCTTCGCGCAAAGACGATTGTGCCGCTCACAGTGCTCTCCTTAGTGCTCCCTCTGCCGAATGACGCCTGGGAGTGGTGCTCTAGCCTTGGAGAGAATCGTACCTTCGTCTTTAGCGTCTTTTGTAGTCTACATCTTAGCAAATATATTTTCCACTATGTCTGGCTAGGAAAAACTGTGCCAACACAGAAAACATCTCCCATCGTGTTCTAGAATTTGCAGAGATGTCTGCCAAGTGTTTGGCAGTAAGAAAAGAAAAGTTCTCCGAAACACCTTCCCATCGAATTCTCCTGGGATTTGAAGTGTCAGGAGAGTGCAAAAGTACTGTTTTCTATCAGTTGGCAAGCTGCGCACACAATCCCAGTGTTGTCGAGCTTGCTTATTCACCTTCCCGAAGCTGCCGCTCTCTCCGGCTCCCGGAGCCGAAGAAGCGGCTTCTTCGCGCAAAGACGATTGTGCCGCTCACAGTGCTCTCCTTAGCGTGGCTTCTGCCGAAACACGCCCGGGAGCGGCTCTTAGCTCCGGTGAGCATCCTACCTTCGTCTTTAGAAGTCTACAACTTAGCAAATAGATTATCCAAAATATCTGGCTAGGAAAAACTGTGCCAGCACAGTAAACATCTCCCATCGTGTTCTAGAAGTTGCAGAGATGTCTGCCAAGTGTTTGGCAGGAAGAAAAGAAAAGTTGTCCAAAACAGCTTCCAATCAAATGCTCATGTGTTTGGAAGAGTCAGGAGAGTGCAAAAGTACTGTTTTGTATCAGTTGGCAAGCTGCGCACACAATCCCAGTGTTGTACAGCTTGCTTCTTCACCTTCCCGAAGCTGCCGCTCTCTCCGGCTCCCGGAGCCGAAGAAGCGGCTTCTTCGCGCAAAGACGATTGTGCCGCTCACAGTGCTCTCCTTAGCGTGGCTTCTGCCGAAAGACGCCCTGGAGCGGCTCTTAGCTCCGGAGAGCATCCTACCTTCGTCTTTAGCGCCTCTTCTCATCTACATGTCGGCAAAAATCTTTTCCACTATGTCTGGCTAGGAAAAACTGTGCCAGCACGGAAAACTTCTCCCATCGTGTTCTAGATGTTGCAGAGATGTCTGCCAAGTGTTTGGCAGGAAGAAAAGAAAAGTTGTCCAAAACAGCTTCCAATCGAATGTTCATGTGTTTGGAAGAGTCAGGAGAGTGCAAAAGTACAGTTTTGTATCAGTTGGCAAGCTGCGCACACAATCCCAGTGTTGTACAGCTTGGTTCTTCACCTTCCTGAAGCTGCCGCTCTCTCCGGCTCCCGGAGCCGAAGAAGCGGCTTCTTCACGCAAAGACGATTGTGCCGCTCACAGTGCTCTCCTTAGCGTGGCTTCTGCCGAAAGACGCCCGGGAGCGGCTCTTAGCTCCGGTGAGCATCCTACCTTCGTCTTTAGTGTCTTTTGTAGTCTACATCTTAGCAAATATATTTTCCACTATGTCTGGATAGGAAAAACTGTGCCAACACAGAAAACATCTCCCATCGTGTTCTAGAATTTGCAGAGATGTCTGCCAAGTGTTTGGCAGTAAGAAAAGAAAAGTTCTCCGAAACACCTTCCCATCGAATGCTCCTGGGATTTGAAGAGTCAGGAGAGTGCAAAAGTACTGTTTTCTATCAGTTGGCAAGCTGCGCACACAATCCCAGTGTTGTCCAGCTTGCTTCTTCACCTTCCCGAAGCTGCCGCTCTCTCCGGCTCCCGGAGCCAAAGAAGCGGCTTCTTCGCGCAAAGACGATTGTGCCGCTCACAGTGCTCCCCTTAGCGCGGCTTCTGCTGAAAGACGCCCGGGTGCGGGTCTCTAGCCTTGGAGAGCATCGTACCTTCGTCTTTAGCGTCTTTTGTAGTCTACATCTTAGCAAATAGATTTTCCACTATGTCTGGCTAGGAAAAACTGTGCCAGCACGGAAAACTTCTCCCATTGTGTTTTAGAAGTTGCAGAGATGTCTGCCAAGTGTTTGGCAGGAAGAAAAAAAAAGTTGTCCAAAACAGCTTCCAATTGAATGTTCATGTGTTTGGAAGGGTCAGGAGAGTGCAAAAGTACTGTTTTCTATCAGTTGGCAAGCTGCGCACACAATCCCAGTGTTGTACAGCGTGCTTCTTCACCTTCCCGAAGCTGCCGCTCTCTCCGGCTCCCAGAGCCGAAGAAGCGACTTCTTCGCGCAAAGACGATTGTGCCGCTCACAGTGCTCTCCTTAGCGTGGCTTCTGCCGAAAGACGCCTGGGAGCGGCTCTTAGCTCCGGAGAGCATCCTACCTTCGTCTTTAGTAGTCTACATCTTAGCAAATAGATTATCCAAAATATCTGGCTAGGAAAAACTGTGCCAGCACCGAAAACATCTCCCATCGTGTTCTAGAAGTTGCAGAGATGTCTGCCAAGTGTTTGGCAGGAAGAAAAGATAAGTTGTCCACAACAGCTTCCAATCAAATGCTCATGTGTTTGGAAGAGTCAGGAGAGTGCAAAAGTACTGTTTTGAATCAGTTGGCAAGCTGCGCACAAAATCCCAGTGTTGTACAGCTTGCTTCTTCACCTTCCCGTAGCTGCCGCTCTCTCCGTCTCCCGGAGCCGAAGAAGCGGCTTCTTCGCGCAAAGACGATTGTGCCGCTCACAGTGCTCTCCTTAGCGCGCCCTCTGCCGAATGACGCCCGGGAGTGGTGCTCTAGCCTTGGAGAGAATCGTACCTTCGTCTTTAGCGTCTTTTGTAGTCTACATCTTAGCAAATATATTTTCCACTATGTCTGGCTAGGAAAAACTGTGCCAACACAGAAAACATCTCCCATCGTGTTCTAGAATTTGCAGAGATGTCTGCCAAGTGTTTGGCAGTAAGAAAAGAAAAGTTCTCCGAAACACCTTCCCATCGAATGCTCCTGGGATTTGAAGAGTCAGGAGAGTGCAAAAGTACTGTTTTCTATCAGTTGGCAAGCTGCGCACACAATCCCAGTGTTGTACAGCTTGCTTCTTCACCTTCCCGAAGCTGCCGCTCTCTCCGGCTCCCGGAGCCAAAGAAGCGGCTTCTTCGCGCAAAGACGATTGTGCCGCTCACAGTGCTCCCCTTAGCGCGGCTTCTGCTGAAAGACGCCCGGGTGCGGGTCTCTAGCCTTGGAGAGCATCGTACCTTCGTCTTTAGCGTCTTTTGTAGTCTACATCTTAGCAAATAGATTTTCCACTATGTCTGGCTAGGAAAAACTGTGCCAGCACGGAAAACTTCTCCCATTGTGTTTTAGAAGTTGCAGAGATGTCTGCCAAGTGTTTGGCAGGAAGAAAAGAAAAGTTGTCCAAAACAGATTCCAATTGAATGTTCATGTGTTTGGAAGGGTCAGGAGAGTGCAAAAGTACTGTTTTCTATCAGTTGGCAAGCTGCGCACACAATCCCAGTGTTGTACAGCGTGCTTCTTCACCTTCCCGAAGCTGCCGCTCTCTCCGGCTCCCAGAGCCGAAGAAGCGACTTCTTCGCGCAAAGACGATTGTGCCACTCACAGTGCTCTCCTTAGCGTGGCTTCTGCCGAAAGACGCCTGGGAGCGGCTCTTAGCTCCGGAGAGCATCCTACCTTCGTCTTTAGTAGTCTACATCTTAGCAAATAGATTATCCAAAATATCTGGCTAGGAAAAACTGTGCCAGCACAGAAAACATCTCCCATCGTGTTCTAGAAGTTGCAGAGATGTCTGCCAAGTGTTTGGCAGGAAGAAAAGATAAGTTGTCCACAACAGCTTCCAATCAAATGCTCATGTGTTTGGAAGAGTCAGGAGAGTGCAAAAGTACAGTTTTCTATCAGTTGGCAAGCTGCACACACAATCCCAGTGTTGTACAGCTTGCTTCTTCACCTTCCCGAAGCTGCCGCTCTCTCCGGCTCCCGGAGCCGAAGAAGCGGCTTCTTCGCGCAAAGACGATTGTGCCGCTCACAGTGCTCTCCTTAGCGTGGCTTCTGCCGAGAGACGCCCGGGAGCGGCTCTTAGCTCCGGAGAGCATCCTACCTTCGTCTTTAGCGCCTCTTCTCATCTACATCTCGGCAAAAAGCTTTTCCACTATGTCTGGCTAGGAAAAACTGTGCCAGCACAGAAAACATCTCCCATCGTGTTCTAGAAGTTGCAGAGATGTCTGCCAAGTGTTTGGCAGGAAGAAAAGAAAAGTTGTCCAAAATAGCTTCCAATCGAATGTTCATTTGTTTGGAAGAGTCAGGAGAGTGCAAAAGTACAGTTTTGTATCGGTTGGCAAGCTGCGCACATAATCCCAGTGTTGTACAGCTTGCTTCTTCACCTTCCTGAAGCTGCCGCTCTCTCCGGCTCCCGGAGCTGAAGAAGCGGCTTCTTCGCGCAAAGACGATTGTGCCGCTCACAGTGCTCTCCTTAGCGCGGCTTCTGCTGAAAGACGCCCGGGATCGGCTCTCTAGCCTTGGAGAGCATCGTACCTTCGTCTTTAGCGTCTTTTGTAGTCTACATCTTAGCAAATAGATTTTCCACTATGTCTGGCTAGGAAAAACTGTGCCAGCACGGAAAACTTCTCCCATCGTGTTCTAGAAGTTGCAGAGATGTCTGCCAAGTGTTTGGCAGGAAGATAAGAAAAGTTGTCCAAAACAGTTTCCAATCGAAAGTTCATGTGTTTGGAAGAGTCAGGAGAGTGCATAAGTACAGTTTTCTATCAGTTGGCAAGCTGCGCACACAATCCCAGTGTTGTACAGCTTGCTTCTTCACCTTCCCGAAGCTGCCGCTCTCTCCGGCTCCCGGAGCCGAAGAAGCGGCTTCTTCGCGCAAAGACGATTGTGCCGCTCACAGTGCTCTCCTTAGCCTGGCTTCTGCCGAAAGACGCCCGGTAGCGGCTCTTAGCTCCGGTGAGCATCCTACCTTCGTCTTTAGAAGTCTACATCTTAGCAAATAGATTATCCAAAATATCTGGCTAGGAAAAACTGTGCCAGCACAGTAAACATCTCCCATCGTGTTCTAGAAGTTGCAGAGATGTCTGCCAAGTGTTTGGCAGGAAGAAAAGAAAAGTTGTCCAAAATAGCTTCCAATCAAATGCTCATGTGTTTGGAAGAGTCAGGAGAGTGCAAAAGTACTGTTTTCTATCAGTTGGCAAGCTGCGCACACAATCCCAGTGTTGTACAGCTTGCTTCTTCACCTTCCCGAAGCTGCCGCTCTCTCCGGCTCCCGGAGCCGAAGAAGCGGCTTCTTCGCGCAAAGACGATTGTGCCGCTCACAGTGCTCTACTTAGCGTGGCTTCTGCCAAAAGACGCCCGGGAGCGGCTCTTAGCTCCGGAGAGCATCCTACCTTCGTCTTTAGCGCCTCTTCTCATGTACATGTCGGCAAAAATCTTTTCCACTATGTCTGGCTAGGAAAAACTGTGCCAGCACGGAAATCTTCTCCCATCGTGTTCTAGAAGTTGCAGAGATGTCTGCCAAGTGTTTGGCAGGAAGAAAAGAAAAGTTGTCCAAAACAGCTTCCAATCGAATATTCATGTGTTTGGAAGGGTCAGGAGAGTGCAAAAGTACTGTTTTCTATCAGTTGGCAAGCTGCGCACACGATCCCAGTGTTGTACAGCTTGCTTCTTCACCTTCCCGAAGCTGCCGCTCTCTCCGGCTCCCAGAGCCGAAGAAGCGACTTCTTCGCGCAAAGACGATTGTGCCGCTCACAGTGCTCTCCTTAGCGTGGCTTCTGCCGAAAGACGCCTGGGAGCAGCTCTTAGTTCCGGAGAGCATCCTACCTTCGTCTTTAGTAGTCTACATCTTAGCAAATAGATTATCCAAAATATCTAGCTAGGAAAAACTGTGCCAGCACAGAAAACATCTCCCATCGTGTTCTAGAAGTTGCAGAGATGTCTGCCAAGTGGTTGGCAGGAAGAAAAGATAAGTTGTCCACAACAGCTTCCAATCAAATGCTCATGTGTTTGGAAGAGTCAGGAGAGTGCAAAAGTACTGTTTTGAATCAGTTGGCAAGCTGCGCACAAAATCCCAGTGTTGTACAGCTTGCTTCTTCACCTTCCCGTAGCTGCCGCTCTCTCCGTCTCCCGGAGCCGAAGAAGCGGCTTCTTCGCGCAAAGACGATTGTGCCGCTCACAGTGCTCTCCTTAGTGCTCCCTCTGCCGAATGACGCCTGGGAGTGGTGCTCTAGCCTTGGAGAGAATTGTACCTTCGTCTTTAGCGTCTTTTGTAGTCTACATCTTAGCAAATATATTTTCCACTATGTCTGGCTAGGAAAAACTGTGCCAACACAGAAAACATCTCCCATCGTGTTCTAGAATTTGCAGAGATGTCTGCCAAGTGTTTGGCAGTAAGAAAAGAAAAGTTCTCCGAAACACCTTCCCATCGAATGCTCCTGGGATTTGAAGTGTCAGGAGAGTGCAAAAGTACTGTTTTCTATCAGTTGGCAAGCTGCGCACACAATCCCAGTGTTGTCCAGCTTGCTTCTTCACCTTCCCGAAGCTGCCGCTCTCTCCGGCTCCCGGAGCCGAAGAAGCGGCTTCTTCGCGCAAAGACGATTGTGCCACTCACAGTGCTCTCCTTAGCGTGGCTTCTGCCAAAAGACGCCCGGGAGCGGCTCTTAGCTCCGGTGAGCATCCTACGTTCGTCTTTAGAAGTCCACAACTAAGCAAATAGATTATCCAAAATATCTGGCTAGGAAAAACTGTGCCAGCACAGTAAACATCTCCCATCGTGTTCTAGAAGTTGCAGAGATGTCTGCCAAGTGTTTGGCAGGAAGAAAAGAAAAGTTGTCCAAAACAGCTTCCAATCAAATGCTCATGTGTTTGGAAGAGTCAGGAGAGTGCAAAAGTACTGTTTTCTATCAGTTGGCAAGCTGCGCACACAATCCCAGTGTTGTACAGCTTGCTTCTTCACCTTCCCGAAGCTGCCGCTCTCTCCGGCTCCCGGAGCCGAAGAAGCGGCTTCTTCGCGCAAAGACGATTGTGCCGCTCACAGTGCTCTCCTTAGCGCGGCTTCTGCCGAAAGACGCCCTGGAGCGGCTCTTAGCTCCGGAGAGCATCCTACCTTCGTCTTTAGCGCCTCTTCTCATCTACATGTCGGCAAAAATCTTTTCCACTATGTCTGGCTAGGAAAAACTGTGCCAGCACGGAAAACTTCTCCCATTGTGTTTTAGAAGTTGCAGAGATGTCTGCCAAGTGTTTGGCTGGAAGAAAAGAAAAGTTGTCCAAAACAGCTTCCAATCGAATGTTCATGTGTTTGGAAGAGTCAGGAGAGTGCAAAAGTACAGTTTTGTATCAGTTGGCAAGCTGCGCACACAATCCCAGTGTTGTACAGCTTGCTTCTTCACCTTCCCGAAGCTGCCGCTCTCTCCGGCTCCCGGAGCCGAAGAAGCGGCTTCTTCGAGCAAAGACGATTGTGCCGCTCACAGTGCTCTCCTTAGCGCGCCCTCTGCCGAATGACGCCTGGGAGTGGTGCTCTAGACTTGGAGAGAATCGTACCTTCGTCTTTAGCGTCTTTTGTAGTCTACATCTTAGCAAATATATTTTTCACTATGTCTGGCTAGGAAAAACAGTGCCAGCACAGAAAACATCTCCCATCGTGTTCTAGAAGTTGCAGAGATGTCTGCCAAGTGTTTGGCACGAAGAAAAGTTGTCCAAAACAGGTTCCAATCGAATGTTCATGTGTTTGGAAGAGTCAGGAGAGTGCAAAAGTACAGTTTTGTATCAGTGTGCAAGCTGCGCACACAATCGCAGTGTTGTACAGCTTGCTTCTTCACCTTCCCAAAGCTGCCGCTCTCTCCGGCTCCCGGAGCCGAAGAAGCGGCTTCTTCGCGCAAAGACGATTGTGCCGCTCACAGTGCTCTCCTTAGCGTGGCTTCTGCCGAAAGACACCCGGGAGCGGCTCTTAGCTCCGGAGAGCATCCTACCTTCGTCTTTAGCGTCTTTTGTAGTCTACATCTCAGCAAACTGATTATCCACAATGTCTGGCTAGGAAAAACTGTGCCAGCACAGAAAACATCTCCCATCGTGTTCTAGAAGTTGCAGAGATGTCTGCCAAGTGTTTGGCAGGAAGAAAAGAAAAGTTGTCCAAAGCAGCTTCCAATCGAATGTTCATGTGATTGGAAGGGTCAGGAGAGTGCAAAAGTACTGTTTTCTATCAGTTGGCAAGCTGTGCACACAATCCCAGTGTTGTACAGCTTGCTTCTTCACCTTCCCGAAGCTGCCGCTCTCTCCGGCTCCCGGAGCCGAAGAAGCGGCTTCTTCGCGCAAAGACGATTGTGCCGCTCACAGTGCTCTCCTTAGCGCGGCTTCTGCCGAAAGACGGCCGGGAGCGGCTCTTTGCTCAGCAGAGCATCCTACCTTCGTCTTCAGCATCTTTGGTAGAATACATTTAAGCAAAACGCTTTTCCACTCCACTATGTCTGGCTAGGAAAAACTGTGCCAGCACAGAAAACATCTCCCATCGTGTTCTAGAAGTTGCAGAGATGTCTGCCAAGTGTTTGGCAGGAAGAAATGAAACGTTGTCCAAAACAGCTTCCAATCGAATATTCATGCGATTGGAAGAGTCAGGAGACTGCAAAAGTACTGTTTTCTATCACTTGGCAAGCTGCGCACACAATACCAGCGTTGTGCACCTGCGCACACAATCCCAGTGTTGTACAGCTTGCTTCTTCACCTTCCCGAAGCTGCCGCTCTCTCCGGCTCCCGGAGCCGAAGAAGCGGCTTCTTCGCGCAAAGACGATTGTGCCGCTCACAGTGCTCTCCTTAGCGCGCCCTCTGCCGAAAGACGCCCGGGAGTGGTGCTCTAGACTTGGAGAGAATCGTACCTTCGTCTTTAGCGTCTTTTGTAGTCTACATCTTAGCAAATATCTTTTTCACTATGTCTGGCTAGGAAAAACAGTGCCAGCACAGAAAATATCTCCCATCGTGTTCTAGAAGTTGCAGAGATGTCTGCCAAGTGTTTGGCATGAAGAAAAGTTGTCCAAAACAGGTTCCAATCGAATGTTCATGTGTTTGGAAGAGTCAGGAGAGTGCAAAAGTACAGTTTTGTATCAGTTGGCAAGCTGCGCACACAATCCCAGTGTTGTACAGCTTGCTTCTTCACCTTCCCAAAGCTGCCGCTCTCTCTGGCTCCGGGAGCCGAAGAAGCGGCTTCTTCGCGCAAAGACGATTGTGCCGCTCACAGTGCTCTCCTTAGCGCGGCTTCTGCCGAAAGACGCCCGGGAGCGGCTCTTAGCTCCGGAGAGCATCCTACCTTCGTCTTTAGCGTCTTTTGTAGTCTACATCTTAGCAAATTGATTATCCACAATGTCTGGCTAGGAAAAACTCTGCCAACACAGAAAACATCTCCCATCCTGTTCTAGAAGTTGCAGAGATGTCTGCCAAGTGTTTGGCAGGAAGAAAAGTAATGTTCTGCGAAACACATTCCCATCGAATGCTCCTGTGATTGGAAAAGTCAGGAGAGTGCAAAAGTACTGTTTTGTGTCAGTTGGCAAGCTGTGCACACAATCCCAGTGTTGCACAGCTTGCTTCTTCACCTTCCCAAAGCTGCCGTTCTCTCCGGCTCCCGGAGCCGAAGAAGCGGCTTCTTCGCGCAAAGACGATTGTGCCGCTCACAGTGCTCTCCTTAGCGCGGCTTCTGCCGAAAGACGCCCGGGAGCGGCTCTTAGCTCCGGAGAGCATCCTACCTTCGTCTTTAGCGTCTTTTGTAGTCTGCATTTTAGCAAAACGCTTTTCCACTCCACTATGTCTGGCTAGGAAAAACTGTGCCAGCACAGAAAACATCTCCCATCGTGTTCTAGAAGTTGCAGAGATGTCTGCCAAGTGTTTGGCAGGGAGAAATTATAAGTTGTCCAAAACAGCTTCCAATCGAATGTTCATGTGTTTGGAAGAGTCAGGAGAGTGCAAAAGTACTGTTTTGAATCAGTTGGCAAGCTGCGCACACAATCCCAGTGTTGTACAGCTTGCTTCTTCACCTTCCCGAAGTTGACGCTCTCTCGGGCTCCCGGAGCCGAAGAAGCGGCTTCTTCGCGCAAAGACGATTGTGCCGCTCACAGTGCTCTCCTTAGCGCGGCTTGTGCTGAAAGACGCCCGGGAGCGGCTCTCTAGCCTTGGAGAGCATCGTACGTTCGTCTTTAGCGGCTTTTGTAGTCTACATCTTAGCAAATAGATTTTCCAATATGTCTGGCTAGGAAAAACTGTGCCAGCAGAGAAAACATCTCCCATCGTGTTCTAGAAGTTGCAGAGATGTCTGCCAAGTGTTTGGCAGGAAGAAAAGAAAAGGTGTGCAAAACAGCTTCCAATCGAATGTTCATGTGTTTGGAAGGGTCAGGAGAGTGCAAAAGTACTGTTTTCTATCAGTTGGCAAGCTGCGCACACAATCCCAGTGTTGTACAGCTTGCTTCTTCACCTTCCCGAAGTTGCTGCTCTCTCCGGCTCCCAGATCCGAAGACGCGACTTCTTCGCACAAAGACGATTGTGCCGCTCACAGTGCTCTCCTTAGCGTGGCTTCTGCCGAAAGACGCCTGGGAACGGCTCTTAGCTCCGGAGAGCAACCTACCGTCGGCTTTAGTAGTCTACATCTTAGCAAATAAATTATCTGAAATATCTGGCTGAGAAAAATTGTGCCAGCACAGAAAACATCTCCCATCGTGTTCTAGAAGTTGCAGAGATATCTGCCAAGTGTTTGGCAGGAAGAAAAGAAACTTTCTCCGAAACACCTTCCAATCGAATGCTCCTGTGATTGGAAAAGTCAGGAGAGTGCAAAAGTACTGTTTTCTATCAGTTGGCAAGCTGTGCACACAATCCCAGTGTTGTACAGCTTGCTTCTTCACCTTCCCGAAGCTGCCGCTCTCTCCGGCGCCCGGAGCCGAAGAAGCGGCTTCTTCGCGCAAAGACTATTATGCCGCTCACAGTGCTCTCCTTAGCGCGGCTTCTGCCGAAAGACGCCCGGCAGTGGCTCTTAGCCTTGAAGAGCATTCTACCTTCGTCTTTAGCGTCTTTTGTAGTCTACATCTTAGCAAAACACTTTTCCACTATGTCTGGCTAGGAAAAACTGTGCCAGCACAGAAAACATCTCCCATCGTGTTCTAGAAGTTGCAGAGATATCTGCCAAGTGTTTGGCAGGAAGAAAAGAAAAGTTGTCCAAAACAGCTGAGAATCGACTGTTCATGCGATTGGAAGAGTCAGGAGAGTGCAAAAGTACTGTTTTCTATCAGTTGCCAAGCTGCGCACACAATCCCAGTGTTGTACAGCTTGCTTCTTCACTTTCCCATAGCTGCCGCTCTCTCCGGCTCCCGGAGCCGAAGAAGCGGCTTCTTCGCGCAAAGACGATTGTGCCGCTCACAGTGCTCTCCTTAGCGCGGCTTCTGCCGAAAGACGCCGGGGAGCGGCTCTCTAGCCTTGCAGAGCATCGTACCTTCTTCTTTAGCGTCTTTTGTAGTCTACATCATTGCAAATATATTTTCCATTATGTGTGGCTGGGGAAAACTGTGCCAGCACAGAAAACATCTCCCATCGTGTTCTAGAAGTTGCAGAGATGTCTGCCAAGTGTTTGGCAGGAAGAAAAGTAAAGTTGTCCAAAACAGCTTCCAATCGAATTCTCATGTGATTGGAAAAGTCAGGAGAGTGCAAAAGTACTGTTTTGTATCAGTTGGCAAGGTGCGCACACAATCCCAGTGTTGTACAGCTTGCTTCTCCACCTTCCCGAAGCTGCCGCTCTCTCCGGCTCCCGGAGCCGAAGAAGCGGCTTCTTCGCACAAAGACGATTGTGCCGCTCACAGTGCTCTCCTTAGCGCGGCTTCTGCCGAAAGACGCCCGGGAGTGGCTCTTAGCTCCGGAGAGCATCCTACCTTCGTCTTTAGCGTCTTTTGTAGTCTACATTTTATCAAAACGCTTTTCCACTCCACTATGTCTGGTTAGGAAAAACTGTGCCAGCACAGAAAACATCTCCCATCGTGTTCTAGAAGTTGCAGAGATGTCTGCGAAGTGTTTGGCAGGGAGAAAAAATAAGTTGTCCAAAACAGCTTTCAATCGAATGTTCATGTGTTTGGAAGAGTCAGGAGAGTGCAAAAGTACTGTTTTCTATCAGTTGGCAAGCTGCGCACACAATCCCAGTGTTGTACAGCTTGCTTCTTCACCTTCCCGAAGTTGACGCTCTCTCCGGCTCCCGGAGCCGAAGAAGCGGCTTCTTCGCGCAAAGACGATTGTGCCGCTCACAGTGCTCTCCTTAGCGCGGCTTGTGCTGAAAGACGCCCGGGAGCGGCTCTCTAGCCTTGGAGAGCATCGTACGTTCGTCTTTAGCGTCTTTTGTAGTCTACATCTTAGCAAATATATTTTCCACTATGTCTGGCTAGTAAAAACTGTGCCAGCACAGAAAACATCTCCCATCGTGTTCTAGAAGTTGCAGAGATGTCTGCCAAGTGTTTGGCAGGAAGAAAAGAAAAGTTGTCCAAAGCAGCTTCCAATCGAATGTTCATGTGATTGGAAAAGTCAGGAGAGTGCAAAAGTACTGTTTTCTATCAGTTGGCAAGCTGTGCACACAATCCCAGTGTTGTACAGCTTGCTTCTTCACCTTCCCGAAGCTGCCGCTCTCTCCGGCTCCCGGAGCCGAAGAAGCGGCTTCTTCGCGCAAAGACGATTGTGCCGCTCACAGTGCTCTCCTTAGCGCGGCTTCTGCTGAAAGACGCCCGGGAGAGGCTCTCTAGCCTTGGAGAGCATCGTACATTCATCTTTAGCGTCTTTTGTAGTCTACATCTTAGCAAATAGATTTTCCACTATGTCTGGCTAGGAAAAACTGTGCCAGCACGGAAATCTTCTCCCATCGTGTTCTAGAAGTTGCAGAGATATCTGCCAAGTGTTTGGCAGGAAGAAAAGAAAAGTTGTCCAAAACAGCTTCCTATCGAATATTCATGTGATTGGAAAAGTCAGGAGAGTGCAAAAGTACTGTTTTGTATCAGTTGGCAAGCTGTGCACACAATCCCAGTGTTGTACAGCTTGCTTCTTCACCTTCCCAAAGCTGCCGCTCTCTCCGCCTCCCGGAGCCGAAGAAGCGGCTTCTTCGCGCAAAGACGATTGTGCCGCTCACAGTGCTCTCCTTAGCGCGGCTTCTGCCGAAAGACGCTGGGGAGTGGCTCTTAGCTCCGGAGAGCATCGTAGCTTCGTCTTTAGCGTCTTTTGTAGTCTGCATTTTAGCGAAACGCTTTTCCACTATGTCTGGTTCGAAAAACTGTGCCAACACAGAAAACATCTCCCATCGTGTTCTAGAAGTTGCAGAGATATCTGCCAAGTGTTTGGCATGAAGAAAAGAAAAGTTGTCCAAAACAGCTTCCAATTGAATGTTCATGTGTTTGGAAGAGTCAGGAGAGTGCAAAAGTACTGTTTTCTATCAGTTGGCAAGGTGCGCTCACAATCCCAGTGTTGTACAGCTTGCTTCTTCACCTTCCCGAAGCTGCCGCTCTCTCCGGCTCCTGGAGCCGAAGAAGCGGCTTCTTCGCGCAAAGACGATTGTGCCGCTCACAGTGCTCTCCTTAGCGCGGCTTTTGCCAAAAGACGCTGGGGAGCGGCTCTTTGCTCTGCAGAGCATATTACCTTCTTCTTCAGCATCTTTGGTAGTATACATTTAAGCAAAACGCTATTCCACTCCACTATGTCTGGCTAGGAAAAACTGTGCCAGCACAGAAAACATCTCCCATCGTGTTCTAGAAGTTGCAGAGATGTCTGCCAAGTGTTTGGCAGGAAGAAAATAAAAGTTGTCCAAAATAGCTTCCAATCGAATGTTCATTTGTTTGGAAGAGTCGGGAGAGTGCAAAAGTAGTGTTTTCTATCACTAGGCAAGCTGCGCACACAATCCCAGCGTTGTGCACCTGTGCACACAATCCCAGTGTTGTACAGCTTGCTTCTTCACCTTCCCGAAGCTGCCGCTCTCTCCGGCTCCCAGAGCCGAAGAAGCGGCTTCTTCGAGCAAAGACGATTGTGCCGCTCACAGTGCTCTCCTTAGCGCGCCCTCTGCCGAATGACGCCTGGGAGTGGTGCTCTAGACTTGGAGAGAATCGTACCTTCGTCTTTAGCGTCTTTTGTAGTCTACATCTTAGCAAATATATTTTTCACTATGTCTGGCTAGGAAAAACAGTGCCAGCACAGAAAACATCTCCCATCGTGTTCTAGAAGTTGCAGAGATGTCTGCCAAGTGTTTGGCACGAAGAAAAGTTGTCCAAAACAGGTTCCAATCGAATGTTCATGTGTTAGGAAGAGTCAGGAGAGTGCAAAAGTACAGTTTTGTATCAGTTGGCAAGCTGCGCACACAATCGCAGTGTTGTACAGCTTGCTTCTTCACCTTCCCAAAGCTGCCGCTCTCTCCGGCTCCCGGAGCCGAAGAAGCGGCTTCTTCGCGCAAAGACGATTGTGCCGCTCACAGTGCTCTCCTTAGCGTGGCTTCTGCCGAAAGACACCCGGGAGCGGCTCTTAGCTCCGGAGAGCATCCTACCTTCGTCTTTAGCGTCTTTTGTAGTCTACATCTCAGCAAACTGATTATCCACAATGTCTGGCTAGGAAAAACTGTGCCAGCACAGAAAACATCTCCCATCGTGTTCTAGAAGTTGCAGAGATGTCTGCCAAGTGTTTGGCAGGAAGAAAAGAAAAGTTGTCCAAAGCAGCTTCCAATCGAATGTTCATGTGATTGGAAGGGTCAGGAGAGTGCAAAAGTACTGTTTTCTATCAGTTGGCAAGCTGTGCACACAATCCCAGTGTTGTACAGCTTGCTTCTTCACCTTCCCGAAGCTGCCGCTCTCTCCGGCTCCCGGAGCCGAAGAAGCGGCTTCTTCGCGCAAAGACGATTGTGCCGCTCACAGTGCTCTCCTTAGCGCGGCTTCTGCCGAAAGACGGCCGGGAGCGGCTC
Source organism: Melospiza melodia melodia (assembly GCF_035770615.1). Taxonomy (NCBI): domain Eukaryota; kingdom Metazoa; phylum Chordata; class Aves; order Passeriformes; family Passerellidae; genus Melospiza; species Melospiza melodia. The sequence goes on from NC_086197.1 coordinate 24,472,491, forward strand.
TTTGCTCAGCAGAGCATCCTACCTTCGTCTTCAGCATCTTTGGTAGAATACATTTAAGCAAAACGCTTTTCCACTCCACTATGTCTGGCTAGGAAAAACTGTGCCAGCACAGAAAACATCTCCCATCGTGTTCTAGAAGTTGCAGAGATGTCTGCCAAGTGTTTGGCAGGAAGAAATGAAACGTTGTCCAAAACAGCTTCCAATCGAATATTCATGCGATTGGAAGAGTCAGGAGACTGCAAAAGTACTGTTTTCTATCACTTGGCAAGCTGCGCACACAATACCAGCGTTGTGCACCTGCGCACACAATCCCAGTGTTGTACAGCTTGCTTCTTCACCTTCCCGAAGCTGCCGCTCTCTCCGACTCCCGGAGCCGAAGAAGCGGCTTCTTCGCGCAAAGACGATTGTGCCGCTCACAGTGCTCTCCTTAGCGCGCCCTCTGCCGAAAGACGCCCGGGAGTGGTGCTCTAGACTTGGAGAGAATCGTACCTTCGTCTTTAGCGTCTTTTGTAGTCTACATCTTAGCAAATATATTTTTCACTATGTCTGGCTAGGAAAAACAGTGCCAGCACAGAAAATATCTCCCATCGTGTTCTAGAAGTTGCAGAGATGTCTGCCAAGTGTTTGGCATGAAGAAAAGTTGTCCAAAACAGGTTCCAATCGAATGTTCATGTGTTTGGAAGAGTCAGGAGAGTGCAAAAGTACAGTTTTGTATCAGTTGGCAAGCTGCGCACACAATCCCAGTGTTGTACAGCTTGCTTCTTCACCTTCCCAAAGCTGCCGCTCTCTCTGGCTCCGGGAGCCGAAGAAGCGGCTTCTTCGCGCAAAGACGATTTTGCCGCTCACAGTGCTCTCCTTAGCGCGGCTTCTGCCGAAAGACGCCCGGGAGCGGCTCTTAGCTCCGGAGAGCATCCTACCTTCGTCTTCAGCGTCTTTTGTAGTCTACATCTTAGCAAATTGATTATCCACAATGTCTGGCTAGGAAAAACTCTGCCAACACAGAAAACATCTCCCATCCTGTTCTAGAAGTTGCAGAGATGTCTGCCAAGTGTTTGGCAGGAAGAAAAGTAATGTTCTGCGAAACACATTCCCATCGAATGCTCCTGTGATTGGAAAAGTCAGGAGAGTGCAAAAGTACTGTTTTGTGTCAGTTGGCAAGCTGTGCACACAATCCCAGTGTTGCACAGCTTGCTTCTTCACCTTCCCAAAGCTGCCGCTCTCTCCGGCTCCCGGAGCCGAAGAAGCGGCTTCTTCGCGCAAAGACGATTGTGCCGCTCACAGTGCTCTCCTTAGCGCGGCTTCTGCCGAAAGACGCCCGGGAGCGGCTCTTAGCTCCGGAGAGCATCCTACCTTCGTCTTTAGCGTCTTTTGTAGTCTGCATTTTAGCAAAACGCTTTTCCACTCCACTATGTCTGGCTAGGAAAAACTGTGCCAGCACAGAAAACATCTCCCATCGTGTTCTAGATGTTGCAGAGATGTCTGCCAAGTGTTTGGCAGGGAGAAATTATAAGTTGTCCAAAACAGCTTCCAATCGAATGTTCATGTGATTGGAAGAGTCAGGAGAGTGCAAAAGTACTGTTTTCTATCAGTTGGCAAGGTGCGCTCACAATCCCAGTGTTGTACAGCTTGCTTCTTCACCTTCCCGAAGTTGACGCTCTCTCGGGCTCCCGGAGCCGAAGAAGCGGCTTCTTCGCGCAAAGACGATTGTGCCGCTCACAGTGCTCTCCTTAGCGCGGCTTGTGCTGAAAGACGCCCGGGAGCGGCTCTCTAGCCTTGGAGAGCATCGTACGTTCGTCTTTAGCGGCTTTTGTAGTCTACATCTTAGCAAATAGATTTTCCAATATGTCTGGCTAGGAAAAACTGTGCCAGCAGAGAAAACATCTCCCATCGTGTTCTAGAAGTTGCAGAGATGTCTGCCAAGTGTTTGGCAGGAAGAAAAGGAAAGGTGTGCAAAACAGCTTCCAATCGAATGTTCATGTGTTTGGAAGGGTCAGGAGAGTGCAAAAGTACTGTTTTCTATCAGTTGGCAAGCTGCGCACACAATCCCAGTGTTGTACAGCTTGCTTCTTCACCTTCCCGAAGTTGCTGCTCTCTCCGGCTCCCAGATCCGAAGACGCGACTTCTTCGCACAAAGACGATTGTGCCGCTCACAGTGCTCTCCTTAGCGTGGCTTCTGCCGAAAGATGCCTGGGAACGGCTCTTAGCTCCGGAGAGCAACCTACCGTCGGCTTTAGTAGTCTACATCTTAGCAAATAAATTATCTGAAATATCTGGCTGAGAAAAATTGTGCCAGCACAGAAAACATCTCCCATCGTGTTCTAGAAGTTGCAGAGATATCTGCCAAGTGTTTGGCAGGAAGAAAAGAAACTTTCTCCGAAACACCTTCCAATCGAATGCTCCTGTGATTGGAAAAGTCAGGAGAGTGCAAAAGTACTGTTTTCTATCAGTTGGCAAGCTGTGCACACAATCCCAGTGTTGTACAGCTTGCTTCTTCACCTTCCCGAAGCTGCCGCTCTCTCCGGCGCCCGGAGCCGAAGAAGCGGCTTCTTCGCGCAAAGACTATTATGCCGCTCACAGTGCTCTCCTTAGCGCGGCTTCTGCCGAAAGACGCCCGGCAGTGGCTCTTAGCCTTGAAGAGCATTCTACCTTCGTCTTTAGCGTCTTTTGTAGTCTACATCTTAGCAAAACACTTTTCCACTATGTCTGGCTAGGAAAAACTGTGCCAGCACAGAAAACATCTCCCATCGTGTTCTAGAAGTTGCAGAGATGTCTGCCAAGTGTTTGGCAGGAAGAAAAGAAAAGTTGTCCAAAACAGCTGAGAATCGACTGTTCATGCGATTGGAAGAGTCAGGAGAGTGCAAAAGTACTGTTTTCTATCAGTTGCCAAGCTGCGCACACAATCCCAGTGTTGTACAGCTTGCTTCTTCACTTTCCCATAGCTGCCGCTCTCTCCGGCTCCCGGAGCCGAAGAAGCGGCTTCTTCGCGCAAAGACGATTGTGCCGCTCACAGTGCTCTCCTTAGCGCGGCTTCTGCCGAAAGACGCCGGGGAGCGGCTCTCTAGCCTTGCAGAGCATCGTACCTTCTTCTTTAGCGTCTTTTGTAGTCTACATCATTGCAAATATATTTTCCATTATGTGTGGCTGGGGAAAACTGTGCCAGCACAGAAAACATCTCCCATCGTGTTCTAGAAGTTGCAGAGATGTCTGCCAAGTGTTTGGCAGGAAGAAAAGTAAAGTTTTCCAAAACAGCTTCCAATCGAATCCTCATGTGATTGGAAAAGTCAGGAGAGTGCAAAAGTACTGTTTTGTATCAGTTGGCAAGGTGCGCACACAATCCCTGTGTTGTACAGCTTGCTTCTCCACCTTCCCGAAGCTGCCGCTCTCTCCGGCTCCCGGAGCCGAAGAAGCGGCTTCTTCGCACAAAGACGATTGTGCCGCTCACAGTGCTCTCCTTAGCGCGGCTTCTGCCGAAAGACGCCCGGGAGTGGCTCTTAGCTCCGGAGAGCATCCTACCTTCGTCTTTAGCGTCTTTTGTAGTCTACATTTTATCAAAACGCTTTTCCACTCCACTATGTCTGGCTAGGAAAAACTGTGCCAGCACAGAAAACATCTCCCATCGTGTTCTAGAAGTTGCAGAGATGTCTGCGAAGTGTTTGGCAGGGAGAAAAAATAAGTTGTCCAAAACAGGTTCCAATCGAATGTTCATGTGTTTGGAAGAGTCAGGAGAGTGCAAAAGTACTGTTTTCTATCACTTGGCAAGCTGCGCACACAATACCAGTGTTGTACAGCTTGCTTCTTCACCTTCCCGAAGTTGACGCTCTCTCCGGCTCCCGGAGCCGAAGAAGCGGCTTCTTCGCGCAAAGACGATTGTGCCGCTCACAGTGCTCTCCTTAGCGCGGCTTGTGCTGAAAGACGCCCGGGAGCGGCTCTCTAGCCTTGGAGAGCATCGTACGTTCGTCTTTAGCGTCTTTTGTAGTCTACATCTTAGCAAATATATTTTCCACTATGTCTGGCTAGTAAAAACTGTGCCAGCACAGAAAACATCTCCCATCGTGTTCTAGAAGTTGCAGAGATGTCTGCCAAGTGTTTGGCAGGAAGAAAAGAAAAGTTGTCCAAAGCAGCTTCCAATCGAATGTTCATGTGATTGGAAAAGTCAGGAGAGTGCAAAAGTACTGTTTTCTATCAGTTGGCAAGCTGTGCACACAATCCCAGTGTTGTACAGCTTGCTTCTTCACCTTCCCGAAGCTGCCGCTCTCTCCGGCTCCCGGAGCCGAAGAAGCGGCTTCTTCGCGCAAAGACGATTGTGCCGCTCACAGTGCTCTCCTTAGCGCGGCTTCTGCTGAAAGACGCCCGGGAGAGGCTCTCTAGCCTTGGAGAGCATCGTACATTCATCTTTAGGGTCTTTTGTAGTCTACATCTTAGCAAATAGATTTTCCACTATGTCTGGCTAGGAAAAACTGTGCCAGCACGGAAATCTTCTCCCATCGTGTTCTAGAAGTTGCAGAGATATCTGCCAAGTGTTTGGCAGGAAGAAAAGAAAAGTTGTCCAAAACAGCTTCCTATCGAATATTCATGTGATTGGAAAAGTCAGGAGAGTGCAAAAGTACTGTTTTGTATCAGTTGGCAAGCTGTGCACACAATCCCAGTGTTGTACAGCTTGCTTCTTCACCTTCCCAAAGCTGCCGCTCTCTCCGCCTCCCGGAGCCGAAGAAGCGGCTTCTTCGCGCAAAGACGATTGTGCCGCTCACAGTGCTCTCCTTAGCGCGGCTTCTGCCGAAAGACGCTGGGGAGTGGCTCTTAGCTCCGGAGAGCATCGTAGCTTCGTCTTTAGCGTCTTTTGTAGTCTGCATTTTAGCGAAACGCTTTTCCACTATGTCTGGTTCGAAAAACTGTGCCAACACAGAAAACATCTCCCATCGTGTTCTAGAAGTTGCAGAGATATCTGCCAAGTGTTTGGCATGAAGAAAAGAAAAGTTGTCCAAAACAGCTTCCAATTGAATGTTCATGTGTTTGGAAGAGTCAGGAGAGTGCAAAAGTACTGTTTTCTATCAGTTGGCAAGCTGCGCACACAATCCCAGTGTTGTACAGCTTGCTTCTTCACCTTCCCGAAGCTGCCGCTCTCTCCGGCTCCCAGATCCGAAGACGCGACTTCTTCGCGCAAAGACGATTGTGCCGCTCACAGTGCTCTCCTTAGCGTGGCTTCTGCCGAAAGACGCCTGGGAGCGGCTCTTAGCTCCGGAGAGCATCCTACCGTCGTCTTTATTAGTCTACATCTTAGCAAATAGATTATCTAAAATATCTGGCTAGGAAAAACTGTGCCAGCACAGAAAACATCTCCCATCGTGTTCTAGAAGTTGCAGAGATGTCTGCCAATTGTTTGGCAGGAAGAAAAGATAAGTTGTCCAAAACAGATTCTAATCAAATGCTCATATGATTGGAAGAGTCAGGAGAGTGCAAAAGTACAGTTTTGTGTCAGTTGGAAAGCTGCGCACACAATCCCAGTGTTGTACATCTTGCTTCTTCACCTTCCCGAAGTTGCCACTCTCTCCGGCGCCCGGAGCCGAAGAAGCGGCTTCTTCGCGCAAAGACGATTATGCCGCTCACAGTGCTCTCCTTAGCGCGGCTTCTGCCGAAAGACGCCCGGCAGTGGCTCTTAGCCTTGAAGAGCATTCTACCTTCGTCTTTAGCGTCTTTTGTAGTCTACATCTTAGCAAAACGCTTTTCCACTTTGTCTGGCTAGGAAAAACTGTGCCAGCACGGAAATCTTCTCCCATCGTGTTCTAGAAGTTGCAGAGATGTCTGTCAAGTGTTTGGCAGGAAGAAATGAAAAGTTGTCCAAAACAGCTTCCAATCGACTGTTCATGTGATTGGAAGAGTCAGGAGAGTGCAAAAGTAGTGTTTTCTATCAGTTGGCAAGCTGTGCACACAATCCCAGTGTTGTACAGCTTGCTTCTTCACCTTCCCGAAGCTGCCGCTCTCCCCGGCTCCCGGAGCCGAAGAAGCGGCTTCGTCGTGCCAAGATGATTGTGCCGCTCACAGTGCTCTCCTTAGCGCGGCTTCTGCTGAAAGACGCCCGGGAGAGAATCTTAGATCAGCAGAGCATCCTACCTTCGTCTTTAGCGTCTTTTGTAGTCTACATCTTAGGAAATATATTTTCCATTATGTCTGGCTAGGAAAAACTGTGCCAGCACAGAAAACATCTCCCATCGTGTTCTAGAATTTGCAGAGATGTCTGCCAAGTGTTTGGCAGGAAGAAAAGAAAAGTTGTCCAAAACAGCTTCCAATCGAATCCTCATGTGATTGGAAAAGTCAGGAGAGTGCAAAAGTACTGTTTTGTATCAGTTGGCATGGTGTGCACACAATCCCAGTGTTGTACAGCTTGCTTCTTCACCTTCCCGAAGCTGCCGCTCTCTCCGGCTCCCGGTGCCGAAGAAGCGGCTTCTTCGCGCAAAGACGATTGTGCCGCTCACAGTGTACTCTTTAGCGCGGCTTCTACTGAAAGACGCCCGGGAGCGTCTCTTAGCTCCGGAGAGCATCCTACCTTCGTCTTTAGCGCCTCTTCTCATCTACATCTCGGCAAAAAGCTTTCCCACTATGTGTGGCTAGGAAAAACTGTGCCAGCACAGAAAACATCTCCCATCGTGTTCTAGAAGTTGCAGAGATGTCTGCCAAGTGTTTGGCAGGAAGAAAAGGAAAGTTGTCCAAAACAGATTCCAATCGAATGTTCATGTGTTTGGAAGAGTCAGGAGAGTGCAAAAGTACTGTTTTCTATCAGTTGGCAAGGTGCGCACACAATCCCAGTGTTGTACAGCTTGCTTCTTCACCTTCCCGAAGCTGCCGCTCTCTCCGGCTCCCGGAGCCGAAGAAGCGGCTTCTTCGCGCAAAGACGATTGTGCCGCTCACAGTGCTCTCCTTAGCGTAGCTTCTGCCGAAAGACACCCGGGAGCGGCTCTTAGCTCCGGAGAGCATCGTACCTTCGCCTTTAGAGTCTTTTGTAGTCTACATCTTAGCAAATAGATTTTTCACTATGTCTGGCTAGGAAAAACTGTGCCAACACAGAAAACCTCTCCCATCGTGTTCTAGAAGTTGCAGAGATGTCTGCCAAGTGTTTGGCAGGAAGAAAAGAAAAGTTCTCTGAAACACCTTCCCATCGAATGCTCATGTGATTGGAAGAGTCAGGAGAGTGCAAAAGTACTGTTTTGTATCAGTTGGCAAGCTGCGCACACAATCCCAGTGTTGTACAGCTTGCTTCTTCACCTTCCCGAAGCTGCCGCTCTCTCCGGCTCCCGGAGCCGAAGAAGCGGCTTCTTCGTGCAAAGACGATTGTGCCGCTCACAGTGCTCTCCTTAGCGCGGCTTCTGCCGAAAGACACCCGGGAGCGGCTCTTCGCTCTGGATAGCATCCTACCTTCGTCTTTAGCGTCTTTTGCAGTCTACATTTCAGCAAAACGCTTTTCCACTCCACTATGTCTGGCTAGGAAAAACTGTGCCAGCACAGAAAACATCTCCCTTCGTGTTCTAGAACTTGCAGAGATGTCTGCCAAGTGTTTGGCAGGAAGAAAAGAAAAGTTGTCCAAAATAGCTTCCAATCGAATGTTCATTTGTTTGGAAGAGTCAGGAGAGTGCAAAAGTACTGTTTTGTATCAGTTGGCAAGCTGCGCACACAATCCCAGTGTTGTACAGCTTGCTTCTTCACCTTCCCGAAGCTGCCGCTCTCTCCGGCTGCCGGAGCCCAAGAAGCGGCTTCTTCGCGCAAAGACGATTGTGCCGCTCACAGTGCTCTCCTTAGCGCGGCTTCTGCCGAAAGACGCCCGGGAGCGGCTCTTAGCTCCAGAGAGCATCGTACCTTCGTCTGTAGCGTAGTTTGTAGTCTGCATTTTAGCAAAACACTTTTCCAGTATGTCTGGCTAGTAAAAACTGTGCCAGCACAGAAAACATCTCCCATCGTGTTCTAGAAGTTGCAGAGATGTCTGCCAAGTGTTTGGCAGGAAGAAAAAAAAGTTGTCCAAAGCAGCTTCCAATCGAATGTTCATGTGATTGGAAAAGTCAGGAGAGTGCAAAAGTACTGTTTTCTATCAGTTGGCAAGCTGTGCACACAATCCCAGTGTTGTACAGCTTGCTTCTTCACCTTCCCGAAGCTGCCGCTCTCTCCGGCTCCTGGAGCCGAAGAAGCGGCTTCTTCGCGCAAAGACGATTGTGCCGCTCACAGTGCTCTCCTTAGCGCGGCTTCTGCCGAAAGACACCCGGGAGCGGCTCTTCGCTCTGGAGAGCATCCTACCTTCGTCTTTAGCGTCTTTTGCAGTCTACATTTCAGCAAAACGCTTTTCCACTCCACTATGTCTGGCTAGGAAAAACTGTGCCAGCACAGAAAACATCTCCCATCGTGTTCTAGAACTTGCAGAGATGTCTGCCAAGTGTTTGGCAGGAAGAAAAGAAAAGTTGTCCAAAATAGCTTCCAATCGAATGTTCATTTGTTTGGAAGAGTCAGGAGAGTGCAAAAGTACTGTTTTGTATCAGTTGGCAAGCTGCGCACACAATCCCAGTGTTGTACAGCTTGCTTCTTCACCTTCCCGAAGCTGCCGCTCTCTCCGGCTCCCGGAGCCGAAGAAGCGGCTTCTTCGCGCAAAGACGATTGTGCCGCTCACAGTGCTCTCCTTAGCGCGGCTTCTGTCGAAAGACGCCCGGGAGCGGCTCTTAGCTCCAGAGAGCATCGTACCTTCGTCTGTAGCGTAGTTTGTAGTCTGCATTTTAGCAAAACACTTTTCCAGTATGTCTGGCTAGTAAAAACTGTGCCAGCACAGAAAACATCTCCCATCGTGTTCTAGAAGTTGCAGAGATGTCTGCCAAGTGTTTGGCAGGAAGAAAAGAAAAGTTGTCCAAAGCAGCTTCCAATCGAATGTTCATGTGATTGGAAAAGTCAGGAGAGTGCAAAAGTACTGTTTTCTATCAGTTGGCAAGCTGTGCACACAATCCCAGTGTTGTACAGCTTGCTTCTTCACCTTCCCGAAGCTGCCGCTCTCTCCGGCTCCCAGATCCGAAGACGCGACTTCTTCGCGCAAAGACGATTGTGCCGCTCACAGTGCTCTCCTTAGCGCGGCTTCTGCCGAAAGACGCCTGGGAGCGGCTCTTAGCTCCGGAGAGCATCCTACCGTCGTCTTTATTAGTCTACATCTTAGCAAATAGATTATCTAAAATATCTGGCTAGGAAAAACTGTGCCAGCACTGAAAACATCTCCCATCGTGTTCTAGAAGTTGCAGAGATGTCTGCCAATTGTTTGGCAGGAAGAAAAGATAAGTTGTCCAAAACAGATTCTAATCAAATGCTCATGTGATTGGAAGAGTCAGGAGAGTGCAAAAGTACAGTTTTGTGTCAGTTGGCAAGCTGCGCACACAATCCCAGTGTTGTACATCTTGCTTCTTCACCTTCCCGAAGTTGCCACTCTCTCCGGCGCCCGGAGCCGAAGAAGCGGCTTCTTTACGCAAAGACGATTGTGCCGCTCACAGTGCTCTCCTTAGCGTAGCTTCTGCCGAAAGACACCCGGCAGCGGCTCTTAGCTCCGGAGAGCATCGTACCTTCGACTTTAGCGTCTTTTGTAGTCTACATCTTAGCAAAAAGCATTTCCACTATGTCTGGCTAGGAAAAACTGTGCCAACACAGAAAACCTCTCCCATCGTGTTCTAGAAGTTGCAGAGATGTCTGCCAAGTGTTTGGCAGGAAGAAAAGAAAAGTTCTCTGAAACACCTTCCCATCGAATGCTCATGTGATTGGAAGAGTCAGGAGAGTGCAAAAGTACTGTTTTGTATCAGTTGGCAAGCTGCGCACACAATCCCAGTGTTGTACAGCTTGCTTCTTCACCTTCCCGAAGCTGCCGCTCTCTCCGGCTCCCGGAGCCGAAGAAGCGGCTTCTTCGTGCAAAGACGATTGTGCCACTCACAGTGCTCTCCTTAGCGCGGCTTCCCCCAAAAGACACCCGGGAGCGGCTCTTAGCTCCGGAGAGCATCGTACCTTCGTCTTTAGCGTCTTTTGTAGTCTACCTCTTAGCAAATATATTTTCCACTATGTCTGGCTAGGAAAAACTGTGCCAGCACAGAAAACATCTCCCATCGTGTTCTAGAAGTTGCAGAGATGTCTGCAAAGTGTTTGGTAGGAAGAAGAGAAAAGTTGTCCAAAATAGCTTCCAATCGAATGCTCATTTGTTTGGAAGAGTCAGGAGAGTGCAAAAGTACAGTTTTCTATCAGTTGGCAAGCTGCGCACACAATCCCACTGTTGTACAGCTTGCTTGTTCACCTTCCCGAAGTTGGCGCTCTCTCCGGCTCTCGGAGCCGAAGAAGCGGCTTCTTCGCGCAAAGACGATTGTGCCGCTCACAGTGCTCTCCTTAGCGCGGCTTCCCCCAAGGACGCCGGGGAGCGGCTCTGTAGCCTTGGAGAGGATCGTACCTTCGTCTTTATCGTCTTTTGTAGTCTACATCTTAGCAAGACGCTTTTCCACTATTTCTGGCTAGGAAAATCTGTGCCAACACAGAAAACATCTCCCATCGTGTTCTAGAAGTTGCAGAGATGTCTGCCAAGTGTTTGGCAGGAAGAAGAGAAAAGTTGTCCAAAATAGCTTCCAATCGAATGTTCATTTGTATGGAAGAGTCAGGAGAGTGCAAAAGTACTGTTTTGTGTCAGTTGGCAAGCTGTGCACACAATCCCAGTGTTGTACAGCTTGCTCCTTCACCTTCCCGAAGCTGCCGCTCTCTCCGGCTCCCGGAGCCGAAGAAGCGGCTTCTTCGCGCAAAGACGATTGTGCCGCTCACAGTGCTCTCCTTAGCGCGGCTTCTGCCGAAAGACGCCCGGGAGCGGCTCTTCGCTCTGGATAGCATCCTACCTTCGTCTTTAGCGTCTTTTGCAGTCTACATTTCAGCAAAACGCTTTTCCACTCCACTATGTCTGGCTAGGAAAAACTGTGCCAGCACAGAAAACATCTCCCATCGTGTTCTAGAAGTTGCAGAGATGTCTGCCAAGTGTTTGGCAGGAAGAAAAGAAAAGTTGTCCAAAATAGCTTCCAATCGAATGTTCATTTGTTTGGAAGAGTCAGGAGAGTGCAAAAGTAATGTTTTGTATCAGTTGGCAAGCTGCGCACACAATCCCAGTGTTGTACAGCTTGCTTCTTCACCTTCCCGAAGATGCCGCTCTCTCCGGCTCCCGGAGCCGAAGAAGCGGCTTCTTCGCGCAAAGACGATTGTGCCGCTCACAGTGCTCTCCTTAGCGCGGCTTCTGCCGAAAGACGCTGGGGAGTGGCTCTTAGCTCAGCAGAGCATCCACCTTCGTCTTTAGCATCGTTGGTAGTATACATTTTAGCAAAACGCTTTTCCACTCCACTATGTCTTGCTAGGAAAAACTGTGCCAGCACAGAAAACCTCTCCCGTCGTGTTCTAGAAGTTGCAGAGATGTCTGCCAAGTGTTTGGCAGGAAGAAAAGAACAGTTGTCCAAAACAGCTTCCAATCGAATGTTCATGTGTTTGGAAGAGTCAGGAGAGTGCAAAAGTACTGTTTTCTATCAGTTGGAAAGCTGCGCACACAATCCCAGTGTTGTACAGCTTGCTTCTTCACCTTCCCGAAGTTGCCGCTCTCTCCGGCTCCCGGAGCCGAAGAAGCGGCTTCTTCGCGCAAAGACGATTGTGCCGCTCACAGTGCTCTCCTTAGCGCGGCTTCTGCCGAAAGACGCCACGGAGCGGCTCTATAGCCTTGCAGAGCATCGTACCGTCGTCTTTAGCTTCTTTTGTAGTCTACATCTTAGCAAATAGATTTTTCACTATGTCTGGCTAGGAAAATCTGTGCCAGCAGAGAAAACATCTCCCATCGTGTTCTAGAAGTTGCAGAGATGTCTGCCAAGTGTTTGGCAGGAAGAAAAGAAAAGTTGTCCAAAACAGCTTCCAATCGAATCCTCATGTGATTGGAAAAGTCAGGAGAGTGCAAAAGTACTGTTTTGTATCAGTTGGCAAGCTGCGCACACAATCCCAGTGTTGTACAGCTTGCTTCTTCACCTTCCCGAAGCTGCCGTTCTCTCCGGCACCCGGAGCCGAAGAAGCGGCTTCTTCGCGCAAAGACGATTGTGCCGCTCACAGTGCTCTCCTTAGCGTGGCTTCTGCCGAAAGACGCCCGGGAGTGGCTCTTAGATCCGGAGAGGATCCTACCTTCGTCTTTAGTAGTCCACAACTTAGCAAAACGCTTTCCCACTATTTCTGGCTCGGAAAAACTGTGCCGGCACAGAAAACATCTCCCATCGTGTTCTAGAAGTTGCAGAGATATCTGCCAAGTGTTGGGCAGGAAGAAAAGAAAAGTTGTCCAAAATAGATTCCAATCGAATGTTCATGTGTTTGGAAGAGTCAGGAGAGTGCAAAAGTACTGTTTTCTATCAGTTGGCAAGCTGCGCACACAATCCCAGTGTTGTACAGCTTGCTTCTTCACCTTCCCATAGCTGCCGCTCTCTCCGACTCCCGGAGCCGAAGAAGCGGCTTCTTCGCGCAAAGACGATTGTGCCGCTCACAGTGCTCTCCTTAGCGCGGCTTCTGCCGAAAGACGCCCGGGAGAGGCTCTTAGCTCCAGAGAGCATCGTACCTTCGTCTTTAGCGTCTTTTGTAGTCTACATCTTAGCAAATAGATTTTTCACTATGTCTGGCTAGGAAAAACTGTGCCAGCACAGAAAACATCTCCCATCGTGTTCTAGAAGTTGCAGAGATGTCTGCCAAGTGTTTGGCAGGATGAAGAGAAAAGTTGTCGAAAATAGCTTCCAATCGAATGTTCATTTGTATGGAAAAGTCAGGAGAGTGCAAAAGTACTGTTTTCTATCAGTTGGCAAGCTGCGCACACAATCCCAGTGTTGTACAGCTTGCTTCTTCACCTTCCCGAAGCTGCCGCTCTCTCCGGCTCCCGGAGCCGAAGAAGCGGCTTCTTCGCGCAAAGACGATTGTGCCGCTCACAGTGCTCTCCTTAGCGTGGCTTCTGCCGAAAGACACCCGGGAGCAGCTCTTAGCTCCGGAGAGCATCGTACCTTCGTCTTTAGCGTCTTTTGTAGTCTACATTTTAGCGAAACGCTTTTCCACTCCAATATGTCTGGCTAGGAAAAACTGTGCCAGCACAGAAAACATCTCCCATCGTGTTCTAGAAGTTGCAGAGATGTCTGCCAAATGTTTGGCAGTAAGAAAAGAAAAGTTGTCCAAAATATCTTCCTATCGAATGTTCATTTTTTTGGATGAGTCAGGAGAGTGCAAAAGTACAGTTTTCTATCAGTTGGAAAGCTGCGCACACAATCCCAGTGTTGTACAGCTTGCTTCTTCACCTTCCCGAAGTTGCCGCTCTCTCCGGCTCCCGGAGCCGAAGAAGCGGCTTCATCGCGCAAAGACGATTGTGCCGCTTACAGTGTTCTCCTTAGCGCGGCTTTCCCCAAAGACGCCGGGGAGCGGCTCTCTAGCCTTGGAGAGGATCGTACCTTCGTCTTTATCGTCTTTTGTAGTCTACATCTTAGCAAAACGCTTTTCCACTATGTCTGGCTAGGAAAATCTGTGCCAACACAGAAAACATCTCCCATCGTGTTCTAGATGTTGCAGAGATGTCTGATAAGTGTTTGGCAGGAAGAAGAGAAAAGTTGTCCAAAATAGCTTCCAATCGAATGTTCATTTGTATGGAAGAGTCAGGAGAGTGCAAAAGTACTGTTTTGTGTCAGTTGGCAAGCTGTGCACACTATCCCACTGTTGTACAGCTTGCTCCTTCACCTTCCCGAAGCTGCCGCTCTCTCCGGCTCCCGGAGCCGAAGAAGCGTCTTCTTCGCGCAAAGACGATTGTGCCGCTCACAGTGCTCTCCTTAGCGCGGCTTCTGCCGAAAGACGCCCGGGACCAGCTCTTAGCTAAGCAGAGCATCCTACCTTTCGTCTTTGTAGTCTTTTGTAGTCCACATTTCGGCAAAAAGCTTTTCCACTCCACTATGTCTGGCTAGGAAAAACTGTGCCAGCACAGAAAACATCTCCCATCGTGTTCTAGAAGTTGCAGAGATGTCTGCCAAGTGTTTGGCAGGAAGAAAAGAAAAGTTGTCCAAAACAGGTTCCAATCGAATGTTCATGTGTTTGGAAGAGTCAGGAGAGTGCAAAAGTACTGTTTTCTATCAGCTGACAAGGTGCGCACACAATCCCAGTGTTGTACAGCTTGCTTCTTCACCTTCCCGAAGCTGCCGCTCTCTCCGGCTCCCGGAGCTGAAGAAGCGGCTTTTTCGCGCAAAGACGATTGTGCCGCTCACAGTGCTCTCGTTAGCGTAGCTTCTGCCGAAAGACACCCGGGAGCGGCTCTTAGCTCTGGAGAGCATCGTACCTTCTTCTTTAGCGTCTTTTGTAGTCTACATCTTAGCAAATAGATATTTCACTGTGTCTGGTGAGGAAAAACTGTGCCAGCACAGAAAACATCTCCCATCGTGTTGTATAAGTTGCAGAGATGTCTGCCAAGAGTTTGGCAGGAAGAAAAGAAAAGTTGTCCAAAATAGATTCCAATCGAATGTTCATGTGTTTGGAAGAGTCAGGAGAGTGCAAAAGTACAGTTTTCTCTCAGTTGGCAAGGTGCGCACACAATCCCAGTGTTGTACAGCTTGCTTCTTCACCTTCCCGAAGCTGCCGCTCTCTCCGGCTCCCGGAGCCGAAGAAGCGGCTTCATCGCGCAAAGACGATTGTGCCGCTCACAGTGCTCTCCTTAGCGCGGCTTCTACCGAAAGACGCCCGGGAGCGGCTCTTAGCTCCGGAGAGCATCCTACCTTCGTCTTTAGCGCATCTTCACATCTACATCTCGGCAAAAAGCATTTCCTCTATGTCTGGCTAGGAAAAACTGTGCAAGCACAGAAAACATCTCCCATCGTGTTCTAGAAGTTGCAGAGATGTCTGCCAAGTGTTTGGCAGGAAGAAAAGTAAAGTTATCCAAAATAGCTTCCAATCGAATGTTCATGTGATTGGAAAAGTCAGGAGAGTGCAAAAGTACTGTTTTCTATCAGTTGGCAAGCCGCGCACACAATCCCAGTGTTGTACAGCTTGCTTCTTCACCTTCCCGAAGTTGGCGCTCTCTCCGGCTCTCGGAGCCGAAGAAGCGGCTTCTTCGCGCAAAGACGATTGTGCCGCTCACAGTGCTCTCGTTAGCGCGGCTTCTGCCGAAAGACGCCAGGGAGCGGCTCTCTAGCCTTGGAGAGCATCGTACCTTCGTCTTTAGCGTCTTTTGTAGTCTACATCTTAGCAAATAGATTTTTCACTATGTCTGGCTAGGAAAAACTGTGCCAGCACAGAAAACATCTCCCATCGTGTTCTAGAAGTTGCAGAGATGTCTGCCAAGTGTTTGGCAGTAAGAAAAGGAAAGATGTCCAAAACAGCTTCCAGTCGAATCCTCATGTGATTGGAAAAGTCAGGAGAGTGCAAAAGTACTGTTTTGTATCAGTTGGCAAGCTGCGCACACAATCCCAGTGTTGTACAGCTTGCTTCCTCATCTTCCCGAAGCTGCCGCTCTCTCCGGCTCCCGGCGCTGAAGAAGTGGCTTCTTCGCGCAAAGACGATTGTGCCGCTCACAGTGCTCTCCTTAGTGCGCCCTCTGCCGAAAGACACCCGGGAGGGGTTCTTAGCTCCGGAGAGAATCCTACCTTCGTCTTTAGCGTCTTTTGTAGTCTAGATCTTAGCAAAACGCTTTCCCACTATTTCTGGCTAGGAAAAACTGTGCCAGCACAGAAAACATCTCCCATCGTGTTCTAGAAGTTGCAGAGATGTCTGCCAAGTGTTTGGCAGGAAGAAAAGTAAAGTTATCCAAAATAGCTTCCAATCGAATGTTCATGTGATTGGAAAAGTCAGGAGAGTGCAAAAGTACTGTTTTCTATCAGTTGGCAAGCCGCGCACACAATCCCAGTGTTGTACAGCTTGCTTCTTCGCCTTCCCGAAGTTGGCGCTCTCTCCGGCTCTCGGAGCCGAAGAAGCGGCTTCTTCGCGCAAAGACGATTGTGCCGCTCACAGTGCTCTCGTTAGCGCGGCTTCTGCCGAAAGACGCCAGGGAGCGGCTCTCTAGCCTTGGAGAGCATCGTACCTTCGTCTTTAGCGTCTTTTGTAGTCTACATCTTAGCAAATAGATTTTCCACTATGTCTGGCTAGGAAAAACTGTGCCAGCACAGAAAACATCTCCCATCGTGTTCTAGAAGTTGCAGAGATGTCTGCCAAGTGTTTGGCAGCAAGAAAAGTTGTCCAAAACAGCTTCCAATCAAATGCTCATGCGATTGGAAGAGTCAGGAGAGTGCAAAAGTACTGTTTTCTATCAGTTGGCAAGCCGCGCACACAATCCCAGTATTGTACAGCTTGCTTCTTCACCTTCCCGAAGCTGCCGCTCTCTCCGGCTCTCGGAGCCGAAGAAGCGGCTTCTTCGCGCAAAGACGATTGTGCCGCTCACAGTGCTCTCCTTACCCTGGCTTCTGCCGAAAGACACCCGGAAGAGCTCTTAGCTCCGGAGAGCATCGTACCTTCGTCTTTAGCGTCTTTTGTAGTCTACATCTTAGCAAATATATTTTTCACTATGTCTGGCTAGGAAAAACTTTGCCAACACAGAAAACATCAACCATCGTGTTCTAGAAGTTGCAGAGAAGTCTGCCAAGTGTTTGGCAGAAAGAAAATAAAAGTTCTCCGAAACAACTTACCATCGTATGCTCATGTGATTGGAAGAGTCAGGAGAGTGCAAAAGTACTGTTTTCTATCAGTTGGCAAGCTGCGCACACAATCCCAGTGTTGTACAGCTTGCTACTTCACCTTCCTGAAGCTGCCGCTCTCTCCGGCTCCCGGAGCCGAAGAAGCGGCTTCTTCGCGCAAAGACGATTGTGCCTCTCACAGTGCTCTCCTTAGTGCGGCTTCTGCCGAAAGACACCCGGGAGCGGCTCTTAGCTCCGGAGAGCATCCTACCTTCGTCTTTAGCGTCTTTTGTAGTCTACATTTAGCAAATAGATTATCCAAAATGTCTTGCTAGGAAAAACTGTGCCAGCACAGAAAACATCTCCCATCGTGTTCTAGAAGTTGCAGAGATGTCTGCCAAGTGTTTGGCAGGAAGAAAAGAAAAGTTGTCCAAAATAGCTTCCAAATGATTGTTCATTTTTTTGGAACAGTCAGGAGAGTGCAACAGTACTGTTTTGTATCAGATGGCAAGGTGCGCACACAATCCCAGTGTTGTACAGCTTGCTTCTTCACCTTCCCGAAGCTGCCGCTCTCTCCGGCTCCCGGAGCCGAAGAAGCGGCTTCTTCGCGCAAAGACGATTGTGCCGCTCACAGTGCTCTCCTTAGCGCGGCTTCTGCCGAAAGACACCCGGGAGCGGCTCTTCGCTCTGGATAGCATCCTACCTTCGTCTTTAGCGTCTTTTGTAGTCTACATTTTAGCAAAACGCTTTTCCACTCCACTATGTCTGGCTAGTAAAAACTGTGCCAGCACAGAAAACATCTCCCATCGTGTTCTAGAAGTTGCAGAGATGTCTGCCAAGTGTTTGGCAGTAAGAAAAGGAAAGATGTCCAAAACAGCTTCCAGTCGAATCCTCATGTGATTGGAAAAGTCAGGAGAGTGCAAAAGTACTGTTTTGTATCAGTTGGCAAGCTGCGCACACAATCCCAGTGTTGTACAGCTTGCTTCCTCATCTTCCCGAAGCTGCCGCTCTCTCCGGCTCCCGGCGCTGAAGAAGTGGCTTCTTCGCGCAAAGACGATTGTGCCGCTCACAGTGCTCTCCTTAGTGCGCCCTCTGCCGAAAGACACCCGGGAGGGGTTCTTAGCTCCGGAGAGAATCCTACCTTCGTCTTTAGCGTCTTTTGTAGTCTAGATCTTAGCAAAACGCTTTCCCACTATTTCTGGCTAGGAAAAACTGTGCCAGCACAGAAAACATCTCCCATCGTGTTCTAGAAGTTGCAGAGATGTCTGCCAAGTGTTTGGCAGGAAGAAAAGTAAAGTTATCCAAAATAGCTTCCAATCGAATGTTCATGTGATTGGAAAAGTCAGGAGAGTGCAAAAGTACTGTTTTCTATCAGTTGGCAAGCCGCGCACACAATCCCAGTGTTGTACAGCTTGCTTCTTCGCCTTCCCGAAGTTGGCGCTCTCTCCGGCTCTCGGAGCCGAAGAAGCGGCTTCTTCGCGCAAAGACGATTGTGCCGCTCACAGTGCTCTCGTTAGCGCGGCTTCTGCCGAAAGACGCCAGGGAGCGGCTCTCTAGCCTTGGAGAGCATCGTACCTTCGTCTTTAGCGTCTTTTGTAGTCTACATCTTAGCAAATAGATTTTCCACTATGTCTGGCTAGGAAAAACTGTGCCAGCACAGAAAACATCTCCCATCGTGTTCTAGAAGTTGCAGAGATGTCTGCCAAGTGTTTGGCAGCAAGAAAAGTTGTCCAAAACAGCTTCCAATCAAATGCTCATGCGATTGGAAGAGTCAGGAGAGTGCAAAAGTACTGTTTTCTATCAGTTGGCAAGCCGCGCACACAATCCCAGTATTGTACAGCTTGCTTCTTCACCTTCCCGAAGCTGCCGCTCTCTCCGGCTCTCGGAGCCGAAGAAGCGGCTTCTTCGCGCAAAGACGATTGTGCCGCTCACAGTGCTCTCCTTACCCTGGCTTCTGCCGAAAGACACCCGGAAGAGCTCTTAGCTCCGGAGAGCATCGTACCTTCGTCTTTAGCGTCTTTTGTAGTCTACATCTTAGCAAATATATTTTTCACTATGTCTGGCTAGGAAAAACTTTGCCAACACAGAAAACATCAACCATCGTGTTCTAGAAGTTGCAGAGAAGTCTGCCAAGTGTTTGGCAGAAAGAAAATAAAAGTTCTCCGAAACAACTTACCATCGTATGCTCATGTGATTGGAAGAGTCAGGAGAGTGCAAAAGTACTGTTTTCTATCAGTTGGCAAGCTGCGCACACAATCCCAGTGTTGTACAGCTTGCTACTTCACCTTCCTGAAGCTGCCGCTCTCTCCGGCTCCCGGAGCCGAAGAAGCGGCTTCTTCGCGCAAAGACGATTGTGCCTCTCACAGTGCTCTCCTTAGTGCGGCTTCTGCCGAAAGACACCCGGGAGCGGCTCTTAGCTCCGGAGAGCATCCTACCTTCGTCTTTAGCGTCTTTTGTAGTCTACATTTAGCAAATAGATTATCCAAAATGTCTTGCTAGGAAAAACTGTGCCAGCACAGAAAACATCTCCCATCGTGTTCTAGAAGTTGCAGAGATGTCTGCCAAGTGTTTGGCAGGAAGAAAAGAAAAGTTGTCCAAAATAGCTTCCAAATGATTGTTCATTTTTTTGGAACAGTCAGGAGAGTGCAACAGTACTGTTTTGTATCAGATGGCAAGGTGCGCACACAATCCCAGTGTTGTACAGCTTGCTTCTTCACCTTCCCGAAGCTGCCGCTCTCTCCGGCTCCCGGAGCCGAAGAAGCGGCTTCTTCGCGCAAAGACGATTGTGCCGCTCACAGTGCTCTCCTTAGCGCGGCTTCTGCCGAAAGACACCCGGGAGCGGCTCTTCGCTCTGGATAGCATCCTACCTTCGTCTTTAGCGTCTTTTGTAGTCTACATTTTAGCAAAACGCTTTTCCACTCCACTATGTCTGGCTAGGAAAAACTGTGCCAGCACAGAAAACATCTCCCATCGTGTTCTAGAAGTTGCAGAGATGTCTGCCAAGTGTTTGGCAGGAAGAAAAGAAAAGTTGTCAAAAATAGCTTCGAATCGAATGTTCATTTGTTTGGAAGAGTCAGGAGAGTGCAAAAGTACTGTTTTGTATCAGTTGGCAAGCTGTGCACACATCCCAGTGTTGTACAGCTTGCTTCTTCACCTTCCAGAAGCTGCCGCTCTCTCCGGCTCCCGGAGCCGAAGAAGCGGCTTCTTCGCGCAAAGACGATTGTGCCACTCACAGTGCTCTCCTTAGCGCGGCTTCTGCCGAAAGATGCTGGGGAGTGGCTCTTAGCTCAGCAGAGCATCCACCTTCGTCTTTAGCATCGTTGGTAATATACATTTTAGCAAAACGCTTTTCCACTCCATTATGTCTTGCTAGGAAAAACTGTGCCAGCACAGAAAACCTCTCCCGTCGTGTTCTAGAAGTTGCAGACATGTCTGCCAAGTGTTTGGCAGGAAGAAAAGAACAGTTGTCCAAAACAGCTTCTAATCGAATGTTCATGTGTTTGGAAGAGTCAGGAGAGTGCAAAAGTACTGTTTTCTATCAGTTGGCAAGCTGCGCACACAATCCCAGTGTTGTACAGCTTGCTTCTTCACCTTCCCGAAGTTGCCGCTCTCTCCGGCTCCCGGAGCCGAAGAAGCGGCTTCTTCGCGCAAAGACGATTGTGCCGCTCACAGTGCTCTCCTTAGCGTGGCTTCTGCCGAAAGACGCCACGGAGCGGCTCTCTAGTCTTGCAGAGCATCGTACCGTCGTCTTTAGCGTCTTTTTAGTCTACATCTTAGCAAATAGATTTTCCATTATGTCTGGCAAGGAAAATCTGTGCCAGCAGAGAAAACATCTCCCATCGTGTTCTAGAAGTTGCAGAGATGTCTGCCAAGTGTTTGGCAGGAAGAAAAGAAAAGTTGTCCAAAACAGCTTCCAATCGAATCCTCATGTGTTTGGAAAAGTCAGGAGAGTGCAAAAGTACTGTTTTGTATCAGTTGGCAAGGTGCGCACACAATCCCAGTGTTGTACAGCTTGCTTCTTCACCTTCCCGAAGCTGCCGTTCTCTCCGGCTCCCGGAGCCGAAGAAGCGGCTTCTTCGCGCAAAGACGATTGTGCCGCTCACAGTGCTCTCCTTAGCGTGGTTTCTGCCGAAAGACGCCCGGGAGTGGCTCTTAGCTTCGGAGAGGATCCTACCTTCGTCTTTAGTAGTCTACAACTTAGCAAAACGCTTTCCCACTATTTCTGGCTCGGAAAAACTGTGCCAGCACAGAAAACATCTCCCATCATGTTCTAGAAGTTGCAGAGATATCTGCCAAGTGTTTGGCAGGAAGAAAAGAAAAGTTGTCCAAAATAGATTCCAATCGAATGTTCATGTGTTTGGAAGAGTCAGGAGAGTGCAAAAGTACTGTTTTCTATCAGTTGGCAAGCTGCGCACACAATCCCAGTGTTGTACAGCTTGCTTCTTCACCTTCCCATAGCTGCCGCTCTCTCCGGCTCCCGGAGCCGAAGAAGCGGCTTCTTCGCGCAAAGACGATTGTGCCGCTCACAGTGCTCTCCTTAGCGCGGCTTCTGCCGAAAGACGCCCGGGAGAGGCTCTTAACTCCAGAGAGCATCGTACCTTCGTCTTTAGCGTCTTTTGTAGTCTACATCTTAGGAAATAGATTTTTCACTATGTCTGGCTAGGAAAAACTGTGCCAGCACAGAAAACATCTCCCATCGTGTTCTAGAAGTTGCAGAGATGTCTGCCAAGTGTTTGGCAGGATGAAGAGAAAAGTTGTCGAAAATAGCTTCCAATCGAATGTTCATTTGTATGGAAAAGTCAGGAGAGTGCAAAAGTACTGTTTTCTATCAGTTGGCAAGCTGCGCACACAATCCCAGTGTTGTACAGCTTGCTTCTTCACCTTCCAGAAGTTGCCGCTCTCCCTGGCTCCCGGAGCCGAAGAAGCGGCTTCTTCGCGCAAAGACGATTTTGCCACTTACAGTGCTCTCCTTAGTGCGGCTTCTGCCGAAAGACACCCGGGCGCGGCTCTTAGCTCCGGAGAGCATCCTACCTTCGTCTTTAGCGTCTTATGTAGTCTACATCTTAGCAAATAGATTATCCACAATGTCTGGCTAGGAAAAACTGCGCCAGCACAGAAAATATCTCCCATCGTGTTCTAGAAGTTGCAGAGATATCTGCCAAGTTTTTGGCAGAAAGAAAATAAAAGTTGTCCAAAACAGCTTCCAATTGAATGTTCATTGTTTTGGAAGAGTCAGGAGAGTGCAAAAGTACAGTTTTCTATCAGTTGGCAAGCTGCGCACACAATCCCAGTGTTGTACAGCTTGCTTCTTCACCTTCCCGAAGCTGCCGCTCTCTCCGGCTCCCGGAGCCGAAGAAGCGGCTTCTTTGCGCAAAGACGATTGTGCCGCTCACAGTGCTCTCATTAGCGCGGCTTCTGCCGAAAGACGCTGGGGAGCGGCTCTTAGCTCCGGAGAGCATCCTACCTTCGTCTTTAGCGCCTCTTCTCATCTACATCTCTGCAAAAAGCTTTTCCACTATGTGTGGCTAGGAAAAACTGTGCCAGCACAGAAAACATCTCCCATCGTGTTCTAGAAGTTGCAGAGATGTCTGCCAAGTGTTTGGCAGTAAGAAAAGAAAAGTTGTCCAAAATAGCTTCCTATCGAATGTTCATGTGTTTGGAAGAGTCAGGAGAGTGCAAAAGTACTGTTTTCTATCAGTTGGCAAGGTGCGCTCACAATCCCAGTGTTGTACAGCTTGCTTCTTCACCTTCCCAAAGCTGCCGCTCTCTCCGGCTCCCGGAGCCGAAGAAGCGGCTTCTTCGCGCAAAGACGATTGTGCCGCTCACAGTGCTCTCCTTAGCGCGGCTTCTGCCGAAAGACGCCCGGGAGAGGCTCTTAACTCCAGAGAGCATCGTACCTTCGTCTTTAGCGTCTTTTGTAGTCTACATCTTAGGAAATAGATTTTTCACTATGTCTGGCTAGGAAAAACTGTGCCAGCACAGAAAACATCTCCCATCGTGTTCTAGAAGTTGCAGAGATGTCTGCCAAGTGTTTGGCAGGATGAAGAGAAAAGTTGTCGAAAATAGCTTCCAATCGAATGTTCATTTGTATGGAAAAGTCAGGAGAGTGCAAAAGTACTGTTTTCTATCAGTTGGCAAGCTGCGCACACAATCCCAGTGTTGTACAGCTTGCTTCTTCACCTTCCCGAAGCTGCCGCTCTCTCCGGCTCCCGGAGCCGAAGAAGCGGCTTCTTCGCGCAAAGACGATTTTGCCACTTACAGTGCTCTCCTTAGTGCGGCTTCTGCCGAAAGACACCTGGGCGCGGCTCTTAGCTCCGCAGAGCATCCTACCTTCGTCTTTAGCGTCTTATGTAGTCTACATCTTAGCAAATAGATTATCCACAATGTCTGGCTAGGAAAAACTGCGCCAGCACAGAAAACATCTCCAATCGTGTTCTAGAAGTTGCAGAGATATCTGCCAAGTTTTTGGCAGAAAGAAAATAAAAGTTGTCTAAAACAGCTTCCAATTGAATGTTCATTGTTTTGGAAGAGTCAGGAGAGTGCAAAAGTACAGTTTTCTATCAGTTGGCAAGCTGCGCACACAATCCCAGTGTTGTACAGCTTGCTTCTTCACCTTCCCGAAGCTGCCGCTCTCTCCGGCTCCCGGAGCCGAAGAAGCGGCTTCTTTGCGCAAAGACGATTGTGCCGCTCACAGTGCTCTCATTAGCGCGGCTTCTGCCGAAAGACGCTGGGGAGCGGCTCTTAGCTCCGGAGAGCATCCTACCTTCGTCTTTAGCGCCTCTTCTCATCTACATCTCGGCAAAAAGCTTTTCCACTATGTGTGGCTAGGAAAAACTGTGCCAGCACAGAAAACATCTCCCATCGTGTTCTAGAAGATGCAGAGATGTCTGCCAAGTGTTTGGCAGGAAGAAAAGAAAAGTTGTCCAAAATAGCTTCCAATCGAATGTTCATGTGTTTGGAAGAGTCAGGAGAGTGCAAAAGTACTGTTTTCTATCAGTTGGCAAGGTGCGCACACAATCCCAGTGTTGTACAGCTTGCTTCTTCACCTTCCCAAAGCTGCCGCTCTCTCCGGCTCCCAGAGCCGAAGAAGCGGCTTCTTCGCGCAAAGACGATTGTGCCGCTCACAGTGCTCTCCTTAGCGCGGCTTCTGCCGAAAGACGCCCGGGAGCGGCTCTTCGCTCTGGATAGCATCCTACCTTCGTCTTTAGCGTCTTTTGCAGTCTACATTTCAGCAAAACGCTTTTCCACTCCACTATGTCTGGCTAGGAAAAACTGTGCCAGCACAGAAAACATCTCCCATCGTGTTCTAGAATTTGCAGAGATGTCTGCCAAGTGTTTGGCAGGAAGAAAAGAAAAGTTGTCCAAAATAGCTTCCAATCGAATGTTCATTTGTTTGGAAGAGTCAGGAGAGTGCAAAAGTAATGTTTTGTATCAGTTGGCAAGCTGCGCACACAATCCCAGTGTTGTACAGCTTGCTTCTTCACCTTCCCGAAGATGCCGCTCTCTCCGGCTCCCGGAGCCGAAGAAGCGGCTTCTTCGCGCAAAGACGATTGTGCCGCTCACAGTGCTCTCCTTAGCGCGGCTTCTGCCGAAAGACGCTGGGGAGTGGCTCTTAGCTCAGCAGAGCATCCACCTTCGTCTTTAGCATCGTTGGTAGTATACATTTTAGCAAAACGCTTTTCCACTCCACTATGTCTTGCTAGGAAAAACTGTGCCAGCACAGAAAACCTCTCCCGTCGTGTTCTAGAAGTTGCAGAGATGTCTGCCAAGTGTTTGGCAGGAAGAAAAGAACAGTTGTCCAAAACAGCTTCCAATCGAATGTTCATGTGTTTGGAAGAGTCAGGAGAGTGCAAAAGTACTGTTTTCTATCAGTTGGAAAGCTGCGCACACAATCCCAGTGTTGTACAGCTTGCTTCTTCACCTTCCCGAAGTTGCCGCTCTCTCCGGCTCCCGGAGCCGAAGAAGCGGCTTCTTCGCGCAAAGACGATTGTGCCGCTCACAGTGCTCTCCTTAGCGCGGCTTCTGCCGAAAGACGCCACGGAGCGGCTCTATAGCCTTGCAGAGCATCGTACCGTCGTCTTTAGCTTCTTTTGTAGTCTACATCTTAGCAAATAGATTTTTCACTATGTCTGGCTAGGAAAATCTGTGCCAGCAGAGAAAACATCTCCCATCGTGTTCTAGAAGTTGCAGAGATGTCTGCCAAGTGTTTGGCAGGAAGAAAAGAAAAGTTGTCCAAAACAGCTTCCAATCGAATCCTCATGTGATTGGAAAAGTCAGGAGAGTGCAAAAGTACTGTTTTGTATCAGTTGGCAAGCTGCGCACACAATCCCAGTGTTGTACAGCTTGCTTCTTCACCTTCCCGAAGCTGCCGTTCTCTCCGGCACCCGGAGCCGAAGAAGCGGCTTCTTCGCGCAAAGACGATTGTGCCGCTCACAGTGCTCTCCTTAGCGTGGCTTCTGCCGAAAGACGCCCGGGAGTGGCTCTTAGATCCGGAGAGGATCCTACCTTCGTCTTTAGTAGTCCACAACTTAGCAAAACGCTTTCCCACTATTTCTGGCTCGGAAAAACTGTGCCAGCACAGAAAACATCTCCCATCGTGTTCTAGAAGTTGCAGAGATATCTGCCAAGTGTTGGGCAGGAAGAAAAGAAAAGTTGTCCAAAATAGATTCCAATCGAATGTTCATGTGTTTGGAAGAGTCAGGAGAGTGCAAAAGTACTGTTTTCTATCAGTTGGCAAGCTGCGCACACAATCCCAGTGTTGTACAGCTTGCTTCTTCACCTTCCCATAGCTGCCGCTCTCTCCGACTCCCGGAGCCGAAGAAGCGGCTTCTTCGCGCAAAGACGATTGTGCCGCTCACAGTGCTCTCCTTAGCGTGGCTTCTGCCGAAAGACACCCGGGAGCAGCTCTTAGCTCCGGAGAGCATCGTACCTTCGTCTTTAGCGTCTTTTGTAGTCTACATTTTAGCGAAACGCTTTTCCACTCCAATATGTCTGGCTAGGAAAAACTGTGCCAGCACAGAAAACATCTCCCATCGTGTTCTAGAAGTTGCAGAGATGTCTGCCAAATGTTTGGCAGTAAGAAAAGAAAAGTTGTCCAAAATAGCTTCCTATCGAATGTTCATTTTTTTGGATGAGTCAGGAGAGTGCAAAAGTACAGTTTTCTATCAGTTGGAAAGCTGCGCACACAATCCCAGTGTTGTACAGCTTGCTTCTTCACCTTCCCGAAGTTGCCGCTCTCTCCGGCTCCCGGAGCCGAAGAAGCGGCTTCATCGCGCAAAGACGATTGTGCCGCTTACAGTGTTCTCCTTAGCGCGGCTTCCCCCAAAGACGCCGGGGAGCGGCTCTCTAGCCTTGGAGAGGATCGTACCTTCGTCTTTATCGTCTTTTGTAGTCTACATCTTAGCAAAACGCTTTTCCACTATGTCTGGCTAGGAAAATCTGTGCCAACACAGAAAACATCTCCCATCGTGTTCTAGATGTTGCAGAGATGTCTGCCAAGTGTTTGGCAGGAAGAAGAGAAAAGTTGTCCAAAATAGCTTCCAATCGAATGTTCATTTGTATGGAAGAGTCAGGAGAGTGCAAAAGTACTGTTTTGTGTCAGTTGGCAAGCTGTGCACACTATCCCACTGTTGTACAGCTTGCTCCTTCACCTTCCCGAAGCTGCCGCTCTCTCCGGCTCCCGGAGCCGAAGAAGCGTCTTCTTCGCGCAAAGACGATTGTGCCGCTCACAGTGCTCTCCTTAGCGCGGCTTCTGCCGAAAGACGCCCGGGACCAGCTCTTAGCTAAGCAGAGCATCCTACCTTTCGTCTTTGTAGTCTTTTGTAGTCCACATTTCGGCAAAAAGCTTTTCCACTCCACTATGTCTGGCTAGGAAAAACTGTGCCAGCACAGAAAACATCTCCCATCGTGTTCTAGAAGTTGCAGAGATGTCTGCCAAGTGTTTGGCAGGAAGAAAAGAAAAGTTGTCCAAAACAGGTTCCAATCGAATGTTCATGTGTTTGGAAGAGTCAGGAGAGTGCAAAAGTACTGTTTTCTATCAGCTGACAAGGTGCGCACACAATCCCAGTGTTGTACAGCTTGCTTCTTCACCTTCCCGAAGCTGCCGCTCTCTCCGGCTCCCGGAGCTGAAGAAGCGGCTTTTTCGCGCAAAGACGATTGTGCCGCTCACAGTGCTCTCGTTAGCGTAGCTTCTGCCGAAAGACACCCGGGAGCGGCTCTTAGCTCTGGAGAGCATCGTACCTTCTTCTTTAGCGTCTTTTGTAGTCTACATCTTAGCAAATAGATATTTCACTGTGTCTGGTGAGGAAAAACTGTGCCAGCACAGAAAACATCTCCCATCGTGTTCTATAAGTTGCAGAGATGTCTGCCAAGAGTTTGGCAGGAAGAAAAGAAAAGTTGTCCAAAATAGATTCCAATCGAATGTTCATGTGTTTGGAAGAGTCAGGAGAGTGCAAAAGTACAGTTTTCTCTCAGTTGGCAAGCTGCGCACACAATCCCAGTGTTGTACAGCTTGCTACTTCACCTTCCCGAAGCTGCCGCTCTCTCCGGCTCCCGGAGCCGAAGAAGCGGCTTCATCGCGCAAAGACGATTGTGCCGCTCACAGTGCTCTCCTTAGCGCGGCTTCTACCGAAAGACGCCCGGGAGCGGCTCTTAGCTCCGGAGAGCATCCTACCTTCGTCTTTAGCGCATCTTCACATCTACATCTCGGCAAAAAGCATTAACTCTATGTCTGGCTAGGAAAAACTGTGCAAGCACAGAAAACATCTCCCATCGTGTTCTAGAAGTTGCAGAGATGTCTGCCAAGTGTTTGGCAGGAAGAAAAGTAAAGTTATCCAAAATAGCTTCCAATCGAATGTTCATGTGATTGGAAAAGTCAGGAGAGTGCAAAAGTACTGTTTTCTATCAGTTGGCAAGCCGCGCACACAATCCCAGTGTTGTACAGCTTGCTTCTTCACCTTCCCGAAGTTGGCGGTCTCTCCGGCTCCCGGAGCCGAAGAAGCGGCTTCTTCGCGCAAAGACGATTGTGCCGCTCACAGTGCTCTCGTTAGCGCGGCTTCTGCCGAAAGACGCCAGGGAGCGGCTCTCTAGCCTTGGAGAGCATCGTACCTTCGTCTTTAGCGTCTTTTGTAGTCTACATCTTAGCAAATAGATTTTTCACTATGTCTGGCTAGGAAAAACTGTGCCAGCACAGAAAACATCTCCCATCGTGTTCTAGAAGTTGCAGAGATGTCTGCCAAGTGTTTGGCAGTAAGAAAAGGAAAGATGTCCAAAACAGATTCCAATCGAATCCTCATGTGATTGGAAAAGTCAGGAGAGTGCAAAAGTACTGTTTTGTATCAGTTGGCAAGCTGCGCACACAATCCCAGTGTTGTACAGCTTGCTTCCTCATCTTCCCGAAGCTGCCGCTCTCTCCGGCTCCCGGCGCTGAAGAAGTGGCTTCTTCGCGCAAAGACGATTGTGCCGCTCACAGTGCTCTCCTTAGTGCGCCCTCTGCCGAAAGACACCCGGGAGGGGTTCTTAGCTCCGGAGAGAATCCTACCTTCGTCTTTAGCGTCTTTTGTAGTCTAGATCTTAGCAAAACGCTTTCCCACTATTTCTGGCTAGGAAAAACTGTGCCAGCACAGAAAACATCTCCCATCATGTTCTAGAAGTTGCAGAGATGTCTGCCAAGTGTTTGGCAGGAAGAAAAGTAAAGTTATCCAAAATAGCTTCCAATCGAATGTTCATGTGATTGGAAAAGTCAGGAGAGTGCAAAAGTACTGTTTTCTATCAGTTGGCAAGCCGCGCACACAATCCCAGTGTTGTACAGCTTGCTTCTTCGCCTTCCCGAAGTTGGCGCTCTCTCCGGCTCTCGGAGCCGAAGAAGCGGCTTCTTCGCGCAAAGACGATTGTGCCGCTCACAGTGCTCTCGTTAGCGCGGCTTCTGCCGAAAGACGCCAGGGAGCGGCTCTCTAGCCTTGGAGAGCATCGTACCTTCGTCTTTAGCGTCTTTTGTAGTCTACATCTTAGCAAATAGATTTTCCACTATGTCTGGCTAGGAAAAACTGTGCCAGCACAGAAAACATCTCCCATCGTGTTCTAGAAGTTGCAGAGATGTCTGCCAAGTGTTTGGCAGCAAGAAAAGTTGTCCAAAACAGCTTCCAATCAAATGCTCATGCGATTGGAAGAGTCAGGAGAGTGCAAAAGTACTGTTTTCTATCAGTTGGCAAGCCGCGCACACAATCCCAGTATTGTACAGCTTGCTTCTTCACCTTCCCGAAGCTGCCGCTCTCTCCGGCTCTCGGAGCCGAAGAAGCGGCTTCTTCGCGCAAAGACGATTGTGCCGCTCACAGTGCTCTCCTTACCCTGGCTTCTGCCGAAAGACACCCGGAAGAGCTCTTAGCTCCGGAGAGCATCGTACCTTCGTCTTTAGCGTCTTTTGTAGTCTACATCTTAGCAAATATATTTTTCACTATGTCTGGCTAGGAAAAACTTTGCCAACACAGAAAACATCAACCATCGTGTTCTAGAAGTTGCAGAGAAGTCTGCCAAGTGTTTGGCAGAAAGAAAATAAAAGTTCTCCGAAACAACTTACCATCGTATGCTCATGTGATTGGAAGAGTCAGGAGAGTGCAAAAGTACTGTTTTCTATCAGTTGGCAAGGTGCGCACACAATCCCAGTGTTGTACAGCTTGCTACTTCACCTTCCTGAAGCTGCCGCTCTCTCCGGCTCCCGGAGCCGAAGAAGCGGCTTCTTCGCGCAAAGACGATTGTGCCGCTCACAGTGCTCTCCTTAGTGCGGCTTCTGCCGAAAGACACCCGGGAGCGGCTCTTAGCTCCGGAGAGCATCCTACCTTCGTCTTTAGCGTCTTTTGTAGTCTACATTTAGCAAATAGATTATCCAAAATGTCTTGCTAGGAAAAACTGTGCCAGCACAGAAAACATCTCCCATCGTGTTCTAGAAGTTGCAGAGATGTCTGCCAAGTGTTTGGCAGGAAGAAAAGAAAAGTTGTCCAAAATAGCTTCCAAATGATTGTTCGTTTTTTTGGAACAGTCAGGAGAGTGCAACAGTACTGTTTTGTATCAGATGGCAAGGTGCGCACACAATCCCAGTGTTGTACAGCTTGCTTCTTCACCTTCCCGAAGCTGCCGCTCTCTCCGGCTCCCGGAGCCGAAGAAGCGGCTTCTTCGCGCAAAGACGATTGTGCCGCTCACAGTGCTCTCCT
This sequence comes from Melospiza melodia melodia, assembly GCF_035770615.1. Lineage (NCBI taxonomy): Eukaryota > Metazoa > Chordata > Aves > Passeriformes > Passerellidae > Melospiza > Melospiza melodia. The sequence goes on from NC_086197.1 coordinate 24,502,366, forward strand.
TAGCGCGGCTTCTGCCGAAAGACACCCGGGAGCGGCTCTTCGCTCTGGATAGCATCCTACCTTCGTCTTTAGCGTCTTTTGTAGTCTACATTTTAGCAAAACGCTTTTCCACTCCACTATGTCTGGCTAGGAAAAACTGTGCCAGCACAGAAAACATCTCCCATCGTGTTCTAGAAGTTGCAGAGATGTCTGCCAAGTGTTTGGCAGGAAGAAAAGAAAAGTTGTCTAAAATAGCTTCGAATCGAATGTTCATTTGTTTGGAAGAGTCAGGAGAGTGCAAAAGTACTGTTTTGTATCAGTTGGCAAGCTGTGCACACATCCCAGTGTTGTACAGCTTGCTTCTTCACCTTCCCGAAGCTGCCGCTCTCTCCGGCTCCCGGAGCCGAAAAAGCGGCTTCTTCGCGCAAAGACGATTGTGCCGCTCACAGTGCTCTCCTAAGCGTAGCTTCTGCCTAAAGACACCCGGGACCAGCTCTTAGCTCCGGAGAGCATCGTACCTTCGTCTTTAGCGTCTTTTGTAGTCTATATCTTAGCAAATAGAGTTTTCACTATGTCTGGCTCGGAAAAACTGTGCCAGCACAGAAAACATCTCCCATCATGTTCTAGAAGTTGCAGAGATGTCTGCCAAGTGTTTGGCAGGGAGAAAAGAAAAGTTGTCCAAAACAGCTTCCTATCGAATGTTCATGTGATTGGAAAAGTAAGGAGAGTGCAAAAGTACAGTTTTCTATCAGTTGGCAAGCTGCGCACACAATCCCAGTGTTGTACAGCTTGCTTCTTCACCTTCCCGAAGCTGCCGCTCTCTCCGGCTCCCGGAGCCGAAGAAGCGGCTTCTTCGCGCAAAGACGATTGTGCCGCTCACAGTGCTCTCCTTAGCGCGGCTTCTGCCGAAAGACGCTAGGGCGGGGCTCTTAGCTCAGCAGAGCATCCTACCTTCATCTTTAGCATCGTTGGTAGTATACATTTTAGCAAAACACTTTTCCACTCCACTATGTCTTGCTAGGAAAAACTTTGCCAGCACAGAAAACATCTCCAATCGTGTTCTAGAAGTTGCAGTGATGTCTGCCAAGTGTTTGGCAGGAAGAAAAGAAAAGTTGTCCAAAACAGCTTCCAATCGAATGTTCATGTGTTTGGAAGAGTCAGGAGAGTGCAAAAGTACTGTTTTCTATCAGTTGGCAAGCTGCACACACAATCCCAGTGTTGTACAGCTTGCTTCTTCACCTTCCTGAAGCTGCCGCTCTCTCCGGCTCCCGGAGCCGAAGAAGCGGCTTCTTCGCGCAAAGACGATTGTGCCGCTCACAGTGCACTCTTTAGCGCCGCTTCTACTGAAAGACGCCCGGGAGCGGCTCTTAGCTCCGGAGAGCATCCTACCTTCGTCTTTAGCGCCTCTTCTCATCTACATCTCGGCAAAAAGCTTTTCCACTATGTGTGGCTAGGAAAAACTGTGCCAGCACAGAAAACCTCTCCCATCGTGTTCTAGAAGTTGCAGAGATGTCTGCCAAGTGTTTGGCAGGAAGAAAAGAACAGTTGCCCAAAACAGCTTCCAATCGAATGTTCATGTGTTTGGAAGAGTCAGGAGAGAGCAAAAGTACTGTTTTCTATCAGCTGGCAAGGTGCGCACACGATCCCAGTGTTGTACAGCTTGCTTCTTCACCTTCCCGAAGCTGCCGCTCTCTCCGGCTCCCGGAGCCGAAAAAGCGGCTTCTTCGCGCAAAGACGATTGTGCCGCTCACAGTGCTCTCCTAAGCGTAGCTTCTGCCTAAAGACACCCGGGACCAGCTCTTAGCTCCGGAGAGCATCGTACCTTCGCCTTTAGCGTCTTTTGTAGTCTATATTTAGCAAATAGAGTTTTCACTATGTCTGGCTCGGAAAAACTGTGCCAGCACAGAAAACATCTCCCATCGTGTTCTAGAAGTTGCAGAGATGTCTGCCAAGTGTTTGGCAGGAAGAAATAAAAGTTGTCCTAAATAGCTTCCAATCGAATGTTCATTTGTTTGGAAGAGTCAGGAGAGTGCAAATTTCAGTTTTCTATCAGTTGGCAAGCTGTGCACACATCACAGTGTTGTACTGCTTGCTTCTTCACCTTCCCGAAGCTGCCGCTCTCTCCGGCTCCCGGAGCCGAAGAAGCGGCTTCTTCGCGCAAAGACGATTGCGCCACTCACAGTGCTCTCCCTAGCGCGGCTTCTGCCGAAAGACGCTGGGGAGCGGCTCTTAGCTCAGCAGAGCATCCACCTTCGTCTTTAGCATCGTTGGTAGTATACATTTTAGCAAAACGCTTTTCCACTCCACTATGTCTTGCTAGGAAAAACTGTGCCAGCACAGAAAACATCTCCCATCGTCTTCTAGAAGTTGCAGAGATGTCTGCCAAGTGTTTGGCAGGAAGGAAAGGAAAGTTGTCCAAAACAGCTTTCAATCGAATGTTCATGTGTTTGGAAGAGTCAGGAGAGTGCAAAAGTACTGTTTTCTATTAGTTGGCAAGCTGCGCACACAAACCCAGTGTTGTACAGCTTGCTTCTTCACCTTCCCGAAGTTGCCGCTCTCTCCGGCGCCCGGAGCCGAAGAAGCGGCTTCTTCGCGCAAAGACGATTGTGCCGCTCACAGCGCTCTCCTTAGCGCGGCTTCTGCCGAAAGACGCCAGGGAGCGGCTCTCTAGCCTTGCAGAGGATCGTACCGTCGTCTTTAGCGTCTTTTGTAGTCTACATCTTAGCAAATAGATTTTCCATTATGTCTGGCTAGGAAAATCTGTGCCAGCACAGAAAACATCTCCCATCGTGTTCTAGAAGTTGCAGAGATGTCTGCCAAGTGTTTGGCAGGAAGAAAAGAAAAGTTGTCCAAAACAGCTTCCAATCGAATCCTCATGTGATTGGAAAAGTCAGGAGAGTGCAAAAGTACTGTTTTGTATCAGTTGGCAAGGTGCGCACACAATCCCAGTGTTGTACAGCTTGCTTCTTCACCTTCCCGAAGCTGCCGCTCTCTCCGGCTCCCGGAGCCGAAGAAGCGGCTTCTTCGCGCAAAGACGATTGTGCCGCTCACAGTGCTCTCCTTAGCGTGGCTTCTGCCGAAAGACGCCCGGGAGTGGCTCTTAGCTCCGGAGAGCATCCTACCTTCGTCTTTAGTAGTCTACAACTTAGCAAAACGCTTTCCAACTATTTCTGGCTCGGAAAAAATGTGCCAGCACAGAAAACATCTCCCATCGTGTTCTAGAAGTTGCAGAGATGTCTGCCAAGTGTTTGGCAGGAAGAAAAGAAAAGTTGTCCAAAATAGCTTCCAATCAAATGTTCATGTGTTTGGAAGAGTCAGGAGAGTGCAAAAGTACTGTTTTCTATCAGTTGGCAAGCTGCGCACACAATCCCAGTGTTGTACAGCTTGCTTCTTCACCTTCCTGAAGCTGCCGCTCTCTCCGGCTCCCGGATCCAAAGAAGCGGCTTCTTCGTGCAAAGACGATTGTGCCGCTCACAGTGCTCTCCTTAGCGCGGCTTCTACTGAAAGACGCCCGGGAGCGGCTCTTAGCTCCGGAGAGCATCCTACCTTCGTCTTTAGTGCCTCTTCTCATCTACATCTCGGCAAAAAGCTTTTCCAATATGTCTGGCGAGGAAAAACCGTGCCAGCACAGAAAACCTCTCCCATCGTGTTCTAGAAGTTGCAGAGATGTCTGCCAAGTGTTTGGCATGAAGAAAAGAACAGTTGTCCAAAACAGCTTCCAATCGAATGTTCATGTGTTTGGAAGAGTCAGGAGAGTGGAAAAGTACTGTTTTCTATCAGTCGGCAAGCTGCGCACACAATCCCAGTGTTGTACAGCTTGCTTCTTCACCTTCCCGAAGCTGCCGCTCTCTCCGGCTCCCGGAGCCGAAGAAGCGGCTTCTTCGCGCAAAGACGATTGTGCCGCTCACAGTGCTCTCGTTAGCGCGGCTTCTGCCGAAAAACGCTCGGGAGAGGCTCTTAGCTCCAGAGAGCATCGTACCTTCGTCTTTAGCGTCTTTTGTAGTCTACATCTTAGCAAATAGATTTTTCAATATGTCTGGCTAGGAAAAACTGTGCCAGCACAGAAAACATCTCCCATCGTGTTCTAGAAGTTGCAGAGATGTCTGCCAAGTGTTTGGCAGGAAGAAAAGAACAGTTGTCCAAAACAGCTTCCAATCGAATGTTCATGTGTTTGGAAGAGTCAGGAGAGTGCAAAAGTACTGTTTTCTATCAGTCGGCAAGCTGCGCACACAATCCCAGTGTTGTACAGCTTGCTTCTTCACCTTCCTGAAGCTGCCGCTCTCTCCGGCTCCCGGAGGCGAAGAAGCGGCTTCTTCGCGCAAAGACGATTGTGCCGCTCACAGTGCTCTCCTTAGTGCGGCTTCTGCCGAAAGACACCCGGGCGCGGCTCTTAGCTCCGGAGAGCATCCTACCTTCGTCTTTAGCGTCTTTTGTAGTCTACATCTTAGAAAATAGATTTTCCACTATGTCTGGCTCGGAAAAACTGTGCCAGCACAGAAAACATCTCCCATCGTGTTCTAGAAGTTGCAGAGATGTCTGCCAAGTGTTTGGCAGGATGAAGAGAAAAGTTGTCGAAAATAGCTTCCAATCGAATGTTCATTTGTATGGATAAGTCAGGAGAGTGCAAAAGTACTGTTTTCTATCAGTTGGCAAGCTGCGCACACAATCCCAGTGTTGTACAGCTTGCTTCTTCACCTTCCCAAAGCTGCCGCTCTCTCCGGCTCCCGGAGCCGAAGAAGCGGCTTCTTCGCGCAAAGACGATTGTGCCGCTCACAGTGCTCTCCTTAGCGTGGCTTCTGCCGAAAGACGCCCGGGAGTGGCTCTTAGCTCCGGAGAGCATCCTACCTTCGTCTTTAGTAGTCTACACCTTAGCAAAACGCTTTCCAAATATTTCTGGCTCGGAAAAACTGTGCCAGCACAGAAAACATCTCCCATTGTGTTCTAGAAGTTGCAGAGATGTCTCCCAAGTGTTTGGCAGGAAGAAAAGAAAAGTTGTCGAAAATAGCTTCCCATCGAATGTTCATGTGATTGGAAGAGTCAGGAGAGTGCAAAAGTTCTGTTTTCTATCAGTTGGCAAGCTGCGCACACAATCCCAGTGTTGTACAGCTTGCTTCTTCACCTTCCCGAAGCTGCAGCTCTCTCAAGCTCCCGGAGCCAAAGAAGCGCCTTCTTCGCGCCAAGACGATTGTGCTGCTCACAGTGCTCTCCTTAGCACGGCTTCTGCCGAAATACGCCCGGGAGCGGCTCTTAGCTCAGCAGAGCATCCTACCTTCGTCTTTAGCGTCTTTTGTAGTCTACATTATAGCAAAACGCATTTCCACTCCACTATGTCTTGCTAGGAAAAACTGTGCCAGAACAGAAAACATCTCCCATCGTGTTCTAGAAGTTGCAGAGATGTCTGCCAAGTGTTTGGCAGGAAGAAAAGTTCTCCAAAGAAGCTTCAAATCGAATGTTCAAGTGATTGGAAATGTCAGGAGAATGCAAAAGTACAGTTTTCTATCAGTTGGAAAGCTGCACACCCAATGCCAGTGTTGTACAGCTTGCTCCTTCACCTTCCCGAAGCTGCTGCTCTCTCCGGGTCCCGGAGCCGAAGAAGCGGCTTCTTCGCACAAAGACGATTGTGCCGCTCACAGTGCTCTCCTTAGCGCGGCTTCTGCCGAAAGACACCCGTGAGCGGCTCTTAACTCAGCAGAGCATCCTACCTTCGTCGTTAGCGTCTTTTGTAGCCTACATCTTAGCAAAACGCTTTCCTACTATTTCTGGCTCGGAAAAACTGTGCCAGCAAAGAAAACATTACCAATCGTGTTCTAGAAGTTGCAGAGATGTCTGCCAAGTGTTTGGCAGGAAGAAAGGTTGTCCAAAGCATCTTCCAATCGAATGTTTAAGTGATTGGAAAAGTCAGGAGAGTGCAAAAGTACTGTTTTGTATCAGTTGGCAAGCTGCGCACACAATCCCAGTGTTGTACAGCTTGCTTCTTCACCTTCCCGAAGCTGCCGCTCTCTCCGGCCCCCGGAGCTGAAGAAGCGGCTTCTTCGTGCAAAGACGATTGTGCCGCTCACAGTGCTCTCCTTAGCGCGGCTTCTGCCGAAAGACGCCCGGGAGCGGCTCTTAACTCAGCAGAGCATCCTACCTTCGTCTTTAGCGTTTTTGTTAGTATATATTTTAGCAAAACGCTTTTCCACTCAAATATGTCTGGCTAGGAAAAACTGCGCCAGCACAGAAAACATCTCCCATCGTGTTCTAGAAGTTGTAGAGATGTCTGCCAAGTGTTTGGCAGGAAGAAAATAAAAGTTGTCCAAAACAGCTTCCAATCGAATGTTCATGTGTTTGGAAGAGTCAGGAGAGTGCAAAAGTACTGTTTTGTATCAGTTGGCAAGCCGCGCACACACTCCCAGTGTTGTACAGCTTGCTTCTTCACCTTCCCGAAGCTGCCGCTCTCTCCGGCTCCCGGAGCCAAAGAAGCGGCTTCTTCGCGCAAAGACGATTGTGCCGCTCACAGTGCTCTCCTTAGCGCGGCTTCTGCCGAAAGACGCTAGGGAGGGGCTCTTAGCTCAGCAGATCATCCTACCTTCGTCTTTAGCGCCTCTTCTCATCTACATCTCGGCAAAATCTTTTCCACTATGTCTGGCTAGGAAAAACTGTGCCAGCACAGAAAACATCTCCCATCGTGTTCTAGAAGTTGCAGAGATGTCTGCCAAGTGTTTGGCAGGAAGAAAAGAAAAGTTGTCCAAAATAGCTTCCAATCGAATGTTCATTTGTTTGGAAGAGTCGGGAGAGTGCAAAAGTAGTGTTTTCTATCAGTCGGCAAGCTGCGCACACAATCCCAGTGTTGTACAGCTTGCTTCTTCACCTTCCCGAAGCTGCCGCTCTCTCCGGCTCCCGGAGCCGAAGAAGCGGCTTCTTCGCGCAAAGACGATTGTGCCGCTCACAGTGCTCTCCTTAGCGCGGCTTCTGCCGAAAGACGCTCGGGAGAGGCTCTTAGCTCCAGAGAGCATCGTACCTTCGTCTTTAGCGTCTTTTGTAGTCTACATCTTAGCAAATAGATTTTTCAATATGTCTGGCTAGGAAAAACTGTGCCAGCACAGAAAACATCTCCCATCGTGTTCTAGAAGTTGCAGAGATGTCTGCCAAGTGTTTGGCAGGAAGAAAAGTACAGTTGTCCAAAACAGCTTCCAATCGAATGTTCATGTGTTTGGAAGAGTCAGGAGAGTGCAAAAGTACTGTTTTCTATCAGTCGGCAAGCTGCGCACACAATCCCAGTGTTGTACAGCTTGCTTCTTCACCTTCCCGAAGCTGCCGCTCTCTCCGGCTCCCGGAGGCGAAGAAGCGGCTTCTTCGCGCAAAGACGATTGTGCCGCTCACAGTGCTCTCCTTAGTGCGGCTTCTGCCGAAAGACACCCGGGCGCGGCTCTTAGCTCCGGAGAGCATCCTACCTTCGTCTTTAGCGTCTTTTGTAGTCTACATCTTAGAAAATAGATTTTCCACTATGTCTGGCTCGGAAAAACTGTGCCAGCACAGAAAACATCTCCCATCGTGTTCTAGAAGTTGCAGAGATGTCTGCCAAGTGTTTGGCAGGATGAAGAGAAAAGTTGTCGAAAATAGCTTCCAATCGAATGTTCATTTGTATGGATAAGTCAGGAGAGTGCAAAAGTACTGTTTTCTATCAGTTGGCAAGCTGCGCACACAATCCCAGTGTTGTACAGCTTGCTTCTTCACCTTCCCGAAGCTGCCGCTCTCTCCGGCTCCCGGAGCCGAAGAAGCGGCTTCTTCGCGCAAAGACGATTGTGCCACTCACAGTGCTCTCCTTAGCGTGGCTTCTGCCGAAAGACGCCCGGGAGTGGCTCTTAGCTCCGGAGAGCATCCTACCTTCGTCTTTAGTAGTCTACACCTTAGCAAAACGCTTTCCAAATATTTCTGGCTCGGAAAAACTGTGCCAGCACAGAAAACATCTCCCATTGTGTTCTAGAAGTTGCAGAGATGTCTGCCAAGTGTTTGGCAGGAAGAAAAGAAAAGTTGTCGAAAATAGCTTCCCATCGAATGTTCATGTGATTGGAAGAGTCAGGAGAGTGCAAAAGTTCTGTTTTCTATCAGTTGGCAAGCTGCGCACACAATCCCAGTGTTGTACAGCTTGCTTCTTCACCTTCCCAAAGCTCCGCTCTCTCCGACTCCCGGAGCCGAAGAAGCGGCTTCTTCGCGCAAAGACGATTGTGCCGCTCACAGCGCTCTCCTTAGCGTGGCTTCTGCCGAAAGACGCTGGGGAGTGGCTCTTAGTTCCGGAGAGCATCCTACCTTCGTCTTTAGCGCCTCTTCTCATCTACATCTCGGCAAAAAGCTTTCCCACTATATCTGGCTAGGAAAAACTGTGCCAGCACAGAAAACATCTCCCATCGTGTTCTAGAAGTTGCAGAGATGTCTGCCAAGTGTTTGGCAGGGAGAAAAGAAAAGTTGTCCAAAACAGCTTCCTATCGAATGTTCATGTGATTGGAAAAGTAAGGAGAGTGCAAAAGTACAGTTTTCTATCAGTTGGCAAGCTGCGCACACAATCCCAGTGTTGTACAGCTTGCTTCTTCACCTTCCCGAAGCTGCCGCTCTCTCCGGCTCCCGGAGCCGAAGAAGCGGCTTCTTCGCGCAAAGACGATTGTTCCGCTCACAGTGCTCTCCTTAGCGCGGCTTCTGCCGAAAGACGCTGGGGAGCGGCTCTTAGGTCCGGAGAGCATCGTACCTTCGTCTTTAGCGTCTTTTGTAATCTACATTTTAGCAAAACGCTTATTCACTATGTCTGGCTAGGAAAAACTGTGCCAAACCAGAAAACATCTCCCATCGTGTTCTAGAAGTTGCAGAGATGTCTGCCAAGTGTTTGGCAGGAAGAAAAGAAAAGTTGTCCAAAATAGCTTCCAATCGAATGTTCATTTGTTTGGAAGAGTCAGGAGAGTGCAAAAGTACTGTTTTGTATCAGTTGGTAAGGTGCACACATAATCCCAGTGTTGTACAGCTTGCTTCTTCACCTTCCCGAAGCTGCCGCTCTCTCCGGCCCCCGGAGCCGAAGAAGCGGCTTCTTCGCGCAAAGACGATTGTGCCGCTCACAATGCTCTCCTTAGCGCAGCTTCCCCCAAAAGACGCTGGGGAGCGGCTCTTAGCCTTGGAGAGCATGGTACCTTCGTCTTTAGCGTCTTTTTTAGACTACATCTTAGCAGATAGATTTTCCATTATGTCTGGCTAGGAAAAACTGTGCCAACACAGAAAATATCTCCCATCGTGTTCTAGAAGTTGCAGAGATATGTGCCAAGTTTTTGGGAGGAAGAAAAAGAACGTTGTCCAAAACAGCTTCCAATCGAATTATCATGTGATTGGAAGAGTCAGGAGAGTGCAAAAGTACTGTTTTCTATCAGTTGGCAAGCTGCGCACACAATCCCAGTGTTGTACAGCTTGCTTCTTCACCTTCCCGAAGCTGCCGCTCTCTCCGGCTCCCGGAGCCGAAGAAGCGGCTTCTTCGCGCAAAGACGATCGTGCCGCTCACAGTGCTCTCCTTAGCGCGGCTTCTGCCGAAAGACGCTCGGGAGCGGCTCTTAGCTCAGCAGAGCATCCTACCTTCGTCTTTAGCGCCTCTTCTCATCTACATCTCGGCAAAAAGCTTTCCCACTATGTCGGGCAAGGAAAAACTGTGCCAGCACAGAAAACATCTCCCATCGTGTTCTAGAAGTTGCAGAGATGTCTGCCAAGTATTTTGCAGGAAGAAAAGAAAAGTTGTCGAAAACAGCTTCCAATCGAATATTCATGTGATTGGAAAAGTAAGGAGAGTGCAAAAGTACTGTTTTGTATCATTTGGCAAGCTGCGCACACAATCCCAGTGTTGTACAGCTTGCTTCTTCACCTTCCCGAAGCTGCCGCTCTCTCCGGCTCCCGGAGCCGAAGAAGCGGCTTCTTCGCGCAAAGACGATTGTGCCGCTCACAGTGCTCTCCTTAGCGCGGCTTCTGCCGAAAGACGCCTGGGAGCGGCTCTTGCCTCCGGAGAGCATCGTACATTCGTCTTTTGCGTATTTTGTACACTATATTTTAGCAAAACGCTTTTCCACTCCACTATGTCTGGCTAGGAAAAACTGTGCCAACACAGAAAACATCTCCCATTGTGTTCTAGAAGTTGCAGAGATGTCTGCCAAGTGTTTGGCAGGAAGAAAAATACAATTCTCTGTAACACCTTCCAATCGAATGCTCCTGTGATTGGAAAAGTCAGGAGAGTGCAAAAGTACTGTTTTGTATCAGTTGGCAAGCTGCGCACACAATCCCAGTGTTGTACAGCTTGCTTCTTCACCTTCCCGAAGCTGCCGCTCTCACCGGCTCCTGGAGCCGAAGAAGCGGCTTCGTCCTGCCAAGACGATTGTGCCGCTCACAGTGCTCTCCTTAGCGCGGCTTCTGCTGAAAGACACCCGGGAGCGGCTCTTAGCTCCGGAGAGCATCCTACCTTCGTCTTTAGTGTCCTTTGTAGTCTACACCTTAGGAAAACGCTTTCCCACTATGTCTGGCTAGGAAAAACTGTGCCAGCACAGAAAACATCTCCCATCGTGTTCTAGAAGTTGCAGAGATGTCTGCCAAGTGTTTGGCAGGAAGAAAAGAAAAGTTGTCCAAAATAGCTTCCAATCGAATGTTCATTTGTTTGGAAGAGCCAGGAGAGTGCAAAAGTAGTGTTTTCTATCAGATGGCAAGCGGCGCACACAATCCCAGTGTTGTACAGCTTGCTTCTTCACCTTCCCGAAGCTGCCGCTCTCGCCGGCTCCCGGAGCCGAAGAAGCGGCTTCTTCGCGCAAAGACGATTGTGCCGCTCACAGTGCTCTCCTTAGCGCGGCTTCTGCCGAAAGATGCCCGGGAGCGGCTCTCTAGCCTTGGAGAGCATCGTACCTTCGTCTTTAGCGTCTTTTGTAGTATACATCTTAGCAAATAGATTTTCCACTATGTCTGGCTAGGAAAAACTGTGCCAGCACAGAAAACATCTCCCATCGTGTTCTAGAAGTTGCAGAGATGTCTGCCAAGTGTTTGGCAGGAAGAAAAGAAAAGTTGTCCACAACAGCTTCCAATCAAATGTTCATTTGCTTGGAAGAGTCAGGAGAGTGCAAAAGTACTGTTTTCTATCAGTTGGTAAGGTGCACACACAATCCCAGTGTTGTACAGCTTGCTTCTTCACCTTCCCGAAGCTGCCGCTCTCTCCGGCTCCCGGAGCCGAAGAAGCGGCTTCTTCGTGCAAAGACGATTGTGCCGCTCACAGTGCTCTCCTTAGCGCGGCTTCTGCCGAAAGACGCCCGGGAGTGGCTCTCTAGCCTTGGAGAGCATCGTACCTTCGTCTTTAGCGTCTTTTGTAGTATACATCTTAACAAATAGATTTTCCACTATGTCTGGCTAGGAAAAACTGTGCCAGCACAGAAAACATCTCCCATCGTGTTCTAGAAGTTGCAGAGATGTCTGCCAAGTGTTTGGCAGGAAGAAAAGAAAAGTTGTCGAAAACAGCTTCCAATCGAATGTTCATTTGTTTGGAAGAGTCAGGAGAGTGCAAAAGTACTGTTTTCTATCAGTTGGTAAGGTGCACACACAATCCCAGTGTTGTACAGCTTGCTTCTTCACCTTCCCAAAGCTGCCGCTCTCTCCGGCTCCCGGAGCCGAAGAAGCGGCTTCTTCGTGCAAAGACGATTGTGCCGCTCACAGCGCTCTCCTTAGCGCGGCTTCTGCTGAAAGACGCCCGGGAGCGGCTCTTAGCTCAGCAGAGCATCCTACCTTCGTCTTTAGCGTCTTTTGTAGTCTACATATTAGCAAATAGATTTTCCACTATGTCTGGCTAGGAAAAACTGTGCCAGCACAGAAAACATCTCCCATCGTGTTCTAGAAGTTGCAGAGATGTCTGCCAAGTGTTTGGCAAGAAGAAAAGAAAAGATGTCGAAAATAGCTTCCAATTGAAAGGTCATTTGTTTGGAAGAGTCAGGAGAGTGCAAAAGTACTGTTTTCTACCAGTTGGCAAGCTGCGCACACAATCCCAGTGTTGTACAGCGTGCTTCTTCACCTTCCCGAACCTGCCGGTCTCTCCGGCTCCCGGAGCCGAAGAAGCGGCTTCTTCGCACAAAGACGATTGTGCCGCTCACAGTGCTCTCCTTAGCGCGGCTTCTGCCGAAAGACGCCCGGGAGTGGCTCTTAGCTCCGGAGAGCATCGTACCTTCGTCTTTAGCGTCTTTTGTAGTCTACATCTTAGCAAATAGATTTTCCACTATGTCTGGCTAGGAAAAACTGTGCCAGCAGAGAAAACATCTCCCATCGTGTTCTAGAAGTTGTAGAGATGTCTGCCAAGTGTGTGGCAGGAAGAAAAGAAAAGTTCTCTGAAACAACTTCCAATCGAATGCTCCTGTGATTGGAAAAGTCAGGAGAGTGCAAAAGTACTGTTTTCTATCAGTTGGCAACCTGCGCACACAATCCCAGTGTTGTACAGCTTGCTTCTTCACCTTCCCGAAGCTGCCGCTCTCACCGGCTCCTGGACCCGAATAAGCCGCTTCGTCGTGCCAAGACGATTGTGCCGCTCACAGTGCTCTCCTTAGCGTGGCTTCTGCCGAAAGACGCCCGGGTGCGGCTCTTAGCTCCGGAGAGCATCGTACCTTCGTCTTTAGCATCTTTTGTAGTCTACATTTTAGCAAAAAGCTTTTTCACTATTTCTGGCTAGGAAAAACTGTGCCAGCACAGAAAACATCTCCCATCGTGTTCTAGAAGTTGCAGAGATGTCTCCCAAGTGTTTGGCAGGAAGAAAAGTAAAGTTGTCGAATATAGCTTCCAATCGAATGTTCATTTGTTTGGAAGAGTCAGGAGAGTGCAAAAGTACTGTTTTGTATCAGTTGGTAAGGTGCACACACAATCCCAGTGTTGTACAGCTTGCTTCTTCACCTTCCCAAAGCTGCTGCTCTCCCCGGCTCCCGGAGCCGAAGAAGCGGCTTCTTCGCGCAAAGACGATTGTGCCGCTCACAGTGCTCTCCTTAGCGCAGCTTCCGCCAAAAGACGCTGGGGAGGGGCTCTTAGCCTTGGAGACCATCGTACCTTCGTCTTTAGCGTCTTTTGTAGTCTACAACTTAGCAAAACGCTTTTCCACTATGTCTGGCTAGGAAAACTCTGCCAGCACAGAAAACACCTGCCATCGTGTTCTAGAAGTTGCAGAGATGTCTGCCAAGTGTTTGGAGGAAGAAAAGAAAAGTTGTCCAAAACAGCTTCCAATCGAATGTTCATGTGATTGGAAGAGTCAGGAGAGTGCAAAAGTACTGTTTTCTATCAGTTGGCAAGCTGCGCACACAATCCCAGTGTTGTACAGCTTGCTTCTTCACCTTCCCGAAGCTGCCGCTCTCCCCGGCTCCCGGAGCCGAAGAAGCGGCTTCGTCGTGCCAAGACGATTGTGCCGCTCACAGTGTTCTCCTTAGCGCGGCTTCTGCTGAATGACGCCCGGGAGCGGCTCTTAGCTCAGCAGAGCATCCTACCTTCGTCTTTAGCGTCTCTTGTAGTCTACATCTTAGCAAATAGGTTATCCACAATGTCTGGCTAGGAAAAACTGTGCCAACACAGAAAACATCTCCCATGGTGTTCTAGAAGTTGCAGAGATGTCTGCCAAGTGTTTGCCAGGAAGAAAAGGAAAGTTGTCCAAAATAGCTTCCAATCGAATGTTCATTTGTTTGGAAGAGTCAGGAGAGTGCAAAAGTACTGTTTTCTATCAGTTGGCAAGCTGCGCACACAATCCCAGTGTTGTACAGCTTGCTTCTTCACCTTCGCGAAGCTGCCGCTCTCTCCGGCTCCCGGAGCCGAAGAAGCGGCTTCTTCGCGCAAAGACGATTGTGCCGCTCACAGTGGTCTCCTTAGCGCGGCTTCTCCCAAAAGACACCCGGGAGCGGCTCTCTAGCCTTCGAGAGCATCGTACCTTCGTCTTTAGCGTCTTTTGTAGTCTACATCTTAGCAAAGAGATTTTCCATTATGTCTGGCTAGGAAAAACTGTGCCAGCACAGAAAACATCTCCCATCGTGTTCTAGAAGTTGTAGAGATATCTGCCAAGTATATGGCAGGAAGAAAAGAAAAGTTGTCCAAAACAGGTTCCAATCGAATGTTCATGTGTTAGGAAGACTCAGGAGAGTGCAAAAGTACTTTTTTCTATCAGTTGGCAAGCTGCACACCCAATCCCAGTGTTGTACAGCTTGCTTCTTCACCTTCCCAAAGCTGCCGCTCTCTCCGGCCCCTGGAGCCGAAGAAGCGGCTTCTTCGCGCAAAGACGATTGTGCCGCTCACAGTGCTCTCCTTAGCGCGGCTTCTGCCGAAAGACGCTGGGGAGCGGCTCTTAGCTCCGGAGAGCATCCTACCTTCGTCTTTAGCGTCTTTTGTAGTCTACAATTTAGCAAATAGTTTTTCCACTATGTCTGGCTAGGAAAAAATGTGCCAGCACAGAAAACATCTCCCATCGTGTTCTAGAAGTTGCAGAGATGTCTGCCAAATGTTTGGCAGGAAGAAAAGGAAAGTTGTCCAAAATAGCTTCCAATCGAATGTTCATTTGTTTGGAAGAGTCAGGAGAGTGCAAAAGTACTGTTTTCTATCAGTTGGCAAGCTGCGCACACAATCCCAGTGTTGTACAGCTTGCTTCTTCACCTTCCCGAAGCTGCCGCTCTCTCCGGCTCCCGGAGCCGAAGAAGCGGCTTCTTCGCGCAAAGACGATCGTGCCGCTCACAGTGCTCTCCTTAGCGCGGCTTCTGCCAAAAGACACCCGGGAGCGGCTCTCTAGCCTTGGAGAGCATCGTACCTTCGTCTTTAGCGTCTTTTGTAGTCTACATCTTAGCAAATACATTTTCCATTATGTCTGGCTAGGAAAAACTGTGCCAGCACAGAAAACATCTCCCATCGTGTTCTAGAAGTTGCAGAGATGTCTGCCAAGTGTTTGGCAGGAAGAAAAGAAAAGTAGTCGAAAACAGCTTGCAATCAAATCCTCATGTGATTGGAAAAGTCAGGAGAGTGCAAAAGTACTGTTTCCAATCAGTTGGCAAGCTGCGCACACAATCCCAGTGTTGTACAGCTTGCTTCTTCACCTTCCCGAAGCTGCCGCTCTCTCCGGCTCCCGGAGCCGAAGAAGCGGCTTCGTCGTGCCAAGGCGTTTGTGCCGCTCACAGTCCTCTCCTTAGCGCGGCTTCTGCTGAAAGACGCCCGGGAGCGGCTCTTAGCTCCGGAGAGCATCGTACCTTCGTCTTTAGCGTCTTTTTTAGTCTACACCTTAACAAAACGCTTTCCCACTATGTCTGGCTACGAAAAACTGTGCCAGCACAGAAAACATCTCCCATCGTGTTCTAGAAGTTGCAGAGATGTCTGCCAAGTGTTTGGCAGGAAGAAAAGAAAAGTTGTCCAAAACAGCTTCCAATCAAATGTTCACGTGATTGGAAGAGTCAGGAGAGTGCAAAAGTACTGTTTTCTATCAGTTGGCAAGCTGCGCACACAATCCCAGTGTTGTACAGCTTGCTTCTTCACCTTCCCGAAGCTGCCGCTCTCCCCGGCTCCCGGAGCCGAAGAAGCGGCTTTGTCGTGCCAAGACGATTGTGCCGCTCACAGTGCTCTCCTTTGCGCGGCTTCTGCTGAAAGACGCCCGGGAGCGTCTCTTAGCTCAGCAGAGCATCCTACCTTAGTCCTTAGAGTCTTTTGTAGTCTACATATTAGCAAATAGATTTTCCACTATGTCTGGCTAGGAAAAACTGTGCCAGCACAGAAAACATCTCCCATCGTGTTCTAGAAGTTGTAGAGATGTCTGCCAATTGTTTGGCAGGAAGAAAAGAAAAGTTGTCCAAAACAGGTTCCAATCGAATGTTCATGTGTTTGGAAGAGTCAGGAGAGTGCAAAAGTACTGTTTTCTATCAGTTGCCAAGCTGCGCACACAATCCCAGTGTTGTACAGCTTGCTTCTTCACCTTCCCAAAGCTGCCGCTCTCTCCGGCCCCTGGAGCCGAAAAAGCGGCTTCTTCGCGCAAAGACGATTGTGCCGCTCACAGTGCTCTCCTTAGCGCGGCTTCTGCCGAAAGACGCTGGGGAGCGGCTCTTAGCTCCGGAGAGCATCCTACCTTCGTCTTTAGCGTCTTTTGTAGTCTACAATTTAGCAAATAGTTTTTCCACTATGTCTGGCTAGGAAAAAATGTGCCAGCACAGAAAACATCTCCCATCGTGTTCTAGAAGTTGCAGAGATGTCTGCCAAATGTTTGGCAGGAAGAAAAGGAAAGTTGTCCAAAATAGCTTCCAATCGAATGTTCATTTGTTTGGAAGAGTCAGGAGAGTGCAAAAGTACTGTTTTCTATCAGTTGGCAAGCTGCGCACACAATCCCAGTGTTGTACAGCTTGCTTCTTCACCTTCCCGAAGCTGCCGCTCTCCCCGGCTCCCGGAGCCGAAGAAGCGGCTTTGTCGTGCCAAGACGATTGTGCCGCTCACAGTGCTCTCCTTTGCGCGGCTTCTGCTGAAAGACGCCCGGGAGCGTCTCTTAGCTCAGCAGAGCATCCTACCTTAGTCCTTAGAGTCTTTTGTAGTCTACATATTAGCAAATAGATTTTCCACTATGTCTGGCTAGGAAAAACTGTGCCAGCACAGAAAACATCTCCCATCGTGTTCTAGAAGTTGTAGAGATGTCTGCCAATTGTTTGGCAGGAAGAAAAGAAAAGTTGTCCAAAACAGGTTCCAATCGAATGTTCATGTGTTTGGAAGAGTCAGGAGAGTGCAAAAGTACTGTTTTCTATCAGTTGCCAAGCTGCGCACACAATCCCAGTGTTGTACAGCTTGCTTCTTCACCTTCCCAAAGCTGCCGCTCTCTCCGGCCCCTGGAGCCGAAAAAGCGGCTTCTTCGCGCAAAGACGATTGTGCCGCTCACAGTGCCCTCCTTAGCGCGGCTTCTGCCGAAAAACGCTGGGGAGCGGCTCTTAGCTTCGGAGAGCATCCTACCTTCGTCTTTAGCGTCTTTTGTAGTCTACATTTTAGCAAATAGATTTTCCACTATGTCTGGCTAGGAAAAACTGTGCCAGCACAGAAAACATCTCCCATCGTGTTCTAGAAGTTGCAGAGATGTCTGCCAAGTGTTTGGCAGGAAGAAAAGGAAAGTTGTCCAAAATAGCTTCCAATCGAATATTCATTTGTTTGGAGGAGTCAGGAGAGTGCAAAAGTACTGTTTTGTATCAGTTGGCAAGGTGCGCACACAATCCCAGTGTTGTACAGCTTGCTTCTTCACCTTCCCGAAGCTGCCGCTCTCTCCGACTCCCGGAGCCGAAGAAGCGGCTTCTTCGCGCAAAGACGATTGTGCCGCTCACAGTGCTCTCCTTAGCGCGGCTTCTGCTGAAAGATGCCCGGGAGCGGCTCTTAGCCTTGGAGAGCATTCTACCTTCGTCTTTAGCGTCTCTTGTAGTCTACATCTCAGCAAAACGCTTTTCCTCTATGTCTGGCTAGGAAAAACTGTGCCAGCAGAGAAAACATCTCCCATCGTGTTCTAGAAGCTGCAGAGATGTCTGCCAAGTGTTTGGCAGGAAGAAAAGAAAAGTTGTCCAAAACAGCTTCCAATCGAATGTTCATGTGATTGGAAGAGTCAGGAGAGTGCAAAAGTACTGTTTTCTATCAGTTGGCAAGGTGCGCACACAATCCCAGTGTTGTACAGCTTGCTTCTTCACCTTCCCGAAGCTGCCGCTCTCCCCAGCTCCCGGAGCCGAAGAAGCGGCTTCGTCGTGCCAAGACGATTGTGCCGCTCACAGTGCTCTCCTTAGCGTGGCTTCTGCTGAAAGACGCCCGGGAGCGGCTCTTAGCTCAGCAGAGCATCCTACTTCGTCTTTAGCGTCTTTTGTAATCTACATATTAGCAAATAGATTTTCCACTATGTCTGGCTAGGAAAAACTGTGCCAGCACAGAAAACATCTCCCATCGTGTTCTAGAAATTGTAGAGATATCTGCCAAGTGTTTGGCAGGAAGAAAAGAAAAGTTGTCCAAAACATCTTCCTATCGAATGTTCATGTGTTTGGAAGAGTCAGGAGAGTGCAAAAGTACTGTTTTCTATCAGTTGGCAAGCTGCGCGCACAATCCCAGTGTTGTACAGCTTGCTTCTTCACCTTCCCGAAGCTGCCGCTCTCTCCGGCTCCCGGAGCCAAAGAAGCGGCTTCTTCGCGCAAAGACGATTGTGCCGCTCACAGTGCTCTCCTTAGCGCGGCTTCTACCGAAAGACGCCCGGGAGCGGCTCTTAGCTCCGGAGAGCATCCTACCTTCGTCTTTAGCGCCTCTTCTCATCTACATCTCGACAAAAAGCTTTTCCACTATGTCTGGCTAGGAAAAACTGTGCCAGCACAGAAAACATCTCCCATCGTGTTCTAGAAGTTGCAGAGATGTCTGCCAAGTGTTTGGCAGGAAGAAAAGAAAAGTTGTCCAAAATAGCATCCAATTGAATGTTCATTTGTTTGGAAGAGTCAGGAGAGTGCAAAAGTACTGTTTTCTATCAGTTGGCAAGCTGCGCACACAATCCCAGTGTTGTACAGCTTGCTTCTTCACCTTCCCGAAGCTGCCGCTCTCTCCGGCTCCCGGAGCCGAAGAAGCGGCTTCTTCGCGCAAAGACGATTGTGCCGCTCACAGTGCTCTCCTTAGAACGGCTTCTGCCGAAAGACGCCCGGGAGTGGCTCTTAGCTCCGGAGAGCATCCTACCTTCGTCTTTAGCGCCTCTTCTCATCTACATCTCGGCAAAAAGCTTTCCCACTATGTCTGGCTAGGAAAAACTGTGCCAGCACAGAAAACATCTCCCATCGTGTTCTAGAAGTTGCAGAGATGTCTGCCAAGTGTTTGGCAGGAAGAAAAGAAAAGTTGTCCAAAATAGCTTCCAATCGAATGTTCATGTGTTTGGAAGAGTCAGGAGAGTGCAAAAGTACTGTTTTCTAACAGTTGGCAAGCTGCGCACACAATCCCAGTGTTGTACAGCTTGCTTCTTCACCTTCCCGAAGATGCCGCTCTCCCCGGCTCCCGGAGCCGAAGAAGCGGCTTCTTCGCGCAAAGACGATTGTGCCGCTCACAGTGCTCTCCTTAGCGCGGCTTCTGCCGAAAGACGCCCGGGAGCGGCTCTTAGCTCAGCAGAGCATCCTACCTTCGTCTTTAGCGTCTTTAGTAATCTACATTTAGCAAATAGCTTATCCACAATGTCTGGCTAGGAAAAACTGTGCCAACACAGAAAACATCTCCCATCGTGTTCTAGAAGTTGCAGAGATGTCTGCCAAGTGTTTGGCAGGAAGAAAAGAAAAGTTGTCCAAAATAGCTTCCAATCAAATGTTCATGTGTTTGGAAGAGTCAGGAGAGTGCAAAAGTACTGTTTTCTATCAGTTGGCAAGCTGCGCACACAATCCCACTGTTATACAGCTTGCTTCTTCACCTTCCCAAAGCTGCCGCTCTCGCCGGCTGCCGGAGCCGAAGAAGCGGCTTCTTCGCGCAAAGACGATTGTGTCGCTCACAGTGCTCTCCTTAGCGCGGCTTCTGCCGAAAGACGCCAGGGAGCGGCTCTTAGCTCAGCTGAGCATCCTACCTTCGTCTTTAGCGTCTTTTGTAGTCTACATCTTAGCAAATAGATTATCCACAATGTCTGGCTAGGAAAAACTGTGCCAACACAGAAAACATCTCCCATCGTGTTCTAGAAGTTGCAGAGATGTCTGCCAAGTGTTTGGCAGGAAGAAAAGTAAAGTTGTCCAAAATAGCTTCCAATCGAATGTTCATTTGTTTGGAAGAGTCAGGAGAGTGCAAAAGTACTGTTTTCTATCAGTTGGCAAGCTGCGCACACAATCCCAGTGTTGTACAGCTTGCTTCTTCACCTTCCCGAAGCTGCCGCTCTCTCCGGCGCCCGGAGCCGAAGAAGCGGCTTCTTCGCGCAAAGACGATTGTGCCGCTCACAGTGCTCTCCTTAGCGCGGCTTCTCCCAAAAGACACCCGGGAGCGGCTCTCTAGCCTTGGAGAGCATCGTACCTTCGTCTTTAGCGTCTTTTGTAGTCTACATCTTAGCAAATAGATTTTCCATTATGTCTGGCCAGGAAAAACTGTGCCAGCACAGAAAACATCTCCCATCGTGTTCTAGAAGTTGCAGAGATGTCTGCCAAGTGTTTGGCAGGAAGAAAAGAAAAGTTTTCCAAAACAGCTTCCAATCAAATCCTCATGTGATTAGAAAAGTCAGGAGAGTGCAAAAGTACAGTTTTCTATCAGTTGGCAAGGTGCGCACACAATCCCAGTGTTGTACAGCTTGCTTATTCACCTTCCCGAAGCTGCCGCTCTCTCCAGCTCCCGGAGCCGAAGAAGCGGCTTCGTCGTGCCAAGGCGATTGTGCCGCTCACAGTGCTCTCCTTAGCGCGGCTTCTGCTGAAAAACGCCCGGGAGCGGCTCTTAGCTCAGCAGAGCATCCTACCTTAGTCCTTAGTGTCTTTTGTATTCTACATATTAGCAAATAGATTTTCCACTATGTGTGGCTAGGAAAAACTGTGCCAGCACAGAAAACATCTCCCATCGTGTTCTAGAAGTTGTAGAGATGTCTGCCAAGTGTTTGGCACTAAGAAAATAAAAGTTGTCCAAAACAGGTTCCAATCGAATGTTCATGTGGTTGGAAGAGTCAGGAGAGTGCAAAAGTACTGTTTTCTATCAGTTGGCAAGCTGCGCACACAATCCCAGTGTTGTACAGCTTGCTTCTTCACCTTCCCGAAGCTGCCGCTCTCTCCGGCTCCCGGAGCCGAAGAAGCGGCTTCTTCGCGCAAAGACGATTGTGCCGCTCACAGTGCTCTCCTTAGCGCGGCTTCTGCCGAAAGACGCCCGGGAGTGGCTCTTAGCTCCGGAGAGCATCCTACCTTCATCTTTAGCGCCTCTTCTCATCTACATCTCGGCAAAAAGCTTTCCCACCATGTCTGGCTAGGAAAATCTGTGCCAGCACAGAAAACATCTCCCATCGTGTTCTAGAAGTTGCAGAGGTGTCTGTCAAGTGTTTGGCAGGGAGAAAAGAAAAGTTGTCCAAAACATCTTCCTATCGAATGTTTATGTGATTGGAAAAGTAAGGAGAGTGCAAAAGTACAGTTTTCTATCAGTTGGTAAGCTGCGCACATAATCCCAGTGTTGTACAGCTTGCTTCTTCACCTTCCCGAAGCTGCCGCTCTCTCCGGCTCCCGGAGCCGAAGAAGCGGCTTCTTCGCGCCAAGACGATTGTGCCGCTCACAGTGCTCTCCTTAGCGCGGCTTCTGCCGAAAGACGCTGGGGAGCGGCTCTTAGCTCCGGAGAGCATCGTACCTTCGTCTTTAGAGTCTTTTGTAGTCCACATTTTAGCAAAACGCTTTTTCACTATGTCTGGCTAGGAAAAACTGTGCCAGCACAGAAAACATCTCCCATCGTGTTCTAGAAGTTGCAGAGATGTCTGCCAAGTGTTTGGCAGGAAGAAAAGGAAAGGTGTCCAAAATAGCTTCCAATCGAATGTTCATGTGTTTGGAAGAGTCAGGAGAGTGCAAAAGTACTGTTTTGTATCAGTTGGTAAGGTGCACACACAATCCCAGTGTTGTACAGCTTGCTTCTTCACCTTCCCAAAGCTGCTGCTCTCTCCGGCTCCCGGAGCCGAAGAAGCGGCTTCTTCGCGCAAAGACGATTGTGCCGCTCACAGTGCTCTCCTTAGCGCAGCTTCCCCCAAAAGACGCTGGGGAGCGGCTCTTAGCCTTGGAGAGCATCGTACCTTCGTCTTTAGCGTCTTTTGTAGTCTACAATTTAGCAAAACGCTTTTCCACTATGTCTGGCAAGGAAAAACTGTGCCAGCACAGAAAACACCTGCCATCGTGTTCTAGAAGTTGCAGAGATGTCTGCCAAGTGTTTGGCAGGAAGAAAAGCAAAGTTGTCAAAAACAGGTTCCAATCGAATGTTCATGTGTTTGGAAGAGTCAGGAGAGTGCAAAAGTACTGTTTTGTATCAGTTGGCAAGCTGCGCACACAATCCCAGTGTTGTCCAGCTTGCTTCTTCACCTTCCAGAAGCTGCCGCTCTCTCTGGCTCCTGGAGCCGAAGAAGCGGCTTCTTCGAGCAAAGACGATTGTGCCGCTCACAGTGCTCTCCTTAGCGCAACTTCTGCCGAAAGACGCCCAGGAGCGGCTCTTAGCTCCGGAGAGCATCCTACCTTCGTCTTTAGCGTATTTTGTACTCCATATTTTAGCAAAACGCTTTTCCAGTCCACTATGTCTGGCTAGGAAAAACTGTGCCAGCACAGAAAACATGTCCCATCGTGTTCTAGATTTTGCAGAGATGTCTGCCATGTTTTTGGGAGGAAGAGAAGGAACGTTGTCCAAAACAGCTTCCAATCGAATGCTCCTGTGATCGGAAGAGTCAGGAGAGTGCAAAAGTACTGTTTTCTATCAGTTGGCAAGCTGCGCACACAATCCCAGTGTTGTACAGCTTACTTCTTCACCGTCCCGAAGCTGCCGCTCTCTCCGGCTCCCGGAGCCGAAGAAGCGGCTTCTTCACGCAAAGACGATTGTGCCGCTCACAGTGCTCTCCTTAGCGCGGCTTCTGACGAAAGACGCCCGGGAGCGGCTCTTAGCTCCGGAGAGCGTCCTACCTTCGTCTTTAGCGTCTTTTGTAGTCTACATTTTAGCAAAACGCTTTTCCACTCCACTATGTCTGGCTAGGATAATCTGTGCCAGCACAGAAAACATCTCCCATCGTGTTCTAGAAGTTGCAGAGATGTCTGCCAAGTGTTTGGCAGGAAGAAAAGGAAAGATGTCTAAAACAGCTTCCAATCGAATGTTCATTTGTTTGGTAGAGTCAGGAGAGTGCAAAAGTACTGTTTTCTATCAGTTGGCAAGCTGCGCACACAATCCCAGTGTTGTACAGCTTGCTTCTTCACCTTCCCGAAGCTGACACTCTCTCCGGCTCCCGGAGCCGGAGAAGCGGCTTCTTCGCGCAAAGACGATTGTGCCGCTCACAGTGCCCTCCTTAGCGCGGCTTCTGCCGAAAGACACCCGGGAGCGGCTCTTAGCTCCGGAGAGCATCCTACCTTCGTCTTTAGCGTCTTTTGTAGTCTACATTTTAGCAAATAGATTTTCCACTATGTCTGGCTAGGAAAAACTGTGCCAGCACAGAAAACATCTCCCATCGTGTTCTAGAAGTTGCAGAGATGTCTGCCAAGTGTTTGGCAGGAAGAAAAGGAAAGTTGTCGAAAATAGCTTCCAATCGAATGTTCATGTGTTTGGAAGAGTCAGGAGAGTGCAAAAGTACTGTTTTCTATCAGTTGGCAAGCTGCGCACACAATCCCAGTGTTGTACAGCTTGCTTCTTCACCTTCCCGAAGATGCCGCTCTCCCCGGCTCCCGGAGCCGAAGAAGCGGCTTCTTCGCGCAAAGACGATTGTGCCGCTCACAGTGCTCTCCTTAGCGCGGCTTCTGCCGAAAGATGCCCGGGAGTGGCTCTTAGCCTTGGAGAGGATTCTACCTGCGTCTTTAGCGTCTCTTGTAGTCTACATCTCAGCAAAACGCTTTTCCTCTATGTCTGGCTAGGAAAAACTGTGCCAGCACAGAAAACATCTCCCATCGTGTTCTAGAAGTTGCAGAGATGTCTGCCAAGTGTTTGGCAGGAAGAAAAGAAAAGTTGTCCAAAACAGCTTCCAGTCAAATCCTCATGTGATTAGAAAAGTCAGGAGAGTGCAAAAGTACAGTTTTCTATCAGTTGGCAAGCTGCGCACACAATCCCAGTGTTGTACAGCTTGCTTATTCACCTTCCCGAAGCTGCCGCTCTCTCCGGCTCCCGGAGCCGAAGAAGCGGCTTCGTCGTTCCAAGGCGATTGTGACGCTGACAGTGCTCTCCTTAGCGCGGCTTCTGCTGAAAGACGCCCGGGAGCGGCTCTTAGCTCAGCAGAGCATCCTACCTTAGTCCTTAGAGTCTTTTGTAGTCTACATATTAGCAAATAGATTTTCCAATATGTCTGGCTAGGAAAAACTGTGCCAGCACAGAAAACATCTCCCATCGTGTTCTAGAAGTTGTAGAGATGTCTGCCAAGTGTTTGGCAGGAAGAAAATAAAAGTTGTCCAAAACAGCTTCCAATCGAATGTTCATGTGGTTCAAGAGTCAGGAGAGTGCAAAAGTACTGTTTTCTATCAGTTGGCAAGCTGCGCACACAATCCCATTGTTGTACGGCTTGCTTCTTCACCTTCCCGATGTTGCCGCTCTCCCTGGCTCCCGGAGCCGAAGGAGCGGCTTCTTCGTGCAAAGACGATTGTGCCGCTCACAGTGCCCTCCTTAGCGCGGCTTCTGCCGAAAGACGCCCGGGAGCGGCTCTTAGCGCCGGAGAGCGTCCTACCTTCGTCTTTAGCGTCTTTTGTAGTCTACATCTTAGCAAAACGCTTTCCCAATATGTCTGGCTAGGAAAAACTGTGCCAGCACAGAAAACATCTCCCATTGTGTTCTAGAAGTTGCAGAGATGTCTGCCAAGTGTTTGGCAGGAAGAAAAGCAAAGTTGTCCAAAGTAGCTTCCAATCGAATGCTCCTGTGATTGGAAAAGTAAGGAGAGTGCAAAAGTACTGTTTTCTATCAGTTGGCAAGCTGCGCACACAATCCCAGTGTTGTACAGCTTGCTTCTTCACCTTCCCGAAGATGCCGCTCTCTCCGGCTCCCGGAGCCGAAGAAGCGGCTTCTTCGCGCAAAGACGATTGTGCCGCTCACAGTGCTCTCCTTAGCGCGGCTTCTGCCGAAAGACGCCCGGGAGTGGCTCTTAGCTCCGGAGAGCATCCTACCTTCATCTTTAGCGCCTCTTCTCATCTACATCTCGGCAAAAAGCTTTCCCTCTATGTCTGGCTAGGAAAAACTGTGCCAGCACAGAAAACATCTCCCATCGTGTTCTAGAAGTTGTAGAGATGTCTGCCAAGTGTTTGGCAGGAAGAAAATAAAAGTTGTCCAAAACAGCTTCCAATCGAATGTTCATGTGTTTCAAGAGTCAGGAGAGTGCAAAAGTACTGTTTTGTATCAGTTGGCAAGCTGCGCACACAATCCCATTGTTGTACGGCTTGCTTCTTCACCTTCCCGATGTTGCCGCTCTCCCTGGCTCCCGGAGCCGAAGAAGCGGCTTCTTCGTGCAAAGACGATTGTGCCGCTCACAGTGCTCTCCTTAGCGCGGCTTCTGCCGAAAGACGCCCGGGAGCGGCTCTTAGCGCCGGAGAGCGTCCTACCTTCGTCTTTAGCGTCTTTTGTAGTCTACATCTTAGCAAAACGCTTTCCCAATATGTCTGGCTAGGAAAAACTGTGCCAGCACAGAAAACATCTCCCATTGTGTTCTAGAAGTTGCAGAGATGTCTGCCAAGTGTTTGGCAGGAAGAAAAGCAAAGTTGTCCAAAGTAGCTTCCAATCGAATGCTCCTGTGATTGGAAAAGTAAGGAGAGTGCAAAAGTACTGTTTTCTATCAGTTGGCAAGCTGCACACACAATCCCAGTGTTGTACAGCTTGCTTCTTCACCTTCCCGAAGATGCCGCTCTCTCCGGCTCCCGGAGCCGAAGAAGCGGCTTCTTCGCGCAAAGACGATTGTGCCGCTCACAGTGCTCTCCTTAGCGCGGCTTCTGCCGAAAGACGCCCGGGAGTGGCTCTTAGCTCCGGAGAGCATCCTACCTTCATCTTTAGCGCGTCTTCTCATCTACATCTCGGCAAAAAGCTTTCCCTCTATGTCTGGCTAGGAAAAACTGTGCCAGCACAGAAAATATCTCCCATCGTGTTCTAGAAGTTGCAGAGATGTCTGCCAAGTGTTTGGCAGGAAGAAAAGAAAAGTTGTGCAAAACACCTTCCAATCGAATTCTCCTGGGATTGGAAAAGTCAGGAGAGTGCAAAAGTACTGTTTTCTATCAGTTGGCAAGCTGCGCACACAATCCCAGTGTTGTACAGCTTGCTTTTTCACCTTCCCGAAGATGCCGCTCTCACCGGCTCCTGGACCCGAAGAAGCGGCTTCGTCGTGCCAAGACGATTGTGCCACTCACAGTGCTCTCCTTAGCGCGGCTTCTGCTGAAAGACGCCCGGGAGCGGCTCTTAGCTACGGAGAGCATCCTACCTTCGTCTTTAGCGTCTTTTGTAGTCTACACCTTAGCAAAACGCTTTCCCACTATGTCTGGCTAGGAAAAACTGTGCCAGCACAGAAAACATCTCCCATCGTGTTCTAGAAGTTGCAGAGATGTCTGCCCAGTGTTTGGCAGGAAGAAAAGAAAAGTTGTCGAAAATAGCTTCCAATCGAATGTTCATTTGTTTGGAAGAGTAAGGAGAGTGCAAAAGTAGTGTTTTCTATCAGTTGGCAAGCTGCGCACACAATCCCAGTGTTGTACAGCTTGCTTCTTCACCTTCCCGAAGATGCCGCTCTCCCCGGCTCCCGGAGCCGAAGAAGCGGCTTCTTCGCGCAAAGACGATTGTGACGCTCACAGTGCTCTCTTAGCGCGGCTTCTGCCGAAAGACGCCCGGGAGCGGCTCTTAGCTCAGCAGAGCATCCTACCTTCGTCTTTAGCGTCTTTTGTAGTCTACATCTTAGCAAATAGATTATCCACTATGTCTGGCTAGGAAAAACTGTGCCAGCACAGAAAACATCTCCCATCGTGTTCTAGAAGTTGCAGAGATGTCTGCCAAGTGTTTGGCAGGAAGAAAAGAAAAGTTGTCCAAAACAGCTTCCTATCGGATGTTCATGTGATTGGAAAAGTAAGGAGAGTGCAAAAGTACTGTTTTGTATCAGTTGGCAAGCTGCGCACACAATCCCAGTGTTGTACAGCTTGCTTCTTCACCTTCCCGAAGCTGCCGCTCTCTCCGGCTCCCGGAGACGAAGAAGCGGCTTCTTCGCGCAAAGACGATTGTGCCGCTCACAGTGCTCTCCTCAGCGCGGCTTCTGCCGAAATACGCTGGGGAGCGGCTCTTAGCTCCGGAGAGCATCATACCTTCGTCTTTAGCGTCTTTTGTAGTCTACATTTTAGCAAATAGATTATCCACTATGTCTGGCTAGGAAGAACTGTGCCAACACAGAAAACATCTCCCATCGTGTTCTAGAAGTTGCAGAGATGTCTGCCAAGTGTTTGGCAGGAAGAAAATAAAAGTTGTCCAAAACAGCTTCCAATCGAATGTTCATGTGTTTGGAAGAGTCAGGAGAGTGCAAAAGTACTGTTTTCTATCAGTTGGCAAGCTGCGCACACAATCCCAGTGTTGTACAGCTTGCTTTTTCACCTTCCCGAAGATGCCGCTCTCACCGGCTCCTGGACCCGAAGAAGCGGCTTCGTCGTGCCAAGACGATTGTGCCGCTCACAGTGCTCTCCTTAGCGCGGCTTCTGCCGAAAGACGCCCGGGAGTGGCTCTTAGCTCCGGAGAGCATCCTACCTTCATCTTTAGCGCCTCTTCTCATCTACATCTCGGCAAAAAGCTTTCCCTCTATGTCTGGCTAGGAAAAACTGTGCCAGCACAGAAAATATCTCCCATCGTGTTCTAGAAGTTGCAGAGATGTCTGCCAAGTGTTTGGCAGGAAGAAAAGAAAAGTTGTGCAAAACACCTTCCAATCGAATTCTCCTGTGATTGGAAAAGTCAGGAGAGTGCAAAAGTACTGTTTTCTATCAGTTGGCAAGCTGCGCACACAATCCCAGTGTTGTACAGCTTGCTTTTTCACCTTCCCGAAGATGCCGCTCTCACCGGCTCCTGGACCCGAAGAAGCGGCTTCGTCGTGCCAAGACGATTGTGCCACTCACAGTGCTCTCCTTAGCGCGGCTTCTGCTGAAAGACGCCCGGGAGCGGCTCTTAGCTACGGAGAGCATCCTACCTTCGTCTTTAGCGTCTTTTGTAGTCTACACCTTAGCAAAACGCTTTCCCACTATGTCTGGCTAGGAAAAACTGTGCCAGCACAGAAAACATCTCCCATCATGTTCTAGAAGTTGCAGAGATGTCTGCCCAGTGTTTGGCAGGAAGAAAAGAAAAGTTGTCGAAAATAGCTTCCAATCGAATGTTCATTTGTTTGGAAGAGTAAGGAGAGTGCAAAAGTACAGTTTTCTATCAGTTGGCAAGCTGCGCACACAATCCCAGTGTTGTACAGCTTGCTTCTTCACCTTCCCGAAGATGCCGCTCTCCCCGGCTCCCGGAGCCGAAGAAGCGGCTTCTTCGCGCAAAGACGATTGTGACGCTCACAGTGCTCTCTTAGCGCGGCTTCTGCCGAAAGACGCCCGGGAGCGGCTCTTAGCTCAGCAGAGCATCCTACCTTCGTCTTTAGCGTCTTTTGTAGTCTACATCTTAGCAAATAGATTATCCACTATGTCTGGCTAGGAAAAACTGTGCCAACACAGAAAACATCTCCCATCGTGTACTAGAAGTTGCAGAGATATCTGCCAAGTGTTTGGCAGGAAGAAAAGGAAAGTTGTCCAAAACAGCTTCCTATCGAATGTTCATGTGATTGGAAAAGTAAGGAGAGTGCAAAAGTACTGTTTTGTATCAGTTGGCAAGCTGCGCACACAATCCCAGTGTTGTACAGCTTGCTTCTTCACCTTCCCGAAGTTGCCGCTCTCTCCGGCTCCCGCAGCCGAAGAAGCGGCTTCTTCGCGCAAAGACGATTGTGACGCTCACAGTGCTCTCCTCAGCGCGGCTTCTGCCGAAATACGCTGGGGAGCGGCTCTTAGCTCCGGAGAGCATCGTACCTTCGTCTTTAGCGTCTTTTGTAGTCTACATTTTAGCAAATAGATTATCCACTATGTCTGGCTAGGAAAAACTGTGCCAACACAGAAAACATCTCCCATCGTGTTCTAGAAGTTGCAGAGATGTCTGCCAAGTGTTTGGCAGGAAGAAAAGAAAAGTTGTCCAAAACAGCTTCCTATCGAATGTTCATGTGATTGGAAAAGTAAGGAGAGTGCAAAAGTACTGTTTTGTATCAGTTGGCAAGCTGCGCACACAATCCCAGTGTTGTACAGCTTGCTTCTTCACCTTCCCGAAGCTGCCGCTCTCTCCGGCTCCCGGAGCCGAAGAAGCGGCTTCTTCGCGCAAAGACGATTGTGCCGCTCACAGTGCTCTCCTCAGCGCGGCTTCTGCCGAAATACGCTGGGGAGCGGCTCTTAGCTCCGGAGAGCATCGTACCTTCGTCTTTAGCGTCTTTTGTAGTCTACATTTTAGCAGATAGATTATCCACTATGTCTGGCTAGGAAGAACTGTGCCAGCACAGAAAACATCTCCCATCGTGTTCTAGAAGTTGCAGAGATGTCTGCCAAGTGTTTGGCAGGAAGAAAAGGAAAGTTGTCCAAAGCAGCTTCCAATCAAATGCTCATGTGATTGGAAGAGTCAGGAGAGTGCAAAAGTACTGTTTTCTATCAGTTGGCAAGCTGAGCACACAATCCCAGTGTTGTACAGCTTGCTTTTTCACCTTCCCGAAGATGCCGCTCTCACCGGCTCCTGGAGCCGAAGAAGCGGCTTCGTCGTGCCAAGACGATTGTGCCGCTCACAGTGCTCTCCTTAGCGCGACTTCTGCTGAAAGACGCCCGGGAGCGGCTCTTAGCTCCGGAGAGCATCCTACCTTCGTCTTTAGCGTCCTTTGTAGTGTACATCTTAGCAAAACGCTTTCCCACTATGTCTGGCTAGGAAAAACTGTGCCAGCACAGAAAACATCTCCCATCGTGTTCTAGAAGTTGCAGAGATGTCTGCCAAGTGTTTGGCAGGAAGAAAAGAAAAGTTGTCGAAAATAGCTTCCAATCGAATGTTCATTTGTTTGGAAGAGTAAGGAGAGTGCAAAAGTAGTGTTTTCTATCAGTTGGCAAGCTGCGCACACAATCCCAGTGTTGTACAGCTTGCTTCTTCACCTTCCCGAAGATGCCGCTCTCCCCGGCTCCCGGAGCCGAAGAAGCGGCTTCTTCCCGCAAAGACGATTGTGCCGCTCACAGTGCTCTCTTAGCGCGGCTTCTGCCGAAAGACGCCTGGGAGCTGCTCTTAGCTCACCAGAGCATCCTACCTTCGTCTTTAGCATCTTTAGTAATCTACATCTTAGCAAACAGATTATCCACTAAGTCTGGCTAGGAAAAACTGTGCCAACACAGAAAACATCTCCCATCGTGTTCTAGAAGTTGCAGAGATATCTGCCAAGTGTTTGGCAGGAAGAAAAGAAAAGTTGTCCAAAACAGCTTCCTATCGAATGTTCATGTGATTGGAAAAGTAAGGAGAGTGCAAAAGTACTGTTTTGTATCAGTTGGCAAGCTGCGCACACAATCCCAGTGTTGTACAGCTTGCTTCTTCACCTTCCCGAAGCTGCCGCTCTCTCCGGCTCCCGGAGCCCAAGAAGCGGCTTCTTCGCGCAAAGACGATTGTGCCGCTCACAGTGCTCTCCTCAGCGCGGCTTCTGCCGAAATACGCTGGGGAGCGGCTCTTAGCTCCGGAGAGCATTGTACCTTCGTCTTTAGCGTCTTTTGTAGTCTACATTTTAGCAAATAGATTATCCACTATGTCTGACAAGGAAAAACTGTGCCAGCACAGAAAACATGTCCCATCGTGTTCTAGAAGTTGCAGAGATGTCTGCCAAGTGTTTGGGAGGACGAAAAGTATAGTTCTCCGAAACACCTTCCAATCGAATGCTCCTGTGATTGGAAAAGTCAGGAGAGTGCAAAAGTACTGTTTTGTATCTGTTGGCAAGCTGCGCACACAATCCCAGTGTTGTACAGCTTGCTTCTTCACCTTCCCGAAGCTGCCGCTCTCTCCGGCTCCTGGAGCCGAAGAAGCGGCTTCGTCGTGCCAAGACGATTGTGCCGCTCACAGTGCTCTCCTCAGCGCGGGTTCTGCCGAAAGACGCCCAGGAGTGGCTCTTTGCCTTGGAGAGCATTCTACCTTCGTCTTTAACGTCTTTTGTAGTCTACATCTTAGCAAATAGATTTTCCACTATGTCTGGCTAGGAAAAACTGTGCCAGCACAGAAAACACCTGCCATCGTGTTCTAGAAGTTGCAGAGATGTCTGCCAAGTGTTTGGCAGGAAGAAAATAAAAGTTGTCGAAAATAGCTTCCAATCGAATATTCATTTGTTTGGAGGAGTCAGGAGAGTGCAAAAGTACTGTTTTCTATCAGTTGGCAAGGTGCGCACACAATCCCAGTGTTGTACAGCTTTCTTCTTCACCTTCCCGAAGCTGCCGCTCTCACCGGCTCCCGGAGCCGAAGAAGCGGCTTCGTCGTGCCAAGACGATTGTGCCGCTCACAGTGCTCTCCTTAGCGCGGCTTCTGCTGAAAGACGCCCGGGAGCGGCTCTTAGCTCAGCAGAGCATCCTACCTTCGTCTTTAGCGTCTTTTGTAGTCTACATCTTAGCAAATAGATTATCCACTATGTCTGGCTAGGAAGAACTGTGCCAACACAGAAAACATCTCCCATCGTGTTCTAGAAGTTGCAGAGATGTCTGCCAAGTGTTTGGCAGGATGAAAAGTAAAGTTGTCCAAAATAGCTTCCAATCGAATGTTCATTTGTTTGGAAGAGTCAGGAGAGTGCAATAGTACTGTTTTCTATCAGTTGGCAAGCTGCGCACACAATCCCAGTGTTGTACAGCTTGCTTCTTCACCTTCCCGAAGCTGCCGCTCTCTCTGGCTCTCGGAGCCGAAGAAGCGGCTTCTTCGCGCAAAGATGATTGTGCCGCTCACAGGTGCTCTCCTTAGCGCGGCTTCTCCCAAAAGACACCCGGGAGCGGCTCTCTAGCCTTGGAGAGCATCGTACCTTCGTCTTTAGCGTCTTTTGTAGTCTACATCTTAGCAAAGAGATTTTCCATTATGTCTGGCTAGGAAAAACTGTGCCAGCAAAGAAAACATCTCCCATCATGTTCTAGAAGTTGCAGAGATGTCTGCCAAGTGTTTGGCAGGAAGAAAAGAAAAGTTGTCCAAAACAGCTTCCAATCGAATCCTCATGTGATTGGAAAAGTCAGGAGAATGCAAAAGTACTGTTTACAATCAGTTGGCAAGCTGCGCACACAATCCCAGTGTTGTACAGCTTGCTTCTTCACCTTCCCGAAGCTGCCGCTCTCTCCGGCTCCCGGAGCCGAAGAAGCGGCTTCTTCGCGCAAAGACGATTGTGCCGCTCACAGTGCTCTCCTTAGCGCGGCTTCTGCCGAAAGACGCCCGGGAGCGGCTCTTAGCTCCGGAGAGCATCGTACCTTCGTCTTTAGCGTCTTTTGTAGTCTACACCTTAGCAAAACGCTTTCCCACTATGTCTGGCTAGGAAAAACTGTGCCAGCACAGAAAACATCTCCCATCGTGTTCTAGAAGTTGCAGAGATGTCTGCCAAGTGTTTGGCAGTAAGAAAAGAAAAGTTGTCCAAAACAGGCTCCAATCGAATATTCATGTGATTGGAAGAGTCAGGAGAGTGCAAAAGTACTGTTTTCTATCAGTTGGCAAGCTGCGCACACAATCCCAGTGTTGTACA
Source organism: Melospiza melodia melodia (assembly GCF_035770615.1). Classification (NCBI taxonomy): domain Eukaryota; kingdom Metazoa; phylum Chordata; class Aves; order Passeriformes; family Passerellidae; genus Melospiza; species Melospiza melodia. The sequence continues at coordinate 24,534,731 of NC_086197.1, forward strand.
GCTTGCTTTTTCACCTTCCCGAAGATGCCGCTCTCTCCGGCTCCCGGAGCCTAAGAAGCGGCTTCTTCGCGCAAAGACGATTGTGCCGCTCTCAGTGCTCTCCTTAGCGCGGCTTCCCCCAAAAGACACCCGGGAGCGTCTCTCTAGCCTTGGAGAGCATCGTACCTTCGTCTTTAGCGTCTTTTGTAGTCTACATCTTAGCAAATAGATTTTCCAGTATGTCTGGCTAGGAAAAACTGTGCCAGCACAGAAAACATCTCCCATCGTGTTCTAGACGTTGCACGGATGTCTGCCAAGTGTTTGGCAGGAAGAAAAGGAAAGATGTCCAAAACAGCTTCCAATCGAATGTTCATGTGATTGGAAGAGTCAGGAGAGTGCAAAAGTACTGTTTTCTATCAGTTGGCAAGCTGCGCACACAATCCCAGTGTTGTACAGCTTGCTTCTTCACCTTCCCGAAGTTGCCGCTCTCTCCGGCGCCCGGCGCCGAAGAAGCGGCTTCTTCGCGCAAAGACGATTGTGCCGCTCACAGTGCTCTCCTTAGTGCGGCTTCTGCCGAAAGACGCCCTGGAGCGGCTCTTAGCTCCTTACCTTCTAATTCAATTTTTTGGCTCGACAAACCAAATGGTATACTTGCAGCAGTAGGGCAGGACAGTGAACTGGACTTTCTCCTTGTAGAGAGAAGCTAATGAAAAATTTTCACTGCAATCAGAGCAGGCTGTCAAACACGAAAAATATCATGAAAATAAGCCAGCCTTATCCTCTTAGTCTTGCTTGTTGTGATTGACCAAGAATGAAATGTGTCAAGTCTGTGTTTCTGGGTATCGCATCAGTAACAGGTACTTCAGCTGCTGTACTTCTCTCCTAAAGTTAAGAACAGAATCCAAGGAATTGTGCTTCCATGGTCTCAATTCACCCTATGAAAAAGGAGTGGAAGGTGCAGGGGTCAATTAACTTGAATGGCCTATGTCAATCAGCGGCCACTGATTTCCTGAAGGCTTCAACAGGTTACTTGCCCATGTTTTTCTTGGAATTGTTTTAACCTTTGGTCATGTTTTTCTTGGGATTCTTTTACCCTTTCCCCATTTATTCAGCCTTTGCTCTCAAGCCTTTGCTGACATTTCCAATATCTCGGTAGCCTGGAAAAGTGTTGTCTTGATTGATCACATCATTATTCCCTTCCAAGGGTCGTTTGCCTCAAGTCTCAGTTTGGCTGGTTTTCTACTAGTTGATTGTCAGAGGGCAGCAGGTGTTTTGTAAGAGCAAGTACACAATCCCATAGCTTGCTTTTCTTTGGATTTGGCCTGTCTAGAAAATGGAATGACTAAACATCTCTGAGAGGCTTTTCTCTCCACATTAGGTTTCACTGGAAGGGCAGATGCAAATCGTCTACCTAAAGTCTTGGCACAGAAGAAAGTAGTGGTTTGCTGCTGCATATAGCTAGAAGCTTAAAAAAGGAAGGCCTTGGGCTGAGGCCCATTACTTTGGCTAAGTAGAAAAGGACTGTGGGAGGTGAGGCAGCTGAATTAGAGGTAAATCAACAAGTTCTAGAACCGTCGTGTGTTCACAGCGTGGTGCATGGTGGTGGGTTGAATTGTGTTTGTTATGGCTAAAAGCTTTGGAACTGATAAAGGCCTGATGTTGGAATCCATAAGGTTAGAGGATTTTTAAGAAATGGTTACAAAGAAGTATGTAGGCCTTAGACTGGAGTTTTGTTAGCATTGCAGAAAAGTTTCCCATGCAAGCAGAAAAGATCTCCGAACAAGCAGAAAAGTTTCCCAAGCAGCAGACGTGAAAAATGGAAAAATGGTTATTTATTGTATATCTTTAGAAGGTTAGCATGAATAGAACTCTGTTCTTTGTCTCTTATCAACTAGTCTTTGTTTTTGCTACGATTACCATGCCTGTCATCATTTCCTGCAAGCTTTTGCTTCATTGGGTATACCCCAAGAAGTAAAAACTGACAATGGTCCCGCATACATATCTCAAAAATTGGCCACATTTTTAAATGAATGGGGTGTTTGACACATTTTTGGTATTCCCCACTCTCCCACAAGCCAAGCAATCATTGAAAGAACACATCAAACCTTAAAACGCATATTAGATCAACAGAGAGGGGGAACGGAAATCACCCCACAGATGAGACTGAGTAAGGCTTTGTATGGTTTTAATTTTCTAAATAGTTCAAGTACAGAACCAGATCCACCAATCTTTAGACACTTTTCAAATAGCACCCAGGCAAAACTGAAAGAACATCCTCCTCTTCTAATTAGAAACCCTGACTCTGGACAGATGGAAGGCCCGTTTCAATTAATAACGTGGGGCAAAGGGTATGCTTCTATTTCCACAGGTGCTGGAAGAATTAAGTGGGTTCCTGCCAAAAACGTCAAACCGTATCGCACTTCAGAACCTGTTGTTGAGCCTAGAACTGAGGAAGCGAGTACGCAGACGTGGACCGAATGGAAGGATCCCGGGTCTCGCCTGACGCCTCTTGTGCCTGACGTTCTTTGTGCATCGGTGGAACCCATGAACTCTGATTTTGTGCCAATGTTATTTATGAGTATACGAATTGAATGCTGAATGTTTGTTTAACAAAGCTAATTTTTGGCTGAAAATTTAGGTTGTTGTTTTTGTTTAGAAAGAATTCTGCCAAAACTTAGTTCTTGAAAGAGATGGGGCAGAATCAAATGGTATACTTGTTTTGCTTGATGTTAATTGTTTTTTGTCGTGCAGATTTGCCTGTGGATCAACGAAAAACGAATGTTTGGGTAACCTTAGCCAAGGCTGCCGGATCGGATACTATATGTCTGTCTAATTCGGAACCAGAAAAGCCTTTCTCAACCTGTTTGGTTGGTGTGCCAGTGAAAGAGTTTCCTTTGGTCAGAAAAGAATCCAATGGTAAACCAGGTGGAATTGACAATGGAAACAGTCCTTCCTTCAATTGGAACATTTGTTTGAAAAAACTTCTCAGGGCAGCAAATGTTTCAAACAGTTGGGATGTGCTTCTGGAGACGGACCAATATCCAGGGCAATTGCCAAAAGGGTATTGGATCATTTGCGGAGACAGAGGTTGGCAAGGCATTCCAGCCCACCTTGAAGGTGGCCCTTGTAGCATTGGTATGCTTACCATAATTGCCCCCACTGCCAAAGCAGTGATGAAAAAGAAACAAAGGAAAACAAGAGCTGTTCCTCATTATGATGAGAACTGTCAGAGTGATTTTATGCCTTGGAATGCCGCCAGAAGGCTTTCAGCAGGTATATTTCTACCCCAATTGGCTTCAGCTGTGGCATTGAGACAATTAGATCGAGTTGGATGTTGGCTGAGCAAACAAGCTAATGCCACATCCTCCGCAATCAGTGATATGTTGACCGATGTTGATAGTATTAGACATGCTACTCTTCAAAACAGGGCAGCCATTGATTTTCTCTTACTGGCAGAAGGACATGGTTGTGAGGAATTTGAAGGATTGTGTTGTATGAATTTGTCTGATCATTCTGAATCCATTCACAAAAGCATTCAAAAATTAAAGGATCTGACAGCCCAAATTAAAGAAGATGGAGGTTCCTGGTTGGATGATTTGTTTCAAAATTGGAGTTTTGCACCTTGGCTAAGGCAACTTTGCAAGATAGGTCTTTACATATTAGGTGTTCTAATAGTGATATTGATAGTGGCACCTTGTATACTCTGTTGTCTTCGGCGAATGATGAACAAAACAGTCCGAGAAGTTTTTGTCATTCAAGCAGGAGAACTAGGAAGTAGAAGCACAGAGAGTGTACGAAATCTCACGAAAGCAGTAGATGAGGGTATTGACATGAACGAAGGTTTTGAATTAAGGCCTTGGAATCGACCAGAGTTTTTTGAACGATGCCTTGTGACTGTTGCCAAACGTGATTCATATCTCTCTTTCAGGGATTGGGTCTTCACAGCATGAAGTTGCTGTGCCGTAATATAGCAATGCTTCAGTTTAGTGAAAATAGGTCTTCAGCAGATAATAAGCAGAAATTTTGCAATAGAGCTATGAAACGCAAATAGCAAGCGACAAGAAAATGAAAGCTTCTGGGTCAAACAGAGAGGGGGAAATGTTGGAATCCATAAGGTTAGAGGATTTTTAAGAAATGGTTACAAAGAAGTATGTAGGCCTTAGACTGGAGTTTTGTTAACATTGCAGAAAAGTTTCCCATGCAAGCAGAAAAAGTTTTCCATGCAAGCAGAAAAGTTTCCCAAGCAGTAGATGTGACAAATAACAATAGGCTTCTGTAGAATTGGCTTTAGGATGGCAACAAGGTTATTTAATGTATATCTTTAGAAGGCTAGCATGAATAGAACTCTGTTCTTTGTCTCTTATCAACTAGTCTTTGCTTTAGCTATGATTACCTATGTTTTATAAGATTGGATAGAATGCTTGTCAAGATGTGTTTTCTGTGTCTGATTGGCTGAATTCTAGTCTGAGATGATTTTATGTATTGCTGTATGAGCCCTGTTGAAGGAGACATTTTTTGGTGTGGATCAGTGAGCTGTCATGTCTCCATTTTGTATTTTGAGACTGATGTGCTGGAAATAAAAGCAAAAATCTCTTCACTGGTCTGGTTACCATGTTATCCATATTTGGATATTTTGCCGTGGCCTAGTGGGTTCCTTTTTTAAGGCGTGGGCTCCTGACACCATTGGACTTATACCTGTCCCGTCCCCCGCATATTGGTGCCTCGTGTCAGGACGTAGAATAGAAGAAAAAGAAAGAAAAATCGTGGAAGTACCAGCTGCGGAGACCCAAGTGTTAACAAGGAGCACACTGTATCATCTCTCCCGCCGAAGCCAAGAAAATTGTAAGTAACTTATCTCGGGAGAGCGCTTGGGTGACGTTGGGAGGCAAAATAGAGAAAAAGAAAATTATTAAAAGAGCACAAAAATGGGAACGAATTTATCAAAAGTTGAATGGGATGTTTTTCATCATTTAGAGACAATGTTACAAGAAAAAGGTCATTCTGAAATTTCAAAAACTGAGCTTAAAAACTAACTTATCTGGGTTGAAGCAGAAAAGCAAGATCTAAATCTGCAGTCTGCTTTTACTTTTCATTTTTGGGATCAGATAAACTGGAGAATCTATAATCTAGTCTCTCTCAAAAAAGATGAAAGCTTAAGAGAACTTATGCCGGTTTGTAGAGCGCTGTTGGAGCGCTGTTTTAAACAAACGGATAATAATAAGATCAACTTGGACTCAGAAAACAAAGCTTCTGGTTCTGTCTCATTAAATTCCAGTAAACCGGAGACTGTGTGTGTATCGGAGAATGTTACAAGTGTTGTTGCAAACGCTGAAAGTATTGCTTTGAACTCTGTTGACCAAAATCTTTCTTCTCTCTCTCTGGGAAAAAATGAGACTCTTTTGGACTTTTCTTTGTGTTGTTCTGTTAATGTAAAAATATGTGACTCTTGTAAGGGGGATGGAACAAAATGTGTAAAAGATGGAAATGAAAAAGTGACTGTACTTCTTAAAATTGTTTGTGCAGGGACACTGAAACTTGAATTGGATTCTGTTGGGCCTGGGGTGGAGGCTGAGGTGGCTGCTTCCACTCGGGAAATTGTGGTTCCGGGGAACTCTTTTTCAGTTAAGCAAAAACATGGTTGTTCTGGTGTTTGTCAATCTATAGATACAGAGAAAGAAAAATTGGCTTTAAGGGTGGAGTCCTTTGAAAGGAAGAGATGGAAGAAACTCACGACTGTGTTGTTGCTGAAATTCAAAAAGCTGGACTTGAAATCTCTGCAACGAAAATTCAACAAGTTTCACCTTAGAAGTACCTGGGATGGAAGATGACTGAGACGACAAGAAGACCACAGAACATTCAGATCCGAACCAGAGTCAACAACCTACAAGTGTTACAACAACTTCTAGGAGAAATCAACTGGGTCAGACCGATGTTGGGAATCACCAATGATGAACTGAGTCCGCTCTTCCATTTGCTGAGAGGAAGTTGCGACATCACTTTGCCAAGAACTTTAACCCCTGAAGCTCGTGCTGCTCTCGACAAAGTCACAGAAGCTCTTCAAAAAAGACAAGCTCATCGCTGCGTTCCTGAAAATCCTTTCTTTCTTGCAATCTTAGGAGAGAAGATGCAGCTTTGTGGTCTCATTTTCCAGTGGGATGCCACAGAACAAGATCCTTTGTTAATAATGGAATGGGTTTTTCCTCCCTACAGGTTTTCAAAGACCATTTGCTCAGTTTTAGAAATGATTGCATACATTATAATTAAGGCTAGAACCAGATTGTTAACTTTGGCAGGTCAAGAATGTTCAGTTATCTATTTGCCATTGAAAAATGATTATTTCAATTGGGCAATGCAAAATTCTGATGATTTACAATATGCATTCTTAGGTTTTCCAGGTGTTTGTTCCATACACTATCCAGCTCACAAACTACTGCAAGCAAAATTGAGTTTCAGAGAAAAACCTAAATGAAGTGAAGAACCTTTACATGCTGTGACTCTCTTCACTGATGGCTCTGGTAAAAGCCACAAGTCCGTTGTGACTTGGTTTAATCAAAAGACTGATGTTTGGGAATCTGATATTCAAACAGTAGAGGGATCCCCTCAAATTGTTGAGCTTGCTGCAGTAGTTTGAGCTTTTCAGCTGTTTCCTCAGCCTTTTAATTTGGTCACAGATTCTGCTTATGTTGCTAATGTAGTCAGGAGAATAGAAGGTTCCATTTTAAAGGATGTTAGTAATGAAACTTTACATCGTTGGCTTTCATGTCTTTTTATAACTTTGCAATATAGAACTAATCCATATTTTGTTTCTCACATTAGGGCGCATCCTTCACTTCCTGGATTTGTAGTGGAAGGAAATGCAAGAGCGGACAAGCTGACAATGGTAATTTCTAACACATTGCCAAATATTTTTGAACAAGCAAAATTGAGTCATGCCTTTTTCCACCAAAATGCACAAGCACTCATGCGAATGTTCCAAATCACTGAAAGTCAAGCTAAAGCTATCATTCATACTTGCCCTGACTGTCAATTGGTACAACCTCCTGTTTCTACAGGAGCAATCAACCCCCGAGGCTTACAAAGCCTACAGTTGTGGCAAACAGGTGTTACTAAATAGCCTTCTTTTGGTAAATTTAAAAATATTCATGTTTCCATAGACACGTTCTCTGGTGCAGTTTTTGCTTCCCTTCACACAGGTGAAACTGGCAGCCATGCCTGTCATCATTTCCTGCAAGCTTTTGCTTCATTGGGTATACCCCAAGAAGTAAAAACTGACAATGGTCCTGCATACATATCTCAAAAATTGGCCACATTTTTAAATGAATGGGGTGTTCGACACATTTTTGGTATTCCCCACTCTCCCACAAGCCAAGCAATCATTGAAAGAACACATCAAACCTTAAAACGCATATTAGATCAACAGAGAGGGGGAACGGAAATCACCCCACAGATGAGACTGAGTAAGGCTTTGTATGGTTTTAATTTTCTAAATAGTTCAAGTACAGAACCAGATCCACCAATCTTTAGACACTTTTCAAATAGCACCCAGGCAAAACTGAAAGAACATCCTCCTCTTCTAATTAGAAACCCTGACTCTGGACAGATGGAAGGCCCGTTTCAATTAATAACGTGGGGCAAAGGGTATGCTTCTATTTCCACAGGTGCTGGAAGAATTAAGTGGGTTCCTGCCAAAAACGTCAAACCGTATCGCACTTCAGAACCTGTTGTCGAGCCTAGAACTGAGGAAGCGAGTACGCAGACGTGGACCGAATGGAAGGATCCCGGGTCTCGCCTGACGCCTCTTGTGCCTGACGTTCTTTGTGCATCGGTGGAACCCATGAACTCTGATTTTGTGCCAATGTTATTTATGAGTATACGAATTGAATGCTGAATGTTTGTTTAACAAAGCTAATTTTTGGCTGAAAATTTAGGTTGTTGTTTTTGTTTAGAAAGAATTCTGCCAAAACTTAGTTCTTGAAAGAGATGGGGCAGAATCAAATGGTATACTTGTTTTGCTTGATGTTAATTGTTTTTTGTCGTGCAGATTTGCCTGTGGATCAACGAAAAACGAATGTTTGGGTAACCTTAGCCAAGGCTGCCGGATCGGATACTATATGTCTGTCTAATTCGGAACCAGAAAAGCCTTTCTCAACCTGTTTGGTTGGTGTGCCAGTGAAAGAGTTTCCTTTGGTCAGAAAAGAATCCAATGGTAAACCAGGTGGAATTGACAATGGAAACAGTCCTTCCTTCAATTGGAACATTTGTTTGAAAAAACTTCTCAGGGCAGCAAATGTTTCAAACAGTTGGGATGTGCTTCTGGAGACGGACCAATATCCAGGGCAATTGCCAAAAGGGTATTGGATCATTTGCGGAGACAGAGGTTGGCAAGGCATTCCAGCCCACCTTGAAGGTGGCCCTTGTAGCATTGGTATGCTTACCATAATTGCCCCCACTGCCAAAGCAGTGATGAAAAAGAAACAAAGGAAAACAAGAGCTGTTCCTCATTATGATGAGAACTGTCAGAGTGATTTTATGCCTTGGAATGCCGCCAGAAGGCTTTCAGCAGGTATATTTCTACCCCAATTGGCTTCAGCTGTGGCATTGAGACAATTAGATCGAGTTGGATGTTGGCTGAGCAAACAAGCTAATGCCACATCCTCCGCAATCAGTGATATGTTGACCGATGTTGATAGTATTAGACATGCTACTCTTCAAAACAGGGCAGCCATTGATTTTCTCTTACTGGCAGAAGGACATGGTTGTGAGGAATTTGAAGGATTGTGTTGTATGAATTTGTCTGATCATTCTGAATCCATTCACAAAAGCATTCAAAAATTAAAGGATCTGACAGCCCAAATTAAAGAAGATGGAGGTTCCTGGTTGGATGATTTGTTTCAAAATTGGAGTTTTGCACCTTGGCTAAGGCAACTTTGCAAGATAGGTCTTTACATATTAGGTGTTCTAATAGTGATATTGATAGTGGCACCTTGTATACTCTGTTGTCTTCGGCGAATGATGAACAAAACAGTCCGAGAAGTTTTTGTCATTCAAGCAGGAGAACTAGGAAGTAGAAGCACAGAGAGTGTACGAAATCTCACGAAAGCAGTAGATGAGGGTATTGACATGAACGAAGGTTTTGAATTAAGGCCTTGGAATCGACCAGAGTTTTTTGAACGATGCCTTGTGACTGTTGCCAAACGTGATTCATATCTCTCTTTCAGGGATTGGGTCTTCACAGCATGAAGTTGCTGTGCCGTAATATAGCAATGCTTCAGTTTAGTGAAAATAGGTCTTCAGCAGATAATAAGCAGAAATTTTGCAATAGAGCTATGAAACGCAAATAGCAAGCGACAAGAAAATGAAAGCTTCTGGGTCAAACAGAGAGGGGGAAATGTTGGAATCCATAAGGTTAGAGGATTTTTAAGAAATGGTTACAAAGAAGTATGTAGGCCTTAGACTGGAGTTTTGTTAACATTGCAGAAAAGTTTCCCATGCAAGCAGAAAAAGTTTTCCATGCAAGCAGAAAAGTTTCCCAAGCAGTAGATGTGACAAATAACAATAGGCTTCTGTAGAATTGGCTTTAGGATGGCAACAAGGTTATTTAATGTATATCTTTAGAAGGCTAGCATGAATAGAACTCTGTTCTTTGTCTCTTATCAACTAGTCTTTGCTTTAGCTATGATTACCTATGTTTTATAAGATTGGATAGAATGCTTGTCAAGATGTGTTTTCTGTGTCTGATTGGCTGAATTCTAGTCTGAGATGATTTTATGTATTGCTGTATGAGCCCTGTTGAAGGAGACATTTTTTGGTGTGGATCAGTGAGCTGTCATGTCTCCATTTTGTATTTTGAGACTGATGTGCTGGAAATAAAAGCAAAAATCTCTTCACTGGTCTGGTTACCATGTTATCCATATTTGGATATTTTGCCGTGGCCTAGTGGGTTCCTTTTTTAAGGCGTGGGCTCCTGACACCATTGGACTTATACCTGTCCCGTCCCCCGCATATTGGTGCCTCGTGTCAGGACGTAGAATAGAAGAAAAAGAAAGAAAAATCGTGGAAGTACCAGCTGCGGAGACCCAAGTGTTAACAAGGAGCACACTGTATCATCTCTCCCGCCGAAGCCAAGAAAATTGTAAGTAACTTATCTCGGGAGAGCGCTTGGGTGACGTTGGGAGGCAAAATAGAGAAAAAGAAAATTATTAAAAGAGCACAAAAATGGGAACGAATTTATCAAAAGTTGAATGGGATGTTTTTCATCATTTAGAGACAATGTTACAAGAAAAAGGTCATTCTGAAATTTCAAAAACTGAGCTTAAAAACTAACTTATCTGGGTTGAAGCAGAAAAGCAAGATCTAAATCTGCAGTCTGCTTTTACTTTTCATTTTTGGGATCAGATAAACTGGAGAATCTATAATCTAGTCTCTCTCAAAAAAGATGAAAGCTTAAGAGAACTTATGCCGGTTTGTAGAGCGCTGTTGGAGCGCTGTTTTAAACAAACGGATAATAATAAGATCAACTTGGACTCAGAAAACAAAGCTTCTGGTTCTGTCTCATTAAATTCCAGTAAACCGGAGACTGTGTGTGTATCGGAGAATGTTACAAGTGTTGTTGCAAACGCTGAAAGTATTGCTTTGAACTCTGTTGACCAAAATCTTTCTTCTCTCTCTCTGGGAAAAAATGAGACTCTTTTGGACTTTTCTTTGTGTTGTTCTGTTAATGTAAAAATATGTGACTCTTGTAAGGGGGATGGAACAAAATGTGTAAAAGATGGAAATGAAAAAGTGACTGTACTTCTTAAAATTGTTTGTGCAGGGACACTGAAACTTGAATTGGATTCTGTTGGGCCTGGGGTGGAGGCTGAGGTGGCTGCTTCCACTCGGGAAATTGTGGTTCCGGGGAACTCTTTTTCAGTTAAGCAAAAACATGGTTGTTCTGGTGTTTGTCAATCTATAGATACAGAGAAAGAAAAATTGGCTTTAAGGGTGGAGTCCTTTGAAAGGAAGAGATGGAAGAAACTCACGACTGTGTTGTTGCTGAAATTCAAAAAGCTGGACTTGAAATCTCTGCAACGAAAATTCAACAAGTTTCACCTTAGAAGTACCTGGGATGGAAGATGACTGAGACGACAAGAAGACCACAGAACATTCAGATCCGAACCAGAGTCAACAACCTACAAGTGTTACAACAACTTCTAGGAGAAATCAACTGGGTCAGACCGATGTTGGGAATCACCAATGATGAACTGAGTCCGCTCTTCCATTTGCTGAGAGGAAGTTGCGACATCACTTTGCCAAGAACTTTAACCCCTGAAGCTCGTGCTGCTCTCGACAAAGTCACAGAAGCTCTTCAAAAAAGACAAGCTCATCGCTGCGTTCCTGAAAATCCTTTCTTTCTTGCAATCTTAGGAGAGAAGATGCAGCTTTGTGGTCTCATTTTCCAGTGGGATGCCACAGAACAAGATCCTTTGTTAATAATGGAATGGGTTTTTCCTCCCTACAGGTTTTCAAAGACCATTTGCTCAGTTTTAGAAATGATTGCATACATTATAATTAAGGCTAGAACCAGATTGTTAACTTTGGCAGGTCAAGAATGTTCAGTTATCTATTTGCCATTGAAAAATGATTATTTCAATTGGGCAATGCAAAATTCTGATGATTTACAATATGCATTCTTAGGTTTTCCAGGTGTTTGTTCCATACACTATCCAGCTCACAAACTACTGCAAGCAAAATTGAGTTTCAGAGAAAAACCTAAATGAAGTGAAGAACCTTTACATGCTGTGACTCTCTTCACTGATGGCTCTGGTAAAAGCCACAAGTCCGTTGTGACTTGGTTTAATCAAAAGACTGATGTTTGGGAATCTGATATTCAAACAGTAGAGGGATCCCCTCAAATTGTTGAGCTTGCTGCAGTAGTTTGAGCTTTTCAGCTGTTTCCTCAGCCTTTTAATTTGGTCACAGATTCTGCTTATGTTGCTAATGTAGTCAGGAGAATAGAAGGTTCCATTTTAAAGGATGTTAGTAATGAAACTTTACATCGTTGGCTTTCATGTCTTTTTATAACTTTGCAATATAGAACTAATCCATATTTTGTTTCTCACATTAGGGCGCATCCTTCACTTCCTGGATTTGTAGTGGAAGGAAATGCAAGAGCGGACAAGCTGACAATGGTAATTTCTAACACATTGCCAAATATTTTTGAACAAGCAAAATTGAGTCATGCCTTTTTCCACCAAAATGCACAAGCACTCATGCGAATGTTCCAAATCACTGAAAGTCAAGCTAAAGCTATCATTCATACTTGCCCTGACTGTCAATTGGTACAACCTCCTGTTTCTACAGGAGCAATCAACCCCCGAGGCTTACAAAGCCTACAGTTGTGGCAAACAGGTGTTACTAAATAGCCTTCTTTTGGTAAATTTAAAAATATTCATGTTTCCATAGACACGTTCTCTGGTGCAGTTTTTGCTTCCCTTCACACAGGTGAAACTGGCAGCCATGCCTGTCATCATTTCCTGCAAGCTTTTGCTTCATTGGGTATACCCCAAGAAGTAAAAACTGATAATGGTCCTGCATACATATCTCAAAAATTGGCCACATTTTTAAATGAATGGGGTGTTCGACACATTTTTGGTATTCCCCACTCTCCCACAAGCCAAGCAATCATTGAAAGAACACATCAAACCTTAAAACGCATATTAGATCAACAGAGAGGGGGAACGGAAATCACCCCACAGATGAGACTGAGTAAGGCTTTGTATGGTTTTAATTTTCTAAATAGTTCAAGTACAGAACCAGATCCACCAATCTTTAGACACTTTTCAAATAGCACCCAGGCAAAACTGAAAGAACATCCTCCTCTTCTAATTAGAAACCCTGACTCTGGACAGATGGAAGGCCCGTTTCAATTAATAACGTGGGGCAAAGGGTATGCTTCTATTTCCACAGGTGCTGGAAGAATTAAGTGGGTTCCTGCCAAAAACGTCAAACCGTATCGCACTTCAGAACCTGTTGTCGAGCCTAGAACTGAGGAAGCGAGTACGCAGACGTGGACCGAATGGAAGGATCCCGGGTCTCGCCTGACGCCTCTTGTGCCTGACGTTCTTTGTGCATCGGTGGAACCCATGAACTCTGATTTTGTGCCAATGTTATTTATGAGTATACGAATTGAATGCTGAATGTTTGTTTAACAAAGCTAATTTTTGGCTGAAAATTTAGGTTGTTGTTTTTGTTTAGAAAGAATTCTGCCAAAACTTAGTTCTTGAAAGAGATGGGGCAGAATCAAATGGTATACTTGTTTTGCTTGATGTTAATTGTTTTTTGTCGTGCAGATTTGCCTGTGGATCAACGAAAAACGAATGTTTGGGTAACCTTAGCCAAGGCTGCCGGATCGGATACTATATGTCTGTCTAATTCGGAACCAGAAAAGCCTTTCTCAACCTGTTTGGTTGGTGTGCCAGTGAAAGAGTTTCCTTTGGTCAGAAAAGAATCCAATGGTAAACCAGGTGGAATTGACAATGGAAACAGTCCTTCCTTCAATTGGAACATTTGTTTGAAAAAACTTCTCAGGGCAGCAAATGTTTCAAACAGTTGGGATGTGCTTCTGGAGACGGACCAATATCCAGGGCAATTGCCAAAAGGGTATTGGATCATTTGCGGAGACAGAGGTTGGCAAGGCATTCCAGCCCACCTTGAAGGTGGCCCTTGTAGCATTGGTATGCTTACCATAATTGCCCCCACTGCCAAAGCAGTGATGAAAAAGAAACAAAGGAAAACAAGAGCTGTTCCTCATTATGATGAGAACTGTCAGAGTGATTTTATGCCTTGGAATGCCGCCAGAAGGCTTTCAGCAGGTATATTTCTACCCCAATTGGCTTCAGCTGTGGCATTGAGACAATTAGATCGAGTTGGATGTTGGCTGAGCAAACAAGCTAATGCCACATCCTCCGCAATCAGTGATATGTTGACCGATGTTGATAGTATTAGACATGCTACTCTTCAAAACAGGGCAGCCATTGATTTTCTCTTACTGGCAGAAGGACATGGTTGTGAGGAATTTGAAGGATTGTGTTGTATGAATTTGTCTGATCATTCTGAATCCATTCACAAAAGCATTCAAAAATTAAAGGATCTGACAGCCCAAATTAAAGAAGATGGAGGTTCCTGGTTGGATGATTTGTTTCAAAATTGGAGTTTTGCACCTTGGCTAAGGCAACTTTGCAAGATAGGTCTTTACATATTAGGTGTTCTAATAGTGATATTGATAGTGGCACCTTGTATACTCTGTTGTCTTCGGCGAATGATGAACAAAACAGTCCGAGAAGTTTTTGTCATTCAAGCAGGAGAACTAGGAAGTAGAAGCACAGAGAGTGTACGAAATCTCACGAAAGCAGTAGATGAGGGTATTGACATGAACGAAGGTTTTGAATTAAGGCCTTGGAATCGACCAGAGTTTTTTGAACGATGCCTTGTGACTGTTGCCAAACGTGATTCATATCTCTCTTTCAGGGATTGGGTCTTCACAGCATGAAGTTGCTGTGCCGTAATATAGCAATGCTTCAGTTTAGTGAAAATAGGTCTTCAGCAGATAATAAGCAGAAATTTTGCAATAGAGCTATGAAACGCAAATAGCAAGCGACAAGAAAATGAAAGCTTCTGGGTCAAACAGAGAGGGGGAAATGTTGGAATCCATAAGGTTAGAGGATTTTTAAGAAATGGTTACAAAGAAGTATGTAGGCCTTAGACTGGAGTTTTGTTAACATTGCAGAAAAGTTTCCCATGCAAGCAGAAAAAGTTTTCCATGCAAGCAGAAAAGTTTCCCAAGCAGTAGATGTGACAAATAACAATAGGCTTCTGTAGAATTGGCTTTAGGATGGCAACAAGGTTATTTAATGTATATCTTTAGAAGGCTAGCATGAATAGAACTCTGTTCTTTGTCTCTTATCAACTAGTCTTTGCTTTAGCTATGATTACCTATGTTTTATAAGATTGGATAGAATGCTTGTCAAGATGTGTTTTCTGTGTCTGATTGGCTGAATTCTAGTCTGAGATGATTTTATGTATTGCTGTATGAGCCCTGTTGAAGGAGACATTTTTTGGTGTGGATCAGTGAGCTGTCATGTCTCCATTTTGTATTTTGAGACTGATGTGCTGGAAATAAAAGCAAAAATCTCTTCACTGGTCTGGTTACCATGTTATCCATATTTGGATATTTTGCCGTGGCCTAGTGGGTTCCTTTTTTAAGGCGTGGGCTCCTGACACCATTGGACTTATACCTGTCCCGTCCCCCGCATATTGGTGCCTCGTGTCAGGACGTAGAATAGAAGAAAAAGAAAGAAAAATCGTGGAAGTACCAGCTGCGGAGACCCAAGTGTTAACAAGGAGCACACTGTATCATCTCTCCCGCCGAAGCCAAGAAAATTGTAAGTAACTTATCTCGGGAGAGCGCTTGGGTGACGTTGGGAGGCAAAATAGAGAAAAAGAAAATTATTAAAAGAGCACAAAAATGGGAACGAATTTATCAAAAGTTGAATGGGATGTTTTTCATCATTTAGAGACAATGTTACAAGAAAAAGGTCATTCTGAAATTTCAAAAACTGAGCTTAAAAACTAACTTATCTGGGTTGAAGCAGAAAAGCAAGATCTAAATCTGCAGTCTGCTTTTACTTTTCATTTTTGGGATCAGATAAACTGGAGAATCTATAATCTAGTCTCTCTCAAAAAAGATGAAAGCTTAAGAGAACTTATGCCGGTTTGTAGAGCGCTGTTGGAGCGCTGTTTTAAACAAACGGATAATAATAAGATCAACTTGGACTCAGAAAACAAAGCTTCTGGTTCTGTCTCATTAAATTCCAGTAAACCGGAGACTGTGTGTGTATCGGAGAATGTTACAAGTGTTGTTGCAAACGCTGAAAGTATTGCTTTGAACTCTGTTGACCAAAATCTTTCTTCTCTCTCTCTGGGAAAAAATGAGACTCTTTTGGACTTTTCTTTGTGTTGTTCTGTTAATGTAAAAATATGTGACTCTTGTAAGGGGGATGGAACAAAATGTGTAAAAGATGGAAATGAAAAAGTGACTGTACTTCTTAAAATTGTTTGTGCAGGGACACTGAAACTTGAATTGGATTCTGTTGGGCCTGGGGTGGAGGCTGAGGTGGCTGCTTCCACTCGGGAAATTGTGGTTCCGGGGAACTCTTTTTCAGTTAAGCAAAAACATGGTTGTTCTGGTGTTTGTCAATCTATAGATACAGAGAAAGAAAAATTGGCTTTAAGGGTGGAGTCCTTTGAAAGGAAGAGATGGAAGAAACTCACGACTGTGTTGTTGCTGAAATTCAAAAAGCTGGACTTGAAATCTCTGCAACGAAAATTCAACAAGTTTCACCTTAGAAGTACCTGGGATGGAAGATGACTGAGACGACAAGAAGACCACAGAACATTCAGATCCGAACCAGAGTCAACAACCTACAAGTGTTACAACAACTTCTAGGAGAAATCAACTGGGTCAGACCGATGTTGGGAATCACCAATGATGAACTGAGTCCGCTCTTCCATTTGCTGAGAGGAAGTTGCGACATCACTTTGCCAAGAACTTTAACCCCTGAAGCTCGTGCTGCTCTCGACAAAGTCACAGAAGCTCTTCAAAAAAGACAAGCTCATCGCTGCGTTCCTGAAAATCCTTTCTTTCTTGCAATCTTAGGAGAGAAGATGCAGCTTTGTGGTCTCATTTTCCAGTGGGATGCCACAGAACAAGATCCTTTGTTAATAATGGAATGGGTTTTTCCTCCCTACAGGTTTTCAAAGACCATTTGCTCAGTTTTAGAAATGATTGCATACATTATAATTAAGGCTAGAACCAGATTGTTAACTTTGGCAGGTCAAGAATGTTCAGTTATCTATTTGCCATTGAAAAATGATTATTTCAATTGGGCAATGCAAAATTCTGATGATTTACAATATGCATTCTTAGGTTTTCCAGGTGTTTGTTCCATACACTATCCAGCTCACAAACTACTGCAAGCAAAATTGAGTTTCAGAGAAAAACCTAAATGAAGTGAAGAACCTTTACATGCTGTGACTCTCTTCACTGATGGCTCTGGTAAAAGCCACAAGTCCGTTGTGACTTGGTTTAATCAAAAGACTGATGTTTGGGAATCTGATATTCAAACAGTAGAGGGATCCCCTCAAATTGTTGAGCTTGCTGCAGTAGTTTGAGCTTTTCAGCTGTTTCCTCAGCCTTTTAATTTGGTCACAGATTCTGCTTATGTTGCTAATGTAGTCAGGAGAATAGAAGGTTCCATTTTAAAGGATGTTAGTAATGAAACTTTACATCGTTGGCTTTCATGTCTTTTTATAACTTTGCAATATAGAACTAATCCATATTTTGTTTCTCACATTAGGGCGCATCCTTCACTTCCTGGATTTGTAGTGGAAGGAAATGCAAGAGCGGACAAGCTGACAATGGTAATTTCTAACACATTGCCAAATATTTTTGAACAAGCAAAATTGAGTCATGCCTTTTTCCACCAAAATGCACAAGCACTCATGCGAATGTTCCAAATCACTGAAAGTCAAGCTAAAGCTATCATTCATACTTGCCCTGACTGTCAATTGGTACAACCTCCTGTTTCTACAGGAGCAATCAACCCCCGAGGCTTACAAAGCCTACAGTTGTGGCAAACAGGTGTTACTAAATAGCCTTCTTTTGGTAAATTTAAAAATATTCATGTTTCCATAGACACGTTCTCTGGTGCAGTTTTTGCTTCCCTTCACACAGGTGAAACTGGCAGCCATGCCTGTCATCATTTCCTGCAAGCTTTTGCTTCATTGGGTATACCCCAAGAAGTAAAAACTGACAATGGTCCTGCATACATATCTCAAAAATTGGCCACATTTTTAAATGAATGGGGTGTTCGACACATTTTTGGTATTCCCCACTCTCCCACAAGCCAAGCAATCATTGAAAGAACACATCAAACCTTAAAACGCATATTAGATCAACAGAGAGGGGGAACGGAAATCACCCCACAGATGAGACTGAGTAAGGCTTTGTATGGTTTTAATTTTCTAAATAGTTCAAGTACAGAACCAGATCCACCAATCTTTAGACACTTTTCAAATAGCACCCAGGCAAAACTGAAAGAACATCCTCCTCTTCTAATTAGAAACCCTGACTCTGGACAGATGGAAGGCCCGTTTCAATTAATAACGTGGGGCAAAGGGTATGCTTCTATTTCCACAGGTGCTGGAAGAATTAAGTGGGTTCCTGCCAAAAACGTCAAACCGTATCGCACTTCAGAACCTGTTGTCGAGCCTAGAACTGAGGAAGCGAGTACGCAGACGTGGACCGAATGGAAGGATCCCGGGTCTCGCCTGACGCCTCTTGTGCCTGACGTTCTTTGTGCATCGGTGGAACCCATGAACTCTGATTTTGTGCCAATGTTATTTATGAGTATACGAATTGAATGCTGAATGTTTGTTTAACAAAGCTAATTTTTGGCTGAAAATTTAGGTTGTTGTTTTTGTTTAGAAAGAATTCTGCCAAAACTTAGTTCTTGAAAGAGATGGGGCAGAATCAAATGGTATACTTGTTTTGCTTGATGTTAATTGTTTTTTGTCGTGCAGATTTGCCTGTGGATCAACGAAAAACGAATGTTTGGGTAACCTTAGCCAAGGCTGCCGGATCGGATACTATATGTCTGTCTAATTCGGAACCAGAAAAGCCTTTCTCAACCTGTTTGGTTGGTGTGCCAGTGAAAGAGTTTCCTTTGGTCAGAAAAGAATCCAATGGTAAACCAGGTGGAATTGACAATGGAAACAGTCCTTCCTTCAATTGGAACATTTGTTTGAAAAAACTTCTCAGGGCAGCAAATGTTTCAAACAGTTGGGATGTGCTTCTGGAGACGGACCAATATCCAGGGCAATTGCCAAAAGGGTATTGGATCATTTGCGGAGACAGAGGTTGGCAAGGCATTCCAGCCCACCTTGAAGGTGGCCCTTGTAGCATTGGTATGCTTACCATAATTGCCCCCACTGCCAAAGCAGTGATGAAAAAGAAACAAAGGAAAACAAGAGCTGTTCCTCATTATGATGAGAACTGTCAGAGTGATTTTATGCCTTGGAATGCCGCCAGAAGGCTTTCAGCAGGTATATTTCTACCCCAATTGGCTTCAGCTGTGGCATTGAGACAATTAGATCGAGTTGGATGTTGGCTGAGCAAACAAGCTAATGCCACATCCTCCGCAATCAGTGATATGTTGACCGATGTTGATAGTATTAGACATGCTACTCTTCAAAACAGGGCAGCCATTGATTTTCTCTTACTGGCAGAAGGACATGGTTGTGAGGAATTTGAAGGATTGTGTTGTATGAATTTGTCTGATCATTCTGAATCCATTCACAAAAGCATTCAAAAATTAAAGGATCTGACAGCCCAAATTAAAGAAGATGGAGGTTCCTGGTTGGATGATTTGTTTCAAAATTGGAGTTTTGCACCTTGGCTAAGGCAACTTTGCAAGATAGGTCTTTACATATTAGGTGTTCTAATAGTGATATTGATAGTGGCACCTTGTATACTCTGTTGTCTTCGGCGAATGATGAACAAAACAGTCCGAGAAGTTTTTGTCATTCAAGCAGGAGAACTAGGAAGTAGAAGCACAGAGAGTGTACGAAATCTCACGAAAGCAGTAGATGAGGGTATTGACATGAACGAAGGTTTTGAATTAAGGCCTTGGAATCGACCAGAGTTTTTTGAACGATGCCTTGTGACTGTTGCCAAACGTGATTCATATCTCTCTTTCAGGGATTGGGTCTTCACAGCATGAAGTTGCTGTGCCGTAATATAGCAATGCTTCAGTTTAGTGAAAATAGGTCTTCAGCAGATAATAAGCAGAAATTTTGCAATAGAGCTATGAAACGCAAATAGCAAGCGACAAGAAAATGAAAGCTTCTGGGTCAAACAGAGAGGGGGAAATGTTGGAATCCATAAGGTTAGAGGATTTTTAAGAAATGGTTACAAAGAAGTATGTAGGCCTTAGACTGGAGTTTTGTTAACATTGCAGAAAAGTTTCCCATGCAAGCAGAAAAAGTTTTCCATGCAAGCAGAAAAGTTTCCCAAGCAGTAGATGTGACAAATAACAATAGGCTTCTGTAGAATTGGCTTTAGGATGGCAACAAGGTTATTTAATGTATATCTTTAGAAGGCTAGCATGAATAGAACTCTGTTCTTTGTCTCTTATCAACTAGTCTTTGCTTTAGCTATGATTACCTATGTTTTATAAGATTGGATAGAATGCTTGTCAAGATGTGTTTTCTGTGTCTGATTGGCTGAATTCTAGTCTGAGATGATTTTATGTATTGCTGTATGAGCCCTGTTGAAGGAGACATTTTTTGGTGTGGATCAGTGAGCTGTCATGTCTCCATTTTGTATTTTGAGACTGATGTGCTGGAAATAAAAGCAAAAATCTCTTCACTGGTCTGGTTACCATGTTATCCATATTTGGATATTTTGCCGTGGCCTAGTGGGTTCCTTTTTTAAGGCGTGGGCTCCTGACACCATTGGACTTATACCTGTCCCGTCCCCCGCATATTGGTGCCTCGTGTCAGGACGTAGAATAGAAGAAAAAGAAAGAAAAATCGTGGAAGTACCAGCTGCGGAGACCCAAGTGTTAACAAGGAGCACACTGTATCATCTCTCCCGCCGAAGCCAAGAAAATTGTAAGTAACTTATCTCGGGAGAGCGCTTGGGTGACGTTGGGAGGCAAAATAGAGAAAAAGAAAATTATTAAAAGAGCACAAAAATGGGAACGAATTTATCAAAAGTTGAATGGGATGTTTTTCATCATTTAGAGACAATGTTACA
Organism: Melospiza melodia melodia; assembly: GCF_035770615.1. NCBI lineage: Eukaryota > Metazoa > Chordata > Aves > Passeriformes > Passerellidae > Melospiza > Melospiza melodia. The sequence continues at coordinate 24,555,567 of NC_086197.1, forward strand.
AGAAAAAGGTCATTCTGAAATTTCAAAAACTGAGCTTAAAAACTAACTTATCTGGGTTGAAGCAGAAAAGCAAGATCTAAATCTGCAGTCTGCTTTTACTTTTCATTTTTGGGATCAGATAAACTGGAGAATCTATAATCTAGTCTCTCTCAAAAAAGATGAAAGCTTAAGAGAACTTATGCCGGTTTGTAGAGCGCTGTTGGAGCGCTGTTTTAAACAAACGGATAATAATAAGATCAACTTGGACTCAGAAAACAAAGCTTCTGGTTCTGTCTCATTAAATTCCAGTAAACCGGAGACTGTGTGTGTATCGGAGAATGTTACAAGTGTTGTTGCAAACGCTGAAAGTATTGCTTTGAACTCTGTTGACCAAAATCTTTCTTCTCTCTCTCTGGGAAAAAATGAGACTCTTTTGGACTTTTCTTTGTGTTGTTCTGTTAATGTAAAAATATGTGACTCTTGTAAGGGGGATGGAACAAAATGTGTAAAAGATGGAAATGAAAAAGTGACTGTACTTCTTAAAATTGTTTGTGCAGGGACACTGAAACTTGAATTGGATTCTGTTGGGCCTGGGGTGGAGGCTGAGGTGGCTGCTTCCACTCGGGAAATTGTGGTTCCGGGGAACTCTTTTTCAGTTAAGCAAAAACATGGTTGTTCTGGTGTTTGTCAATCTATAGATACAGAGAAAGAAAAATTGGCTTTAAGGGTGGAGTCCTTTGAAAGGAAGAGATGGAAGAAACTCACGACTGTGTTGTTGCTGAAATTCAAAAAGCTGGACTTGAAATCTCTGCAACGAAAATTCAACAAGTTTCACCTTAGAAGTACCTGGGATGGAAGATGACTGAGACGACAAGAAGACCACAGAACATTCAGATCCGAACCAGAGTCAACAACCTACAAGTGTTACAACAACTTCTAGGAGAAATCAACTGGGTCAGACCGATGTTGGGAATCACCAATGATGAACTGAGTCCGCTCTTCCATTTGCTGAGAGGAAGTTGCGACATCACTTTGCCAAGAACTTTAACCCCTGAAGCTCGTGCTGCTCTCGACAAAGTCACAGAAGCTCTTCAAAAAAGACAAGCTCATCGCTGCGTTCCTGAAAATCCTTTCTTTCTTGCAATCTTAGGAGAGAAGATGCAGCTTTGTGGTCTCATTTTCCAGTGGGATGCCACAGAACAAGATCCTTTGTTAATAATGGAATGGGTTTTTCCTCCCTACAGGTTTTCAAAGACCATTTGCTCAGTTTTAGAAATGATTGCATACATTATAATTAAGGCTAGAACCAGATTGTTAACTTTGGCAGGTCAAGAATGTTCAGTTATCTATTTGCCATTGAAAAATGATTATTTCAATTGGGCAATGCAAAATTCTGATGATTTACAATATGCATTCTTAGGTTTTCCAGGTGTTTGTTCCATACACTATCCAGCTCACAAACTACTGCAAGCAAAATTGAGTTTCAGAGAAAAACCTAAATGAAGTGAAGAACCTTTACATGCTGTGACTCTCTTCACTGATGGCTCTGGTAAAAGCCACAAGTCCGTTGTGACTTGGTTTAATCAAAAGACTGATGTTTGGGAATCTGATATTCAAACAGTAGAGGGATCCCCTCAAATTGTTGAGCTTGCTGCAGTAGTTTGAGCTTTTCAGCTGTTTCCTCAGCCTTTTAATTTGGTCACAGATTCTGCTTATGTTGCTAATGTAGTCAGGAGAATAGAAGGTTCCATTTTAAAGGATGTTAGTAATGAAACTTTACATCGTTGGCTTTCATGTCTTTTTATAACTTTGCAATATAGAACTAATCCATATTTTGTTTCTCACATTAGGGCGCATCCTTCACTTCCTGGATTTGTAGTGGAAGGAAATGCAAGAGCGGACAAGCTGACAATGGTAATTTCTAACACATTGCCAAATATTTTTGAACAAGCAAAATTGAGTCATGCCTTTTTCCACCAAAATGCACAAGCACTCATGCGAATGTTCCAAATCACTGAAAGTCAAGCTAAAGCTATCATTCATACTTGCCCTGACTGTCAATTGGTACAACCTCCTGTTTCTACAGGAGCAATCAACCCCCGAGGCTTACAAAGCCTACAGTTGTGGCAAACAGGTGTTACTAAATAGCCTTCTTTTGGTAAATTTAAAAATATTCATGTTTCCATAGACACGTTCTCTGGTGCAGTTTTTGCTTCCCTTCACACAGGTGAAACTGGCAGCCATGCCTGTCATCATTTCCTGCAAGCTTTTGCTTCATTGGGTATACCCCAAGAAGTAAAAACTGACAATGGTCCTGCATACATATCTCAAAAATTGGCCACATTTTTAAATGAATGGGGTGTTCGACACATTTTTGGTATTCCCCACTCTCCCACAAGCCAAGCAATCATTGAAAGAACACATCAAACCTTAAAACGCATATTAGATCAACAGAGAGGGGGAACGGAAATCACCCCACAGATGAGACTGAGTAAGGCTTTGTATGGTTTTAATTTTCTAAATAGTTCAAGTACAGAACCAGATCCACCAATCTTTAGACACTTTTCAAATAGCACCCAGGCAAAACTGAAAGAACATCCTCCTCTTCTAATTAGAAACCCTGACTCTGGACAGATGGAAGGCCCGTTTCAATTAATAACGTGGGGCAAAGGGTATGCTTCTATTTCCACAGGTGCTGGAAGAATTAAGTGGGTTCCTGCCAAAAACGTCAAACCGTATCGCACTTCAGAACCTGTTGTCGAGCCTAGAACTGAGGAAGCGAGTACGCAGACGTGGACCGAATGGAAGGATCCCGGGTCTCGCCTGACGCCTCTTGTGCCTGACGTTCTTTGTGCATCGGTGGAACCCATGAACTCTGATTTTGTGCCAATGTTATTTATGAGTATACGAATTGAATGCTGAATGTTTGTTTAACAAAGCTAATTTTTGGCTGAAAATTTAGGTTGTTGTTTTTGTTTAGAAAGAATTCTGCCAAAACTTAGTTCTTGAAAGAGATGGGGCAGAATCAAATGGTATACTTGTTTTGCTTGATGTTAATTGTTTTTTGTCGTGCAGATTTGCCTGTGGATCAACGAAAAACGAATGTTTGGGTAACCTTAGCCAAGGCTGCCGGATCGGATACTATATGTCTGTCTAATTCGGAACCAGAAAAGCCTTTCTCAACCTGTTTGGTTGGTGTGCCAGTGAAAGAGTTTCCTTTGGTCAGAAAAGAATCCAATGGTAAACCAGGTGGAATTGACAATGGAAACAGTCCTTCCTTCAATTGGAACATTTGTTTGAAAAAACTTCTCAGGGCAGCAAATGTTTCAAACAGTTGGGATGTGCTTCTGGAGACGGACCAATATCCAGGGCAATTGCCAAAAGGGTATTGGATCATTTGCGGAGACAGAGGTTGGCAAGGCATTCCAGCCCACCTTGAAGGTGGCCCTTGTAGCATTGGTATGCTTACCATAATTGCCCCCACTGCCAAAGCAGTGATGAAAAAGAAACAAAGGAAAACAAGAGCTGTTCCTCATTATGATGAGAACTGTCAGAGTGATTTTATGCCTTGGAATGCCGCCAGAAGGCTTTCAGCAGGTATATTTCTACCCCAATTGGCTTCAGCTGTGGCATTGAGACAATTAGATCGAGTTGGATGTTGGCTGAGCAAACAAGCTAATGCCACATCCTCCGCAATCAGTGATATGTTGACCGATGTTGATAGTATTAGACATGCTACTCTTCAAAACAGGGCAGCCATTGATTTTCTCTTACTGGCAGAAGGACATGGTTGTGAGGAATTTGAAGGATTGTGTTGTATGAATTTGTCTGATCATTCTGAATCCATTCACAAAAGCATTCAAAAATTAAAGGATCTGACAGCCCAAATTAAAGAAGATGGAGGTTCCTGGTTGGATGATTTGTTTCAAAATTGGAGTTTTGCACCTTGGCTAAGGCAACTTTGCAAGATAGGTCTTTACATATTAGGTGTTCTAATACTGATATTGATAGTGGCACCTTGTATACTCTGTTGTCTTCGGCGAATGATGAACAAAACAGTCCGAGAAGTTTTTGTCATTCAAGCAGGAGAACTAGGAAGTAGAAGCACAGAGAGTGTACGAAATCTCACGAAAGCAGTAGATGAGGGTATTGACATGAACGAAGGTTTTGAATTAAGGCCTTGGAATCGACCAGAGTTTTTTGAACGATGCCTTGTGACTGTTGCCAAACGTGATTCATATCTCTCTTTCAGGGATTGGGTCTTCACAGCATGAAGTTGCTGTGCCGTAATATAGCAATGCTTCAGTTTAGTGAAAATAGGTCTTCAGCAGATAATAAGCAGAAATTTTGCAATAGAGCTATGAAACGCAAATAGCAAGCGACAAGAAAATGAAAGCTTCTGGGTCAAACAGAGAGGGGGAAATGTTGGAATCCATAAGGTTAGAGGATTTTAAAGAAATGGTTACAAAGAAGTATGTAGGCCTTAGACTGGAGTTTTGTTAACATTGCAGAAAAGTTTCCCATGCAAGCAGAAAAAGTTTTCCATGCAAGCAGAAAAGTTTCCCAAGCAGTAGATGTGACAAATAACAATAGGCTTCTGTAGAATTGGCTTTAGGATGGCAACAAGGTTATTTAATGTATATCTTTAGAAGGCTAGCATGAATAGAACTCTGTTCTTTGTCTCTTATCAACTAGTCTTTGCTTTAGCTATGATTACCTATGTTTTATAAGATTGGATAGAATGCTTGTCAAGATGTGTTTTCTGTGTCTGATTGGCTGAATTCTAGTCTGAGATGATTTTATGTATTGCTGTATGAGCCCTGTTGAAGGAGACATTTTTTGGTGTGGATCAGTGAGCTGTCATGTCTCCATTTTGTATTTTGAGACTGATGTGCTGGAAATAAAAGCAAAAATCTCTTCACTGGTCTGGTTACCATGTTATCCATATTTGGATATTTTGCCGTGGCCTAGTGGGTTCCTTTTTTAAGGCGTGGGCTCCTGACACCATTGGACTTATACCTGTCCCGTCCCCCGCATATTGGTGCCTCGTGTCAGGACGTAGAATAGAAGAAAAAGAAAGAAAAATTGTGGAAGTACCAGCTGCGGAGACCCAAGTGTTAACAAGGAGCACACTGTATCATCTCTCCCGCCGAAGCCAAGAAAATTGTAAGTAACTTATCTCGGGAGAGCGCTTGGGTGACGTTGGGAGGCAAAATAGAGAAAAAGAAAATTATTAAAAGAGCACAAAAATGGGAACGAATTTATCAAAAGTTGAATGGGATGTTTTTCATCATTTAGAGACAATGTTACAAGAAAAAGGTCATTCTGAAATTTCAAAAACTGAGCTTAAAAACTAACTTATCTGGGTTGAAGCAGAAAAGCAAGATCTAAATCTGCAGTCTGCTTTTACTTTTCATTTTTGGGATCAGATAAACTGGAGAATCTATAATCTAGTCTCTCTCAAAAAAGATGAAAGCTTAAGAGAACTTATGCCGGTTTGTAGAGCGCTGTTGGAGCGCTGTTTTAAACAAACGGATAATAATAAGATCAACTTGGACTCAGAAAACAAAGCTTCTGGTTCTGTCTCATTAAATTCCAGTAAACCGGAGACTGTGTGTGTATCGGAGAATGTTACAAGTGTTGTTGCAAACGCTGAAAGTATTGCTTTGAACTCTGTTGACCAAAATCTTTCTTCTCTCTCTCTGGGAAAAAATGAGACTCTTTTGGACTTTTCTTTGTGTTGTTCTGTTAATGTAAAAATATGTGACTCTTGTAAGGGGGATGGAACAAAATGTGTAAAAGATGGAAATGAAAAAGTGACTGTACTTCTTAAAATTGTTTGTGCAGGGACACTGAAACTTGAATTGGATTCTGTTGGGCCTGGGGTGGAGGCTGAGGTGGCTGCTTCCACTCGGGAAATTGTGGTTCCGGGGAACTCTTTTTCAGTTAAGCAAAAACATGGTTGTTCTGGTGTTTGTCAATCTATAGATACAGAGAAAGAAAAATTGGCTTTAAGGGTGGAGTCCTTTGAAAGGAAGAGATGGAAGAAACTCACGACTGTGTTGTTGCTGAAATTCAAAAAGCTGGACTTGAAATCTCTGCAACGAAAATTCAACAAGTTTCACCTTAGAAGTACCTGGGATGGAAGATGACTGAGACGACAAGAAGACCACAGAACATTCAGATCCGAACCAGAGTCAACAACCTACAAGTGTTACAACAACTTCTAGGAGAAATCAACTGGGTCAGACCGATGTTGGGAATCACCAATGATGAACTGAGTCCGCTCTTCCATTTGCTGAGAGGAAGTTGCGACATCACTTTGCCAAGAACTTTAACCCCTGAAGCTCGTGCTGCTCTCGACAAAGTCACAGAAGCTCTTCAAAAAAGACAAGCTCATCGCTGCGTTCCTGAAAATCCTTTCTTTCTTGCAATCTTAGGAGAGAAGATGCAGCATTGTGGTCTCATTTTCCAGTGGGATGCCACAGAACAAGATCCTTTGTTAATAATGGAATGGGTTTTTCCTCCCTACAGGTTTTCAAAGACCATTTGCTCAGTTTTAGAAATGATTGCATACATTATAATTAAGGCTAGAACCAGATTGTTAACTTTGGCAGGTCAAGAATGTTCAGTTATCTATTTGCCATTGAAAAATGATTATTTCAATTGGGCAATGCAAAATTCTGATGATTTACAATATGCATTCTTAGGTTTTCCAGGTGTTTGTTCCATACACTATCCAGCTCACAAACTACTGCAAGCAAAATTGAGTTTCAGAGAAAAACCTAAATGAAGTGAAGAACCTTTACATGCTGTGACTCTCTTCACTGATGGCTCTGGTAAAAGCCACAAGTCCGTTGTGACTTGGTTTAATCAAAAGACTGATGTTTGGGAATCTGATATTCAAACAGTAGAGGGATCCCCTCAAATTGTTGAGCTTGCTGCAGTAGTTTGAGCTTTTCAGCTGTTTCCTCAGCCTTTTAATTTGGTCACAGATTCTGCTCATGTTGCTAATGTAGTCAGGAGAATAGAAGGTTCCATTTTAAAGGATGTTAGTAATGAAACTTTACATCGTTGGCTTTCATGTCTTTTTATAACTTTGCAATATAGAACTAATCCATATTTTGTTTCTCACATTAGGGCGCATTCTTCACTTCCTGGATTTGTAGTGGAAGGAAATGCAAGAGCGGACAAGCTGACAATGGTAATTTCTAACACATTGCCAAATATTTTTGAACAAGCAAAATTGAGTCATGCCTTTTTCCACCAAAATGCACAAGCACTCATGCGAATGTTCCAAATCACTGAAAGTCAAGCTAAAGCTATCATTCATACTTGCCCTGACTGTCAATTGGTACAACCTCCTGTTTCTACAGGAGCAATCAACCCCCGAGGCTTACAAAGCCTACAGTTGTGGCAAACAGGTGTTACTAAATAGCCTTCTTTTGGTAAATTTAAAAATATTCATGTTTCCATAGACACGTTCTCTGGTGCAGTTTTTGCTTCCCTTCACACAGGTGAAACTGGCAGCCATGCCTGTCATCATTTCCTGCAAGCTTTTGCTTCATTGGGTATACCCCAAGAAGTAAAAACTGACAATGGTCCTGCATACATATCTCAAAAATTGGCCACATTTTTAAATGAATGGGGTGTTCGACACATTTTTGGTATTCCCCACTCTCCCACAAGCCAAGCAATCATTGAAAGAACACATCAAACCTTAAAACGCATATTAGATCAACAGAGAGGGGGAACGGAAATCACCCCACAGATGAGACTGAGTAAGGCTTTGTATGGTTTTAATTTTCTAAATAGTTCAAGTACAGAACCAGATCCACCAATCTTTAGACACTTTTCAAATAGCACCCAGGCAAAATTGAAAGAACATCCTCCTCTTCTAATTAGAAACCCTGACTCTGGACAGATGGAAGGCCCGTTTCAATTAATAACGTGGGGCAAAGGGTATGCTTCTATTTCCACAGGTGCTGGAAGAATTAAGTGGGTTCCTGCCAAAAACGTCAAACCGTATCGCACTTCAGAACCTGTTGTCGAGCCTAGAACTGAGGAAGCGAGTACGCAGACGTGGACCGAATGGAAGGATCCCGGGTCTCGCCTGACGCCTCTTGTGCCTGACGTTCTTTGTGCATCGGTGGAACCCATGAACTCTGATTTTGTGCCAATGTTATTTATGAGTATACGAATTGAATGCTGAATGTTTGTTTAACAAAGCTAATTTTTGGCTGAAAATTTAGGTTGTTGTTTTTGTTTAGAAAGAATTCTGCCAAAACTTAGTTCTTGAAAGAGATGGGGCAGAATCAAATGGTATACTTGTTTTGCTTGATGTTAATTGTTTTTTGTCGTGCAGATTTGCCTGTGGATCAACGAAAAACGAATGTTTGGGTGACCTTAGCCAAGGCTGCCGGATCGGATACTATATGTCTGTCTAATTGGGAACCAGAAAAGCCTTTCTCAACCTGTTTGGTTGGTGTGCCAGTGAAAGAGTTTCCTTTGGTCAGAAAAGAATCCAATGGTAAACCAGGTGGAATTGACAATGGAAACAGTCCTTCCTTCAATTGGAACATTTGTTTGAAAAAACTTCTCAGGGCAGCAAATGTTTCAAACAGTTGGGATGTGCTTCTGGAGACGGACCAATATCCAGGGCAATTGCCAAAAGGGTATTGGATCATTTGCGGAGACAGAGGTTGGCAAGGCATTCCAGCCCACCTTGAAGGTGGCCCTTGTAGCATTGGTATGCTTACCATAATTGCCCCCACTGCCAAAGCAGTGATGAAAAAGAAACAAAGGAAAACAAGAGCTGTTCCTCATTATGATGAGAACTGTCAGAGTGATTTTATGCCTTGGAATGCCGCCAGAAGGCTTTCAGCAGGTATATTTCTACCCCAATTGGCTTCAGCTGTGGCATTGAGACAATTAGATCGAGTTGGATGTTGGCTGAGCAAACAAGCTAATGCCACATCCTCCGCAATCAGTGATATGTTGACCGATATTGATAGTATTAGACATGCTACTCTTCAAAACAGGGCAGCCATTGATTTTCTCTTACTGGCAGAAGGACATGGTTGTGAGGAATTTGAAGGATTGTGTTGTATGAATTTGTCTGATCATTCTGAATCCATTCACAAAAGCATTCAAAAATTAAAGGATCTGACAGCCCAAATTAAAGAAGATGGAGGTTCCTGGTTGGATGATTTGTTTCAAAATTGGAGTTTTGCCCCTTGGCTAAGGCAACTTTGCAAGATAGGTCTTTACATATTAGGTGTTCTAATAGTGATATTGATAGTGGCACCTTGTATACTCTGTTGTCTTCGGCGAATGATGAACAAAACAGTCCGAGAAGTTTTTGTCATTCAAGCAGGAGAACTAGGAAGTAGAAGCACAGAGAGTGTACGAAATCTCACGAAAGCAGTAGATGAGGGTATTGACATGAACGAAGGTTTTGAATTAAGGCCTTGGAATCGACCAGAGTTTTTTGAACGATGCCTTGTGACTGTTGCCAAACGTGATTCATATCTCTCTTTCAGGGATTGGGTCTTCACAGCATGAAGTTGCTGTGCCGTAATATAGCAATGCTTCAGTTTAGTGAAAATAGGTCTTCAGCAGATAATAAGCAGAAATTTTGCAATAGAGCTATGAAATGCAAATAGCAAGCGACAAGAAAATGAAAGCTTCTGGGTCAAACAGAGAGGGGGAAATGTTGGAATCCATAAGGTTAGAGGATTTTTAAGAAATGGTTACAAAGAAGTATGTAGGCCTTAGACTGGAGTTTTGTTAGCATTGCAGAAAAGTTTCCCATGCAAGCAGAAAAAGTTTTCCATGCAAGCAGAAAAGTTTCCCAAGCAGTAGATGTGACAAATAACAATAGGCTTCTGTAGAATTGGCTTTAGGATGGCAACAAGGTTATTTAATGTATATCTTTAGAAGGCTAGCATGAATAGAACTCTGTTCTTTGTCTCTTATCAACTAGTCTTTGCTTTAGCTATGATTACCTATGTTTTATAAGATTGGATAGAATGCTTGTCAAGATGTGTTTTCTGTGTCTGATTGGCTGAATTCTAGTCTGAGATGATTTTATGTATTGCTGTATGAGCCCTGTTGAAGGAGACATTTTTTGGTGTGGATCAGTGAGCTGTCATGTCTCCATTTTGTATTTTGAGACTGATGTGCTGGAAATAAAAGCAAAAATCTCTTCACTGGTCTGGTTACCATGTTATCCATATTTGGATATTTTGCCGTGGCCTAGTGGGTTCCTTTTTTAAGGCGTGGGTTCCTGACACCATTGGACTTATACCTGTCCTGTCCCCCGCATATTGGTGCCTCGTGTCAGGACGTAGAATAGAAGAAAAAGAAAGAAAAATCGTGGAAGTACCAGCTGCGGAGACCCAAGTGTTAACAAGGAGCACACTGTATCATCTCTCCCGCCGAAGCCAAGAAAATTGTAAGTAACTTATCTCGAGAGAGCGCTTGGGTGACGTTGGGAGGCAAAATAGAGAAAAGAAAATTATTAAAAGCGCACAAAAATGGGAACGAATTTATCAAAAGTTGAATGGGATGTTTTTCATCATTTAGAGACAATGTTACAAGAAAAAGGTCATTCTGAAATTTCAAAAACTGAGCTTAAAAACTAACTTATCTGGGTTGAAGCAGAAAAGCAAGATCTAAATCTGCAGTCTGCTTTTACTTTTCATTTTTGGGATCAGATAAACTGGAGAATCTATAATCTAGTCTCTCTCAAAAAAGATGAAAGCTTAAGAGAACTTATGCCGGTTTGTAGAGCGCTGTTGGAGCGCTGTTTTAAACAAACGGATAATAATAAGATCAACTTGGACTCAGAAAACAAAGCTTCTGGTTCTGTCTCATTAAATTCCAGTAAACCGGAGACTGTGTGTGTATCGGAGAATGTTACAAGTGTTGTTGCAAACGCTGAAAGTATTGCTTTGAACTCTGTTGACCAAAATCTTTCTTCTCTCTCTCTGGGAAAAAATGAGACTCTTTTGGACTTTTCTTTGTGTTGTTCTGTTAATGTAAAAATATGTGACTCTTGTAAGGGGGATGGAACAAAATGTGTAAAAGATGGAAATGAAAAAGTGACTGTACTTCTTAAAATTGTTTGTGCAGGGACACTGAAACTCTAATTGGATTCTGTTGGGCCTGGGGTGGAGGCTGAGGTGGCTGCTTCCACTCGGGAAATTGTGGTTCCGGGGAACTCTTTTTCAGTTAAGCAAAAACATGGTTGTTCTGGTGTTTGTCAATCTATAGATACAGAGAAAGAAAAATTGGCTTTAAGGGTGGAGTCCTTTGAAAGGAAGACATGGAAGAAACTCACGACTGTGTTGTTGCTGAAATTCAAAAAGCTGGACTTGAAATCTCTGCAACGAAAATTCAACAAGTTTCACCTTAGAAGTACCTGGGATGGAAGATGACTGAGACGACAAGAAGACCACAGAACATTCAGATCCGAACCAGAGTCAACAACCTACAAGTGTTACAACAACTTCTAGGAGAAATCAACTGGGTCAGACCGATGTTGGGAATCACCAATGATGAACTGAGTCCGCTCTTCCATTTGCTGAGAGGAAGTTGCGACATCACTTTGCCAAGAACTTTAACCCCTGAAGCTCGTGCTGCTCTCGACAAAGTCACAGAAGCTCTTCAAAAAAGACAAGCTCATCGCTGCGTTCCTGAAAATCCTTTCTTTCTTGCAATCTTAGGAGAGAAGATGCAGCTTTGTGGTCTCATTTTCCAGTGGGATGCCACAGAACAAGATCCTTTGTTAATAATGGAATGGGTTTTTCCTCCCTACAGGTTTTCAAAGACCATTTGCTCAGTTTTAGAAATGATTGCATACATTATAATTAAGGCTAGAACCAGATTGTTAACTTTGGCAGGTCAAGAATGTTCAGTTATCTATTTGCCATTGAAAAATGATTATTTCAATTGGGCAATGCAAAATTCTGATGATTTACAATATGCATTCTTAGGTTTTCCAGGTGTTTGTTCCATACACTATCCAGCTCACAAACTACTGCAAGCAAAATTGAGTTTCAGAGAAAAACCTAAATGAAGTGAAGAACCTTTACATGCTGTGACTCTCTTCACTGATGGCTCTGGTAAAAGCCACAAGTCCGTTGTGACTTGGTTTAATCAAAAGACTGATGTTTGGGAATCTGATATTCAAACAGTAGAGGGATCCCCTCAAATTGTTGAGCTTGCTGCAGTAGTTTGAGCTTTTCAGCTGTTTCCTCAGCCTTTTAATTTGGTCACAGATTCTGCTTATGTTGCTAATGTAGTCAGGAGAATAGAAGGTTCCATTTTAAAGGATGTTAGTAATGAAACTTTACATCGTTGGCTTTCATGTCTTTTTATAACTTTGCAATATAGAACTAATCCATATTTTGTTTCTCACATTAGGGCGCATTCTTCACTTCCTGGATTTGTGGAAGGAAATGCAAGAGCGGACAAGCTGACAATGGTCATTTCTAACACATTGCCAAATATTTTTGAACAAGCAAAATTGAGTCATGCCTTTTTCCACCAAAATGCACAAGCACTCCTGCGAATGTTCCAAATCACTAAAAGTCAAGCTAAAGCTATCATTCATACTTGCCCTGACTGTCAATTGGTACAACCTCCTGTTTCTACAGGAGCAATCAACCCCCGAGGCTTACAAAGCCTACAGTTGTGGCAAACAGGTGTTACTAAATAGCCTTCTTTTGGTAAATTTAAAAATATTCATGTTTCCATAGACACGTTCTCTGGTGCAGTTTTTGCTTCCCTTCACACAGGTGAAACTGGCAGCCATGCCTGTCATCATTTCCTGCAAGCTTTTGCTTCATTGGGTATACCCCAAGAAGTAAAAACTGACAATGGTCCTGCATACATATCTCAAAAATTGGCCACATTTTTAAATGAATGGGGTGTTCGACACATTTTTGGTATTCCCCACTCTCCCACAAGCCAAGCAATCATTGAAAGAACACATCAAACCTTAAAACGCATATTAGATCAACAGAGAGGGGGAACGGAAATCACCCCACAGATGAGACTGAGTAAGGCTTTGTATGGTTTTAATTTTCTAAATAGTTCAAGTACAGAACCAGATCCACCAATCTTTAGACACTTTTCAAATAGCACCCAGGCAAAACTGAAAGAACATCCTCCTCTTCTAATTAGAAACCCTGACTCTGGACAGATGGAAGGCCCGTTTCAATTAATAACGTGGGGCAAAGGGTATGCTTCTATTTCCACAGGTGCTGGAAGAATTAAGTGGGTTCCTGCCAAAAACGTCAAACCGTATCGCACTTCAGAACCTGTTGTCGAGCCTAGAACTGAGGAAGCGAGTACGCAGACGTGGACCGAATGGAAGGATCCCGGGTCTCGCCTGACGCCTCTTGTGCCTGACGTTCTTTGTGCATCGGTGGAACCCATGAACTCTGATTTTGTGCCAATGTTATTTATGAGTATACGAATTGAATGCTGAATGTTTGTTTAACAAAGCTAATTTTTGGCTGAAAATTTAGGTTGTTGTTTTTGTTTAGAAAGAATTCTGCCAAAACTTAGTTCTTGAAAGAGATGGGGCAGAATCAAATGGTATACTTGTTTTGCTTGATGTTAATTGTTTTTTGTCGTGCAGATTTGCCTGTGGATCAACGAAAAACGAATGTTTGGGTGACCTTAGCCAAGGCTGCCGGATCGGATACTATATGTCTGTCTAATTGGGAACCAGAAAAGCCTTTCTCAACCTGTTTGGTTGGTGTGCCAGTGAAAGAGTTTCCTTTGGTCAGAAAAGAATCCAATGGTAAACCAGGTGGAATTGACAATGGAAACAGTCCTTCCTTCATTTGTTTGAACTATGGAACATTTGTTTGAAAAAACTTCTCAGGGCAGCAAATGTTTCAAACAGTTGGGATGTGTTTCTGGAGACGGACCAATATCCACGGCAATTGCCAAAAGGGTATTGGATCATTTGCGGAGACAGAGGTTGGCAAGGCATTCCAGCCCACCTTGAAGGTGGCCCTTGTAGCATTGGTATGCTTACCATAATTGCCCCCACTGCCAAAGCAGTGATGAAAAAGAAACAAAGGAAAACAAGAGCTGTTCCTCATTATGATGAGAACTGTCAGAGTGATTTTATGCCTTGGAATGCTGCCAGAAGGCTTTCAGCAGGTATATTTCTACCCCAATTGGCTTCAGCTGTGGCATTGAGACAATTAGATCGAGTTGGATGTTGGCTGAGCAAACAAGCTAATGCCACATCCTCCGCAATCAGTGATATGTTGACCGATGTTGATAGTATTAGACATGCTACTCTTCAAAACAGAGCAGCCATTGATTTTCTCTTACTGGCAGAAGGACATGGTTGTGAGGAATTTGAAGGATTGTGTTGTATGAATTTGTCTGATCATTCTGAATCCATTCACAAAAGCATTCAAAAATTAAAGGATCTGACAGCCCAAATTAAAGAAGATGGATGTTCCTGGTTGGATGATTTGTTTCAAAATTGGAGTTTTGCACCTTGGCTAAGGCAACTTTGCAAGATAGGTCTTTACATATTAGGTGTTCTAATAGTGATATTGATAGTGGCACCTTGTATACTCTGTTGTCTTCGGCGAATGATGAACAAAACAGTCCGAGAAGTTTTTGTCATTCAAGCAGGAGAACTAGGAAGTAGAAGCACAGAGAGTGTACGAAATCTCACGAAAGCAGTAGATGAGGGTATTGACATGAACGAAGGTTTTGAATTAAGGCCTTGGAATCGACCAGAGTTTTTTGAACGATGCCTTGTGACTGTTGCCAAACGTGATTCATATCTCTCTTTCAGGGATTGGGTCTTCACAGCATGAAGTTGCTGTGCCGTAATATAGCAATGCTTCAGTTTAGTGAAAATAGGTCTTCAGCAGATAATAAGCAGAAATTTTGCAATAGAGCTATGAAACGCAAATAGCAAGCGACAAGAAAATGAAAGCTTCTGGGTCAAACAGAGAGGGGGAAATGTTGGAATCCATAAGGTTAGAGGATTTTTAAGAAATGGTTACAAAGAAGTATGTAGGCCTTAGACTGGAGTTTTGTTAGCATTGCAGAAAAGTTTCCCATGCAAGCAGAAAAAGTTTTCCATGCAAGCAGAAAAGTGTCCCAAGCAGTAGATGTGACAAATAACAATAGGCTTCTGTAGAATTGGCTTTAGGATGGCAACAAGGTTATTTAATGTATATCTTTAGAAGGCGAGCATGAATAGAACTCTGTTCTTTGTCTCTTATCAACTAGTCTTTGCTTTAGCTACGATTACCTATGTTTTATAAGATTGGATAGAATGCTTGTCAAGATGTGTTTTCTGTGTCTGATTGGCTGAATTCTAGTCTGAGATGATTTTATGTATTGCTGTATGAGCCCTGTTGAAGGAGACATTTTTTGGTGTGGATCAGTGAGCTGTCATGTCTCCATTTTGTATTTTGAGACTGATGTGCTGGAAATAAAAGCAAAAATCTCTTCACTGGTCTGGTTACCATGTTATCCATATTTGGATATTTTGCCGCGACCTAGTGGGTTCCTTTTTTAAGGCGTGGGTTCCTGACAACATTGGACTTATACCTGTCCCGTCCCCCGCATATTGGTGCCTCGTGTCAGGACGTAGAATAGAAGAAAAAGAAAGAAAAATTGTGGAAGTACCAGCTGCGGAGACCCAAGTGTTAACAAGGAGCACACTGTATCATCTCTCCCGCCGAAGCCAAGAAAATTGTAAGTAACTTATCTCGGGAGAGCGCTTGGGTGACGTTGGGAGGCAAAATAGAGAAAAAGAAAATTATTACAAGAACACAAAAATGGGAACGAATTTATCAAAAGTTGAATGGGATGTCTGTCATCATTTAGAGACAATGTTACAAGAAAAAGGTCACTCTGAAATTTCAAAAACTGAGCTTAAAAACTTACTTATCTGGGTTAAAGCAAATACGCAAGATTTAAATCTGCAGTCTGCTTTTACTTTTCATTTTTGGGATCAGATAAACTGGAGAATCTATAATCTAGTCTCTCTCAAAAAAGATGAAAGCTTAAGAGAACTTATGCCGGTTTGTAGAGCGCTGTTGGAGTGCTGTTTTAAACAAACGGATAATAATAAGATCAACTTGGACTCAGAAAACAAAGCTTCTGGTTCTGTCTCATTAAATTCCAGTAAACCGGAGACTGTGTGTGTATCGGAGAATGTTACAAGTGTTGTTGCAAACGCTGAAAGTATTGCTTTGAACTCTGTTGACCAAAATCTTTCTTCTCTCTCTCTGGGAAAAAATGAGACTCTTTTGGACTTTTCTTTGTGTTGTTCTGTTAATGTAAAAATATGTGACTCTTGTAAGGGGGATGGAACAAAATGTGTAAAAGATGGAAATGAAAAAGTGACTGTACTTCTTAAAATTGTTTGTGCAGGGACACTGAAACTTGAATTGGATTCTGTTGGGCCTGGGGTGGAGGCTGAGGTGGCTGCTTCCACTCGGGAAATTGTGGTTCCGGGGAACTCTTTTTCAGTTAAGCAAAAACATGGTTGTTCTGGTGTTTGTCAATCTATAGATACAGAGAAAGAAAAATTGGCTTTAAGGGTGGAGTCCTTTGAAAGGAAGAGATGGAAGAAACTCGTGACTGTGTTGTTGCTGAAATTCAAAAAGCTGGACTTGAAATCTCTGCAACGAAAATTCAACAAGTTTCACCTTAGAAGTACCTGGGATGGAAGATGACTGAGATGACAAGAAGACCACAGAAAATTCAGATCCGAACCAGAGTCAACAACCTACAAGTGTTACAACAACTTCTAGGAGAAATCAACTGGGTCAGACCGATGTTGGGAATCACCAATGATGAACTGAGTCCGCTCTTCCATTTGCTGAGAGGAAGTTGCGGCATCACTTTGCCAAGAACTTTAACCCCTGAAGCTCGTGCTGCTCTCGACAAAGTCACAGAAGCTCTTCAAAAAAGACAAGCTCATCGCTGCGTTCCTGAAAATCCTTTCTTTCTTGCAATCTTAGGAGAGAAGATGCAGCTTTGTGGTCTCATTTTCCAGTGGGATGCCACAGAACAAGATCCTTTGTTAATAATGGAATGGGTTTTTCCTCCCTACAGGTTTTCAAAGACCATTTGCTCAGTTTTAGAAATGATTGCATACATTATAATTAAGGCTAGAACCAGATTGTTAACTTTGGCAGGTCAAGAATGTTCAGTTATCTATTTGCCATTGAAAAATGATTATTTCAATTGGGCAATGCAAAATTCTGATGATTTACAATATGCATTCTTAGGTTTTCCAGGTGTTTGTTCCATACACTATCCAGCTCACAAACTACTGCAAGCAAAATTGAGTTTCAGAGAAAAACCTAAATGAAGTGAAGAACCTTTACATGCTGTGACTCTCTTCACTGATGGCTCTGGTAAAAGCCACAAGTCCGTTGTGACTTGGTTTAATCAAAAGACTGATGTTTGGGAATCTGATATTCAAACAGTAGAGGGATCCCCTCAAATTGTTGAGCTTGCTGCAGTAGTTTGAGCTTTTCAGCTGTTTCCTCAGCCTTTTAATTTGGTCACAGATTCTGCTTATGTTGCTAATGTAGTCAGGAGAATAGAAGGTTCCATTTTAAAGGATGTTAGTAATGAAACTTTACATCGTTGGCTTTCATGTCTTTTTATAACTTTGCAATATAGAACTAATCCATATTTTGTTTCTCACATTAGGGCGCATTCTTCACTTCCTGGATTTGTAGTGGAAGGAAATGCAAGAGCGGACAAGCTGACAATGGTAATTTCTAACACATTGCCAAATATTTTTGAACAAGCAAAATTGAGTCATGCCTTTTTCCACCAAAATGCACAAGCACTCATGCGAATGTTCCAAATCACTGAAAGTCAAGCTAAAGCTATCATTCATACTTGCCCTGACTGTCAATTGGTACAACCTCCTGTTTCTACAGGAGCAATCAACCCCCGAGGCTTACAAAGCCTACAGTTGTGGCAAACAGGTGTTACTAAATAGCCTTCTTTTGGTAAATTTAAAAATATTCATGTTTCCATAGACACGTTCTCTGGTGCAGTTTTTGCTTCCCTTCACACAGGTGAAACTGGCAGCCATGCCTGTCATCATTTCCTGCAAGCTTTTGCTTCATTGGGTATACCCCAAGAAGTAAAAACTGACAATGGTCCCGCATACATATCTCAAAAATTGGCCACATTTTTAAATGAATGGGGTGTTCGACACATTTTTGGTATTCCCCACTCTCCCACAAGCCAAGCAATCATTGAAAGAACACATCAAACCTTAAAACGCATATTAGATCAACAGAGAGGGGGAACGGAAATCACCCCACAGATGAGACTGAGTAAGGCTTTGTATGGTTTTAATTTTCTAAATAGTTCAAGTACAGAACCAGATCCACCAATCTTTAGACACTTTTCAAATAGCACCCAGGCAAAACTGAAAGAACATCCTCCTCTTCTAATTAGAAACCCTGACTCTGGACAGATGGAAGGCCCGTTTCAATTAATAACGTGGGGCAAAGGGTATGCTTCTATTTCCACAGGTGCTGGAAGAATTAAGTGGGTTCCTGCCAAAAACGTCAAACCGTATCGCACTTCAGAACCTGTTGTCGAGCCTAGAACTGAGGAAGCGAGTACGCAGACGTGGACCGAATGGAAGGATCCCGGGTCTCGCCTGACGCCTCTTGTGCCTGACGTTCTTTGTGCATCGGTGGAACCCATGAACTCTGATTTTGTGCCAATGTTATTTATGAGTATACGAATTGAATGCTGAATGTTTGTTTAACAAAGCTAATTTTTGGCTGAAAATTTAGGTTGTTGTTTTTGTTTAGAAAGAATTCTGCCAAAACTTAGTTCTTGAAAGAGATGGGGCAGAATCAAATGGTATACTTGTTTTGCTTGATGTTAATTGTTTTTTGTCGTGCAGATTTGCCTGTGGATCAACGAAAAACGAATGTTTGGGTGACCTTAGCCAAGGCTGCCGGATCGGATACTATATGTCTGTCTAATTGGGAACCAGAAAAGCCTTTCTCAACCTGTTTGGTTGGTGTGCCAGTGAAAGAGTTTCCTTTGGTCAGAAAAGAATCCAATGGTAAACCAGGTGGAATTGACAATGGAAACAGTCCTTCCTTCAATTGGAACATTTGTTTGAAAAAACTTCTCAGGGCAGCAAATGTTTCAAACAGTTGGGATGTGCTTCTGGAGACGGACCAATATCCAGGGCAATTGCCAAAAGGGTATTGGATCATTTGCGGAGACAGAGGTTGGCAAGGCATTCCAGCCCACCTTGAAGGTGGCCCTTGTAGCATTGGTATGCTTACCATAATTGCCCCCACTGCCAAAGCAGTGATGAAAAAGAAACAAAGGAAAACAAGAGCTGTTCCTCATTATGATGAGAACTGTCAGAGTGATTTTATGCCTTGGAATGCTGCCAGAAGGCTTTCAGCAGGTATATTTCTACCCCAATTGGCTTCAGCTGTGGCATTGAGACAATTAGATCGAGTTGGATGTTGGCTGAGCAAACAAGCTAATGCCACATCCTCCGCAATCAGTGATATGTTGACCGATGTTGATAGTATTAGACATGCTACTCTTCAAAACAGAGCAGCCATTGATTTTCTCTTACTGGCAGAAGGACATGGTTGTGAGGAATTTGAAGGATTGTGTTGTATGAATTTGTCTGATCATTCTGAATCCATTCACAAAAGCATTCAAAAATTAAAGGATCTGACAGCCCAAATTAAAGAAAATGGAGGTTCCTGGTTGGATGATTTGTTTCAAAATTGGAGTTTTGCACCTTGGCTAAGGCAACTTTGCAAGATAGGTCTTTACATATTAGGTGTTCTAATAGTGATATTGATAGTGGCACCTTGTATACTCTGTTGTCTTCGGCGAATGATGAACAAAACAGTCCGAGAAGTTTTTGTCATTCAAGCAGGAGAACTAGGAAGTAGAAGCACAGAGAGTGTACGAAATCTCACGAAAGCAGTAGATGAGGGTATTGACATGAACGAAGGTTTTGAATTAAGGCCTTGGAATCGACCAGAGTTTTTTGAACGATGCCTTGTGACTGTTGCCAAACGTGATTCATATCTCTCTTTCAGGGATTGGGTCTTCACAGCATGAAGTTGCTGTGCCGTAATATAGCAATGCTTCAGTTTAGTGAAAATAGGTCTTCAGCAGATAATAAGCAGAAATTTTGCAATAGAGCTATGAAACGCAAATAGCAAGCGACAAGAAAATGAAAGCTTCTGGGTCAAACAGAGAGGGGGAAATGTTGGAATCCATAAGGTTAGAGGATTTTAAAGAAATGGTTACAAAGAAGTATGTAGGCCTTAGACTGGAGTTTTGTTAGCATTGCAGAAAAGTTTCCCATGCAAGCAGAAAAAGTTTTCCATGCAAGCAGAAAAGTGTCCCAAGCAGTAGATGTGACAAATAACAATAGGCTTCTGTAGAATTGGCTTTAGGATGGCAACAAGGTTATTTAATGTATATCTTTAGAAGGCTAGCATGAATAGAACTCTGTTCTTTGTCTCTTATCAACTAGTCTTTGCTTTAGTTACGATTACCTATGTTTTATAAGATTGGATAGAATGCTTGTCAAGATGTGTTTTCTGTGTCTGATTGGCTGAATTCTAGTCTGAGATGATTTTATGTATTGCTGTATGAGCCCTGTTGAAGGAGACATTTTTTGGTGTGGATCAGTGAGCTGTCATGTCTCCATTTTGTATTTTGAGACTGATGTGCTGGAAATAAAAGCAAAAATCTCTTCACTGGTCTGGTTACCATGTTATCCATATTTGGATATTTTGCCGTGGCCTAGTGGGTTCCTTTTTTAAGGCGTGGGCTCCTGACACCATTGGACTTATACCTGTCCCGTCCCCCGCATATTGGTGCCTCGTGTCAGGACGTAGAATAGAAGAAAAAGAAAGAAAAATTGTGGAAGTACCAGCTGCGGAGACCCAAGTGTTAACAAGGAGCACACTGTATCATCTCTCCCGCCGAAGCCAAGAAAATTGTAAGTAACTTATCTCGGGAGAGCGCTTGGGTGACGTTGGGAGGCAAAATAGAGAAAAAGAAAATTATTAAAAGAGCACAAAAATGGGAACGAATTTATCAAAAGTTGAATGGGATGTTTTTCATCATTTAGAGACAATGTTACAAGAAAAAGGTCATTCTGAAATTTCAAAAACTGAGCTTAAAAACTTACTTATCTGGGTTGAAGCAGAAAAGCAAGATCTAAATCTGCAGTCTGCTTTTACTTTTCATTTTTGGGATCAGATAAACTGGAGAATCTATAATCTAATCTCTCTCAAAAAAGATGAAAGCTTAAGAGAACTTATGCCGGTTTGTAGAGCGCTGTTGGAGCGCTGTTTTAAACAAACGGATAATAATAAGATCAACTTGGACTCAGAAAACAAAGCTTCTGGTTCTGTCTCATTAAATTCCAGTAAACCGGAGACTGTGTGTGTATCGGAGAATGTTACAAGTGTTGTTGCAAATGCTGAAAGTATTGCTTTGAACTCTGTTGACCAAAATCTTTCTTCTCTCTCTCTGGGAAAAAATGAGACTCTTTTGGACTTTTCTTTGTGTTGTTCTGTTAATGTAAAAATATGTGACTCTTGTAAGGGGGATGGAACAAAATGTGTAAAAGATGGAAATGAAAAAGTGACTGTACTTCTTAAAATTGTTTGTGCAGGGACACTGAAACTTGAATTGGATTCTGTTGGGCCTGGGGTGGAGGCTGAGGTGGCTGCTTCCACTCGGGAAATTGTGGTTCCGGGGAACTCTTTTACAGTTAAGCAAAAACATGGTTGTTCTGGTGTTTGTCAATCTATAGATACAGAGAAAGAAAAATTGGCTTTAAGGGTGGAGTCCTTTGAAAGGAAGAGATGGAAGAAACTCGTGACTGTGTTGTTGCTGAAATTCAAAAAGCTGGACTTGAAATCTCTGCAACCAAAATTCAACAAGTTTCACCTTAGAAGTACCTGGGATGGAAGATGACTGAGACGACAAGAAGACCACAGAACATTCAGATCCGAACCAGAGTCAACAACCTACAAGTGTTACAACAACTTCTAGGAGAAATCAGCTGGGTCAGACCGATGTTGGGAATCACCAATGATGAACTGAGTCCGCTCTTCCATTTGCTGAGAGGAAGTTGCGACATCACTTTGCCAAGAACTTTAACCCCTGAAGCTCGTGCTGCTCTCGACAAAGTCACAGAAGCTCTTCAAAAAAGACAAGCTCATCGCTGCGTTCCTGAAAATCCTTTCTTTCTTGCAATCTTAGGAGAGAAGATGCAGCATTGTGGTCTCATTTTCCAGTGGGATGCCACAGAACAAGATCCTTTGTTAATAATGGAATGGGTTTTTCCTCCCTACAGGTTTTCAAAGACCATTTGCTCAGTTTTAGAAATGATTGCATACATTATAATTAAGGCTAGAACCAGATTGTTAACTTTGGCAGGTCAAGAATGTTCAGTTATCTATTTGCCATTGAAAAATGATTATTTCAATTGGGCAATGCAAAATTCTGATGATTTACAATATGCATTCTTAGGTTTTCCAGGTGTTTGTTCCATACACTATCCAGCTCACAAACTACTGCAAGCAAAATTGAGTTTCAGAGAAAAACCTAAATGAAGTGAAGAACCTTTACATGCTGTGACTCTCTTCACTGATGGCTCTGGTAAAAGCCACAAGTCCGTTGTGACTTGGTTTAATCAAAAGACTGATGTTTGGGAATCTGATATTCAAACAGTAGAGGGATCCCCTCAAATTGTTGAGCTTGCTGCAGTAGTTTGAGCTTTTCAGCTGTTTCCTCAGCCTTTTAATTTGGTCACAGATTCTGCTTATGTTGCTAATGTAGTCAGGAGAATAGAAGGTTCCATTTTAAAGGATGTTAGTAATGAAACTTTACATCGTTGGCTTTCATGTCTTTTTATAACTTTGCAATATAGAACTAATCCATATTTTGTTTCTCACATTAGGGCGCATTCTTCACTTCCTGGATTTGTAGTCGAAGGAAATGCAAGAGCGGACAAGCTGACAATGGTCATTTCTAACACATTGCCAAATATTTTTGAACAAGCAAAATTGAGTCATGCCTTTTTCCACCAAAATGCACAAGCACTCATGCAAATGTTCCAAATCACTGAAAGTCAAGCTAAAGCTATCATTCATACTTGCCCTGACTGTCAATTGGTACAACCTCCTGTTTCTACAGGAGCAATCAACCCCCGAGGCTTACAAAGCCTACAGTTGTGGCAAACAGGTGTTACTAAATAGCCTTCTTTTGGTAAATTTAAAAATATTCATGTTTCCATAGACACGTTCTCTGGTGCAGTTTTTGCTTCCCTTCACACAGGTGAAACTGGCAGCCATGCCTGTCATCATTTCCTGCAAGCTTTTGCTTCATTGGGTATACCCCAAGAAGTAAAAACTGACAATGGTCCCGCATACATATCTCAAAAATTGGCCACATTTTTAAATGAATGGGGTGTTCGACACATTTTTGGTATTCCCCACTCTCCCACAAGCCAAGCAATCATTGAAAGAACACATCAAACCTTAAAACGCATATTAGATCAACAGAGAGGGGGAACGGAAATCACCCCACAGATGAGACTGAGTAAGGCTTTGTATGGTTTTAATTTTCTAAATAGTTCAAGTACAGAACCAGATCCACCAATCTTTAGACACTTTTCAAATAGCACCCAGGCAAAACTGAAAGAACATCCTCCTCTTCTAATTAGAAACCCTGACTCTGGACAGATGGAAGGCCCGTTTCAATTAATAACGTGGGGCAAAGGGTATGCTTCTATTTCCACAGGTGCTGGAAGAATTAAGTGGGTTCCTGCCAAAAACGTCAAACCGTATCGCACTTCAGAACCTGTTGTCGAGCCTAGAACTGAGGAAGCGAGTACGCAGACGTGGACCGAATGGAAGGATCCCGGGTCTCGCCTGACGCCTCTTGTGCCTGACGTTCTTTGTGCATCGGTGGAACCCATGAACTCTGATTTTGTGCCAATGTTATTTATGAGTATACGAATTGAATGCTGAATGTTTGTTTAACAAAGCTAATTTTTGGCTGAAAATTTAGGTTGTTGTTTTTGTTTAGAAAGAATTCTGCCAAAACTTAGTTCTTGAAAGAGATGGGGCAGAATCAAATGGTATACTTGTTTTGCTTGATGTTAATTGTTTTTTGTCATGCAGATTTGCCTGTGGATCAACGAAAAACGAATGTTTGGGTGACCTTAGCCAAGGCTGCCGGATCGGATACTATATGTCTGTCTAATTGGGAACCAGAAAAGCCTTTCTCAACCTGTTTGGTTGGTGTGCCAGTGAAAGAGTTTCCTTTGGTCAGAAAAGAATCCAATGGTAAACCAGGTGGAATTGACAATGGAAACAGTCCTTCCTTCAATTGGAACATTTGTTTGAAAAAACTTCTCAGGGCAGCAAATGTTTCAAACAGTTGGGATGTGTTTCTGGAGACGGACCAATATCCAGGGCAATTGCCAAAAGGGTATTGGATCATTTGCGGAGACAGAGGTTGGCAAGGCATTCCAGCCCACCTTGAAGGTGGCCCTTGTAGCATTGGTATGCTTACCATAATTGCCCCCACTGCCAAAGCAGTGATGAAAAAGAAACAAAGGAAAACAAGAGCTGTTCCTCATTATGATGAGAACTGTCAGAGTGATTTTATGCCTTGGAATGCCGCCAGAAGGCTTTCAGCAGGTATATTTCTACCCCAATTGGCTTCAGCTGTGGCATTGAGACAATTAGATCGAGTTGGATGTTGGCTGAGCAAACAAGCTAATGCCACATCCTCCGCAATCAGTGATATGTTGACCGATGTTGATAGTATTAGACATGCTACTCTTCAAAACAGAGCAGCCATTGATTTTCTCTTACTGGCAGAAGGACATGGTTGTGAGGAATTTGAAGGATTGTGTTGTATGAATTTGTCTGATCATTCTGAATCCATTCACAAAAGCATTCAAAAATTAAAGGATCTGACAGCCCAAATTAAAGAAGATGGAGGTTCCTGGTTGGATGATTTGTTTCAAAATTGGAGTTTTGCACCTTGGCTAAGGCAACTTTGCAAGATAGGTCTTTACATATTAGGTGTTCTAATAGTGATATTGATAGTGGCACCTTGTATACTCTGTTGTCTTCGGCGAATGATGAACAAAACAGTCCGAGAAGTTTTTGTCATTCAAGCAGGAGAACTAGGAAGTAGAAGCACAGAGAGTGTACGAAATCTCACGAAAGCAGTAGATGAGGGTATTGACATGAACGAAGGTTTTGAATTAAGGCCTTGGAATCGACCAGAGTTTTTTGAACGATGCCTTGTGACTGTTGCCAAACGTGATTCATATCTCTCTTTCAGGGATTGGGTCTTCACAGCATGAAGTTGCTGTGCCGTAATATAGCAATGCTTCAGTTTAGTGAAAATAGGTCTTCAGCAGATAATAAGCAGAAATTTTGCAATAGAGCTATGAAACGCAAATAGCAAGCGACAAGAAAATGAAAGCTTCTGGGTCAAACAGAGAGGGGGAAATGTTGGAATCCATAAGGTTAGAGGATTTTAAAGAAATGGTTACAAAGAAGTATGTAGGCCTTAGACTGGAGTTTTGTTAGCATTGCAGAAAAGTTTCCCATGCAAGCAGAAAAAGTTTTCCATGCAAGCAGAAAAGTGTCCCAAGCAGTAGATGTGACAAATAACAATAGGCTTCTGTAGAATTGGCTTTAGGATGGCAACAAGGTTATTTAATGTATATCTTTAGAAGGCTAGCATGAATAGAACTCTGTTCTTTGTCTCTTATCAACTAGTTTTGCTTTAGCTATGATTACCTATGTTTTATAAGATTGGATAGAATGCTTGTCAAGATGTGTTTTCTGTGTCTGATTGGCTGAATTCTAGTCTGAGATGATTTTATGTATTGCTGTATGAGCCCTGTTGAAGGAGACATTTTTTGGTGTGGATCAGTGAGCTGTCATGTCTCCATTTTGTATTTTGAGACTGATGTGCTGGAAATAAAAGCAAAAATCTCTTCACTGGTCTGGTTACCATGTTATCCATATTTGGATATTTTGCCGTGGCCTAGTGGGTTCCTTTTTTAAGGCGTGGGCTCCTGACACCATTGGACTTATACCTGTCCCGTCCCCCGCATATTGGTGCCTCGTGTCAGGACGTAGAATAGAAGAAAAAGAAAGAAAAATCGTGGAAGTACCAGCTGCGGAGACCCAAGTGTTAACAAGGAGCACACTGTATCATCTCTCCCGCCGAAGCCAAGAAAATTGTAAGTAACTTATCTCGGGAGAGCGCTTGGGTGACGTTGGGAGGCAAAATAGAGAAAAAGAAAATTATTAAAAGAGCACAAAAATGGGAACGAATTTATCAAAAGTTGAATGGGATGTTTTTCATCATTTAGAGACAATGTTACAAGAAAAAGGTCATTCTGAAATTTCAAAAACTGAGCTTAAAAACTTACTTATCTGGGTTGAAGCAGAAAAGCAAGATCTAAATCTGCAGTCTGCTTTTACTTTTCATTTTTGGGATCAGATAAACTGGAGAATCTATAATCTAATCTCTCTCAAAAAAGATGAAAGCTTAAGAGAACTTATGCCGGTTTGTAGAGCGCTGTTGGAGCGCTGTTTTAAACAAACGGATAATAATAAGATCAACTTGGACTCAGAAAACAAAGCTTCTGGTTCTGTCTCATTAAATTCCAGTAAACCGGAGACTGTGTGTGTATCGGAGAATGTTACAAGTGTTGTTGCAAATGCTGAAAGTATTGCTTTGAACTCTGTTGACCAAAATCTTTCTTCTCTCTCTCTGGGAAAAAATGAGACTCTTTTGGACTTTTCTTTGTGTTGTTCTGTTAATGTAAAAATATGTGACTCTTGTAAGGGGGATGGAACAAAATGTGTAAAAGATGGAAATGAAAAAGTGACTGTACTTCTTAAAATTGTTTGTGCAGGGACACTGAAACTTGAATTGGATTCTGTTGGGCCTGGGGTGGAGGCTGAGGTGGCTGCTTCCACTCGGGAAATTGTGGTTCCGGGGAACTCTTTTACAGTTAAGCAAAAACATGGTTGTTCTGGTGTTTGTCAATCTATAGATACAGAGAAAGAAAAATTGGCTTTAAGGGTGGAGTCCTTTGAAAGGAAGAGATG
Organism: Melospiza melodia melodia; assembly: GCF_035770615.1. NCBI lineage: Eukaryota > Metazoa > Chordata > Aves > Passeriformes > Passerellidae > Melospiza > Melospiza melodia. The sequence continues at coordinate 24,582,755 of NC_086197.1, forward strand.
GAAGAAACTCGTGACTGTGTTGTTGCTGAAATTCAAAAAGCTGGACTTGAAATCTCTGCAACCAAATTTCAACAAGTTTCACCTTAGAAGTACCTGGGATGGAAGATGACTGAGACGACAAGAAGACCACAGAACATTCAGATCCGAACCAGAGTCAACAACCTACAAGTGTTACAACAACTTCTAGGAGAAATCAGCTGGGTCAGACCGATGTTGGGAATCACCAATGATGAACTGAGTCCGCTCTTCCATTTGCTGAGAGGAAGTTGCGACATCACTTTGCCAAGAACTTTAACCCCTGAAGCTCGTGCTGCTCTCGACAAAGTCACAGAAGCTCTTCAAAAAAGACAAGCTCATCGCTGCGTTCCTGAAAATCCTTTCTTTCTTGCAATCTTAGGAGAGAAGATGCAGCTTTGTGGTCTCATTTTCCAGTGGGATGCCACAGAACAAGATCCTTTGTTAATAATGGAATGGGTTTTTCCTCCCTACAGGTTTTCAAAGACCATTTGCTCAGTTTTAGAAATGATTGCATACATTATAATTAAGGCTAGAACCAGATTGTTAACTTTGGCAGGTCAAGAATGTTCAGTTATCTATTTGCCATTGAAAAATGATTATTTCAATTGGGCAATGCAAAATTCTGATGATTTACAATATGCATTCTTAGGTTTTCCAGGTGTTTGTTCCATACACTATCCAGCTCACAAACTACTGCAAGCAAAATTGAGTTTCAGAGAAAAACCTAAATGAAGTGAAGAACCTTTACATGCTGTGACTCTCTTCACTGATGGCTCTGGTAAAAGCCACAAGTCCGTTGTGACTTGGTTTAATCAAAAGACTGATGTTTGGGAATCTGATATTCAAACAGTAGAGGGATCCCCTCAAATTGTTGAGCTTGCTGCAGTAGTTTGAGCTTTTCAGCTGTTTCCTCAGCCTTTTAATTTGGTCACAGATTCTGCTTATGTTGCTAATGTAGTCAGGAGAATAGAAGGTTCCATTTTAAAGGATGTTAGTAATGAAACTTTACATCGTTGGCTTTCATGTCTTTTTATAACTTTGCAATATAGAACTAATCCATATTTTGTTTCTCACATTAGGGCGCATTCTTCACTTCCTGGATTTGTAGTGGAAGGAAATGCAAGAGCGGACAAGCTGACAATGGTAATTTCTAACACATTGCCAAATATTTTTGAACAAGCAAAATTGAGTCATGCCTTTTTCCACCAAAATGCACAAGCACTCATGCGAATGTTCCAAATCACTGAAAGTCAAGCTAAAGCTATCATTCATACTTGCCCTGACTGTCAATTGGTACAACCTCCTGTTTCTACAGGAGCAATCAACCCCCGAGGCTTACAAAGCCTACAGTTGTGGCAAACAGGTGTTACTAAATAGCCTTCTTTTGGTAAATTTAAAAATATTCATGTTTCCATAGACACGTTCTCTGGTGCAGTTTTTGCTTCCCTTCACACAGGTGAAACTGGCAGCCATGCCTGTCATCATTTCCTGCAAGCTTTTGCTTCATTGGGTATACCCCAAGAAGTAAAAACTGACAATGGTCCCGCATACATATCTCAAAAATTGGCCACATTTTTAAATGAATGGGGTGTTCGACACATTTTTGGTATTCCCCACTCTCCCACAAGCCAAGCAATCATTGAAAGAACACATCAAACCTTAAAACGCATATTAGATCAACAGAGAGGGGGAACGGAAATCACCCCACAGATGAGACTGAGTAAGGCTTTGTATGGTTTTAATTTTCTAAATAGTTCAAGTACAGAACCAGATCCACCAATCTTTAGACACTTTTCAAATAGCACCCAGGCAAAACTGAAAGAACATCCTCCTCTTCTAATTAGAAACCCTGACTCTGGACAGATGGAAGGCCCGTTTCAATTAATAACGTGGGGCAAAGGGTATGCTTCTATTTCCACAGGTGCTGGAAGAATTAAGTGGGTTCCTGCCAAAAACGTCAAACCGTATCGCACTTCAGAACCTGTTGTCGAGCCTAGAACTGAGGAAGCGAGTACGCAGACGTGGACCGAATGGAAGGATCCCGGGTCTCGCCTGACGCCTCTTGTGCCTGACGTTCTTTGTGCATCGGTGGAACCCATGAACTCTGATTTTGTGCCAATGTTATTTATGAGTATACGAATTGAATGCTGAATGTTTGTTTAACAAAGCTAATTTTTGGCTGAAAATTTAGGTTGTTGTTTTTGTTTAGAAAGAATTCTGCCAAAACTTAGTTCTTGAAAGAGATGGGGCAGAATCAAATGGTATACTTGTTTTGCTTGATGTTAATTGTTTTTTGTCGTGCAGATTTGCCTGTGGATCAACGAAAAACGAATGTTTGGGTGACCTTAGCCAAGGCTGCCGGATCGGATACTATATGTCTGTCTAATTGGGAACCAGAAAAGCCTTTCTCAACCTGTTTGGTTGGTGTGCCAGTGAAAGAGTTTCCTTTGGTCAGAAAAGAATCCAATGGTAAACCAGGTGGAATTGACAATGGAAACAGTCCTTCCTTCAATTGGAACATTTGTTTGAAAAAACTTCTCAGGGCAGCAAATGTTTCAAACAGTTGGGATGTGCTTCTGGAGACGGACCAATATCCAGGGCAATTGCCAAAAGGGTATTGGATCATTTGCGGAGACAGAGGTTGGCAAGGCATTCCAGCCCACCTTGAAGGTGGCCCTTGTAGCATTGGTATGCTTACCATAATTGCCCCCACTGCCAAAGCAGTGATGAAAAAGAAACAAAGGAAAACAAGAGCTGTTCCTCATTATGATGAGAACTGTCAGAGTGATTTTATGCCTTGGAATGCTGCCAGAAGGCTTTCAGCAGGTATATTTCTACCCCAATTGGCTTCAGCTGTGGCATTGAGACAATTAGATCGAGTTGGATGTTGGCTGAGCAAACAAGCTAATGCCACATCCTCCGCAATCAGTGATATGTTGACCGATGTTGATAGTATTAGACATGCTACTCTTCAAAACAGAGCAGCCATTGATTTTCTCTTACTGGCAGAAGGACATGGTTGTGAGGAATTTGAAGGATTGTGTTGTATGAATTTGTCTGATCATTCTGAATCCATTCACAAAAGCATTCAAAAATTAAAGGATCTGACAGCCCAAATTAAAGAAAATGGAGGTTCCTGGTTGGATGATTTGTTTCAAAATTGGAGTTTTGCACCTTGGCTAAGGCAACTTTGCAAGATAGGTCTTTACATATTAGGTGTTCTAATAGTGATATTGATAGTGGCACCTTGTATACTCTGTTGTCTTCGGCGAATGATGAACAAAACAGTCCGAGAAGTTTTTGTCATTCAAGCAGGAGAACTAGGAAGTAGAAGCACAGAGAGTGTACGAAATCTCACGAAAGCAGTAGATGAGGGTATTGACATGAACGAAGGTTTTGAATTAAGGCCTTGGAATCGACCAGAGTTTTTTGAACGATGCCTTGTGACTGTTGCCAAACGTGATTCATATCTCTCTTTCAGGGATTGGGTCTTCACAGCATGAAGTTGCTGTGCCGTAATATAGCAATGCTTCAGTTTAGTGAAAATAGGTCTTCAGCAGATAATAAGCAGAAATTTTGCAATAGAGCTATGAAACGCAAATAGCAAGCGACAAGAAAATGAAAGCTTCTGGGTCAAACAGAGAGGGGGAAATGTTGGAATCCATAAGGTTAGAGGATTTTAAAGAAATGGTTACAAAGAAGTATGTAGGCCTTAGACTGGAGTTTTGTTAGCATTGCAGAAAAGTTTCCCATGCAAGCAGAAAAAGTTTTCCATGCAAGCAGAAAAGTGTCCCAAGCAGTAGATGTGACAAATAACAATAGGCTTCTGTAGAATTGGCTTTAGGATGGCAACAAGGTTATTTAATGTATATCTTTAGAAGGCTAGCATGAATAGAACTCTGTTCTTTGTCTCTTATCAACTAGTCTTTGCTTTAGTTACGATTACCTATGTTTTATAAGATTGGATAGAATGCTTGTCAAGATGTGTTTTCTGTGTCTGATTGGCTGAATTCTAGTCTGAGATGATTTTATGTATTGCTGTATGAGCCCTGTTGAAGGAGACATTTTTTGGTGTGGATCAGTGAGCTGTCATGTCTCCATTTTGTATTTTGAGACTGATGTGCTGGAAATAAAAGCAAAAATCTCTTCACTGGTCTGGTTACCATGTTATCCATATTTGGATATTTTGCCGTGGCCTAGTGGGTTCCTTTTTTAAGGCGTGGGCTCCTGACACCATTGGACTTATACCTGTCCCGTCCCCCGCATATTGGTGCCTCGTGTCAGGACGTAGAATAGAAGAAAAAGAAAGAAAAATTGTGGAAGTACCAGCTGCGGAGACCCAAGTGTTAACAAGGAGCACACTGTATCATCTCTCCCGCCGAAGCCAAGAAAATTGTAAGTAACTTATCTCGGGAGAGCGCTTGGGTGACGTTGGGAGGCAAAATAGAGAAAAAGAAAATTATTAAAAGAGCACAAAAATGGGAACGAATTTATCAAAAGTTGAATGGGATGTTTTTCATCATTTAGAGACAATGTTACAAGAAAAAGGTCATTCTGAAATTTCAAAAACTGAGCTTAAAAACTTACTTATCTGGGTTGAAGCAGAAAAGCAAGATCTAAATCTGCAGTCTGCTTTTACTTTTCATTTTTGGGATCAGATAAACTGGAGAATCTATAATCTAATCTCTCTCAAAAAAGATGAAAGCTTAAGAGAACTTATGCCGGTTTGTAGAGCGCTGTTGGAGCGCTGTTTTAAACAAACGGATAATAATAAGATCAACTTGGACTCAGAAAACAAAGCTTCTGGTTCTGTCTCATTAAATTCCAGTAAACCGGAGACTGTGTGTGTATCGGAGAATGTTACAAGTGTTGTTGCAAATGCTGAAAGTATTGCTTTGAACTCTGTTGACCAAAATCTTTCTTCTCTCTCTCTGGGAAAAAATGAGACTCTTTTGGACTTTTCTTTGTGTTGTTCTGTTAATGTAAAAATATGTGACTCTTGTAAGGGGGATGGAACAAAATGTGTAAAAGATGGAAATGAAAAAGTGACTGTACTTCTTAAAATTGTTTGTGCAGGGACACTGAAACTTGAATTGGATTCTGTTGGGCCTGGGGTGGAGGCTGAGGTGGCTGCTTCCACTCGGGAAATTGTGGTTCCGGGGAACTCTTTTACAGTTAAGCAAAAACATGGTTGTTCTGGTGTTTGTCAATCTATAGATACAGAGAAAGAAAAATTGGCTTTAAGGGTGGAGTCCTTTGAAAGGAAGAGATGGAAGAAACTCGTGACTGTGTTGTTGCTGAAATTCAAAAAGCTGGACTTGAAATCTCTGCAACCAAAATTCAACAAGTTTCACCTTAGAAGTACCTGGGATGGAAGATGACTGAGACGACAAGAAGACCACAGAACATTCAGATCCGAACCAGAGTCAACAACCTACAAGTGTTACAACAACTTCTAGGAGAAATCAGCTGGGTCAGACCGATGTTGGGAATCACCAATGATGAACTGAGTCCGCTCTTCCATTTGCTGAGAGGAAGTTGCGACATCACTTTGCCAAGAACTTTAACCCCTGAAGCTCGTGCTGCTCTCGACAAAGTCACAGAAGCTCTTCAAAAAAGACAAGCTCATCGCTGCGTTCCTGAAAATCCTTTCTTTCTTGCAATCTTAGGAGAGAAGATGCAGCATTGTGGTCTCATTTTCCAGTGGGATGCCACAGAACAAGATCCTTTGTTAATAATGGAATGGGTTTTTCCTCCCTACAGGTTTTCAAAGACCATTTGCTCAGTTTTAGAAATGATTGCATACATTATAATTAAGGCTAGAACCAGATTGTTAACTTTGGCAGGTCAAGAATGTTCAGTTATCTATTTGCCATTGAAAAATGATTATTTCAATTGGGCAATGCAAAATTCTGATGATTTACAATATGCATTCTTAGGTTTTCCAGGTGTTTGTTCCATACACTATCCAGCTCACAAACTACTGCAAGCAAAATTGAGTTTCAGAGAAAAACCTAAATGAAGTGAAGAACCTTTACATGCTGTGACTCTCTTCACTGATGGCTCTGGTAAAAGCCACAAGTCCGTTGTGACTTGGTTTAATCAAAAGACTGATGTTTGGGAATCTGATATTCAAACAGTAGAGGGATCCCCTCAAATTGTTGAGCTTGCTGCAGTAGTTTGAGCTTTTCAGCTGTTTCCTCAGCCTTTTAATTTGGTCACAGATTCTGCTTATGTTGCTAATGTAGTCAGGAGAATAGAAGGTTCCATTTTAAAGGATGTTAGTAATGAAACTTTACATCGTTGGCTTTCATGTCTTTTTATAACTTTGCAATATAGAACTAATCCATATTTTGTTTCTCACATTAGGGCGCATTCTTCACTTCCTGGATTTGTAGTCGAAGGAAATGCAAGAGCGGACAAGCTGACAATGGTCATTTCTAACACATTGCCAAATATTTTTGAACAAGCAAAATTGAGTCATGCCTTTTTCCACCAAAATGCACAAGCACTCATGCAAATGTTCCAAATCACTGAAAGTCAAGCTAAAGCTATCATTCATACTTGCCCTGACTGTCAATTGGTACAACCTCCTGTTTCTACAGGAGCAATCAACCCCCGAGGCTTACAAAGCCTACAGTTGTGGCAAACAGGTGTTACTAAATAGCCTTCTTTTGGTAAATTTAAAAATATTCATGTTTCCATAGACACGTTCTCTGGTGCAGTTTTTGCTTCCCTTCACACAGGTGAAACTGGCAGCCATGCCTGTCATCATTTCCTGCAAGCTTTTGCTTCATTGGGTATACCCCAAGAAGTAAAAACTGACAATGGTCCCGCATACATATCTCAAAAATTGGCCACATTTTTAAATGAATGGGGTGTTCGACACATTTTTGGTATTCCCCACTCTCCCACAAGCCAAGCAATCATTGAAAGAACACATCAAACCTTAAAACGCATATTAGATCAACAGAGAGGGGGAACGGAAATCACCCCACAGATGAGACTGAGTAAGGCTTTGTATGGTTTTAATTTTCTAAATAGTTCAAGTACAGAACCAGATCCACCAATCTTTAGACACTTTTCAAATAGCACCCAGGCAAAACTGAAAGAACATCCTCCTCTTCTAATTAGAAACCCTGACTCTGGACAGATGGAAGGCCCGTTTCAATTAATAACGTGGGGCAAAGGGTATGCTTCTATTTCCACAGGTGCTGGAAGAATTAAGTGGGTTCCTGCCAAAAACGTCAAACCGTATCGCACTTCAGAACCTGTTGTCGAGCCTAGAACTGAGGAAGCGAGTACGCAGACGTGGACCGAATGGAAGGATCCCGGGTCTCGCCTGACGCCTCTTGTGCCTGACGTTCTTTGTGCATCGGTGGAACCCATGAACTCTGATTTTGTGCCAATGTTATTTATGAGTATACGAATTGAATGCTGAATGTTTGTTTAACAAAGCTAATTTTTGGCTGAAAATTTAGGTTGTTGTTTTTGTTTAGAAAGAATTCTGCCAAAACTTAGTTCTTGAAAGAGATGGGGCAGAATCAAATGGTATACTTGTTTTGCTTGATGTTAATTGTTTTTTGTCATGCAGATTTGCCTGTGGATCAACGAAAAACGAATGTTTGGGTGACCTTAGCCAAGGCTGCCGGATCGGATACTATATGTCTGTCTAATTGGGAACCAGAAAAGCCTTTCTCAACCTGTTTGGTTGGTGTGCCAGTGAAAGAGTTTCCTTTGGTCAGAAAAGAATCCAATGGTAAACCAGGTGGAATTGACAATGGAAACAGTCCTTCCTTCAATTGGAACATTTGTTTGAAAAAACTTCTCAGGGCAGCAAATGTTTCAAACAGTTGGGATGTGTTTCTGGAGACGGACCAATATCCAGGGCAATTGCCAAAAGGGTATTGGATCATTTGCGGAGACAGAGGTTGGCAAGGCATTCCAGCCCACCTTGAAGGTGGCCCTTGTAGCATTGGTATGCTTACCATAATTGCCCCCACTGCCAAAGCAGTGATGAAAAAGAAACAAAGGAAAACAAGAGCTGTTCCTCATTATGATGAGAACTGTCAGAGTGATTTTATGCCTTGGAATGCCGCCAGAAGGCTTTCAGCAGGTATATTTCTACCCCAATTGGCTTCAGCTGTGGCATTGAGACAATTAGATCGAGTTGGATGTTGGCTGAGCAAACAAGCTAATGCCACATCCTCCGCAATCAGTGATATGTTGACCGATGTTGATAGTATTAGACATGCTACTCTTCAAAACAGAGCAGCCATTGATTTTCTCTTACTGGCAGAAGGACATGGTTGTGAGGAATTTGAAGGATTGTGTTGTATGAATTTGTCTGATCATTCTGAATCCATTCACAAAAGCATTCAAAAATTAAAGGATCTGACAGCCCAAATTAAAGAAGATGGAGGTTCCTGGTTGGATGATTTGTTTCAAAATTGGAGTTTTGCACCTTGGCTAAGGCAACTTTGCAAGATAGGTCTTTACATATTAGGTGTTCTAATAGTGATATTGATAGTGGCACCTTGTATACTCTGTTGTCTTCGGCGAATGATGAACAAAACAGTCCGAGAAGTTTTTGTCATTCAAGCAGGAGAACTAGGAAGTAGAAGCACAGAGAGTGTACGAAATCTCACGAAAGCAGTAGATGAGGGTATTGACATGAACGAAGGTTTTGAATTAAGGCCTTGGAATCGACCAGAGTTTTTTGAACGATGCCTTGTGACTGTTGCCAAACGTGATTCATATCTCTCTTTCAGGGATTGGGTCTTCACAGCATGAAGTTGCTGTGCCGTAATATAGCAATGCTTCAGTTTAGTGAAAATAGGTCTTCAGCAGATAATAAGCAGAAATTTTGCAATAGAGCTATGAAACGCAAATAGCAAGCGACAAGAAAATGAAAGCTTCTGGGTCAAACAGAGAGGGGGAAATGTTGGAATCCATAAGGTTAGAGGATTTTAAAGAAATGGTTACAAAGAAGTATGTAGGCCTTAGACTGGAGTTTTGTTAGCATTGCAGAAAAGTTTCCCATGCAAGCAGAAAAAGTTTTCCATGCAAGCAGAAAAGTGTCCCAAGCAGTAGATGTGACAAATAACAATAGGCTTCTGTAGAATTGGCTTTAGGATGGCAACAAGGTTATTTAATGTATATCTTTAGAAGGCTAGCATGAATAGAACTCTGTTCTTTGTCTCTTATCAACTAGTTTTGCTTTAGCTATGATTACCTATGTTTTATAAGATTGGATAGAATGCTTGTCAAGATGTGTTTTCTGTGTCTGATTGGCTGAATTCTAGTCTGAGATGATTTTATGTATTGCTGTATGAGCCCTGTTGAAGGAGACATTTTTTGGTGTGGATCAGTGAGCTGTCATGTCTCCATTTTGTATTTTGAGACTGATGTGCTGGAAATAAAAGCAAAAATCTCTTCACTGGTCTGGTTACCATGTTATCCATATTTGGATATTTTGCCGTGGCCTAGTGGGTTCCTTTTTTAAGGCGTGGGCTCCTGACACCATTGGACTTATACCTGTCCCGTCCCCCGCATATTGGTGCCTCGTGTCAGGACGTAGAATAGAAGAAAAAGAAAGAAAAATCGTGGAAGTACCAGCTGCGGAGACCCAAGTGTTAACAAGGAGCACACTGTATCATCTCTCCCGCCGAAGCCAAGAAAATTGTAAGTAACTTATCTCGGGAGAGCGCTTGGGTGACGTTGGGAGGCAAAATAGAGAAAAAGAAAATTATTAAAAGAGCACAAAAATGGGAACGAATTTATCAAAAGTTGAATGGGATGTTTTTCATCATTTAGAGACAATGTTACAAGAAAAAGGTCATTCTGAAATTTCAAAAACTGAGCTTAAAAACTTACTTATCTGGGTTGAAGCAGAAAAGCAAGATCTAAATCTGCAGTCTGCTTTTACTTTTCATTTTTGGGATCAGATAAACTGGAGAATCTATAATCTAATCTCTCTCAAAAAAGATGAAAGCTTAAGAGAACTTATGCCGGTTTGTAGAGCGCTGTTGGAGCGCTGTTTTAAACAAACGGATAATAATAAGATCAACTTGGACTCAGAAAACAAAGCTTCTGGTTCTGTCTCATTAAATTCCAGTAAACCGGAGACTGTGTGTGTATCGGAGAATGTTACAAGTGTTGTTGCAAATGCTGAAAGTATTGCTTTGAACTCTGTTGACCAAAATCTTTCTTCTCTCTCTCTGGGAAAAAATGAGACTCTTTTGGACTTTTCTTTGTGTTGTTCTGTTAATGTAAAAATATGTGACTCTTGTAAGGGGGATGGAACAAAATGTGTAAAAGATGGAAATGAAAAAGTGACTGTACTTCTTAAAATTGTTTGTGCAGGGACACTGAAACTTGAATTGGATTCTGTTGGGCCTGGGGTGGAGGCTGAGGTGGCTGCTTCCACTCGGGAAATTGTGGTTCCGGGGAACTCTTTTACAGTTAAGCAAAAACATGGTTGTTCTGGTGTTTGTCAATCTATAGATACAGAGAAAGAAAAATTGGCTTTAAGGGTGGAGTCCTTTGAAAGGAAGAGATGGAAGAAACTCGTGACTGTGTTGTTGCTGAAATTCAAAAAGCTGGACTTGAAATCTCTGCAACCAAATTTCAACAAGTTTCACCTTAGAAGTACCTGGGATGGAAGATGACTGAGACGACAAGAAGACCACAGAACATTCAGATCCGAACCAGAGTCAACAACCTACAAGTGTTACAACAACTTCTAGGAGAAATCAGCTGGGTCAGACCGATGTTGGGAATCACCAATGATGAACTGAGTCCGCTCTTCCATTTGCTGAGAGGAAGTTGCGACATCACTTTGCCAAGAACTTTAACCCCTGAAGCTCGTGCTGCTCTCGACAAAGTCACAGAAGCTCTTCAAAAAAGACAAGCTCATCGCTGCGTTCCTGAAAATCCTTTCTTTCTTGCAATCTTAGGAGAGAAGATGCAGCATTGTGGTCTCATTTTCCAGTGGGATGCCACAGAACAAGATCCTTTGTTAATAATGGAATGGGTTTTTCCTCCCTACAGGTTTTCAAAGACCATTTGCTCAGTTTTAGAAATGATTGCATACATTATAATTAAGGCTAGAACCAGATTGTTAACTTTGGCAGGTCAAGAATGTTCAGTTATCTATTTGCCATTGAAAAATGATTATTTCAATTGGGCAATGCAAAATTCTGATGATTTACAATATGCATTCTTAGGTTTTCCAGGTGTTTGTTCCATACACTATCCAGCTCACAAACTACTGCAAGCAAAATTGAGTTTCAGAGAAAAACCTAAATGAAGTGAAGAACCTTTACATGCTGTGACTCTCTTCACTGATGGCTCTGGTAAAAGCCACAAGTCCGTTGTGACTTGGTTTAATCAAAAGACTGATGTTTGGGAATCTGATATTCAAACAGTAGAGGGATCCCCTCAAATTGTTGAGCTTGCTGCAGTAGTTTGAGCTTTTCAGCTGTTTCCTCAGCCTTTTAATTTGGTCACAGATTCTGCTTATGTTGCTAATGTAGTCAGGAGAATAGAAGGTTCCATTTTAAAGGATGTTAGTAATGAAACTTTACATCGTTGGCTTTCATGTCTTTTTATAACTTTGCAATATAGAACTAATCCATATTTTGTTTCTCACATTAGGGCGCATTCTTCACTTCCTGGATTTGTAGTCGAAGGAAATGCAAGAGCGGACAAGCTGACAATGGTCATTTCTAACACATTGCCAAATATTTTTGAACAAGCAAAATTGAGTCATGCCTTTTTCCACCAAAATGCACAAGCACTCATGCAAATGTTCCAAATCACTGAAAGTCAAGCTAAAGCTATCATTCATACTTGCCCTGACTGTCAATTGGTACAACCTCCTGTTTCTACAGGAGCAATCAACCCCCGAGGCTTACAAAGCCTACAGTTGTGGCAAACAGGTGTTACTAAATAGCCTTCTTTTGGTAAATTTAAAAATATTCATGTTTCCATAGACACGTTCTCTGGTGCAGTTTTTGCTTCCCTTCACACAGGTGAAACTGGCAGCCATGCCTGTCATCATTTCCTGCAAGCTTTTGCTTCATTGGGTATACCCCAAGAAGTAAAAACTGACAATGGTCCCGCATACATATCTCAAAAATTGGCCACATTTTTAAATGAATGGGGTGTTCGACACATTTTTGGTATTCCCCACTCTCCCACAAGCCAAGCAATCATTGAAAGAACACATCAAACCTTAAAACGCATATTAGATCAACAGAGAGGGGGAACGGAAATCACCCCACAGATGAGACTGAGTAAGGCTTTGTATGGTTTTAATTTTCTAAATAGTTCAAGTACAGAACCAGATCCACCAATCTTTAGACACTTTTCAAATAGCACCCAGGCAAAACTGAAAGAACATCCTCCTCTTCTAATTAGAAACCCTGACTCTGGACAGATGGAAGGCCCGTTTCAATTAATAACGTGGGGCAAAGGGTATGCTTCTATTTCCACAGGTGCTGGAAGAATTAAGTGGGTTCCTGCCAAAAACGTCAAACCGTATCGCACTTCAGAACCTGTTGTCGAGCCTAGAACTGAGGAAGCGAGTACGCAGACGTGGACCGAATGGAAGGATCCCGGGTCTCGCCTGACGCCTCTTGTGCCTGACGTTCTTTGTGCATCGGTGGAACCCATGAACTCTGATTTTGTGCCAATGTTATTTATGAGTATACGAATTGAATGCTGAATGTTTGTTTAACAAAGCTAATTTTTGGCTGAAAATTTAGGTTGTTGTTTTTGTTTAGAAAGAATTCTGCCAAAACTTAGTTCTTGAAAGAGATGGGGCAGAATCAAATGGTATACTTGTTTTGCTTGATGTTAATTGTTTTTTGTCATGCAGATTTGCCTGTGGATCAACGAAAAACGAATGTTTGGGTGACCTTAGCCAAGGCTGCCGGATCGGATACTATATGTCTGTCTAATTGGGAACCAGAAAAGCCTTTCTCAACCTGTTTGGTTGGTGTGCCAGTGAAAGAGTTTCCTTTGGTCAGAAAAGAATCCAATGGTAAACCAGGTGGAATTGACAATGGAAACAGTCCTTCCTTCAATTGGAACATTTGTTTGAAAAAACTTCTCAGGGCAGCAAATGTTTCAAACAGTTGGGATGTGTTTCTGGAGACGGACCAATATCCAGGGCAATTGCCAAAAGGGTATTGGATCATTTGCGGAGACAGAGGTTGGCAAGGCATTCCAGCCCACCTTGAAGGTGGCCCTTGTAGCATTGGTATGCTTACCATAATTGCCCCCACTGCCAAAGCAGTGATGAAAAAGAAACAAAGGAAAACAAGAGCTGTTCCTCATTATGATGAGAACTGTCAGAGTGATTTTATGCCTTGGAATGCCGCCAGAAGGCTTTCAGCAGGTATATTTCTACCCCAATTGGCTTCAGCTGTGGCATTGAGACAATTAGATCGAGTTGGATGTTGGCTGAGCAAACAAGCTAATGCCACATCCTCCGCAATCAGTGATATGTTGACCGATGTTGATAGTATTAGACATGCTACTCTTCAAAACAGAGCAGCCATTGATTTTCTCTTACTGGCAGAAGGACATGGTTGTGAGGAATTTGAAGGATTGTGTTGTATGAATTTGTCTGATCATTCTGAATCCATTCACAAAAGCATTCAAAAATTAAAGGATCTGACAGCCCAAATTAAAGAAAATGGAGGTTCCTGGTTGGATGATTTGTTTCAAAATTGGAGTTTTGCACCTTGGCTAAGGCAACTTTGCAAGATAGGTCTTTACATATTAGGTGTTCTAATAGTGATATTGATAGTGGCACCTTGTATACTCTGTTGTCTTCGGCGAATGATGAACAAAACAGTCCGAGAAGTTTTTGTCATTCAAGCAGGAGAACTAGGAAGTAGAAGCACAGAGAGTGTACGAAATCTCACGAAAGCAGTAGATGAGGGTATTGACATGAACGAAGGTTTTGAATTAAGGCCTTGGAATCGACCAGAGTTTTTTGAACGATGCCTTGTGACTGTTGCCAAACGTGATTCATATCTCTCTTTCAGGGATTGGGTCTTCACAGCATGAAGTTGCTGTGCCGTAATATAGCAATGCTTCAGTTTAGTGAAAATAGGTCTTCAGCAGATAATAAGCAGAAATTTTGCAATAGAGCTATGAAACGCAAATAGCAAGCGACAAGAAAATGAAAGCTTCTGGGTCAAACAGAGAGGGGGAAATGTTGGAATCCATAAGGTTAGAGGATTTTAAAGAAATGGTTACAAAGAAGTATGTAGGCCTTAGACTGGAGTTTTGTTAGCATTGCAGAAAAGTTTCCCATGCAAGCAGAAAAAGTTTTCCATGCAAGCAGAAAAGTGTCCCAAGCAGTAGATGTGACAAATAACAATAGGCTTCTGTAGAATTGGCTTTAGGATGGCAACAAGGTTATTTAATGTATATCTTTAGAAGGCTAGCATGAATAGAACTCTGTTCTTTGTCTCTTATCAACTAGTTTTGCTTTAGCTATGATTACCTATGTTTTATAAGATTGGATAGAATGCTTGTCAAGATGTGTTTTCTGTGTCTGATTGGCTGAATTCTAGTCTGAGATGATTTTATGTATTGCTGTATGAGCCCTGTTGAAGGAGACATTTTTTGGTGTGGATCAGTGAGCTGTCATGTCTCCATTTTGTATTTTGAGACTGATGTGCTGGAAATAAAAGCAAAAATCTCTTCACTGGTCTGGTTACCATGTTATCCATATTTGGATATTTTGCCGTGGCCTAGTGGGTTCCTTTTTTAAGGCGTGGGCTCCTGACACCATTGGACTTATACCTGTCCCGTCCCCCGCATATTGGTGCCTCGTGTCAGGACGTAGAATAGAAGAAAAAGAAAGAAAAATCGTGGAAGTACCAGCTGCGGAGACCCAAGTGTTAACAAGGAGCACACTGTATCATCTCTCCCGCCGAAGCCAAGAAAATTGTAAGTAACTTATCTCGGGAGAGCGCTTGGGTGACGTTGGGAGGCAAAATAGAGAAAAAGAAAATTATTAAAAGAGCACAAAAATGGGAACGAATTTATCAAAAGTTGAATGGGATGTTTTTCATCATTTAGAGACAATGTTACAAGAAAAAGGTCATTCTGAAATTTCAAAAACTGAGCTTAAAAACTTACTTATCTGGGTTGAAGCAGAAAAGCAAGATCTAAATCTGCAGTCTGCTTTTACTTTTCATTTTTGGGATCAGATAAACTGGAGAATCTATAATCTAGTCTCTCTCAAAAAAGATGAAAGCTTAAGAGAACTTATGCCGGTTTGTAGAGCGCTGTTGGAGTGCTGTTTTAAACAAACGGATAATAATAAGATCAACTTGGACTCAGAAAACAAAGCTTCTGGTTCTGTCTCATTAAATTCCAGTAAACCGGAGACTGTGTGTGTATCGGAGAATGTTACAAGTGTTGTTGCAAACGCTGAAAGTATTGCTTTGAACTCTGTTGACCAAAATCTTTCTTCTCTCTCTCTGGGAAAAAATGAGACTCTTTTGGACTTTTCTTTGTGTTGTTCTGTTAATGTAAAAATATGTGACTCTTGTAAGGGGGATGGAACAAAATGTGTAAAAGATGGAAATGAAAAAGTGACTGTACTTCTTAAAATTGTTTGTGCAGGGACACTGAAACTTGAATTGGATTCTGTTGGGCCTGGGGTGGAGGCTGAGGTGGCTGCTTCCACTCGGGAAATTGTGGTTCCGGGGAACTCTTTTTCAGTTAAGCAAAAACATGGTTGTTCTGGTGTTTGTCAATCTATAGATACAGAGAAAGAAAAATTGGCTTTAAGGGTGGAGTCCTTTGAAAGGAAGAGATGGAAGAAACTCGTGACTGTGTTGTTGCTGAAATTCAAAAAGCTGGACTTGAAATCTCTGCAACGAAAATTCAACAAGTTTCACCTTAGAAGTACCTGGGATGGAAGATGACTGAGACGACAAGAAGACCACAGAACATTCAGATCCGAACCAGAGTCAACAACCTACAAGTGTTACAACAACTTCTAGGAGAAATCAACTGGGTCAGACCGATGTTGGGAATCACCAATGATGAACTGAGTCCGCTCTTCCATTTGCTGAGAGGAAGTTGCGACATCACTTTGCCAAGAACTTTAACCCCTGAAGCTCGTGCTGCTCTCGACAAAGTCACAGAAGCTCTTCAAAAAAGACAAGCTCATCGCTGCGTTCCTGAAAATCCTTTCTTTCTTGCAATCTTAGGAGAGAAGATGCAGCTTTGTGGTCTCATTTTCCAGTGGGATGCCACAGAACAAGATCCTTTGTTAATAATGGAATGGGTTTTTCCTCCCTACAGGTTTTCAAAGACCATTTGCTCAGTTTTAGAAATGATTGCATACATTATAATTAAGGCTAGAACCAGATTGTTAACTTTGGCAGGTCAAGAATGTTCAGTTATCTATTTGCCATTGAAAAATGATTATTTCAATTGGGCAATGCAAAATTCTGATGATTTACAATATGCATTCTTAGGTTTTCCAGGTGTTTGTTCCATACACTATCCAGCTCACAAACTACTGCAAGCAAAATTGAGTTTCAGAGAAAAACCTAAATGAAGTGAAGAACCTTTACATGCTGTGACTCTCTTCACTGATGGCTCTGGTAAAAGCCACAAGTCCGTTGTGACTTGGTTTAATCAAAAGACTGATGTTTGGGAATCTGATATTCAAACAGTAGAGGGATCCCCTCAAATTGTTGAGCTTGCTGCAGTAGTTTGAGCTTTTCAGCTGTTTCCTCAGCCTTTTAATTTGGTCACAGATTCTGCTTATGTTGCTAATGTAGTCAGGAGAATAGAAGGTTCCATTTTAAAGGATGTTAGTAATGAAACTTTACATCGTTGGCTTTCATGTCTTTTTATAACTTTGCAATATAGAACTAATCCATATTTTGTTTCTCACATTAGGGCGCATTCTTCACTTCCTGGATTTGTAGTGGAAGGAAATGCAAGAGCGGACAAGCTGACAATGGTCATTTCTAACACATTGCCAAATATTTTTGAACAAGCAAAATTGAGTCATGCCTTTTTCCACCAAAATGCACAAGCACTCATGCGAATGTTCCAAATCACTGAAAGTCAAGCTAAAGCTATCATTCATACTTGCCCTGACTGTCAATTGGTACAACCTCCTGTTTCTACAGGAGCAATCAACCCCCGAGGCTTACAAAGCCTACAGTTGTGGCAAACAGGTGTTACTAAATAGCCTTCTTTTGGTAAATTTAAAAATATTCATGTTTCCATAGACACGTTCTCTGGTGCAGTTTTTGCTTCCCTTCACACAGGTGAAACTGGCAGCCATGCCTCTCATCATTTCCTGCAAGCTTTTGCTTGATTGGATATACCCCAAGAAGTAAAAACTGACAATGGTCCCGCATACATATCTCAAAAATTGGCCACATTTTTAAATGAATGGGGTGTTCGACACATTTTTGGTATTCCCCACTCTCCCACAAGCCAAGCAATCATTGAAAGAACACATCAAACCTTAAAACGCATATTAGATCAACAGAGAGGGGGAACGGAAATCACCCCACAGATGAGACTGAGTAAGGCTTTGTATGGTTTTAATTTTCTAAATAGTTCAAGTACAGAACCAGATCCACCAATCTTTAGACACTTTTCAAATAGCACCCAGGCAAAACTGAAAGAACATCCTCCTCTTCTAATTAGAAACCCTGACTCTGGACAGATGGAAGGCCCGTTTCAATTAATAACGTGGGGCAAAGGGTATGCTTCTATTTCCACAGGTGCTGGAAGAATTAAGTGGGTTCCTGCCAAAAACGTCAAACCGTATCACACTTCAGAACCTGTTGTCGAGCCTAGAACTGAGGAAGCGAGTACGCAGACGTGGACCGAATGGAAGGATCCCGGGTCTCGCCTGACGCCTCTTGTGCCTGACGTTCTTTGTGCATCGGTGGAACCCATGAACTCTGATTTTGTGCCAATGTTATTTATGAGTATACGAATTGAATGCTGAATGTTTGTTTAACAAAGCTAATTTTTGGCTGAAAATTTAGGTTGTTGTTTTTGTTTAGAAAGAATTCTGCCAAAACTTAGTTCTTGAAAGAGATGGGGCAGAATCAAATGGTACACTTGTTTTGCTTGATGTTAATTGTTTTTTGTCGTGCAGATTTGCCTGTGGATCAACGAAAAACGAATGTTTGGGTGACCTTAGCCAAGGCTGCCGGATCGGATACTATATGTCTGTCTAATTGGGAACCAGAAAAGCCTTTCTCAACCTGTTTGGTTGGTGTGCCAGTGAAAGAGTTTCCTTTGGTCAGAAAAGAATCCAATGGTAAACCAGGTGGAATTGACAATGGAAACAGTCCTTCCTTCAATTGGAACATTTGTTTGAAAAAACTTCTCAGGGCAGCAAATGTTTCAAACAGTTGGGATGTGTTTCTGGAGACGGACCAATATCCAGGGCAATTGCCAAAAGGGTATTGGATCATTTGCGGAGACAGAGGTTGGCAAGGCATTCCAGCCCACCTTGAAGGTGGCCCTTGTAGCATTGGTATGCTTACCATAATTGCCCCCACTGCCAAAGCAGTGATGAAAAAGAAACAAAGGAAAACAAGAGCTGTTCCTCATTATGATGAGAACTGTCAGAGTGATTTTATGCCTTGGAATGCCGCCAGAAGGCTTTCAGCAGGTATATTTCTACCCCAATTGGCTTCAGCTGTGGCATTGAGACAATTAGATCGAGTTGGATGTTGGCTGAGCAAACAAGCTAATGCCACATCCTCCGCAATCAGTGATATGTTGACCGATGTTGATAGTATTAGACATGCTACTCTTCAAAACAGAGCAGCCATTGATTTTCTCTTACTGGCAGAAGGACATGGTTGTGAGGAATTTGAAGGATTGTGTTGTATGAATTTGTCTGATCATTCTGAATCCATTCACAAAAGCATTCAAAAATTAAAGGATCTGACAGCCCAAATTAAAGAAGATGGAGGTTCCTGGTTGGATGATTTGTTTCAAAATTGGAGTTTTGCACCTTGGCTAAGGCAACTTTGCAAGATAGGTCTTTACATATTAGGTGTTCTAATAGTGATATTGATAGTGGCACCTTGTATACTCTGTTGTCTTCGGCGAATGATGAACAAAACAGTCCGAGAAGTTTTTGTCATTCAAGCAGGAGAACTAGGAAGTAGAAGCACAGAGAGTGTACGAAATCTCACGAAAGCAGTAGATGAGGGTATTGACATGAACGAAGGTTTTGAATTAAGGCCTTGGAATCGACCAGAGTTTTTTGAACGATGCCTTGTGACTGTTGCCAAACGTGATTCATATCTCTCTTTCAGGGATTGGGTCTTCACAGCATGAAGTTGCTGTGCCGTAATATAGCAATGCTTCAGTTTAGTGAAAATAGGTCTTCAGCAGATAATAAGCAGAAATTTTGCAATAGAGCTATGAAACGCAAATAGCAAGCGACAAGAAAATGAAAGCTTCTGGGTCAAACAGAGAGGGGGAAATGTTGGAATCCATAAGGTTAGAGGATTTTTAAGAAATGGTTACAAAGAAGTATGTAGGCCTTAGACTGGAGTTTTGTTAGCATTGCAGAAAAGTTTCCCATGCAAGCAGAAAAAGTTTTCCATGCAAGCAGAAAAGTGTCCCAAGCAGTAGATGTGACAAATAACAATAGGCTTCTGTAGAATTGGCTTTAGGATGGCAACAAGGTTATTTAATGTATATCTTTAGAAGGCTAGCATGAATAGAACTCTGTTCTTTGTCTCTTATCAACTAGTCTTTGCTTTAGCTACGATTACCTATGTTTTATAAGATTGGATAGAATGCTTGTCAAGATGTGTTTTCTGTGTCTGATTGGCTGAATTCTAGTCTGAGATGATTTTATGTATTGCTGTATGAGCCCTGTTGAAGGAGACATTTTTTGGTGTGGATCAGTGAGCTGTCATGTCTCCATTTTGTATTTTGAGACTGATGTGCTGGAAATAAAAGCAAAAATCTCTTCACTGGTCTGGTTACCATGTTATCCATATTTGGATATTTTGCCGTGGCCTAGTGGGTTCCTTTTTTAAGGCGTGGGCTCCTGACACCATTGGACTTATACCTGTCCCGTCCCCCGCATATTGGTGCCTCGTGTCAGGACGTAGAATAGAAGAAAAAGAAAGAAAAATCGTGGAAGTACCAGCTGCGGAGACCCAAGTGTTAACAAGGAGCACACTGTATCATCTCTCCCGCCGAAGCCAAGAAAATTGTAAGTAACTTATCTCGGGAGAGCGCTTGGGTGACGTTGGGAGGCAAAATAGAGAAAAAGAAAATTATTAAAAGAGCACAAAAATGGGAACGAATTTATCAAAAGTTGAATGGGATGTTTTTCATCATTTAGAGACAATGTTACAAGAAAAAGGTCATTCTGAAATTTCAAAAACTGAGCTTAAAAACTTACTTATCTGGGTTGAAGCAGAAAAGCAAGATCTAAATCTGCAGTCTGCTTTTACTTTTCATTTTTGGGATCAGATAAACTGGAGAATCTATAATCTAGTCTCTCTCAAAAAAGATGAAAGCTTAAGAGAACTTATGCCGGTTTGTAGAGCGCTGTTGGAGCGCTGTTTTAAACAAACGGATAATAATAAGATCAACTTGGACTCAGAAAACAAAGCTTCTGGTTCTGTCTCATTAAATTCCAGTAAACCGGAGACTGTGTGTGTATCGGAGAATGTTACAAGTGTTGTTGCAAACGCTGAAAGTATTGCTTTGAACTCTGTTGACCAAAATCTTTCTTCTCTCTCTCTGGGAAAAAATGAGACTCTTTTGGACTTTTCTTTGTGTTGTTCTGTTAATGTAAAAATATGTGACTCTTGTAAGGGGGATGGAACAAAATGTGTAAAAGATGGAAATGAAAAAGTGACTGTACTTCTTAAAATTGTTTGTGCAGGGACACTGAAACTTGAATTGGATTCTGTTGGGCCTGGGGTGGAGGCTGAGGTGGCTGCTTCCACTCGGGAAATTGTGGTTCCGGGGAACTCTTTTTCAGTTAAGCAAAAACATGGTTGTTCTGGTGTTTGTCAATCTATAGATACAGAGAAAGAAAAATTGGCTTTAAGGGTGGAGTCCTTTGAAAGGAAGAGATGGAAGAAACTCGTGACTGTGTTGTTGCTGAAATTCAAAAAGCTGGACTTGAAATCTCTGCAACCAAAATTCAACAAGTTTCACCTTAGAAGTACCTGGGATGGAAGATGACTGAGACGACAAGAAGACCACAGAACATTCAGATCCGAACCAGAGTCAACAACCTACAAGTGTTACAACAACTTCTAGGAGAAATCAACTGGGTCAGACCGATGTTGGGAATCACCAATGATGAACTGAGTCCGCTCTTCCATTTGCTGAGAGGAAGTTGCGACATCACTTTGCCAAGAACTTTAACCCCTGAAGCTCGTGCTGCTCTCGACAAAGTCACAGAAGCTCTTCAAAAAAGACAAGCTCATCGCTGCGTTCCTGAAAATCCTTTCTTTCTTGCAATCTTAGGAGAGAAGATGCAGCTTTGTGGTCTCATTTTCCAGTGGGATGCCACAGAACAAGATCCTTTGTTAATAATGGAATGGGTTTTTCCTCCCTACAGGTTTTCAAAGACCATTTGCTCAGTTTTAGAAATGATTGCATACATTATAATTAAGGCTAGAACCAGATTGTTAACTTTGGCAGGTCAAGAATGTTCAGTTATCTATTTGCCATTGAAAAATGATTATTTCAATTGGGCAATGCAAAATTCTGATGATTTACAATATGCATTCTTAGGTTTTCCAGGTGTTTGTTCCATACACTATCCAGCTCACAAACTACTGCAAGCAAAATTGAGTTTCAGAGAAAAACCTAAATGAAGTGAAGAACCTTTACATGCTGTGACTCTCTTCACTGATGGCTCTGGTAAAAGCCACAAGTCCGTTGTGACTTGGTTTAATCAAAAGACTGATGTTTGGGAATCTGATATTCAAACAGTAGAGGGATCCCCTCAAATTGTTGAGCTTGCTGCAGTAGTTTGAGCTTTTCAGCTGTTTCCTCAGCCTTTTAATTTGGTCACAGATTCTGCTTATGTTGCTAATGTAGTCAGGAGAATAGAAGGTTCCATTTTAAAGGATGTTAGTAATGAAACTTTACATCGTTGGCTTTCATGTCTTTTTATAACTTTGCAATATAGAACTAATCCATATTTTGTTTCTCACATTAGGGCGCATTCTTCACTTCCTGGATTTGTAGTGGAAGGAAATGCAAGAGCGGACAAGCTGACAATGGTCATTTCTAACACATTGCCAAATATTTTTGAACAAGCAAAATTGAGTCATGCCTTTTTCCACCAAAATGCACAAGCACTCATGCAAATGTTCCAAATCACTGAAAGTCAAGCTAAAGCTATCATTCATACTTGCCCTGACTGTCAATTGGTACAACCTCCTGTTTCTACAGGAGCAATCAACCCCCGAGGCTTACAAAGCCTACAGTTGTGGCAAACAGGTGTTACTAAATAGCCTTCTTTTGGTAAATTTAAAAATATTCATGTTTCCATAGACACGTTCTCTGGTGCAGTTTTTGCTTCCCTTCACACAGGTGAAACTGGCAGCCATGCCTCTCATCATTTCCTGCAAGCTTTTGCTTGATTGGATATACCCCAAGAAGTAAAAACTGACAATGGTCCCGCATACATATCTCAAAAATTGGCCACATTTTTAAATGAATGGGGTGTTCGACACATTTTTGGTATTCCCCACTCTCCCACAAGCCAAGCAATCATTGAAAGAACACATCAAACCTTAAAACGCATATTAGATCAACAGAGAGGGGGAACGGAAATCACCCCACAGATGAGACTGAGTAAGGCTTTGTATGGTTTTAATTTTCTAAATAGTTCAAGTACAGAACCAGATCCACCAATCTTTAGACACTTTTCAAATAGCACCCAGGCAAAACTGAAAGAACATCCTCCTCTTCTAATTAGAAACCCTGACTCTGGACAGATGGAAGGCCCGTTTCAATTAATAACGTGGGGCAAAGGGTATGCTTCTATTTCCACAGGTGCTGGAAGAATTAAGTGGGTTCCTGCCAAAAACGTCAAACCGTATCACACTTCAGAACCTGTTGTCGAGCCTAGAACTGAGGAAGCGAGTACGCAGACGTGGACCGAATGGAAGGATCCCGGGTCTCGCCTGACGCCTCTTGTGCCTGACGTTCTTTGTGCATCGGTGGAACCCATGAACTCTGATTTTGTGCCAATGTTATTTATGAGTATACGAATTGAATGCTGAATGTTTGTTTAACAAAGCTAATTTTTGGCTGAAAATTTAGGTTGTTGTTTTTGTTTAGAAAGAATTCTGCCAAAACTTAGTTCTTGAAAGAGATGGGGCAGAATCAAATGGTATACTTGTTTTGCTTGATGTTAATTGTTTTTTGTCGTGCAGATTTGCCTGTGGATCAACGAAAAACGAATGTTTGGGTGACCTTAGCCAAGGCTGCCGGATCGGATACTATATGTCTGTCTAATTGGGAACCAGAAAAGCCTTTCTCAACCTGTTTGGTTGGTGTGCCAGTGAAAGAGTTTCCTTTGGTCAGAAAAGAATCCAATGGTAAACCAGGTGGAATTGACAATGGAAACAGTCCTTCCTTCAATTGGAACATTTGTTTGAAAAAACTTCTCAGGGCAGCAAATGTTTCAAACAGTTGGGATGTGTTTCTGGAGACGGACCAATATCCAGGGCAATTGCCAAAAGGGTATTGGATCATTTGCGGAGACAGAGGTTGGCAAGGCATTCCAGCCCACCTTGAAGGTGGCCCTTGTAGCATTGGTATGCTTACCATAATTGCCCCCACTGCCAAAGCAGTGATGAAAAAGAAACAAAGGAAAACAAGAGCTGTTCCTCATTATGATGAGAACTGTCAGAGTGATTTTATGCCTTGGAATGCCGCCAGAAGGCTTTCAGCAGGTATATTTCTACCCCAATTGGCTTCAGCTGTGGCATTGAGACAATTAGATCGAGTTGGATGTTGGCTGAGCAAACAAGCTAATGCCACATCCTCCGCAATCAGTGATATGTTGACCGATGTTGATAGTATTAGACATGCTACTCTTCAAAACAGAGCAGCCATTGATTTTCTCTTACTGGCAGAAGGACATGGTTGTGAGGAATTTGAAGGATTGTGTTGTATGAATTTGTCTGATCATTCTGAATCCATTCACAAAAGCATTCAAAAATTAAAGGATCTGACAGCCCAAATTAAAGAAGATGGAGGTTCCTGGTTGGATGATTTGTTTCAAAATTGGAGTTTTGCACCTTGGCTAAGGCAACTTTGCAAGATAGGTCTTTACATATTAGGTGTTCTAATACTGATATTGATAGTGGCACCTTGTATACTCTGTTGTCTTCGGCGAATGATGAACAAAACAGTCCGAGAAGTTTTTGTCATTCAAGCAGGAGAACTAGGAAGTAGAAGCACAGAGAGTGTACGAAATCTCACGAAAGCAGTAGATGAGGGTATTGACATGAACGAAGGTTTTGAATTAAGGCCTTGGAATCGACCAGAGTTTTTTGAACGATGCCTTGTGACTGTTGCCAAACGTGATTCATATCTCTCTTTCAGGGATTGGGTCTTCACAGCATGAAGTTGCTGTGCCGTAATATAGCAATGCTTCAGTTTAGTGAAAATAGGTCTTCAGCAGATAATAAGCAGAAATTTTGCAATAGAGCTATGAAACGCAAATAGCAAGCGACAAGAAAATGAAAGCTTCTGGGTCAAACAGAGAGGGGGAAATGTTGGAATCCATAAGGTTAGAGGATTTTTAAGAAATGGTTACAAAGAAGTATGTAGGCCTTAGACTGGAGTTTTGTTAGCATTGCAGAAAAGTTTCCCATGCAAGCAGAAAAAGTTTTCCATGCAAGCAGAAAAGTTTCCCAAGCAGTAGATGTGACAAATAACAATAGGCTTCTGTAGAATTGGCTTTAGGATGGCAACAAGGTTATTTAATGTATATCTTTAGAAGGCTAGCATGAATAGAACTCTGTTCTTTGTCTCTTATCAACTAGTTTTGCTTTAGCTATGATTACCTATGTTTTATAAGATTGGATAGAATGCTTGTCAAGATGTGTTTTCTGTGTCTGATTGGCTGAATTCTAGTCTGAGATGATTTTATGTATTGCTGTATGAGCCCTGTTGAAGGAGACATTTTTTGGTGTGGATCAGTGAGCTGTCATGTCTCCATTTTGTATTTTGAGACTGATGTGCTGGAAATAAAAGCAAAAATCTCTTCACTGGTCTGGTTACCATGTTATCCATATTTGGATATTTTGCCGTGGCCTAGTGGGTTCCTTTTTTAAGGCGTGGGCTCCTGACACCATTGGACTTATACCTGTCCCGTCCCCCGCATATTGGTGCCTCGTGTCAGGACGTAGAATAGAAGAAAAAGAAAGAAAAATCGTGGAAGTACCAGCTGCGGAGACCCAAGTGTTAACAAGGAGCACACTGTATCATCTCTCCCGCCGAAGCCAAGAAAATTGTAAGTAACTTATCTCGGGAGAGCGCTTGGGTGACGTTGGGAGGCAAAATAGAGAAAAAGAAAATTATTAAAAGAGCACAAAAATGGGAACGAATTTATCAAAAGTTGAATGGGATGTTTTTCATCATTTAGAGACAATGTTACAAGAAAAAGGTCATTCTGAAATTTCAAAAACTGAGCTTAAAAACTTACTTATCTGGGTTGAAGCAGAAAAGCAAGATCTAAATCTGCAGTCTGCTTTTACTTTTCATTTTTGGGATCAGATAAACTGGAGAATCTATAATCTAGTCTCTCTCAAAAAAGATGAAAGCTTAAGAGAACTTATGCCGGTTTGTAGAGCGCTGTTGGAGCACTGTTTTAAACAAACGGATAATAATAAGATCAACTTGGACTCAGAAAACAAAGCTTCTGGTTCTGTCTCATTAAATTCCAGTAAACCGGAGACTGTGTGTGTATCGGAGAATGTTACAAGTGTTGTTGCAAACGCTGAAAGTATTGCTTTGAACTCTGTTGACCAAAATCTTTCTTCTCTCTCTCTGGGAAAAAATGAGACTCTTTTGGACTTTTCTTTGTGTTGTTCTGTTAATGTAAAAATATGTGACTCTTGTAAGGGGGATGGAACAAAGTGTGTAAAAGATGGAAATGAAAAAGTGACTGTACTTCTTAAAATTGTTTGTGCAGGGACACTGAAACTTGAATTGGATTCTGTTGGGCCTGGGGTGGAGGCTGAGGTGGCTGCTTCCACTCGGGAAATTGTGGTTCCGGGGAACTCTTTTTCAGTTAAGCAAAAACATGGTTGTTCTGGTGTTTGTCAATCTATAGATACAGAGAAAGAAAAATTGGCTTTAAGGGTGGAGTCCTTTGAAAGGAAGAGATGGAAGAAACTCGTGACTGTGTTGTTGCTGAAATTCAAAAAGCTGGACTTGAAATCTCTGCAACCAAAATTCAACAAGTTTCACCTTAGAAGTACCTGGGATGGAAGATGACTGAGACGACAAGAAGACCACAGAACATTCAGATCCGAACCAGAGTCAACAACCTACAAGTGTTACAACAACTTCTAGGAGAAATCAACTGGGTCAGACCGATGTTGGGAATCACCAATGATGAACTGAGTCCGCTCTTCCATTTGCTGAGAGGAAGTTGCGACATCACTTTGCCAAGAACTTTAACCCCTGAAGCTCGTGCTGCTCTCGACAAAGTCACAGAAGCTCTTCAAAAAAGACAAGCTCATCGCTGCGTTCCTGAAAATCCTTTCTTTCTTGCAATCTTAGGAGAGAAGATGCAGCTTTGTGGTCTCATTTTCCAGTGGGATGCCACAGAACAAGATCCTTTGTTAATAATGGAATGGGTTTTTCCTCCCTACAGGTTTTCAAAGACCATTTGCTCAGTTTTAGAAATGATTGCATACATTATAATTAAGGCTAGAACCAGATTGTTAACTTTGGCAGGTCAAGAATGTTCAGTTATCTATTTGCCATTGAAAAATGATTATTTCAATTGGGCAATGCAAAATTCTGATGATTTACAATATGCATTCTTAGGTTTTCCAGGTGTTTGTTCCATACACTATCCAGCTCACAAACTACTGCAAGCAAAATTGAGTTTCAGAGAAAAACCTAAATGAAGTGAAGAACCTTTACATGCTGTGACTCTCTTCACTGATGGCTCTGGTAAAAGCCACAAGTCCGTTGTGACTTGGTTTAATCAAAAGACTGATGTTTGGGAATCTGATATTCAAACAGTAGAGGGATCCCCTCAAATTGTTGAGCTTGCTGCAGTAGTTTGAGCTTTTCAGCTGTTTCCTCAGCCTTTTAATTTGGTCACAGATTCTGCTTATGTTGCTAATGTAGTCAGGAGAATAGAAGGTTCCATTTTAAAGGATGTTAGTAATGAAACTTTACATCGTTGGCTTTCATGTCTTTTTATAACTTTGCAATATAGAACTAATCCATATTTTGTTTCTCACATTAGGGCGCATTCTTCACTTCCTGGATTTGTAGTGGAAGGAAATGCAAGAGCGGACAAGCTGACAATGGTCATTTCTAACACATTGCCAAATATTTTTGAACAAGCAAAATTGAGTCATGCCTTTTTCCACCAAAATGCACAAGCACTCATGCGAATGTTCCAAATCACTGAAAGTCAAGCTAAAGCTATCATTCATACTTGCCCTGACTGTCAATTGGTACAACCTCCTGTTTCTACAGGAGCAATCAACCCCCGAGGCTTACAAAGCCTACAGTTGTGGCAAACAGGTGTTACTAAATAGCCTTCTTTTGGTAAATTTAAAAATATTCATGTTTCCATAGACACGTTCTCTGGTGCAGTTTTTGCTTCCCTTCACACAGGTGAAACTGGCAGCCATGCCTGTCATCATTTCCTGCAAGCTTTTGCTTGATTGGGTATACCCCAAGAAGTAAAAACTGACAATGGTCCCGCATACATATCTCAAAAATTGGCCACATTTTTAAATGAATGGGGTGTTCGACACATTTTTGGTATTCCCCACTCTCCCACAAGCCAAGCAATCATTGAAAGAACACATCAAACCTTAAAACGCATATTAGATCAACAGAGAGGGGGAACGGAAATCACCCCACAGATGAGACTGAGTAAGGCTTTGTATGGTTTTAATTTTCTAAATAGTTCAAGTACAGAACCAGATCCACCAATCTTTAGACACTTTTCAAATAGCACCCAGGCAAAACTGAAAGAACATCCTCCTCTTCTAATTAGAAACCCTGACTCTGGACAGATGGAAGGCCCGTTTCAATTAATAACGTGGGGCAAAGGGTATGCTTCTATTTCCACAGGTGCTGGAAGAATTAAGTGGGTTCCTGCCAAAAACGTCAAACCGTATCGCACTTCAGAACCTGTTGTTGAGCCTAGAACTGAGGAAGCGAGTACGCAGACGTGGACCGAATGGAAGGATCCCGGGTCTCGCCTGACGCCTCTTGTGCCTGACGTTCTTTGTGCATCGGTGGAACCCATGAACTCTGATTTTGTGCCAATGTTATTTATGAGTATACGAATTGAATGCTGAATGTTTGTTTAACGAAGCAAATTTTTGGCTGAAAATTTAGGTTGTTGTTTTTGTTTAGAAAGAATTCTGCCAAAACTTAGTTCTTGAAAGAGATGGGGCAGAATCAAATGGTATACTTGTTTTGCTTGATGTTAATTGTTTTTTGTCGTGCAGATTTGCCTGTGGATCAACGAAAAATGAATGTTTGGGTGACCTTAGCCAAGGCTGCCGGATCGGATACTATATGTCTGTCTAATTGGGAACCAGAAAAGCCTTTCTCAACCTGTTTGGTTGGTGTGCCAGTGAAAGAGTTTCCTTTGGTCAGAAAAGAATCCAATGGTAAACCAGGTGGAATTGACAATGGAAACAGTCCTTCCTTCAATTGGAACATTTGTTTGAAAAAACTTCTCAGGGCAGCAAATGTTTCAAACAGTTGGGATGTGTTTCTGGAGACGGACCAATATCCAGGGCAATTGCCAAAAGGGTATTGGATCATTTGCGGAGACAGAGGTTGGCAAGGCATTCCAGCCCACCTTGAAGGTGGCCCTTGTAGCATTGGTATGCTTACCATAATTGCCCCCACTGCCAAAGCAGTGATGAAAAAGAAACAAAGGAAAACAAGAGCTGTTCCTCATTATGATGAGAACTGTCAGAGTGATTTTATGCCTTGGAATGCTGCCAGAAGGCTTTCAGCAGGTATATTTCTACCCCAATTGGCTTCAGCTGTGGCATTGAGACAATTAGATCGAGTTGGATGTTGGCTGAGCAAACAAGCTAATGCCACATCCTCCGCAATCAGTGATATGTTGACCGATGTTGATAGTATTAGACATGCTACTCTTCAAAACAGAGCAGCCATTGATTTTCTCTTACTGGCAGAAGGACATGGTTGTGAGGAATTTGAAGGATTGTGTTGTATGAATTTGTCTGATCATTCTGAATCCATTCACAAAAGCATTCAAAAATTAAAGGATCTGACAGCCCAAATTAAAGAAGATGGAGGTTCCTGGTTGGATGATTTGTTTCAAAATTGGAGTTTTGCACCCTGGCTAAGGCAACTTTGCAAGATAGGTCTTTACATATTAGGTGTTCTAATACTGATATTGATAGTGGCACCTTGTATACTCTGTTGTCTTCGGCGAATGATGAACAAAACAGTCCGAGAAGTTTTTGTCATTCAAGCAGGAGAACTAGGAAGTAGAAGCACAGAGAGTGTACGAAATCTCACGAAAGCAGTAGATGAGGGTATTGACATGAACGAAGGTTTTGAATTAAGGCCTTGGAATCGACCAGAGTTTTTTGAACGATGCCTTGTGACTGTTGCCAAACGTGATTCATATCTCTCTTTCAGGGATTGGGTCTTCACAGCATGAAGTTGCTGTGCCGTAATATAGCAATGCTTCAGTTTAGTGAAAATAGGTCTTCAGCAGATAATAAGCAGAAATTTTGCAATAGAGCTATGAAACGCAAATAGCAAGCGACAAGAAAATGAAAGCTTCTGGGTCAAACAGAGAGGGGGAAATGTTGGAATCCATAAGGTTAGAGGATTTTTAAGAAATGGTTACAAAGAAGTATGTAGGCCTTAGACTGGAGTTTTGTTAGCATTGCAGAAAAGTTTCCCATGCAAGCAGAAAAAGTTTTCCATGCAAGCAGAAAAGTTTCCCAAGCTGTAGATGTGAAAAATAACAATAGGCTTCTGTAGAATTGGCTTTAGGATGGCAACAAGCTTATTTAATGTATATCTTTAGAAGGCTAGCATGAATAGAACTCTGTTCTTTGTCTCTTATCAACTAGTTTTTGCTTTAGCTATGATTACGTATGATTTATAAGATTGGATAGAATGCTTGTCAAGATGTGTTTTCTGTGTCTGATTGGCTGAATTCTAGTCTGAGATGATTTTATGTATTGCTGTATGAGCCCTGTTGAAGGAGACATTTTTTGGTGTGGATCAGTGAGCTGTCATGTCTCCATTTTGTATTTTGAGACTGATGTGCTGGAAATAAAAGCAAAAATCTCTTCACTGGTCTGGTTACCATGTTATCCATATTTGGATATTTTGCCGTGGCCTAGTGGGTTCCTTTTTTAAGGCGTGGGCTCCTGACACCATTGGACTTATACCTGTCCCGTCCCCCGCATATTGGTGCCTCGTGTCAGGACGTAGAATAGAAGAAAAAGAAAGAAAAATTGTGGAAGTACCAGCTGCGGAGACCCAAGTGTTAACAAGGAGCACACTGTATCATCTCTCCCGCCGAAGCCAAGAAAATTGTAAGTAACTTATCTCGGGAGAGCGCTTGGGTGACGTTGGGAGGCAAAATAGAGAAAAAGAAAATTATTAAAAGAGCACAAAAATGGGAACGAATTTATCAAAAGTTGAATGGGATGTTTTTCATCATTTAGAGACAATGTTACAAGAAAAAGGTCATTCTGAAATTTCAAAAACTGAGCTTAAAAACTTACTTATCTGGGTTGAAGCAGAAAAGCAAGATCTAAATCTGCAGTCTGCTTTTACTTTTCATTTTTGGGATCAGATAAACTGGAGAATCTATAATCTAGTCTCTCTCAAAAAAGATGAAAGCTTAAGAGAACTTATGCCGGTTTGTAGAGCGCTGTTGGAGCGCTGTTTTAAACAAACGGATAATAATAAGATCAACTTGGACTCAGAAAACAAAGCTTCTGGTTCTGTCTCATTAAATTCCAGTAAACCGGAGACTGTGTGTGTATCGGAGAATGTTACAAGTGTTGTTGCAAACGCTGAAAGTATTGCTTTGAACTCTGTTGACCAAAATCTTTCTTCTCTCTCTCTGGGAAAAAATGAGACTCTTTTGGACTTTTCTTTGTGTTGTTCTGTTAATGTAAAAATATGTGACTCTTGTAAGGGGGATGGAACAAAATGTGTAAAAGATGGAAATGAAAAAGTGACTGTACTTCTTAAAATTGTTTGTGCAGGGACACTGAAACTTGAATTGGATTCTGTTGGGCCTGGGGTGGAGGCTGAGGTGGCTGCTTCCACTCGGGAAATTGTGGTTCCGGGGAACTCTTTTACAGTTAAGCAAAAACATGGTTGTTCTGGTGTTTGTCAATCTATAGACACAGAGAAAGAAAAATTGGCTTTAAGGGTGGAGTCCTTTGAAAGGAAGAGATGGAAGAAACTCGTGACTGTGTTGTTGCTGAAATTCAAAAAGCTGGACTTGAAATCTCTGCAACCAAAATTCAACAAGTTTCACCTTAGAAGTACCTGGGATGGAAGATGACTGAGACGACAAGAAGACCACAGAACATTCAGATCCGAACCAGAGTCAACAACCTACAAGTGTTACAACAACTTCTAGGAGAAATCAACTGGGTCAGACCGATGTTGGGAATCACCAATGATGAACTGAGTCCGCTCTTCCATTTGCTGAGAGGAAGTTGCGACATCACTTTGCCAAGAACTTTAACCCCTGAAGCTCGTGCTGCTCTCGACAAAGTCACAGAAGCTCTTCAAAAAAGACAAGCTCATCGCTGCGTTCCTGAAAATCCTTTCTTTCTTGCAATCTTAGGAGAGAAGATGCAGCTTTGTGGTCTCATTTTCCAGTGGGATGCCACAGAACAAGATCCTTTGTTAATAATGGAATGGGTTTTTCCTCCCTACAGGTTTTCAAAGACCATTTGCTCAGTTTTAGAAATGATTGCATACATTATAATTAAGGCTAGAACCAGATTGTTAACTTTGGCAGGTCAAGAATGTTCAGTTATCTATTTGCCATTGAAAAATGATTATTTCAATTGGGCAATGCAAAATTCTGATGATTTACAATATGCATTCTTAGGTTTTCCAGGTGTTTGTTCCATACACTATCCAGCTCACAAACTACTGCAAGCAAAATTGAGTTTCAGAGAAAAACCTAAATGAAGTGAAGAACCTTTACATGCTGTGACTCTCTTCACTGATGGCTCTGGTAAAAGCCACAAGTCCGTTGTGACTTGGTTTAATCAAAAGACTGATGTTTGGGAATCTGATATTCAAACAGTAGAGGGATCCCCTCAAATTGTTGAGCTTGCTGCAGTAGTTTGAGCTTTTCAGCTGTTTCCTCAGCCTTTTAATTTGGTCACAGATTCTGCTTATGTTGCTAATGTAGTCAGGAGAATAGAAGGTTCCATTTTAAAGGATGTTAGTAATGAAACTTTACATCGTTGGCTTTCATGTCTTTTTATAACTTTGCAATATAGAACTAATCCATATTTTGTTTCTCACATTAGGGCGCATTCTTCACTTCCTGGATTTGTAGTGGAAGGAAATGCAAGAGCGGACAAGCTGACAATGGTCATTTCTAACACATTGCCAAATATTTTTGAACAAGCAAAATTGAGTCATGCCTTTTTCCACCAAAATGCACAAGCACTCATGCGAATGTTCCAAATCACTGAAAGTCAAGCTAAAGCTATCATTCATACTTGCCCTGACTGTCAATTGGTACAACCTCCTGTTTCTACAGGAGCAATCAACCCCCGAGGCTTACAAAGCCTACAGTTGTGGCAAACAGGTGTTACTAAATAGCCTTCTTTTGGTAAATTTAAAAATATTCATGTTTCCATAGACACGTTCTCTGGTGCAGTTTTTGCTTCCCTTCACACAGGTGAAACTGGCAGCCATGCCTGTCATCATTTCCTGCAAGCTTTTGCTTCATTGGGTATACCCCAAGAAGTAAAAACTGACAATGGTCCCGCATACATATCTCAAAAATTGGCCACATTTTTAAATGAATGGGGTGTTCGACACATTTTTGGTATTCCCCACTCTCCCACAAGCCAAGCAATCATTGAAAGAACACATCAAACCTTAAAACGCATATTAGATCAACAGAGAGGGGGAACGGAAATCACCCCACAGATGAGACTGAGTAAGGCTTTGTATGGTTTTAATTTTCTAAATAGTTCAAGTACAGAACCAGATCCACCAATCTTTAGACACTTTTCAAATAGCACCCAGGCAAAACTGAAAGAACATCCTCCTCTTCTAATTAGAAACCCTGACTCTGGACAGATGGAAGGCCCGTTTCAATTAATAACGTGGGGCAAAGGGTATGCTTCTATTTCCACAGGTGCTGGAAGAATTAAGTGGGTTCCTGCCAAAAACGTCAAACCGTATCGCACTTCAGAACCTGTTGTCGAGCCTAGAACTGAGGAAGTGAGTACGCAGACGTGGACCGAATGGAAGGATCCCGGGTCTCGCCTGACGCCTCTTGTGCCTGACGTTCTTTGTGCATCGGTGGAACCCATGAACTCTGATTTTGTGCCAATGTTATTTATGAGTATACGAATTGAATGCTGAATGTTTGTTTAACAAAGCTAATTTTTGGCTGAAAATTTAGGTTGTTGTTTTTGTTTAGAAAGAATTCTGCCAAAACTTAGTTCTTGAAAGAGATGGGGCAGAATCAAATGGTATACTTGTTTTGCTTGATGTTAATTGTTTTTTGTCGTGCAGATTTGCCTGTGGATCAACGAAAAACGAATGTTTGGGTGACCTTAGCCAAGGCTGCCGGATCGGATACTATATGTCTGTCTAATTGGGAACCAGAAAAGCCTTTCTCAACCTGTTTGGTTGGTGTGCCAGTGAAAGAGTTTCCTTTGGTCAGAAAAGAATCCAATGGTAAACCAGGTGGAATTGACAATGGAAACAGTCCTTCCTTCAATTGGAACATTTGTTTGAAAAAACTTCTCAGGGCAGCAAATGTTTCAAACAGTTGGGATGTGTTTCTGGAGACGGACCAATATCCAGGGCAATTGCCAAAAGGGTATTGGATCATTTGCGGAGACAGAGGTTGGCAAGGCATTCCAGCCCACCTTGAAGGTGGCCCTTGTAGCATTGGTATGCTTACCATAATTGCCCCCACTGCCAAAGCAGTGATGAAAAAGAAACAAAGGAAAACAAGAGCTGTTCCTCATTATGATGAGAACTGTCAGAGTGATTTTATGCCTTGGAATGCTGCCAGAAGGCTTTCAGCAGGTATATTTCTACCCCAATTGGCTTCAGCTGTGGCATTGAGACAATTAGATCGAGTTGGATGTTGGCTGAGCAAACAAGCTAATGCCACATCCTCCGCAATCAGTGATATGTTGACCGATGTTGATAGTATTAGACATGCTACTCTTCAAAACAGAGCAGCCATTGATTTTCTCTTACTGGCAGAAGGACATGGTTGTGAGGAATTTGAAGGATTGTGTTGTATGAATTTGTCTGATCATTCTGAATCCATTCACAAAAGCATTCAAAAATTAAAGGATCTGACAGCCCAAATTAAAGAAGATGGAGGTTCCTGGTTGGATGATTTGTTTCAAAATTGGAGTTTTGCACCCTGGCTAAGGCAACTTTGCAAGATAGGTCTTTACATATTAGGTGTTCTAATACTGATATTGATAGTGGCACCTTGTATACTCTGTTGTCTTCGGCGAATGATGAACAAAACAGTCCGAGAAGTTTTTGTCATTCAAGCAGGAGAACTAGGAAGTAGAAGCACAGAGAGTGTACGAAATCTCACGAAAGCAGTAGATGAGGGTATTGACATGAACGAAGGTTTTGAATTAAGGCCTTGGAATCGACCAGAGTTTTTTGAACGATGCCTTGTGACTGTTGCCAAACGTGATTCATATCTCTCTTTCAGGGATTGGGTCTTCACAGCATGAAGTTGCTGTGCCGTAATATAGCAATGCTTCAGTTTAGTGAAAATAGGTCTTCAGCAGATAATAAGCAGAAATTTTGCAATAGAGCTATGAAACGCAAATAGCAAGCGACAAGAAAATGAAAGCTTCTGGGTCAAACAGAGAGGGGGAAATGTTGGAATCCATAAGGTTAGAGGATTTTTAAGAAATGGTTACAAAGAAGTATGTAGGCCTTAGACTGGAGTTTTGTTAGCATTGCAGAAAAGTTTCCCATGCAAGCAGAAAAAGTTTTCCATGCAAGCAGAAAAGTTTCCCAAGCTCTAGATGTGACAAATAACAATAGGCTTCTGTAGAATTGGCTTTAGGATGGCAACAAGGTTATTTAATGTATATCTTTAGAAGGCTAGCATGAATAGAACTCTGTTCTTTGTCTCTTATCAACTAGTCTTTGCTTTAGCTACGATTACCTATGTTTTATAAGATTGGATAGAATGCTTGTCAAGATGTGTTTTCTGTGTCTGATTGGCTGAATTCTAGTCTGAGATGATTTTATGTATTGCTGTATGAGCCCTGTTGAAGGAGACATTTTTTGGTGTGGATCAGTGAGCTGTCATGTCTCCATTTTGTATTTTGAGACTGATGTGCTGGAAATAAAAGCAAAAATCTCTTCACTGGTCTGGTTACCATGTTATCCATATTTGGATATTTTGCCGTGGCCTAGTGGGTTCCTTTTTTAAGGCGTGGGCTCCTGACACCATTGGACTTATACCTGTCCCGTCCCCCGCAT
The DNA here is from genome assembly GCF_035770615.1 of Melospiza melodia melodia. Taxonomy (NCBI): domain Eukaryota; kingdom Metazoa; phylum Chordata; class Aves; order Passeriformes; family Passerellidae; genus Melospiza; species Melospiza melodia. Next base: position 24,618,776 of record NC_086197.1, read on the forward strand.
ATTGGTGCCTCGTGTCAGGACGTAGAATAGAAGAAAAAGAAAGAAAAATTGTGGAAGTACCAGCTGCGGAGACCCAAGTGTTAACAAGGAGCACACTGTATCATCTCTCCCGCCGAAGCCAAGAAAATTGTAAGTAACTTATCTCGGGAGAGTGCTTGGGTGACGTTGGGAGGCAAAATAGAGAAAAAGAAAATTATTAAAAGAGCACAAAAATGGGAACGAATTTATCAAAAGTAGAATGGGATGTTTTTCATCATTTAGAGACAATGTTACAAGAAAAAGGTCATTCTGAAATTTCAAAAACTGAGCTTAAAAACTTACTTATCTGGGTTGAAGCAGAAAAGCAAGATCTAAATCTGCAGTCTGCTTTTACTTTTCATTTTTAAGATCAGATAAACTGGAGAATCTATAATCTAGTCTCTCTCAAAAAAGATGAAAGCTTAAGAGAACTTATGCCGGTTTGTAGAGCGCTGTTGGAGCACTGTTTTAAACAAACGGATAATAATAAGATCAACTTGGACTCAGAAAACAAAGCTTCTGGTTCTGTCTCATTAAATTCCAGTAAACCGGAGACTGTGTGTGTATCGGAGAATGTTACAAGTGTTGTTGCAAATGCTGAAAGTATTGCTTTGAACTCTGTTGACCAAAATCTTTCTTCTCTCTCTCTGGGAAAAAATGAGACTCTTTTGGACTTTTCTTTGTGTTGTTCTGTTAATGTAAAAATATGTGACTCTTGTAAGGGGGATGGAACAAAGTGTGTAAAAGATGGAAATGAAAAAGTGACTGTACTTCTTAAAATTGTTTGTGCAGGGACACTGAAACTTGAATTGGATTCTGTTGGGCCTGGGGTGGAGGCTGAGGTGGCTGCTTCCACTCGGGAAATTGTGGTTCCGGGGAACTCTTTTTCAGTTAAGCAAAAACATGGTTGTTCTGGTGTTTGTCAATCTATAGATACAGAGAAAGAAAAATTGGCTTTAAGGGTGGAGTCCTTTGAAAGGAAGAGATGGAAGAAACTCGCAACTCTGTTGTTGCTGAAATTCAAAAAGCTGGACTTGAAATCTCTGCAACGAAAATTCAACAAGTTTCACCTTAGAAGTACCTGGGATGGAAGATGACTGAGACGACAAGAAGACCACAGAACATTCAGATCCGAACCAGAGTCAACAACCTACAAGTGTTACAACAACTTCTAGGAGAAATCAACTGGGTCAGACCGATGTTGGGAATCACCAATGATGAACTGAGTCCGCTCTTCCATTTGCTGAGAGGAAGTTGCGACATCACTTTGCCAAGAACTTTAACCCCTGAAGCTCGTGCTGCTCTCGACAAAGTCACAGAAGCTCTTCAAAAAAGACAAGCTCATCGCTGCGTTCCTGAAAATCCTTTCTTTCTTGCAATCTTAGGAGAGAAGATGCAGCTTTGTGGTCTCATTTTCCAGTGGGATGCCACAGAACAAGATCCTTTGTTAATAATGGAATGGGTTTTTCCTCCCTACAGGTTTTCAAAGACCATTTGCTCAGTTTTAGAAATGATTGCATACATTATAATTAAGGCTAGAACCAGATTGTTAACTTTGGCAGGTCAAGAATGTTCAGTTATCTATTTGCCATTGAAAAATGATTATTTCAATTGGGCAATGCAAAATTCTGATGATTTACAATATGCATTCTTAGGTTTTCCAGGTGTTTGTTCCATACACTATCCAGCTCACAAACTACTGCAAGCAAAATTGAGTTTCAGAGAAAAACCTAAATGAAGTGAAGAACCTTTACATGCTGTGACTCTCTTCACTGATGGCTCTGGTAAAAGCCACAAGTCCGTTGTGACTTGGTTTAATCAAAAGACTGATGTTTGGGAATCTGATATTCAAACAGTAGAGGGATCCCCTCAAATTGTTGAGCTTGCTGCAGTAGTTTGAGCTTTTCAGCTGTTTCCTCAGCCTTTTAATTTGGTCACAGATTCTGCTTATGTTGCTAATGTAGTCAGGAGAATAGAAGGTTCCATTTTAAAGGATGTTAGTAATGAAACTTTACATCGTTGGCTTTCATGTCTTTTTATAACTTTGCAATATAGAACTAATCCATATTTTGTTTCTCACATTAGGGCGCATTCTTCACTTCCTGGATTTGTAGTGGAAGGAAATGCAAGAGCGGACAAGCTGACAATGGTCATTTCTAACACATTGCCAAATATTTTTGAACAGGCAAAATTGAGTCATGCCTTTTTCCACCAAAATGCACAAGCACTCATGCGAATGTTCCAAATCACTGAAAGTCAAGCTAAAGCTATCATTCATACTTGCCCTGACTGTCAATTGGTACAACCTCCTGTTTCTACAGGAGCAATCAACCCCCGAGGCTTACAAAGCCTACAGTTGTGGCAAACAGGTGTTACTAAATAGCCTTCTTTTGGTAAATTTAAAAATATTCATGTTTCCATAGACACGTTCTCTGGTGCAGTTTTTGCTTCCCTTCACACAGGTGAAACTGGCAGCCATGCCTGTCATCATTTCCTGCAAGCTTTTGCTTCATTGGGTATACCCCAAGAAGTAAAAACTGACAATGGTCCCGCATACATATCTCAAAAATTGGCCACATTTTTAAATGAATGGGGTGTTCAACACATTTTTGGTATTCCCCACTCTCCCACAAGCCAAGCAATCATTGAAAGAACGCATCAAACCTTAAAACGCATATTAGATCAACAGAGAGGGGGAACGGAAATCACCCCACAGATGAGACTGAGTAAGGCTTTGTATGGTTTTAATTTTCTAAATAGTTCAAGTACAGAACCAGATCCACCAATCTTTAGACACTTTTCAAATAGCACCCAGGCAAAACTGAAAGAACATCCTCCTCTTCTAATTAGAAACCCTGACTCTGGACAGATGGAAGGCCCGTTTCAATTAATAACGTGGGGCAAAGGGTATGCTTCTATTTCCACAGGTGCTGGAAGAATTAAGTGGGTTCCTGCCAAAAACGTCAAACCGTATCGCACTTCAGAACCTGTTGTCGAGCCTAGAACTGAGGAAGCGAGTACGCAGACGTGGACCGAATGGAAGGATCCCGGGTCTCGCCTGACGCCTCTTGTGCCTGACGTTCTTTGTGCATCGGTGGAACCCATGAACTCTGATTTTGTGCCAATGTTATTTATGAGTATACGAATTGAATGCTGAATGTTTGTTTAACAAAGCTAATTTTTGGCTGAAAATTTAGGTTGTTGTTTTTGTTTAGAAAGAATTCTGCCAAAACTTAGTTCTTGAAAGAGATGGGGCAGAATCAAATGGTATACTTGTTTTGCTTGATGTTAATTGTTTTTTGTCATGCAGATTTGCCTGTGGATCAACGAAAAACGAATGTTTGGGTGACCTTAGCCAAGGCTGCCGGATCGGATACTATATGTCTGTCTAATTGGGAACCAGAAAAGCCTTTCTCAACCTGTTTGGTTGGTGTGCCAGTGAAAGAGTTTCCTTTGGTCAGAAAAGAATCCAATGGTAAACCAGGTGGAATTGACAATGGAAACAGTCCTTCCTTCAATTGGAACATTTGTTTGAAAAAACTTCTCAGGGCAGCAAATGTTTCAAACAGTTGGGATGTGCTTCTGGAGACGGACCAATATCCAGGGCAATTGCCAAAAGGGTATTGGATCATTTGCGGAGACAGAGGTTGGCAAGGCATTCCAGCCCACCTTGAAGGTGGCCCTTGTAGCATTGGTATGCTTACCATAATTGCCCCCACTGCCAAAGCAGTGATGAAAAAGAAACAAAGGAAAACAAGAGCTGTTCCTCATTATGATGAGAACTGTCAGAGTGATTTTATGCCTTGGAATGCCGCCAGAAGGCTTTCAGCAGGTATATTTCTACCCCAATTGGCTTCAGCTGTGGCATTGAGACAATTAGATCGAGTTGGATGTTGGCTGAGCAAACAAGCTAATGCCACATCCTCCGCAATCAGTGATATGTTGACCGATGTTGATAGTATTAGACATGCTACTCTTCAAAACAGAGCAGCCATTGATTTTCTCTTACTGGCACAAGGACATGGTTGTGAGGAATTTGAAGGATTGTGTTGTATGAATTTGTCTGATCATTCTGAATCCATTCACAAAAGCATTCAAAAATTAAAGGATCTGGCAGCCCAAATTAAAGAAGATGGAGGTTCCTGGTTGGATGATTTGTTTCAAAATTGGAGTTTTGCACCTTGGCTAAGGCAACTTTGCAAGATAGGTCTTTACATATTAGGTGTTCTAATACTGATATTGATAGTGGCACCTTGTATACTCTGTTGTCTTCGGCGAATGATGAACAAAACAGTCCGAGAAGTTTTTGTCATTCAAGCAGGAGAACTAGGAAGTAGAAGCACAGAGAGTGTACGAAATCTCACGAAAGCAGTAGATGAGGGTATTGACATGAACGAAGGTTTTGAATTAAGGCCTTGGAATCGACCAGAGTTTTTTGAACGATGCCTTGTGACTGTTGCCAAACGTGATTCATATCTCTCTTTCAGGGATTGGGTCTTCACAGCATGAAGTTGCTGTGCCGTAATATAGCAATGCTTAAGTTTAGTGGAAATAGGTCTTCAGCAGATAATAAGCAGAAATTTTGCAATAGAGCTATGAAACGCAAATAGCAAGCGACAAGAAAATGAAAGCTTCTAGGTCAAACAGAGAGGGGGAAATGTTGGAATCCATAAGGTTAGAGGATTTTTAAGAAATGGTTACAAAGAAGTATGTAGGCCTTAGACTGGAGTTTTGTTAGCATTGCAGAAAAGTTTCCCATGCAAGCAGAAAAAGTTTTCCATGCAAGCAGAAAAGTGTCCCAAGCAGTAGATGTGACAAATAACAATAGGCTTCTGTAGAATTGGCTTTAGGATGGCAACAAGGTTATTTAATGTATATCTTTAGAAGGCTAGCATGAATAGAACTCTGTTCTTTGTCTCTTATCAACTAGTCTTTGCTTTAGCTACGATTACCTATGTTTTATAAGATTGGATAGAATGCTTGTCAAGATGTGTTTTCTGTGTCTGATTGGCTGAATTCTAGTCTGAGATGATTTTATGTATTGCTGTATGAGCCCTGTTGAAGGAGACATTTTTTGGTGTGGATCAGTGAGCTGTCATGTCTCCATTTTGTATTTTGAGACTGATGTGCTGGAAATAAAAGCAAAAATCTCTTCACTGGTCTGGTTACCATATTATCCATATTTGGATATTTTGCCGCGACCTAGTGGGTTCCTTTTTTAAGGCGTGGGTTCCTGACACCATTGGACTTATACCTGTCCCGTCCCCCGCATATTGGTGCCTCGTGTCAGGACGTAGAATAGAAGAAAAAGAAAGAAAAATCGTGGAAGTACCAGCTGCAGAGACCCAAGTGTTAACAAGGAGCACACTGTATCATCTCTCCCGCCGAAGCCAAGAAAATTGTAAGTAACTTATCTCGGGAGAGCGCTTGGGTGACGTTGGGAGGCAAAATAGAGAAAAAGAAAATTATTACAAGAACACAAAAATGGGAACGAATTTATCAAAAGTTGAATGGGATGTCTGTCATCATTTAGAGACAATGTTACAAGAAAAAGGTCACTCTGAAATTTCAAAAACTGAGCTTAAAAACTTACTTATCTGGGTTAAAGCAAATACGCAAGATTTAAATCTTCAGTCTGCTTTTACTTTTCATTTTTGGGATCAGATAAACTGGAGAATCTATAATCTAGTCTCTCTCAAAAAAGATGAAAGCTTAAGAGAACTTATGCCGGTTTGTAGAGCGCTGTTGGAGTGCTGTTTTAAACAAACGGATAATAATAAGATCAACTTGGACTCAGAAAACAAAGCTTCTGGTTCTGTCTCATTAAATTCCAGTAAACCGGAGACTGTGTGTGTATCGGAGAATGTTACAAGTGTTGTTGCAAATGCTGAAATTATTGCTTTGAACTCTGTTGAACAAAATCTTTCTTCTCTCTCTCTGGGAAAAAATGAGACTCTTTTGGACTTTTCTTTGCGTTGTTCTGTTAATGTAAAAATATGTGACTCTTGTAAGGGAGATGGAACAAAGTGTGTAAAAGATGGAAATGAAAAAGTGACTGTACTTCTTAAAATTGTTTGTGCAGGGACACTGAAAGTTGAATTGGATTCTGTTGGGCCTGGGGTGGAGGCTGAGGTGGCTGCTTCCACTCGGGAAATTGTGGTTCCGGGGAACTCTTTTACAGTTAAGCAAAAACATGGTTGTTCTGGTGTTTGTCAATCTATAGATACAGAGAAAGAAAAATTGGCTTTAAGGGTGGAGTCCTTTGAAAGGAAGAGATGGAAGAAACTCGCAACTCTGTTGTTGCTGAAATTCAAAAAGCTGGACTTGAAATCTCTGCAACGAAAATTCAACAAGTTTCACCTTAGAAGTACCTGGGATGGAAGATGACTGAGACGACAATAATACCACAGAAAATTCAGATCCGAACCAGAGTCAACAACCTACAAGAGTTACAACAACTTCTAGGAGAAATCAACTGGGTCAGACTGATGTTGGGAATCACCAATGATGAACTGAGTCCGCTCTTCCATTTGCTGAGAGGAAGTTGCGACATCACTTTGCCAAGAACTTTAACCCCTGAAGCTCGTGCTGCTCTCGACAAAGTCACAGAAGCTCTTCAAAAAAGACAAGCTCATCGCTGCGTTCCTGAAAATCCTTTCTTTCTTGCAATCTTAGGAGAGAAGATGCAGCTTTGTGGTCTCATTTTCCAGTGGGATGCCACAGAACAAGATCCTTTGTTAATAATGGAATGGGTTTTTCCTCCCTACAGGTTTTCAAAGACCATTTGCTCAGTTTTAGAAATGATTGCATACATTATAATTAAGGCTAGAACCAGATTGTTAACTTTGGCAGGTCAAGAATGTTCAGTTATCTATTTGCCATTGAAAAATGATTATTTCAATTGGGCAATGCAAAATTCTGATGATTTACAATATGCATTCTTAGGTTTTCCAGGTGTTTGTTCCATACACTATCCAGCTCACAAACTACTGCAAGCAAAATTGAGTTTCAGAGAAAAACCTAAATGAAGTGAAGAACCTTTACATGCTGTGACTCTCTTCACTGATGGCTCTGGTAAAAGCCACAAGTCCGTTGTGACTTGGTTTAATCAAAAGACTGATGTTTGGGAATCTGATATTCAAACAGTAGAGGGATCCCCTCAAATTGTTGAGCTTGCTGCAGTAGTTTGAGCTTTTCAGCTGTTTCCTCAGCCTTTTAATTTGGTCACAGATTCTGCTTATGTTGCTAATGTAGTCAGGAGAATAGAAGGTTCCATTTTAAAGGATGTTAGTAATGAAACTTTACATCGTTGGCTTTCATGTCTTTTTATAACTTTGCAATATAGAACTAATCCATATTTTGTTTCTCACATTAGGGCGCATTCTTCACTTCCTGGATTTGTAGTGGAAGGAAATGCAAGAGCGGACAAGCTGACAATGGTCATTTCTAACACATTGCCAAATATTTTTGAACAAGCAAAATTGAGTCATGCCTTTTTCCACCAAAATGCACAAGCACTCATGCGAATGTTCCAAATCACTAAAAGTCAAGCTAAAGCTATCATTCATACTTGCCCTGACTGTCAATTGGTACAACCTCCTGTTTCTACAGGAGCAATCAACCCCCGAGGCTTACAAAGCCTACAGTTGTGGCAAACAGGTGTTACTAAATAGCCTTCTTTTGGTAAATTTAAAAATATTCATGTTTCCATAGACACGTTCTCTGGTGCAGTTTTTGCTTCCCTTCACACAGGTGAAACTGGCAGCCATGCCTGTCATCATTTCCTGCAAGCTTTTGCTTCATTGGGTATACCCCAAGAAGTAAAAACTGACAATGGTCCCGCATACATATCTCAAAAATTGGCCACATTTTTAAATGAATGGGGTGTTCGACACATTTTTGGTATTCCCCACTCTCCCACAAGCCAAGCAATCATTGAAAGAACACATCAAACCTTAAAACGCATATTAGATCAACAGAGAGGGGGAACGGAAATCACCCCACAGATGAGACTGAGTAAGGCTTTGTATGGTTTTAATTTTCTAAATAGTTCAAGTACAGAACCAGATCCACCAATCTTTAGACACTTTTCAAATAGCACCCAGGCAAAACTGAAAGAACATCCTCCTCTTCTAATTAGAAACCCTGACTCTGGACAGATGGAAGGCCCGTTTCAATTAATAACGTGGGGCAAAGGGTATGCTTCTATTTCCACAGGTGCTGGAAGAATTAAGTGGGTTCCTGCCAAAAACGTCAAACCGTATCGCACTTCAGAACCTGTTGTCGAGCCTAGAACTGAGGAAGCGAGTACGCAGACGTGGACCGAATGGAAGGATCCCGGGTCTCGCCTGACGCCTCTTGTGCCTGACGTTCTTTGTGCATCGGTGGAACCCATGAACTCTGATTTTGTGCCAATGTTATTTATGAGTATACGAATTGAATGCTGAATGTTTGTTTAACAAAGCTAATTTTTGGCTGAAAATTTAGGTTGTTGTTTTTGTTTAGAAAGAATTCTGCCAAAACTTAGTTCTTGAAAGAGATGGGGCAGAATCAAATGGTATACTTGTTTTGCTTGATGTTAATTGTTTTTTGTCGTGCAGATTTGCCTGTGGATCAACGAAAAACGAATGTTTGGGTGACCTTAGCCAAGGCTGCCGGACCGGATACTATATGTCTGTCTAATTCGGAACCAGAAAAGCCTTTCTCAACCTGTTTGGTTGGTGTGCCAGTGAAAGAGTTTCCTTTGGTCAGAAAAGAATCCAATGGTAAACCAGGTGGAATTGACAATGGAAACAGTCCTTCCTTCAATTGGAACATTTGTTTGAAAAAACTTCTCAGGGCAGCAAATGTTTCAAACAGTTGGGATGTGCTTCTGGAGACGGACCAATATCCAGGGCAATTGCCAAAAGGGTATTGGATCATTTGCGGAGACAGAGGTTGGCAAGGCATTCCAGCCCACCTTGAAGGTGGCCCTTGTAGCATTGGTATGCTTACCATAATTGCCCCCACTGCCAAAGCAGTGATGAAAAAGAAACAAAGGAAAACAAGAGCTGTTCCTCATTATGATGAGAACTGTCAGAGTGATTTTATGCCTTGGAATGCCACCAGAAGGCTTTCAGCAGGTATATTTCTACCCCAATTGGCTTCAGCTGTGGCATTGAGACAATTAGATCGAGTTGGATGTTGGCTGAGCAAACAAGCTAATGCCACATCCTCCGCAATCAGTGATATGTTGACCGATGTTGATAGTATTAGACATGCTACTCTTCAAAACAGAGCAGCCATTGATTTTCTCTTACTGGCAGAAGGACATGGTTGTGAGGAATTTGAAGGATTGTGTTGTATGAATTTGTCTGATCATTCTGAATCCATTCACAAAAGCATTCAAAAATTAAAGGATCTGACAGCCCAAATTAAAGAAGATGGAGGTTCCTGGTTGGATGATTTGTTTCAAAATTGGAGTTTTGCACCTTGGCTAAGGCAACTTTGCAAGATAGGTCTTTACATATTAGGTGTTCTAATAGTGATATTGATAGTGGCACCTTGTATACTCTGTTGTCTTCGGCGAATGATGAACAAAACAGTCCGAGAAGTTTTTGTCATTCAAGCAGGAGAATTAGGAAGTAGAAGCACAGAGAGTGTACGAAATCTCACGAAAGCAGTAGATGAGGGTATTGACATGAACGAAGGTTTTGAATTAAGGCCTTGGAATCGACCAGAGTTTTTTGAACGATGCCTTGTGACTGTTGCCAAACGTGATTCATATCTCTCTTTCAGGGATTGGGTCTTCACAGCATGAAGTTGCTGTGCCGTAATATAGCAATGCTTCAGTTTAGTGAAAATAGGTCTTCAGCAGATAATAAGCAGAAATTTTGCAATAGAGCTATGAAACGCAAATAGCAAGCGACAAGAAAATGAAAGCTTCTAGGTCAAACAGAGAGGGGGAAATGTTGGAATCCATAAGGTTAGAGGATTTTTAAGAAATGCTTACAAAGAAGTATGTAGGCCTTAGACTGGAGTTTTGTTAGCATTGCAGAAAAGTTTCCCATGCAAGCAGAAAAAGTTTTCCATGCAAGCAGAAAAGTTTCCCAAGCTGTAGACGTGACAAATAACAATAGGCTTCTGTAGAATTGGCTTTAGGATGGCAACAAGGTTATTTAATGTATATCTTTAGAAGGTTAGCATGAATAGAGCTCTGTCCTTTGTCTCTTATCAACTAGTCTTTGTTTTAGCTACGATTACCTATGTTTCATAAGATTGGATAGAATGCTTGTCAGGATGTGTTTTCTGTGTCTGATTGGCTGAATTCTAGTCTGAGATGATTTTATGTATTGCTGTATGAGCCCTGTTGAAGGAGACATTTTTTGGTGTGGATCAGTGAGCTGTCATGTCTCCATTTTGTATTTTGAGACTGATGTGCTGGAAATAAAAGCAAAAATCTCTTCACTGGTCTGGTTACCATATTATCCATATTTGGATATTTTGCCGCGACCTAGTGGGTTCCTTTTTTAAGGCGTGGGTTCCTGACACCATTGGACTTATACCTGTCCCGTCCCCCGCATATTGGTGCCTCGTGTCAGGACGTAGAATAGAAGAAAAAGAAAGAAAAATCGTGGAAGTACCAGCTGCGGAGATCCAAGTGTTAACAAGGAGCACACTGTATCATCTCTCCCGCCGAAGCCAAGAAAATTGTAAGTAACTTATCTCGGGAGAGCGCTTGGGTGACGTTGGGAGGCAAAATAGAGAAAAAGAAAATTATTAAAAGAGCACAAAAATGGGAACGAATTTATCAAAAGTTGAATGGGATGTTTTTCATCATTTAGAGACAATGTTACAAGAAAAAGGTCACTCTGAAATTTCAAAAACTGAGCTTAAAAACTTACTTATCTGGGTTAAAGCAAATACGCAAGATTTAAATCTGCAGTCTGCTTTTACTTTTCATTTTTGGGATCAGATAAACTGGAGAATCTATAATCTAGTCTCTCTCAAAAAAGATGAAAGCTTAAGAGAACTTATGCCGGTTTGTAGAGCGCTGTTGGAGTGCTGTTTTAAACAAACGGATAATAATAAGATCAACTTGGACTCAGAAAACAAAGCTTCTGGTTCTGTCTCATTAAATTCCAGTAAACCGGAGACTGTGTGAGTATCGGAGAATGTTACAAGTGTTGTTGCAAATGCTGAAAGTATTGCTTTGAACTCTGTTGAACAAAATCTTTCTTCTCTCTCTCTGGGAAAAAATGAGACTCTTTTGGACTTTTCTTTGCGTTGTTCTGTTAATGTAAAAATATGTGACTCTTGTAAGGGGGATGGAACAAAGTGTGTAAAAGATGGAAATGAAAAAGTGACTGTACTTCTTAAAATTGGCAGGGACACTGAAAGTTGAATTGGATTCTGTTGGGCCTGGGGTGGAGGCTGAGGTGGCTGCTTCCACTCGGGAAATTGTGGTTCCGGGGAACTCTTTTACAGTTAAGCAAAAACATGGTTGTTCTGGTGTTTGTCAATCTATAGATACAGAGAAAGAAAAATTGGCTTTAAGGGTGGAGTCCTTTGAAAGGAAGAGATGGAAGAAACTCGCAACTCTGTTGTTGCTGAAATTCAAAAAGCTGGACTTGAAATCTCTGCAACGAAAATTCAACAAGTTTCACCTTAGAAGTACCTGGGATGGAAGATGACTGAGACGACAAGAAGACCACAGAAAATTCAGATCCGAACCAGAGTCAACAACCTACAAGAGTTACAACAACTTCTAGGAGAAATCAACTGGGTCAGACTGATGTTGGGAATCACCAATGATGAACTGAGTCCGCTCTTCCATTTGCTGAGAGGAAGTTGCGACATCACTTTGCCAAGAACTTTAACCCCTGAAGCTCGTGCTGCTCTCGACAAAGTCACAGAAGCGCTTCAAAAAAGACAAGCTCATCGCTGCGTTCCTGAAAATCCTTTCTTTCTTGCAATCTTAGGAGAGAAGATGCAGCTTTGTGGTCTCATTTTCCAGTGGGATGCCACAGAACAAGATCCTTTGTTAATAATGGAATGGGTTTTTCCTCCCTACAGGTTTTCAAAGACCATTTGCTCAGTTTTAGAAATGATTGCATACATTATAATTAAGGCTAGAACCAGATTGTTAACTTTGGCAGGTCAAGAATGTTCAGTTATCTATTTGCCATTGAAAAATGATTATTTCAATTGGGCAATGCAAAATTCTGATGATTTACAATATGCATTCTTAGGTTTTCCAGGTGTTTGTTCCATACACTATCCAGCTCACAAACTACTGCAAGCAAAATTGAGTTTCAGAGAAAAACCTAAATGAAGTGAAGAACCTTTACATGCTGTGACTCTCTTCACTGATGGCTCTGGTAAAAGCCACAAGTCCGTTGTGACTTGGTTTAATCAAAAGACTGATGTTTGGGAATCTGATATTCAAACAGTAGAGGGATCCCCTCAAATTGTTGAGCTTGCTGCAGTAGTTTGAGCTTTTCAGCTGTTTCCTCAGCCTTTTAATTTGGTCACAGATTCTGCTTATGTTGCTAATGTAGTCAGGAGAATAGAAGGTTCCATTTTAAAGGATGTTAGTAATGAAACTTTACATCGTTGGCTTTCATGTCTTTTTATAACTTTGCAATATAGAACTAATCCATATTTTGTTTCTCACATTAGGGCGCATTCTTCACTTCCTGGATTTGTAGTGGAAGGAAATGCAAGAGCGGACAAGCTGACAATGGTCATTTCTAACACATTGCCAAATATTTTTGAACAAGCAAAATTGAGTCATGCCTTTTTCCACCAAAATGCACAAGCACTCATGCGAATGTTCCAAATCACTGAAAGTCAAGCTAAAGCTATCATTCATACTTGCCCTGACTGTCAATTGGTACAACCTCCTGTTTCTACAGGAGCAATCAACCCCCGAGGCTTACAAAGCCTACAGTTGTGGCAAACAGGTGTTACTAAATAGCCTTCTTTTGGTAAATTTAAAAATATTCATGTTTCCATAGACACGTTCTCTGGTGCAGTTTTTGCTTCCCTTCACACAGGTGAAACTGGCAGCCATGCCTGTCATCATTTCCTGCAAGCTTTTGCTTCATTGGGTATACCCCAAGAAGTAAAAACTGACAATGGTCCCGCATACATATCTCAAAAATTGGCCACATTTTTAAATGAATGGGGTGTTCGACACATTTTTGGTATTCCCCACTCTCCCACAAGCCAAGCAATCATTGAAAGAACACATCAAACCTTAAAACGCATATTAGATCAACAGAGAGGGGGAACGGAAATCACCCCACAGATGAGACTGAGTAAGGCTTTGTATGGTTTTAATTTTCTAAATAGTTCAAGTACAGAACCAGATCCACCAATCTTTAGACACTTTTCAAATAGCACCCAGGCAAAACTGAAAGAACATCCTCCTCTTCTAATTAGAAACCCTGACTCTGGACAGATGGAAGGCCCGTTTCAATTAATAACGTGGGGCAAAGGGTATGCTTCTATTTCCACAGGTGCTGGAAGAATTAAGTGGGTTCCTGCCAAAAACGTCAAACCGTATCGCACTTCAGAACCTGTTGTCGAGCCTAGAACTGAGGAAGCGAGTACGCAGACGTGGACCGAATGGAAGGATCCCGGGTCTCGCCTGACGCCTCTTGTGCCTGACGTTCTTTGTGCATCGGTGGAACCCATGAACTCTGATTTTGTGCCAATGTTATTTATGAGTATACGAATTGAATGCTGAATGTTTGTTTAACAAAGCTAATTTTTGGCTGAAAATTTAGGTTGTTGTTTTTGTTTAGAAAGAATTCTGCCAAAACTTAGTTCTTGAAAGAGATGGGGCAGAATCAAATGGTATACTTGTTTTGCTTGATGTTAATTGTTTTTTGTCGTGCAGATTTGCCTGTGGATCAACGAAAAACGAATGTTTGGGTGACCTTAGCCAAGGCTGCCGGATCGGATACTATATGTCTGTCTAATTCGGAACCAGAAAAGCCTTTCTCAACCTGTTTGGTTGGTGTGCCAGTGAAAGAGTTTCCTTTGGTCAGAAAAGAATCCAATGGTAAACCAGGTGGAATTGACAATGGAAACAGTCCTTCCTTCAATTGGAACATTTGTTTGAAAAAACTTCTCAGGGCAGCAAATGTTTCAAACAGTTGGGATGTGCTTCTGGAGACGGACCAATATCCAGGGCAATTGCCAAAAGGGTATTGGATCATTTGCGGAGACAGAGGTTGGCAAGGCATTCCAGCCCACCTTGAAGGTGGCCCTTGTAGCATTGGTATGCTTACCATAATTGCCCCCACTGCCAAAGCAGTGATGAAAAAGAAACAAAGGAAAACAAGAGCTGTTCCTCATTATGATGAGAACTGTCAGAGTGATTTTATGCCTTGGAATGCTGCCAGAAGGCTTTCAGCAGGTATATTTCTACCCCAATTGGCTTCAGCTGTGGCATTGAGACAATTAGATCGAGTTGGATGTTGGCTGAGCAAACAAGCTAATGCCACATCCTCCGCAATCAGTGATATGTTGACCGATGTTGATAGTATTAGACATGCTACTCTTCAAAACAGAGCAGCCATTGATTTTCTCTTACTGGCAGAAGGACATGGTTGTGAGGAATTTGAAGGATTGTGTTGTATGAATTTGTCTGATCATTCTGAATCCATTCACAAAAGCATTCAAAAATTAAAGGATCTGACAGCCCAAATTAAAGAAGATGGAGGTTCCTGGTTGGATGATTTGTTTCAAAATTGGAGTTTTGCACCTTGGCTAAGGCAACTTTGCAAGATAGGTCTTTACATATTAGGTGTTCTAATACTGATATTGATAGTGGCACCTTGTATACTCTGTTGTCTTCGGCGAATGATGAACAAAACAGTCCGAGAAGTTTTTGTCATTCAAGCAGGAGAACTAGGAAGTAGAAGCACAGAGAGGGTACGAAATCTCACGAAAGCAGTAGATGAGGGTATTGACATGAACGAAGGTTTTGAATTAAGGCCTTGGAATCGACCAGAGTTTTTTGAACGATGCCTTGTGACTGTTGCCAAACGTGATTCATATCTCTCTTTCAGGGATTGGGTCTTCACAGCATGAAGTTGCTGTGCCGTAATATAGCAATGCTTCAGTTTAGTGAAAATAGGTCTTCAGCAGATAATAAGCAGAAATTTTGCAATAGAGCTATGAAACGCAAATAGCAAGCGACAAGAAAATGAAAGCTTCTAGGTCAAACAGAGAGGGGGAAATGTTGGAATCCATAAGGTTAGAGGATTTTTAAGAAATGGTTACAAAGAAGTATGTAGGCCTTAGACTGGAGTTTTGTTAGCATTGCAGAAAAGTTTCCCATGCAAGCAGAAAAAGTTTTCCATGCAAGCAGAAAAGTTTCCCAAGCTGTAGACGTGACAAATAACAATAGGCTTCTGTAGAATTGGCTTTAGGATGGCAACAAGGTTATTTAATGTATATCTTTAGAAGGTTAGCATGAATAGAGCTCTGTCCTTTGTCTCTTATCAACTAGTCTTTGTTTTAGCTACGATTACCTATGTTTCATAAGATTGGATAGAATGCTTGTCAGGATGTGTTTTCTGTGTCTGATTGGCTGAATTCTAGTCTGAGATGATTTTATGTATTGCTGTATGAGCCCTGTTGAAGGAGACATTTTTTGGTGTGGATCAGTGAGCTGTCATGTCTCCATTTTGTATTTTGAGACTGATGTGCTGGAAATAAAAGCAAAAATCTCTTCACTGGTCTGGTTACCATATTATCCATATTTGGATATTTTGCCGCGACCTAGTGGGTTCCTTTTTTAAGGCGTGGGTTCCTGACACCATTGGACTTATACCTGTCCCGTCCCCCGCATATTGGTGCCTCGTGTCAGGACGTAGAATAGAAGAAAAAGAAAGAAAAATCGTGGAAGTACCAGCTGCGGAGACCCAAGTGTTAACAAGGAGCACACTGTATCATCTCTCCCGCCGAAGCCAAGAAAATTGTAAGTAACTTATCTCGGGAGAGCGCTTGGGTGACGTTGGGAGGCAAAATAGAGAAAAAGAAAATTATTACAAGAACACAAAAATGGGAACGAATTTATCAAAAGTTGAATGGGATGTTTTTCATCAATTAGAGACAATGTTACAAGAAAAAGGTCACTCTGAAATTTCAAAAACTGAGCTTAAAAACTTACTTATCTGGGTTAAAGCAAATACGCAAGATTTAAATCTTCAGTCTGCTTTTACTTTTCATTTTTGGGATCAGATAAACTGGAGAATCTATAATCTAGTCTCTCTCAAAAAAGATGAAAGCTTAAGAGAACTTATGCCGGTTTGTAGAGCGCTGTTGGAGTGCTGTTTTAAACAAACGGATAATAATAAGATCAACTTGGACTCAGAAAACAAAGCTTCTGGTTCTGTCTCATTAAATTCCAGTAAACCGGAGACTGTGTGAGTATCGGAGAATGTTACAAGTGTTGTTGCAAATGCTGAAAGTATTGCTTTGAACTCTGTTGAACAAAATCTTTCTTCTCTCTCTCTGGGATAAAATGAGACTCTTTTGGACTTTTCTTTGCGTTGTTCTGTTAATGTAAAAATATGTGACTCTTGTAAGGGAGATGGAACAAAGTGTGTAAAAGATGGAAATGAAAAAGTGACTGTACTTCTTAAAATTGTTTGGCAGGGACACTGAAAGTTGAATTGGATTCTGTTGGGCCTGGGGTGGAGGCTGAGGTGGCTGCTTCCACTCGGGAAATTGTGGTTCCGGGGAACTCTTTTACAGTTAAGCAAAAACATGGTTGTTCTGGTGTTTGTCAATCTATAGATACAGAGAAAGAAAAATTGGCTTTAAGGGTGGAGTCCTTTGAAAGGAAGAGATGGAAGAAACTCACGACTGTGTTGTTGCTGAAATTCAAAAAGCTGGACTTGAAATCTCTGCAACGAAAATTCAACAAGTTTCACCTTAGAAGTACCTGGGATGGAAGATGACTGAGACGACAAGAAGACCACAGAACATTCAGATCCGAACCAGAGTCAACAACCTACAAGAGTTACAACAACTTCTAGGAGAAATCAACTGGGTCAGACTGATGTTGGGAATCACCAATGATGAACTGAGTCCGCTCTTCCATTTGCTGAGAGGAAGTTGCGACATCACTTTGCCAAGAACTTTAACCCCTGAAGCTCGTGCTGCTCTCGACAAAGTCACAGAAGCTCTTCAAAAAAGACAAGCTCATCGCTGCGTTCCTGAAAATCCTTTCTTTCTTGCAATCTTAGGAGAGAAGATGCAGCTTTGTGGTCTCATTTTCCAGTGGGATGCCACAGAACAAGATCCTTTGTTAATAATGGAATGGGTTTTTCCTCCCTACAGGTTTTCAAAGACCATTTGCTCAGTTTTAGAAATGATTGCATACATTATAATTAAGGCTAGAACCAGATTGTTAACTTTGGCAGGTCAAGAATGTTCAGTTATCTATTTGCCATTGAAAAATGATTATTTCAATTGGGCAATGCAAAATTCTGATGATTTACAATATGCATTCTTAGGTTTTCCAGGTGTTTGTTCCATACACTATCCAGCTCACAAACTACTGCAAGCAAAATTGAGTTTCAGAGAAAAACCTAAATGAAGTGAAGAACCTTTACATGCTGTGACTCTCTTCACTGATGGCTCTGGTAAAAGCCACAAGTCCGTTGTGACTTGGTTTAATCAAAAGACTGATGTTTGGGAATCTGATATTCAAACAGTAGAGGGATCCCCTCAAATTGTTGAGCTTGCTGCAGTAGTTTGAGCTTTTCAGCTGTTTCCTCAGCCTTTTAATTTGGTCACAGATTCTGCTTATGTTGCTAATGTAGTCAGGAGAATAGAAGATTCCATTTTAAAGGATGTTAGTAATGAAACTTTACATCGTTGGCTTTCATGTCTTTTTATAACTTTGCAATATAGAACTAATCCATATTTTGTTTCTCACATTAGGGCGCATTCTTCACTTCCTGGATTTGTAGTGGAAGGAAATGCAAGAGCGGACAAGCTGACAATGGTCATTTCTAACACATTGCCAAATATTTTTGAACAAGCAAAATTGAGTCATGCCTTTTTCCACCAAAATGCACAAGCACTCATGCGAATGTTCCAAATCACTGAAAGTCAAGCTAAAGCTATCATTCATACTTGCCCTGACTGTCAATTGGTACAACCTCCTGTTTCTACAGGAGCAATCAACCCCCGAGGCTTACAAAGCCTACAGTTGTGGCAAACAGGTGTTACTAAATAGCCTTCTTTTGGTAAATTTAAAAATATTCATGTTTCCATAGACACGTTCTCTGGTGCAGTTTTTGCTTCCCTTCACACAGGTGAAACTGGCAGCCATGCCTGTCATCATTTCCTGCAAGCTTTTGCTTCATTGGGTATACCCCAAGAAGTAAAAACTGACAATGGTCCCGCATACATATCTCAAAAATTGGCCACATTTTTAAATGAATGGGGTGTTCGACACATTTTTGGTATTCCCCACTCTCCCACAAGCCAAGCAATCATTGAAAGAACGCATCAAACCTTAAAACGCATATTAGATCAACAGAGAGGGGGAACGGAAATCACCCCACAGATGAGACTGAGTAAGGCTTTGTATGGTTTTAATTTTCTAAATAGTTCAAGTACAGAACCAGATCCACCAATCTTTAGACACTTTTCAAATAGCACCCAGGCAAAACTGAAAGAACATCCTCCTCTTCTAATTAGAAACCCTGACTCTGGACAGATGGAAGGCCCGTTTCAATTAATAACGTGGGGCAAAGGGTATGCTTCTATTTCCACAGGTGCTGGAAGAATTAAGTGGGTTCCTGCCAAAAACGTCAAACCGTATCGCACTTCAGAACCTGTTGTCGAGCCTAGAACTGAGGAAGCGAGTACGCAGACGTGGACCGAATGGAAGGATCCCGGGTCTCGCCTGACGCCTCTTGTGCCTGACATTCTTTGTGCATCGGTGGAACCCATGAACTCTGATTTTGTGCCAATGTTATTTATGAGTATACGAATTGAATGCTGAATGTTTGTTTAACAAAGCTAATTTTTGGCTGAAAATTTAGGTTGTTGTTTTTGTTTAGAAAGAATTCTGCCAAAACTTAGTTCTTGAAAGAGATGGGGCAGAATCAAATGGTATACTTGTTTTGCTTGATGTTAATTGTTTTTTGTCGTGCAGATTTGCCTGTGGATCAACGAAAAACGAATGTTTGGGTGACCTTAGCCAAGGCTGCCGGACCGGATACTATATGTCTGTCTAATTCGGAACCAGAAAAGCCTTTCTCAACCTGTTTGGTTGGTGTGCCAGTGAAAGAGTTTCCTTTGGTCAGAAAAGAATCCAATGGTAAACCAGGTGGAATTGACAATGGAAACAGTCCTTCCTTCAATTGGAACATTTGTTTGAAAAAACTTCTCAGGGCAGCAAATGTTTCAAACAGTTGGGATGTGCTTCTGGAGACGGACCAATATCCAGGGCAATTGCCAAAAGGGTATTGGATCATTTGCGGAGACAGAGGTTGGCAAGGCATTCCAGCCCACCTTGAAGGTGGCCCTTGTAGCATTGGTATGCTTACCATAATTGCCCCCACTGCCAAAGCAGTGATGAAAAAGAAACAAAGGAAAACAAGAGCTGTTCCTCATTATGATGAGAACTGTCAGAGTGATTTTATGCCTTGGAATGCCACCAGAAGGCTTTCAGCAGGTATATTTCTACCCCAATTGGCTTCAGCTGTGGCATTGAGACAATTAGATCGAGTTGGATGTTGGCTGAGCAAACAAGCTAATGCCACATCCTCCGCAATCAGTGATATGTTGACCGATGTTGATAGTATTAGACATGCTACTCTTCAAAACAGAGCAGCCATTGATTTTCTCTTACTGGCAGAAGGACATGGTTGTGAGGAATTTGAAGGATTGTGTTGTATGAATTTGTCTGATCATTCTGAATCCATTCACAAAAGCATTCAAAAATTAAAGGATCTGACAGCCCAAATTAAAGAAGATGGAGGTTCCTGGTTGGATGATTTGTTTCAAAATTGGAGTTTTGCACCTTGGCTAAGGCAACTTTGCAAGATAGGTCTTTACATATTAGGTGTTCTAATACTGATATTGATAGTGGCACCTTGTATACTCTGTTGTCTTCGGCGAATGATGAACAAAACAGTCCGAGAAGTTTTTGTCATTCAAGCAGGAGAACTAGGAAGTAGAAGCACAGAGAGTGTACGAAATCTCACGAAAGCAGTAGATGAGGGTATTGACATGAACGAAGGTTTTGAATTAAGGCCTTGGAATCGACCAGAGTTTTTTGAACGATGCCTTGTGACTGTTGCCAAACGTGATTCATATCTCTCTTTCAGGGATTGGGTCTTCACAGCATGAAGTTGCTGTGCCGTAATATAGCAATGCTTCAGTTTAGTGAAAATAGGTCTTCAGCAGATAATAAGCAGAAATTTTGCAATAGAGCTATGAAACGCAAATAGCAAGCGACAAGAAAATGAAAGCTTCTGGGTCAAACAGAGAGGGGGAAATGTTGGAATCCATAAGGTTAGAGGATTTTTAAGAAATGGTTACAAAGAAGTATGTAGGCCTTAGACTGGAGTTTTGTTAGCATTGCAGAAAAGTTTCCCATGCAAGCAGAAAAAGTTTTCCATGCAAGCAGAAAAGTTTCCCAAGCAGTAGACGTGACAAATAAAAATAGGCTTCTGTAGAATTGGCTTTAGGATGGCAACAAGGTTATTTAATGTATATCTTTAGAAGCTTAGCATGAATAGAACTCTGTTCTTTGTCTCTTATCAACTAGTCTTTGCTTTAGCTACGATCACCTATGTTTTATAAGATTGGATAGAATGCTTGTCAGGATGTGTTTTCTGTGTCTGATTGGCTGAATTCTAGTCTGAGATGATTTTATGTATTGCTGTATGAGCCCTGTTGAAGGAGACATTTTTTGGTGTGGATCAGTGAGCTGTCATGTCTCCATTTTGTATTTTGAGACTGATGTGCTGGAAATAAAAGCAAAAATCTCTTCACTGGTCTGGTTACCATGTTATCCATATTTGGATATTTTGCCGCGGCCTAGAGGGTTCCTTTTTTAAGGCGTGGGTTCCTGACACTATTAGGCTTATACCTGTCCCGTCCCCCGCATATTGGTGCCTCGTGTGAGGACGTAGAATAGAAGAAAAAGAAAGAAAAATTGTGGAAGTACCAGCTGCGGAGACCCAAGTGTTAACAAGGAGCACACTGTATCATCTCTCCCGCCGAAGCCAAGAAAATTGTAAGCAATTTCTCTCGGGAGAGCGCTTGGGTGACGTTGGGAGGCAAAATAGAGAAAAAGAAAATTATTAAAAGAACACAAAAATGGTTTTGCTTAACTGAAAAACAGTTCCCCGGAACCACAATTTCCCGAGTGGAAGGAGCCACCTCAACCTCCACCCCAGGCCCAACAGAATCCAATTCAGGTTTCAGTGTCCCTGCACAAACAATTTTAGGAAGTACAGTCACTTTTTCATTTCCATCTTTTACACACTTTGTTCCATCCCCCTTACAAGAGTCACATATTTTTACATTAACAGAACAATGCAAAGAAAAGTCCAAAAGAGTCTCATTTTTTCCCAGAGAGAGAGAAGAAAGATTTTGGTCAACAGAGTTCAAAGCAATACTTTCAGCATTTGCAACAACACTTGTAACATTCTCCGATACTCACACAGTCTCCGGTTTACTGGAATTTAATGAGACAGAACCAGAAGCTTTGTTTTCTGAGTCCAAGTTGATCTTATTATTATCCGTTTGTTTAAAACAGCGCTCCAACAGCGCTCTACAAACCGGCATAAGTTCTCTTAAGCTTTCATCTTTTTTGAGAGAGACTAGATTATAGATTCTCCAGTTTATCTGATCCCAAAAATGAAAAGTAAATGCAGACTGCAGATATAAATATTGCGTATTTGCTTTAACCCAGATAAGTAAGTTTTTAAGCTCAGTTTTTGAAATTTCAGAGTGACCTTTTTCTTGTAACATTGTCTCTAAAAGATGAGAAACATCCCATTCAACTTTTGATAAATTCGTTCCCAGTTTTGTGTTCTTGTAATAATTTTCTTTTTCTCTATTTTGCCTCCCAACGTCACCCAAGCGCTCTCCCGAGATAAGTTACTTACAATTTTCTTGGCTTCGGCGGGAGAGATGATACAGTGTGCTCCTTGTTAACACTTGGGTCTCCGCAGCTGGTACTTCCACGATTTTTCTTTCTTTTTCTTCTATTCTACGTCCTGACACGAGGCACCAATATGCGGGGGACGGGACAGGTATAAGTCCAATGGTGTCAGGAACCCACGCCTTAAAAAAGGAACCCACTAGGTCGTGGCAAAATATCCAAATATGGATAACATGGTAACCAGACCAGTGAAGAGATTTTTGCTTTTATTTCCAGCACATCAGTCTCAAAATACAAAATGGAGACATGACAGCTCACTGATCCACACCAAAAAATGTCTCCTTCAACAGGGCTCATACAGCAATACATAAAATCATCTCAGACTAGAATTCAGCCAATCAGACACAGAAAACACATCTTGACAAGCATTCTATCCAATCTTATAAAACATAGGTAATCGTAGCTAAAGCAAAGACTAGTTGATAAGAGACAAAGAACAGAGTTCTATTCATGCTAGCCTTCTAAAGATATACATTAAATAACCTTGTTGCCATCCTAAAGCCAATTCTACAGAAGCCTATTGTTATTTGTCACATCTACTGCTTGGGAAACTTTTCTGCTTGCATGGAAAACTTTTTCTGCTTGCATGGGAAACTTTTCTGCAATGCTAACAAAACTCCAGTCTAAGGCCTACATACTTCTTTGTAACCATTTCTTAAAAATCCTCTAACCTTATGGATTCCAACATTTCCCCCTCTCTGTTTGACCCAGAAGCTTTCATTTTCTTGTCGCTTGCTATTTGCGTTTCATAGCTCTATTGCAAAATTTCTGCTTATTATCTGCTGAAGACCTATTTTCACTAAACTGAAGCATTGCTATATTACGGCACAGCAACTTCATGCTGTGAAGACCCAATCCCTGAAAGAGAGATATGAATCACGTTTGGCAACAATCACAAGGCATCGTTCAAAAAACTCTGGTCGATTCCAAGGCCTTAATTCAAAACCTTCGTTCATGTCAATACCCTCATCTACTGCTTTCGTGAGATTTCGTACACTCTCTGTGCTTCTACTTCCTAGTTCTCCTGCTTGAATGACAAAAACTTCTCGGACTGTTTTGTTCATCATTCGCCGAAGACAACAGAGTATACAAGGTGCCACTATCAATATCACTATTAGAACACCTAATATGTAAAGACCTATCTTGCAAAGTTGCCTTAGCCAAGGTGCAAAACTCCAATTTTGAAACAAATCATCCAACCAGGAACCTCCATCTTCTTTAATTTGGGCTGTCAGATCCTTTAATTTTTGAATGCTTTTGTGAATGGATTCAGAATGATCAGACAAATTCATACAACACAATCCTTCAAATTCCTCACAACCATGTCCTTCTGCCAGTAAGAGAAAATCAATGGCTGCTCTGTTTTGAAGAGTAGCATGTCTAATACTATCAATATCGGTCAACATATCACTGATTGCGGAGGATGTGGCATTAGCTTGTTTGCTCAGCCAACATCCAACTCGATCTAATTGTCTCAATGCCACAGCTGAAGCCAATTGGGGTAGAAATATACCTGCTGAAAGCCTTCTGGCAGCATTCCAAGGCATAAAATCACTCTGACAGTTCTCATCATAATGAGGAACAGCTCTTGTTTTCCTTTGTTTCTTTTTCATCACTGCTTTGGCAGTGGGGGCAATTATGGTAAGCATACCAATGCTACAAGGGCCACCTTCAAGGTGGGCTGGAATGCCTTGCCAACCTCTGTCTCCGCAAATGATCCAATACCCTTTTGGCAATTGCCCTGGATATTGGTCCGTCTCCAGAAGCACATCCCAACTGTTTGAAACATTTGCTGCCCTGAGAAGTTTTTTCAAACAAATGTTCCAATTGAAGGAAGGACTGTTTCCATTGTCAATTCCACCTGGTTTACCATTGGATTCTTTTCTGACCAAAGGAAACTCTTTCACTGGCACACCAACCAAACAGGTTGAGAAAGGCTTTTCTGGTTCCCAATTAGACAGACATATAGTATCCGATCCGGCAGCCTTGGCTAAGGTCACCCAAACATTCGTTTTTCGTTGATCCACAGGCAAATCTGCACGACAAAAAACAATTAACATCAAGCAAAACAAGTATACCATTTGATTCTGCCCCATCTCTTTCAAGAACTAAGTTTTGGCAGAATTCTTTCTAAACAAAAACAACAACCTAAATTTTCAGCCAAAAATTAGCTTTGTTAAACAAACATTCAGCATTCAATTCGTATACTCATAAATAACATTGGCACAAAATCAGAGTTCATGGGTTCCACCGATGCACAAAGAACGTCAGGCACAAGAGGCGTCAGGCGAGACCCGGGATCCTTCCATTCGGTCCACGTCTGCGTACTCGCTTCCTCAGTTCTAGGCTCGACAACAGGTTCTGAAGTGCGATACGGTTTGACGTTTTTGGCAGGAACCCACTTAATTCTTCCAGCACCTGTGGAAATAGAAGCATACCCTTTGCCCCACGTTATTAATTGAAACGGGCCTTCCATCTGTCCAGAGTCAGGGTTTCTAATTAGAAGAGGAGGATGTTCTTTCAGTTTTGCCTGGGTGCTATTTGAAAAGCGTCTAAAGATTGGTGGATCTGGTTCTGTACTTGAACTATTTAGAAAATTAAAACCATACAAAGCCTTACTCAGTCTCATCTGTGGGGTGATTTCCGTTCCCCCTCTCTGTTGATCTAATATGCGTTTTAAGGTTTGATGTGTTCTTTCAATGATTGCTTGGCTTGTGGGAGAGTGGGGAATACCAAAAATGTGTTGAACACCCCATTCATTTAAAAATGTGGCCAATTTTTGAGATATGTATGCGGGACCATTGTCAGTTTTTACTTCTTGGGGTATACCCAATGAAGCAAAAGCTGGCAGGAAATGATGACAGGCATGGCTGCCAGTTTCACCTGTGTGAAGGGAAGCAAAAACTGCACCAGAGAACGTGTCTATGGAAACATGAATATTTTTAAATTTACCAAAAGAAGGCTATTTAGTAACACCTGTTTGCCACAACTGTAGGCTTTGTAAGCCTCGGGGGTTGATTGCTCCTGTAGAAACAGGAGGTTGTACCAATTGACAGTCAGGGCAAGTATGAATGATAGCTTTAGCTTGACTTTTAGTGATTTGGAACATTCGCATGAGTGCTTGTGCATTTTGGTGGAAAAAGGCATGACTCAATTTTGCTTGTTCAAAAATATTTGGCAATGTGTTAGAAATGACCATTGTCAGCTTGTCCGCTCTTGCATTTCCTTCCACTACAAATCCAGGAAGTGAAGAATGCGCCCTAATGTGAGAAACAAAATATGGATTAGTTCTAAATTGCAAAGTTATAAAAAGACATGAAAGCCAACGATGTAAAGTTTCATTACTAACATCCTTTAAAATGGAACCTTCTATTCTCCTGACTACATTAGCAACATAAGCAGAATCTGTGACCAAATTAAAAGGCTGAGGAAACAGCTGAAAAGCTCAAACTACTGCAGCAAGCTCAACAATTTGAGGGGATCCCTCTACTGTTTGAATATCAGATTCCCAAACATCAGTCTTTTGATTAAACCAAGTCACAACGGACTTGTGGCTTTTACCAGAGCCATCAGTGAAGAGAGTCACAGCATGTAAAGGTTCTTCACTTCATTTAGGTTTTTCTCTGAAACTCAATTTTGCTTGCAGTAGTTTGTGAGCTGGATAGTGTATGGAACAAACACCTGGAAAACCTAAGAATGCATATTGTAAATCATCAGAATTTTGCATTGCCCAATTGAAATAATCATTTTTCAATGGCAAATAGATAACTGAACATTCTTGACCTGCCAAAGTTAACAATCTGGTTCTAGCCTTAATTATAATGCATGCAATCATTTCTAAAACTGAGCAAATGGTCTTTGAAAACCTGTAGGGAGGAAAAACCCATTCCATTATTAACAAAGGATCTTGTTCTGTGGCATCCCACTGGAAAATGAGACCACAAAGCTGCATCTTCTCTCCTAAGATTGCAAGAAAGAAAGGATTTTCAGGAATGCAGCGATGAGCTTGTCTTTTTTGAAGCGCTTCTGTGACTTTGTCGAGAGCAGCACGAGCTTCAGGGGTTAAAGTTCTTGGCAAAGTGATGTCGCAACTTCCTCTCAGCAAATGGAAGAGCGGACTCAGTTCATCATTGGTGATTCCCAACATCGGTCTGACCCAGTTGATTTCTCCTAGAAGTTGTTGTAACTCTTGTAGGTTGTTGACTCTGGTTCGGATCTGAATTTTCTGTGGTATTATTGTAGTCTTCCATCGTCTTCCATCATCTTCCATCCCAGGTACTTCTAAGGTGAAACTTGTTGAATTTTGGTTGCAGAGATTTCAAGTCCAGCTTTTTGAATTTCAGCAACAACAGAGTTGCGAGTTTCTTCCATCTCTTCCTTTCAAAGGACTCCACCCTTAAAGCCAATTTTTCTTTCTCTGTATCTATAGATTGACAAACACCAGAACAACCATGTTTTTGCTTAACTGAAAAAGAGTTCCCCGGAACCACAATTTCCCGAGTGGAAGCAGCCACCTCAGCCTCCACCCCAGGCCCAACAGAATCCAATTCAGGTTTCAGTGTCCCTGCACAAACAATTTTAGGAAGTACAGTCACTTTTTCATTTCCATCTTTTACACACTTTGTTCCATCCCCCTTACAAGAGTCACATATTTTTACATTAACAGAACAATGCAAAGAAAAGTCCAAAAGAGTCTCATTTTTTCCCAGAGAGAGAGAAGAAAGATTTTGGTCAACAGAGTTCAAAGCAATACTTTCAGCATTTGCAACAACACTTGTAACATTCTCCGATACACAGTCTCCGGTTTACTGGAATTTAATGAGACAGAACCAGAAGCTTTGTTTTCTGAGTCCAAGTTGATCTTATTATTATCCGTTTGTTTAAAACAGCGCTCCAACAGCGCTCTACAAACCGGCATAAGTTCTCTTAAGCTTTCATCTTTTTTGAGAGAGACTAGATTACAGATTCTCCAGTTTATCTGATCCCAAAAATGAAAAGTAAAAGCAGACTGCAGATTTAGATCTTGCTTTTCTGCTTCAACCCAGATAAGTAAGTTTTTAAGCTCAGTTTTTGAAATTTCAGAATGACCTTTTTCTTGTAACATTGTCTCTAAATGATGAAAAACATCCCATTCAACTTTTGATAAATTCGTTCCCATTTTTGTGTTCTTGTAATAATTTTCTTTTTCTCTATTTTGCCTCCCAACGTCACCCAAGCGCTCTCCCGAGATAAGTTACTTACAATTTTCTTGGCTTCGGCGGGAGAGATGATACAGTGTGCTCCTTGTTAACACTTGGGTCTCCGCAGCTGGTACTTCCACAATTTTTCTTTCTTTTTCTTCTATTCTACGTCCTGACACGAGGCACCAATATGCGGGGGACGGGACAGGTATAAGTCCAATGGTGTCAGGAACCCACGCCTTAAAAAAGGAACCCACTAGGTCGTGGCAAAATATCCAAATATGGATAACATGGTAACCAGACCAGTGAAGAGATTTTTGCTTTTATTTCCAGCACATCAGTCTCAAAATACAAAATGGAGACATGACAGCTCACTGATCCACACCAAAAAATGTCTCCTTCAACAGGGCTCATACAGCAATACATAAAATCATCTCAGACTAGAATTCAGCCAATCAGACACAGAAAACACATCTTGACAAGCATTCTATCCAATCTTATAAAACATAGGTAATCGTAGCTAAAGCAAAGACTAGTTGATAAGAGACAAAGAACAGAGTTCTATTCATGCTAGCCTTCTAAAGATATACATTAAATAACCTTGTTGCCATCCTAAAGCCAATTCTACAGAAGCCTATTGTTATTTGTCACATCTACTGCTTGGGAAACTTTTCTGCTTGCATGGAAAACTTTTTCTGCTTGCATGGGAAACTTTTCTGCAATGCTAACAAAACTCCAGTCTAAGGCCTACATACTTCTTTGTAACCATTTCTTAAAAATCCTCTAACCTTATGGATTCCAACATTTCCCCCTCTCTGTTTGACCCAGAAGCTTTCATTTTCTTGTCGCTTGCTATTTGCGTTTCATAGCTCTATTGCAAAATTTCTGCTTATTATCTGCTGAAGACCTATTTTCACTAAACTGAAGCATTGCTATATTACGGCACAGCAACTTCATGCTGTGAAGACCCAATCCCTGAAAGAGAGATATGAATCACGTTTGGCAACAATCACAAGGCATCGTTCAAAAAACTCTGGTCGATTCCAAGGCCTTAATTCAAAACCTTCGTTCATGTCAATACCCTCATCTACTGCTTTCGTGAGATTTCGTACACTCTCTGTGCTTCTACTTCCTAGTTCTCCTGCTTGAATGACAAAAACTTCTCGGACTGTTTTGTTCATCATTCGCCGAAGACAACAGAGTATACAAGGTGCCACTATCAATATCAGTATTAGAACACCTAATATGTAAAGACCTATCTTGCAAAGTTGCCTTAGCCAAGGTGCAAAACTCCAATTTTGAAACAAATCATCCAACCAGGAACCTCCATCTTCTTTAATTTGGGCTGTCAGATCCTTTAATTTTTGAATGCTTTTGTGAATGGATTCAGAATGATCAGACAAATTCATACAACACAATCCTTCAAATTCCTCACAACCATGTCCTTCTGCCAGTAAGAGAAAATCAATGGCTGCTCTGTTTTGAAGAGTAGCATGTCTAATACTATCAACATCGGTCAACATATCACTGATTGCGGAGGATGTGGCATTAGCTTGTTTGCTCAGCCAACATCCAACTCGATCTAATTGTCTCAATGCCACAGCTGAAGCCAATTGGGGTAGAAATATACCTGCTGAAAGCCTTCTGGCAGCATTCCAAGGCATAAAATCACTCTGACAGTTCTCATCATAATGAGGAACAGCTCTTGTTTTCCTTTGTTTCTTTTTCATCACTGCTTTGGCAGTGGGGGCAATTATGGTAAGCATACCAATGCTACAAGGGCCACCTTCAAGGTGGGCTGGAATGCCTTGCCAACCTCTGTCTCCGCAAATGATCCAATACCCTTTTGGCAATTGCCCTGGATATTGGTCCGTCTCCAGAAGCACATCCCAACTGTTTGAAACATTTGCTGCCCTGAGAAGTTTTTTCAAACAAATGTTCCAATTGAAGGAAGGACTGTTTCCATTGTCAATTCCACCTGGTTTACCATTGGATTCTTTTCTGACCAAAGGAAACTCTTTCACTGGCACACCAACCAAACAGGTTGAGAAAGGCTTTTCTGGTTCCCAATTAGACAGACATATAGTATCCGATCCGGCAGCCTTGGCTAAGGTCACCCAAACATTCGTTTTCGGTTGATCCACAGGCAAATCTGCACGACAAAAAACAATTAAAATCCAGCAAAACAAGTATACCATTTGATTCTGCCCCATCTCTTTCAAGA
Source organism: Melospiza melodia melodia (assembly GCF_035770615.1). NCBI lineage: Eukaryota > Metazoa > Chordata > Aves > Passeriformes > Passerellidae > Melospiza > Melospiza melodia. The sequence continues at coordinate 24,648,396 of NC_086197.1, forward strand.
ACTAAGTTTTGGCAGAATTCTTTCTAAACAAAAACAACAACCTAAATTTTCAGCCAAAAATTAGCTTTGTTAAACAAACATTCAGCATTCAATTCGTATACTCATAAATAACATTGGCACAAAATCAGAGTTCATGGGTTCCACCGATGCACAAAGAACGTCAGGCACAAGAGGCGTCAGGCGAGACCCGGGATCCTTCCATTCGGTCCACGTCTGCGTACTCGCTTCCTCAGTTCTAGGCTCGACAACAGGTTCTGAAGTGCGATACGGTTTGACGTTTTTGGCAGGAACCCACTTAATTCTTCCAGCACCTGTGGAAATAGAAGCATACCCTTTGCCCCACGTTATTAATTGAAACGGGCCTTCCATCTGTCCAGAGTCAGGGTTTCTAATTAGAAGAGGAGGATGTTCTTTCAGTTTTGCCTGGGTGCTATTTGAAAAGTGTCTAAAGATTGGTGGATCTGGTTCTGTACTTGAACTATTTAGAAAATTAAAACCATACAAAGCCTTACTCAGTCTCATCTGTGGGGTGATTTCCGTTCCCCCTCTCTGTTGATCTAATATGCGTTTTAAGGTTTGATGTGTTCTTTCAATGATTGCTTGGCTTGTGGGAGAGTGGGGAATACCAAAAATGTGTCGAACACCCCATTCATTTAAAAATGTGGCCAATTTTTGAGATATGTATGCGGGACCATTGTCAGTTTTTACTTCTTGGGGTATACCCAATGAAGCAAAAGCTGGCAGGAAATGATGACAGGCATGGCTGCCAGTTTCACCTGTGTGAAGGGAAGCAAAAACTGCACCAGAGAACGTGTCTATGGAAACATGAATATTTTTAAATTTACCAAAAGAAGGCTATTTAGTAACACCTGTTTGCCACAACTGTAGGCTTTGTAAGCCTCGGGGGTTGATTGCTCCTGTAGAAACAGGAGGTTGTACCAATTGACAGTCAGGGCAAGTATGAATGATAGCTTTAGCTTGACTTTCAGTGATTTGGAACATTCGCATGAGTGCTTGTGCATTTTGGTGGAAAAAGGCATGACTCAATTTTGCTTGTTCAAAAATATTTGGCAATGTGTTAGAAATGACCATTGTCAGCTTGTCCGCTCTTGCATTTCCTTCCACTACAAATCCAGGAAGTGAAGAATGCGCCCTAATGTGAGAAACAAAATATGGATTAGTTCTAAATTGCAAAGTTATAAAAAGACATGAAAGCCAACGATGTAAAGTTTCATTACTAACATCCTTTAAAATGGAACCTTCTATTCTCCTGACTACATTAGCAACATAAGCAGAATCTGTGACCAAATTAAAAGGCTGAGGAAACAGCTGAAAAGCTCAAACTACTGCAGCAAGCTCAACAATTTGAGGGGATCCCTCTACTGTTTGAATATCAGATTCCCAAACATCAGTCTTTTGATTAAACCAAGTCACAACGGACTTGTGGCTTTTACCAGAGCCATCAGTGAAGAGAGTCACAGCATGTAAAGGTTCTTCACTTCATTTAGGTTTTTCTCTGAAACTCAATTTTGCTTGCAGTAGTTTGTGAGCTGGATAGTGTATGGAACAAACACCTGGAAAACCTAAGAATGCATATTGTAAATCATCAGAATTTTGCATTGCCCAATTGAAATAATCATTTTTCAATGGCAAATAGATAACTGAACATTCTTGACCTGCCAAAGTTAACAATCTGGTTCTAGCCTTAATTATAATGTATGCAATCATTTCTAAAACTGAGCAAATGGTCTTTGAAAACCTGTAGGGAGGAAAAACCCATTCCATTATTAACAAAGGATCTTGTTCTGTGGCATCCCACTGGAAAATGAGACCACAAAGCTGCATCTTCTCTCCTAAGATTGCAAGAAAGAAAGGATTTTCAGGAATGCAGCGATGAGCTTGTCTTTTTTGAAGCGCTTCTGTGACTTTGTCGAGAGCAGCACGAGCTTCAGGGGTTAAAGTTCTTGGCAAAGTGATGTCGCAACTTCCTCTCAGCAAATGGAAGAGCGGACGCAGTTCATCATTGGTGATTCCCAACATCGGTCTGACCCAGTTGATTTCTCCTAGAAGTTGTTGTAACTCTTGTAGGTTGTTGACTCTGGTTCGGATCTGAATTTTCTGTGGTATTATTGTAGTCTTCCACCGTCTTCCATCATCTTCCATCCCAGGTACTTCTAAGGTGAAACTTGTTGAATTTTGGTTGCAGAGATTTCAAGTCCAGCTTTTTGAATTTCAGCAACAACAGAGTTGCGAGTTTCTTCCATCTCTTCCTTTCAAAGGACTCCACCCTTAAAGCCAATTTTTCTTTCTCTGTATCTATAGATTGACAAACACCAGAACAACCATGTTTTTGCTTAACTGAAAAAGAGTTCCCCGGAACCACAATTTCCCGAGTGGAAGCAGCCACCTCAGCCTCCACCCCAGGCCCAACAGAATCCAATTCAGGTTTCAGTGTCCCTGCACAAACAATTTTAGGAAGTACAGTCACTTTTTCATTTCCATCTTTTACACACTTTGTTCCATCCCCCTTACAAGAGTCACATATTTTTACATTAACAGAACAATGCAAAGAAAAGTCCAAAAGAGTCTCATTTTTTCCCAGAGAGAGAGAAGAAAGATTTTGGTCAACAGAGTTCAAAGCAATACTTTCAGCATTTGCAACAACACTTGTAACATTCTCCGATACTCACACAGTCTCCGGTTTACTGGAATTTAATGAGACAGAACCAGAAGCTTTGTTTTCTGAGTCCAAGTTGATCTTATTATTATCCGTTTGTTTAAAACAGCACTCCAACAGCGCTCTACAAACCGGCATAAGTTCTCTTAAGCTTTCATCTTTTTTGAGAGAGACTAGATTATAGATTCTCCAGTTTATCTGATCCCAAAAATGAAAAGTAAAAGCAGACTGCAGATATAAATATTGCGTATTTGCTTTAACCCAGATAAGTAAGTTTTTAAGCTCAGTTTTTGAAATTTCAGAGTGACCTTTTTCTTGTAACATTGTCTCTAATTGATGAAAAACATCCCATTCAACTTTTGATAAATTCGTTCCCATTTTTGTGTTCTTGTAATAATTTTCTTTTTCTCTATTTTGCCTCCCAACGTCACCCAAGCGCTCTCCCGAGATAAGTTACTTACAATTTTCTTGGCTTCGGCGGGAGAGATGATACAGTGTGCTCCTTGTTAACACTTGGGTCTCCGCAGCTGGTACTTCCACGATTTTTCTTTCTTTTTCTTCTATTCTACGTCCTGACACGAGGCACCAATATGCGGGGGACGGGACAGGTATAAGTCCAATGGTGTCAGGAACCCACGCCTTAAAAAAGGAACCCACTAGGTCGTGGCAAAATATCCAAATATGGATAACATGGTAACCAGACCAGTGAAGAGATTTTTGCTTTTATTTCCAGCACATCAGTCTCAAAATACAAAATGGAGACATGACAGCTCACTGATCCACACCAAAAAATGTCTCCTTCAACAGGGCTCATACAGCAATACATAAAATCATCTCAGACTAGAATTCAGCCAATCAGACACAGAAAACACATCTTGACAAGCATTCTATCCAATCTTATAAAACATAGGTAATCGTAGCTAAAGCAAAGACTAGTTGATAAGAGACAAAGAACAGAGTTCTATTCATGCTAGCCTTCTAAAGATATACATTAAATAACCTTGTTGCCATCCTAAAGCCAATTCTACAGAAGCCTATTGTTATTTGTCACATCTACTGCTTGGGACACTTTTCTGCTTGCATGGAAAACTTTTTCTGCTTGCATGGGAAACTTTTCTGCAATGCTAACAAAACTCCAGTCTAAGGCCTACATACTTCTTTGTAACCATTTCTTAAAAATCCTCTAACCTTATGGATTCCAACATTTCCCCCTCTCTGTTTGACCCAGAAGCTTTCATTTTCTTGTCGCTTGCTATTTGCGTTTCATAGCTCTATTGCAAAATTTCTGCTTATTATCTGCTGAAGACCTATTTTCACTAAACTGAAGCATTGCTATATTACGGCACAGCAACTTCATGCTGTGAAGACCCAATCCCTGAAAGAGAGATATGAATCACGTTTGGCAACAGTCACAAGGCATCGTTCAAAAAACTCTGGTCGATTCCAAGGCCTTAATTCAAAACCTTCGTTCATGTCAATACCCTCATCTACTGCTTTCGTGAGATTTCGTACACTCTCTGTGCTTCTACTTCCTAGTTCTCCTGCTTGAATGACAAAAACTTCTCGGACTGTTTTGTTCATCATTCGCCGAAGACAACAGAGTATACAAGGTGCCACTATCAATATCAGTATTAGAACACCTAATATGTAAAGACCTATCTTGCAAAGTTGCCTTAGCCAAGGTGCAAAACTCCAATTTTGAAACAAATCATCCAACCAGGAACCTCCATCTTCTTTAATTTGGGCTGTCAGATCCTTTAATTTTTGAATGCTTTTGTGAATGGATTCAGAATGATCAGACAAATTCATACAACACAATCCTTCAAATTCCTCACAACCATGTCCTTCTGCCAGTAAGAGAAAATCAATGGCTGCTCTGTTTTGAAGAGTAGCATGTCTAATACTATCAACATCGGTCAACATATCACTGATTGCGGAGGATGTGGCATTAGCTTGTTTGCTCAGCCAACATCCAACTCGATCTAATTGTCTCAATGCCACAGCTGAAGCCAATTGGGGTAGAAATATACCTGCTGAAAGCCTTCTGGCAGCATTCCAAGGCATAAAATCACTCTGACAGTTCTCATCATAATGAGGAACAGCTCTTGTTTTCCTTTGTTTCTTTTTCATCACTGCTTTGGCAGTGGGGGCAATTATGGTAAGCATACCAATGCTACAAGGGCCACCTTCAAGGTGGGCTGGAATGCCTTGCCAACCTCTGTCTCCGCAAATGATCCAATACCCTTTTGGCAATTGCCCTGGATATTGGTCCGTCTCCAGAAGCACATCCCAACTGTTTGAAACATTTGCTGCCCTGAGAAGTTTTTTCAAACAAATGTTCCAATTGAAGGAAGGACTGTTTCCATTGTCAATTCCACCTGGTTTACCATTGGATTCTTTTCTGACCAAAGGAAACTCTTTCACTGGCACACCAACCAAACAGGTTGAGAAAGGCTTTTCTGGTTCCGAATTAGACAGACATATAGTATCCGATCCGGCAGCCTTGGCTAAGGTCACCCAAACATTCGTTTTCGGTTGATCCACAGGCAAATCTGCACGACAAAAAACAATTAAAATCCAGCAAAACAAGTATACCATTTGATTCTGCCCCATCTCTTTCAAGAACTAAGTTTTGGCAGAATTCTTTCTAAACAAAAACAACAACCTAAATTTTCAGCCAAAAATTAGCTTTGTTAAACAAACATTCAGCATTCAATTCGTATACTCATAAATAACATTGGCACAAAATCAGAGTTCATGGGTTCCACCGATGCACAAAGAACATCAGGCACAAGAGGCGTCAGGCGAGACCCGGGATCCTTCCATTCGGTCCACGTCTGCGTACTCGCTTCCTCAGTTCTAGGCTCGACAACAGGTTCTGAAGTGCGATACGGTTTGACGTTTTTGGCAGGAACCCACTTAATTCTTCCAGCACCTGTGGAAATAGAAGCATACCCTTTGCCCCACGTTATTAATTGAAACGGGCCTTCCATCTGTCCAGAGTCAGGGTTTCTAATTAGAAGAGGAGGATGTTCTTTCAGTTTTGCCTGGGTGCTATTTGAAAAGTGTCTAAAGATTGGTGGATCTGGTTCTGTACTTGAACTATTTAGAAAATTAAAACCATACAAAGCCTTACTCAGTCTCATCTGTGGGGTGATTTCCGTTCCCCCTCTCTGTTGATCTAATATGCGTTTTAAGGTTTGATGTGTTCTTTCAATGATTGCTTGGCTTGTGGGAGAGTGGGGAATACCAAAAATGTGTCGAACACCCCATTCATTTAAAAATGTGGCCAATTTTTGTGATATGTATGAGGGACCATTGTCAGTTTTTACTTCTTGGGGTATACCCAATGAAGCAAAAGCTGGCAGGAAATGATGACAGGCATGGCTGCCAGTTTCACCTGTGTGAAGGGAAGCAAAAACTGCACCAGAGAACGTGTCTATGGAAACATGAATATTTTTAAATTTACCAAAAGAAGGCTATTTAGTAACACCTGTTTGCCACAACTGTAGGCTTTGTAAGCCTCGGGGGTTGATTGCTCCTGTAGAAACAGGAGGTTGTACCAATTGACAGTCAGGGCAAGTATGAATGATAGCTTTAGCTTGACTTTTAGTGATTTGGAACATTCGCATGAGTGCTTGTGCATTTTGGTGGAAAAAGGCATGACTCAATTTTGCTTGTTCAAAAATATTTGGCAATGTGTTAGAAATGACCATTGTCAGCTTGTCCGCTCTTGCATTTCCTTCCACTACAAATCCAGGAAGTGAAGAATGCGCCCTAATGTGAAAAACAAAATTTGGATTAGTTCTAATTTGCAAAGTTATAAAAAGACATGAAAGCCAACGATGTAAAGTTTCATTACTAACATCCTTTAAAATGGAACCTTCTATTCTCCTGACTACATTAGCAACATAAGCAGAATCTGTGACCAAATTAAAAGGCTGAGGAAACAGCTGAAAAGCTCAAACTACTGCAGCAAGCTCAACAATTTGAGGGGATCCCTCTACTGTTTGAATATCAGATTCCCAAACATCAGTCTTTTGATTAAACCAAGTCACAACGGACTTGTGGCTTTTACCAGAGCCATCAGTGAAGAGAGTCACAGCATGTAAAGGTTCTTCACTTCATTTAGGTTTTTCTCTGAAACTCAATTTTGCTTGCAGTAGTTTGTGAGCTGGATAGTGTATGGAACAAACACCTGGAAAACCTAAGAATGCATATTGTAAATCATCAGAATTTTGCATTGCCCAATTGAAATAATCATTTTTCAATGGCAAATAGATAACTGAACATTCTTGACCTGCCAAAGTTAACAATCTGGTTCTAGCCTTAATTATAATGTATGCAATCATTTCTAAAACTGAGCAAATGGTCTTTGAAAACCTGTAGGGAGGAAAAACCCATTCCATTATTAACAAAGGATCTTGTTCTGTGGCATCCCACTGGAAAATGAGACCACAAAGCTGCATCTTCTCTCCTAAGATTGCAAGAAAGAAAGGATTTTCAGGAATGCAGCGATGAGCTTGTCTTTTTTGAAGCGCTTCTGTGACTTTGTCGAGAGCAGCACGAGCTTCAGGGGTTAAAGTTCTTGGCAAAGTGATGTCGCAACTTCCTCTCAGCAAATGGAAGAGCGGACTCAGTTCATCATTGGTGATTCCCAACATCGGTCTGACCCAGTTGATTTCTCCTAGAAGTTGTTGTAACTCTTGTAGGTTGTTGACTCTGGTTCGGATCTGAATTTTCTGTGGTATTATTGTAGTCTTCCATCGTCTTCCATCATCTTCCATCCCAGGTACTTCTAAGGTGAAACTTGTTGAATTTTCGTTGCAGAGATTTCAAGTCCAGCTTTTTGAATTTCAGCAACAACAGAGTTGCGAGTTTCTTCCATCTCTTCCTTTCAAAGGACTCCACCCTTAAAGCCAATTTTTCTTTCTCTGTATCTATAGATTGACAAACACCAGAACAACCATGTTTTTGCTTAACTGAAAAAGAGTTCCCCGGAACCACAATTTCCCGAGTGGAAGCAGCCACCTCAGCCTCCACCCCAGGCCCAACAGAATCCAATTCAGGTTTCAGTGTCCCTGCACAAACAATTTTAGGAAGTACAGTCACTTTTTCATTTCCATCTTTTACACACTTTGTTCCATCCCCCTTACAAGAGTCACATATTTTTACATTAACAGAACAATGCAAAGAAAAGTCCAAAAGAGTCTCATTTTTTCCCAGAGAGAGAGAAGAAAGATTTTGGTCAACAGAGTTCAAAGCAATACTTTCAGCATTTGCAACAACACTTGTAACATTCTCCGATACTCACACAGTCTCCGGTTTACTGGAATTTAATGAGACAGAACCAGAAGCTTTGTTTTCTGAGTCCAAGTTGATCTTATTATTATCCGTTTGTTTAAAACAGCGCTCCAACAGCGCTCTACAAACCGGCATAAGTTCTCTTAAGCTTTCATCTTTTTTGAGAGAGACTAGATTATAGATTCTCCAGTTTATCTGATCCCAAAAATGAAAAGTAAAAGCAGACTGCGGATATAAATATTGCGTATTCGCTTTAACCCAGATAAGTAAGTTTTTAAGCTCAGTTTTTGAAATTTCAGAGTGACCTTTTTCTTGTAACATTGTCTCTAAATGATGAAAAACATCCCATTCAACTTTTGATAAATTCGTTCCCATTTTTGTGTTCTTGTAATAATTTTCTTTTTCTCTATTTTGCCTCCCAACGTCACCCAAGCGCTCTCCCGAGATAAGTTACTTACAATTTTCTTGGCTTCGGCGGGAGAGATGATACAGTGTGCTCCTTGTTAACACTTGGGTCTCCGCAGCTGGTACTTCCACGATTTTTCTTTCTTTTTCTTCTATTCTACGTCCTGACACGAGGCACCAATATGCGGGGGACGGGACAGGTATAAGTCCAATGATGTCAGGAACCCACGCCTTAAAAAAGGAACCCACTAGGTCGTGGCAAAATATCCAAATATGGATAACATGGTAACCAGACCAGTGAAGAGATTTTTGCTTTTATTTCCAGCACATCAGTCTCAAAATACAAAATGGAGACATGACAGCTCACTGATCCACACCAAAAAATGTCTCCTTCAACAGGGCTCATACAGCAATACATAAAATCATCTCAGACTAGAATTCAGCCAATCAGACACAGAAAACACATCTTGACAAGCATTCTATCCAATCTTATAAAACATAGGTAATCGTAGCTAAAGCAAAGACTAGTTGATAAGAGACAAAGAACAGAGTTCTATTCATGCTAGCCTTCTAAAGATATACATTAAATAACCTTGTTGCCATCCTAAAGCCAATTCTACAGAAGCCTATTGTTATTTGTCACATCTACTGCTTGGGAAACTTTTCTGCTTGCATGGAAAACTTTTTCTGCTTGCATGGGAAACTTTTCTGCAATGCTAACAAAACTCCAGTCTAAGGCCTACATACTTCTTTGTAACCATTTCTTAAAAATCCTCTAACCTTATGGATTCCAACATTTCCCCCTCTCTGTTTGACCCAGAAGCTTTCATTTTCTTGTCGCTTGCTATTTGCGTTTCATAGCTCTATTGCAAAATTTCTGCTTATTATCTGCTGAAGACCTATTTTCACTAAACTGAAGCATTGCTATATTACGGCACAGCAACTTCATGCTGTGAAGACCCAATCCCTGAAAGAGAGATATGAATCACGTTTGGCAACAGTCACAAGGCATCGTTCAAAAAACTCTGGTCGATTCCAAGGCCTTAATTCAAAACCTTCGTTCATGTCAATACCCTCATCTACTGCTTTCGTGAGATTTCGTACACTCTCTGTGCTTCTACTTCCTAGTTCTCCTGCTTGAATGACAAAAACTTCTCGGACTGTTTTGTTCATCATTCGCCGAAGACAACAGAGTATACAAGGTGCCACTATCAATATCAGTATTAGAACACCTAATATGTAAAGACCTATCTTGCAAAGTTGCCTTAGCCAAGGTGCAAAACTCCAATTTTGAAACAAATCATCCAACCAGGAACCTCCATCTTCTTTAATTTGGGCTGTCAGATCCTTTAATTTTTGAATGCTTTTGTGAATGGATTCAGAATGATCAGACAAATTCATACAACACAATCCTTCAAATTCCTCACAACCATGTCCTTCTGCCAGTAAGAGAAAATCAATGGCTGCTCTGTTTTGAAGAGTAGCATGTCTAATACTATCAACATCGGTCAACATATCACTGATTGCGGAGGATGTGGCATTAGCTTGTTTGCTCAGCCAACATCCAACTCGATCTAATTGTCTCAATGCCACAGCTGAAGCCAATTGGGGTAGAAATATACCTGCTGAAAGCCTTCTGGCAGCATTCCAAGGCATAAAATCACTCTGACAGTTCTCATCATAATGAGGAACAGCTCTTGTTTTCCTTTGTTTCTTTTTCATCACTGCTTTGGCAGTGGGGGCAATTATGGTAAGCATACCAATGCTACAAGGGCCACCTTCAAGGTGGGCTGGAATGCCTTGCCAACCTCTGTCTCCGCAAATGATCCAATACCCTTTTGGCAATTGCCCTGGATATTGGTCCGTCTCCAGAAGCACATCCCAACTGTTTGAAACATTTGCTGCCCTGAGAAGTTTTTTCAAACAAATGTTCCAATTGAAGGAAGGACTGTTTCCATTGTCAATTCCACCTGGTTTACCATTGGATTCTTTTCTGACCAAAGGAAACTCTTTCACTGGCACACCAACCAAACAGGTTGAGAAAGGCTTTTCTGGTTCCGAATTAGACAGACATATAGTATCCGATCCGGCAGCCTTGGCTAAGGTCACCCAAACATTCGTTTTCGGTTGATCCACAGGCAAATCTGCACGACAAAAAACAATTAACATCAAGCAAAACAAGTATACCATTTGATTCTGCCCCATCTCTTTCAAGAACTAAGTTTTGGCAGAATTCTTTCTAAACAAAAACAACAACCTAAATTTTCAGCCAAAAATTAGCTTTGTTAAACAAACATTCAGCATTCAATTCGTATACTCATAAATAACATTGGCACAAAATCAGAGTTCATGGGTTCCACCGATGCACAAAGAACGTCAGGCACAAGAGGCGTCAGGCGAGACCCGGGATCCTTCCATTCGGTCCACGTCTGCGTACTCGCTTCCTCAGTTCTAGGCTCGACAACAGGTTCTGAAGTGCGATACGGTTTGACGTTTTTGGCAGGAACCCACTTAATTCTTCCAGCACCTGTGGAAATAGAAGCATACCCTTTGCCCCACGTTATTAATTGAAACGGGCCTTCCATCTGTCCAGAGTCAGGGTTTCTAATTAGAAGAGGAGGATGTTCTTTCAGTTTTGCCTGGGTGCTATTTGAAAAGTGTCTAAAGATTGGTGGATCTGGTTCTGTACTTGAACTATTTAGAAAATTAAAACCATACAAAGCCTTACTCAGTCTCATCTGTGGGGTGATTTCCGTTCCCCCTCTCTGTTGATCTAATATGCGTTTTAAGGTTTGATGTGTTCTTTCAATGATTGCTTGGCTTGTGGGAGAGTGGGGAATACCAAAAATGTGTCGAACACCCCATTCATTTAAAAATGTGGCCAATTTTTGAGATATGTATGCGGGACCATTGTCAGTTTTTACTTCTTGGGGTATACCCAATGAAGCAAAAGCTGGCAGGAAATGATGACAGGCATGGCTGCCAGTTTCACCTGTGTGAAGGGAAGCAAAAACTGCACCAGAGAACGTGTCTATGGAAACATGAATATTTTTAAATTTACCAAAAGAAGGCTATTTAGTAACACCTGTTTGCCACAACTGTAGGCTTTGTAAGCCTCGGGGGTTGATTGCTCCTGTAGAAACAGGAGGTTGTACCAATTGACAGTCAGGGCAAGTATGAATGATAGCTTTAGCTTGACTTTTAGTGATTTGGAACATTCGCATGAGTGCTTGTGCATTTTGGTGGAAAAAGGCATGACTCAATTTTGCTTGTTCAAAAATATTTGGCAATGTGTTAGAAATGACCATTGTCAGCTTGTCCGCTCTTGCATTTCCTTCCACTACAAATCCAGGAAGTGAAGAATGCGCCCTAATGTGAGAAACAAAATATGGATTAGTTCTATATTGCAAAGTTATAAAAAGACATGAAAGCCAACGATGTAAAGTTTCATTACTAACATCCTTTAAAATGGAACCTTCTATTCTCCTGACTACATTAGCAACATAAGCAGAATCTGTGACCAAATTAAAAGGCTGAGGAAACAGCTGAAAAGCTCAAACTACTGCAGCAAGCTCAACAATTTGAGGGGATCCCTCTACTGTTTGAATATCAGATTCCCAAACATCAGTCTTTTGATTAAACCAAGTCACAACGGACTTGTGGCTTTTACCAGAGCCATCAGTGAAGAGAGTCACAGCATGTAAAGGTTCTTCACTTCATTTAGGTTTTTCTCTGAAACTCAATTTTGCTTGCAGTAGTTTGTGAGCTGGATAGTGTATGGAACAAACACCTGGAAAACCTAAGAATGCATATTGTAAATCATCAGAATTTTGCATTGCCCAATTGAAATAATCATTTTTCAATGGCAAATAGATAACTGAACATTCTTGACCTGCCAAAGTTAACAATCTGGTTCTAGCCTTAATTATAATGTATGCAATCATTTCTAAAACTGAGCAAATGGTCTTTGAAAACCTGTAGGGAGGAAAAACCCATTCCATTATTAACAAAGGATCTTGTTCTGTGGCATCCCACTGGAAAATGAGACCACAAAGCTGCATCTTCTCTCCTAAGATTGCAAGAAAGAAAGGATTTTCAGGAATGCAGCGATGAGCTTGTCTTTTTTGAAGCGCTTCTGTGACTTTGTCGAGAGCAGCACGAGCTTCAGGGGTTAAAGTTCTTGGCAAAGTGATGTCGCAACTTCCTCTCAGCAAATGGAAGAGCGGACTCAGTTCATCATTGGTGATTCCCAACATCGGTCTGACCCAGTTGATTTCTCCTAGAAGTTGTTGTAACTCTTGTAGGTTGTTGACTCTGGTTCGGATCTGAATTTTCTGTGGTATTATTGTAGTCTTCCATCGTCTTCCATCATCTTCCATCCCAGGTACTTCTAAGGTGAAACTTGTTGAATTTTCGTTGCAGAGATTTCAAGTCCAGCTTTTTGAATTTCAGCAACAACAGAGTTGCGAGTTTCTTCCATCTCTTCCTTTCAAAGGACTCCACCCTTAAAGCCAATTTTTCTTTCTCTGTATCTATAGATTGACAAACACCAGAACAACCATGTTTTTGCTTAACTGAAAAAGAGTTCCCCGGAACCACAATTTCCCGAGTGGAAGCAGCCACCTCAGCCTCCACCCCAGGCCCAACAGAATCCAATTCAGGTTTCAGTGTCCCTGCACAAACAATTTTAGGAAGTACAGTCACTTTTTCATTTCCATCTTTTACACACTTTGTTCCATCCCCCTTACAAGAGTCACATATTTTTACATTAACAGAACAATGCAAAGAAAAGTCCAAAAGAGTCTCATTTTTTCCCAGAGAGAGAGAAGAAAGATTTTGGTCAACAGAGTTCAAAGCAATACTTTCAGCATTTGCAACAACACTTGTAACATTCTCCGATACTCACACAGTCTCCGGTTTACTGGAATTTAATGAGACAGAACCAGAAGCTTTGTTTTCTGAGTCCAAGTTGATCTTATTATTATCCGTTTGTTTAAAACAGCGCTCCAACAGCGCTCTACAAACCGGCATAAGTTCTCTTAAGCTTTCATCTTTTTTGAGAGAGACTAGATTATAGATTCTCCAGTTTATCTGATCCCAAAAATGAAAAGTAAAAGCAGACTGCGGATATAAATATTGCGTATTCGCTTTAACCCAGATAAGTAAGTTTTTAAGCTCAGTTTTTGAAATTTCAGAGTGACCTTTTTCTTGTAACATTGTCTCTAAATGATGAAAAACATCCCATTCAACTTTTGATAAATTCGTTCCCATTTTTGTGTTCTTGTAATAATTTTCTTTTTCTCTATTTTGCCTCCCAACGTCACCCAAGCGCTCTCCCGAGATAAGTTACTTACAATTTTCTTGGCTTCGGCGGGAGAGATGATACAGTGTGCTCCTTGTTAACACTTGGGTCTCCGCAGCTGGTACTTCCACGATTTTTCTTTCTTTTTCTTCTATTCTACGTCCTGACACGAGGCACCAATATGCGGGGGACGGGACAGGTATAAGTCCAATGGTGTCAGGAACCCACGCCTTAAAAAAGGAACCCACTAGGTCGTGGCAAAATATCCAAATATGGATAACATGGTAACCAGACCAGTGAAGAGATTTTTGCTTTTATTTCCAGCACATCAGTCTCAAAATACAAAATGGAGACATGACAGCTCACTGATCCACACCAAAAAATGTCTCCTTCAACAGGGCTCATACAGCAATACATAAAATCATCTCAGACTAGAATTCAGCCAATCAGACACAGAAAACACATCTTGACAAGCATTCTATCCAATCTTATAAAACATAGGTAATCGTAGCTAAAGCAAAGACTAGTTGATAAGAGACAAAGAACAGAGTTCTATTCATGCTAGCCTTCTAAAGATATACATTAAATAACCTTGTTGCCATCCTAAAGCCAATTCTACAGAAGCCTATTGTTATTTGTCACATCTACTGCTTGGGAAACTTTTCTGCTTGCATGGAAAACTTTTTCTGCTTGCATGGGAAACTTTTCTGCAATGCTAACAAAACTCCAGTCTAAGGCCTACATACTTCTTTGTAACCATTTCTTAAAAATCCTCTAACCTTATGGATTCCAACATTTCCCCCTCTCTGTTTGACCCAGAAGCTTTCATTTTCTTGTCGCTTGCTATTTGCGTTTCATAGCTCTATTGCAAAATTTCTGCTTATTATCTGCTGAAGACCTATTTTCACTAAACTGAAGCATTGCTATATTACGGCACAGCAACTTCATGCTGTGAAGACCCAATCCCTGAAAGAGAGATATGAATCACGTTTGGCAACAGTCACAAGGCATCGTTCAAAAAACTCTGGTCGATTCCAAGGCCTTAATTCAAAACCTTCGTTCATGTCAATACCCTCATCTACTGCTTTCGTGAGATTTCGTACACTCTCTGTGCTTCTACTTCCTAGTTCTCCTGCTTGAATGACAAAAACTTCTCGGACTGTTTTGTTCATCATTCGCCGAAGACAACAGAGTATACAAGGTGCCACTATCAATATCAGTATTAGAACACCTAATATGTAAAGACCTATCTTGCAAAGTTGCCTTAGCCAAGGTGCAAAACTCCAATTTTGAAACAAATCATCCAACCAGGAACCTCCATCTTCTTTAATTTGGGCTGTCAGATCCTTTAATTTTTGAATGCTTTTGTGAATGGATTCAGAATGATCAGACAAATTCATACAACACAATCCTTCAAATTCCTCACAACCATGTCCTTCTGCCAGTAAGAGAAAATCAATGGCTGCTCTGTTTTGAAGAGTAGCATGTCTAATACTATCAACATCGGTCAACATATCACTGATTGCGGAGGATGTGGCATTAGCTTGTTTGCTCAGCCAACATCCAACTCGATCTAATTGTCTCAATGCCACAGCTGAAGCCAATTGGGGTAGAAATATACCTGCTGAAAGCCTTCTGGCAGCATTCCAAGGCATAAAATCACTCTGACAGTTCTCATCATAATGAGGAACAGCTCTTGTTTTCCTTTGTTTCTTTTTCATCACTGCTTTGGCAGTGGGGGCAATTATGGTAAGCATACCAATGCTACAAGGGCCACCTTCAAGGTGGGCTGGAATGCCTTGCCAACCTCTGTCTCCGCAAATGATCCAATACCCTTTTGGCAATTGCCCTGGATATTGGTCCGTCTCCAGAAGCACATCCCAACTGTTTGAAACATTTGCTGCCCTGAGAAGTTTTTTCAAACAAATGTTCCAATTGAAGGAAGGACTGTTTCCATTGTCAATTCCACCTGGTTTACCATTGGATTCTTTTCTGACCAAAGGAAACTCTTTCACTGGCACACCAACCAAACAGGTTGAGAAAGGCTTTTCTGGTTCCGAATTAGACAGACATATAGTATCCGATCCGGCAGCCTTGGCTAAGGTCACCCAAACATTCGTTTTCGGTTGATCCACAGGCAAATCTGCACGACAAAAAACAATTAAAATCCAGCAAAACAAGTATACCATTTGATTCTGCCCCATCTCTTTCAAGAACTAAGTTTTGGCAGAATTCTTTCTAAACAAAAACAACAACCTAAATTTTCAGCCAAAAATTAGCTTTGTTAAACAAACATTCAGCATTCAATTCGTATACTCATAAATAACATTGGCACAAAATCAGAGTTCATGGGTTCCACCGATGCACAAAGAACGTCAGGCACAAGAGGCGTCAGGCGAGACCCGGGATCCTTCCATTCGGTCCACGTCTGCGTACTCGCTTCCTCAGTTCTAGGCTCGACAACAGGTTCTGAAGTGCGATACGGTTTGACGTTTTTGGCAGGAACCCACTTAATTCTTCCAGCACCTGTGGAAATAGAAGCATACCCTTTGCCCCACGTTATTAATTGAAACGGGCCTTCCATCTGTCCAGAGTCAGGGTTTCTAATTAGAAGAGGAGGATGTTCTTTCAGTTTTGCCTGGGTGCTATTTGAAAAGTGTCTAAAGATTGGTGGATCTGGTTCTGTACTTGAACTATTTAGAAAATTAAAACCATACAAAGCCTTACTCAGTCTCATCTGTGGGGTGATTTCCGTTCCCCCTCTCTGTTGATCTAATATGCGTTTTAAGGTTTGATGTGTTCTTTCAATGATTGCTTGGCTTGTGGGAGAGTGGGGAATACCAAAAATGTGTTGAACACCCCATTCATTTAAAAATGTGGCCAATTTTTGAGATATGTATGCGGGACCATTGTCAGTTTTTACTTCTTGGGGTATACCCAATGAAGCAAAAGCTTGCAGGAAATGATGACAGGCATGGCTGCCAGTTTCACCTGTGTGAAGGGAAGCAAAAACTGCACCAGAGAACGTGTCTATGGAAACATGAATATTTTTAAATTTACCAAAAGAAGGCTATTTAGTAACACCTGTTTGCCACAACTGTAGGCTTTGTAAGCCTCGGGGGTTGATTGCTCCTGTAGAAACAGGAGGTTGTACCAATTGACAGTCAGGGCAAGTATGAATGATAGCTTTAGCTTGACTTTCAGTGATTTGGAACATTCGCATGAGTGCTTGTGCATTTTGGTGGAAAAAGGCATGACTCAATTTTGCTTGTTCAAAAATATTTGGCAATGTGTTAGAAATGACCATTGTCAGCTTGTCCGCTCTTGCATTTCCTTCCACTACAAATCCAGGAAGTGAAGAATGCGCCCTAATGTGAGAAACAAAATATGGATTAGTTCTAAATTGCAAAGTTATAAAAAGACATGAAAGCCAACGATGTAAAGTTTCATTACTAACATCCTTTAAAATGGAACCTTCTATTCTCCTGACTACATTAGCAACATAAGCAGAATCTGTGACCAAATTAAAAGGCTGAGGAAACAGCTGAAAAGCTCAAACTACTGCAGCAAGCTCAACAATTTGAGGGGATCCCTCTACTGTTTGAATATCAGATTCCCAAACATCAGTCTTTTGATTAAACCAAGTCACAACGGACTTGTGGCTTTTACCAGAGCCATCAGTGAAGAGAGTCACAGCATGTAAAGGTTCTTCACTTCATTTAGGTTTTTCTCTGAAACTCAATTTTGCTTGCAGTAGTTTGTGAGCTGGATAGTGTATGGAACAAACACCTGGAAAACCTAAGAATGCATATTGTAAATCATCAGAATTTTGCATTGCCCAATTGAAATAATCATTTTTCAATGGCAAATAGATAACTGAACATTCTTGACCTGCCAAAGTTAACAATCTGGTTCTAGCCTTAATTATAATGTATGCAATCATTTCTAAAACTGAGCAAATGGTCTTTGAAAACCTGTAGGGAGGAAAAACCCATTCCATTATTAACAAAGGATCTTGTTCTGTGGCATCCCACTGGAAAATGAGACCACAAAGCTGCATCTTCTCTCCTAAGATTGCAAGAAAGAAAGGATTTTCAGGAACGCAGCGATGAGCTTGTCTTTTTTGAAGAGCTTCTGTGACTTTGTCGAGAGCAGCACGAGCTTCAGGGGTTAAAGTTCTTGGCAAAGTGATGTCGCAACTTCCTCTCAGCAAATGGAAGAGCGGACTCAGTTCATCATTGGTGATTCCCAACATCGGTCTGACCCAGTTGATTTCTCCTAGAAGTTGTTGTAACTCTTGTAGGTTGTTGACTCTGGTTCGGATCTGAATTTTCTGTGGTCTTCTTGTCATCTTCCATCATCTTCCATCCCAGGTACTTCTAAGGTGAAACTTGTTGAATTTTCGTTGCAGAGATTTCAAGTCCAGCTTTTTGAATTTCAGCAACAACACAGTCGCGAGTTTCTTCCATCTCTTCCTTTCAAAGGACTCCACCCTTAAAGCCAATTTTTCTTTCTCTGTATCTATAGATTGACAAACACCAGAACAACCATGTTTTTGCTTAACTGAAAAAGAGTTCCCCGGAACCACAATTTCCCGAGTGGAAGCAGCCACCTCAGCCTCCACCCTAGGCCCAACAGAATCCAATTCAGGTTTCAGTGTCCCTGCACAAACAATTTTAAGAAGTACAGTCACTTTTTCATTTCCATCTTTTACACACTTTGTTCCATCCCCCTTACAAGAGTCACATATTTTTACATTAACAGAACAACGCAAAGAAAAGTCCAAAAGAGTCTCAATTTTCCCAGAGAGAGAGAAGAAAGATTTTTGTCAACAGAGTTCAAAGCAATATTTTCAGCATTTGCAACAACACTTGTAACATTCTCCGATACTCACACAGTCTCCGGTTTACTGGAATTTAATGAGACAGAACCAGAAGCTTTGTTTTCTGAGTCCAAGTTGATCTTATTATTATCCATTTGTTTAAAACAGCGCTCCAACAGCGCTCTACAAACCGGCATAAGTTCTCTTAAGCTTTCATCTTTTTTGAGAGAGACTAGATTATAGATTCTCCAGTTTATCTGATCCCAAAAATGAAAAGTAAAAGCAGACTGCAGATTTAAATCTTGCGTATTCGCTTTAACCCAGATAAGTAAGTTTTTAAGCTCAGTTTTTGAAATTTCAGAGTGACCTTTTTCTTGTAACATTGTCTCTAAATGATGAAAAACATCCCATTCAACTTTTGATAAATTCGTTCCCATTTTTGTGTTCTTGTAATAATTTTCTTTTTCTCTATTTTGCCTCCCAACGTCACCCAAGCGCTCTCCCGAGATAAGTTACTTACAATTTTCTTGGCTTCGGCGGGAGAGATGATACAGTGTGCTCCTTGTTAACACTTGGGTCTCCGCAGCTGGTACTTCCACAATTTTTCTTTCTTTTTCTTCTATTCTACGTCCTGACACGAGGCACCAATATGCGGGGGACGGGACAGGTATAAGTCCAATGGTGTCAGGAGCCCACGCCTTAAAAAAGGAACCCACTAGGTCGCGGCAAAATATCCAAATATGGATAACATGGTAACCAGACCAGTGAAGAGATTTTTGCTTTTATTTCCAGCACATCAGTCTCAAAATACAAAATGGAGACATGACAGCTCACTGATCCACACCAAAAAATGTCTCCTTCAACAGGGCTCATACAGCAATACATAAAATCATCTCAGACTAGAATTCAGCCAATCAGACACAGAAAACACATCTTGACAAGCATTCTATCCAATCTTATAAAACATAGGTAATCATAGCTAAAGCAAAGACTAGTTGATAAGAGACAAAGAACAGAGTTCTATTCATGCTAGCCTTCTAAAGATATACATTAAATAACCTTGTTGCCATCCTAAAGCCAATTCTACAGAAGCCTATTGTTATTTGTCACATCTACTGCTTGGGACACTTTTCTGCTTGCATGGAAAACTTTTTCTGCTTGCATGGGAAACTTTTCTGCAATGCTAACAAAACTCCAGTCTAAGGCCTACATACTTCTTTGTAACCATTTCTTAAAAATCCTCTAACCTTATGGATTCCAACATTTCCCCCTCTCTGTTTGACCCAGAAGCTTTCATTTTCTTGTCGCTTGCTATTTGCGTTTCATAGCTCTATTGCAAAATTTCTGCTTATTATCTGCTGAAGACCTATTTTCACTAAACTGAAGCATTGCTATATTACGGCACAGCAACTTCATGCTGTGAAGACCCAATCCCTGAAAGAGAGATATGAATCACGTTTGGCAACAGTCACAAGGCATCGTTCAAAAAACTCTGGTCGATTCCAAGGCCTTAATTCAAAACCTTCGTTCATG
Organism: Melospiza melodia melodia; assembly: GCF_035770615.1. Classification (NCBI taxonomy): domain Eukaryota; kingdom Metazoa; phylum Chordata; class Aves; order Passeriformes; family Passerellidae; genus Melospiza; species Melospiza melodia. Next base: position 24,668,439 of record NC_086197.1, read on the forward strand.
TCAATACCCTCATCTACTGCTTTCGTGAGATTTCGTACACTCTCTGTGCTTCTACTTCCTAGTTCTCCTGCTTGAATGACAAAAACTTCTCGGACTGTTTTGTTCATCATTCGCCGAAGACAACAGAGTATACAAGGTGCCACTATCAATATCAGTATTAGAACACCTAATATGTAAAGACCTATCTTGCAAAGTTGCCTTAGCCAAGGTGCAAAACTCCAATTTTGAAACAAATCATCCAACCAGGAACATCCATCTTCTTTAATTTGGGCTGTCAGATCCTTTAATTTTTGAATGCTTTTGTGAATGGATTCAGAATGATCAGACAAATTCATACAACACAATCCTTCAAATTCCTCACAACCATGTCCTTCTGCCAGTAAGAGAAAATCAATGGCTGCTCTGTTTTGAAGAGTAGCATGTCTAATACTATCAACATCGGTCAACATATCACTGATTGCGGAGGATGTGGCATTAGCTTGTTTGCTCAGCCAACATCCAACTCGATCTAATTGTCTCAATGCCACAGCTGAAGCCAATTGGGGTAGAAATATACCTGCTGAAAGCCTTCTGGCGGCATTCCAAGGCATAAAATCACTCTGACAGTTCTCATCATAATGAGGAACAGCTCTTGTTTTCCTTTGTTTCTTTTTCATCACTGCTTTGGCAGTGGGGGCAATTATGGTAAGCATACCAATGCTACAAGGGCCACCTTCAAGGTGGGCTGGAATGCCTTGCCAACCTCTGTCTCCGCAAATGATCCAATACCCTTTTGGCAATTGCCCTGGATATTGGTCCGTCTCCAGAAGCACATCCCAACTGTTTGAAACATTTGCTGCCCTGAGAAGTTTTTTCAAACAAATGTTCCAATTGAAGGAAGGACTGTTTCCATTGTCAATTCCACCTGGTTTACCATTGGATTCTTTTCTGACCAAAGGAAACTCTTTCACTGGCACACCAACCAAACAGGTTGAGAAAGGCTTTTCTGGTTCCGAATTAGACAGACATATAGTATCCGATCCGGCAGCCTTGGCTAAGGTCACCCAAACATTCGTTTTCGGTTGATCCACAGGCAAATCTGCACGACAAAAAACAATTAAAATCCAGCAAAACAAGTATACCATTTGATTCTGCCCCATCTCTTTCAAGAACTAAGTTTTGGCAGAATTCTTTCTAAACAAAAACAACAACCTAAATTTTCAGTCAAAAATTAGCTTTGTTAAACAAACATTCAGCATTCAATTCGTATACTCATAAATAACATTGGCACAAAATCAGAGTTCATGGGTTCCACCGATGCACAAAGAACGTCAGGCACAAGAGGCGTCAGGCGAGACCCGGGATCCTTCCATTCGGTCCACGTCTGCGTACTCGCTTCCTCAGTTCTAGGCTCGACAACAGGTTCTGAAGTGCGATACAGTTTGACGTTTTTGGCAGGAACCCACTTAATTCTTCCAGCACCTGTGGAAATAGAAGCATACCCTTTGCCCCACGTTATTAATTGAAACGGGCCTTCCATCTGTCCAGAGTCAGGGTTTCTAATTAGAAGAGGAGGATGTTCTTTCAGTTTTGCCTGGGTGCTATTTGAAAAGTGTCTAAAGATTGGTGGATCTGGTTCTGTACTTGAACTATTTAGAAAATTAAAACCATACAAAGCCTTACTCAGTCTCATCTGTGGGGTGATTTCCGTTCCCCCTCTCTGTTGATCTAATATGCGTTTTAAGGTTTGATGTGTTCTTTCAATGATTGCTTGGCTTGTGGGAGAGTGGGGAATACCAAAAATGTGTTGAACACCCCATTCATTTAAAAATGTGGCCAATTTTTGAGATATGTATGCGGGACCATTGTCAGTTTTTACTTCTTGGGGTATACCCAATGAAGCAAAAGCTTGCAGGAAATGATGACAGGCATGGCTGCCAGTTTCACCTGTGTGAAGGGAAGCAAAAACTGCACCAGAGAACGTGTCTATGGAAACATGAATATTTTTAAATTTACCAAAAGAAGGCTATTTAGTAACACCTGTTTGCCACAACTGTAGGCTTTGTAAGCCTCGGGGGTTGATTGCTCCTGTAGAAACAGGAGGTTGTACCAATTGACAGTCAGGGCAAGTATGAATGATAGCTTTAGCTTGACTTTCAGTGATTTGGAACATTCGCATGAGTGCTTGTGCATTTTGGTGGAAAAAGGCATGACTCAATTTTGCTTGTTCAAAAATATTTGGCAATGTGTTAGAAATGACCATTGTCAGCTTGTCCGCTCTTGCATTTCCTTCCACTACAAATCCAGGAAGTGAAGAATGCGCCCTAATGTGAGAAACAAAATATGGATTAGTTCTATATTGCAAAGTTATAAAAAGACATGAAAGCCAACGATGTAAAGTTTCATTACTAACATCCTTTAAAATGGAACCTTCTATTCTCCTGACTACATTAGCAACATAAGCAGAATCTGTGACCAAATTAAAAGGCTGAGGAAACAGCTGAAAAGCTCAAACTACTGCAGCAAGCTCAACAATTTGAGGGGATCCCTCTACTGTTTGAATATCAGATTCCCAAACATCAGTCTTTTGATTAAACCAAGTCACAACGGACTTGTGGCTTTTACCAGAGCCATCAGTGAAGAGAGTCACAGCATGTAAAGGTTCTTCACTTCATTTAGGTTTTTCTCTGAAACTCAATTTTGCTTGCAGTAGTTTGTGAGCTGGATAGTGTATGGAACAAACACCTGGAAAACCTAAGAATGCATATTGTAAATCATCAGAATTTTGCATTGCCCAATTGAAATAATCATTTTTCAATGGCAAATAGATAACTGAACATTCTTGACCTGCCAAAGTTAACAATCTGGTTCTAGCCTTATAATGTATGCAATCATTTCTAAAACTGAGCAAATGGTCTTTGAAAACCTGTAGGGAGGAAAAACCCATTCCATTATTAACAAAGGATCTTGTTCTGTGGCATCCCACTGGAAAATGAGACCACAAAGCTGCATCTTCTCTCCTAAGATTGCAAGAAAGAAAGGATTTTCAGGAACGCAGCGATGAGCTTGTCTTTTTTGAAGAGCTTCTGTGACTTTGTCGAGAGCAGCACGAGCTTCAGGGGTTAAAGTTCTTGGCAAAGTGATGTCGCAACTTCCTCTCAGCAAATGGAAGAGCGGACTCAGTTCATCATTGGTGATTCCCAACATCGGTCTGACCCAGTTGATTTCTCCTAGAAGTTGTTGTAACTCTTGTAGGTTGTTGACTCTGGGTCGGATCTGAATTTTCTGTGGTCTTCTTGTCATCTTCCATCATCTTCCATCCCAGGTACTTCTAAGGTGAAACTTGTTGAATTTTGGTTGCAGAGATTTCAAGTCCAGCTTTTTGAATTTCAGCAACAACACAGTCGCGAGTTTCTTCCATCTCTTCCTTTCAAAGGACTCCACCCTTAAAGCCAATTTTTCTTTCTCTGTATCTATAGATTGACAAACACCAGAACAACCATGTTTTTGCTTAACTGAAAAAGAGTTCCACGGAACCACAATTTCCCGAGTGGAAGCAGCCACCTCAGCCTCCACCCCAGGCCCAACAGAATCCAATTCAGGTTTCAGTGTCCCTGCACAAACAATTTTAGGAAGTACAGTCACTTTTTCATTTCCATCTTTTACACACTTTGTTCCATCCCCCTTACAAGAGTCACATATTTTTACGTTAACAGAACAACGCAAAGAAAAGTCCAAAAGAGTCTCATTTTTTCCCAGAGAGAGAGAAGAAAGATTTTGGTCAACAGAGTTCAAAGCAATACTTTCAGCATTTGCAACAACACTTGTAACATTCTCCGATACTCACACAGTCTCCGGTTTACTGGAATTTAATGAGACAGAACCAGAAGCTTTGTTTTCTGAGTCCAAGTTGATCTTATTATTATCCATTTGTTTAAAACAGCGCTCCAACAGCGCTCTACAAACCGGCATAAGTTCTCTTAAGCTTTCATCTTTTTTGAGAGAGACTAGATTATAGATTCTCCAGTTTATCTGATCTTAAAAATGAAAAGTAAAAGCAGACTGCAGATTTAAATCTTGCGTATTCGCTTTAACCCAGATAAGTAAGTTTTTAAGCTCAGTTTTTGAAATTTCAGAGTGACCTTTTTCTTGTAACATTGTCTCTAAATGATGAAAAACATCCCATTCAACTTTTGATAAATTCGTTCCCATTTTTGTGTTCTTGTAATAATTTTCTTTTTCTCTATTTTGCCTCCCAACGTCACCCAAGCGCTCTCCCGAGATAAGTTACTTACAATTTTCTTGGCTTCGGCGGGAGAGATGATACAGTGTGCTCCTTGTTAACACTTGGGTCTCCGCAGCTGGTACTTCCACAATTTTTCTTTCTTTTTCTTCTATTCTACGTCCTGACACGAGGCACCAATATGCGGGGGACGGGACAGGTATAAGTCCAATGGTGTCAGGAACCCACGCCTTAAAAAAGGAACCCACTAGGTAGCGGCAAAATATCCAAATATAGATAACATGGTAACCAGACCAGTGAAGAGATTTTTGCTTTTATTTCCAGCACATCAGTCTCAAAATACAAAATGGAGACATGACAGCTCACTGATCCACACCAAAAAATGTCTCCTTCAACAGGGCTCATACAGCAATACATAAAATCATCTCAGACTAGAATTCAGCCAATCAGACACAGAAAACACATCTTGACAAGCATTCTATCCAATCTTATAAAACATAGGTAATCGTAGCTAAAGCAAAGACTAGTTGATAAGAGACAAAGAACAGAGTTCTATTCATGCTAGCCTTCTAAAGATATACATTAAATAACCTTGTTGCCATCCTAAAGCCAATTCTACAGAAGCCTATTGTTATTTGTCACATCTACTGCTTGGGAAACTTTTCTGCTTGCATGGAAAACTTTTTCTGCTTGCATGGGAAACTTTTCTGCAATGCTAACAAAACTCCAGTCTAAGGCCTACATACTTCTTTGTAACCATTTCTTAAAAATCCTCTAACCTTATGGATTCCAACATTTCCCCCTCTCTGTTTGACCCAGAAGCTTTCATTTTCTTGTCGCTTGCTATTTGCGTTTCATAGCTCTATTGCAAAATTTCTGCTTATTATCTGCTGAAGACCTATTTTCACTAAACTGAAGCATTGCTATATTACGGCACAGCAACTTCATGCTGTGAAGACCCAATCCCTGAAAGAGAGATATGAATCACGTTTGGCAACAGTCACAAGGCATCGTTCAAAAAACTCTGGTCGATTCCAAGGCCTTAATTCAAAACCTTCGTTCATGTCAATACCCTCATCTACTGCTTTCGTGAGATTTCGTACACTCTCTGTGCTTCTACTTCCTAGTTCTCCTGCTTGAATGACAAAAACTTCTCGGACTGTTTTGTTCATCATTCGCCGAAGACAACAGAGTATACAAGGTGCCACTATCAATATCAGTATTAGAACACCTAATATGTAAAGACCTATCTTGCAAAGTTGCCTTAGCCAAGGTGCAAAACTCCAATTTTGAAACAAATCATCCAACCAGGAACCTCCATCTTCTTTAATTTGGGCTGTCAGATCCTTTAATTTTTGAATGCTTTTGTGAATGGATTCAGAATGATCAGACAAATTCATACAACACAATCCTTCAAATTCCTCACAACCATGTCCTTCTGCCAGTAAGAGAAAATCAATGGCTGCTCTGTTTTGAAGAGTAGCATGTCTAATACTATCAACATCGGTCAACATATCACTGATTGCGGAGGATGTGGCATTAGCTTGTTTGCTCAGCCAACATCCAACTCGATCTAATTGTCTCAATGCCACAGCTGAAGCCAATTGGGGTAGAAATATACCTGCTGAAAGCCTTCTGGCAGCATTCCAAGGCATAAAATCACTCTGACAGTTCTCATCATAATGAGGAACAGCTCTTGTTTTCCTTTGTTTCTTTTTCATCACTGCTTTGGCAGTGGGGGCAATTATGGTAAGCATACCAATGCTACAAGGGCCACCTTCAAGGTGGGCTGGAATGCCTTGCCAACCTCTGTCTCCGCAAATGATCCAATACCCTTTTGGCAATTGCCCTGGATATTGGTCCGTCTCCAGAAGCACATCCCAACTGTTTGAAACATTTGCTGCCCTGAGAAGTTTTTTCAAACAAATGTTCCAATTGAAGGAAGGACTGTTTCCATTGTCAATTCCACCTGGTTTACCATTGGATTCTTTTCTGACCAAAGGAAACTCTTTCACTGGCACACCAACCAAACAGGTTGAGAAAGGCTTTTCTGGTTCCCAATTAGACAGACATATAGTATCCGATCCGGCAGCCTTGGCTAAGGTCACCCAAACATTCGTTTTCGGTTGATCCACAGGCAAATCTGCACGACAAAAAACAATTAAAATCCAGCAAAACAAGTATACCATTTGATTCTGCCCCATCTCTTTCAAGAACTAAGTTTTGGCAGAATTCTTTCTAAACAAAAACAACAACCTAAATTTTCAGCCAAAAATTAGCTTTGTTAAACAAACATTCAGCATTCAATTCGTATACTCATAAATAACATTGGCACAAAATCAGAGTTCATGGGTTCCACCGATGCACAAAGAACGTCAGGCACAAGAGGCGTCAGGCGAGACCCGGGATCCTTCCATTCGGTCCACGTCTGCGTACTCGCTTCCTCAGTTCTAGGCTCGACAACAGGTTCTGAAGTGCGATACAGTTTGACGTTTTTGGCAGGAACCCACTTAATTCTTCCAGCACCTGTGGAAATAGAAGCATACCCTTTGCCCCACGTTATTAATTGAAACGGGCCTTCCATCTGTCCAGAGTCAGGGTTTCTAATTAGAAGAGGAGGATGTTCTTTCAGTTTTGCCTGGGTGCTATTTGAAAAGTGTCTAAAGATTGGTGGATCTGGTTCTGTACTTGAACTATTTAGAAAATTAAAACCATACAAAGCCTTACTCAGTCTCATCTGTGGGGTGATTTCCGTTCCCCCTCTCTGTTGATCTAATATGCGTTTTAAGGTTTGATGTGTTCTTTCAATGATTGCTTGGCTTGTGGGAGAGTGGGGAATACCAAAAATGTGTTGAACACCCCATTCATTTAAAAATGTGGCCAATTTTTGAGATATGTATGCGGGACCATTGTCAGTTTTTACTTCTTGGGGTATACCCAATGAAGCAAAAGCTTGCAGGAAATGATGACAGGCATGGCTGCCAGTTTCACCTGTGTGAAGGGAAGCAAAAACTGCACCAGAGAACGTGTCTATGGAAACATGAATATTTTTAAATTTACCAAAAGAAGGCTATTTAGTAACACCTGTTTGCCACAACTGTAGGCTTTGTAAGCCTCGGGGGTTGATTGCTCCTGTAGAAACAGGAGGTTGTACCAATTGACAGTCAGGGCAAGTATGAATGATAGCTTTAGCTTGACTTTCAGTGATTTGGAACATTCGCATGAGTGCTTGTGCATTTTGGTGGAAAAAGGCATGACTCAATTTTGCTTGTTCAAAAATATTTGGCAATGTGTTAGAAATGACCATTGTCAGCTTGTCCGCTCTTGCATTTCCTTCCACTACAAATCCAGGAAGTGAAGAATGCGCCCTAATGTGAGAAACAAAATATGGATTAGTTCTATATTGCAAAGTTATAAAAAGACATGAAAGCCAACGATGTAAAGTTTCATTACTAACATCCTTTAAAATGGAACCTTCTATTCTCCTGACTACATTAGCAACATAAGCAGAATCTGTGACCAAATTAAAAGGCTGAGGAAACAGCTGAAAAGCTCAAACTACTGCAGCAAGCTCAACAATTTGAGGGGATCCCTCTACTGTTTGAATATCAGATTCCCAAACATCAGTCTTTTGATTAAACCAAGTCACAACGGACTTGTGGCTTTTACCAGAGCCATCAGTGAAGAGAGTCACAGCATGTAAAGGTTCTTCACTTCATTTAGGTTTTTCTCTGAAACTCAATTTTGCTTGCAGTAGTTTGTGAGCTGGATAGTGTATGGAACAAACACCTGGAAAACCTAAGAATGCATATTGTAAATCATCAGAATTTTGCATTGCCCAATTGAAATAATCATTTTTCAATGGCAAATAGATAACTGAACATTCTTGACCTGCCAAAGTTAACAATCTGGTTCTAGCCTTAATTATAATGTATGCAATCATTTCTAAAACTGAGCAAATGGTCTTTGAAAACCTGTAGGGAGGAAAAACCCATTCCATTATTAACAAAGGATCTTGTTCTGTGGCATCCCACTGGAAAATGAGACCACAAAGCTGCATCTTCTCTCCTAAGATTGCAAGAAAGAAAGGATTTTCAGGAACGCAGCGATGAGCTTGTCTTTTTTGAAGAGCTTCTGTGACTTTGTCGAGAGCAGCACGAGCTTCAGGGGTTAAAGTTCTTGGCAAAGTGATGTCGCAACTTCCTCTCAGCAAATGGAAGAGCGGACTCAGTTCATCATTGGTGATTCCCAACATCGGTCTGACCCAGTTGATTTCTCCTAGAAGTTGTTGTAACTCTTGTAGGTTGTTGACTCTGGGTCGGATCTGAATTTTCTGTGGTCTTCTTGTCATCTTCCATCATCTTCCATCCCAGGTACTTCTAAGGTGAAACTTGTTGAATTTTGGTTGCAGAGATTTCAAGTCCAGCTTTTTGAATTTCAGCAACAACACAGTCGCGAGTTTCTTCCATCTCTTCCTTTCAAAGGACTCCACCCTTAAAGCCAATTTTTCTTTCTCTGTATCTATAGATTGACAAACACCAGAACAACCATGTTTTTGCTTAACTGAAAAAGAGTTCCACGGAACCACAATTTCCCGAGTGGAAGCAGCCACCTCAGCCTCCACCCCAGGCCCAACAGAATCCAATTCAGGTTTCAGTGTCCCTGCACAAACAATTTTAGGAAGTACAGTCACTTTTTCATTTCCATCTTTTACACACTTTGTTCCATCCCCCTTACAAGAGTCACATATTTTTACGTTAACAGAACAACGCAAAGAAAAGTCCAAAAGAGTCTCATTTTTTCCCAGAGAGAGAGAAGAAAGATTTTGTTCAACAGAGTTCAAAGCAATACTTTCAGCATTTGCAACAACACTTGTAACATTCTCCGATACTCACACAGTCTCCGGTTTACTGGAATTTAATGAGACAGAACCAGAAGCTTTGTTTTCTGAGTCCAAGTTGATCTTATTATTATCCATTTGTTTAAAACAGCGCTCCAACAGCGCTCTACAAACCGGCATAAGTTCTCTTAAGCTTTCATCTTTTTTGAGAGAGACTAGATTATAGATTCTCCAGTTTATCTGATCTTAAAAATGAAAAGTAAAAGCAGACTGCAGATTTAAATCTTGCGTATTCGCTTTAACCCAGATAAGTAAGTTTTTAAGCTCAGTTTTTGAAATTTCAGAGTGACCTTTTTCTTGTAACATTGTCTCTAAATGATGAAAAACATCCCATTCAACTTTTGATAAATTCGTTCCCATTTTTGTGTTCTTGTAATAATTTTCTTTTTCTCTATTTTGCCTCCCAACGTCACCCAAGCGCTCTCCCGAGATAAGTTACTTACAATTTTCTTGGCTTCGGCGGGAGAGATGATACAGTGTGCTCCTTGTTAACACTTGGGTCTCCGCAGCTGGTACTTCCACAATTTTTCTTTCTTTTTCTTCTATTCTACGTCCTGACACGAGGCACCAATATGCGGGGGACGGGACAGGTATAAGTCCAATGGTGTCAGGAACCCACGCCTTAAAAAAGGAACCCACTAGGTAGCGGCAAAATATCCAAATATAGATAACATGGTAACCAGACCAGTGAAGAGATTTTTGCTTTTATTTCCAGCACATCAGTCTCAAAATACAAAATGGAGACATGACAGCTCACTGATCCACACCAAAAAATGTCTCCTTCAACAGGGCTCATACAGCAATACATAAAATCATCTCAGACTAGAATTCAGCCAATCAGACACAGAAAACACATCTTGACAAGCATTCTATCCAATCTTATAAAACATAGGTAATCGTAGCTAAAGCAAAGACTAGTTGATAAGAGACAAAGAACAGAGTTCTATTCATGCTAGCCTTCTAAAGATATACATTAAATAACCTTGTTGCCATCCTAAAGCCAATTCTACAGAAGCCTATTGTTATTTGTCACATCTACTGCTTGGGAAACTTTTCTGCTTGCATGGAAAACTTTTTCTGCTTGCATGGGAAACTTTTCTGCAATGCTAACAAAACTCCAGTCTAAGGCCTACATACTTCTTTGTAACCATTTCTTAAAAATCCTCTAACCTTATGGATTCCAACATTTCCCCCTCTCTGTTTGACCCAGAAGCTTTCATTTTCTTGTCGCTTGCTATTTGCGTTTCATAGCTCTATTGCAAAATTTCTGCTTATTATCTGCTGAAGACCTATTTTCACTAAACTGAAGCATTGCTATATTACGGCACAGCAACTTCATGCTGTGAAGACCCAATCCCTGAAAGAGAGATATGAATCACGTTTGGCAACAGTCACAAGGCATCGTTCAAAAAACTCTGGTCGATTCCAAGGCCTTAATTCAAAACCTTCGTTCATGTCAATACCCTCATCTACTGCTTTCGTGAGATTTCGTACACTCTCTGTGCTTCTACTTCCTAGTTCTCCTGCTTGAATGACAAAAACTTCTCGGACTGTTTTGTTCATCATTCGCCGAAGACAACAGAGTATACAAGGTGCCACTATCAATATCAGTATTAGAACACCTAATATGTAAAGACCTATCTTGCAAAGTTGCCTTAGCCAAGGTGCAAAACTCCAATTTTGAAACAAATCATCCAACCAGGAACCTCCATCTTCTTTAATTTGGGCTGTCAGATCCTTTAATTTTTGAATGCTTTTGTGAATGGATTCAGAATGATCAGACAAATTCATACAACACAATCCTTCAAATTCCTCACAACCATGTCCTTCTGCCAGTAAGAGAAAATCAATGGCTGCTCTGTTTTGAAGAGTAGCATGTCTAATACTATCAACATCGGTCAACATATCACTGATTGCGGAGGATGTGGCATTAGCTTGTTTGCTCAGCCAACATCCAACTCGATCTAATTGTCTCAATGCCACAGCTGAAGCCAATTGGGGTAGAAATATACCTGCTGAAAGCCTTCTGGCAGCATTCCAAGGCATAAAATCACTCTGACAGTTCTCATCATAATGAGGAACAGCTCTTGTTTTCCTTTGTTTCTTTTTCATCACTGCTTTGGCAGTGGGGGCAATTATGGTAAGCATACCAATGCTACAAGGGCCACCTTCAAGGTGGGCTGGAATGCCTTGCCAACCTCTGTCTCCGCAAATGATCCAATACCCTTTTGGCAATTGCCCTGGATATTGGTCCGTCTCCAGAAGCACATCCCAACTGTTTGAAACATTTGCTGCCCTGAGAAGTTTTTTCAAACAAATGTTCCAATTGAAGGAAGGACTGTTTCCATTGTCAATTCCACCTGGTTTACCATTGGATTCTTTTCTGACCAAAGGAAACTCTTTCACTGGCACACCAACCAAACAGGTTGAGAAAGGCTTTTCTGGTTCCGAATTAGACAGACATATAGTATCCGATCCGGCAGCCTTGGCTAAGGTCACCCAAACATTCGTTTTCGGTTGATCCACAGGCAAATCTGCACGACAAAAAACAATTAAAATCCAGCAAAACAAGTATACCATTTGATTCTGCCCCATCTCTTTCAAGAACTAAGTTTTGGCAGAATTCTTTCTAAACAAAAACAACAACCTAAATTTTCAGCCAAAAATTAGCTTTGTTAAACAAACATTCAGCATTCAATTCGTATACTCATAAATAACATTGGCACAAAATCAGAGTTCATGGGTTCCACCGATGCACAAAGAACGTCAGGCACAAGAGGCGTCAGGCGAGACCCGGGATCCTTCCATTCGGTCCACGTCTGCGTACTCGCTTCCTCAGTTCTAGGCTCGACAACAGGTTCTGAAGTGCGATACAGTTTGACGTTTTTGGCAGGAACCCACTTAATTCTTCCAGCACCTGTGGAAATAGAAGCATACCCTTTGCCCCACGTTATTAATTGAAACGGGCCTTCCATCTGTCCAGAGTCAGGGTTTCTAATTAGAAGAGGAGGATGTTCTTTCAGTTTTGCCTGGGTGCTATTTGAAAAGTGTCTAAAGATTGGTGGATCTGGTTCTGTACTTGAACTATTTAGAAAATTAAAACCATACAAAGCCTTACTCAGTCTCATCTGTGGGGTGATTTCCGTTCCCCCTCTCTGTTGATCTAATATGCGTTTTAAGGTTTGATGTGTTCTTTCAATGATTGCTTGGCTTGTGGGAGAGTGGGGAATACCAAAAATGTGTTGAACACCCCATTCATTTAAAAATGTGGCCAATTTTTGAGATATGTATGCGGGACCATTGTCAGTTTTTACTTCTTGGGGTATACCCAATGAAGCAAAAGCTTGCAGGAAATGATGACAGGCATGGCTGCCAGTTTCACCTGTGTGAAGGGAAGCAAAAACTGCACCAGAGAACGTGTCTATGGAAACATGAATATTTTTAAATTTACCAAAAGAAGGCTATTTAGTAACACCTGTTTGCCACAACTGTAGGCTTTGTAAGCCTCGGGGGTTGATTGCTCCTGTAGAAACAGGAGGTTGTACCAATTGACAGTCAGGGCAAGTATGAATGATAGCTTTAGCTTGACTTTCAGTGATTTGGAACATTCGCATGAGTGCTTGTGCATTTTGGTGGAAAAAGGCATGACTCAATTTTGCTTGTTCAAAAATATTTGGCAATGTGTTAGAAATGACCATTGTCAGCTTGTCCGCTCTTGCATTTCCTTCCACTACAAATCCAGGAAGTGAAGAATGCGCCCTAATGTGAGAAACAAAATATGGATTAGTTCTATATTGCAAAGTTATAAAAAGACATGAAAGCCAACGATGTAAAGTTTCATTACTAACATCCTTTAAAATGGAACCTTCTATTCTCCTGACTACATTAGCAACATAAGCAGAATCTGTGACCAAATTAAAAGGCTGAGGAAACAGCTGAAAAGCTCAAACTACTGCAGCAAGCTCAACAATTTGAGGGGATCCCTCTACTGTTTGAATATCAGATTCCCAAACATCAGTCTTTTGATTAAACCAAGTCACAACGGACTTGTGGCTTTTACCAGAGCCATCAGTGAAGAGAGTCACAGCATGTAAAGGTTCTTCACTTCATTTAGGTTTTTCTCTGAAACTCAATTTTGCTTGCAGTAGTTTGTGAGCTGGATAGTGTATGGAACAAACACCTGGAAAACCTAAGAATGCATATTGTAAATCATCAGAATTTTGCATTGCCCAATTGAAATAATCATTTTTCAATGGCAAATAGATAACTGAACATTCTTGACCTGCCAAAGTTAACAATCTGGTTCTAGCCTTAATTATAATGTATGCAATCATTTCTAAAACTGAGCAAATGGTCTTTGAAAACCTGTAGGGAGGAAAAACCCATTCCATTATTAACAAAGGATCTTGTTCTGTGGCATCCCACTGGAAAATGAGACCACAAAGCTGCATCTTCTCTCCTAAGATTGCAAGAAAGAAAGGATTTTCAGGAACGCAGCGATGAGCTTGTCTTTTTTGAAGAGCTTCTGTGACTTTGTCGAGAGCAGCACGAGCTTCAGGGGTTAAAGTTCTTGGCAAAGTGATGTCGCAACTTCCTCTCAGCAAATGGAAGAGCGGACTCAGTTCATCATTGGTGATTCCCAACATCGGTCTGACCCAGTTGATTTCTCCTAGAAGTTGTTGTAACTCTTGTAGGTTGTTGACTCTGGGTCGGATCTGAATTTTCTGTGGTCTTCTTGTCATCTTCCATCATCTTCCATCCCAGGTACTTCTAAGGTGAAACTTGTTGAATTTTGGTTGCAGAGATTTCAAGTCCAGCTTTTTGAATTTCAGCAACAACACAGTCGCGAGTTTCTTCCATCTCTTCCTTTCAAAGGACTCCACCCTTAAAGCCAATTTTTCTTTCTCTGTATCTATAGATTGACAAACACCAGAACAACCATGTTTTTGCTTAACTCAAAAAGAGTTCCACGGAACCACAATTTCCCGAGTGGAAGCAGCCACCTCAGCCTCCACCCCAGGCCCAACAGAATCCAATTCAGGTTTCAGTGTCCCTGCACAAACAATTTTAGGAAGTACAGTCACTTTTTCATTTCCATCTTTTACACACTTTGTTCCATCCCCCTTACAAGAGTCACATATTTTTACGTTAACAGAACAACGCAAAGAAAAGTCCAAAAGAGTCTCATTTTTTCCCAGAGAGAGAGAAGAAAGATTTTGGTCAACAGAGTTCAAAGCAATACTTTCAGCATTTGCAACAACACTTGTAACATTCTCCGATACTCACACAGTCTCCGGTTTACTGGAATTTAATGAGACAGAACCAGAAGCTTTGTTTTCTGAGTCCAAGTTGATCTTATTATTATCCATTTGTTTAAAACAGCGCTCCAACAGCGCTCTACAAACCGGCATAAGTTCTCTTAAGCTTTCATCTTTTTTGAGAGAGACTAGATTATAGATTCTCCAGTTTATCTGATCTTAAAAATGAAAAGTAAAAGCAGACTGCAGATTTAAATCTTGCGTATTCGCTTTAACCCAGATAAGTAAGTTTTTAAGCTCAGTTTTTGAAATTTCAGAGTGACCTTTTTCTTGTAACATTGTCTCTAAATGATGAAAAACATCCCATTCAACTTTTGATAAATTCGTTCCCATTTTTGTGTTCTTGTAATAATTTTCTTTTTCTCTATTTTGCCTCCCAACGTCACCCAAGCGCTCTCCCGAGATAAGTTACTTACAATTTTCTTGGCTTCGGCGGGAGAGATGATACAGTGTGCTCCTTGTTAACACTTGGGTCTCCGCAGCTGGTACTTCCACAATTTTTCTTTCTTTTTCTTCTATTCTACGTCCTGACACGAGGCACCAATATGCGGGGGACGGGACAGGTATAAGTCCAATGGTGTCAGGAACCCACGCCTTAAAAAAGGAACCCACTAGGTAGCGGCAAAATATCCAAATATAGATAACATGGTAACCAGACCAGTGAAGAGATTTTTGCTTTTATTTCCAGCACATCAGTCTCAAAATACAAAATGGAGACATGACAGCTCACTGATCCACACCAAAAAATGTCTCCTTCAACAGGGCTCATACAGCAATACATAAAATCATCTCAGACTAGAATTCAGCCAATCAGACACAGAAAACACATCTTGACAAGCATTCTATCCAATCTTATAAAACATAGGTAATCGTAGCTAAAGCAAAGACTAGTTGATAAGAGACAAAGAACAGAGTTCTATTCATGCTAGCCTTCTAAAGATATACATTAAATAACCTTGTTGCCATCCTAAAGCCAATTCTACAGAAGCCTATTGTTATTTGTCACATCTACTGCTTGGGACACTTTTCTGCTTGCATGGAAAACTTTTTCTGCTTGCATGGGAAACTTTTCTGCAATGCTAACAAAACTCCAGTCTAAGGCCTACATACTTCTTTGTAACCATTTCTTAAAAATCCTCTAACCTTATGGATTCCAACATTTCCCCCTCTCTGTTTGACCCAGAAGCTTTCATTTTCTTGTCGCTTGCTATTTGCGTTTCATAGCTCTATTGCAAAATTTCTGCTTATTATCTGCTGAAGACCTATTTTCACTAAACTGAAGCATTGCTATATTACGGCACAGCAACTTCATGCTGTGAAGACCCAATCCCTGAAAGAGAGATATGAATCACGTTTGGCAACAGTCACAAGGCATCGTTCAAAAAACTCTGGTCGATTCCAAGGCCTTAATTCAAAACCTTCGTTCATGTCAATACCCTCATCTACTGCTTTTGTGAGATTTCGTACACTCTCTGTGCTTCTACTTCCTAGTTCTCCTGCTTGAATGACAAAAACTTCTCGGACTGTTTTGTTCATCATTCGCCGAAGACAACAGAGTATACAAGGTGCCACTATCAATATCAGTATTAGAACACCTAATATGTAAAGACCTATCTTGCAAAGTTGCCTTAGCCAAGGTGCAAAACTCCAATTTTGAGACAAATCATCCAACCAGGAACCTCCATCTTCTTTAATTTGGGCTGTCAGATCCTTTAATTTTTGAATGCTTTTGTGAATGGATTCAGAATGATCAGACAAATTCATACAACACAATCCTTCAAATTCCTCACAACCATGTCCTTCTGCCAGTAAGAGAAAATCAATGGCTGCTCTGCTTTGAAGAGTAGCATGTCTAATACTATCAACATCGGTCAACATATCACTGATTGCGGAGGATGTGGCATTAGCTTGTTTGCTCAGCCAACATCCAACTCGATCTAATTGTCTCAATGCCACAGCTGAAGCCAATTGGGGTAGAAATATACCTGCTGAAAGCCTTCTGGCAGCATTCCAAGGCATAAAATCACTCTGACAGTTCTCATCATAATGAGGAACAGCTCTTGTTTTCCTTTGTTTCTTTTTCATCACTGCTTTGGCAGTGGGGGCAATTATGGTAAGCATACCAATGCTACAAGGGCCACCTTCAAGGTGGGCTGGAATGCCTTGCCAACCTCTGTCTCCGCAAATGATCCAATACCCTTTTGGCAATTGCCCTGGATATTGGTCCGTCTCCAGAAGCACATCCCAACTGTTTGAAACATTTGCTGCCCTGAGAAGTTTTTTCAAACAAATGTTCCAATTGAAGGAAGGACTGTTTCCATTGTCAATTCCACCTGGTTTACCATTGGATTCTTTTCTGACCAAAGGAAACTCTTTCACTGGCACACCAACCAAACAGGTTGAGAAAGGCTTTTCTGGTTCCGAATTAGACAGACATATAGTATCCGATCCGGCAGCCTTGGCTAAGGTCACCCAAACATTCGTTTTCGGTTGATCCACAGGCAAATCTGCACGACAAAAAACAATTAAAATCCAGCAAAACAAGTATACCATTTGATTCTGCCCCATCTCTTTCAAGAACTAAGTTTTGGCAGAATTCTTTCTAAACAAAAACAACAACCTAAATTTTCAGCCAAAAATTAGCTTTGTTAAACAAACATTCAGCATTCAATTCGTATACTCATAAATAACATTGGCACAAAATCAGAGTTCATGGGTTCCACCGATGCACAAAGAACGTCAGGCACAAGAGGCGTCAGGCGAGACCCGGGATCCTTCCATTCGGTCCACGTCTGCGTACTCGCTTCCTCAGTTCTAGGCTCGACAACAGGTTCTGAAGTGCGATACAGTTTGACGTTTTTGGCAGGAACCCACTTAATTCTTCCAGCACCTGTGGAAATAGAAGCATACCCTTTGCCCCACGTTATTAATTGAAACGGGCCTTCCATCTGTCCAGAGTCAGGGTTTCTAATTAGAAGAGGAGGATGTTCTTTCAGTTTTGCCTGGGTGCTATTTGAAAAGTGTCTAAAGATTGGTGGATCTGGTTCTGTACTTGAACTATTTAGAAAATTAAAACCATACAAAGCCTTACTCAGTCTCATCTGTGGGGTGATTTCCGTTCCCCCTCTCTGTTGATCTAATATGCGTTTTAAGGTTTGATGTGTTCTTTCAATGATTGCTTGGCTTGTGGGAGAGTGGGGAATACCAAAAATGTGTTGAACACCCCATTCATTTAAAAATGTGGCCAATTTTTGAGATATGTATGCGGGACCATTGTCAGTTTTTACTTCTTGGGGTATACCCAATGAAGCAAAAGCTTGCAGGAAATGATGACAGGCATGGCTGCCAGTTTCACCTGTGTGAAGGGAAGCAAAAACTGCACCAGAGAACGTGTCTATGGAAACATGAATATTTTTAAATTTACCAAAAGAAGGCTATTTAGTAACACCTGTTTGCCACAACTGTAGGCTTTGTAAGCCTCGGGGGTTGATTGCTCCTGTAGAAACAGGAGGTTGTACCAATTGACAGTCAGGGCAAGTATGAATGATAGCTTTAGCTTGACTTTCAGTGATTTGGAACATTCGCATGAGTGCTTGTGCATTTTGGTGGAAAAAGGCATGACTCAATTTTGCTTGTTCAAAAATATTTGGCAATGTGTTAGAAATGACCATTGTCAGCTTGTCCGCTCTTGCATTTCCTTCCACTACAAATCCAGGAAGTGAAGAATGCGCCCTAATGTGAGAAACAAAATATGGATTAGTTCTATATTGCAAAGTTATAAAAAGACATGAAAGCCAACGATGTAAAGTTTCATTACTAACATCCTTTAAAATGGAACCTTCTATTCTCCTGACTACATTAGCAACATAAGCAGAATCTGTGACCAAATTAAAAGGCTGAGGAAACAGCTGAAAAGCTCAAACTACTGCAGCAAGCTCAACAATTTGAGGGGATCCCTCTACTGTTTGAATATCAGATTCCCAAACATCAGTCTTTTGATTAAACCAAGTCACAACGGACTTGTGGCTTTTACCAGAGCCATCAGTGAAGAGAGTCACAGCATGTAAAGGTTCTTCACTTCATTTAGGTTTTTCTCTGAAACTCAATTTTGCTTGCAGTAGTTTGTGAGCTGGATAGTGTATGGAACAAACACCTGGAAAACCTAAGAATGCATATTGTAAATCATCAGAATTTTGCATTGCCCAATTGAAATAATCATTTTTCAATGGCAAATAGATAACTGAACATTCTTGACCTGCCAAAGTTAACAATCTGGTTCTAGCCTTAATTATAATGTATGCAATCATTTCTAAAACTGAGCAAATGGTCTTTGAAAACCTGTAGGGAGGAAAAACCCATTCCATTATTAACAAAGGATCTTGTTCTGTGGCATCCCACTGGAAAATGAGACCACAAAGCTGCATCTTCTCTCCTAAGATTGCAAGAAAGAAAGGATTTTCAGGAACGCAGCGATGAGCTTGTCTTTTTTGAAGAGCTTCTGTGACTTTGTCGAGAGCAGCACGAGCTTCAGGGGTTAAAGTTCTTGGCAAAGTGATGTCGCAACTTCCTCTCAGCAAATGGAAGAGCGGACTCAGTTCATCATTGGTGATTCCCAACATCGGTCTGACCCAGTTGATTTCTCCTAGAAGTTGTTGTAACTCTTGTAGGTTGTTGACTCTGGGTCGGATCTGAATTTTCTGTGGTCTTCTTGTCATCTTCCATCATCTTCCATCCCAGGTACTTCTAAGGTGAAACTTGTTGAATTTTGGTTGCAGAGATTTCAAGTCCAGCTTTTTGAATTTCAGCAACAACACAGTCGCGAGTTTCTTCCATCTCTTCCTTTCAAAGGACTCCACCCTTAAAGCCAATTTTTCTTTCTCTGTATCTATAGATTGACAAACACCAGAACAACCATGTTTTTGCTTAACTGAAAAAGAGTTCCACGGAACCACAATTTCCCGAGTGGAAGCAGCCACCTCAGCCTCCACCCCAGGCCCAACAGAATCCAATTCAGGTTTCAGTGTCCCTGCACAAACAATTTTAGGAAGTACAGTCACTTTTTCATTTCCATCTTTTACACACTTTGTTCCATCCCCCTTACAAGAGTCACATATTTTTACGTTAACAGAACAACGCAAAGAAAAGTCCAAAAGAGTCTCATTTTTTCCCAGAGAGAGAGAAGAAAGATTTTGGTCAACAGAGTTCAAAGCAATACTTTCAGCATTTGCAACAACACTTGTAACATTCTCCGATACTCACACAGTCTCCGGTTTACTGGAATTTAATGAGACAGAACCAGAAGCTTTGTTTTCTGAGTCCAAGTTGATCTTATTATTATCCATTTGTTTAAAACAGCGCTCCAACAGCGCTCTACAAACCGGCATAAGTTCTCTTAAGCTTTCATCTTTTTTGAGAGAGACTAGATTATAGATTCTCCAGTTTATCTGATCCCAAAAATGAAAAGTAAAAGCAGACTGCAGATTTAAATCTTGCGTATTCGCTTTAACCCAGATAAGTAAGTTTTTAAGCTCAGTTTTTGAAATTTCAGAGTGACCTTTTTCTTGTAACATTGTCTCTAAATGATGAAAAACATCCCATTCAACTTTTGATAAATTCGTTCCCATTTTTGTGTTCTTGTAATAATTTTCTTTTTCTCTATTTTGCCTCCCAACGTCACCCAAGCGCTCTCCCGAGATAAGTTACTTACAATTTTCTTGGCTTCGGCGGGAGAGATGATACAGTGTGCTCCTTGTTAACACTTGGGTCTCCGCAGCTGGTACTTCCACAATTTTTCTTTCTTTTTCTTCTATTCTACGTCCTGACACGAGGCACCAATATGCGGGGGACGGGACAGGTATAAGTCCAATGGTGTCAGGAACCCACGCCTTAAAAAAGGAACCCACTAGGTAGCGGCAAAATATCCAAATATAGATAACATGGTAACCAGACCAGTGAAGAGATTTTTGCTTTTATTTCCAGCACATCAGTCTCAAAATACAAAATGGAGACATGACAGCTCACTGATCCACACCAAAAAATGTCTCCTTCAACAGGGCTCATACAGCAATACATAAAATCATCTCAGACTAGAATTCAGCCAATCAGACACAGAAAACACATCTTGACAAGCATTCTATCCAATCTTATAAAACATAGGTAATCGTAGCTAAAGCAAAGACTAGTTGATAAGAGACAAAGAACAGAGTTCTATTCATGCTAGCCTTCTAAAGATATACATTAAATAACCTTGTTGCCATCCTAAAGCCAATTCTACAGAAGCCTATTGTTATTTGTCACATCTACTGCTTGGGACACTTTTCTGCTTGCATGGAAAACTTTTTCTGCTTGCATGGGAAACTTTTCTGCAATGCTAACAAAACTCCAGTCTAAGGCCTACATACTTCTTTGTAACCATTTCTTAAAAATCCTCTAACCTTATGGATTCCAACATTTCCCCCTCTCTGTTTGACCCAGAAGCTTTCATTTTCTTGTCGCTTGCTATTTGCGTTTCATAGCTCTATTGCAAAATTTCTGCTTATTATCTGCTGAAGACCTATTTTCACTAAACTGAAGCATTGCTATATTACGGCACAGCAACTTCATGCTGTGAAGACCCAATCCCTGAAAGAGAGATATGAATCACGTTTGGCAACAGTCACAAGGCATCGTTCAAAAAACTCTGGTCGATTCCAAGGCCTTAATTCAAAACCTTCGTTCATGTCAATACCCTCATCTACTGCTTTCGTGAGATTTCGTACACTCTCTGTGCTTCTACTTCCTAGTTCTCCTGCTTGAATGACAAAAACTTCTCGGACTGTTTTGTTCATCATTCGCCGAAGACAACAGAGTATACAAGGTGCCACTATCAATATCAGTATTAGAACACCTAATATGTAAAGACCTATCTTGCAAAGTTGCCTTAGCCAAGGTGCAAAACTCCAATTTTGAAACAAATCATCCAACCAGGAACCTCCATCTTCTTTAATTTGGGCTGTCAGATCCTTTAATTTTTGAATGCTTTTGTGAATGGATTCAGAATGATCAGACAAATTCATACAACACAATCCTTCAAATTCCTCACAACCATGTCCTTCTGCCAGTAAGAGAAAATCAATGGCTGCTCTGTTTTGAAGAGTAGCATGTCTAATACTATCAACATCGGTCAACATATCACTGATTGCGGAGGATGTGGCATTAGCTTGTTTGCTCAGCCAACATCCAACTCGATCTAATTGTCTCAATGCCACAGCTGAAGCCAATTGGGGTAGAAATATACCTGCTGAAAGCCTTCTGGCAGCATTCCAAGGCATAAAATCACTCTGACAGTTCTCATCATAATGAGGAACAGCTCTTGTTTTCCTTTGTTTCTTTTTCATCACTGCTTTGGCAGTGGGGGCAATTATGGTAAGCATACCAATGCTACAAGGGCCACCTTCAAGGTGGGCTGGAATGCCTTGCCAACCTCTGTCTCCGCAAATGATCCAATACCCTTTTGGCAATTGCCCTGGATATTGGTCCGTCTCCAGAAACACATCCCAACTGTTTGAAACATTTGCTGCCCTGAGAAGTTTTTTCAAACAAATGTTCCAATTGAAGGAAGGACTGTTTCCATTGTCAATTCCACCTGGTTTACCATTGGATTCTTTTCTGACCAAAGGAAACTCTTTCACTGGCACACCAACCAAACAGGTTGAGAAAGGCTTTTCTGGTTCCCAATTAGACAGACATATAGTATCCGATCCGGCAGCCTTGGCTAAGGTCACCCAAACATTCGTTTTCGGTTGATCCACAGGCAAATCTGCACGACAAAACACAATTAAAATCCAGCAAAACAAGTATACCATTTGATTCTGCCCCATCTCTTTCAAGAACTAAGTTTTGGCAGAATTCTTTCTAAACAAAAACAACAACCTAAATTTTCAGCCAAAAATTAGCTTTGTTAAACAAACATTCAGCATTCAATTCGTATACTCATAAATAACATTGGCACAAAATCAGAGTTCATGGGTTCCACCGATGCACAAAGAACGTCAGGCACAAGAGGCGTCAGGCGAGACCCGGGATCCTTCCATTCGGTCCACGTCTGCGTACTCGCTTCCTCAGTTCTAGGCTCGACAACAGGTTCTGAACTGCGATACAGTTTGACGTTTTTGGCAGGAACCCACTTAATTCTTCCAGCACCTGTGGAAATAGAAGCATACCCTTTGCCCCACGTTATTAATTGAAACGGGCCTTCCATCTGTCCAGAGTCAGGGTTTCTAATTAGAAGAGGAGGATGTTCTTTCAGTTTTGCCTGGGTGCTATTTGAAAAGTGTCTAAAGATTGGTGGATCTGGTTCTGTACTTGAACTATTTAGAAAATTAAAACCATACAAAGCCTTACTCAGTCTCATCTGTGGGGTGATTTCCGTTCCCCCTCTCTGTTGATCTAATATGCGTTTTAAGGTTTGATGTGTTCTTTCAATGATTGCTTGGCTTGTGGGAGAGTGGGGAATACCAAAAATGTGTCGAACACCCCATTCATTTAAAAATGTGGCCAATTTTTGAGATATGTATGCGGGACCATTGTCAGTTTTTACTTCTTGGGGTATACCCAATGAAGCAAAAGCTTGCAGGAAATGATGACAGGCATGGCTGCCAGTTTCACCTGTGTGAAGGGAAGCAAAAACTGCACCAGAGAACGTGTCTATGGAAACATGAATATTTTTAAATTTACCAAAAGAAGGCTATTTAGTAACACCTGTTTGCCACAACTGTAGGCTTTGTAAGCCTCGGGGGTTGATTGCTCCTGTAGAAACAGGAGGTTGTACCAATTGACAGTCAGGGCAAGTATGAATGATAGCTTTAGCTTGACTTTCAGTGATTTGGAACATTCGCATGAGTGCTTGTGCATTTTGGTGGAAAAAGGCATGACTCAATTTTGCTTGTTCAAAAATATTTGGCAATGTGTTAGAAATGACCATTGTCAGCTTGTCCGCTCTTGCATTTCCTTCCACTACAAATCCAGGAAGTGAAGAATGCGCCCTAATGTGAGAAACAAAATATGGATTAGTTCTAAATTGCAAAGTTATAAAAAGACATGAAAGCCAACGATGTAAAGTTTCATTACTAACATCCTTTAAAATGGAACCTTCTATTCTCCTGACTACATTAGCAACATAAGCAGAATCTGTGACCAAATTAAAAGGCTGAGGAAACAGCTGAAAAGCTCAAACTACTGCAGCAAGCTCAACAATTTGAGGGGATCCCTCTACTGTTTGAATATCAGATTCCCAAACATCAGTCTTTTGATTAAACCAAGTCACAACGGACTTGTGGCTTTTACCAGAGCCATCAGTGAAGAGAGTCACAGCATGTAAAGGTTCTTCACTTCATTTAGGTTTTTCTCTGAAACTCAATTTTGCTTGCAGTAGTTTGTGAGCTGGATAGTGTATGGAACAAACACCTGGAAAACCTAAGAATGCATATTGTAAATCATCAGAATTTTGCATTGCCCAATTGAAATAATCATTTTTCAATGGCAAATAGATAACTGAACATTCTTGACCTGCCAAAGTTAACAATCTGGTTCTAGCCTTAATTATAATGTATGCAATCATTTCTAAAACTGAGCAAATGGTCTTTGAAAACCTGTAGGGAGGAAAAACCCATTCCATTATTAACAAAGGATCTTGTTCTGTGGCATCCCACTGGAAAATGAGACCACAAAGCTGCATCTTCTCTCCTAAGATTGCAAGAAAGAAAGGATTTTCAGGAACGCAGCGATGAGCTTGTCTTTTTTGAAGAGCTTCTGTGACTTTGTCGAGAGCAGCACGAGCTTCAGGGGTTAAAGTTCTTGGCAAAGTGATGTCGCAACTTCCTCTCAGCAAATGGAAGAGCGGACTCAGTTCATCATTGGTGATTCCCAACATCGGTCTGACCCAGTTGATTTCTCCTAGAAGTTGTTGTAACTCTTGTAGGTTGTTGACTCTGGTTCGGATCTGAATTTTCTGTGGTATTATTGTAGTCTTCCATCGTCTTCCATCATCTTCCATCCCAGGTACTTCTAAGGTGAAACTTGTTGAATTTTGGTTGCAGAGATTTCAAGTCCAGCTTTTTGAATTTCAGCAACAACACAGTCGCGAGTTTCTTCCATCTCTTCCTTTCAAAGGACTCCACCCTTAAAGCCAATTTTTCTTTCTCTGTATCTATAGATTGACAAACACCAGAACAACCATGTTTTTGCTTAACTGAAAAAGAGTTCCACGGAACCACAATTTCCCGAGTGGAAGCAGCCACCTCAGCCTCCACCCCAGGCCCAACAGAATCCAATTCAGGTTTCAGTGTCCCTGCACAAACAATTTTAGGAAGTACAGTCACTTTTTCATTTCCATCTTTTACACACTTTGTTCCATCCCCCTTACAAGAGTCACATATTTTTACGTTAACAGAACAACGCAAAGAAAAGTCCAAAAGAGTCTCATTTTTTCCCAGAGAGAGAGAAGAAAGATTTTGGTCAACAGAGTTCAAAGCAATACTTTCAGCATTTGCAACAACACTTGTAACATTCTCCGATACTCACACAGTCTCCGGTTTACTGGAATTTAATGAGACAGAACCAGAAGCTTTGTTTTCTGAGTCCAAGTTGATCTTATTATTATCCATTTGTTTAAAACAGCGCTCCAACAGCGCTCTACAAACCGGCATAAGTTCTCTTAAGCTTTCATCTTTTTTGAGAGAGACTAGATTATAGATTCTCCAGTTTATCTGATCCCAAAAATGAAAAGTAAAAGCAGACTGCAGATTTAAATCTTGCGTATTCGCTTTAACCCAGATAAGTAAGTTTTTAAGCTCAGTTTTTGAAATTTCAGAGTGACCTTTTTCTTGTAACATTGTCTCTAAATGATGAAAAACATCCCATTCAACTTTTGATAAATTCGTTCCCATTTTTGTGTTCTTGTAATAATTTTCTTTTTCTCTATTTTGCCTCCCAACGTCACCCAAGCGCTCTCCCGAGATAAGTTACTTACAATTTTCTTGGCTTCGGCGGGAGAGATGATACAGTGTGCTCCTTGTTAACACTTGGGTCTCCGCAGCTGGTACTTCCACAATTTTTCTTTCTTTTTCTTCTATTCTACGTCCTGACACGAGGCACCAATATGCGGGGGACGGGACAGGTATAAGTCCAATGGTGTCAGGAACCCACGCCTTAAAAAAGGAACCCACTAGGTAGCGGCAAAATATCCAAATATAGATAACATGGTAACCAGACCAGTGAAGAGATTTTTGCTTTTATTTCCAGCACATCAGTCTCAAAATACAAAATGGAGACATGACAGCTCACTGATCCACACCAAAAAATGTCTCCTTCAACAGGGCTCATACAGCAATACATAAAATCATCTCAGACTAGAATTCAGCCAATCAGACACAGAAAACACATCTTGACAAGCATTCTATCCAATCTTATAAAACATAGGTAATCGTAGCTAAAGCAAAGACTAGTTGATAAGAGACAAAGAACAGAGTTCTATTCATGCTAGCCTTCTAAAGATATACATTAAATAACCTTGTTGCCATCCTAAAGCCAATTCTACAGAAGCCTATTGTTATTTGTCACATCTACTGCTTGGGAAACTTTTCTGCTTGCATGGAAAACTTTTTCTGCTTGCATGGGAAACTTTTCTGCAATGCTAACAAAACTCCAGTCTAAGGCCTACATACTTCTTTGTAACCATTTCTTAAAAATCCTCTAACCTTATGGATTCCAACATTTCCCCCTCTCTGTTTGACCCAGAAGCTTTCATTTTCTTGTCGCTTGCTATTTGCGTTTCATAGCTCTATTGCAAAATTTCTGCTTATTATCTGCTGAAGACCTATTTTCACTAAACTGAAGCATTGCTATATTACGGCACAGCAACTTCATGCTGTGAAGACCCAATCCCTGAAAGAGAGATATGAATCACGTTTGGCAACAGTCACAAGGCATCGTTCAAAAAACTCTGGTCGATTCCAAGGCCTTAATTCAAAACCTTCGTTCATGTCAATACCCTCATCTACTGCTTTCGTGAGATTTCGTACACTCTCTGTGCTTCTACTTCCTAGTTCTCCTGCTTGAATGACAAAAACTTCTCGGACTGTTTTGTTCATCATTCGCCGAAGACAACAGAGTATACAAGGTGCCACTATCAATATCAGTATTAGAACACCTAATATGTAAAGACCTATCTTGCAAAGTTGCCTTAGCCAAGGTGCAAAACTCCAATTTTGAAACAAATCATCCAACCAGGAACATCCATCTTCTTTAATTTGGGCTGTCAGATCCTTTAATTTTTGAATGCTTTTGTGAATGGATTCAGAATGATCAGACAAATTCATACAACACAATCCTTCAAATTCCTCACAACCATGTCCTTCTGCCAGTAAGAGAAAATCAATGGCTGCTCTGTTTTGAAGAGTAGCATGTCTAATACTATCAACATCGGTCAACATATCACTGATTGCGGAGGATGTGGCATTAGCTTGTTTGCTCAGCCAACATCCAACTCGATCTAATTGTCTCAATGCCACAGCTGAAGCCAATTGGGGTAGAAATATACCTGCTGAAAGCCTTCTGGCAGCATTCCAAGGCATAAAATCACTCTGACAGTTCTCATCATAATGAGGAACAGCTCTTGTTTTCCTTTGTTTCTTTTTCATCACTGCTTTGGCAGTGGGGGCAATTATGGTAAGCATACCAATGCTACAAGGGCCACCTTCAAGGTGGGCTGGAATGCCTTGCCAACCTCTGTCTCCGCAAATGATCCAATACCCTTTTGGCAATTGCCCTGGATATTGGTCTGTCTCCAGAAACACATCCCAACTGTTTGAAACATTTGCTGCCCTGAGAAGTTTTTTCAAACAAATGTTCCAATTGAAGGAAGGACTGTTTCCATTGTCAATTCCACCTGGTTTACCATTGGATTCTTTTCTGACCAAAGGAAACTCTTTCACTGGCACACCAACCAAACAGGTTGAGAAAGGCTTTTCTGGTTCCGAATTAGACAGACATATAGTATCCGATCCGGCAGCCTTGGCTAAGGTCACCCAAACATTCGTTTTCGGTTGATCCACAGGCAAATCTGCACGACAAAACACAATTAAAATCCAGCAAAACAAGTATACCATTTGATTCTGCCCCATCTCTTTCAAGAACTAAGTTTTGGCAGAATTCTTTCTAAACAAAAACAACAACCTAAATTTTCAGCCAAAAATTAGCTTTGTTAAACAAACATTCAGCATTCAATTCGTATACTCATAAATAACATTGGCACAAAATCAGAGTTCATGGGTTCCACCGATGCACAAAGAACGTCAGGCACAAGAGGCGTCAGGCGAGACCCGGGATCCTTCCATTCGGTCCACGTCTGCGTACTCGCTTCCTCAGTTCTAGGCTCGACAACAGGTTCTGAAGTGCGATACAGTTTGACGTTTTTGGCAGGAACCCACTTAATTCTTCCAGCACCTGTGGAAATAGAAGCATACCCTTTGCCCCACGTTATTAATTGAAACGGGCCTTCCATCTGTCCAGAGTCAGGGTTTCTAATTAGAAGAGGAGGATGTTCTTTCAGTTTTGCCTGGGTGCTATTTGAAAAGTGTCTAAAGATTGGTGGATCTGGTTCTGTACTTGAACTATTTAGAAAATTAAAACCATACAAAGCCTTACTCAGTCTCATCTGTGGGGTGATTTCCGTTCCCCCTCTCTGTTGATCTAATATGCGTTTTAAGGTTTGATGTGTTCTTTCAATGATTGCTTGGCTTGTGGGAGAGTGGGGAATACCAAAAATGTGTCGAACACCCCATTCATTTAAAAATGTGGCCAATTTTTGAGATATGTATGCGGGACCATTGTCAGTTTTTACTTCTTGGGGTATACCCAATGAAGCAAAAGCTGGCAGGAAATGATGACAGGCATGGCTGCCAGTTTCACCTGTGTGAAGGGAAGCAAAAACTGCACCAGAGAACGTGTCTATGGAAACATGAATATTTTTAAATTTACCAAAAGAAGGCTATTTAGTAACACCTGTTTGCCACAACTGTAGGCTTTGTAAGCCTCGGGGGTTGATTGCTCCTGTAGAAACAGGAGGTTGTACCAATTGACAGTCAGGGCAAGTATGAATGATAGCTTTAGCTTGACTTTCAGTGATTTGGAACATTCGCATGAGTGCTTGTGCATTTTGGTGGAAAAAGGCATGACTCAATTTTGCTTGTTCAAAAATATTTGGCAATGTGTTAGAAATGACCATTGTCAGCTTGTCCGCTCTTGCATTTCCTTCCACTACAAATCCAGGAAGTGAAGAATGCGCCCTAATGTGAGAAACAAAATATGGATTAGTTCTAAATTGCAAAGTTATAAAAAGACATGAAAGCCAACGATGTAAAGTTTCATTACTAACATCCTTTAAAATGGAACCTTCTATTCTCCTGACTACATTAGCAACATAAGCAGAATCTGTGACCAAATTAAAAGGCTGAGGAAACAGCTGAAAAGCTCAAACTACTGCAGCAAGCTCAACAATTTGAGGGGATCCCTCTACTGTTTGAATATCAGATTCCCAAACATCAGTCTTTTGATTAAACCAAGTCACAACGGACTTGTGGCTTTTACCAGAGCCATCAGTGAAGAGAGTCACAGCATGTAAAGGTTCTTCACTTCATTTAGGTTTTTCTCTGAAACTCAATTTTGCTTGCAGTAGTTTGTGAGCTGGATAGTGTATGGAACAAACACCTGGAAAACCTAAGAATGCATATTGTAAATCATCAGAATTTTGCATTGCCCAATTGAAATAATCATTTTTCAATGGCAAATAGATAACTGAACATTCTTGACCTGCCAAAGTTAACAATCTGGTTCTAGCCTTAATTATAATGTATGCAATCATTTCTAAAACTGAGCAAATGGTCTTTGAAAACCTGTAGGGAGGAAAAACCCATTCCATTATTAACAAAGGATCTTGTTCTGTGGCATCCCACTGGAAAATGAGACCACAAAGCTGCATCTTCTCTCCTAAGATTGCAAGAAAGAAAGGATTTTCAGGAACGCAGCGATGAGCTTGTCTTTTTTGAAGAGCTTCTGTGACTTTGTCGAGAGCAGCACGAGCTTCAGGGGTTAAAGTTCTTGGCAAAGTGATGTCGCAACTTCCTCTCAGCAAATGGAAGAGCGGACTCAGTTCATCATTGGTGATTCCCAACATCGGTCTGACCCAGTTGATTTCTCCTAGAAGTTGTTGTAACTCTTGTAGGTTGTTGACTCTGGTTCGGATCTGAATTTTCTGTGGTATTATTGTAGTCTTCCATCGTCTTCCATCATCTTCCATCCCAGGTACTTCTAAGGTGAAACTTGTTGAATTTTGGTTGCAGAGATTTCAAGTCCAGCTTTTTGAATTTCAGCAACAACACAGTCGCGAGTTTCTTCCATCTCTTCCTTTCAAAGGACTCCACCCTTAAAGCCAATTTTTCTTTCTCTGTATCTATAGATTGACAAACACCAGAACAACCATGTTTTTGCTTAACTGAAAAAGAGTTCCACGGAACCACAATTTCCCGAGTGGAAGCAGCCACCTCAGCCTCCACCCCAGGCCCAACAGAATCCAATTCAGGTTTCAGTGTCCCTGCACAAACAATTTTAGGAAGTACAGTCACTTTTTCATTTCCATCTTTTACACACTTTGTTCCATCCCCCTTACAAGAGTCACATATTTTTACGTTAACAGAACAACGCAAAGAAAAGTCCAAAAGAGTCTCATTTTTTCCCAGAGAGAGAGAAGAAAGATTTTGGTCAACAGAGTTCAAAGCAATACTTTCAGCATTTGCAACAACACTTGTAACATTCTCCGATACTCACACAGTCTCCGGTTTACTGGAATTTAATGAGACAGAACCAGAAGCTTTGTTTTCTGAGTCCAAGTTGATCTTATTATTATCCATTTGTTTAAAACAGCGCTCCAACAGCGCTCTACAAACCGGCATAAGTTCTCTTAAGCTTTCATCTTTTTTGAGAGAGACTAGATTATAGATTCTCCAGTTTATCTGATCTTAAAAATGAAAAGTAAAAGCAGACTGCAGATTTAAATCTTGCGTATTCGCTTTAACCCAGATAAGTAAGATTTTAAGCTCAGTTTTTGAAATTTCAGAGTGACCTTTTTCTTGTAACATTGTCTCTAAATGATGAAAAACATCCCATTCAACTTTTGATAAATTCGTTCCCATTTTTGTGTTCTTGTAATAATTTTCTTTTTCTCTATTTTGCCTCCCAACGTCACCCAAGCGCTCTCCCGAGATAAGTTACTTACAATTTTCTTGGCTTCGGCGGGAGAGATGATACAGTGTGCTCCTTGTTAACACTTGGGTCTCCGCAGCTGGTACTTCCACAATTTTTCTTTCTTTTTCTTCTATTCTACGTCCTGACACGAGGCACCAATATGCGGGGGACGGGACAGGTATAAGTCCAATGGTGTCAGGAACCCACGCCTTAAAAAAGGAACCCACTAGGTAGCGGCAAAATATCCAAATATAGATAACATGGTAACCAGACCAGTGAAGAGATTTTTGCTTTTATTTCCAGCACATCAGTCTCAAAATACAAAATGGAGACATGACAGCTCACTGATCCACACCAAAAAATGTCTCCTTCAACAGGGCTCATACAGCAATACATAAAATCATCTCAGACTAGAATTCAGCCAATCAGACACAGAAAACACATCTTGACAAGCATTCTATCCAATCTTATAAAACATAGGTAATCGTAGCTAAAGCAAAGACTAGTTGATAAGAGACAAAGAACAGAGTTCTATTCATGCTAGCCTTCTAAAGATATACATTAAATAACCTTGTTGCCATCCTAAAGCCAATTCTACAGAAGCCTATTGTTATTTGTCACATCTACTGCTTGGGACACTTTTCTGCTTGCATGGAAAACTTTTTCTGCTTGCATGGGAAACTTTTCTGCAATGCTAACAAAACTCCAGTCTAAGGCCTACATACTTCTTTGTAACCATTTCTTAAAAATCCTCTAACCTTATGGATTCCAACATTTCCCCCTCTCTGTTTGACCCAGAAGCTTTCATTTTCTTGTCGCTTGCTATTTGCGTTTCATAGCTCTATTGCAAAATTTCTGCTTATTATCTGCTGAAGACCTATTTTCACTAAACTGAAGCATTGCTATATTACGGCACAGCAACTTCATGCTGTGAAGACCCAATCCCTGAAAGAGAGATATGAATCACGTTTGGCAACAGTCACAAGGCATCGTTCAAAAAACTCTGGTCGATTCCAAGGCCTTAATTCAAAACCTTCGTTCATGTCAATACCCTCATCTACTGCTTTCGTGAGATTTCGTACACTCTCTGTGCTTCTACTTCCTAGTTCTCCTGCTTGAATGACAAAAACTTCTCGGACTGTTTTGTTCATCATTCGCCGAAGACAACAGAGTATACAAGGTGCCACTATCAATATCAGTATTAGAACACCTAATATGTAAAGACCTATCTTGCAAAGTTGCCTTAGCCAAGGTGCAAAACTCCAATTTTGAAACAAATCATCCAACCAGGAACATCCATCTTCTTTAATTTGGGCTGTCAGATCCTTTAATTTTTGAATGCTTTTGTGAATGGATTCAGAATGATCAGACAAATTCATACAACACAATCCTTCAAATTCCTCACAACCATGTCCTTCTGCCAGTAAGAGAAAATCAATGGCTGCTCTGTTTTGAAGAGTAGCATGTCTAATACTATCAACATCGGTCAACATATCACTGATTGCGGAGGATGTGGCATTAGCTTGTTTGCTCAGCCAACATCCAACTCGATCTAATTGTCTCAATGCCACAGCTGAAGCCAATTGGGGTAGAAATATACCTGCTGAAAGCCTTCTGGCAGCATTCCAAGGCATAAAATCACTCTGACAGTTCTCATCATAATGAGGAACAGCTCTTGTTTTCCTTTGTTTCTTTTTCATCACTGCTTTGGCAGTGGGGGCAATTATGGTAAGCATACCAATGCTACAAGGGCCACCTTCAAGGTGGGCTGGAATGCCTTGCCAACCTCTGTCTCCGCAAATGATCCAATACCCTTTTGGCAATTGCCCTGGATATTGGTCTGTCTCCAGAAACACATCCCAACTGTTTGAAACATTTGCTGCCCTGAGAAGTTTTTTCAAACAAATGTTCCAATTGAAGGAAGGACTGTTTCCATTGTCAATTCCACCTGCTTTACCATTGGATTCTTTTCTGACCAAAGGAAACTCTTTCACTGGCACACCAACCAAACAGGTTGAGAAAGGCTTTTCTGGTTCCGAATTAGACAGACATATAGTATCCGATCCGGCAGCCTTGGCTAAGGTCACCCAAACATTCGTTTTCGGTTGATCCACAGGCAAATCTGCACGACAAAACACAATTAAAATCCAGCAAAACAAGTATACCATTTGATTCTGCCCCATCTCTTTCAAGAACTAAGTTTTGGCAGAATTCTTTCTAAACAAAAACAACAACCTAAATTTTCAGCCAAAAATTAGCTTTGTTAAACAAACATTCAGCATTCAATTCGTATACTCATAAATAACATTGGCACAAAATCAGAGTTCATGGGTTCCACCGATGCACAAAGAACGTCAGGCACAAGAGGCGTCAGGCGAGACCCGGGATCCTTCCATTCGGTCCACGTCTGCGTACTCGCTTCCTCAGTTCTAGGCTCGACAACAGGTTCTGAAGTGCGATACAGTTTGACGTTTTTGGCAGGAACCCACCTAATTCTTCCAGCACCTGTGGAAATAGAAGCATACCCTTTGCCCCACGTTATTAATTGAAACGGGCCTTCCATCTGTCCAGAGTCAGGGTTTCTAATTAGAAGAGGAGGATGTTCTTTCAGTTTTGCCTGGGTGCTATTTGAAAAGTGTCTAAAGATTGGTGGATCTGGTTCTGTACTTGAACTATTTAGAAAATTAAAACCATACAAAGCCTTACTCAGTCTCATCTGTGGGGTGATTTCCGTTCCCCCTCTCTGTTGATCTAATATGCGTTTTAAGGTTTGATGTGTTCTTTCAATGATTGCTTGGCTTGTGGGAGAGTGGGGAATACCAAAAATGTGTTGAACACCCCATTCATTTAAAAATGTGGCCAATTTTTGAGATATGTATGCGGGACCATTGTCAGTTTTTACTTCTTGGGGTATACCCAATGAAGCAAAAGCTTGCAGGAAATGATGACAGGCATGGCTGCCAGTTTCACCTGTGTGAAGGGAAGCAAAAACTGCACCAGAGAACGTGTCTATGGAAACATGAATATTTTTAAATTTACCAAAAGAAGGCTATTTAGTAACACCTGTTTGCCACAACTGTAGGCTTTGTAAGCCTCGGGGGTTGATTGCTCCTGTAGAAACAGGAGGTTGTACCAATTGACAGTCAGGGCAAGTATGAATGATAGCTTTAGCTTGACTTTCAGTGATTTGGAACATTCGCATGAGTGCTTGTGCATTTTGGTGGAAAAAGGCATGACTCAATTTTGCTTGTTCAAAAATATTTGGCAATGTGTTAGAAATGACCATTGTCAGCTTGTCCGCTCTTGCATTTCCTTCCACTACAAATCCAGGAAGTGAAGAATGCGCCCTAATGTGAGAAACAAAATATGGATTAGTTCTAAATTGCAAAGTTATAAAAAGACATGAAAGCCAACGATGTAAAGTTTCATTACTAACATCCTTTAAAATGGAACCTTCTATTCTCCTGACTACATTAGCAACATAAGCAGAATCTGTGACCAAATTAAAAGGCTGAGGAAACAGCTGAAAAGCTCAAACTACTGCAGCAAGCTCAACAATTTGAGGGGATCCCTCTACTGTTTGAATATCAGATTCCCAAACATCAGTCTTTTGATTAAACCAAGTCACAACGGACTTGTGGCTTTTACCAGAGCCATCAGTGAAGAGAGTCACAGCATGTAAAGGTTCTTCACTTCATTTAGGTTTTTCTCTGAAACTCAATTTTGCTTGCAGTAGTTTGTGAGCTGGATAGTGTATGGAACAAACACCTGGAAAACCTAAGAATGCATATTGTAAATCATCAGAATTTTGCATTGCCCAATTGAAATAATCATTTTTCAATGGCAAATAGATAACTGAACATTCTTGACCTGCCAAAGTTAACAATCTGGTTCTAGCCTTAATTATAATGTATGCAATCATTTCTAAAACTGAGCAAATGGTCTTTGAAAACCTGTAGGGAGGAAAAACCCATTCCATTATTAACAAAGGATCTTGTTCTGTGGCATCCCACTGGAAAATGAGACCACAAAGCTGCATCTTCTCTCCTAAGATTGCAAGAAAGAAAGGATTTTCAGGAACGCAGCGATGAGCTTGTCTTTTTTGAAGAGCTTCTGTGACTTTGTCGAGAGCAGCACGAGCTTCAGGGGTTAAAGTTCTTGGCAAAGTGATGTCGCAACTTCCTCTCAGCAAATGGAAGAGCGGACTCAGTTCATCATTGGTGATTCCCAACATCGGTCTGACCCAGTTGATTTCTCCTAGAAGTTGTTGTAACTCTTGTAGGTTGTTGACTCTGGTTCGGATCTGAATTTTCTGTGGTATTATTGTAGTCTTCCATCGTCTTCCATCATCTTCCATCCCAGGTACTTCTAAGGTGAAACTTGTTGAATTTTGGTTGCAGAGATTTCAAGTCCAGCTTTTTGAATTTCAGCAACAACACAGTCGCGAGTTTCTTCCATCTCTTCCTTTCAAAGGACTCCACCCTTAAAGCCAATTTTTCTTTCTCTGTATCTATAGATTGACAAACACCAGAACAACCATGTTTTTGCTTAACTGAAAAAGAGTTCCACGGAACCACAATTTCCCGAGTGGAAGCAGCCACCTCAGCCTCCACCCCAGGCCCAACAGAATCCAATTCAGGTTTCAGTGTCCCTGCACAAACAATTTTAGGAAGTACAGTCACTTTTTCATTTCCATCTTTTACACACTTTGTTCCATCCCCCTTACAAGAGTCACATATTTTTACGTTAACAGAACAACGCAAAGAAAAGTCCAAAAGAGTCTCATTTTTTCCCAGAGAGAGAGAAGAAAGATTTTGGTCAACAGAGTTCAAAGCAATACTTTCAGCATTTGCAACAACACTTGTAACATTCTCCGATACTCACACAGTCTCCGGTTTACTGGAATTTAATGAGACAGAACCAGAAGCTTTGTTTTCTGAGTCCAAGTTGATCTTATTATTATCCATTTGTTTAAAACAGCGCTCCAACAGCGCTCTACAAACCGGCATAAGTTCTCTTAAGCTTTCATCTTTTTTGAGAGAGACTAGATTATAGATTCTCCAGTTTATCTGATCTTAAAAATGAAAAGTAAAAGCAGACTGCAGATTTAAATCTTGCGTATTCGCTTTAACCCAGATAAGTAAGATTTTAAGCTCAGTTTTTGAAATTTCAGAGTGACCTTTTTCTTGTAACATTGTCTCTAAATGATGAAAAACATCCCATTCAACTTTTGATAAATTCGTTCCCATTTTTGTGTTCTTGTAATAATTTTCTTTTTCTCTATTTTGCCTCCCAACGTCACCCAAGCGCTCTCCCGAGATAAGTTACTTACAATTTTCTTGGCTTCGGCGGGAGAGATGATACAGTGTGCTCCTTGTTAACACTTGGGTCTCCGCAGCTGGTACTTCCACAATTTTTCTTTCTTTTTCTTCTATTCTACGTCCTGACACGAGGCACCAATATGCGGGGGACGGGACAGGTATAAGTCCAATGGTGTCAGGAACCCACGCCTTAAAAAAGGAACCCACTAGGTCGCGGCAAAATATCCAAATATAGATAACATGGTAACCAGACCAGTGAAGAGATTTTTGCTTTTATTTCCAGCACATCAGTCTCAAAATACAAAATGGAGACATGACAGCTCACTGATCCACACCAAAAAATGTCTCCTTCAACAGGGCTCATACAGCAATACATAAAATCATCTCAGACTAGAATTCAGCCAATCAGACACAGAAAACACATCTTGACAAGCATTCTATCCAATCTTATAAAACATAGGTAATCGTAGCTAAAGCAAAGACTAGTTGATAAGAGACAAAGAACAGAGTTCTATTCATGCTAGCCTTCTAAAGATATACATTAAATAACCTTGTTGCCATCCTAAAGCCAATTCTACAGAAGCCTATTGTTATTTGTCACATCTACTGCTTGGGAAACTTTTCTGCTTGCATGGAAAACTTTTTCTGCTTGCATGGGAAACTTTTCTGCAATGCTAACAAAACTCCAGTCTAAGGCCTACATACTTCTTTGTAACCATTTCTTAAAAATCCTCTAACCTTATGGATTCCAACATTTCCCCCTCTCTGTTTGACCCAGAAGCTTTCATTTTCTTGTCGCTTGCTATTTGCGTTTCATAGCTCTATTGCAAAATTTCTGCTTATTATCTGCTGAAGACCTATTTTCACTAAACTGAAGCATTGCTATATTACGGCACAGCAACTTCATGCTGTGAAGACCCAATCCCTGAAAGAGAGATATGAATCACGTTTGGCAACAGTCACAAGGCATCGTTCAAAAAACTCTGGTCGATTCCAAGGCCTTAATTCAAAACCTTCGTTCATGTCAATACCCTCATCTACTGCTTTCGTGAGATTTCGTACACTCTCTGTGCTTCTACTTCCTAGTTCTCCTGCTTGAATGACAAAAACTTCTCGGACTGTTTTGTTCATCATTCGCCGAAGACAACAGAGTATACAAGGTGCCACTATCAATATCAGTATTAGAACACCTAATATGTAAAGACCTATCTTGCAAAGTTGCCTTAGCCAAGGTGCAAAACTCCAATTTTGAAACAAATCATCCAACCAGGAACATCCATCTTCTTTAATTTGGGCTGTCAGATCCTTTAATTTTTGAATGCTTTTGTGAATGGATTCAGAATGATCAGACAAATTCATACAACACAATCCTTCAAATTCCTCACAACCATGTCCTTCTGCCAGTAAGAGAAAATCAATGGCTGCTCTGTTTTGAAGAGTAGCATGTCTAATACTATCAACATCGGTCAACATATCACTGATTGCGGAGGATGTGGCATTAGCTTGTTTGCTCAGCCAACATCCAACTCGATCTAATTGTCTCAATGCCACAGCTGAAGCCAATTGGGGTAGAAATATACCTGCTGAAAGCCTTCTGGCAGCATTCCAAGGCATAAAATCACTCTGACAGTTCTCATCATAATGAGGAACAGCTCTTGTTTTCCTTTGTTTCTTTTTCATCACTGCTTTGGCAGTGGGGGCAATTATGGTAAGCATACCAATGCTACAAGGGCCACCTTCAAGGTGGGCTGGAATGCCTTGCCAACCTCTGTCTCCGCAAATGATCCAATACCCTTTTGGCAATTGCCCTGGATATTGGTCTGTCTCCAGAAACACATCCCAACTGTTTGAAACATTTGCTGCCCTGAGAAGTTTTTTCAAACAAATGTTCCAATTGAAGGAAGGACTGTTTCCATTGTCAATTCCACCTGCTTTACCATTGGATTCTTTTCTGACCAAAGGAAACTCTTTCACTGGCACACCAACCAAACAGGTTGAGAAAGGCTTTTCTGGTTCCCAATTAGACAGACATATAGTATCCGATCCGGCAGCCTTGGCTAAGGTCACCCAAACATTGGTTTTCGGTTGATCCACAGGCAAATCTGCACGACAAAAAACAATTAAAATCCAGCAAAACAAGTATACCATTTGATTCTGCCCCATCTCTTTCAAGAACTAAGTTTTGGCAGAATTCTTTCTAAACAAAAACAACAACCTAAATTTTCAGCCAAAAATTAGCTTTGTTAAACAAACATTCAGCATTCAATTCGTATACTCATAAATAACATTGGCACAAAATCAGAGTTCATGGGTTCCACCGATGCACAAAGAACGTCAGGCACAAGAGGCGTCAGGCGAGACCCGGGATCCTTCCATTCGGTCCACGTCTGCGTACTCGCTTCCTCAGTTCTAGGCTCGACAACAGGTTCTGAAGTGCGATACAGTTTGACGTTTTTGGCAGGAACCCACTTAATTCTTCCAGCACCTGTGGAAATAGAAGCATACCCTTTGCCCCACGTTATTAATTGAAACGGGCCTTCCATCTGTCCAGAGTCAGGGTTTCTAATTAGAAGAGGAGGATGTTCTTTCAGTTTTGCCTGGGTGCTATTTGAAAAGTGTCTAAAGATTGGTGGATCTGGTTCTGTACTTGAACTATTTAGAAAATTAAAACCATACAAAGCCTTACTCAGTCTCATCTGTGGGGTGATTTCCGTTCCCCCTCTCTGTTGATCTAATATGCGTTTTAAGGTTTGATGTGTTCTTTCAATGATTGCTTGGCTTGTGGGAGAGTGGGGAATACCAAAAATGTGTTGAACACCCCATTCATTTAAAAATGTGGCCAATTTTTGAGATATGTATGCGGGACCATTGTCAGTTTTTACTTCTTGGGGTATACCCAATGAAGCAAAAGCTTGCAGGAAATGATGACAGGCATGGCTGCCAGTTTCACCTGTGTGAAGGGAAGCAAAAACTGCACCAGAGAACGTGTCTATGGAAACATGAATATTTTTAAATTTACCAAAAGAAGGCTATTTAGTAACACCTGTTTGCCACAACTGTAGGCTTTGTAAGCCTCGGGGGTTGATTGCTCCTGTAGAAACAGGAGGTTGTACCAATTGACAGTCAGGGCAAGTATGAATGATAGCTTTAGCTTGACTTTCAGTGATTTGGAACATTCGCATGAGTGCTTGTGCATTTTGGTGGAAAAAGGCATGACTCAATTTTGCTTGTTCAAAAATATTTGGCAATGTGTTAGAAATGACCATTGTCAGCTTGTCCGCTCTTGCATTTCCTTCCACTACAAATCCAGGAAGTGAAGAATGCGCCCTAATGTGAGAAACAAAATATGGATTAGTTCTATATTGCAAAGTTATAAAAAGACATGAAAGCCAACGATGTAAAGTTTCATTACTAACATCCTTTAAAATGGAACCTTCTATTCTCCTGACTACATTAGCAACATAAGCAGAATCTGTGACCAAATTAAAAGGCTGAGGAAACAGCTGAAAAGCTCAAACTACTGCAGCAAGCTCAACAATTTGAGGGGATCCCTCTACTGTTTGAATATCAGATTCCCAAACATCAGTCTTTTGATTAAACCAAGTCACAACGGACTTGTGGCTTTTACCAGAGCCATCAGTGAAGAGAGGCACAGCATGTAAAGGTTCTTCACTTCATTTAGGTTTTTCTCTGAAACTCAATTTTGCTTGCAGTAGTTTGTGAGCTGGATAGTGTATGGAACAAACACCTGGAAAACCTAAGAATGCATATTGTAAATCATCAGAATTTTGCATTGCCCAATTGAAATAATCATTTTTCAATGGCAAATAGATAACTGAACATTCTTGACCTGCCAAAGTTAACAATCTGGTTCTAGCCTTAATTATAATGTATGCAATCATTTCTAAAACTGAGCAAATGGTCTTTGAAAACCTGTAGGGAGGAAAAACCCATTCCATTATTAACAAAGGATCTTGTTCTGTGGCATCCCACTGGAAAATGAGACCACAAAGCTGCATCTTCTCTCCTAAGATTGCAAGAAAGAAAGGATTTTCAGGAACGCAGCGATGAGCTTGTCTTTTTTGAAGAGCTTCTGTGACTTTGTCGAGAGCAGCACGAGCTTCAGGGGTTAAAGTTCTTGGCAAAGTGATGTCGCAACTTCCTCTCAGCAAATGGAAGAGCGGACTCAGTTCATCATTGGTGATTCCCAACATCGGTCTGACCCAGTTGATTTCTCCTAGAAGTTGTTGTAACTCTTGTAGGTTGTTGACTCTGGTTCGGATCTGAATTTTCTGTGGTATTATTGTAGTCTTCCATCGTCTTCCATCATCTTCCATCCCAGGTACTTCTAAGGTGAAACTTGTTGAATTTTGGTTGCAGAGATTTCAAGTCCAGCTTTTTGAATTTCAGCAACAACACAGTTGCGAGTTTCTTCCATCTCTTCCTTTCAAAGGACTCCACCCTTAAAGCCAATTTTTCTTTCTCTGT
Source organism: Melospiza melodia melodia (assembly GCF_035770615.1). NCBI lineage: Eukaryota > Metazoa > Chordata > Aves > Passeriformes > Passerellidae > Melospiza > Melospiza melodia. The sequence continues at coordinate 24,708,966 of NC_086197.1, forward strand.
ATCTATAGATTGACAAACACCAGAACAACCATGTTTTTGCTTAACTGAAAAAGAGTTCCCCGGAACCACAATTTCCCGAGTGGAAGCAGCCACCTCAGCCTCCACCCCAGGCCCAACAGAATCCAATTCAGGTTTCAGTGTCCCTGCACAAACAATTTTAGGAAGTACAGTCACTTTTTCATTTCCATCTTTTACACACTTTGTTCCATCCCCCTTACAAGAGTCACATATTTTTACATTAACAGAACAATGCAAAGAAAAATCCAAAAGAGTCTCATTTTTTCCCAGAGAGAGAGAAGAAAGATTTTGGTCAACAGAGTTCAAAGCAATACTTTCAGCATTTGCAACAACACTTGTAACATTCTCCGATACTCACACAGTCTCCGGTTTACTGGAATTTAATGAGACAGAACCAGAAGCTTTGTTTTCTGAGTCCAAGTTGATCTTATTATTATCCATTTGTTTAAAACAGCGCTCCAACAGCGCTCTACAAACCGGCATAAGTTCTCTTAAGCTTTCATCTTTTTTGAGAGAGACTAGATTATAGATTCTCCAGTTTATCTGATCCCAAAAATGAAAAGTAAAAGCAGACTGCAGATATAAATATTGCGTATTTGCTTTAACCCAGATAAGTAAGTTTTTAAGCTCAGTTTTTGAAATTTCAGAGTGACCTTTTTCTTGTAACATTGTCTCTAAATGATGAAAAACATCCCATTCAACTTTTGATAAATTCGTTCCCATTTTTGTGTTCTTGTAATAATTTTCTTTTTCTCTATTTTACCTCCCAACGTCACCCAAGCGCTCTCCCGAGATAAGTTACTTACAATTTTCTTGGCTTCGGCGGGAGAGATGATACAGTGTGCTCCTTGTTAACACTTGGGTCTCCGCAGCTGGTACTTCCACGATTTTTCTTTCTTTTTCTTCTATTCTACTTCCTGACACGAGGCACCAATATGCGGGGGACGGGACAGGTATAAGTCCAATGGTGTCAGGAACCCACGCCTTAAAAAAGGAACCCACTAGGTCGTGGCAAAATATCCAAATATGGATAACATGGTAACCAGACCAGTGAAGAGATTTTTGCTTTTATTTCCAGCACATCAGTCTCAAAATACAAAATGGAGACATGACAGCTCACTGATCCACACCAAAAAATGTCTCCTTCAACAGGGCTCATACAGCAATACATAAAATCATCTCAGACTAGAATTCAGCCAATCAGACACAGAAAACACATCTTGACAAGCATTCTATCCAATCTTATAAAACATAGGTAATCGTAGCTAAAGCAAAGACTAGTTGATAAGAGACAAAGAACAGAGTTCTATTCATGCTAGCCTTCTAAAGATATACATTAAATAACCTTGTTGCCATCCTAAAGCCAATTCTACAGAAGCCTATTGTTATTTGTCACATCTACTGCTTGGGAAACTTTTCTGCTTGCATGGAAAACTTTTTCTGCTTGCATGGGAAACTTTTCTGCAATGCTAACAAAACTCCAGTCTAAGGCCTACATACTTCTTTGTAACCATTTCTTAAAAATCCTCTAACCTTATGGATTCCAACATTTCCCCCTCTCTGTTTGACCCAGAAGCTTTCATTTTCTTGTCGCTTGCTATTTGCGTTTCATAGCTCTATTGCAAAATTTCTGCTTATTATCTGCTGAAGACCTATTTTCACTAAACTGAAGCATTGCTATATTACGGCACAGCAACTTCATGCTGTGAAGACCCAATCCCTGAAAGAGAGATATGAATCACGTTTGGCAACAGTCACAAGGCATCGTTCAAAAAACTCTGGTCGATTCCAAGGCCTTAATTCAAAACCTTCGTTCATGTCAATACCCTCATCTACTGCTTTCGTGAGATTTCGTACACTCTCTGTGCTTCTACTTCCTAGTTCTCCTGCTTGAATGACAAAAACTTCTCGGACTGTTTTGTTCATCATTCGCCGAAGACAACAGAGTATACAAGGTGCCACTATCAATATCAGTATTAGAACACCTAATATGTAAAGACCTATCTTGCAAAGTTGCCTTAGCCAAGGTGCAAAACTCCAATTTTGAAACAAATCATCCAACCAGGAACATCCATCTTCTTTAATTTGGGCTGTCAGATCCTTTAATTTTTGAATGCTTTTGTGAATGGATTCAGAATGATCAGACAAATTCATACAACACAATCCTTCAAATTCCTCACAACCATGTCCTTCTGCCAGTAAGAGAAAATCAATGGCTGCTCTGTTTTGAAGAGTAGCATGTCTAATACTATCAACATCGGTCAACATATCACTGATTGCGGAGGATGTGGCATTAGCTTGTTTGCTCAGCCAACATCCAACTCGATCTAATTGTCTCAATGCCACAGCTGAAGCCAATTGGGGTAGAAATATACCTGCTGAAAGCCTTCTGGCAGCATTCCAAGGCATAAAATCACTCTGACAGTTCTCATCATAATGAGGAACAGCTCTTGTTTTCCTTTGTTTCTTTTTCATCACTGCTTTGGCAGTGGGGGCAATTATGGTAAGCATACCAATGCTACAAGGGCCACCTTCAAGGTGGGCTGGAATGCCTTGCCAACCTCTGTCTCCGCAAATGATCCAATACCCTTTTGGCAATTGCCCTGGATATTGGTCCGTCTCCAGAAACACATCCCAACTGTTTGAAACATTTGCTGCCCTGAGAAGTTTTTTCAAACAAATGTTCCAATTGAAGGAAGGACTGTTCCCATTGTCAATTCCACCTGGTTTACCATTGGATTCTTTTCTGACCAAAGGAAACTCTTTCACTGGCACACCAACCAAACAGGTTGAGAAAGGCTTTTCTGGTTCCGAATTAGACAGACATATAGTATCCGATCCGGCAGCCTTGGCTAAGGTCACCCAAACATTGGTTTTCGGTTGATCCACAGGCAAATCTGCACGACAAAAAACAATTAACATCAAGCAAAACAAGTATACCATTTGATTCTGCCCCATCTCTTTCAAGAACTAAGTTTTGGCAGAATTCTTTCTAAACAAAAACAACAACCTAAATTTTCAGCCAAAAATTAGCTTTGTTAAACAAACATTCAGCATTCAATTCGTATACTCATAAATAACATTGGCACAAAATCAGAGTTCATGGGTTCCACCGATGCACAAAGAACGTCAGGCACAAGAGGCGTCAGGCGAGACCCGGGATCCTTCCATTCGGTCCACGTCTGCGTACTCGCTTCCTCAGTTCTAGGCTCGACAACAGGTTCTGAAGTGCGATACGGTTTGACGTTTTTGGCAGGAACCCACTTAATTCTTCCAGCACCTGTGGAAATAGAAGCATACCCTTTGCCCCACGTTATTAATTGAAACGGGCCTTCCATCTGTCCAGAGTCAGGGTTTCTAATTAGAAGAGGAGGATGTTCTTTCAGTTTTGCCTGGGTGCTATTTGAAAAGTGTCTAAAGATTGGTGGATCTGGTTCTGTACTTGAACTATTTAGAAAATTAAAACCATACAAAGCCTTACTCAGTCTCATCTGTGGGGTGATTTCCGTTCCCCCTCTCTGTTGATCTAATATGCGTTTTAAGGTTTGATGTGTTCTTTCAATGATTGCTTGGCTTGTGGGAGAGTGGGGAATACCAAAAATGTGTTGAACACCCCATTCATTTAAAAATGTGGCCAATTTTTGAGATATGTATGCGGGACCATTGTCAGTTTTTACTTCTTGGGGTATACCCAATGAAGCAAAAGCTTGCAGGAAATGATGACAGGCATGGCTGCCAGTTTCACCTGTGTGAAGGGAAGCAAAAACTGCACCAGAGAACGTGTCTATGGAAACATGAATATTTTTAAATTTACCAAAAGAAGGCTATTTAGTAACACCTGTTTGCCACAACTGTAGGCTTTGTAAGCCTCGGGGGTTGATTGCTCCTGTAGAAACGGGAGGTTGTACCAATTGACAGTCAGGGCAAGTATGAATGATAGCTTTAGCTTGACTTTCAGTGATTTGGAACATTCGCATGAGTGCTTGTGCATTTTGGTGGAAAAAGGCATGACTCAATTTTGCTTGTTCAAAAATATTTGGCAATGTGTTAGAAATGACCATTGTCAGCTTGTCCGCTCTTGCATTTCCTTCCACTACAAATCCAGGAAGTGAAGAATGCGCCCTAATGTGAGAAACAAAATATGGATTAGTTCTATATTGCAAAGTTAAAAAAAGACATGAAAGCCAACGATGTAAAGTTTCATTACTAACATCCTTTAAAATGGAACCTTCTATTCTCCTGACTACATTAGCAACATAAGCAGAATCTGTGACCAAATTAAAAGGCTGAGGAAACAGCTGAAAAGCTCAAACTACTGCAGCAAGCTCAACAATTTGAGGGGATCCCTCTACTGTTTGAATATCAGATTCCCAAACATCAGTCTTTTGATTAAACCAAGTCACAACGGACTTGTGGCTTTTACCAGAGCCATCAGTGAAGAGAGTCACAGCATGTAAAGGTTCTTCACTTAATTTAGGTTTTTCTCTGAAACTCAATTTTGCTTGCAGTAGTTTGTGAGCTGGATAGTGTATGGAACAAACACCTGGAAAACCTAAGAATGCATATTGTAAATCATCAGAATTTTGCATTGCCCAATTGAAATAATCATTTTTCAATGGCAAATAGATAACTGAACATTCTTGACCTGCCAAAGTTAACAATCTGGTTCTAGCCTTAATTATAATGTATGCAATCATTTCTAAAACTGAGCAAATGGTCTTTGAAAACCTGTAGGGAGGAAAAACCCATTCCATTATTAACAAAGGATCTTGTTCTGTGGCATCCCACTGGAAAATGAGACCACAAAGCTGCATCTTCTCTCCTAAGATTGCAAGAAAGAAAGGATTTTCAGGAACGCAGCGATGAGCTTGTCTTTTTTGAAGAGCTTCTGTGACTTTGTCGAGAGCAGCACGAGCTTCAGGGGTTAAAGTTCTTGGCAAAGTGATGTCGCAACTTCCTCTCAGCAAATGGAAGAGCGGACTCAGTTCATCATTGGTGATTCCCAACATCGGTCTGACCCAGTTGATTTCTCCTAGAAGTTGTTGTAACTCTTGTAGGTTGTTGACTCTGGGTCGGATCTGAATTTTCTGTGGTCTTCTTGTCATCTTCCATCATCTTCCATCCCAGGTACTTCTAAGGTGAAACTTGTTGAATTTTGGTTGCAGAGATTTCAAGTCCAGCTTTTTGAATTTCAGCAACAACACAGTTGCGAGTTTCTTCCATCTCTTCCTTTCAAAGGACTCCACCCTTAAAGCCAATTTTTCTTTCTCTGTATCTATAGATTGACAAACACCAGAACAACCATGTTTTTGCTTAACTGAAAAAGAGTTCCCCGGAACCACAATTTCCCGAGTGGAAGCAGCCACCTCAGCCTCCACCCCAGGCCCAACAGAATCCAATTCAGGTTTCAGTGTCCCTGCACAAACAATTTTAGGAAGTACAGTCACTTTTTCATTTCCATCTTTTACACACTTTGTTCCATCCCCCTTACAAGAGTCACATATTTTTACATTAACAGAACAATGCAAAGAAAAATCCAAAAGAGTCTCATTTTTTCCCAGAGAGAGAGAAGAAAGATTTTGGTCAACAGAGTTCAAAGCAATACTTTCAGCATTTGCAACAACACTTGTAACATTCTCCGATACTCACACAGTCTCCGGTTTACTGGAATTTAATGAGACAGAACCAGAAGCTTTGTTTTCTGAGTCCAAGTTGATCTTATTATTATCCATTTGTTTAAAACAGCGCTCCAACAGCGCTCTACAAACCGGCATAAGTTCTCTTAAGCTTTCATCTTTTTTGAGAGAGACTAGATTATAGATTCTCCAGTTTATCTGATCCCAAAAATGAAAAGTAAAAGCAGACTGCAGATATAAATATTGCGTATTTGCTTTAACCCAGATAAGTAAGTTTTTAAGCTCAGTTTTTGAAATTTCAGAGTGACCTTTTTCTTGTAACATTGTCTCTAAATGATGAAAAACATCCCATTCAACTTTTGATAAATTCGTTCCCATTTTTGTGTTCTTGTAATAATTTTCTTTTTCTCTATTTTACCTCCCAACGTCACCCAAGCGCTCTCCCGAGATAAGTTACTTACAATTTTCTTGGCTTCGGCGGGAGAGATGATACAGTGTGCTCCTTGTTAACACTTGGGTCTCCGCAGCTGGTACTTCCACGATTTTTCTTTCTTTTTCTTCTATTCTACGTCCTGACACGAGGCACCAATATGCGGGGGACGGGACAGGTATAAGTCCAATGGTGTCAGGAACCCACGCCTTAAAAAAGGAACCCACTAGGTCGTGGCAAAATATCCAAATATGGATAACATGGTAACCAGACCAGTGAAGAGATTTTTGCTTTTATTTCCAGCACATCAGTCTCAAAATACAAAATGGAGACATGACAGCTCACTGATCCACACCAAAAAATGTCTCCTTCAACAGGGCTCATACAGCAATACATAAAATCATCTCAGACTAGAATTCAGCCAATCAGACACAGAAAACACATCTTGACAAGCATTCTATCCAATCTTATAAAACATAGGTAATCGTAGCTAAAGCAAAGACTAGTTGATAAGAGACAAAGAACAGAGTTCTATTCATGCTAGCCTTCTAAAGATATACATTAAATAACCTTGTTGCCATCCTAAAGCCAATTCTACAGAAGCCTATTGTTATTTGTCACATCTACTGCTTGGGAAACTTTTCTGCTTGCATGGAAAACTTTTTCTGCTTGCATGGGAAACTTTTCTGCAATGCTAACAAAACTCCAGTCTAAGGCCTACATACTTCTTTGTAACCATTTCTTAAAAATCCTCTAACCTTATGGATTCCAACATTTCCCCCTCTCTGTTTGACCCAGAAGCTTTCATTTTCTTGTCGCTTGCTATTTGCGTTTCATAGCTCTATTGCAAAATTTCTGCTTATTATCTGCTGAAGACCTATTTTCACTAAACTGAAGCATTGCTATATTACGGCACAGCAACTTCATGCTGTGAAGACCCAATCCCTGAAAGAGAGATATGAATCACGTTTGGCAACAGTCACAAGGCATCGTTCAAAAAACTCTGGTCGATTCCAAGGCCTTAATTCAAAACCTTCGTTCATGTCAATACCCTCATCTACTGCTTTCGTGAGATTTCGTACACTCTCTGTGCTTCTACTTCCTAGTTCTCCTGCTTGAATGACAAAAACTTCTCGGACTGTTTTGTTCATCATTCGCCGAAGACAACAGAGTATACAAGGTGCCACTATCAATATCAGTATTAGAACACCTAATATGTAAAGACCTATCTTGCAAAGTTGCCTTAGCCAAGGTGCAAAACTCCAATTTTGAAACAAATCATCCAACCAGGAACATCCATCTTCTTTAATTTGGGCTGTCAGATCCTTTAATTTTTGAATGCTTTTGTGAATGGATTCAGAATGATCAGACAAATTCATACAACACAATCCTTCAAATTCCTCACAACCATGTCCTTCTGCCAGTAAGAGAAAATCAATGGCTGCTCTGTTTTGAAGAGTAGCATGTCTAATACTATCAACATCGGTCAACATATCACTGATTGCGGAGGATGTGGCATTAGCTTGTTTGCTCAGCCAACATCCAACTCGATCTAATTGTCTCAATGCCACAGCTGAAGCCAATTGGGGTAGAAATATACCTGCTGAAAGCCTTCTGGCAGCATTCCAAGGCATAAAATCACTCTGACAGTTCTCATCATAATGAGGAACAGCTCTTGTTTTCCTTTGTTTCTTTTTCATCACTGCTTTGGCAGTGGGGGCAATTATGGTAAGCATACCAATGCTACAAGGGCCACCTTCAAGGTGGGCTGGAATGCCTTGCCAACCTCTGTCTCCGCAAATGATCCAATACCCTTTTGGCAATTGCCCTGGATATTGGTCCGTCTCCAGAAACACATCCCAACTGTTTGAAACATTTGCTGCCCTGAGAAGTTTTTTCAAACAAATGTTCCAATTGAAGGAAGGACTGTTCCCATTGTCAATTCCACCTGGTTTACCATTGGATTCTTTTCTGACCAAAGGAAACTCTTTCACTGGCACACCAACCAAACAGGTTGAGAAAGGCTTTTCTGGTTCCGAATTAGACAGACATATAGTATCCGATCCGGCAGCCTTGGCTAAGGTCACCCAAACATTGGTTTTCGGTTGATCCACAGGCAAATCTGCACGACAAAAAACAATTAACATCAAGCAAAACAAGTATACCATTTGATTCTGCCCCATCTCTTTCAAGAACTAAGTTTTGGCAGAATTCTTTCTAAACAAAAACAACAACCTAAATTTTCAGCCAAAAATTAGCTTTGTTAAACAAACATTCAGCATTCAATTCGTATACTCATAAATAACATTGGCACAAAATCAGAGTTCATGGGTTCCACCGATGCACAAAGAACGTCAGGCACAAGAGGCGTCAGGCGAGACCCGGGATCCTTCCATTCGGTCCACGTCTGCGTACTCGCTTCCTCAGTTCTAGGCTCGACAACAGGTTCTGAAGTGCGATACGGTTTGACGTTTTTGGCAGGAACCCACTTAATTCTTCCAGCACCTGTGGAAATAGAAGCATACCCTTTGCCCCACGTTATTAATTGAAACGGGCCTTCCATCTGTCCAGAGTCAGGGTTTCTAATTAGAAGAGGAGGATGTTCTTTCAGTTTTGCCTGGGTGCTATTTGAAAAGTGTCTAAAGATTGGTGGATCTGGTTCTGTACTTGAACTATTTAGAAAATTAAAACCATACAAAGCCTTACTCAGTCTCATCTGTGGGGTGATTTCCGTTCCCCCTCTCTGTTGATCTAATATGCGTTTTAAGGTTTGATGTGTTCTTTCAATGATTGCTTGGCTTGTGGGAGAGTGGGGAATACCAAAAATGTGTTGAACACCCCATTCATTTAAAAATGTGGCCAATTTTTGAGATATGTATGCGGGACCATTGTCAGTTTTTACTTCTTGGGGTATACCCAATGAAGCAAAAGCTTGCAGGAAATGATGACAGGCATGGCTGCCAGTTTCACCTGTGTGAAGGGAAGCAAAAACTGCACCAGAGAACGTGTCTATGGAAACATGAATATTTTTAAATTTACCAAAAGAAGGCTATTTAGTAACACCTGTTTGCCACAACTGTAGGCTTTGTAAGCCTCGGGGGTTGATTGCTCCTGTAGAAACAGGAGGTTGTACCAATTGACAGTCAGGGCAAGTATGAATGATAGCTTTAGCTTGACTTTCAGTGATTTGGAACATTCGCATGAGTGCTTGTGCATTTTGGTGGAAAAAGGCATGACTCAATTTTGCTTGTTCAAAAATATTTGGCAATGTGTTAGAAATGACCATTGTCAGCTTGTCCGCTCTTGCATTTCCTTCCACTACAAATCCAGGAAGTGAAGAATGCGCCCTAATGTGAGAAACAAAATATGGATTAGTTCTATATTGCAAAGTTAAAAAAAGACATGAAAGCCAACGATGTAAAGTTTCATTACTAACATCCTTTAAAATGGAACCTTCTATTCTCCTGACTACATTAGCAACATAAGCAGAATCTGTGACCAAATTAAAAGGCTGAGGAAACAGCTGAAAAGCTCAAACTACTGCAGCAAGCTCAACAATTTGAGGGGATCCCTCTACTGTTTGAATATCAGATTCCCAAACATCAGTCTTTTGATTAAACCAAGTCACAACGGACTTGTGGCTTTTACCAGAGCCATCAGTGAAGAGAGTCACAGCATGTAAAGGTTCTTCACTTAATTTAGGTTTTTCTCTGAAACTCAATTTTGCTTGCAGTAGTTTGTGAGCTGGATAGTGTATGGAACAAACACCTGGAAAACCTAAGAATGCATATTGTAAATCATCAGAATTTTGCATTGCCCAATTGAAATAATCATTTTTCAATGGCAAATAGATAACTGAACATTCTTGACCTGCCAAAGTTAACAATCTGGTTCTAGCCTTAATTATAATGTATGCAATCATTTCTAAAACTGAGCAAATGGTCTTTGAAAACCTGTAGGGAGGAAAAACCCATTCCATTATTAACAAAGGATCTTGTTCTGTGGCATCCCACTGGAAAATGAGACCACAAAGCTGCATCTTCTCTCCTAAGATTGCAAGAAAGAAAGGATTTTCAGGAACGCAGCGATGAGCTTGTCTTTTTTGAAGAGCTTCTGTGACTTTGTCGAGAGCAGCACGAGCTTCAGGGGTTAAAGTTCTTGGCAAAGTGATGTCGCAACTTCCTCTCAGCAAATGGAAGAGCGGACTCAGTTCATCATTGGTGATTCCCAACATCGGTCTGACCCAGTTGATTTCTCCTAGAAGTTGTTGTAACTCTTGTAGGTTGTTGACTCTGGGTCGGATCTGAATTTTCTGTGGTCTTCTTGTCATCTTCCATCATCTTCCATCCCAGGTACTTCTAAGGTGAAACTTGTTGAATTTTGGTTGCAGAGATTTCAAGTCCAGCTTTTTGAATTTCAGCAACAACACAGTCGCGAGTTTCTTCCATCTCTTCCTTTCAAAGGACTCCACCCTTAAAGCCAATTTTTCTTTCTCTGTATCTATAGATTGACAAACACCAGAACAACCATGTTTTTGCTTAACTGAAAAAGAGTTCCACGGAACCACAATTTCCCGAGTGGAAGCAGCCACCTCAGCCTCCACCCCAGGCCCAACAGAATCCAATTCAGGTTTCAGTGTCCCTGCACAAACAATTTTAGGAAGTACAGTCACTTTTTCATTTCCATCTTTTACACACTTTGTTCCATCCCCCTTACAAGAGTCACATATTTTTACGTTAACAGAACAACGCAAAGAAAAGTCCAAAAGAGTCTCATTTTTTCCCAGAGAGAGAGAAGAAAGATTTTGGTCAACAGAGTTCAAAGCAATACTTTCAGCATTTGCAACAACACTTGTAACATTCTCCGATACTCACACAGTCTCCGGTTTACTGGAATTTAATGAGACAGAACCAGAAGCTTTGTTTTCTGAGTCCAAGTTGATCTTATTATTATCCATTTGTTTAAAACAGCGCTCCAACAGCGCTCTACAAACCGGCATAAGTTCTCTTAAGCTTTCATCTTTTTTGAGAGAGACTAGATTATAGATTCTCCAGTTTATCTGATCTTAAAAATGAAAAGTAAAAGCAGACTGCAGATTTAAATCTTGCGTATTCGCTTTAACCCAGATAAGTAAGTTTTTAAGCTCAGTTTTTGAAATTTCAGAGTGACCTTTTTCTTGTAACATTGTCTCTAAATGATGAAAAACATCCCATTCAACTTTTGATAAATTCGTTCCCATTTTTGTGTTCTTGTAATAATTTTCTTTTTCTCTATTTTGCCTCCCAACGTCACCCAAGCGCTCTCCCGAGATAAGTTACTTACAATTTTCTTGGCTTCGGCGGGAGAGATGATACAGTGTGCTCCTTGTTAACACTTGGGTCTCCGCAGCTGGTACTTCCACAATTTTTCTTTCTTTTTCTTCTATTCTACGTCCTGACACGAGGCACCAATATGCGGGGGACGGGACAGGTATAAGTCCAATGGTGTCAGGAACCCACGCCTTAAAAAAGGAACCCACTAGGTCGCGGCAAAATATCCAAATATGGATAACATGGTAACCAGACCAGTGAAGAGATTTTTGCTTTTATTTCCAGCACATCAGTCTCAAAATACAAAATGGAGACATGACAGCTCACTGATCCACACCAAAAAATGTCTCCTTCAACAGGGCTCATACAGCAATACATAAAATCATCTCAGACTAGAATTCAGCCAATCAGACACAGAAAACACATCTTGACAAGCATTCTATCCAATCTTATAAAACATAGGTAATCGTAGCTAAAGCAAAGACTAGTTGATAAGAGACAAAGAACAGAGTTCTATTCATGCTAGCCTTCTAAAGATATACATTAAATAACCTTGTTGCCATCCTAAAGCCAATTCTACAGAAGCCTATTGTTATTTGTCACATCTACTGCTTGGGAAACTTTTCTGCTTGCATGGAAAACTTTTTCTGCTTGCATGGGAAACTTTTCTGCAATGCTAACAAAACTCCAGTCTAAGGCCTACATACTTCTTTGTAACCATTTCTTAAAAATCCTCTAACCTTATGGATTCCAACATTTCCCCCTCTCTGTTTGACCCAGAAGCTTTCATTTTCTTGTCGCTTGCTATTTGCGTTTCATAGCTCTATTGCAAAATTTCTGCTTATTATCTGCTGAAGACCTATTTTCACTAAACTGAAGCATTGCTATATTACGGCACAGCAACTTCATGCTGTGAAGACCCAATCCCTGAAAGAGAGATATGAATCACGTTTGGCAACAGTCACAAGGCATCGTTCAAAAAACTCTGGTCGATTCCAAGGCCTTAATTCAAAACCTTCGTTCATGTCAATACCCTCATCTACTGCTTTCGTGAGATTTCGTACACTCTCTGTGCTTCTACTTCCTAGTTCTCCTGCTTGAATGACAAAAACTTCTCGGACTGTTTTGTTCATCATTCGCCGAAGACAACAGAGTATACAAGGTGCCACTATCAATATCAGTATTAGAACACCTAATATGTAAAGACCTATCTTGCAAAGTTGCCTTAGCCAAGGTGCAAAACTCCAATTTTGAAACAAATCATCCAACCAGGAACCTCCATTTTCTTTAATTTGGGCTGTCAGATCCTTTAATTTTTGAATGCTTTTGTGAATGGATTCAGAATGATCAGACAAATTCATACAACACAATCCTTCAAATTCCTCACAACCATGTCCTTCTGCCAGTAAGAGAAAATCAATGGCTGCTCTGTTTTGAAGAGTAGCATGTCTAATACTATCAACATCGGTCAACATATCACTGATTGCGGAGGATGTGGCATTAGCTTGTTTGCTCAGCCAACATCCAACTCGATCTAATTGTCTCAATGCCACAGCTGAAGCCAATTGGGGTAGAAATATACCTGCTGAAAGCCTTCTGGCAGCATTCCAAGGCATAAAATCACTCTGACAGTTCTCATCATAATGAGGAACAGCTCTTGTTTTCCTTTGTTTCTTTTTCATCACTGCTTTGGCAGTGGGGGCAATTATGGTAAGCATACCAATGCTACAAGGGCCACCTTCAAGGTGGGCTGGAATGCCTTGCCAACCTCTGTCTCCGCAAATGATCCAATACCCTTTTGGCAATTGCCCTGGATATTGGTCCGTCTCCAGAAGCACATCCCAACTGTTTGAAACATTTGCTGCCCTGAGAAGTTTTTTCAAACAAATGTTCCAATTGAAGGAAGGACTGTTCCCATTGTCAATTCCACCTGGTTTACCATTGGATTCTTTTCTGACCAAAGGAAACTCTTTCACTGGCACACCAACCAAACAGGTTGAGAAAGGCTTTTCTGGTTCCCAATTAGACAGACATATAGTATCCGATCCGGCAGCCTTGGCTAAGGTCACCCAAACATTGGTTTTCGGTTGATCCACAGGCAAATCTGCACGACAAAAAACAATTAACATCAAGCAAAACAAGTATACCATTTGATTCTGCCCCATCTCTTTCAAGAACTAAGTTTTGGCAGAATTCTTTCTAAACAAAAACAACAACCTAAATTTTCAGCCAAAAATTAGCTTTGTTAAACAAACATTCAGCATTCAATTCGTATACTCATAAATAACATTGGCACAAAATCAGAGTTCATGGGTTCCACCGATGCACAAAGAACGTCAGGCACAAGAGGCGTCAGGCGAGACCCGGGATCCTTCCATTCGGTCCACGTCTGCGTACTCGCTTCCTCAGTTCTAGGCTCGACAACAGGTTCTGAAGTGCGATACGATTTGACGTTTTTGGCAGGAACCCACTTAATTCTTCCAGCACCTGTGGAAATAGAAGCATACCCTTTGCCCCACGTTATTAATTGAAACGGGCCTTCCATCTGTCCAGAGTCAGGGTTTCTAATTAGAAGAGGAGGATGTTCTTTCAGTTTTGCCTGGGTGCTATTTGAAAAGTGTCTAAAGATTGGTGGATCTGGTTCTGTACTTGAACTATTTAGAAAATTAAAACCATACAAAGCCTTACTCAGTCTCATCTGTGGGGTGATTTCCGTTCCCCCTCTCTGTTGATCTAATATGCGTTTTAAGGTTTGATGTGTTCTTTCAATGATTGCTTGGCTTGTGGGAGAGTGGGGAATACCAAAAATGTGTTGAACACCCCATTCATTTAAAAATGTGGCCAATTTTTGAGATATGTATGCGGGACCATTGTCAGTTTTTACTTCTTGGGGTATACCCAATGAAGCAAAAGCTTGCAGGAAATGATGACAGGCATGGCTGCCAGTTTCACCTGTGTGAAGGGAAGCAAAAACTGCACCAGAGAACGTGTCTATGGAAACATGAATATTTTTAAATTTACCAAAAGAAGGCTATTTAGTAACACCTGTTTGCCACAACTGTAGGCTTTGTAAGCCTCGGGGGTTGATTGCTCCTGTAGAAACAGGAGGTTGTACCAATTGACAGTCAGGGCAAGTATGAATGATAGCTTTAGCTTGACTTTCAGTGATTTGGAACATTCGCATGAGTGCTTGTGCATTTTGGTGGAAAAAGGCATGACTCAATTTTGCTTGTTCAAAAATATTTGGCAATGTGTTAGAAATGACCATTGTCAGCTTGTCCGCTCTTGCATTTCCTTCCACTACAAATCCAGGAAGTGAAGAATGCGCCCTAATGTGAGAAACAAAATATGGATTAGTTCTATATTGCAAAGTTATAAAAAGACATGAAAGCCAACGATGTAAAGTTTCATTACTAACATCCTTTAAAATGGAACCTTCTATTCTCCTGACTACATTAGCAACATAAGCAGAATCTGTGACCAAATTAAAAGGCTGAGGAAACAGCTGAAAAGCTCAAACTACTGCAGCAAGCTCAACAATTTGAGGGGATCCCTCTACTGTTTGAATATCAGATTCCCAAACATCAGTCTTTTGATTAAACCAAGTCACAACGGACTTGTGGCTTTTACCAGAGCCATCAGTGAAGAGAGGCACAGCATGTAAAGGTTCTTCACTTCATTTAGGTTTTTCTCTGAAACTCAATTTTGCTTGCAGTAGTTTGTGAGCTGGATAGTGTATGGAACAAACACCTGGAAAACCTAAGAATGCATATTGTAAATCATCAGAATTTTGCATTGCCCAATTGAAATAATCATTTTTCAATGGCAAATAGATAACTGAACATTCTTGACCTGCCAAAGTTAACAATCTGGTTCTAGCCTTAATTATAATGTATGCAATCATTTCTAAAACTGAGCAAATGGTCTTTGAAAACCTGTAGGGAGGAAAAACCCTTTCCATTATTAACAAAGGATCTTGTTCTGTGGCATCCCACTGGAAAATGAGACCACAAAGCTGCATCTTCTCTCCTAAGATTGCAAGAAAGAAAGGATTTTCAGGAACGCAGCGATGAGCTTGTCTTTTTTGAAGAGCTTCTGTGACTTTGTCGAGAGCAGCACGAGCTTCAGGGGTTAAAGTTCTTGGCAAAGTGATGTCGCAACTTCCTCTCAGCAAATGGAAGAGCGGACTCAGTTCATCATTGGTGATTCCCAACATCGGTCTGACCCAGTTGATTTCTCCTAGAAGTTGTTGTAACTCTTGTAGGTTGTTGACTCTGGGTCGGATCTGAATTTTCTGTGGTCTTCTTGTCATCTTCCATCATCTTCCATCCCAGGTACTTCTAAGGTGAAACTTGTTGAATTTTGGTTGCAGAGATTTCAAGTCCAGCTTTTTGAATTTCAGCAACAACACAGTCGCGAGTTTCTTCCATCTCTTCCTTTCAAAGGACTCCACCCTTAAAGCCAATTTTTCTTTCTCTGTATCTATAGATTGACAAACACCAGAACAACCATGTTTTTGCTTAACTGAAAAAGAGTTCCACGGAACCACAATTTCCCGAGTGGAAGCAGCCACCTCAGCCTCCACCCCAGGCCCAACAGAATCCAATTCAGGTTTCAGTGTCCCTGCACAAACAATTTTAGGAAGTACAGTCACTTTTTCATTTCCATCTTTTACACACTTTGTTCCATCCCCCTTACAAGAGTCACATATTTTTACGTTAACAGAACAACGCAAAGAAAAGTCCAAAAGAGTCTCATTTTTTCCCAGAGAGAGAGAAGAAAGATTTTGTTCAACAGAGTTCAAAGCAATACTTTCAGCATTTGCAACAACACTTGTAACATTCTCCGATACTCACACAGTCTCCGGTTTACTGGAATTTAATGAGACAGAACCAGAAGCTTTGTTTTCTGAGTCCAAGTTGATCTTATTATTATCCATTTGTTTAAAACAGCGCTCCAACAGCGCTCTACAAACCGGCATAAGTTCTCTTAAGCTTTCATCTTTTTTGAGAGAGACTAGATTATAGATTCTCCAGTTTATCTGATCTTAAAAATGAAAAGTAAAAGCAGACTGCAGATTTAAATCTTGCGTA
Organism: Melospiza melodia melodia; assembly: GCF_035770615.1. Classification (NCBI taxonomy): domain Eukaryota; kingdom Metazoa; phylum Chordata; class Aves; order Passeriformes; family Passerellidae; genus Melospiza; species Melospiza melodia. Next base: position 24,725,452 of record NC_086197.1, read on the forward strand.
TTCGCTTTAACCCAGATAAGTAAGTTTTTAAGCTCAGTTTTTGAAATTTCAGAGTGACCTTTTTCTTGTAACATTGTCTCTAAATGATGAAAAACATCCCATTCAACTTTTGATAAATTCGTTCCCATTTTTGTGTTCTTGTAATAATTTTCTTTTTCTCTATTTTGCCTCCCAACGTCACCCAAGCGCTCTCCCGAGATAAGTTACTTACAATTTTCTTGGCTTCGGCGGGAGAGATGATACAGTGTGCTCCTTGTTAACACTTGGGTCTCCGCAGCTGGTACTTCCACAATTTTTCTTTCTTTTTCTTCTATTCTACGTCCTGACACGAGGCACCAATATGCGGGGGACGGGACAGGTATAAGTCCAATGGTGTCAGGAACCCACGCCTTAAAAAAGGAACCCACTAGGTCGCGGCAAAATATCCAAATATGGATAACATGGTAACCAGACCAGTGAAGAGATTTTTGCTTTTATTTCCAGCACATCAGTCTCAAAATACAAAATGGAGACATGACAGCTCACTGATCCACACCAAAAAATGTCTCCTTCAACAGGGCTCATACAGCAATACATAAAATCATCTCAGACTAGAATTCAGCCAATCAGACACAGAAAACACATCTTGACAAGCATTCTATCCAATCTTATAAAACATAGGTAATCGTAGCTAAAGCAAAGACTAGTTGATAAGAGACAAAGAACAGAGTTCTATTCATGCTAGCCTTCTAAAGATATACATTAAATAATCTTGTTGCCATCCTAAAGCCAATTCTACAGAAGCCTATTGTTATTTGTCACATCTACTGCTTGGGACACTTTTCTGCTTGCATGGAAAACTTTTTCTGCTTGCATGGGAAACTTTTCTGCAATGCTAACAAAACTCCAGTCTAAGGCCTACATACTTCTTTGTAACCATTTCTTAAAAATCCTCTAACCTTATGGATTCCAACATTTCCCCCTCTCTGTTTGACCCAGAAGCTTTCATTTTCTTGTCGCTTGCTATTTGCGTTTCATAGCTCTATTGCAAAATTTCTGCTTATTATCTGCTGAAGACCTATTTTCACTAAACTGAAGCATTGCTATATTACGGCACAGCATCTTCATGCTGTGAAGACCCAATCCCTGAAAGAGAGATATGAATCACGTTTGGCAACAGTCACAAGGCATCGTTCAAAAAACTCTGGTCGATTCCAAGGCCTTAATTCAAAACCTTCGTTCATGTCAATACCCTCATCTACTGCTTTCGTGAGATTTCGTACACTCTCTGTGCTTCTACTTCCTAGTTCTCCTGCTTGAATGACAAAAACTTCTCGGACTGTTTTGTTCATCATTCGCCGAAGACAACAGAGTATACAAGGTGCCACTATCAATATCAGTATTAGAACACCTAATATGTAAAGACCTATCTTGCAAAGTTGCCTTAGCCAAGGTGCAAAACTCCAATTTTGAAACAAATCATCCAACCAGGAACCTCCATCGTCTTTAATTTGGGCTATCAGATCCTTTAATTTTTGAATGCTTTTGTGAATGGATTCAGAATGATCAGACAAATTCATACAACACAATCCTTCAAATTCCTCACAACCATGTCCTTCTGCCAGTAAGAGAAAATCAATGGCTGCTCTGTTTTGAAGAGTAGCATGTCTAATACTATCAACATCGGTCAACATATCACTGATTGCGGAGGATGTGGCATTAGCTTGTTTGCTCAGCCAACATCCAACTCGATCTAATTGTCTCAATGCCACAGCTGAAGCCAATTGGGGTAGAAATATACCTGCTGAAAGCCTTCTGGCGGCATTCCAAGGCATAAAATCATTCTGACAGTTCTCATCATAATGAGGAACAGCTCTTGTTTTCCTTTGTTTCTTTTTCATCACTGCTTTGGCAGTGGGGGCAATTATGGTAAGCATACCAATGCTACAAGGGCCACCTTCAAGGTGGGCTGGAATGCCTTGCCAACCTCTGTCTCCGCAAATGATCCAATACCCTTTTGGCAATTGCCCTGGATATTGGTCCGTCTCCAGAAACACATCCCAACTGTTTGAAACATTTGCTGCCCTGAGAAGTTTTTTCAAACAAATGTTCCAATTGAAGGAAGGACTGTTTCCATTGTCAATTCCACCTGCTTTACCATTGGATTCTTTTCTGACCAAAGGAAACTCTTTCACTGGCACACCAACCAAACAGGTTGAGAAAGGCTTTTCTGGTTCCGAATTAGACAGACATATAGTAACCGATCCGGCAGCCTTGGCTAAGGTCACCCAAACATTCGTTTTCGGTTGATCCACAGGCAAATCTGCACGACAAAAAACAATTAACATCAAGCAAAACAAGTATACCATTTGATTCTGCCCCATCTCTTTCAAGAACTAAGTTTTGGCAGAATTCTTTCTAAACAAAAACAACAACCTAAATTTTCAGCCAAAAATTAGCTTTGTTAAACAAACATTCAGCATTCAGTTCGTATACTCATAAATAACATTGGCACAAAATCAGAGTTCATGGGTTCCACCGATGCACAAAGAACGTCAGGCACAAGAGGCGTCAGGCGAGACCCGGGATCCTTCCATTCGGTCCACGTCTGCGTACTCGCTTCCTCAGTTCTAGGCTCGACAACAGGTTCTGAAGTGCGATACGGTTTGACGTTTTTGGCAGGAACCCACTTAATTCTTCCAGCACCTGTGGAAATAGAAGCATACCCTTTGCCCCACGTTATTAATTGAAACGGGCCTTCCATCTGTCCAGAGTCAGGGTTTCTAATTAGAAGAGGAGGATGTTCTTTCAGTTTTGCCTGGGTGCTATTTGAAAAGTGTCTAAAGATTGGTGGATCTGGTTCTGTACTTGAACTATTTAGAAAATTAAAACCATACAAAGCCTTACTCAGTCTCATCTGTGGGGTGATTTCCGTTCCCCCTCTCTGTTGATCTAATATGCGTTTTAAGGTTTGATGTGTTCTTTCAATGATTGCTTGGCTTGTGGGAGAGTGGGGAATACCAAAAATGTGTCGAACACCCCATTCATTTAAAAATGTGGCCAATTTTTGAGATATGTATGCAGGACCATTGTCAGTTTTTACTTCTTGGGGTATACCCAATGAAGCAAAAGCTTGCAGGAAATGATGACAGGCATGGCTGCCAGTTTCACCTGTGTGAAGGGAAGCAAAAACTGCACCAGAGAACGTGTCTATGGAAACATGAATATTTTTAAATTTACCAAAAGAAGGCTATTTAGTAACACCTGTTTGCCACAACTGTAGGCTTTGTAAGCCTCGGGGGTTGATTGCTCCTGTAGAAACAGGAGGTTGTACCAATTGACAGTCAGGGCAAGTATGAATGATAGCTTTAGCTTGACTTTCAGTGATTTGGAACATTCGCATGAGTGCTTGTGCATTTTGGTGGAAAAAGGCATGACTCAATTTTGCTTGTTCAAAAATATTTGGCAATGTGTTAGAAATGACCATTGTCAGCTTGTCCGCTCTTGCATTTCCTTCCACTACAAATCCAGGAAGTGAAGAATGCGCCCTAATGTGAGAAACAAAATATGGATTAGTTCTATATTGCAAAGTTATAAAAAGACATGAAAGCCAACGATGTAAAGTTTCATTACTAACATCCTTTAAAATGGAACCTTCTATTCTCCTGACTACATTAGCAACATAAGCAGAATCTGTGACCAAATTAAAAGGCTGAGGAAACAGCTGAAAAGCTCAAACTACTGCAGCAAGCTCAACAATTTGAGGGGATCCCTCTACTGTTTGAATATCAGATTCCCAAACATCAGTCTTTTGATTAAACCAAGTCACAACGGACTTGTGGCTTTTACCAGAGCCATCAGTGAAGAGAGTCACAGCATGTAAAGGTTCTTCACTTCATTTAGGTTTTTCTCTGAAACTCAATTTTGCTTGCAGTAGTTTGTGAGCTGGATAGTGTATGGAACAAACACCTGGAAAACCTAAGAATGCATATTGTAAATCATCAGAATTTTGCATTGCCCAATTGAAATAATCATTTTTCAATGGCAAATAGATAACTGAACATTCTTGACCTGCCAAAGTTAACAATCTGGTTCTAGCCTTAATTATAATGTATGCAATCATTTCTAAAACTGAGCAAATGGTCTTTGAAAACCTGTAGGGAGGAAAAACCCATTCCATTATTAACAAAGGATCTTGTTCTGTGGCATCCCACTGGAAAATGAGACCACAAAGCTGCATCTTCTCTCCTAAGATTGCAAGAAAGAAAGGATTTTCAGGAACGCAGCGATGAGCTTGTCTTTTTTGAAGAGCTTCTGTGACTTTGTCGAGAGCAGCACGAGCTTCAGGGGTTAAAGTTCTTGGCAAAGTGATGTCGCAACTTCCTCTCAGCAAATGGAAGAGCGGACTCAGTTCATCATTGGTGATTCCCAACATCGGTCTGACCCAGTTGATTTCTCCTAGAAGTTGTTGTAACTCTTGTAGGTTGTTGACTCTGGTTCGGATCTGAATTTTCTGTGGTCTTCTTGTCATCTTCCATCATCTTCCATCCCAGGTACTTCTAAGGTGAAACTTGTTGAATTTTCGTTGCAGAGATTTCAAGTCCAGCTTTTTGAATTTCAGCAACAACAGAGTTGCGAGTTTCTTCCATCTCTTCCTTTCAAAGGACTCCACCCTTAAAGCCAATTTTTCTTTCTCTGTATCTATAGATTGACAAACACCAGAACAACCATGTTTTTGCTTAACTGAAAAAGAGTTCCCTAGAACCACAATTTCCTGAGTGGAAGCAGCCACCTCAGCCTCCACCCCAGGCCCAACAGAATCCAATTCAGGTTTCAGTGTCCCTGCACAAACAATTTTAGGAAGTACAGTCACTTTTTCATTTCCATCTTTTACACACTTTGTTCCATCCCCCTTACAAGAGTCACATATTTTTACGTTAACAGAACAACGCAAAGAAAAGTCCAAAAGAGTCTCATTTTTTCCCAGAGAGAGAGAAGAAAGATTTTGTTCAACAGAGTTCAAAGCAATACTTTCAGCATTTGCAACAACACTTGTAACATTCTCCGATACTCACACAGTCTCCGGTTTACTGGAATTTAATGAGACAGAACCAGAAGCTTTGTTTTCTGAGTCCAAGTTGATCTTATTATTATCCATTTGTTTAAAACAGCGCTCCAACAGCGCTCTACAAACCGGCATAAGTTCTCTTAAGCTTTCATCTTTTTTGAGAGAGACTAGATTATAGATTCTCCAGTTTATCTGATCTTAAAAATGAAAAGTAAAAGCAGACTGCAGATTTAAATCTTGCGTATTCGCTTTAACCCAGATAAGTAAGTTTTTAAGCTCAGTTTTTGAAATTTCAGAGTGACCTTTTTCTTGTAACATTGTCTCTAAATGATGAAAAACATCCCATTCAACTTTTGATAAATTCGTTCCCATTTTTGTGTTCTTGTAATAATTTTCTTTTTCTCTATTTTGCCTCCCAACGTCACCCAAGCGCTCTCCCGAGATAAGTTACTTACAATTTTCTTGGCTTCGGCGGGAGAGATCATACAGTGTGCCCCTTGTTAACACTTGGGTCTCCGCAGCTGGTACTTCCACAATTTTTCTTTCTTTTTCTTCTATTCTACGTCCTGACACGAGGCACCAATATGCGGGGGACGGGACAGGTATAAGTCCAATGGTGTCAGGAGCCCACGCCTTAAAAAAGGAACCCACTAGGTCGCGGCAAAATATCCAAATATGGATAACATGGTAACCAGACCAGTGAAGAGATTTTTGCTTTTATTTCCAGCACATCAGTCTCAAAATACAAAATGGAGACATGACAGCTCACTGATCCACACCAAAAAATGTCTCCTTCAACAGGGCTCATACAGCAATACATAAAATCATCTCAGACTAGAATTCAGCCAATCAGACACAGAAAACACATCTTGACAAGCATTCTATCCAATCTTATGAAACATAGGTAATCGTAGCTAAAGCAAAGACTAGTTGATAAGAGACAAAGAACAGAGTTCTATTCATGCTAGCCTTCTAAAGATATACATTAAATAAGCTTGTTGCCATCCTAAAGCCAATTCTACAGAAGCCTATTGTTATTTGTCACATCTACTGCTTGGGACACTTTTCTGCTTGCATGGAAAACTTTTTCTGCTTGCATGGGAAACTTTTCTGCAATGCTAACAAAACTCCAGTCTAAGGCCTACATACTTCTTTGTAACCATTTCTTAAAAATCCTCTAACCTTATGGATTCCAACATTTCCCCCTCTCTGTTTGACCCAGAAGCTTTCATTTTCTTGTCGCTTGCTATTTGCGTTTCATAGCTCTATTGCAAAATTTCTGCTTATTATCTGCTGAAGACCTATTTTCACTAAACTGAAGCATTGCTATATTACGGCACAGCAACTTCATGCTGTGAAGACCCAATCCCTGAAAGAGAGATATGAATCACGTTTGGCAACAGTCACAAGGCATCGTTCAAAAAACTCTGGTCGATTCCAAGGCCTTAATTCAAAACCTTCGTTCATGTCAATACCCTCATCTACTGCTTTCGTGAGATTTCGTACACTCTCTGTGCTTCTACTTCCTAGTTCTCCTGCTTGAATGACAAAAACTTCTCGGACTGTTTTGTTCATCATTCGCCGAAGACAACAGAGTATACAAGGTGCCACTATCAATATCAGTATTAGAACACCTAATATGTAAAGACCTATCTTGCAAAGTTGCCTTAGCCAAGGTGCAAAACTCCAATTTTGAAACAAATCATCCAACCAGGAACCTCCATCGTCTTTAATTTGGGCTGTCAGATCCTTTAATTTTTGAATGCTTTTGTGAATGGATTCAGAATGATCAGACAAATTCATACAACACAATCCTTCAAATTCCTCACAACCATGTCCTTCTGCCAGTAAGAGAAAATCAATGGCTGCTCTGTTTTGAAGAGTAGCATGTCTAATACTATCAACATCGGTCAACATATCACTGATTGCGGAGGATGTGGCATTAGCTTGTTTGCTCAGCCAACATCCAACTCGATCTAATTGTCTCAATGCCACAGCTGAAGCCAATTGGGGTAGAAATATACCTGCTGAAAGCCTTCTGGCAGCATTCCAAGGCATAAAATCACTCTGACAGTTCTCATCATAATGAGGAACAGCTCTTGTTTTCCTTTGTTTCTTTTTCATCACTGCTTTGGCAGTGGGGGCAATTATGGTAAGCATACCAATGCTACAAGGGCCACCTTCAAGGTGGGCTGGAATGCCTTGCCAACCTCTGTCTCCGCAAATGATCCAATACCCTTTTGGCAATTGCCGTGGATATTGGTCCGTCTCCAGAAACACATCCCAACTGTTTGAAACATTTGCTGCCCTGAGAAGTTTTTTCAAACAAATGTTCCAATTGAAGGAAGGACTGTTTCCATTGTCAATTCCACCTGGTTTACCATTGGATTCTTTTCTGACCAAAGGAAACTCTTTCACTGGCACACCAACCAAACAGGTTGAGAAAGGCTTTTCTGGTTCCCAATTAGACAGACATATAGTATCCGATCCGGCAGCCTTGGCTAAGGTCACCCAAACATTCATTTTCAGTTGATCCACAGGCAAATCTGCACGACAAAAAACAATTAACATCAAGCAAAACAAGTATACCATTTGATTCTGCCCCATCTCTTTCAAGAACTAAGTTTTGGCAGAATTCTTTCTAAACAAAAACAACAACCTAAATTTTCAGCCAAAAATTAGCTTCGTTAAACAAACATTCAGCATTCAATTCGTATACTCATAAATAACATTGGCACAAAATCAGAGTTCATGGGTTCCACCAATGCACAAAGAACGTCAGGCACAAGAGGCGTCAGGCGAGACCCGGGATCCTTCCATTCGGTCCACGTCTGCGTACTCGCTTCCTCAGTTCTAGGCTCGACAACAGGTTCTGAAGTGCGATACGGTTTGACGTTTTTGGCAGGAACCCACTTAATTCTTCCAGCACCTGTGGAAATAGAAGCATACCCTTTGCCCCACGTTATTAATTGAAACGGGCCTTCCATCTGTCCAGAGTCAGGGTTTCTAATTAGAAGAGGAGGATGTTCTTTCAGTTTTGCCTGGGTGCTATTTGAAAAGTGTCTAAAGATTGGTGGATCTGGTTCTGTACTTGAACTATTTAGAAAATTAAAACCATACAAAGCCTTACTCAGTCTCATCTGTGGGGTGATTTCCATTCCCCCTCTCTGTTGATCTAATATGCGTTTTAAGGTTTGATGTGTTCTTTCAATGATTGCTTGGCTTGTGGGAGAGTGGGGAATACCAAAAATGTGTCGAACACCCCATTCATTTAAAAATGTGGCCAATTTTTGAGATATGTATGCGGGACCATTGTCAGTTTTTACTTCTTGGGGTATACCCAATGAAGCAAAAGCTTGCAGGAAATGATGACAGGCATGGCTGCCAGTTTCACCTGTGTGAAGGGAAGCAAAAACTGCACCAGAGAACGTGTCTATGGAAACATGAATATTTTTAAATTTACCAAAAGAAGGCTATTTAGTAACACCTGTTTGCCACAACTGTAGGCTTTGTAAGCCTCGGGGGTTGATTGCTCCTGTAGAAACAGGAGGTTGTACCAATTGACAGTCAGGGCAAGTATGAATGATAGCTTTAGCTTGACTTTCAGTGATTTGGAACATTCGCATGAGTGCTTGTGCATTTTGGTGGAAAAAGGCATGACTCAATTTTGCTTGTTCAAAAATATTTGGCAATGTGTTAGAAATGACCATTGTCAGCTTGTCCGCTCTTGCATTTCCTTCCACTACAAATCCAGGAAGTGAAGAATGCGCCCTAATGTGAGAAACAAAATATGGATTAGTTCTATATTGCAAAGTTATAAAAAGACATGAAAGCCAACGATGTAAAGTTTCATTACTAACATCCTTTAAAATGGAACCTTCTATTCTCCTGACTACATTAGCAACATAAGCAGAATCTGTGACCAAATTAAAAGGCTGAGGAAACAGCTGAAAAGCTCAAACTACTGCAGCAAGCTCAACAATTTGAGGGGATCCCTCTACTGTTTGAATATCAGATTCCCAAACATCAGTCTTTTGATTAAACCAAGTCACAACGGACTTGTGGCTTTTACCAGAGCCATCAGTGAAGAGAGTCACAGCATGTAAAGGTTCTTCACTTCATTTAGGTTTTTCTCTGAAACTCAATTTTGCTTGCAGTAGTTTGTGAGCTGGATAGTGTATGGAACAAACACCTGGAAAACCTAAGAATGCATATTGTAAATCATCAGAATTTTGCATTGCCCAATTGAAATAATCATTTTTCAATGGCAAATAGATAACTGAACATTCTTGACCTGCCAAAGTTAACAATCTGGTTCTAGCCTTAATTATAATGTATGCAATCATTTCTAAAACTGAGCAAATGGTCTTTGAAAACCTGTAGGGAGGAAAAACCCATTCCATTATTAACAAAGGATCTTGTTCTGTGGCATCCCACTGGAAAATGAGACCACAAAGCTGCATCTTCTCTCCTAAGATTGCAAGAAAGAAAGGATTTTCAGGAACGCAGCGATGAGCTTGTCTTTTTTGAAGAGCTTCTGTGACTTTGTCGAGAGCAGCACGAGCTTCAGGGGTTAAAGTTCTTGGCAAAGTGATGTCGCAACTTCCTCTCAGCAAATGGAAGAGCGGACTCAGTTCATCATTGGTGATTCCCAACATCGGTCTGACCCAGTTGATTTCTCCTAGAAGTTGTTGTAACTCTTGTAGGTTGTTGACTCTGGGTCGGATCTGAATTTTCTGTGGTCTTCTTGTCATCTTCCATCATCTTCCATCCCAGGTACTTCTAAGGTGAAACTTGTTGAATTTTGGTTGCAGAGATTTCAAGTCCAGCTTTTTGAATTTCAGCAACAACAGAGTTGCGAGTTTCTTCCATCTCTTCCTTTCAAAGGACTCCACCCTTAAAGCCAATTTTTCTTTCTCTGTATCTATAGATTGACAAACACCAGAACAACCATGTTTTTGCTTAACTGAAAAAGAGTTCCCTAGAACCACAATTTCCTGAGTGGAAGCAGCCACCTCAGCCTCCACCCCAGGCCCAACAGAATCCAATTCAGGTTTCAGTGTCCCTGCACAAACAATTTTAGGAAGTACAGTCACTTTTTCATTTCCATCTTTTACACACTTTGTTCCATCCCCCTTACAAGAGTCACATATTTTTACGTTAACAGAACAACGCAAAGAAAAGTCCAAAAGAGTCTCATTTTTTCCCAGAGAGAGAGAAGAAAGATTTTGTTCAACAGAGTTCAAAGCAATACTTTCAGCATTTGCAACAACACTTGTAACATTCTCCGATACTCACACAGTCTCCGGTTTACTGGAATTTAATGAGACAGAACCAGAAGCTTTGTTTTCTGAGTCCAAGTTGATCTTATTATTATCCATTTGTTTAAAACAGCGCTCCAACAGCGCTCTACAAACCGGCATAAGTTCTCTTAAGCTTTCATCTTTTTTGAGAGAGACTAGATTATAGATTCTCCAGTTTATCTGATCTTAAAAATGAAAAGTAAAAGCAGACTGCAGATTTAAATCTTGCGTATTCGCTTTAACCCAGATAAGTAAGTTTTTAAGCTCAGTTTTTGAAATTTCAGAGTGACCTTTTTCTTGTAACATTGTCTCTAAATGATGAAAAACATCCCATTCAACTTTTGATAAATTCGTTCCCATTTTTGTGTTCTTGTAATAATTTTCTTTTTCTCTATTTTGCCTCCCAACGTCACCCAAGCGCTCTCCCGAGATAAGTTACTTACAATTTTCTTGGCTTCGGCGGGAGAGATCATACAGTGTGCCCCTTGTTAACACTTGGGTCTCCGCAGCTGGTACTTCCACAATTTTTCTTTCTTTTTCTTCTATTCTACGTCCTGACACGAGGCACCAATATGCGGGGGACGGGACAGGTATAAGTCCAATGGTGTCAGGAGCCCACGCCTTAAAAAAGGAACCCACTAGGTCGCGGCAAAATATCCAAATATGGATAACATGGTAACCAGACCAGTGAAGAGATTTTTGCTTTTATTTCCAGCACATCAGTCTCAAAATACAAAATGGAGACATGACAGCTCACTGATCCACACCAAAAAATGTCTCCTTCAACAGGGCTCATACAGCAATACATAAAATCATCTCAGACTAGAATTCAGCCAATCAGACACAGAAAACACATCTTGACAAGCATTCTATCCAATCTTATGAAACATAGGTAATCGTAGCTAAAGCAAAGACTAGTTGATAAGAGACAAAGAACAGAGTTCTATTCATGCTAGCCTTCTAAAGATATACATTAAATAAGCTTGTTGCCATCCTAAAGCCAATTCTACAGAAGCCTATTGTTATTTGTCACATCTACTGCTTGGGACACTTTTCTGCTTGCATGGAAAACTTTTTCTGCTTGCATGGGAAACTTTTCTGCAATGCTAACAAAACTCCAGTCTAAGGCCTACATACTTCTTTGTAACCATTTCTTAAAAATCCTCTAACCTTATGGATTCCAACATTTCCCCCTCTCTGTTTGACCCAGAAGCTTTCATTTTCTTGTCGCTTGCTATTTGCGTTTCATAGCTCTATTGCAAAATTTCTGCTTATTATCTGCTGAAGACCTATTTTCACTAAACTGAAGCATTGCTATATTACGGCACAGCAACTTCATGCTGTGAAGACCCAATCCCTGAAAGAGAGATATGAATCACGTTTGGCAACAGTCACAAGGCATCGTTCAAAAAACTCTGGTCGATTCCAAGGCCTTAATTCAAAACCTTCGTTCATGTCAATACCCTCATCTACTGCTTTCGTGAGATTTCGTACACTCTCTGTGCTTCTACTTCCTAGTTCTCCTGCTTGAATGACAAAAACTTCTCGGACTGTTTTGTTCATCATTCGCCGAAGACAACAGAGTATACAAGGTGCCACTATCAATATCAGTATTAGAACACCTAATATGTAAAGACCTATCTTGCAAAGTTGCCTTAGCCAAGGTGCAAAACTCCAATTTTGAAACAAATCATCCAACCAGGAACCTCCATCGTCTTTAATTTGGGCTGTCAGATCCTTTAATTTTTGAATGCTTTTGTGAATGGATTCAGAATGATCAGACAAATTCATACAACACAATCCTTCAAATTCCTCACAACCATGTCCTTCTGCCAGTAAGAGAAAATCAATGGCTGCTCTGTTTTGAAGAGTAGCATGTCTAATACTATCAACATCGGTCAACATATCACTGATTGCGGAGGATGTGGCATTAGCTTGTTTGCTCAGCCAACATCCAACTCGATCTAATTGTCTCAATGCCACAGCTGAAGCCAATTGGGGTAGAAATATACCTGCTGAAAGCCTTCTGGCAGCATTCCAAGGCATAAAATCACTCTGACAGTTCTCATCATAATGAGGAACAGCTCTTGTTTTCCTTTGTTTCTTTTTCATCACTGCTTTGGCAGTGGGGGCAATTATGGTAAGCATACCAATGCTACAAGGGCCACCTTCAAGGTGGGCTGGAATGCCTTGCCAACCTCTGTCTCCGCAAATGATCCAATACCCTTTTGGCAATTGCCCTGGATATTGGTCCGTCTCCAGAAACACATCCCAACTGTTTGAAACATTTGCTGCCCTGAGAAGTTTTTTCAAACAAATGTTCCAATTGAAGGAAGGACTGTTTCCATTGTCAATTCCACCTGGTTTACCATTGGATTCTTTTCTGACCAAAGGAAACTCTTTCACTGGCACACCAACCAAACAGGTTGAGAAAGGCTTTTCTGGTTCCGAATTAGACAGACATATAGTATCCGATCCGGCAGCCTTGGCTAAGGTCACCCAAACATTCATTTTCAGTTGATCCACAGGCAAATCTGCACGACAAAAAACAATTAACATCAAGCAAAACAAGTATACCATTTGATTCTGCCCCATCTCTTTCAAGAACTAAGTTTTGGCAGAATTCTTTCTAAAAAAAACAACAACCTAAATTTTCAGCCAAAAATTTGCTTTGTTAAACAAACATTCAGCATTCAATTCGTATACTCATAAATAACATTGGCACAAAATCAGAGTTCATGGGTTCCACCGATGCACAAAGAACGTCAGGCACAAGAGGCGTCAGGCGAGACCCGGGATCCTTCCATTCGGTCCACGTCTGCGTACTCGCTTCCTCAGTTCTAGGCTCGACAACAGGTTCTGAAGTGCGATACGGTTTGACGTTTTTGGCAGGAACCCACTTAATTCTTCCAGCACCTGTGGAAATAGAAGCATACCCTTTGCCCCACGTTATTAATTGAAACGGGCCTTCCATCTGTCCAGAGTCAGGGTTTCTAATTAGAAGAGGAGGATGTTCTTTCAGTTTTGCCTGGGTGCTATTTGAAAAGTGTCTAAAGATTGGTGGATCTGGTTCTGTACTTGAACTATTTAGAAAATTAAAACCATACAAAGCCTTACTCAGTCTCATCTGTGGGGTGATTTCCATTCCCCCTCTCTGTTGATCTAATATGCGTTTTAAGGTTTGATGTGTTCTTTCAATGATTGCTTGGCTTGTGGGAGAGTGGGGAATACCAAAAATGTGTTGAACACCCCATTCATTTAAAAATGTGGCCAATTTTTGAGATATGTATGCGGGACCATTGTCAGTTTTTACTTCTTGGGGTATACCCAATGAAGCAAAAGCTTGCAGGAAATGATGACAGGCATGGCTGCCAGTTTCACCTGTGTGAAGGGAAGCAAAAACTGCACCAGAGAACGTGTCTATGGAAACATGAATATTTTTAAATTTACCAAAAGAAGGCTATTTAGTAACACCTGTTTGCCACAACTGTAGGCTTTGTAAGCCTCGGGGGTTGATTGCTCCTGTAGAAACAGGAGGTTGTACCAATTGACAGTCAGGGCAAGTATGAATGATAGCTTTAGCTTGACTTTCAGTGATTTGGAACATTCGCATGAGTGCTTGTGCATTTTGGTGGAAAAAGGCATGACTCAATTTTGCTTGTTCAAAAATATTTGGCAATGTGTTAGAAATGACCATTGTCAGCTTGTCCGCTCTTGCATTTCCTTCCACTACAAATCCAGGAAGTGAAGAATGCGCCCTAATGTGAGAAACAAAATATGGATTAGTTCTATATTGCAAAGTTATAAAAAGACATGAAAGCCAACGATGTAAAGTTTCATTACTAACATCCTTTAAAATGGAACCTTCTATTCTCCTGACTACATTAGCAACATAAGCAGAATCTGTGACCAAATTAAAAGGCTGAGGAAACAGCTGAAAAGCTCAAACTACTGCAGCAAGCTCAACAATTTGAGGGGATCCCTCTACTGTTTGAATATCAGATTCCCAAACATCAGTCTTTTGATTAAACCAAGTCACAACGGACTTGTGGCTTTTACCAGAGCCATCAGTGAAGAGAGTCACAGCATGTAAAGGTTCTTCACTTCATTTAGGTTTTTCTCTGAAACTCAATTTTGCTTGCAGTAGTTTGTGAGCTGGATAGTGTATGGAACAAACACCTGGAAAACCTAAGAATGCATATTGTAAATCATCAGAATTTTGCATTGCCCAATTGAAATAATCATTTTTCAATGGCAAATAGATAACTGAACATTCTTGACCTGCCAAAGTTAACAATCTGGTTCTAGCCTTAATTATAATGTATGCAATCATTTCTAAAACTGAGCAAATGGTCTTTGAAAACCTGTAGGGAGGAAAAACCCATTCCATTATTAACAAAGGATCTTGTTCTGTGGCATCCCACTGGAAAATGAGACCACAAAGCTGCATCTTCTCTCCTAAGATTGCAAGAAAGAAAGGATTTTCAGGAACGCAGCGATGAGCTTGTCTTTTTTGAAGAGCTTCTGTGACTTTGTCGAGAGCAGCACGAGCTTCAGGGGTTAAAGTTCTTGGCAAAGTGATGTCGCAACTTCCTCTCAGCAAATGGAAGAGCGGACTCAGTTCATCATTGGTGATTCCCAACATCGGTCTGACCCAGTTGATTTCTCCTAGAAGTTGTTGTAACTCTTGTAGGTTGTTGACTCTGGTTCGGATCTGAATTTTCTGTGGTCTTCTTGTCATCTTCCATCATCTTCCATCCCAGGTACTTCTAAGGTGAAACTTGTTGAATTTTCGTTGCAGAGATTTCAAGTCCAGCTTTTTGAATTTCAGCAACAACAGAGTTGCGAGTTTCTTCCATCTCTTCCTTTCAAAGGACTCCACCCTTAAAGCCAATTTTTCTTTCTCTGTATCTATAGATTGACAAACACCAGAACAACCATGTTTTTGCTTAACTGAAAAAGAGTTTCCCGGAACCAAAATTTCCCGAGTGGAAGCAGCCACCTCAGCCTCCACCCCAGGCCCAACAGAATCCAATTCAGGTTTCAGTGTCCCTGCACAAACAATTTTAGGAAGTACAGTCACTTTTTCATTTCCATCTTTTACACACTTTGTTCCATCCCCCTTACAAGAGTCACATATTTTTACGTTAACAGAACAACGCAAAGAAAAGTCCAAAAGAGTCTCATTTTTTCCCAGAGAGAGAGAAGAAAGATTTTGGTCAACAGAGTTCAAAGCAATACTTTCAGCATTTGCAACAACACTTGTAACATTCTCCGATACTCACACAGTCTCCGGTTTACTGGAATTTAATGAGACAGAACCAGAAGCTTTGTTTTCTGAGTCCAAGTTGATCTTATTATTATCCGTTTGTTTAAAACAGCGCTCCAACAGCGCTCTACAAACCGGCATAAGTTCTCTTAAGCTTTCATCTTTTTTGAGAGAGACTAGATTATAGATTCTCCAGTTTATCTGATCCCAAAAATGAAAAGTAAAAGCAGACTGCAGATTTAAATCTTGCGTATTTGCTTTAACCCAGATAAGTAAGTTTTTAAGCTCAGTTTTTGAAATTTCAGAGTGACCTTTTTCTTGTAACATTGTCTCTAAATGATGAAAAACATCCCATTCAACTTTTGATAAATTCGTTCCCATTTTTGTGTTCTTGTAATAATTTTCTTTTTCTCTATTTTGCCTCCCAACGTCACCCAAGCGCTCTCCCGAGAAAAGTTACTTACAATTTTCCTGGCTTCGGCGGGAGAGATGATACAGTGTGCTCCTTGTTAACACTTGGGTCTCCGCAGCTGGTACTTCCACAATTTTTCTTTCTTTTTCTTCTATTCTACGTCCTGACACGAGGCACCAATATGCGGGGGACGGGACAGGTATAAGTCCAATGGTGTCAGGAGCCCACGCCTTAAAAAAGGAACCCACTAGGTCGCGGCAAAATATCCAAATATGGATAACATGGTAACCAGACCAGTGAAGAGATTTTTGCTTTTATTTCCAGCACATCAGTCTCAAAATACAAAATGGAGACATGACAGCTCACTGATCCACACCAAAAAATGTCTCCTTCAACAGGGCTCATACAGCAATACATAAAATCATCTCAGACTAGAATTCAGCCAATCAGACACAGAAAACACATCTTGACAAGCATTCTATCCAATCTTATGAAACATAGGTAATCGTAGCTAAAGCAAAGACTAGTTGATAAGAGACAAAGAACAGAGTTCTATTCATGCTAGCCTTCTAAAGATATACATTAAATAAGCTTGTTGCCATCCTAAAGCCAATTCTACAGAAGCCTATTGTTATTTGTCACATCTACTGCTTGGGACACTTTTCTGCTTGCATGGAAAACTTTTTCTGCTTGCATGGGAAACTTTTCTGCAATGCTAACAAAACTCCAGTCTAAGGCCTACATACTTCTTTGTAACCATTTCTTAAAAATCCTCTAACCTTATGGATTCCAACATTTCCCCCTCTCTCTTTGACCCAGAAGCTTTCATTTTCTTGTCGCTTGCTATTTGCGTTTCATAGCTCTATTGCAAAATTTCTGCTTATTATCTGCTGAAGACCTATTTTCACTAAACTGAAGCATTGCTATATTACGGCACAGCAACTTCATGCTGTGAAGACCCAATCCCTGAAAGAGAGATATGAATCACGTTTGGCAACAGTCACAAGGCATCGTTCAAAAAACTCTGGTCGATTCCAAGGCCTTAATTCAAAACCTTCGTTCATGTCAATACCCTCATCTACTGCTTTCGTGAGATTTCGTACACTCTCTGTGCTTCTACTTCCTAGTTCTCCTGCTTGAATGACAAAAACTTCTCGGACTGTTTTGTTCATCATTCGCCGAAGACAACAGAGTATACAAGGTGCCACTATCAATATCAGTATTAGAACACCTAATATGTAAAGACCTATCTTGCAAAGTTGCCTTAGCCAAGGTGCAAAACTCCAATTTTGAAACAAATCATCCAACCAGGAACCTCCATCGTCTTTAATTTGGGCTGTCAGATCCTTTAATTTTTGAATGCTTTTGTGAATGGATTCAGAATGATCAGACAAATTCATACAACACAATCCTTCAAATTCCTCACAACCATGTCCTTCTGCCAGTAAGAGAAAATCAATGGCTGCTCTGTTTTGAAGAGTAGCATGTCTAATACTATCAACATCGGTCAACATATCACTGATTGCGGAGGATGTGGCATTAGCTTGTTTGCTCAGCCAACATCCAACTCGATCTAATTGTCTCAATGCCACAGCTGAAGCCAATTGGGGTAGAAATATACCTGCTGAAAGCCTTCTGGCGGCATTCCAAGGCATAAAATCACTCTGACAGTTCTCATCATAATGAGGAACAGCTCTTGTTTTCCTTTGTTTCTTTTTCATCACTGCTTTGGCAGTGGGGGCAATTATGGTAAGCATACCAATGCTACAAGGGCCACCTTCAAGGTGGGCTGGAATGCCTTGCCAACCTCTGTCTCCGCAAATGATCCAATACCCTTTTGGCAATTGCCCTGGATATTGGTCCGTCTCCAGAAACACATCCCAACTGTTTGAAACATTTGCTGCCCTGAGAAGTTTTTTCAAACAAATGTTCCAATTGAAGGAAGGACTGTTTCCATTGTCAATTCCACCTGCTTTACCATTGGATTCTTTTCTGACCAAAGGAAACTCTTTCACTGGCACACCAACCAAACAGGTTGAGAAAGGCTTTTCTGGTTCCGAATTAGACAGACATATAGTATCCGATCCGGCAGCCTTGGCTAAGGTCACCCAAACATTCGTTTTCGGTTGATCCACAGGCAAATCTGCACGACAAAAAACAATTAACATCAAGCAAAACAAGTATACCATTTGATTCTGCCCCATCTCTTTCAAGAACTAAGTTTTGGCAGAATTCTTTCTAAACAAAAACAACAACCTAAATTTTCAGCCAAAAATTAGCTTTGTTAAACAAACATTCAGCATTCAATTCGTATACTCATAAATAACATTGGCACAAAATCAGAGTCATGGGTTCCACCGATGCACAAAGAACGTCAGGCACAAGAGGCGTCAGGCGAGACCCGGGATCCTTCCATTCGGTCCACGTCTGCGTACTCGCTTCCTCAGTTCTAGGCTCGACAACAGGTTCTGAAGTGCGATACGGTTTGACGTTTTTGGCAGGAACCCACTTAATTCTTCCAGCACCTGTGGAAATAGAAGCATACCCTTTGCCCCACGTTATTAATTGAAACGGGCCTTCCATCTGTCCAGAGTCAGGGTTTCTAATTAGAAGAGGAGGATGTTCTTTCAGTTTTGCCTGGGTGCTATTTGAAAAGTGTCTAAAGATTGGTGGATCTGGTTCTGTACTTGAACTATTTAGAAAATTAAAACCATACAAAGCCTTACTCAGTCTCATCTGTGGGGTGATTTCCGTTCCCCCTCTCTGTTGATCTAATATGCGTTTTAAGGTTTGATGTGTTCTTTCAATGATTGCTTGGCTTGTGGGAGAGTGGGAAATACCAAAAATGTGTCGAACACCCCATTCATTTAAAAATGTGGCCAATTTTTGAGATATGTATGCAGGACCATTGTCAGTTTTTACTTCTTGGGGTATACCCAATGAAGCAAAAGCTTGCAGGAAATGATGACAGGCATGGCTGCCAGTTTCACCTGTGTGAAGGGAAGCAAAAACTGCACCAGAGAACGTGTCTATGGAAACATGAATATTTTTAAATTTACCAAAAGAAGGCTATTTAGTAACACCTGTTTGCCACAACTGTAGGCTTTGTAAGCCTCGGGGGTTGATTGCTCCTGTAGAAACAGGAGGTTGTACCAATTGACAGTCAGGGCAAGTATGAATGATAGCTTTAGCTTGACTTTCAGTGATTTGGAACATTCGCATGAGTGCTTGTGCATTTTGGTGGAAAAAGGCATGACTCAATTTTGCTTGTTCAAAAATATTTGGCAATGTGTTAGAAATGACCATTGTCAGCTTGTCCGCTCTTGCATTTCCTTCCACTACAAATCCAGGAAGTGAAGAATGCGCCCTAATGTGAGAAACAAAATATGGATTAGTTCTAAATTGCAAAGTTATAAAAAGACATGAAAGCCAACAATGTAAAGTTTCATTACTAACATCCTTTAAAATGGAACCTTCTATTCTCCTGACTACATTAGCAACATAAGCAGAATCTGTGACCAAATTAAAAGGCTGAGGAAACAGCTGAAAAGCTCAAACTACTGCAGCAAGCTCAACAATTTGAGGGGATCCCTCTACTGTTTGAATATCAGATTCCCAAACATCAGTCTTTTGATTAAACCAAGTCACAACGGACTTGTGGCTTTTACCAGAGCCATCAGTGAAGAGAGTCACAGCATGTAAAGGTTCTTCACTTCATTTAGGTTTTTCTCTGAAACTCAATTTTGCTTGCAGTAGTTTGTGAGCTGGATAGTGTATGGAACAAACACCTGGAAAACCTAAGAATGCATATTGTAAATCATCAGAATTTTGCATTGCCCAATTGAAATAATCATTTTTCAATGGCAAATAGATAACTGAACATTCTTGACCTGCCAAAGTTAACAATCTGGTTCTAGCCTTAATTATAATGTATGCAATCATTTCTAAAACTGAGCAAATGGTCTTTGAAAACCTGTAGGGAGGAAAAACCCATTCCATTATTAACAAAGGATCTTGTTCTGTGGCATCCCACTGGAAAATGAGACCACAAAGCTGCATCTTCTCTCCTAAGATTGCAAGAAAGAAAGGATTTTCAGGAACGCAGCGATGAGCTTGTCTTTTTTGAAGAGCTTCTGTGACTTTGTCGAGAGCAGCACGAGCTTCAGGGGTTAAAGTTCTTGGCAAAGTGATGTCGCAACTTCCTCTCAGCAAATGGAAGAGCGGACTCAGTTCATCATTGGTGATTCCCAACATCGGTCTGACCCAGTTGATTTCTCCTAGAAGTTGTTGTAACTCTTGTAGGTTGTTGACTCTGGTTCGGATCTGAATTTTCTGTGGTCTTCTTGTCATCTTCCATCATCTTCCATCCCAGGTACTTCTAAGGTGAAACTTGTTGAATTTTCGTTGCAGAGATTTCAAGTCCAGCTTTTTGAATTTCAGCAACAACAGAGTTGCGAGTTTCTTCCATCTCTTCCTTTCAAAGGACTCCACCCTTAAAGCCAATTTTTCTTTCTCTGTATCTATAGATTGACAAACACCAGAACAACCATGTTTTTGCTTAACTGAAAAAGAGTTCCCTAGAACCACAATTTCCCGAGTGGAAGCAGCCACCTCAGCCTCCACCCCAGGCCCAACAGAATCCAATTCAGGTTTCAGTGTCCCTGCACAAACAATTTTAGGAAGTACAGTCACTTTTTCATTTCCATCTTTTACACACTTTGTTCCATCCCCCTTACAAGAGTCACATATTTTTACGTTAACAGAACAACGCAAAGAAAAGTCCAAAAGAGTCTCATTTTTTCCCAGAGAGAGAGAAGAAAGATTTTGTTCAACAGAGTTCAAAGCAATACTTTCAGCATTTGCAACAACACTTGTAACATTCTCCGATACTCACACAGTCTCCGGTTTACTGGAATTTAATGAGACAGAACCAGAAGCTTTGTTTTCTGAGTCCAAGTTGATCTTATTATTATCCATTTGTTTAAAACAGCGCTCCAACAGCGCTCTACAAACCGGCATAAGTTCTCTTAAGCTTTCATCTTTTTTGAGAGAGACTAGATTATAGATTCTCCAGTTTATCTGATCTTAAAAATGAAAAGTAAAAGCAGACTGCAGATTTAAATCTTGCGTATTCGCTTTAACCCAGATAAGTAAGTTTTGAAGCTCAGTTTTTGAAATTTCAGAGTGACCTTTTTCTTGTAACATTGTCTCTAAATGATGAAAAACATCCCATTCAACTTTTGATAAATTCGTTCCCATTTTTGTGTTCTTGTAATAATTTTCTTTTTCTCTATTTTGCCTCCCAACGTCACCCAAGCGCTCTCCCGAGATAAGTTACTTACAATTTTCTTGGCTTCGGCGGGAGAGATCATACAGTGTGCCCCTTGTTAACACTTGGGTCTCCGCAGCTGGTACTTCCACAATTTTTCTTTCTTTTTCTTCTATTCTACGTCCTGACACGAGGCACCAATATGCGGGGGACGGGACAGGTATAAGTCCAATGGTGTCAGGAGCCCACGCCTTAAAAAAGGAACCCACTAGGTCGCGGCAAAATATCCAAATATGGATAACATGGTAACCAGACCAGTGAAGAGATTTTTGCTTTTATTTCCAGCACATCAGTCTCAAAATACAAAATGGAGACATGACAGCTCACTGATCCACACCAAAAAATGTCTCCTTCAACAGGGCTCATACAGCAATACATAAAATCATCTCAGACTAGAATTCAGCCAATCAGACACAGAAAACACATCTTGACAAGCATTCTATCCAATCTTATAAAACATAGGTAATCGTAGCTAAAGCAAAGACTAGTTGATAAGAGACAAAGAACAGAGTTCTATTCATGCTAGCCTTCTAAAGATATACATTAAATAACCTTGTTGCCATCCTAAAGCCAATTCTACAGAAGCCTATTGTTATTTGTCACATCTACTGCTTGGGACACTTTTCTGCTTGCATGGAAAACTTTTTCTGCTTGCATGGGAAACTTTTCTGCAATGCTAACAAAACTCCAGTCTAAGGCCTACATACTTCTTCGTAACCATTTCTTAAAAATCCTCTAACCTTATGGATTCCAACATTTCCCCCTCTCTGTTTGACCCAGAAGCTTTCATTTTCTTGTCGCTTGCTATTTGCGTTTCATAGCTCTATTGCAAAATTTCTGCTTATTATCTGCTGAAGACCTATTTTCACTAAACTGAAGCATTGCTATATTACGGCACAGCAACTTCATGCTGTGAAGACCCAATCCCTGAAAGAGAGATATGAATCACGTTTGGCAACAGTCACAAGGCATCGTTCAAAAAACTCTGGTCGATTCCAAGGCCTTAATTCAAAACCTTCGTTCATGTCAATACCCTCATCTACTGCTTTCGTGAGATTTCGTACACTCTCTGTGCTTCTACTTCCTAGTTCTCCTGCTTGAATGACAAAAACTTCTCGGACTGTTTTGTTCATCATTCGCCGAAGACAACAGAGTATACAAGGTGCCACTATCAATATCAGTATTAGAACACCTAATATGTAAAGACCTATCTTGCAAAGTTGCCTTAGCCAAGGGGCAAAACTCCAATTTTGAAACAAATCATCCAACCAGGAACCTCCATCGTCTTTAATTTGGGCTGTCAGATCCTTTAATTTTTGAATGTTTTTGTGAATGGATTCAGAATGATCAGACAAATTCATACAACACAATCCTTCAAATTCCTCACAACCATGTCCTTCTGCCAGTAAGAGAAAATCAATGGCTGCTCTGTTTTGAAGAGTAGCATGTCTAATACTATCAACATCGGTCAACATATCACTGATTGCGGAGGATGTGGCATTAGCTTGTTTGCTCAGCCAACATCCAACTCGATCTAATTGTCTCAATGCCACAGCTGAAGCCAATTGGGGTAGAAATATACCTGCTGAAAGCCTTCTGGCGGCATTCCAAGGCATAAAATCACTCTGACAGTTCTCATCATAATGAGGAACAGCTCTTGTTTTCCTTTGTTTCTTTTTCATCACTGCTTTGGCAGTGGGGGCAATTATGGTAAGTATACCAATGCTACAAGGGCCACCTTCAAGGTGGGCTGGAATGCCTTGCCAACCTCTGTCTCCGCAAATGATCCAATACCCTTTTGGCAATTGCCCTGGATATTGGTCCGTCTCCAGAAACACATCCCAACTGTTTGAAACATTTGCTGCCCTGAGAAGTTTTTTCAAACAAATGTTCCAATTGAAGGAAGGACTGTTTCCATTGTCAATTCCACCTGGTTTACCATTGGATTCTTTTCTGACCAAAGGAAACTCTTTCACTGGCACACCAACCAAACAGGTTGAGAAAGGCTTTTCTGGTTCCGAATTAGACAGACATATAGTATCCGATCCGGCAGCCTTGGCTAAGGTCACCCAAACATTGGTTTTCGGTTGATCCACAGGCAAATCTGCATGACAAAAAACAATTAACATCAAGCAAAACAAGTATACCATTTGATTCTGCCCCATCTCTTTCAAGAACTAAGTTTTGGCAGAATTCTTTCTAAACAAAAACAACAACCTAAATTTTCAGCCAAAAATTAGCTTTGTTAAACAAACATTCAGCATTCAATTCGTATACTCATAAATAACATTGGCACAAAATCAGAGTTCATGGGTTCCACCGATGCACAAAGAACGTCAGGCACAAGAGGCGTCAGGCGAGACCCGGGATCCTTCCATTCGGTCCACGTCTGCGTACTCGCTTCCTCAGTTCTAGGCTCGACAACAGGTTCTGAAGTGCGATATGGTTTGACGTTTTTGGCAGGAACCCACTTAATTCTTCCAGCACCTGTGGAAATAGAAGCATACCCTTTGCCCCACGTTATTAATTGAAACGGGCCTTCCATCTGTCCAGAGTCAGGGTTTCTAATTAGAAGAGAAGGATGTTCTTTCAGTTTTGCCTGGGTGCTATTTGAAAAGTGTCTAAAGATTGGTGGATCTGGTTCTGTACTTGAACTATTTAGAAAATTAAAACCATACAAAGCCTTACTCAGTCTCATCTGTGGGGTGATTTCCGTTCCCCCTCTCTGTTGATCTAATATGCGTTTTAAGGTTTGATGTGTTCTTTCAATGATTGCTTGGCTTGTGGGAGAGTGGGGAATACCAAAAATGTGTCGAACACCCCATTCATTTAAAAATGTGGCCAATTTTTGAGATATGTATGCGGGACCATTGTCAGTTTTTACTTCTTGGGGTATACCCAATGAAGCAAAAGCTTGCAGGAAATGATGACAGGCATGGCTGCCAGTTTCACCTGTGTGAAGGGAAGCAAAAACTGCACCAGAGAACGTGTCTATGGAAACATGAATATTTTTAAATTTACCAAAAGAAGGCTATTTAGTAACACCTGTTTGCCACAACTGTAGGCTTTGTAAGCCTCGGGGGTTGATTGCTCCTGTAGAAACAGGAGGTTGTACCAATTGACAGTCAGGGCAAGTATGAATGATAGCTTTAGCTTGACTTTCAGTGATTTGGAACATTCGCATGAGTGCTTGTGCATTTTGGTGGAAAAAGGCATGACTCAATTTTGCTTGTTCAAAAATATTTGGCAATGTGTTAGAAATGACCATTGTCAGCTTGTCCGCTCTTGCATTTCCTTCCACTACAAATCCAGGAAGTGAAGAATGCGCCCTAATGTGAGAAACAAAATATGGATTAGTTCTAAATTGCAAAGTTATAAAAAGACATGAAAGCCAACGATGTAAAGTTTCATTACTAACATCCTTTAAAATGGAACCTTCTATTCTCCTGACTACATTAGCAACATAAGCAGAATCTGTGACCAAATTAAAAGGCTGAGGAAACAGCTGAAAAGCTCAAACTACTGCAGCAAGCTCAACAATTTGAGGGGATCCCTCTACTGTTTGAATATCAGATTCCCAAACATCAGTCTTTTGATTAAACCAAGTCACAACGGACTTGTGGCTTTTACCAGAGCCATCAGTGAAGAGAGTCACAGCATGTAAAGGTTCTTCACTTCATTTAGGTTTTTCTCTGAAACTCAATTTTGCTTGCAGTAGTTTGTGAGCTGGATAGTGTATGGAACAAACACCTGGAAAACCTAAGAATGCATATTGTAAATCATCAGAATTTTGCATTGCCCAATTGAAATAATCATTTTTCAATGGCAAATAGATAACTGAACATTCTTGACCTGCCAAAGTTAACAATCTGGTTCTAGCCTTAATTATAATGTATGCAATCATTTCTAAAACTGAGCAAATGGTCTTTGAAAACCTGTAGGGAGGAAAAACCCATTCCATTATTAACAAAGGATCTTGTTCTGTGGCATCCCACTGGAAAATGAGACCACAAAGCTGCATCTTCTCTCCTAAGATTGCAAGAAAGAAAGGATTTTCAGGAACGCAGTGATGAGCTTGTCTTTTTTGAAGAGCTTCTGTGACTTTGTCGAGAGCAGCACGAGCTTCAGGGGTTAAAGTTCTTGGCAAAGTGATGTCGCAACTTCCTCTCAGCAAATGGAAGAGCGGACTCAGTTCATCATTGGTGATTCCCAACATCGGTCTGACCCAGTTGATTTCTCCTAGAAGTTGTTGTAACTCTTGTAGGTTGTTGACTCTGGTTCGGATCTGAATTTTCTGTGGTCTTCTTGTCATCTTCCATCATCTTCCATCCCAGGTACTTCTAAGGTGAAACTTGTTGAATTTTCGTTGCAGAGATTTCAAGTCCAGCTTTTTGAATTTCAGCAACAACAGAGTTGCGAGTTTCTTCCATCTCTTCCTTTCAAAGGACTCCACCCTTAAAGCCAATTTTTCTTTCTCTGTATCTATAGATTGACAAACACCAGAACAACCATGTTTTTGCTTAACTGAAAAAGAGTTCCCTAGAACCACAATTTCCCGAGTGGAAGCAGCCACCTCAGCCTCCACCCCAGGCCCAACAGAATCCAATTCAGGTTTCAGTGTCCCTGCACAAACAATTTTAGGAAGTACAGTCACTTTTTCATTTCCATCTTTTACACACTTTGTTCCATCCCCCTTACAAGAGTCACATATTTTTACGTTAACAGAACAACGCAAAGAAAAGTCCAAAAGAGTCTCATTTTTTCCCAGAGAGAGAGAAGAAAGATTTTGGTCAACAGAGTTCAAAGCAATACTTTCAGCATTTGCAACAACACTTGTAACATTCTCCGATACTCACACAGTCTCCGGTTTACTGGAATTTAATGAGACAGAACCAGAAGCTTTGTTTTCTGAGTCCAAGTTGATCTTATTATTATCCATTTGTTTAAAACAGCGCTCCAACAGCGCTCTACACACCGGCATAAGTTCTCTTAAGCTTTCATCTTTTTTGAGAGAGACTAGATTATAGATTCTCCAGTTTATCTGATCTTAAAAATGAAAAGTAAAAGCAGACTGCAGATTTAAATCTTGCGTATTCGCTTTAACCCAGATAAGTAAGATTTTAAGCTCAGTTTTTGAAATTTCAGAGTGACCTTTTTCTTGTAACATTGTCTCTAAATGATGAAAAACATCCCATTCAACTTTTGATAAATTCGTTCCCATTTTTGTGTTCTTGTAATAATTTTCTTTTTCTCTATTTTGCCTCCCAACGTCACCCAAGCGCTCTCCCGAGATAAGTTACTTACAATTTTCTTGGCTTCGGCGGGAGAGATGATACAGTGTGCTCCTTGTTAACACTTGGGTCTCCGCAGCTGGTACTTCCACAATTTTTCTTTCTTTTTCTTCTATTCTACGTCCTGACACGAGGCACCAATATGCGGGGGACGGGACAGGTATAAGTCCAATGGTGTCAGGAGCCCACGCCTTAAAAAAGGAACCCACTAGGTCGCGGCAAAATATCCAAATATGGATAACATGGTAACCAGACCAGTGAAGAGATTTTTGCTTTTATTTCCAGCACATCAGTCTCAAAATACAAAATGGAGACATGACAGCTCACTGATCCACACCAAAAAATGTCTCCTTCAACAGGGCTCATACAGCAATACATAAAATCATCTCAGACTAGAATTCAGCCAATCAGACACAGAAAACACATCTTGACAAGCATTCTATCCAATCTTATAAAACATAGGTAATCGTAGCTAAAGCAAAGACTAGTTGATAAGAGACAAAGAACAGAGTTCTATTCATGCTAGCCTTCTAAAGATATACATTAAATAAGCTTGTTGCCATCCTAAAGCCTATTCTACAGAAGCCTATTGTTATTTGTCACATCTACTGCTTGGGACACTTTTCTGCTTGCATGGAAAACTTTTTCTGCTTGCATGGGAAACTTTTCTGCAATGCTAACAAAACTCCAGTCTAAGGCCTACATACTTCTTTGTAACCATTTCTTAAAAATCCTCTAACCTTATGGATTCCAACATTTCCCCCTCTCTGTTTGACCCAGAAGCTTTCATTTTCTTGTCGCTTGCTATTTGCGTTTCATAGCTCTATTGCAAAATTTCTGCTTATTATCTGCTGAAGACCTATTTTCACTAAACTGAAGCATTGCTATATTACGGCACAGCAACTTCATGCTGTGAAGACCCAATCCCTGAAAGAGAGATATGAATCACGTTTGGCAACAGTCACAAGGCATCGTTCAAAAAACTCTGGTCGATTCCAAGGCCTTAATTCAAAACCTTCGTTCATGTCAATACCCTCATCTACTGCTTTCGTGAGATTTCGTACACTCTCTGTGCTTCTACTTCCTAGTTCTCCTGCTTGAATGACAAAAACTTCTCGGACTGTTTTGTTCATCATTCGCCGAAGACAACAGAGTATACAAGGTGCCACTATCAATATCAGTATTAGAACACCTAATATGTAAAGACCTATCTTGCAAAGTTGCCTTAGCCAAGGTGCAAAACTCCAATTTTGAAACAAATCATCCAACCAGGAACCTCCATCTTCTTTAATTTGGGCTGTCAGATCCTTTAATTTTTGAATGCTTTTGTGAATGGATTCAGAATGATCAGACAAATTCATACAACACAATCCTTCAAATTCCTCACAACCATGTCCTTCTGCCAGTAAGAGAAAATCAATGGCTGCTCTGTTTTGAAGAGTAGCATGTCTAATACTATCAACATCGGTCAACATATCACTGATTGCGGAGGATGTGGCATTAGCTTGTTTGCTCAGCCAACATCCAACTCGATCTAATTGTCTCAATGCCACAGCTGAAGCCAATTGGGGTAGAAATATACCTGCTGAAAGCCTTCTGGCGGCATTCCAAGGCATAAAATCACTCTGACAGTTCTCATCATAATGAGGAACAGCTCTTGTTTTCCTTTGTTTCTTTTTCATCACTGCTTTGGCAGTGGGGGCAATTATGGTAAGTATACCAATGCTACAAGGGCCACCTTCAAGGTGGGCTGGAATGCCTTGCCAACCTCTGTCTCCGCAAATGATCCAATACCCTTTTGGCAATTGCCCTGGATATTGGTCCGTCTCCAGAAACACATCCCAACTGTTTGAAACATTTGCTGCCCTGAGAAGTTTTTTCAAACAAATGTTCCAATTGAAGGAAGGACTGTTTCCATTGTCAATTCCACCTGGTTTACCATTGGATTCTTTTCTGACCAAAGGAAACTCTTTCACTGGCACACCAACCAAACAGGTTGAGAAAGGCTTTTCTGGTTCCGAATTAGACAGACATATAGTATCCGATCCGGCAGCCTTGGCTAAGGTCACCCAAACATTCGTTTTCGGTTGATCCACAGGCAAATCTGCACGACAAAAAACAATTAACATCAAGCAAAACAAGTATACCATTTGATTCTGCCCCATCTCTTTCAAGAACTAAGTTTTGGCAGAATTCTTTCTAAACAAAAACAACAACCTAAATTTTCAGCCAAAAATTAGCTTTGTTAAACAAACATTCAGCATTCAATTCGTATACTCATAAATAACATTGGCACAAAATCAGAGTTCATGGGTTCCACCGATGCACAAAGAATGTCAGGCACAAGAGGCGTCAGGCGAGACCCGGGATCCTTCCATTCGGTCCACGTCTGCGTACTCGCTTCCTCAGTTCTAGGCTCGACAACAGGTTCTGAAGTGCGATATGGTTTGACGTTTTTGGCAGGAACCCACTTAATTCTTCCAGCACCTGTGGAAATAGAAGCATACCCTTTGCCCCACGTTATTAATTGAAACGGGCCTTCCATCTGTCCAGAGTCAGGGTTTCTAATTAGAAGAGGAGGATGTTCTTTCAGTTTTGCCTGGGTGCTATTTGAAAAGTGTCTAAAGATTGGTGGATCTGGTTCTGTACTTGAACTATTTAGAAAATTAAAACCATACAAAGCCTTACTCAGTCTCATCTGTGGGGTGATTTCCGTTCCCCCTCTCTGTTGATCTAATATGCGTTTTAAGGTTTGATGTGTTCTTTCAATGATTGCTTGGCTTGTGGGAGAGTGGGGAATACCAAAAATGTGTCGAACACCCCATTCATTTAAAAATGTGGCCAATTTTTGAGATATGTATGCGGGACCATTGTCAGTTTTTACTTCTTGGGGTATACCCAATGAAGCAAAAGCTTGCAGGAAATGATGACAGGCATGGCTGCCAGTTTCACCTGTGTGAAGGGAAGCAAAAACTGCACCAGAGAACGTGTCTATGGAAACATGAATATTTTTAAATTTACCAAAAGAAGGCTATTTAGTAACACCTGTTTGCCACAACTGTAGGCTTTGTAAGCCTCGGGGGTTGATTGCTCCTGTAGAAACAGGAGGTTGTACCAATTGACAGTCAGGGCAAGTATGAATGATAGCTTTAGCTTGACTTTCAGTGATTTGGAACATTCGCATGAGTGCTTGTGCATTTTGGTGGAAAAAGGCATGACTCAATTTTGCTTGTTCAAAAATATTTGGCAATGTGTTAGAAATGACCATTGTCAGCTTGTCCGCTCTTGCATTTCCTTCCACTACAAATCCAGGAAGTGAAGAATGCGCCCTAATGTGAGAAACAAAATATGGATTAGTTCTATATTGCAAAGTTATAAAAAGACATGAAAGCCAACGATGTAAAGTTTCATTACTAACATCCTTTAAAATGGAACCTTCTATTCTCCTGACTACATTAGCAACATAAGCAGAATCTGTGACCAAATTAAAAGGCTGAGGAAACAGCTGAAAAGCTCAAACTACTGCAGCAAGCTCAACAATTTGAGGGGATCCCTCTACTGTTTGAATATCAGATTCCCAAACATCAGTCTTTTGATTAAACCAAGTCACAACGGACTTGTGGCTTTTACCAGAGCCATCAGTGAAGAGAGTCACAGCATGTAAAGGTTCTTCACTTCATTTAGGTTTTTCTCTGAAACTCAATTTTGCTTGCAGTAGTTTGTGAGCTGGATAGTGTATGGAACAAACACCTGGAAAACCTAAGAATGCATATTGTAAATCATCAGAATTTTGCATTGCCCAATTGAAATAATCATTTTTCAATGGCAAATAGATAACTGAACATTCTTGACCTGCCAAAGTTAACAATCTGGTTCTAGCCTTAATTATAATGTATGCAATCATTTCTAAAACTGAGCAAATGGTCTTTGAAAACCTGTAGGGAGGAAAAACCCATTCCATTATTAACAAAGGATCTTGTTCTGTGGCATCCCACTGGAAAATGAGACCACAAAGCTGCATCTTCTCTCCTAAGATTGCAAGAAAGAAAGGATTTTCAGGAACGCAGCGATGAGCTTGTCTTTTTTGAAGAGCTTCTGTGACTTTGTCGAGAGCAGCACGAGCTTCAGGGGTTAAAGTTCTTGGCAAAGTGATGTCGCAACTTCCTCTCAGCAAATGGAAGAGCGGACTCAGTTCATCATTGGTGATTCCCAACATCGGTCTGACCCAGTTGATTTCTCCTAGAAGTTGTTGTAACTCTTGTAGGTTGTTGACTCTGGTTCGGATCTGAATTTTCTGTGGTCTTCTTGTCATCTTCCATCATCTTCCATCCCAGGTACTTCTAAGGTGAAACTTGTTGAATTTTCGTTGCAGAGATTTCAAGTCCAGCTTTTTGAATTTCAGCAACAACACAGTCGCGAGTTTCTTCCATCTCTTCCTTTCAAAGGACTCCACCCTTAAAGCCAATTTTTCTTTCTCTGTATCTATAGATTGACAAACACCAGAACAACCATGTTTTTGCTTAACTGAAAAAGAGTTCCCTAGAACCACAATTTCCCGAGTGGAAGCAGCCACCTCAGCCTCCACCCCAGGCCCAACAGAATCCAATTCAGGTTTCAGTGTCCCTGCACAAACAATTTTAGGAAGTACAGTCACTTTTTCATTTCCATCTTTTACACACTTTGTTCCATCCCCCTTACAAGAGTCACATATTTTTACGTTAACAGAACAACGCAAAGAAAAGTCCAAAAGAGTCTCATTTTTTCCCAGAGAGAGAGAAGAAAGATTTTGTTCAACAGAGTTCAAAGCAATACTTTCAGCATTTGCAACAACACTTGTAACATTCTCCGATACTCACACAGTCTCCGGTTTACTGGAATTTAATGAGACAGAACCAGAAGCTTTGTTTTCTGAGTCCAAGTTGATCTTATTATTATCCATTTGTTTAAAACAGCACTCCAACAGCGCTCTACAAACCGGCATAAGTTCTCTTAAGCTTTCATCTTTTTTGAGAGAGACTAGATTATAGATTCTCCAGTTTATCTGATCCCAAAAATGAAAAGTAAAAGCAGACTGCAGATTTAAATCTTGCGTACTCGCTTTAACCCAGATAAGTAAGTTTTTAAGCTCAGTTTTTGAAATTTCAGAGTGACCTTTTTCTTGTAACATTGTCTCTAAATGATGAAAAACATCCCATTCAACTTTTGATAAATTCGTTCCCATTTTTGTGTTCTTGTAATAATTTTCTTTTTCTCTATTTTGCCTCCCAACGTCACCCAAGCGCTCTCCCGAGATAAGTTACTTACAATTTTCCTGGCTTCGGCGGGAGAGATGATACAGTGTGCTCCTTGTTAACACTTGGGTCTCCGCAGCTGGTACTTCCACAATTTTTCTTTCTTTTTCTTCTATTCTACGTCCTGACACGAGGCACCAATATGCGGGGGACGGGACAGGTATAAGTCCAATGGTGTCAGGAGCCCACGCCTTAAAAAAGGAACCCACTAGGTCGCGGCAAAATATCCAAATATGGATAACATGGTAACCAGACCAGTGAAGAGATTTTTGCTTTTATTTCCAGCACATCAGTCTCAAAATACAAAATGGAGACATGACAGCTCACTGATCCACACCAAAAAATGTCTCCTTCAACAGGGCTCATACAGCAATACATAAAATCATCTCAGACTAGAATTCAGCCAATCAGACACAGAAAACACATCTTGACAAGCATTCTATCCAATCTTATAAAACATAGGTAATCGTAGCTAAAGCAAAGACTAGTTGATAAGAGACAAAGAACAGAGTTCTATTCATGCTAGCCTTCTAAAGATATACATTAAATAACCTTGTTGCCATCCTAAAGCCTATTCTACAGAAGCCTATTGTTATTTGTCACATCTACTGCTTGGGACACTTTTCTGCTTGCATGGAAAACTTTTTCTGCTTGCATGGGAAACTTTTCTGCAATGCTAACAAAACTCCAGTCTAAGGCCTACATACTTCTTTGTAACCATTTCTTAAAAATCCTCTAACCTTATGGATTCCAACATTTCCCCCTCTCTGTTTGACCCAGAAGCTTTCATTTTCTTGTCGCTTGCTATTTGCGTTTCATAGCTCTATTGCAAAATTTCTGCTTATTATCTGCTGAAGACCTATTTTCACTAAACTGAAGCATTGCTATATTACGGCACAGCAACTTCATGCTGTGAAGACCCAATCCCTGAAAGAGAGATATGAATCACGTTTGGCAACAGTCACAAGGCATCGTTCAAAAAACTCTGGTCGATTCCAAGGCCTTAATTCAAAACCTTCGTTCATGTCAATACCCTCATCTACTGCTTTCGTGAGATTTCGTACACTCTCTGTGCTTCTACTTCCTAGTTCTCCTGCTTGAATGACAAAAACTTCTCGGACTGTTTTGTTCATCATTCGCCGAAGACAACAGAGTATACAAGGTGCCACTATCAATATCAGTATTAGAACACCTAATATGTAAAGACCTATCTTGCAAAGTTGCCTTAGCCAAGGTGCAAAACTCCAATTTTGAAACAAATCATCCAACCAGGAACCTCCATCTTCTTTAATTTGGGCTGCCAGATCCTTTAATTTTTGAATGCTTTTGTGAATGGATTCAGAATGATCAGACAAATTCTTACAACACAATCCTTCAAATTCCTCACAACCATGTCCTTGTGCCAGTAAGAGAAAATCAATGGCTGCTCTTTTTTGAAGAGTAGCATGTCTAATACTATCAACATCGGTCAACATATCACTGATTGCGGAGGATGTGGCATTAGCTTGTTTGCTCAGCCAACATCCAACTCGATCTAATTGTCTCAATGCCGGAGCTGAGGCCAATTGGGGTAAAATATACCTGCTGAAAGCCTTCTGGCAGCATTCCAAGGCATAAAATCACTCTGACAGTTCTCATCATAATGAGGAACAGCTCTTGTTTTCCTTTGTTTCTTTTTCATCACTGCTTTGGCAGTGGGGGCAATTATGGTAAGCATACCAATGCTACAAGGGCCACCTTCAAGGTGGGCTGGAATGCCTTGCCAACCTCTGTCTCCGCAAATGATCCAATACCCTTTTGGCAATTGCCCTGGATATTGGTCCGTCTCCAGAAACACATCCCAACTGTTTGAAACATTTGCTGCCCTGAGAAGTTTTTTCAAACAAATGTTCCAATTGAAGGAAGGACTGTTTCCATTGTCAATTCCACCTGGTTTACCATTGGATTCTTTTCTGACCAAAGGAAACTCTTTCACTGGCACACCAACCAAACAGGTTGAGAAAGGCTTTTCTGGTTCCGAATTAGACAGACATATAGTATCCGATCCGGCAGCCTTGGCTAAGGTCACCCAAACATTCGTTTTTCGTTGATCCACAGGCAAATCTGCACGACAAAAAACAATTAACATCAAGCAAAACAAGTATACCATTTGATTCTGCCCCATCTCTTTCAAGAACTAAGTTTTGGCAGAATTCTTTCTAAACAAAAACAACAACCTAAATTTTCAGCCAAAAATTAGCTTTGTTAAACAAACATTCAGCATTCAATTCGTATACTCATAAATAACATTGGCACAAAATCAGAGTTCATGGGTTCCACCGATGCACAAAGAACGTCAGGCACAAGAGGCGTCAGGCGAGACCCGGGATCCTTCCATTCGGTCCACGTCTGCGTACTCGCTTCCTCAGTTCTAGGCTCGACAACAGGTTCTGAAGTGCGATACGGTTTGACGTTTTTGGCAGGAACCCACTTAATTCTTCCAGCACCTGTGGAAATAGAAGCATACCCTTTGCCCCACGTTATTAATTGAAACGGGCCTTCCATCTGTCCAGAGTCAGGGTTTCTAATTAGAAGAGGAGGATGTTCTTTCAGTTTTGCCTGGGTGCTATTTGAAAAGTGTCTAAAGATTGGTGGATCTGGTTCTGTACTTGAACTATTTAGAAAATTAAAACCATACAAAGCCTTACTCAGTCTCATCTGTGGGGTGATTTCCGTTCCCCCTCTCTGTTGATCTAATATGCGTTTTAAGGTTTGATGTGTTCTTTCAATGATTGCTTGGCTTGTGGGAGAGTGGGGAATACCAAAAATGTGTCGAACACCCCATTCATTTAAAAATGTGGCCAATTTTTGAGATATGTATGCGGGACCATTGTCAGTTTTTACTTCTTGGGGTATACCCAATGAAGCAAAAGCTGGCAGGAAATGATGACAGGCATGGCTGCCAGTTTCACCTGTGTGAAGGGAAGCAAAAACTGCACCAGAGAACGTGTCTATGGAAACATGAATATTTTTAAATTTACCAAAAGAAGGCTATTTAGTAACACCTGTTTGCCACAACTGTAGGCTTTGTAAGCCTCGGGGGTTGATTGCTCCTGTAGAAACAGGAGGTTGTACCAATTGACAGTCAGGGCAAGTATGAATGATAGCTTTAGCTTGACTTTCAGTGATTTGGAACATTCGCATGAGTGCTTGTGCATTTTGGTGGAAAAAGGCATGACTCAATTTTGCTTGTTCAAAAATATTTGGCAATGTGTTAGAAATGACCATTGTCAGCTTGTCCGCTCTTGCATTTCCTTCCACTACAAATCCAGGAAGTGAAGAATGCGCCCTAATGTGAGAAACAAAATATGGATTAGTTCTAAATTGCAAAGTTAAAAAAAGACATGAAAGCCAACGATGTAAAGTTTCATTACTAACATCCTTTAAAATGGAACCTTCTATTCTCCTGACTACATTAGCAACATAAGCAGAATCTGTGACCAAATTAAAAGGCTGAGGAAACAGCTGAAAAGCTCAAACTACTGCAGCAAGCTCAACAATTTGAGGGGATCCCTCTACTGTTTGAATATCAGATTCCCAAACATCAGTCTTTTGATTAAACCAAGTCACAACGGACTTGTGGCTTTTACCAGAGCCATCAGTGAAGAGAGTCACAGCATGTAAAGGTTCTTCACTTCATTTAGGTTTTTCTCTGAAACTCAATTTTGCTTGCAGTAGTTTGTGAGCTGGATAGTGTATGGAACAAACACCTGGAAAACCTAAGAATGCATATTGTAAATCATCAGAATTTTGCATTGCCCAATTGAAATAATCATTTTTCAATGGCAAATAGATAACTGAACATTCTTGACCTGCCAAAGTTAACAATCTGGTTCTAGCCTTAATTATAATGTATGCAATCATTTCTAAAACTGAGCAAATGGTCTTTGAAAACCTGTAGGGAGGAAAAACCCATTCCATTATTAACAAAGGATCTTGTTCTGTGGCATCCCACTGGAAAATGAGACCACAAAGCTGCATCTTCTCTCCTAAGATTGCAAGAAAGAAAGGATTTTCAGGAACGCAGCGATGAGCTTGTCTTTTTTGAAGAGCTTCTGTGACTTTGTCGAGAGCAGCACGAGCTTCAGGGGTTAAAGTTCTTGGCAAAGTGATGTCGCAACTTCCTCTCAGCAAATGGAAGAGCGGACTCAGTTCATCATTGGTGATTCCCAACATCGGTCTGACCCAGTTGATTTCTCCTAGAAGTTGTTGTAACTCTTGTAGGTTGTTGACTCTGGTTCGGATCTGAATTTTCTGTGGTCTTCTTGTCATCTTCCATCATCTTCCATCCCAGGTACTTCTAAGGTGAAACTTGTTGAATTTTCGTTGCAGAGATTTCAAGTCCAGCTTTTTGAATTTCAGCAACAACACAGTCGCGAGTTTCTTCCATCTCTTCCTTTCAAAGGACTCCACCCTTAAAGCCAATTTTTCTTTCTCTGTATCTATAGATTGACAAACACCAGAACAACCATGTTTTTGCTTAACTGAAAAAGAGTTCCCCGGAACCACAATTTCCCGCGTGGAAGCAGCCACCTCAGCCTCCACCCCAGGCCCAACAGAATCCAATTCAGGTTTCAGTGTCCCTGCACAAACAATTTTAAGAAGTACAGTCACTTTTTCATTTCCATCTTTTACACACTTTGTTCCATCCCCCTTACAAGAGTCACATATTTTTACATTAACAGAACAACGCAAAGAAAAGTCCAAAAGAGTCTCATTTTGTCCCAGAGAGAGAGAAGAAAGATTTTGTTCAACAGAGTTCAAAGCAATACTTTCAGCATTTGCAACAACACTTGTATCATTCTCCGATACTCACACAGTCTCCGGTTTACTGGAATTTAATGAGACAGAACCAGAAGCTTTGTTTTCTGAGTCCAAGTTGATCTTATTATTATCCATTTGTTTAAAACAGCGCTCCAACAGCGCTCTACAAACCGGCATAAGTTCTCTTAAGCTTTCATCTTTTTTGAGAGAGACTAGATTATAGATTCTCCAGTTTATCTGATCCCAAAAATGAAAAGTAAAAGCAGACTGCAGATTTAAATCTTGCGTATTCGCTTTAACCCAGATAAGTAAGTTTTTAAGCTCAGTTTTTGAAATTTCAGAGTGACCTTTTTCATGTAACATTGTGTCTAAATGATGAAAAACATCCCATTCAACTTTTGATAAATTCGTTCCCATTTTTGTGTTCTTGTAATAATTTTCTTTTTCTCTATTTTACCTCCCAATGTCACCCAAGCGCTCTCCCGAGATAAGTTACTTACAATTTTCTTGGCTTCGGCGGGAGAGATGATACAGTGTGCTCCTTGTTAACACTTGGGTCTCCGCAGCTGGTACTTCCACAATTTTTCTTTCTTTTTCTTCTATTCTACGTCCTGACACGAGGCACCAATATGCGGGGGACGGGACAGGTATAAGTCCAATGGTGTCAGGAGCCCACGCCTTAAAAAAGGAACCCACTAGGTCGCGGAAAAATATCCAAATATGGATAACATGGTAACCAGACCAGTGAAGAGATTTTTGCTTTTATTTCCAGCACATCAGTCTCAAAATACAAAATGGAGACATGACAGCTCACTGATCCACACCAAAAAATGTCTCCTTCAACAGGGCTCATACAGCAATACATAAAATCATCTCAGACTAGAATTCAGCCAATCAGACACAGAAAACACATCTTGACAAGCATTCTATCCAATCTTATGAAACATAGGTAATCGTAGCTAAAGCAAAGACTAGTTGATAAGAGACAAAGAACAGAGTTCTATTCATGCTAGCCTTCTAAAGATATACATTAAATAACCTTGTTGCCATCCTAAAGCCAATTCTACAGAAGCCTATTGTTATTTGTCACATCTACTGCTTGGGACACTTTTCTGCTTGCATGGAAAACTTTTTCTGCTTGCATGGGAAACTTTTCTGCAATGCTAACAAAACTCCAGTCTAAGGCCTACATACTTCTTTGTAACCATTTCTTAAAAATCCTCTAACCTTATGGATTCCAACATTTCCCCCTCTCTGTTTGACCCAGAAGCTTTCATTTTCTTGTCGCTTGCTATTTGCGTTTCATAGCTCTATTGCAAAATTTCTGCTTATTATCTGCTGAAGACCTATTTTCACTAAACTGAAGCATTGCTATATTACGGCACAGCAACTTCATGCTGTGAAGACCCAATCCCTGAAAGAGAGATATGAATCACGTTTGGCAACAGTCACAAGGCATCGTTCAAAAAACTCTGGTCGATTCCAAGGCCTTAATTCAAAACCTTCGTTCATGTCAATACCCTCATCTACTGCTTTCGTGAGATTTCGTACACTCTCTGTGCTTCTACTTCCTAGTTCTCCTGCTTGAATGACAAAAACTTCTCGGACTGTTTTGTTCATCATTCGCCGAAGACAACAGAGTATACAAGGTGCCACTATCAATATCAGTATTAGAACACCTAATATGTAAAGACCTATCTTGCAAAGTTGCCTTAGCCAAGGTGCAAAACTCCAATTTTGAAACAAATCATCCAACCAGGAACCTCCATCTTCTTTAATTTGGGCTGCCAGATCCTTTAATTTTTGAATGCTTTTGTGAATGGATTCAGAATGATCAGACAAATTCATACAACACAATCCTTCAAATTCCTCACAACCATGTCCTTCTGCCAGTAAGAGAAAATCAATGGCTGCTCTGTTTTGAAGAGTAGCATGTCTAATACTATCAACATCGGTCAACATATCACTGATTGCGGAGGATGTGGCATTAGCTTGTTTGCTCAGCCAACATCCAACTCGATCTAATTGTCTCAATGCCACAGCTGAAGCCAATTGGGGTAGAAATATACCTGCTGAAAGCCTTCTGGCGGCATTCCAAGGCATAAAATCACTCTGACAGTTCTCATCATAATGAGGAACAGCTCTTGTTTTCCTTTGTTTCTTTTTCATCACTGCTTTGGCAGTGGGGGCAATTATGGTAAGCATACCAATGCTACAAGGGCCACCTTCAAGGTGGGCTGGAATGCCTTGCCAACCTCTGTCTCCGCAAATGATCCAATACCCTTTTGGCAATTGCCCTGGATATTGGTCCGTCTCCAGAAACACATCCCAACTGTTTGAAACACTTGCTGCCCTGAGAAGTTTTTTCAAACAAATGTTCCAATTGAAGGAAGGACTGTTCCCATTGTCAATTCCACCTGGTTTACCATTGGATTCTTTTCTGACCAAAGGAAACTCTTTCACTGGCACACCAACCAAACAGGTTGAGAAAGGCTTTTCTGGTTCCGAATTAGACAGACATATAGTATCTGATCCGGCAGCCTTGGCTAAGGTCACCCAAACATTCGTTTTTCGTTGATCCACAGGCAAATCTGCACGACAAAAAACAATTAACATCAAGCAAAACAAGTATACCATTTGATTCTGCCCCATCTCTTTCAAGAACTAAGTTTTGGCAGAATTCTTTCTAAACAAAAACAACAACCTAAATTTTCAGCCAAAAATTTGCTTCGTTAAACAAACATTCAGCATTCAATTCGTATACTCATAAATAACATTGCACAAAATCAGAGTTCATGGGTTCCACCGATGCACAAAGAACGTCAGGCACAAGAGGCGTCAGGCGAGACCCGGGATCCTTCCATTCGGTCCACGTCTGCGTACTCGCTTCCTCAGTTCTAGGCTCGACAACAGGTTCTGAAGTGCGATATGGTTTGACGTTTTTGGCAGGAACCCACTTAATTCTTCCAGCACCTGTGGAAATAGAAGCATACCCTTTGCCCCACGTTATTAATTGAAATGGGCCTTCCATCTGTCCAGAGTCAGGGTTTCTAATTAGAAGAGGAGGATGTTCTTTCAGTTTTGCCTGGGTGCTATTTGAAAAGTGTCTAAAGATTGGTGGATCTGGTTCTGTACTTGAACTATTTAGAAAATTAAAACCATACAAAGCCTTACTCAGTCTCATCTGTGGGGTGATTTCCGTTCCCCCTCTCTGTTGATCTAATATGCGTTTTAAGGTTTGATGTGTTCTTTCAATGATTGCTTGGCTTGTGGGAGAGTGGGGAATACCAAAAATGTGTCGAACACCCCATTCATTTAAAAATGTGGCCAATTTTTGAGATATGTATGCGGGACCATTGTCAGTTTTTACTTCTTGGGGTATACCCAATGAAGCAAAAGCTTGCAGGAAATGATGACAGGCATGGCTGCCAGTTTCACCTGTGTGAAGGGAAGCAAAAACTGCACCAGAGAACGTGTCTATGGAAACATGAATATTTTTAAATTTACCAAAAGAAGGCTATTTAGTAACACCTGTTTGCCACAACTGTAGGCTTTGTAAGCCTCGGGGGTTGATTGCTCCTGTAGAAACAGGAGGTTGTACCAATTGACAGTCAGGGCAAGTATGAATGATAGCTTTAGCTTGACTTTTAGTGATTTGGAACATTCGCATGAGTGCTTGTGCATTTTGGTGGAAAAAGGCATGACTCAATTTTGCTTGTTCAAAAATATTTGGCAATGTGTTAGAAAAGACCATTGTCAGCTTGTCCGCTCTTGCATTTCCTTCCACTACAAATCCAGGAAGTGAAGAATGCGCCCTAATGTGAGAAACAAAATATGGATTAGTTCTAAATTGCAAAGTTATAAAAAGACATGAAAGCCAACGATGTAAAGTTTCATTACTAACATCCTTTAAAATGGAACCTTCTATTCTCCTGACTACATTAGCAACATAAGCAGAATCTGTGACCAAATTAAAAGGCTGAGGAAACAGCTGAAAAGCTCAAACTACTGCAGCAAGCTCAACAATTTGAGGGGATCCCTCTACTGTTTGAATATCAGATTCCCAAACATCAGTCTTTTGATTAAACCAAGTCACAACGGACTTGTGGCTTTTACCAGAGCCATCAGTGAAGAGAGTCACAGCATGTAAAGGTTCTTCACTTCATTTAGGTTTTTCTCTGAAACTCAATTTTGCTTGCAGTAGTTTGTGAGCTGGATAGTGTATGGAACAAACACCTGGAAAACCTAAGAATGCATATTGTAAATCATCAGAATTTTGCATTGCCCAATTGAAATAATCATTTTTCAATGGCAAATAGATAACTGAACATTCTTGACCTGCCAAAGTTAACAATCTGGTTCTAGCCTTAATTATAATGTATGCAATCATTTCTAAAACTGAGCAAATGGTCTTTGAAAACCTGTAGGGAGGAAAAACCCATTCCATTATTAACAAAGGATCTTGTTCTGTGGCATCCCACTGGAAAATGAGACCACAAAGCTGCATCTTCTCTCCTAAGATTGCAAGAAAGAAAGGATTTTCAGGAACGCAGCAATGAGCTTGTCTTTTTTGAAGAGCTTCTGTGACTTTGTCGAGAGCAGCACGAGCTTCAGGGGTTAAAGTTCTTGGCAAAGTGATGTCGCAACTTCCTCTCAGCAAATGGAAGAGCGGACTCAGTTCATCATTGGTGATTCCCAACATCGGTCTGACCCAGTTGATTTCTCCTAGAAGTTGTTGTAACTCTTGTAGGTTGTTGACTCTGGTTCGGATCTGAATTTTCTGTGGTCTTCTTGTCATCTTCCATCATCTTCCATCCCAGGTACTTCTAAGGTGAAACTTGTTGAATTTTCGTTGCAGAGATTTCAAGTCCAGCTTTCTGAATTTCAGCAACAACACAGTCGCGAGTTTCTTCCATCTCTTCCTTTCAAAGGACTCCACCCTTAAAGCCAATTTTTATTTCTCTGTATCTATAGATTGACAAACACCAGAACAACCATGTTTTTGCTTAACTGAAAAAGAGTTCCCCGGAACCACAATTTCCCGAGTGGAAGCAGCCACCTCAGCCTCCACCCCAGGCCCAACAGAATCCAATTCAGGT
Organism: Melospiza melodia melodia; assembly: GCF_035770615.1. NCBI lineage: Eukaryota > Metazoa > Chordata > Aves > Passeriformes > Passerellidae > Melospiza > Melospiza melodia. The sequence goes on from NC_086197.1 coordinate 24,767,296, forward strand.
TTCAGTGTCCCTGCACAAACAATTTTAAGAAGTACAGTCACTTTTTCATTTCCATCTTTTACACACTTTGTTCCATCCCCCTTACAAGAGTCACATATTTTTACATTAACAGAACAACGCAAAGAAAAGTCCAAAAGAGTCTCATTTTTTCCCAGAGAGAGAGAAGAAAGATTTTGTTCAACAGAGTTCAAAGCAATATTTTCAGCATTTGCAACAACACTTGTATCATTCTCCGATACTCACACAGTCTCCGGTTTACTGGAATTTAATGAGACAGAACCAGAAGCTTTGTTTTCTGAGTCCAAGTTGATCTTATTATTATCCATTTGTTTAAAACAGCGCTCCAACAGCGCTCTACAAACCGGCATAAGTTCTCTTAAGCTTTCATCTTTTTTGAGAGAGACTAGATTATAGATTCTCCAGTTTATCTGATCCCAAAAATGAAAAGTAAAAGCAGACTGCAGATTTAAATCTTGCGTATTCGCTTTAACCCAGATAAGTAAGTTTTTAAGCTCAGTTTTTGAAATTTCAGAGTGACCTTTTTCATGTAACATTGTCTCTAAATGATGAAAAACATCCCATTCAACTTTTGATAAATTCGTTCCCATTTTTGTGTTCTTGTAATAATTTTCTTTTTCTCTATTTTGCCTCCCAATGTCACCCAAGCGCTCTCCCGAGATAAGTTACTTACAATTTTCTTGGCTTCGGCGGGAGAGATGATACAGTGTGCTCCTTGTTAACACTTGGGTCTCCGCAGCTGGTACTTCCACAATTTTTCTTTCTTTTTCTTCTATTCTACGTCCTGACACGAGGCACCAATATGCGGGGGACGGGACAGGTATAAGTCCAATGGTGTCAGGAGCCCACGCCTTAAAAAAGGAACCCACTAGGTCGCGGCAAAATATCCAAATATGGATAACATGGTAACCAGACCAGTGAAGAGATTTTTGCTTTTATTTCCAGCACATCAGTCTCAAAATACAAAATGGAGACATGACAGCTCACTGATCCACACCAAAAAATGTCTCCTTCAACAGGGCTCATACAGCAATACATAAAATCATCTCAGACTAGAATTCAGCCAATCAGACACAGAAAACACATCTTGACAAGCATTCTATCCAATCTTATGAAACATAGGTAATCGTAGCTAAAGCAAAGACTAGTTGATAAGAGACAAAGAACAGAGTTCTATTCATGCTAGCCTTCTAAAGATATACATTAAATAACCTTGTTGCCATCCTAAAGCCAATTCTACAGAAGCCTATTGTTATTTGTCACATCTACTGCTTGGGACACTTTTCTGCTTGCATGGAAAACTTTTTCTGCTTGCATGGGAAACTTTTCTGCAATGCTAACAAAACTCCAGTCTAAGGCCTACATACTTCTTTGTAACCATTTCTTAAAAATCCTCTAACCTTATGGATTCCAACATTTCCCCCTCTCTGTTTGACCCAGAAGCTTTCATTTTCTTGTCGCTTGCTATTTGCGTTTCATAGCTCTATTGCAAAATTTCTGCTTATTATCTGCTGAAGACCTATTTTCACTAAACTGAAGCATTGCTATATTACGGCACAGCAACTTCATGCTGTGAAGACCCAATCCCTGAAAGAGAGATATGAATCACGTTTGGCAACAGTCACAAGGCATCGTTCAAAAAACTCTGGTCGATTCCAAGGCCTTAATTCAAAACCTTCGTTCATGTCAATACCCTCATCTACTGCTTTCGTGAGATTTCGTACACTCTCTGTGCTTCTACTTCCTAGTTCTCCTGCTTGAATGACAAAAACTTCTCGGACTGTTTTGTTCATCATTCGCCGAAGACAACAGAGTATACAAGGTGCCACTATCAATATCAGTATTAGAACACCTAATATGTAAAGACCTATCTTGCAAAGTTGCCTTAGCCAAGGTGCAAAACTCCAATTTTGAAACAAATCATCCAACCAGGAACCTCCATCTTCTTTAATTTGGGCTGCCAGATCCTTTAATTTTTGAATGCTTTTGTGAATGGATTCAGAATGATCAGACAAATTCATACAACACAATCCTTCAAATTCCTCACAACCATGTCCTTCTGCCAGTAAGAGAAAATCAATGGCTGCTCTGTTTTGAAGAGTAGCATGTCTAATACTATCAACATCGGTCAACATATCACTGATTGCGGAGGATGTGGCATTAGCTTGTTTGCTCAGCCAACATCCAACTCGATCTAATTGTCTCAATGCCACAGCTGAAGCCAATTGGGGTAGAAATATACCTGCTGAAAGCCTTCTGGCGGCATTCCAAGGCATAAAATCACTCTGACAGTTCTCATCATAATGAGGAACAGCTCTTGTTTTCCTTTGTTTCTTTTTCATCACTGCTTTGGCAGTGGGGGCAATTATGGTAAGCATACCAATGCTACAAGGGCCACCTTCAAGGTGGGCTGGAATGCCTTGCCAACCTCTGTCTCCGCAAATGATCCAATACCCTTTTGGCAATTGCCCTGGATATTGGTCCGTCTCCAGAAACACATCCCAACTGTTTGAAACACTTGCTGCCCTGAGAAGTTTTTTCAAACAAATGTTCCAATTGAAGGAAGGACTGTTCCCATTGTCAATTCCACCTGGTTTACCATTGGATTCTTTTCTGACCAAAGGAAACTCTTTCACTGGCACACCAACCAAACAGGTTGAGAAAGGCTTTTCTGGTTCCGAATTAGACAGACATATAGTATCCGATCCGGCAGCCTTGGCTAAGGTCACCCAAACATTCGTTTTTCGTTGATCCACAGGCAAATCTGCACGACACAAAACAATTAACATCAAGCAAAACAAGTATACCATTTGATTCTGCCCCATCTCTTTCAAGAACTAAGTTTTGGCAGAATTCTTTCTAAACAAAAACAACAACCTAAATTTTCAGCCAAAAATTAGCTTTGTTAAACAAACATTCAGCATTCAATTCGTATACTCATAAATAACATTGCACAAAATCAGAGTTCATGGGTTCCACCGATGCACAAAGAACGTCAGGCACAAGAGGCGTCAGGCGAGACCCGGGATCCTTCCATTCGGTCCACGTCTGCGTACTCGCTTCCTCAGTTCTAGGCTCGACAACAGGTTCTGAAGTGCGATACGGTTTGACGTTTTTGGCAGGAACCCACTTAATTCTTCCAGCACCTGTGGAAATAGAAGCATACCCTTTGCCCCACGTTATTAATTGAAACGGGCCTTCCATCTGTCCAGAGTCAGGGTTTCTAATTAGAAGAGGAGGATGTTCTTTCAGTTTTGCCTGGGTGCTATTTGAAAAGTGTCTAAAGATTGGTGGATCTGGTTCTGTACTTGAACTATTTAGAAAATTAAAACCATACAAAGCCTTACTCAGTCTCATCTGTGGGGTGATTTCCGTTCCCCCTCTCTGTTGATCTAATATGCGTTTTAAGGTTTGATGTGTTCTTTCAATGATTGCTTGGCTTGTGGGAGAGTGGGGAATACCAAAAATGTGTCGAACACCCCATTCATTTAAAAATGTGGCCAATTTTTGAGATATGTATGCGGGACCATTGTCAGTTTTTACTTCTTGGGGTATACCCAATCAAGCAAAAGCTTGCAGGAAATGATGACAGGCATGGCTGCCAGTTTCACCTGTGTGAAGGGAAGCAAAAACTGCACCAGAGAACGTGTCTATGGAAACATGAATATTTTTAAATTTACCAAAAGAAGGCTATTTAGTAACACCTGTTTGCCACAACTGTAGGCTTTGTAAGCCTCGGGGGTTGATTGCTCCTGTAGAAACAGGAGGTTGTACCAATTGACAGTCAGGGCAAGTATGAATGATAGCTTTAGCTTGACTTTCAGTGATTTGGAACATTCGCATGAGTGCTTGTGCATTTTGGTGGAAAAAGGCATGACTCAATTTTGCTTGTTCAAAAATATTTGGCAATGTGTTAGAAAAGACCATTGTCAGCTTGTCCGCTCTTGCATTTCCTTCCACTACAAATCCAGGAAGTGAAGAATGCGCCCTAATGTGAGAAACAAAATATGGATTAGTTCTAAATTGCAAAGTTATAAAAAGACATGAAAGCCAACGATGTAAAGTTTCATTACTAACATCCTTTAAAATGGAACCTTCTATTCTCCTGACTACATTAGCAACATAAGCAGAATCTGTGACCAAATTAAAAGGCTGAGGAAACAGCTGAAAAGCTCAAACTACTGCAGCAAGCTCAACAATTTGAGGGGATCCCTCTACTGTTTGAATATCAGATTCCCAAACATCAGTCTTTTGATTAAACCAAGTCACAACGGACTTGTGGCTTTTACCAGAGCCATCAGTGAAGAGAGTCACAGCATGTAAAGGTTCTTCACTTCATTTAGGTTTTTCTCTGAAACTCAATTTTGCTTGCAGTAGTTTGTGAGCTGGATAGTGTATGGAACAAACACCTGGAAAACCTAAGAATGCATATTGTAAATCATCAGAATTTTGCATTGCCCAATTGAAATAATCATTTTTCAATGGCAAATAGATAACTGAACATTCTTGACCTGCCAAAGTTAACAATCTGGTTCTAGCCTTAATTATAATGTATGCAATCATTTCTAAAACTGAGCAAATGGTCTTTGAAAACCTGTAGGGAGGAAAAACCCATTCCATTATTAACAAAGGATCTTGTTCTGTGGCATCCCACTGGAAAATGAGACCACAAAGCTGCATCTTCTCTCCTAAGATTGCAAGAAAGAAAGGATTTTCAGGAACGCAGCGATGAGCTTGTCTTTTTTGAAGAGCTTCTGTGACTTTGTCGAGAGCAGCACGAGCTTCAGGGGTTAAAGTTCTTGGCAAAGTGATGCCGCAACTTCCTCTCAGCAAATGGAAGAGCGGACTCAGTTCATCATTGGTGATTCCCAACATCGGTCTGACCCAGTTGATTTCTCCTAGAAGTTGTTGTAACTCTTGTAGGTTGTTGACTCTGGTTCGGATCTGAATTTTCTGTGGTCTTCTTGTCATCTTCCATCATCTTCCATCCCAGGTACTTCTAAGGTGAAACTTGTTGAATTTTCGTTGCAGAGATTTCAAGTCCAGCTTTTTGAATTTCAGCAACAACACAGTCGCGAGTTTCTTCCATCTCTTCCTTTCAAAGGACTCCACCCTTAAAGCCAATTTTTCTTTCTCTGTATCTATAGATTGACAAACACCAGAACAACCATGTTTTTGCTTAACTGAAAAAGAGTTCCCCGGAACCACAATTTCCCGCGTGGAAGCAGCCACCTCAGCCTCCACCCTAGGCCCAACAGAATCCAATTCAGGTTTCAGTGTCCCTGCACAAACAATTTTAAGAAGTACAGTCACTTTTTCATTTCCATCTTTTACACACTTTGTTCCATCCCCCTTACAAGAGTCACATATTTTTACATTAACAGAACAACGCAAAGAAAAGTCCAAAAGAGTCTCATTTTTTCCCAGAGAGAGAGAAGAAAGATTTTGGTCAACAGAGTTCAAAGCAATATTTTCAGCATTTGCAACAACACTTGTATCATTCTCCGATACTCACACAGTCTCCGGTTTACTGGAATTTAATGAGACAGAACCAGAAGCTTTGTTTTCTGAGTCCAAGTTGATCTTATTATTATCCATTTGTTTAAAACAGCGCTCCAACAGCGCTCTACAAACCGGCATAAGTTCTCTTAAGCTTTCATCTTTTTTGAGAGAGACTGGATTATAGATTCTCCAGTTTATCTGATCCCAAAAATGAAAAGTAAAAGCAGACTGCAGATTTAAATCTTGCGTATTCGCTTTAACCCAGATAAGTAAGTTTTTAAGCTCAGTTTTTGAAATTTCAGAGTGACCTTTTTCTTGTAACATTGTCTCTAAATGATGAAAAACATCCCATTCAACTTTTGATAAATTCGTTCCCATTTTTGTGTTCTTGTAATAATTTTCTTTTTCTCTATTTTGCCTCCCAATGTCACCCAAGCGCTCTCCCGAGATAAGTTACTTACAATTTTCTTGGCTTCGGCGGGAGAGATGATACAGTGTGCTCCTTGTTAACACTTGGGTCTCCGCAGCTGGTACTTCCACAATTTTTCTTTCTTTTTCTTCTATTCTACGTCCTGACACGAGGCACCAATATGCGGGGGACGGGACAGGTATAAGTCCAATGGTGTCAGGAGCCCACGCCTTAAAAAAGGAACCCACTAGGTCGCGGAAAAATATCCAAATATGGATAACATGGTAACCAGACCAGTGAAGAGATTTTTGCTTTTATTTCCAGCACATCAGTCTCAAAATACAAAATGGAGACATGACAGCTCACTGATCCACACCAAAAAATGTCTCCTTCAACAGGGCTCATACAGCAATACATAAAATCATCTCAGACTAGAATTCAGCCAATCAGACACAGAAAACACATCTTGACAAGCATTCTATCCAATCTTATAAAACATAGGTAATCGTAGCTAAAGCAAAGACTAGTTGATAAGAGACAAAGAACAGAGTTCTATTCATGCAAGCCTTCTAAAGATATACATTAAATAAGCTTGTTGCCATCCTAAAGCCAATTCTACAGAAGCCTATTGTTATTTGTCACATCTACTGCTTGGGACACTTTTCTGCTTGCATGGAAAACTTTTTCTGCTTGCATGGGAAACTTTTCTGCAATGCTAACAAAACTCCAGTCTAAGGCCTACATACTTCTTTGTAACCATTTCTTAAAAATCCTCTAACCTTATGGATTCCAACATTTCCCCCTCTCTGTTTGACCCAGAAGCTTTCATTTTCTTGTCGCTTGCTATTTGCGTTTCATAGCTCTATTGCAAAATTTCTGCTTATTATCTGCTGAAGACCTATTTTCACTAAACTGAAGCATTGCTATATTACGGCACAGCAACTTCATGCTGTGAAGACCCAATCCCTGAAAGAGAGATATGAATCACGTTTGGCAACAGTCACAAGGCATCGTTCAAAAAACTCTGGTCGATTCCAAGGCCTTAATTCAAAACCTTCGTTCATGTCAATACCCTCATCTACTGCTTTCGTGAGATTTCGTACACTCTCTGTGCTTCTACTTCCTAGTTCTCCTGCTTGAATGACAAAAACTTCTCGGACTGTTTTGTTCATCATTCGCCGAAGACAACAGAGTATACAAGGTGCCACTATCAATATCAGTATTAGAACACCTAATATGTAAAGACCTATCTTGCAAAGTTGCCTTAGCCAAGGTGCAAAACTCCAATTTTGAAACAAATCATCCAACCAGGAACCTCCATCTTCTTTAATTTGGGCTGCAAGATCCTTTAATTTTTGAATGCTTTTGTGAATGGATTCAGAATGATCAGACAAATTCATACAACACAATCCTTCAAATTCCTCACAACCATGTCCTTCTGCCAGTAAGAGAAAATCAATGGCTGCTCTGTTTTGAAGAGTAGCATGTCTAATACTATCAACATCGGTCAACATATCACTGATTGCGGAGGATGTGGCATTAGCTTGTTTGCTCAGCCAACATCCAACTCGATCTAATTGTCTCAATGCCACAGCTGAAGCCAATTGGGGTAGAAATATACCTGCTGAAAGCCTTCTGGCGGCATTCCAAGGCATAAAATCACTCTGACAGTTCTCATCATAATGAGGAACAGCTCTTGTTTTCCTTTGTTTCTTTTTCATCACTGCTTTGGCAGTGGGGGCAATTATGGTAAGCATACCAATGCTACAAGGGCCACCTTCAAGGTGGGCTGGAATGCCTTGCCAACCTCTGTCTCCGCAAATGATCCAATACCCTTTTGGCAATTGCCCTGGATATTGGTCCGTCTCCAGAAACACATCCCAACTGTTTGAAACACTTGCTGCCCTGAGAAGTTTTTTCAAACAAATGTTCCAATTGAAGGAAGGACTGTTCCCATTGTCAATTCCACCTGGTTTACCATTGGATTCTTTTCTGACCAAAGGAAACTCTTTCACTGGCACACCAACCAAACAGGTTGAGAAAGGCTTTTCTGGTTCCCAATTAGACAGACATATAGTATCCGATCCGGCAGCCTTGGCTAAGGTCACCCAAACATTCGTTTTTCGTTGATCCACAGGCAAATCTGCACGACAAAAAACAATTAACATCAAGCAAAACAAGTATACCATTTGATTCTGCCCCATCTCTTTCAAGAACTAAGTTTTGGCAGAATTCTTTCTAAACAAAAACAACAACCTAAATTTTCAGCCAAAAATTTGCTTCGTTAAACAAACATTCAGCATTCAATTCGTATACTCATAAATAACATTGCACAAAATCAGAGTTCATGGGTTCCACCGATGCACAAAGAACGTCAGGCACAAGAGGCGTCAGGCGAGACCCGGGATCCTTCCATTCGGTCCACGTCTGCGTACTCGCTTCCTCAGTTCTAGGCTCAACAACAGGTTCTGAAGTGCGATACGGTTTGACGTTTTTGGCAGGAACCCACTTAATTCTTCCAGCACCTGTGGAAATAGAAGCATACCCTTTGCCCCACGTTATTAATTGAAACGGGCCTTCCATCTGTCCAGAGTCAGGGTTTCTAATTAGAAGAGGAGGATATTCTTTCAGTTTTGCCTGGGTGCTATTTGAAAAGTGTCTAAAGATTGGTGGATCTGGTTCTGTACTTGAACTATTTAGAAAATTAAAACCATACAAAGCCTTACTCAGTCTCATCTGTGGGGTGATTTCCGTTCCCCCTCTCTGTTGATCTAATATGCGTTTTAAGGTTTGATGTGTTCTTTCAATGATTGCTTGGCTTGTGGGAGAGTGGGGAATACCAAAAATGTGTCGAACACCCCATTCATTTAAAAATGTGGCCAATTTTTGAGATATGTATGCGGGACCATTGTCAGTTTTTACTTCTTGGGGTATACCCAATGAAGCAAAAGCTTGCAGGAAATGATGACAGGCATGGCTGCCAGTTTCACCTGTGTGAAGGGAAGCAAAAACTGCACCAGAGAACGTGTCTATGGAAACATGAATATTTTTAAATTTACCAAAAGAAGGCTATTTAGTAACACCTGTTTGCCACAACTGTAGGCTTTGTAAGCCTCGGGGGTTGATTGCTCCTGTAGAAACAGGAGGTTGTACCAATTGACAGTCAGGGCAAGTATGAATGATAGCTTTAGCTTGACTTTCAGTGATTTGGAACATTCGCATGAGTGCTTGTGCATTTTGGTGGAAAAAGGCATGACTCAATTTTGCTTGTTCAAAAATATTTGGCAATGTGTTAGAAATGACCATTGTCAGCTTGTCCGCTCTTGCATTTCCTTCCACTACAAATCCAGGAAGTGAAGAATGCGCCCTAATGTGAGAAACAAAATATGGATTAGTTCTATATTGCAAAGTTATAAAAAGACATGAAAGCCAACGATGTAAAGTTTCATTACTAACATCCTTTAAAATGGAACCTTCTATTCTCCTGACTACATTAGCAACATAAGCAGAATCTGTGACCAAATTAAAAGGCTGAGGAAACAGCTGAAAAGCTCAAACTACTGCAGCAAGCTCAACAATTTGAGGGGATCCCTCTACTGTTTGAATATCAGATTCCCAAACATCAGTCTTTTGATTAAACCAAGTCACAACGGACTTGTGGCTTTTACCAGAGCCATCAGTGAAGAGAGTCACAGCATGTAAAGGTTCTTCACTTCATTTAGGTTTTTCTCTGAAACTCAATTTTGCTTGCAGTAGTTTGTGAGCTGGATAGTGTATGGAACAAACACCTGGAAAACCTAAGAATGCATATTGTAAATCATCAGAATTTTGCATTGCCCAATTGAAATAATCATTTTTCAATGGCAAATAGATAACTGAACATTCTTGACCTGCCAAAGTTAACAATCTGGTTCTAGCCTTAATTATAATGTATGCAATCATTTCTAAAACTGAGCAAATGGTCTTTGAAAACCTGTAGGGAGGAAAAACCCATTCCATTATTAACAAAGGATCTTGTTCTGTGGCATCCCACTGGAAAATGAGACCACAAAGCTGCATCTTCTCTCCTAAGATTGCAAGAAAGAAAGGATTTTCAGGAACGCAGCGATGAGCTTGTCTTTTTTGAAGAGCTTCTGTGACTTTGTCGAGAGCAGCACGAGCTTCAGGGGTTAAAGTTCTTGGCAAAGTGATGCCGCAACTTCCTCTCAGCAAATGGAAGAGCGGACTCAGTTCATCATTGGTGATTCCCAACATCGGTCTGACCCAGTTGATTTCTCCTAGAAGTTGTTGTAACTCTTGTAGGTTGTTGACTCTGGTTCGGATCTGAATTTTCTGTGGTCTTCTTGTCATCTTCCATCATCTTCCATCCCAGGTACTTCTAAGGTGAAACTTGTTGAATTTTCGTTGCAGAGATTTCAAGTCCAGCTTTTTGAATTTCAGCAACAACACAGTCGCGAGTTTCTTCCATCTCTTCCTTTCAAAGGACTCCACCCTTAAAGCCAATTTTTCTTTCTCTGTATCTATAGATTGACAAACACCAGAACAACCATGTTTTTGCTTAACTGAAAAAGAGTTCCCCGGAACCACAATTTCCCGCGTGGAAGCAGCCACCTCAGCCTCCACCCTAGGCCCAACAGAATCCAATTCAGGTTTCAGTGTCCCTGCACAAACAATTTTAAGAAGTACAGTCACTTTTTCATTTCCATCTTTTACACACTTTGTTCCATCCCCCTTACAAGAGTCACATATTTTTACATTAACAGAACAACGCAAAGAAAAGTCCAAAAGAGTCTCATTTTTTCCCAGAGAGAGAGAAGAAAGATTTTGGTCAACAGAGTTCAAAGCAATATTTTCAGCATTTGCAACAACACTTGTATCATTCTCCGATACTCACACAGTCTCCGGTTTACTGGAATTTAATGAGACAGAACCAGAAGCTTTGTTTTCTGAGTCCAAGTTGATCTTATTATTATCCATTTGTTTAAAACAGCGCTCCAACAGCGCTCTACAAACCGGCATAAGTTCTCTTAAGCTTTCATCTTTTTTGAGAGAGACTGGATTATAGATTCTCCAGTTTATCTGATCCCAAAAATGAAAAGTAAAAGCAGACTGCAGATTTAAATCTTGCGTATTCGCTTTAACCCAGATAAGTAAGTTTTTAAGCTCAGTTTTTGAAATTTCAGAGTGACCTTTTTCTTGTAACATTGTCTCTAAATGATGAAAAACATCCCATTCAACTTTTGATAAATTCGTTCCCATTTTTGTGTTCTTGTAATAATTTTCTTTTTCTCTATTTTGCCTCCCAATGTCACCCAAGCGCTCTCCCGAGATAAGTTACTTACAATTTTCTTGGCTTCGGCGGGAGAGATGATACAGTGTGCTCCTTGTTAACACTTGGGTCTCCGCAGCTGGTACTTCCACAATTTTTCTTTCTTTTTCTTCTATTCTACGTCCTGACACGAGGCACCAATATGCGGGGGACGGGACAGGTATAAGTCCAATGGTGTCAGGAGCCCACGCCTTAAGAAAGGAACCCACTAGGTCGCGGAAAAATATCCAAATATGGATAACATGGTAACCAGACCAGTGAAGAGATTTTTGCTTTTATTTCCAGCACATCAGTCTCAAAATACAAAATGGAGACATGACAGCTCACTGATGCACACCAAAAAATGTCTCCTTCAACAGGGCTCATACAGCAATACATAAAATCATCTCAGACTAGAATTCAGCCAATCAGACACAGAAAACACATCTTGACAAGCATTCTATCCAATCTTATAAAACATAGGTAATCGTAGCTAAAGCAAAGACTAGTTGATAAGAGACAAAGAACAGAGTTCTATTCATGCTAGCCTTCTAAAGATATACATTAAATAACCTTGTTGCCATCCTAAAGCCAATTCTACAGAAGCCTATTGTTATTTGTCACATCTACTGCTTGGGACACTTTCCTGCTTGCATGGAAAACTTTTTCTGCTTGCATGGGAAACTTTTCTGCAATGCTAACAAAACTCCAGTCTAAGGCCTACATACTTCTTTGTAACCATTTCTTAAAAATCCTCTAACCTTATGGATTCCAACATTTCCCCCTCTCTGTTTGACCCAGAAGCTTTCATTTTCTTGTCGCTTGCTATTTGCGTTTCATAGCTCTATTGCAAAATTTCTGCTTATTATCTGCTGAAGACCTATTTTCACTAAACTGAAGCATTGCTATATTACGGCACAGCAACTTCATGCTGTGAAGACCCAATCCCTGAAAGAGAGATATGAATCACGTTTGGCAACAGTCACAAGGCATCGTTCAAAAAACTCTGGTCGATTCCAAGGCCTTAATTCAAAACCTTCGTTCATGTCAATACCCTCATCTACTGCTTTCGTGAGATTTCGTACACTCTCTGTGCTTCTACTTCCTAGTTCTCCTGCTTGAATGACAAAAACTTCTCGGACTGTTTTGTTCATCATTCGCCGAAGACAACAGAGTATACAAGGTGCCACTATCAATATCAGTATTAGAACACCTAATATGTAAAGACCTATCTTGCAAAGTTGCCTTAGCCAAGGTGCAAAACTCCAATTTTGAAACAAATCATCCAACCAGGAACCTCCATCTTCTTTAATTTGGGCTGCAAGATCCTTTAATTTTTGAATGCTTTTGTGAATGGATTCAGAATGATCAGACAAATTCATACAACACAATCCTTCAAATTCCTCACAACCATGTCCTTCTGCCAGTAAGAGAAAATCAATGGCTGCTCTGTTTTGAAGAGTAGCATGTCTAATACTATCAACATCGGTCAACATATCACTGATTGCGGAGGATGTGGCATTAGCTTGTTTGCTCAGCCAACATCCAACTCGATCTAATTGTCTCAATGCCACAGCTGAAGCCAATTGGGGTAGAAATATACCTGCTGAAAGCCTTCTGGCGGCATTCCAAGGCATAAAATCACTCTGACAGTTCTCATCATAATGAGGAACAGCTCTTGTTTTCCTTTGTTTCTTTTTCATCACTGCTTTGGCAGTGGGGGCAATTATGGTAAGCATACCAATGCTACAAGGGCCACCTTCAAGGTGGGCTGGAATGCCTTGCCAACCTCTGTCTCCGCAAATGATCCAATACCCTTTTGGCAATTGCCCTGGATATTGGTCCGTCTCCAGAAACACATCCCAACTGTTTGAAACACTTGCTGCCCTGAGAAGTTTTTTCAAACAAATGTTCCAATTGAAGGAAGGACTGTTCCCATTGTCAATTCCACCTGGTTTACCATTGGATTCTTTTCTGACCAAAGGAAACTCTTTCACTGGCACACCAACCAAACAGGTTGAGAAAGGCTTTTCTGGTTCCCAATTAGACAGACATATAGTATCCGATCCGGCAGCCTTGGCTAAGGTCACCCAAACATTCGTTTTTCGTTGATCCACAGGCAAATCTGCACGACAAAAAACAATTAACATCAAGCAAAACAAGTATACCATTTGATTCTGCCCCATCTCTTTCAAGAACTAAGTTTTGGCAGAATTCTTTCTAAACAAAAACAACAACCTAAATTTTCAGCCAAAAATTTGCTTCGTTAAACAAACATTCAGCATTCAATTCGTATACTCATAAATAACATTGCACAAAATCAGAGTTCATGGGTTCCACCGATGCACAAAGAACGTCAGGCACAAGAGGCGTCAGGCGAGACCCGGGATCCTTCCATTCGGTCCACGTCTGCGTACTCGCTTCCTCAGTTCTAGGCTCAACAACAGGTTCTGAAGTGCGATACGGTTTGACGTTTTTGGCAGGAACCCACTTAATTCTTCCAGCACCTGTGGAAATAGAAGCATACCCTTTGCCCCACGTTATTAATTGAAACGGGCCTTCCATCTGTCCAGAGTCAGGGTTTCTAATTAGAAGAGGAGGATATTCTTTCAGTTTTGCCTGGGTGCTATTTGAAAAGTGTCTAAAGATTGGTGGATCTGGTTCTGTACTTGAACTATTTAGAAAATTAAAACCATACAAAGCCTTACTCAGTCTCATCTGTGGGGTGATTTCCGTTCCCCCTCTCTGTTGATCTAATATGCGTTTTAAGGTTTGATGTGTTCTTTCAATGATTGCTTGGCTTGTGGGAGAGTGGGGAATACCAAAAATGTGTCGAACACCCCATTCATTTAAAAATGTGGCCAATTTTTGAGATATGTATGCGGGACCATTGTCAGTTTTTACTTCTTGGGGTATACCCAATGAAGCAAAAGCTTGCAGGAAATGATGACAGGCATGGCTGCCAGTTTCACCTGTGTGAAGGGAAGCAAAAACTGCACCAGAGAACGTGTCTATGGAAACATGAATATTTTTAAATTTACCAAAAGAAGGCTATTTAGTAACACCTGTTTGCCACAACTGTAGGCTTTGTAAGCCTCGGGGGTTGATTGCTCCTGTAGAAACAGGAGGTTGTACCAATTGACAGTCAGGGCAAGTATGAATGATAGCTTTAGCTTGACTTTCAGTGATTTGGAACATTCGCATGAGTGCTTGTGCATTTTGGTGGAAAAAGGCATGACTCAATTTTGCTTGTTCAAAAATATTTGGCAATGTGTTAGAAATGACCATTGTCAGCTTGTCCGCTCTTGCATTTCCTTCCACTACAAATCCAGGAAGTGAAGAATGCGCCCTAATGTGAGAAACAAAATATGGATTAGTTCTAAATTGCAAAGTTATAAAAAGACATGAAAGCCAACGATGTAAAGTTTCATTACTAACATCCTTTAAAATGGAACCTTCTATTCTCCTGACTACATTAGCAACATAAGCAGAATCTGTGACCAAATTAAAAGGCTGAGGAAACAGCTGAAAAGCTCAAACTACTGCAGCAAGCTCAACAATTTGAGGGGATCCCTCTACTGTTTGAATATCAGATTCCCAAACATCAGTCTTTTGATTAAACCAAGTCACAACGGACTTGTGGCTTTTACCAGAGCCATCAGTGAAGAGAGTCACAGCATGTAAAGGTTCTTCACTTCATTTAGGTTTTTCTCTGAAACTCAATTTTGCTTGCAGTAGTTTGTGAGCTGGATAGTGTATGGAACAAACACCTGGAAAACCTAAGAATGCATATTGTAAATCATCAGAATTTTGCATTGCCCAATTGAAATAATCATTTTTCAATGGCAAATAGATAACTGAACATTCTTGACCTGCCAAAGTTAACAATCTGGTTCTAGCCTTAATTATAATGTATGCAATCATTTCTAAAACTGAGCAAATGGTCTTTGAAAACCTGTAGGGAGGAAAAACCCATTCCATTATTAACAAAGGATCTTGTTCTGTGGCATCCCACTGGAAAATGAGACCACAAAGCTGCATCTTCTCTCCTAAGATTGCAAGAAAGAAAGGATTTTCAGGAACGCAGCGATGAGCTTGTCTTTTTTGAAGAGCTTCTGTGACTTTGTCGAGAGCAGCACGAGCTTCAGGGGTTAAAGTTCTTGGCAAAGTGATGCCGCAACTTCCTCTCAGCAAATGGAAGAGCGGACTCAGTTCATCATTGGTGATTCCCAACATCGGTCTGACCCAGTTGATTTCTCCTAGAAGTTGTTGTAACTCTTGTAGGTTGTTGACTCTGGTTCGGATCTGAATTTTCTGTGGTCTTCTTGTCATCTTCCATCATCTTCCATCCCAGGTACTTCTAAGGTGAAACTTGTTGAATTTTGGTTGCAGAGATTTCAAGTCCAGCTTTTTGAATTTCAGCAACAACAGAGTTGCGAGTTTCTTCCATCTCTTCCTTTCAAAGGACTCCACCCTTAAAGCCAATTTTTCTTTCTCTGTATCTATAGATTGACAAACACCAGAACAACCATGTTTTTGCTTAACTGAAAAAGAGTTCCCCGGAACCACAATTTCCCGAGTGGAAGCAGCCACCTCAGCCTCCACCCCAGGCCCAACAGAATCCAATTCAGGTTTCAGTGTCCCTGCACAAACAATTTTAAGAAGTACAGTCACTTTTTCATTTCCATCTTTTACACACTTTGTTCCATCCCCCTTACAAGAGTCACATATTTTTACATTAACAGAACAACACAAAGAAAAGTCCAAAAGAGTCTCATTTTTTCCCAGAGAGAGAGAAGAAAGATTTTGTTCAACAGAGTTCAAAGCAATATTTTCAGCATTTGCAACAACACTTGTAACATTCTCCGATACTCACACAGTCTCCGGTTTACTGGAATTTAATGAGACAGAACCAGAAGCTTTGTTTTCTGAGTCCAAGTTGATCTTATTATTATCCATTTGTTTAAAACAGCGCTCCAACAGCGCTCTACAAACCGGCATAAGTTCTCTTAAGCTTTCATCTTTTTTGAGAGAGACTAGATTATAGATTCTCCAGTTTATCTGATCCCAAAAATGAAAAGTAAAAGCAGACTGCAGATTTAAATCTTGCGTATTCGCTTTAACCCAGATAAGTAAGTTTTTAAGCTCAGTTTTTGAAATTTCAGAGTGACCTTTTTCTTGTAACATTGTCTCTAAATGATGAAAAACATCCCATTCAACTTTTGATAAATTCGTTCCCATTTTTGTGTTCTTGTAATAATTTTCTTTTTCTCTATTTTGCCTCCCAACGTCACCCAAGCGCTCTCCCGAGATAAGTTACTTACAATTTTCTTGGCTTCGGCGGGAGAGATGATACAGTGTGCTCCTTGTTAACACTTGGGTCTCCGCAGCTGGTACTTCCACAATTTTTCTTTCTTTTTCTTCTATTCTACGTCCTGACACGAGGCACCAATATGCGGGGGACGGGACAGGTATAAGTCCAATGGTGTCAGGAGCCCACGCCTTAAGAAAGGAACCCACTAGGTCGCGGCAAAATATCCAAATATGGATAACATGGTAACCAGACCAGTGAAGAGATTTTTGCTTTTATTTCCAGCACATCAGTCTCAAAATACAAAATGGAGACATGACAGCTCACTGATGCACACCAAAAAATGTCTCCTTCAACAGGGCTCATACAGCAATACATAAAATCATCTCAGACTAGAATTCAGCCAATCAGACACAGAAAACACATCTTGACAAGCATTCTATCCAATCTTATAAAACATAGGTAATCGTAGCTAAAGCAAAGACTAGTTGATAAGAGACAAAGAACAGAGTTCTATTCATGCTAGCCTTCTAAAGATATACATTAAATAACCTTGTTGCCATCCTAAAGCCAATTCTACAGAAGCCTATTGTTATTTGTCACATCTACTGCTTGGGACACTTTCCTGCTTGCATGGAAAACTTTTTCTGCTTGCATGGGAAACTTTTCTGCAATGCTAACAAAACTCCAGTCTAAGGCCTACATACTTCTTTGTAACCATTTCTTAAAAATCCTCTAACCTTATGGATTCCAACATTTCCCCCTCTCTGTTTGACCCAGAAGCTTTCATTTTCTTGTCGCTTGCTATTTGCGTTTCATAGCTCTATTGCAAAATTTCTGCTTATTATCTGCTGAAGACCTATTTTCACTAAACTGAAGCATTGCTATATTACGGCACAGCAACTTCATGCTGTGAAGACCCAATCCCTGAAAGAGAGATATGAATCACGTTTGGCAACAGTCACAAGGCATCGTTCAAAAAACTCTGGTCGATTCCAAGGCCTTAATTCAAAACCTTCGTTCATGTCAATACCCTCATCTACTGCTTTCGTGAGATTTCGTACACTCTCTGTGCTTCTACTTCCTAGTTCTCCTGCTTGAATGACAAAAACTTCTCGGACTGTTTTGTTCATCATTCGCCGAAGACAACAGAGTATACAAGGTGCCACTATCAATATCAGTATTAGAACACCTAATATGTAAAGACCTATCTTGCAAAGTTGCCTTAGCCAAGGTGCAAAACTCCAATTTTGAAACAAATCATCCAACCAGGAACCTCCATCTTCTTTAATTTGGGCTGTCAGATCCTTTAATTTTTGAATGCTTTTGTGAATGGATTCAGAATGATCAGACAAATTCATACAACACAATCCTTCAAATTCCTCACAACCATGTCCTTCTGCCAGTAAGAGAAAATCAATGGCTGCTCTGTTTTGAAGAGTAGCATGTCTAATACTATCAACATCTGTCAACATATCACTGATTGCGGAGGATGTGGCATTAGCTTGTTTGCTCAGCCAACATCCAACTCGATCTAATTGTCTCAATGCCACAGCTGAAGCCAATTGGGGTAGAAATATACCTGCTGAAAGCCTTCTGGCAGCATTCCAAGGCATAAAATCACTCTGACAGTTCTCATCATAATGAGGAACAGCTCTTGTTTTCCTTTGTTTCTTTTTCATCACTGCTTTGGCAGTGGGGGCAATTATGGTAAGCATACCAATGCTACAAGGGCCACCTTCAAGGTGGGCTGGAATGCCTTGCCAACCTCTGTCTCCGCAAATGATCCAATACCCTTTTGGCAATTGCCCTGGATATTGGTCCGTCTCCAGAAACACATCCCAACTGTTTGAAACACTTGCTGCCCTGAGAAGTTTTTTCAAACAAATGTTCCAATTGAAGGAAGGACTGTTCCCATTGTCAATTCCACCTGGTTTACCATTGGATTCTTTTCTGACCAAAGGAAACTCTTTCACTGGCACACCAACCAAACAGGTTGAGAAAGGCTTTTCTGGTTCCGAATTAGACAGACATATAGTATCCGATCCGGCAGCCTTGGCTAAGGTCACCCAAACATTCGTTTTCGGTTGATCCACAGGCAAATCTGCACGACAAAAAACAATTAACATCAAGCAAAACAAGTATACCATTTGATTCTGCCCCATCTCTTTCAAGAACTAAGTTTTGGCAGAATTCTTTCTAAACAAAAACAACAACCTAAATTTTCAGCCAAAAATTTGCTTCGTTAAACAAACATTCAGCATTCAATTCGTATACTCATAAATAACATTGCACAAAATCAGAGTTCATGGGTTCCACCAATGCACAAAGAACGTCAGGCACAAGAGGCGTCAGGCGAGACCCGGGATCCTTCCATTCGGTCCACGTCTGCGTACTCGCTTCCTCAGTTCTAGGCTCAACAACAGGTTCTGAAGTGCGATACGGTTTGACGTTTTTGGCAGGAACCCACTTAATTCTTCCAGCACCTGTGGAAATAGAAGCATACCCTTTGCCCCACGTTATTAATTGAAACGGGCCTTCCATCTGTCCAGAGTCAGGGTTTCTAATTAGAAGAGGAGGATGTTCTTTCAGTTTTGCCTGGGTGCTATTTGAAAAGTGTCTAAAGATTGGTGGATCTGGTTCTGTACTTGAACTATTTAGAAAATTAAAACCATACAAAGCCTTACTCAGTCTCATCTGTGGGGTGATTTCCGTTCCCCCTCTCTGTTGATCTAATATGCGTTTTAAGGTTTGATGTGTTCTTTCAATGATTGCTTGGCTTGTGGGAGAGTGGGGAATACCAAAAATGTGTCGAACACCCCATTCATTTAAAAATGTGGCCAATTTTTGAGATATGTATGCGGGACCATTGTCAGTTTTTACTTCTTGGGGTATACCCAATGAAGCAAAAGCTTGCAGGAAATGATGACAGGCATGGCTGCCAGTTTCACCTGTGTGAAGGGAAGCAAAAACTGCACCAGAGAACGTGTCTATGGAAACATGAATATTTTTAAATTTACCAAAAGAAGGCTATTTAGTAACACCTGTTTGCCACAACTGTAGGCTTTGTAAGCCTCGGGGGTTGATTGCTCCTGTAGAAACAGGAGGTTGTACCAATTGACAGTCAGGGCAAGTATGAATGATAGCTTTAGCTTGACTTTCAGTGATTTGGAACATTCGCATGAGTGCTTGTGCATTTTGGTGGAAAAAGGCATGACTCAATTTTGCTTGTTCAAAAATATTTGGCAATGTGTTAGAAATGACCATTGTCAGCTTGTCCGCTCTTGCATTTCCTTCCACTACAAATCCAGGAAGTGAAGAATGCGCCCTAATGTGAGAAACAAAATATGGATTAGTTCTAAATTGCAAAGTTATAAAAAGACATGAAAGCCAACGATGTAAAGTTTCATTACTAACATCCTTTAAAATGGAACCTTCTATTCTCCTGACTACATTAGCAACATAAGCAGAATCTGTGACCAAATTAAAAGGCTGAGGAAACAGCTGAAAAGCTCAAACTACTGCAGCAAGCTCAACAATTTGAGGGGATCCCTCTACTGTTTGAATATCAGATTCCCAAACATCAGTCTTTTGATTAAACCAAGTCACAACGGACTTGTGGCTTTTACCAGAGCCATCAGTGAAGAGAGTCACAGCATGTAAAGGTTCTTCACTTCATTTAGGTTTTTCTCTGAAACTCAATTTTGCTTGCAGTAGTTTGTGAGCTGGATAGTGTATGGAACAAACACCTGGAAAACCTAAGAATGCATATTGTAAATCATCAGAATTTTGCATTGCCCAATTGAAATAATCATTTTTCAATGGCAAATAGATAACTGAACATTCTTGACCTGCCAAAGTTAACAATCTGGTTCTAGCCTTAATTATAATGTATGCAATCATTTCTAAAACTGAGCAAATGGTCTTTGAAAACCTGTAGGGAGGAAAAACCCATTCCATTATTAACAAAGGATCTTGTTCTGTGGCATCCCACTGGAAAATGAGACCACAAAGCTGCATCTTCTCTCCTAAGATTGCAAGAAAGAAAGGATTTTCAGGAACGCAGCGATGAGCTTGTCTTTTTTGAAGAGCTTCTGTGACTTTGTCGAGAGCAGCACGAGCTTCAGGGGTTAAAGTTCTTGGCAAAGTGATGCCGCAACTTCCTCTCAGCAAATGGAAGAGCGGACTCAGTTCATCATTGGTGATTCCCAACATCGGTCTGACCCAGTTGATTTCTCCTAGAAGTTGTTGTAACTCTTGTAGGTTGTTGACTCTGGTTCGGATCTGAATTTTCTGTGGTCTTCTTGTCATCTTCCATCATCTTCCATCCCAGGTACTTCTAAGGTGAAACTTGTTGAATTTTCGTTGCAGAGATTTCAAGTCCAGCTTTTTGAATTTCAGCAACAACACAGTCGCGAGTTTCTTCCATCTCTTCCTTTCAAAGGACTCCACCCTTAAAGCCAATTTTTCTTTCTCTGTATCTATAGATTGACAAACACCAGAACAACCATGTTTTTGCTTAACTGAAAAAGAGTTCCCCGGAACCACAATTTCCCGAGTGGAAGCAGCCACCTCAGCCTCCACCCTAGGCCCAACAGAATCCAATTCAGGTTTCAGTGTCCCTGCACAAACAATTTTAAGAAGTACAGTCACTTTTTCATTTCCATCTTTTACACACTTTGTTCCATCCCCCTTACAAGAGTCACATATTTTTACATTAACAGAACAACGCAAAGAAAAGTCCAAAAGAGTCTCATTTTTTCCCAGAGAGAGAGAAGAAAGATTTTGTTCAACAGAGTTCAAAGCAATATTTTCAGCATTTGCAACAACACTTGTAACATTCTCCGATACTCACACAGTCTCCGGTTTACTGGAATTTAATGAGACAGAACCAGAAGCTTTGTTTTCTGAGTCCAAGTTGATCTTATTATTATCCATTTGTTTAAAACAGCGCTCCAACAGCGCTCTACAAACCGGCATAAGTTCTCTTAAGCTTTCATCTTTTTTGAGAGAGACTAGATTATAGATTCTCCAGTTTATCTGATCCCAAAAATGAAAAGTAAAAGCAGACTGCAGATTTAAATCTTGCGTATTCGCTTTAACCCAGATAAGTAAGTTTTTAAGCTCAGTTTTTGAAATTTCAGAGTGACCTTTTTCTTGTAACATTGTCTCTAAATGATGAAAAACATCCCATTCAACTTTTGATAAATTCGTTCCCATTTTTGTGTTCTTGTAATAATTTTCTTTTTCTCTATTTTGCCTCCCAACGTCACCCAAGCGCTCTCCCGAGATAAGTTACTTACAATTTTCTTGGCTTCGGCGGGAGAGATGATACAGTGTGCTCCTTGTTAACACTTGGGTCTCCGCAGCTGGTACTTCCACAATTTTTCTTTCTTTTTCTTCTATTCTACGTCCTGACACGAGGCACCAATATGCGGGGGACGGGACAGGTATAAGTCCAATGGTGTCAGGAGCCCACGCCTTAAAAAAGGAACCCACTAGGTCGCGGCAAAATATCCAAATATGGATAACATGGTAACCAGACCAGTGAAGAGATTTTTGCTTTTATTTCCAGCACATCAGTCTCAAAATACAAAATGGAGACATGACAGCTCACTGATGCACACCAAAAAATGTCTCCTTCAACAGGGCTCATACAGCAATACATAAAATCATCTCAGACTAGAATTCAGCCAATCAGACACAGAAAACACATCTTGACAAGCATTCTATCCAATCTTATAAAACATAGGTAATCGTAGCTAAAGCAAAGACTAGTTGATAAGAGACAAAGAACAGAGTTCTATTCATGCTAGCCTTCTAAAGATATACATTAAATAACCTTGTTGCCATCCTAAAGCCAATTCTACAGAAGCCTATTGTTATTTGTCACATCTACTGCTTGGGACACTTTTCTGCTTGCATGGAAAACTTTTTCTGCTTGCATGGGAAACTTTTCTGCAATGCTAACAAAACTCCAGTCTAAGGCCTACATACTTCTTTGTAACCATTTCTTAAAAATCCTCTAACCTTATGGATTCCAACATTTCCCCCTCTCTGTTTGACCCAGAAGCTTTCATTTTCTTGTCGCTTGCTATTTGCGTTTCATAGCTCTATTGCAAAATTTCTGCTTATTATCTGCTGAAGACCTATTTTCACTAAACTGAAGCATTGCTATATTACGGCACAGCAACTTCATGCTGTGAAGACCCAATCCCTGAAAGAGAGATATGAATCACGTTTGGCAACAGTCACAAGGCATCGTTCAAAAAACTCTGGTCGATTCCAAGGCCTTAATTCAAAACCTTCGTTCATGTCAATACCCTCATCTACTGCTTTCGTGAGATTTCGTACACTCTCTGTGCTTCTACTTCCTAGTTCTCCTGCTTGAATGACAAAAACTTCTCGGACTGTTTTGTTCATCATTCGCCGAAGACAACAGAGTATACAAGGTGCCACTATCAATATCAGTATTAGAACACCTAATATGTAAAGACCTATCTTGCAAAGTTGCCTTAGCCAAGGTGCAAAACTCCAATTTTGAAACAAATCATCCAACCAGGAACCTCCATCTTCTTTAATTTGGGCTGTCAGATCCTTTAATTTTTGAATGCTTTTGTGAATGGATTCAGAATGATCAGACAAATTCATACAACACAATCCTTCAAATTCCTCACAACCATGTCCTTCTGCCAGTAAGAGAAAATCAATGGCTGCTCTGTTTTGAAGAGTAGCATGTCTAATACTATCAACATCGGTCAACATATCACTGATTGCGGAGGATGTGGCATTAGCTTGTTTGCTCAGCCAACATCCAACTCGATCTAATTGTCTCAATGCCACAGCTGAAGCCAATTGGGGTAGAAATATACCTGCTGAAAGCCTTCTGGCAGCATTCCAAGGCATAAAATCACTCTGACAGTTCTCATCATAATGAGGAACAGCTCTTGTTTTCCTTTGTTTCTTTTTCATCACTGCTTTGGCAGTGGGGGCAATTATGGTAAGCATACCAATGCTACAAGGGCCACCTTCAAGGTGGGCTGGAATGCCTTGCCAACCTCTGTCTCCGCAAATGATCCAATACCCTTTTGGCAATTGCCCTGGATATTGGTCCGTCTCCAGAAACACATCCCAACTGTTTGAAACATTTGCTGCCCTGAGAAGTTTTTTCAAACAAATGTTCCAATTGAAGGAAGGACTGTTCCCATTGTCAATTCCACCTGGTTTACCATTGGATTCTTTTCTGACCAAAGGAAACTCTTTCACTGGCACACCAACCAAACAGGTTGAGAAAGGCTTTTCTGGTTCCGAATTAGACAGACATATAGTATCCGATCCGGCAGCCTTGGCTAAGGTCACCCAAACATTCGTTTTCGGTTGATCCACAGGCAAATCTGCACGACAAAAAACAATTAACATCAAGCAAAACAAGTATACCATTTGATTCTGCCCCATCTCTTTCAAGAACTAAGTTTTGGCAGAATTCTTTCTAAACAAAAACAACAACCTAAATTTTCAGCCAAAAATTTGCTTCGTTAAACAAACATTCAGCATTCAATTCGTATACTCATAAATAACATTGGCACAAAATCAGAGTTCATGGGTTCCACCGATGCACAAAGAACGTCAGGCACAAGAGGCGTCAGGCGAGACCCGGGATCCTTCCATTCGGTCCACGTCTGCGTACTCGCTTCCTCAGTTCTAGGCTCGACAACAGGTTCTGAAGTGCGATACGGTTTGACGTTTTTGGCAGGAACCCACTTAATTCTTCCAGCACCTGTGGAAATAGAAGCATACCCTTTGCCCCACGTTATTAATTGAAACGGGCCTTCCATCTGTCCAGAGTCAGGGTTTCTAATTAGAAGAGGAGGATGTTCTTTCAGTTTTGCCTGGGTGCTATTTGAAAAGTGTCTAAAGATTGGTGGATCTGGTTCTGTACTTGAACTATTTAGAAAATTAAAACCATACAAAGCCTTACTCAGTCTCATCTGTGGGGTGATTTCCGTTCCCCCTCTCTGTTGATCTAATATGCGTTTTAAGGTTTGATGTGTTCTTTCAATGATTGCTTGGCTTGTGGGAGAGTGGGGAATACCAAAAATGTGTCGAACACCCCATTCATTTAAAAATGTGGCCAATTTTTGAGATATGTATGCGAGACCATTGTCAGTTTTTACTTCTTGGGGTATACCCAATGAAGCAAAAGCTGGCAGGAAATGATGACAGGCATGGCTGCCAGTTTCACCTGTGTGAAGGGAAGCAAAAACTGCACCAGAGAACGTGTCTATGGAAACATGAATATTTTTAAATTTACCAAAAGAAGGCTATTTAGTAACACCTGTTTGCCACAACTGTAGGCTTTGTAAGCCTCGGGGGTTGATTGCTCCTGTAGAAACAGGAGGTTGTACCAATTGACAGTCAGGGCAAGTATGAATGATAGCTTTAGCTTGACTTTTAGTGATTTGGAACATTCGCATGAGTGCTTGTGCATTTTGGTGGAAAAAGGCATGACTCAATTTTGCTTGTTCAAAAATATTTGGCAATGTGTTAGAAATGACCATTGTCAGCTTGTCCGCTCTTGCATTTCCTTCCACTACAAATCCAGGAAGTGAAGAATGCGCCCTAATGTGAGAAACAAAATATGGATTAGTTCTAAATTGCAAAGTTATAAAAAGACATGAAAGCCAACGATGTAAAGTTTCATTACTAACATCCTTTAAAATGGAACCTTCTATTCTCCTGACTACATTAGCAACATAAGCAGAATCTGTGACCAAATTAAAAGGCTGAGGAAACAGCTGAAAAGCTCAAACTACTGCAGCAAGCTCAACAATTTGAGGGGATCCCTCTACTGTTTGAATATCAGATTCCCAAACATCAGTCTTTTGATTAAACCAAGTCACAACGGACTTGTGGCTTTTACCAGAGCCATCAGTGAAGAGAGTCACAGCATGTAAAGGTTCTTCACTTCATTTAGGTTTTTCTCTGAAACTCAATTTTGCTTGCAGTAGTTTGTGAGCTGGATAGTGTATGGAACAAACACCTGGAAAACCTAAGAATGCATATTGTAAATCATCAGAATTTTGCATTGCCCAATTGAAATAATCATTTTTCAATGGCAAATAGATAACTGAACATTCTTGACCTGCCAAAGTTAACAATCTGGTTCTAGCCTTAATTATAATGTATGCAATCATTTCTAAAACTGAGCAAATGGTCTTTGAAAACCTGTAGGGAGGAAAAACCCATTCCATTATTAACAAAGGATCTTGTTCTGTGGCATCCCACTGGAAAATGAGACCACAAAGCTGCATC
This sequence comes from Melospiza melodia melodia, assembly GCF_035770615.1. NCBI lineage: Eukaryota > Metazoa > Chordata > Aves > Passeriformes > Passerellidae > Melospiza > Melospiza melodia. The sequence continues at coordinate 24,793,156 of NC_086197.1, forward strand.
TTCTCTCCTAAGATTGCAAGAAAGAAAGGATTTTCAGGAACGCAGCGATGAGCTTGTCTTTTTTGAAGAGCTTCTGTGACTTTGTCGAGAGCAGCACGAGCTTCAGGGGTTAAAGTTCTTGGCAAAGTGATGCCGCAACTTCCTCTCAGCAAATGGAAGAGCGGACTCAGTTCATCATTGGTGATTCCCAACATCGGTCTGACCCAGTTGATTTCTCCTAGAAGTTGTTGTAACTCTTGTAGGTTGTTGACTCTGGTTCGGATCTGAATTTTCTGTGGTCTTCTTGTCATCTTCCATCATCTTCCATCCCAGGTACTTCTAAGGTGAAACTTGTTGAATTTTCGTTGCAGAGATTTCAAGTCCAGCTTTTTGAATTTCAGCAACAACAGAGTTGCGAGTTTCTTCCATCTCTTCCTTTCAAAGGACTCCACCCTTAAAGCCAATTTTTCTTTCTCTGTATCTATAGATTGACAAACACCAGAACAACCATGTTTTTGCTTAACTGAAAAAGAGTTCCCCGGAACCACAATTTCCCGAGTGGAAGCAGCCACCTCAGCCTCCACCCTAGGCCCAACAGAATCCAATTCAGGTTTCAGTGTCCCTGCACAAACAATTTTAAGAAGTACAGTCACTTTTTCATTTCCATCTTTTACACACTTTGTTCCATCCCCCTTACAAGAGTCACATATTTTTACATTAACAGAACAACGCAAAGAAAAGTCCAAAAGAGTCTCAATTTTCCCAGAGAGAGAGAAGAAAGATTTTGGTCAACAGAGTTCAAAGCAATATTTTCAGCATTTGCAACAACACTTGTAACATTCTCCGATACTCACACAGTCTCCGGTTTACTGGAATTTAATGAGACAGAACCAGAAGCTTTGTTTTCTGAGTCCAAGTTGATCTTATTATTATCCATTTGTTTAAAACAGCGCTCCAACAGCGCTCTACAAACCGGCATAAGTTCTCTTAAGCTTTCATCTTTTTTGAGAGAGACTAGATTATAGATTCTCCAGTTTATCTGATCCCAAAAATGAAAAGTAAAAGCAGACTGCAGATTTAAATCTTGCGTATTCGCTTTAACCCAGATAAGTAAGTTTTTAAGCTCAGTTTTTGAAATTTCAGAGTGACCTTTTTCTTGTAACATTGTCTCTAAATGATGAAAAACATCCCATTCAACTTTTGATAAATTCGTTCCCATTTTTGTGTTCTTGTAATAATTTTCTTTTTCTCTATTTTGCCTCCCAACGTCACCCAAGCGCTCTCCCGAGATAAGTTACTTACAATTTTCTTGGCTTCGGCGGGAGAGATGATACAGTGTGCTCCTTGTTAACACTTGGGTCTCCGCAGCTGGTACTTCCACAATTTTTCTTTCTTTTTCTTCTATTCTACGTCCTGACACGAGGCACCAATATGCGGGGGACGGGACAGGTATAAGTCCAATGGTGTCAGGAGCCCACGCCTTAAAAAAGGAACCCACTAGGTCGCGGAAAAATATCCAAATATGGATAACATGGTAACCAGACCAGTGAAGAGATTTTTGCTTTTATTTCCAGCACATCAGTCTCAAAATACAAAATGGAGACACGACAGCTCACTGATCCACACCAAAAAATGTCTCCTTCAACAGGGCTCATACAGCAATACATAAAATCATCTCAGACTAGAATTCAGCCAATCAGACACAGAAAACACATCTTGACAAGCATTCTATCCAATCTTATAAAACATAGGTAATCGTAGCTAAAGCAAAGACTAGTTGATAAGAGACAAAGAACAGAGTTCTATTCATGCTAGCCTTCTAAAGATATACATTAAATAACCTTGTTGCCATCCTAAAGCCAATTCTACAGAAGCCTATTGTTATTTGTCACATCTACTGCTTGGGACACTTTTCTGCTTGCATGGAAAACTTTTTCTGCTTGCATGGGAAACTTTTCTGCAATGCTAACAAAACTCCAGTCTAAGGCCTACATACTTCTTTGTAACCATTTCTTAAAAATCCTCTAACCTTATGGATTCCAACATTTCCCCCTCTCTGTTTGACCCAGAAGCTTTCATTTTCTTGTCGCTTGCTATTTGCGTTTCATAGCTCTATTGCAAAATTTCTGCTTATTATCTGCTGAAGACCTATTTTCACTAAACTGAAGCATTGCTATATTACGGCACAGCAACTTCATGCTGTGAAGACCCAATCCCTGAAAGAGAGATATGAATCACGTTTGGCAACAGTCACAAGGCATCGTTCAAAAAACTCTGGTCGATTCCAAGGCCTTAATTCAAAACCTTCGTTCATGTCAATACCCTCATCTACTGCTTTCGTGAGATTTCGTACACTCTCTGTGCTTCTACTTCCTAGTTCTCCTGCTTGAATGACAAAAACTTCTCGGACTGTTTTGTTCATCATTCGCCGAAGACAACAGAGTATACAAGGTGCCACTATCAATATCAGTATTAGAACACCTAATATGTAAAGACCTATCTTGCAAAGTTGCCTTAGCCAAGGTGCAAAACTCCAATTTTGAAACAAATCATCCAACCAGGAACCTCCATCTTCTTTAATTTGGGCTGTCAGATCCTTTAATTTTTGAATGCTTTTGTGAATGGATTCAGAATGATCAGACAAATTCATACAACACAATCCTTCAAATTCCTCACAACCATGTCCTTCTGCCAGTAAGAGAAAATCAATGGCTGCTCTGTTTTGAAGAGTAGCATGTCTAATACTATCAACATCGGTCAACATATCACTGATTGCGGAGGATGTGGCATTAGCTTGTTTGCTCAGCCAACATCCAACTCGATCTAATTGTCTCAATGCCACAGCTGAAGCCAATTGGGGTAGAAATATACCTGCTGAAAGCCTTCTGGCGGCATTCCAAGGCATAAAATCACTCTGACAGTTCTCATCATAATGAGGAACAGCTCTTGTTTTCCTTTGTTTCTTTTTCATCACTGCTTTGGCAGTGGGGGCAATTATGGTAAGCATACCAATGCTACAAGGGCCACCTTCAAGGTGGGCTGGAATGCCTTGCCAACCTCTGTCTCCGCAAATGATCCAATACCCTTTTGGCAATTGCCCTGGATATTGGTCCGTCTCCAGAAACACATCCCAACTGTTTGAAACATTTGCTGCCCTGAGAAGTTTTTTCAAACAAATGTTCCAATTGAAGGAAGGACTGTTCCCATTGTCAATTCCACCTGGTTTACCATTGGATTCTTTTCTGACCAAAGGAAACTCTTTCACTGGCACACCAACCAAACAGGTTGAGAAAGGCTTTTCTGGTTCCGAATTAGACAGACATATAGTATCCGATCCGGCAGCCTTGGCTAAGGTCACCCAAACATTCGTTTTCGGTTGATCCACAGGCAAATCTGCACGACAAAAAACAATTAACATCAAGCAAAACAAGTATACCATTTGATTCTGCCCCATCTCTTTCAAGAACTAAGTTTTGGCAGAATTCTTTCTAAACAAAAACAACAACCTAAATTTTCAGCCAAAAATTTGCTTCGTTAAACAAACATTCAGCATTCAATTCGTATACTCATAAATAACATTGGCACAAAATCAGAGTTCATGGGTTCCACCGATGCACAAAGAACGTCAGGCACAAGAGGTGTCAGGCGAGACCCGGGATCCTTCCATTCGGTCCACGTCTGCGTACTCGCTTCCTCAGTTCTAGGCTCGACAACAGGTTCTGAAGTGCGATACGGTTTGACGTTTTTGGCAGGAACCCACTTAATTCTTCCAGCACCTGTGGAAATAGAAGCATACCCTTTGCCCCACGTTATTAATTGAAACGGGCCTTCCATCTGTCCAGAGTCAGGGTTTCTAATTAGAAGAGGAGGATGTTCTTTCAGTTTTGCCTGGGTGCTATTTGAAAAGTGTCTAAAGATTGGTGGATCTGGTTCTGTACTTGAACTATTTAGAAAATTAAAACCATACAAAGCCTTACTCAGTCTCATCTGTGGGGTGATTTCCGTTCCCCCTCTCTGTTGATCTAATATGCGTTTTAAGGTTTGATGTGTTCTTTCAATGATTGCTTGGCTTGTGGGAGAGTGGGGAATACCAAAAATGTGTCGAACACCCCATTCATTTAAAAATGTGGCCAATTTTTGAGATATGTATGCGGGACCATTGTCAGTTTTTACTTCTTGGGGTATACCCAATGAAGCAAAAGCTTGCAGGAAATGATGACAGGCATGGCTGCCAGTTTCACCTGTGTGAAGGGAAGCAAAAACTGCACCAGAGAATGTGTCTATGGAAACATGAATATTTTTAAATTTACCAAAAGAAGGCTATTTAGTAACACCTGTTTGCCACAACTGTAGGCTTTGTAAGCCTCGGGGGTTGATTGCTCCTGTAGAAACAGGAGGTTGTACCAATTGACAGTCAGGGCAAGTATGAATGATAGCTTTAGCTTGACTTTTAGTGATTTGGAACATTCGCATGAGTGCTTGTGCATTTTGGTGGAAAAAGGCATGACTCAATTTTGCCTGTTCAAAAATATTTGGCAATGTGTTAGAAATGACCATTGTCAGCTTGTCCGCTCTTGCATTTCCTTCCACTACAAATCCAGGAAGTGAAGAATGCGCCCTAATGTGAGAAACAAAATATGGATTAGTTCTAAATTGCAAAGTTATAAAAAGACATGAAAGCCAACGATGTAAAGTTTCATTACTAACATCCTTTAAAATGGAACCTTCTATTCTCCTGACTACATTAGCAACATAAGCAGAATCTGTGACCAAATTAAAAGGCTGAGGAAACAGCTGAAAAGCTCAAACTACTGCAGCAAGCGCAACAATTTGAGGGGATCCCTCTACTGTTTGAATATCAGATTCCCAAACATCAGTCTTTTGATTAAACCAAGTCACAACGGACTTGTGGCTTTTACCAGAGCCATCAGTGAAGAGAGTCACAGCATGTAAAGGTTCTTCACTTCATTTAGGTTTTTCTCTGAAACTCAATTTTGCTTGCAGTAGTTTGTGAGCTGGAGAGTGTATGGAACAAACACCTGGAAAACCTAAGAATGCATATTGTAAATCATCAGAATTTTGCATTGCCCAATTGAAATAATCATTTTTCAATGGCAAATAGATAACTGAACATTCTTGACCTGCCAAAGTTAACAATCTGGTTCTAGCCTTAATTATAATGTATGCAATCATTTCTAAAACTGAGCAAATGGTCTTTGAAAACCTGTAGGGAGGAAAAACCCATTCCATTATTAACAAAGGATCTTGTTCTGTGGCATCCCACTGGAAAATGAGACCACAAAGCTGCATCTTCTCTCCTAAGATTGCAAGAAAGAAAGGATTTTCAGGAACGCAGCGATGAGCTTGTCTTTTTTGAAGAGCTTCTGTGACTTTGTCGAGAGCAGCACGAGCTTCAGGGGTTAAAGTTCTTGGCAAAGTGATGCCGCAACTTCCTCTCAGCAAATGGAAGAGCGGACTCAGTTCATCATTGGTGATTCCCAACATCGGTCTGACCCAGTTGATTTCTCCTAGAAGTTGTTGTAACTCTTGTAGGTTGTTGACTCTGGTTCGGATCTGAATTTTCTGTGGTCTTCTTGTCATCTTCCATCATCTTCCATCCCAGGTACTTCTAAGGTGAAACTTGTTGAATTTTGGTTGCAGAGATTTCAAGTCCAGCTTTTTGAATTTCAGCAACAACAGAGTTGCGAGTTTCTTCCATCTCTTCCTTTCAAAGGACTCCACCCTTAAAGCCAATTTTTCTTTCTCTGTATCTATAGATTGACAAACACCAGAACAACCATGTTTTTGCTTAACTGAAAAAGAGTTCCCCGGAACCACAATTTCCCGAGTGGAAGCAGCCACCTCAGCCTCCACCCCAGGCCCAACAGAATCCAATTCAGGTTTCAGTGTCCCTGCACAAACAATTTTAGGAAGTACAGTCACTTTTTCATTTCCATCTTTTACACACTTTGTTCCATCCCCCTTACAAGAGTCACATATTTTTACGTTAACAGAACAACGCAAAGAAAAGTCCAAAAGAGTCTCATTTTCTCCCAGAGAGAGTGAAGAAAGATTTTGTTCAACAGAGTTCAAAGCAATACTTTCAGCATTTGCAACAACACTTGTAACATTCTCCGATACACACACAGTCTCCGGTTTACTGGAATTTAATGAGACAGAACCAGAAGCTTTGTTTTCTGAGTCCAAGTTGATCTTATTATTATCCATTTGTTTAAAACAGCGCTCCAACAGCGCTCTACAAACCGGCATAAGTTCTCTTAAGCTTTCATCTTTTTTGAGAGAGACTAGATTATAGATTCTCCAGTTTATCTGATCCCAAAAATGAAAAGTAAAAGCAGACTGCAGATTTAAATCTTGCGTATTCGCTTTAACCCAGATAAGAAAATTTTTAAGCTCAGTTTTTGAATATTCAGAGTGACCTTTTTCTTGTAACATTGTCTCTAAATGATGAAAAACATCCCATTCAACTTTTGATAAATTCGTTCCCATTTTTGTGTTCTTGTAATAATTTTCTTTTTCTCTATTTTGCCTCCCAACGTCACCCAAGCGCTCTCCCGAGATAAGTTACTTACAATTTTCTTGGCTTCGGCGGGAGAGATGATACAGTGTGCTCCTTGTTAACACTTGGGTCTCCGCAGCTGGTACTTCCACAATTTTTCTTTCTTTTTCTTCTATTCTACGTCCTGACACGAGGCACCAATATGCGGGGGACGGGACAGGTATAAGTCCAATGGTGTCAGGAGCCCACGCCTTAAAAAAGGAACCCACTAGGTCGCGGCAAAATATCCAAATATGGATAACATGGTAACCAGACCAGTGAAGAGATTTTTGCTTTTATTTCCAGCACATCAGTCTCAAAATACAAAATGGAGACATGACAGCTCACTGATCCACACCAAAAAATGTCTCCTTCAACAGGGCTCATACAGCAATACATAAAATCATCTCAGACTAGAATTCAGCCAATCAGACACAGAAAACACATCTTGACAAGCATTCTATCCAATCTTATAAAACATAGGTAATCGTAGCTAAAGCAAAGACTAGTTGATAAGAGACAAAGAACAGAGTTCTATTCATGCTAGCCTTCTAAAGATATACATTAAATAACCTTGTTGCCATCCTAAAGCCAATTCTACAGAAGCCTATTGTTATTTGTCGCATCTACTGCTTGGGACACTTTTCTGCTTGCATGGAAAACTTTTTCTGCTTGCATGGGAAACTTTTCTGCAATGCTAACAAAACTCCAGTCTAAGGCCTACATACTTCTTTGTAACCATTTCTTAAAAATCCTCTAACCTTATGGATTCCAACATTTCCCCCTCTCTGTTTGACCCAGAAGCTTTCATTTTCTTGTCGCTTGCTATTTGCGTTTCATAGCTCTATTGCAAAATTTCTGCTTATTATCTGCTGAAGACCTATTTTCACTAAACTGAAGCATTGCTATATTACGGCACAGCAACTTCATGCTGTGAAGACCCAATCCCTGAAAGAGAGATATGAATCACGTTTGGCAACAGTCACAAGGCATCGTTCAAAAAACTCTGGTCGATTCCAAGGCCTTAATTCAAAACCTTCGTTCATGTCAATACCCTCATCTACTGCTTTCGTGAGATTTCGTACACTCTCTGTGCTTCTACTTCCTAGTTCTCCTGCTTGAATGACAAAAACTTCTCGGACTGTTTTGTTCATCATTCGCCGAAGACAACAGAGTATACAAGGTGCCACTATCAATATCAGTATTAGAACACCTAATATGTAAAGACCTATCTTGCAAAGTTGCCTTAGCCAAGGTGCAAAACTCCAATTTTGAAACAAATCATCCAACCAGGAACCTCCATCTTCTTTAATTTGGGCTGTCAGATCCTTTAATTTTTGAATGCTTTTGTGAATGGATTCAGAATGATCAGACAAATTCATACAACACAATCCTTCAAATTCCTCACAACCATGTCCTTGTGCCAGTAAGAGAAAATCAATGGCTGCTCTGTTTTGAAGAGTAGCATGTCTAATACTATCAACATCGGTCAACATATCACTGATTGCGGAGGATGTGGCATTAGCTTGTTTGCTCAGCCAACATCCAACTCGATCTAATTGTCTCAATGCCACAGCTGAAGCCAATTGGGGTAGAAATATACCTGCTGAAAGCCTTCTGGCGGCATTCCAAGGCATAAAATCACTCTGACAGTTCTCATCATAATGAGGAACAGCTCTTGTTTTCCTTTGTTTCTTTTTCATCACTGCTTTGGCAGTGGGGGCAATTATGGTAAGTATACCAATGCTACAAGGGCCACCTTCAAGGTGGGCTGGAATGCCTTGCCAACCTCTGTCTCCGCAAATGATCCAATACCCTTTTGGCAATTGCCCTGGATATTGGTCCGTCTCCAGAAACACATCCCAAGTGTTTGAAACATTTGCTGCCCTGAGAAGTTTTTTCAAACAAATGTTCCAATTGAAGGAAGGACTGTTCCCATTGTCAATTCCACCTGGTTTACCATTGGATTCTTTTCTGACCAAAGGAAACTCTTTCACTGGCACACCAACCAAACAGGTTGAGAAAGGCTTTTCTGGTTCCGAATTAGACAGACATATAGTATCCGATCCGGCAGTCTTGGCTAAGGTCACCCAAACATTGGTTTTCGGTTGATCCACAGGCAAATCTGCACGACAAAAAACAATTAACATCAAGCAAAACAAGTATACCATTTGATTCTGCCCCATCTCTTTCAAGAACTAAGTTTTGGCAGAATTCTTTCTAAACAAAAACAACAACCTAAATTTTCAGCCAAAAATTTGCTTTGTTAAACAAACATTCAGCATTCAATTCGTATACTCATAAATAACATTGGCACAAAATCAGAGTTCATGGGTTCCACCGATGCACAAAGAACGTCAGGCACAAGAGGCGTCAGGCGAGACCCGGGATCCTTCCATTCGGTCCACGTCTGCGTACTCGCTTCCTCAGTTCTAGGCTCGACAACAGGTTCTGAAGTGCGATACGGTTTGACGTTTTTGGCAGGAACCCACTTAATTCTTCCAGCACCTGTGGAAATAGAAGCATACCCTTTGCCCCACGTTATTAATTGAAACGGGCCTTCCATCTGTCCAGAGTCAGGGTTTCTAATTAGAAGAGGAGGATGTTCTTTCAGTTTTGCCTGGGTGCTATTTGAAAAGTGTCTAAAGATTGGTGGATCTGGTTCTGTACTTGAACTATTTAGAAAATTAAAACCATACAAAGCCTTACTCAGTCTCATCTGTGGGGTGATTTCCGTTCCCCCTCTCTGTTGATCTAATATGCGTTTTAAGGTTTGATGTGTTCTTTCAATGATTGCTTGGCTTGTGGGAGAGTGGGGAATACCAAAAATGTGTCGAACACCCCATTCATTTAAAAATGTGGCCAATTTTTGAGATATGTATGCGGGACCATTGTCAGTTTTTACTTCTTGGGGTATACCCAATGAAGCAAAAGCTTGCAGGAAATGATGACAGGCATGGCTGCCAGTTTCACCTGTGTGAAGGGAAGCAAAAACTGCACCAGAGAATGTGTCTATGGAAACATGAATATTTTTAAATTTACCAAAAGAAGGCTATTTAGTAACACCTGTTTGCCACAACTGTAGGCTTTGTAAGCCTCGGGGGTTGATTGCTCCTGTAGAAACAGGAGGTTGTACCAATTGACAGTCAGGGCAAGTATGAATGATAGCTTTAGCTTGACTTTTAGTGATTTGGAACATTCGCATGAGTGCTTGTGCATTTTGGTGGAAAAAGGCATGACTCAATTTTGCCTGTTCAAAAATATTTGGCAATGTGTTAGAAATGACCATTGTCAGCTTGTCCGCTCTTGCATTTCCTTCCACTACAAATCCAGGAAGTGAAGAATGCGCCCTAATGTGAGAAACAAAATATGGATTAGTTCTATATTGCAAAGTTATAAAAAGACATGAAAGCCAACGATGTAAAGTTTCATTACTAACATCCTTTAAAATGGAACCTTCTATTCTCCTGACTACATTAGCAACATAAGCAGAATCTGTGACCAAATTAAAAGGCTGAGGAAACAGCTGAAAAGCTCAAACTACTGCAGCAAGCTCAACAATTTGAGGGGATCCCTCTACTGTTTGAATATCAGATTCCCAAACATCAGTCTTTTGATTAAACCAAGTCACAACGGACTTGTGTCTTTTACCAGAGCCATCAGTGAAGAGAGTCACAGCATGTAAAGGTTCTTCACTTAATTTAGGTTTTTCTCTGAAACTCAATTTTGCTTGCAGTAGTTTGTGAGCTGGAGAGTGTATGGAACAAACACCTGGAAAACCTAAGAATGCATATTGTAAATCATCAGAATTTTGCATTGCCCAATTGAAATAATCATTTTTCAATGGCAAATAGATAACTGAACATTCTTGACCTGCCAAAGTTAACAATCTGGTTCTAGCCTTAATTATAATGTATGCAATCATTTCTAAAACTGAGCAAATGGTCTTTGAAAACCTGTAGGGAGGAAAAACCCATTCCATTATTAACAAAGGATCTTGTTCTGTGGCATCCCACTGGAAAATGAGACCACAAAGCTGCATCTTCTCTCCTAAGATTGCAAGAAAGAAAGGATTTTCAGGAACGCAGCGATGAGCTTGTCTTTTTGAAGAGCTTCTGTGACTTTGTCGAGAGCAGCACGAGCTTCAGGGGTTAAAGTTCTTGGCAAAGTGATGTCGCAACTTCCTCTCAGCAAATGGAAGAGCGGACTCAGTTCATCATTGGTGATTCCCAACATCGGTCTGACCCAGTTGATTTCTCCTAGAAGTTGTTGTAACTCTTGTAGGTTGTTGACTCTGGTTCGGATCTGAATTTTCTGTGGTCTTCTTGTCATCTTCCATCATCTTCCATCCCAGGTACTTCTAAGGTGAAACTTGTTGAATTTTGGTTGCAGAGATTTCAAGTCCAGCTTTTTGAATTTCAGCAACAACAGAGTTGCGAGTTTCTTCCATCTCTTCCTTTCAAAGGACTCCACCCTTAAAGCCAATTTTTCTTTCTCTGTATCTATAGATTGACAAACACCAGAACAACCATGTTTTTGCTTAACTGAAAAAGAGTTCCCCGGAACCACAATTTCCCGAGTGGAAGCAGCCACCTCAGCCTCCACCCTAGGCCCAACAGAATCCAATTCAGGTTTCAGTGTCCCTGCACAAACAATTTTAGGAAGTACAGTCACTTTTTCATTTCCATCTTTTACACACTTTGTTCCATCCCCCTTACAAGAGTCACATATTTTTACGTTAACAGAACAACGCAAAGAAAAGTCCAAAAGAGTCTCATTTTTTCCCAGAGAGAGAGAAGAAAGATTTTGGTCAACAGAGTTCAAAGCAATACTTTCAGCATTTGCAACAACACTTGTAACATTCTCCGATACTCACACAGTCTCCGGTTTACTGGAATTTAATGAGACAGAACCAGAAGCTTTGTTTTCTGAGTCCAAGTTGATCTTATTATTATCCATTTGTTTAAAACAGCGCTCCAACAGCGCTCTACAAACCGGCATGAGTTCTCTTAAGCTTTCATCTTTTTTGAGAGTGACTAGATTATAGATTCTCCAGTTTATCTGATCCCAAAAATGAAAAGTAAAAGCAGACTGCAGATTTAAATCTTGCGTACTCGCTTTAACCCAGATAAGTAAGTTTTTAAGCTCAGTTTTTGAAATTTCAGAGTGACCTTTTTCTTGTAACATTGTCTCTAAATGATGAAAAACATCCCATTCAACTTTTGATAAATTCGTTCCCATTTTTGTGTTCTTGTAATAATTTTCTTTTTCTCTATTTTGCCTCCCAACGTCACCCAAGCGCTCTCCCGAGATAAGTTACTTACAATTTTCTTGGCTTCGGCGGGAGAGATGATACAGTGTGCTCCTTGTTAACACTTGGGTCTCCGCAGCTGGTACTTCCACAATTTTTCTTTCTTTTTCTTCTATTCTACGTCCTGACACGAGGCACCAATATGCGGGGGACGGGACAGGTATAAGTCCAATGGTGTCAGGAGCCCACGCCTTAAGAAAGGAACCCACTAGGTCGCGGCAAAATATCCAAATATGGATAACATGGTAACCAGACCAGTGAAGAGATTTTTGCTTTTATTTCCAGCACATCAGTCTCAAAATACAAAATGGAGACATGACAGCTCACTGATGCACACCAAAAAATGTCTCCTTCAACAGGGCTCATACAGCAATACATAAAATCATCTCAGACTAGAATTCAGCCAATCAGACACAGAAAACACATCTTGACAAGCATTCTATCCAATCTTATAAAACATAGGTAATCGTAGCTAAAGCAAAGACTAGTTGATAAGAGACAAAGAACAGAGTTCTATTCATGCTAGCCTTCTAAAGATATACATTAAATAACCTTGTTGCCATCCTAAAGCCAATTCTACAGAAGCCTATTGTTATTTGTCACATCTACTGCTTGGGACACTTTTCTGCTTGCATGGAAAACTTTTTCTGCTTGCATGGGAAACTTTTCTGCAATGCTAACAAAACTCCAGTCTAAGGCCTACATACTTCTTTGTAACCATTTCTTAAAAATCCTCTAACCTTATGGATTCCAACATTTCCCCCTCTCTGTTTGACCCAGAAGCTTTCATTTTCTTGTCGCTTGCTATTTGCGTTTCATAGCTCTATTGCAAAATTTCTGCTTATTATCTGCTGAAGACCTATTTTCACTAAACTGAAGCATTGCTATATTACGGCACAGCAACTTCATGCTGTGAAGACCCAATCCCTGAAAGAGAGATATGAATCACGTTTGGCAACAGTCACAAGGCATCGTTCAAAAAACTCTGGTCGATTCCAAGGCCTTAATTCAAAACCTTCGTTCATGTCAATACCCTCATCTACTGCTTTCGTGAGATTTCGTACACTCTCTGTGCTTCTACTTCCTAATTCTCCTGCCTGAATGACAAAAACTTCTCGGACTGTTTTGTTCATCATTCGCCGAAGACAACAGAGTATACAAGGTGCCACTATCAATATCAGTATTAGAACACCTAATATGTAAAGACCTATCTTGCAAAGTTGCCTTAGCCAAGGTGCAAAACTCCAATTTTGAAACAAATCATCCAACCAGGAACCTCCATCTTCTTTAATTTGGGCTGTCAGATCCTTTAATTTTTGAATGCTTTTGTGAATGGATTCAGAATGATCAGACAAATTCATACAACACAATCCTTCAAATTCCTCACAACCATGTCCTTCTGCCAGTAAGAGAAAATCAATGGCTGCTCTGTTTTGAAGAGTAGCATGTCTAATACTATCAACATCGGTCAACATATCACTGATTGCGGAGGATGTGGCATTAGCTTGTTTGCTCAGCCAACATCCAACTCGATCTAATTGTCTCAATGCCAGAGCTGAGGCCAATTGGGGTAGAAATATACCTGCTGAAAGCCTTCTGGCGGCATTCCAAGGCATAAAATCACTCTGACAGTTCTCATCATAATGAGGAACAGCTCTTGTTTTCCTTTGTTTCTTTTTCATCACTGCTTTGGCAGTGGGGGCAATTATGGTAAGCATACCAATGCTACAAGGGCCACCTTCAAGGTGGGCTGGAATGCCTTGCCAACCTCTGTCTCCGCAAATGATCCAATACCCTTTTGGCAATTGCCCTGGATATTGGTCCGTCTCCAGAAACACATCCCAACTGTTTGAAACATTTGCTGCCCTGAGAAGTTTTTTCAAACAAATGTTCCAATTGAAGGAAGGACTGTTCCCATTGTCAATTCCACCTGGTTTACCATTGGATTCTTTTCTGACCAAAGGAAACTCTTTCACTGGCACACCAACCAAACAGGTTGAGAAAGGCTTTTCTGGTTCCGAATTAGACAGACATATAGTATCCGATCCGGCAGCCTTGGCTAAGGTCACCCAAACATTCGTTTTCGGTTGATCCACAGGCAAATCTGCACGACAAAAAACAATTAACATCAAGCAAAACAAGTATACCATTTGATTCTGCCCCATCTCTTTCAAGAACTAAGTTTTGGCAGAATTCTTTCTAAACAAAAACAACAACCTAAATTTTCAGCCAAAAATTAGCTTTGTTAAACAAACATTCAGCATTCAATTCGTATACTCATAAATAACATTGGCACAAAATCAGAGTTCATGGGTTCCACCGATGCACAAAGAACGTCAGGCACAAGAGGCGTCAGGCGAGACCCGGGATCCTTCCATTCGGTCCACGTCTGCGTACTCGCTTCCTCAGTTCTAGGCTCGACAACAGGTTCTGAAGTGCGATACGGTTTGACGTTTTTGGCAGGAACCCACTTAATTCTTCCAGCACCTGTGGAAATAGAAGCATACCCTTTGCCCCACGTTATTAATTGAAACGGGCCTTCCATCTGTCCAGAGTCAGGGTTTCTAATTAGAAGAGGAGGATGTTCTTTCAGTTTTGCCTGGGTGCTATTTGAAAAGTGTCTAAAGATTGGTGGATCTGGTTCTGTACTTGAACTATTTAGAAAATTAAAACCATACAAAGCCTTACTCAGTCTCATCTGTGGGGTGATTTCCGTTCCCCCTCTCTGTTGATCTAATATGCGTTTTAAGGTTTGATGTGTTCTTTCAATGATTGCTTGGCTTGTGGGAGTGTGGGGAATACCAAAAATGTGTCGAACACCCCATTCATTTAAAAATGTGGCCAATTTTTGAGATATGTATGCGAGACCATTGTCAGTTTTTACTTCTTGGGGTATACCCAATGAAGCAAAAGCTTGCAGGAAATGATGACAGGCATGGCTGCCAGTTTCACCTGTGTGAAGGGAAGCAAAAACTGCACCAGAGAACGTGTCTATGGAAACATGAATATTTTTAAATTTACCAAAAGAAGGCTATTTAGTAACACCTGTTTGCCACAACTGTAGGCTTTGTAAGCCTCGGGGGTTGATTGCTCCTGTAGAAACAGGAGGTTGTACCAATTGACAGTCAGGGCAAGTATGAATGATAGCTTTAGCTTGACTTTTAGTGATTTGGAACATTCGCATGAGTGCTTGTGCATTTTGGTGGAAAAAGGCATGACTCAATTTTGCCTGTTCAAAAATATTTGGCAATGTGTTAGAAATGACCATTGTCAGCTTGTCCGCTCTTGCATTTCCTTCCACTACAAATCCAGGAAGTGAAGAATGCACCCTAATGTGAGAAACAAAATATGGATTAGTTCTATATTGCAAAGTTATAAAAAGACATGAAAGCCAACGATGTAAAGTTTCATTACTAACATCCTTTAAAATGGAACCTTCTATTCTCCTGACTACATTAGCAACATAAGCAGAATCTGTGACCAAATTAAAAGGCTGAGGAAACAGCTGAAAAGCTCAAACTACTGCAGCAAGCTCAACAATTTGAGGGGATCCCTCTACTGTTTGAATATCAGATTCCCAAACATCAGTCTTTTGATTAAACCAAGTCACAACGGACTTGTGGCTTTTACCAGAGCCATCAGTGAAGAGAGTCACAGCATGTAAAGGTTCTTCACTTCATTTAGGTTTTTCTCTGAAACTCAATTTTGCTTGCAGTAGTTTGTGAGCTGGATAGTGTATGGAACAAACACCTGGAAAACCTAAGAATGCATATTGTAAATCATCAGAATTTTGCATTGCCCAATTGAAATAATCATTTTTCAATGGCAAATAGATAACTGAACATTCTTGACCTGCCAAAGTTAACAATCTGGTTCTAGCCTTAATTATAATGTATGCAATCATTTCTAAAACTGAGCAAATGGTCTTTGAAAACCTGTAGGGAGGAAAAACCCATTCCATTATTAACAAAGGATCTTCTTCTGTGGCATCCCACTGGAAAATGAGACCACAAAGCTGCATCTTCTCTCCTAAGATTGCAAGAAAGAAAGGATTTTCAGGAACGCAGCGATGAGCTTGTCTTTTTTGAAGAGCTTCTGTGACTTTGTCGAGAGCAGCACGAGCTTCAGGGGTTAAAGTTCTTGGCAAAGTGATGTCGCAACTTCCTCTCAGCAAATGGAAGAGCGGACTCAGTTCATCATTGGTGATTCCCAACATCGGTCTGACCCAGTTGATTTCTCCTAGAAGTTGTTGTAACTCTTGTAGGTTGTTGACTCTGGTTCGGATCTGAATTTTCTGTGGTCTTCTTGTCATCTTCCATCATCTTCCATCCCAGGTACTTCTAAGGTGAAACTTGTTGAATTTTCGTTGCAGAGATTTCAAGTCCAGCTTTTTGAATTTCAGCAACAACACAGTCGCGAGTTTCTTCCATCTCTTCCTTTCAAAGGACTCCACCCTTAAAGCCAATTTTTATTTCTCTGTATCTATAGATTGACAAACACCAGAACAACCATGTTTTTGCTTAACTGAAAAAGAGTTCCCCGGAACCACAATTTCCCGAGTGGAAGCAGCCACCTCAGCCTCCACCCCAGGCCCAACAGAATCCAATTCAGGTTTCAGTGTCCCTGCACAAACAATTTTAGGAAGTACAGTCACTTTTTCATTTCCATCTTTTACACACTTTGTTCCATCCCCCTTACAAGAGTCACATATTTTTACGTTAACAGAACAACGCAAAGAAAAGTCCAAAAGAGTCTCATTTTCTCCCAGAGAGAGAGAAGAAAGATTTTGGTCAACAGAGTTCAAAGCAATACTTTCAGCATTTGCAACAACACTTGTAACATTCTCCGATACACACACAGTCTCCGGTTTACTGGAATTTAATGAGACAGAACCAGAAGCTTTGTTTTCTGAGTCCAAGTTGATCTTATTATTATCCATTTGTTTAAAACAGCGCTCCAACAGCGCTCTACAAACCGGCATAAGTTCTCTTAAGCTTTCATCTTTTTTGAGAGAGACTAGATTATAGATTCTCCAGTTTATCTGATCCCAAAAATGAAAAGTAAAAGCAGACTGCAGATTTAAATCTTGCGTACTCGCTTTAACCCAGATAAGTAAGTTTTTAAGCTCAGTTTTTGAAATTTCAGAGTGACCTTTTTCTTGTAACATTGTCTCTAAATGATGAAAAACATCCCATTCAACTTTTGATAAATTCGTTCCCATTTTTGTGTTCTTGTAATAATTTTCTTTTTCTCTATTTTGCCTCCCAACGTCACCCAAGCGCTCTCCCGAGATAAGTTACTTACAATTTTCTTGGCTTCGGCGGGAGAGATGATACAGTGTGCTCCTTGTTAACACTTGGGTCTCCGCAGCTGGTACTTCCACAATTTTTCTTTCTTTTTCTTCTATTCTACGTCCTGACACGAGGCACCAATATGCGGGGGACGGGACAGGTATAAGTCCAATGGTGTCAGGAGCCCACGCCTTAAAAAAGGAACCCACTAGGTCGCGGCAAAATATCCAAATATGGATAACATGGTAACCAGACCAGTGAAGAGATTTTTGCTTTTATTTCCAGCACATCAGTCTCAAAATACAAAATGGAGACATGACAGCTCACTGATGCACACCAAAAAATGTCTCCTTCAACAGGGCTCATACAGCAATACATAAAATCATCTCAGACTAGAATTCAGCCAATCAGACACAGAAAACACATCTTGACAAGCATTCTATCCAATCTTATAAAACATAGGTAATCGTAGCTAAAGCAAAGACTAGTTGATAAGAGACAAAGAACAGAGTTCTATTCATGCTAGCCTTCTAAAGATATACATTAAATAACCTTGTTGCCATCCTAAAGCCAATTCTACAGAAGCCTATTGTTATTTGTCACATCTACTGCTTGGGACACTTTTCTGCTTGCATGGAAAACTTTTTCTGCTTGCATGGGAAACTTTTCTGCAATGCTAACAAAACTCCAGTCTAAGGCCTACATACTTCTTTGTAACCATTTCTTAAAAATCCTCTAACCTTATGGATTCCAACATTTCCCCCTCTCTGTTTGACCCAGAAGCTTTCATTTTCTTGTCGCTTGCTATTTGCGTTTCATAGCTCTATTGCAAAATTTCTGCTTATTATCTGCTGAAGACCTATTTTCACTAAACTGAAGCATTGCTATATTACGGCACAGCAACTTCATGCTGTGAAGACCCAATCCCTGAAAGAGAGATATGAATCACGTTTGGCAACAGTCACAAGGCATCGTTCAAAAAACTCTGGTCGATTCCAAGGCCTTAATTCAAAACCTTCGTTCATGTCAATACCCTCATCTACTGCTTTCGTGAGATTTCGTACACTCTCTGTGCTTCTACTTCCTAGTTCTCCTGCTTGAATGACAAAAACTTCTCGGACTGTTTTGTTCATCATTCGCCGAAGACAACAGAGTATACAAGGTGCCACTATCAATATCAGTATTAGAACACCTAATATGTAAAGACCTATCTTGCAAAGTTGCCTTAGCCAAGGTGCAAAACTCCAATTTTGAAACAAATCATCCAACCAGGAACATCCATCTTCTTTAATTTGGGCTGTCAGATCCTTTAATTTTTGAATGCTTTTGTGAATGGATTCAGAATGATCAGACAAATTCATACAACACAATCCTTCAAATTCCTCACAACCATGTCCTTCTGCCAGTAAGAGAAAATCAATGGCTGCTCTGTTTTGAAGAGTAGCATGTCTAATACTATCAACATCGGTCAACATATCACTGATTGCGGAGGATGTGGCATTAGCTTGTTTGCTCAGCCAACATCCAACTCGATCTAATTGTCTCAATGCCAGAGCTGAGGCCAATTGGGGTAGAAATATACCTGCTGAAAGCCTTCTGGCGGCATTCCAAGGCATAAAATCACTCTGACAGTTCTCATCATAATGAGGAACAGCTCTTGTTTTCCTTTGTTTCTTTTTCATCACTGCTTTGGCAGTGGGGGCAATTATGGTAAGCATACCAATGCTACAAGGGCCACCTTCAAGGTGGGCTGGAATGCCTTGCCAACCTCTGTCTCCGCAAATGATCCAATACCCTTTTGGCAATTGCCATGGATATTGGTCCGTCTCCAGAAACACACCCCAACTGTTTGAAACATTTGCTGCCCTGAGAAGTTTTTTCAAACAAATGTTCCAATTGAAGGAAGGACTGTTCCCATTGTCAATTCCACCTGGTTTACCATTGGATTCTTTTCTGACCAAAGGAAACTCTTTCACTGGCACACCAACCAAACAGGTTGAGAAAGGCTTTTCTGGTTCCGAATTAGACAGACATATAGTATCCGATCCGGCAGCCTTGGCTAAGGTCACCCAAACATTCGTTTTCGGTTGATCCACAGGCAAATCTGCACGACAAAAAACAATTAACATCAAGCAAAACAAGTATACCATTTGATTCTGCCCCATCTCTTTCAAGAACTAAGTTTTGGCAGAATTCTTTCTAAACAAAAACAACAACCTAAATTTTCAGCCAAAAATTTGCTTTGTTAAACAAACATTCAGCATTCAATTCGTATACTCATAAATAACATTGGCACAAAATCAGAGTTCATGGGTTCCACCGATGCACAAAGAACGTCAGGCACAAGAGGTGTCAGGCGAGACCCGGGATCCTTCCATTCGGTCCGCGTCTGCGTACTCGCTTCCTCAGTTCTAGGCTCGACAACAGGTTCTGAAGTGCGATACGGTTTGACGTTTTTGGCAGGAACCCACTTAATTCTTCCAGCACCTGTGGAAATAGAAGCATACCCTTTGCCCCACGTTATTAATTGAAACGGGCCTTCCATCTGTCCAGAGTCAGGGTTTCTAATTAGAAGAGGAGGATGTTCTTTCAGTTTTGCCTGGGTGCTATTTGAAAAGTGTCTAAAGATTGGTGGATCTGGTTCTGTACTTGAACTATTTAGAAAATTAAAACCATACAAAGCCTTACTCAGTCTCATCTGTGGGGTGATTTCCGTTCCCCCTCTCTGTTGATCTAATATGCGTTTTAAGGTTTGATGTGTTCTTTCAATGATTGCTTGGCTTGTGGGAGAGTGGGGAATACCAAAAATGTGTCGAACACCCCATTCATTTAAAAATGTGGCCAATTTTTGAGATATGTATGCGAGACCATTGTCAGTTTTTACTTCTTGGGGTATACCCAATGAAGCAAAAGCTTGCAGGAAATGATGACAGGCATGGCTGCCAGTTTCACCTGTGTGAAGGGAAGCAAAAACTGCACCAGAGAACGTGTCTATGGAAACATGAATATTTTTAAATTTACCAAAAGAAGGCTATTTAGTAACACCTGTTTGCCACAACTGTAGGCTTTGTAAGCCTCGGGGGTTGATTGCTCCTGTAGAAACAGGAGGTTGTACCAATTGACAGTCAGGGCAAGTATGAATGATAGCTTTAGCTTGACTTTTAGTGTTTTGGAACATTCGCATGAGTGCTTGTGCATTTTGGTGGAAAAAGGCATGACTCAATTTTGCCTGTTCAAAAATATTTGGCAATGTGTTAGAAATGACCATTGTCAGCTTGTCCGCTCTTGCATTTCCTTCCACTACAAATCCAGGAAGTGAAGAATGCGCCCTAATGTGAGAAACAAAATATGGATTAGTTCTATATTGCAAAGTTATAAAAAGACATGAAAGCCAACGATGTAAAGTTTCATTACTAACATCCTTTAAAATGGAACCTTCTATTCTCCTGACTACATTAGCAACATGAGCAGAATCTGTGACCAAATTAAAAGGCTGAGGAAACAGCTGAAAAGCTCAAACTACTGCAGCAAGCTCAACAATTTGAGGGGATCCCTCTACTGTTTGAATATCAGATTCCCAAACATCAGTCTTTTGATTAAACCAAGTCACAACGGACTTGTGGCTTTTACCAGAGCCATCAGTGAAGAGAGTCACAGCATGTAAAGGTTCTTCACTTCATTTAGGTTTTTCTCTGAAACTCAATTTTGCTTGCAGTAGTTTGTGAGCTGGATAGTGTATGGAACAAACACCTGGAAAACCTAAGAATGCATATTGTAAATCATCAGAATTTTGCATTGCCCAATTGAAATAATCATTTTTCAATGGCAAATAGATAACTGAACATTCTTGACCTGCCAAAGTTAACAATCTGGTTCTAGCCTTAATTATAATGTATGCAATCATTTCTAAAACTGAGCAAATGGTCTTTGAAAACCTGTAGGGAGGAAAAACCCATTCCATTATTAACAAAGGATCTTGTTCTGTGGCATCCCACTGGAAAATGAGACCACAAAGCTGCATCTTCTCTCCTAAGATTGCAAGAAAGAAAGGATTTTCAGGAACGCAGCGATGAGCTTGTCTTTTTTGAAGAGCTTCTGTGACTTTGTCGAGAGCAGCACGAGCTTCAGGGGTTAAAGTTCTTGGCAAAGTGATGTCGCAACTTCCTCTCAGCAAATGGAAGAGCGGACTCAGTTCATCATTGGTGATTCCCAACATCGGTCTGACCCAGTTGATTTCTCCTAGAAGTTGTTGTAACTCTTGTAGGTTGTTGACTCTGGTTCGGATCTGAATTTTCTGTGGTCTTCTTGTCATCTTCCATCATCTTCCATCCCAGGTACTTCTAAGGTGAAACTTGTTGAATTTTCGTTGCAGAGATTTCAAGTCCAGCTTTTTGAATTTCAGCAACAACACAGTCGCGAGTTTCTTCCATCTCTTCCTTTCAAAGGACTCCACCCTTAAAGCCAATTTTTATTTCTCTGTATCTATAGATTGACAAACACCAGAACAACCACGTTTTTGCTTAACTGAAAAAGAGTTCCCCGGAACCACAATTTCCCGAGTGGAAGCAGCCACCTCAGCCTCCACCCCAGGCCCAACAGAATCCAATTCAGGTTTCAGTGTCCCTGCACAAACAATTTTAGGAAGTACAGTCACTTTTTCATTTCCATCTTTTACACACTTTGTTCCATCCCCCTTACAAGAGTCACATATTTTTACGTTAACAGAACAACGCAAAGAAAAGTCCAAAAGAGTCTCATTTTCTCCCAGAGAGAGAGAAGAAAGATTTTGTTCAACAGAGTTCAAAGCAATACTTTCAGCATTTGCAACAACACTTGTAACATTCTCCGATACACACACAGTCTCCGGTTTACTGGAATTTAATGAGACAGAACCAGAAGCTTTGTTTTCTGAGTCCAAGTTGATCTTATTATTATCCATTTGTTTAAAACAGCGCTCCAACAGCGCTCTACAAACCGGCATAAGTTCTCTTAAGCTTTCATCTTTTTTGAGAGAGACTAGATTATAGATTCTCCAGTTTATCTGATCCCAAAAATGAAAAGTAAAAGCAGACTGCAGATTTAAATCTTGCGTACTCGCTTTAACCCAGATAAGTAAGTTTTTAAGCTCAGTTTTTGAAATTTCAGAGTGACCTTTTTCTTGTAACATTGTCTCTAAATGATGAAAAACATCCCATTCAACTTTTGATAAATTCGTTCCCATTTTTGTGTTCTTGTAATAATTTTCTTTTTCTCTATTTTGCCTCCCAACGTCACCCAAGCGCTCTCCCGAGATAAGTTACTTACAATTTTCTTGGCTTCGGCGGGAGAGATGATACAGTGTGCTCCTTGTTAACACTTGGGTCTCCGCAGCTGGTACTTCCACAATTTTTCTTTCTTTTTCTTCTATTCTACGTCCTGACACGAGGCACCAATATGCGGGGGACGGGACAGGTATAAGTCCAATGGTGTCAGGAGCCCACGCCTTAAAAAAGGAACCCACTAGGTCGCGGCAAAATATCCAAATATGGATAACATGGTAACCAGACCAGTGAAGAGATTTTTGCTTTTATTTCCAGCACATCAGTCTCAAAATACAAAATGGAGACATGACAGCTCACTGATGCACACCAAAAAATGTCTCCTTCAACAGGGCTCATACAGCAATACATAAAATCATCTCAGACTAGAATTCAGCCAATCAGACACAGAAAACACATCTTGACAAGCATTCTATCCAATCTTATAAAACATAGGTAATCGTAGCTAAAGCAAAGACTAGTTGATAAGAGACAAAGAACAGAGTTCTATTCATGCTAGCCTTCTAAAGATATACATTAAATAACCTTGTTGCCATCCTAAAGCCTATTCTACAGAAGCCTATTGTTATTTGTCACATCTACTGCTTGGGACACTTTTCTGCTTGCATGGAAAACTTTTTCTGCTTGCATGGGAAACTTTTCTGCAATGCTAACAAAACTCCAGTCTAAGGCCTACATACTTCTTTGTAACCATTTCTTAAAAATCCTCTAACCTTATGGATTCCAACATTTCCCCCTCTCTGTTTGACCCAGAAGCTTTCATTTTCTTGTCGCTTGCTATTTGCGTTTCATAGCTCTATTGCAAAATTTCTGCTTATTATCTGCTGAAGACCTATTTTCACTAAACTGAAGCATTGCTATATTACGGCACAGCAACTTCATGCTGTGAAGACCCAATCCCTGAAAGAGAGATATGAATCACGTTTGGCAACAGTCACAAGGCATCGTTCAAAAAACTCTGGTCGATTCCAAGGCCTTAATTCAAAACCTTCGTTCATGTCAATACCCTCATCTACTGCTTTCGTGAGATTTCGTACACTCTCTGTGCTTCTACTTCCTAGTTCTCCTGCTTGAATGACAAAAACTTCTCGGACTGTTTTGTTCATCATTCGCCGAAGACAACAGAGTATACAAGGTGCCACTATCAATATCAGTATTAGAACACCTAATATGTAAAGACCTATCTTGCAAAGTTGCCTTAGCCAAGGTGCAAAACTCCAATTTTGAAACAAATCATCCAACCAGGAACCTCCATCTTCTTTAATTTGGGCTGTCAGATCCTTTAATTTTTGAATGCTTTTGTGAATGGATTCAGAATGATCAGACAAATTCATACAACACAATCCTTCAAATTCCTCACAACCATGTCCTTCTGCCAGTAAGAGAAAATCAATGGCTGCTCTGTTTTGAAGAGTAGCATGTCTAATACTATCAACATCGGTCAACATATCACTGATTGCGGAGGATGTGGCATTAGCTTGTTTGCTCAGCCAACATCCAACTCGATCTAATTGTCTCAATGCCAGAGCTGAGGCCAATTGGGGTAGAAATATACCTGCTGAAAGCCTTCTGGCGGCATTCCAAGGCATAAAATCACTCTGACAGTTCTCATCATAATGAGGAACAGCTCTTGTTTTCCTTTGTTTCTTTTTCATCACTGCTTTGGCAGTGGGGGCAATTATGGTAAGCATACCAATGCTACAAGGGCCACCTTCAAGGTGGGCTGGAATGCCTTGCCAACCTCTGTCTCCGCAAATGATCCAATACCCTTTTGGCAATTGCCATGGATATTGGTCCGTCTCCAGAAACACACCCCAACTGTTTGAAACATTTGCTGCCCTGAGAAGTTTTTTCAAACAAATGTTCCAATTGAAGGAAGGACTGTTCCCATTGTCAATTCCACCTGGTTTACCATTGGATTCTTTTCTGACCAAAGGAAACTCTTTCACTGGCACACCAACCAAACAGGTTGAGAAAGGCTTTTCTGGTTCCGAATTAGACAGACATATAGTATCCGATCCGGCAGCCTTGGCTAAGGTCACCCAAACATTCGTTTTCGGTTGATCCACAGGCAAATCTGCACGACAAAAAACAATTAACATCAAGCAAAACAAGTATACCATTTGATTCTGCCCCATCTCTTTCAAGAACTAAGTTTTGGCAGAATTCTTTCTAAACAAAAACAACAACCTAAATTTTCAGCCAAAAATTTGCTTTGTTAAACAAACATTCAGCATTCAATTCGTATACTCATAAATAACATTGGCACAAAATCAGAGTTCATGGGTTCCACCGATGCACAAAGAACGTCAGGCACAAGAGGTGTCAGGCGAGACCCGGGATCCTTCCATTCGGTCCACGTCTGCGTACTCGCTTCCTCAGTTCTAGGCTCGACAACAGGTTCTGAAGTGCGATACGGTTTGACGTTTTTGGCAGGAACCCACTTAATTCTTCCAGCACCTGTGGAAATAGAAGCATACCCTTTGCCCCACGTTATTAATTGAAACGGGCCTTCCATCTGTCCAGAGTCAGGGTTTCTAATTAGAAGAGGAGGATGTTCTTTCAGTTTTGCCTGGGTGCTATTTGAAAAGTGTCTAAAGATTGGTGGATCTGGTTCTGTACTTGAACTATTTAGAAAATTAAAACCATACAAAGCCTTACTCAGTCTCATCTGTGGGGTGATTTCCGTTCCCCCTCTCTGTTGATCTAATATGCGTTTTAAGGTTTGATGTGTTCTTTCAATGATTGCTTGGCTTGTGGGAGAGTGGGGAATACCAAAAATGTGTCGAACACCCCATTCATTTAAAAATGTGGCCAATTTTTGAGATATGTATGCGAGACCATTGTCAGTTTTTACTTCTTGGGGTATACCCAATGAAGCAAAAGCTTGCAGGAAATGATGACAGGCATGGCTGCCAGTTTCACCTGTGTGAAGGGAAGCAAAAACTGCACCAGAGAACGTGTCTATGGAAACATGAATATTTTTAAATTTACCAAAAGAAGGCTATTTAGTAACACCTGTTTGCCACAACTGTAGGCTTTGTAAGCCTCGGGGGTTGATTGCTCCTGTAGAAACAGGAGGTTGTACCAATTGACAGTCAGGGCAAGTATGAATGATAGCTTTAGCTTGACTTTTAGTGTTTTGGAACATTCGCATGAGTGCTTGTGCATTTTGGTGGAAAAAGGCATGACTCAATTTTGCCTGTTCAAAAATATTTGGCAATGTGTTAGAAATGACCATTGTCAGCTTGTCCGCTCTTGCATTTCCTTCCACTACAAATCCAGGAAGTGAAGAATGCGCCCTAATGTGAGAAACAAAATATGGATTAGTTCTATATTGCAAAGTTATAAAAAGACATGAAAGCCAACGATGTAAAGTTTCATTACTAACATCCTTTAAAATGGAACCTTCTATTCTCCTGACTACATTAGCAACATGAGCAGAATCTGTGACCAAATTAAAAGGCTGAGGAAACAGCTGAAAAGCTCAAACTACTGCAGCAAGCTCAACAATTTGAGGGGATCCCTCTACTGTTTGAATATCAGATTCCCAAACATCAGTCTTTTGATTAAACCAAGTCACAACGGACTTGTGGCTTTTACCAGAGCCATCAGTGAAGAGAGTCACAGCATGTAAAGGTTCTTCACTTCATTTAGGTTTTTCTCTGAAACTCAATTTTGCTTGCAGTAGTTTGTGAGCTGGATAGTGTATGGAACAAACACCTGGAAAACCTAAGAATGCATATTGTAAATCATCAGAATTTTGCATTGCCCAATTGAAATAATCATTTTTCAATGGCAAATAGATAACTGAACATTCTTGACCTGCCAAAGTTAACAATCTGGTTCTAGCCTTAATTATAATGTATGCAATCATTTCTAAAACTGAGCAAATGGTCTTTGAAAACCTGTAGGGAGGAAAAACCCATTCCATTATTAACAAAGGATCTTGTTCTGTGGCATCCCACTGGAAAATGAGACCACAAAGCTGCATCTTCTCTCCTAAGATTGCAAGAAAGAAAGGATTTTCAGGAACGCAGCGATGAGCTTGTCTTTTTTGAAGAGCTTCTGTGACTTTGTCGAGAGCAGCACGAGCTTCAGGGGTTAAAGTTCTTGGCAAAGTGATGTCGCAACTTCCTCTCAGCAAATGGAAGAGCGGACTCAGTTCATCATTGGTGATTCCCAACATCGGTCTGACCCAGTTGATTTCTCCTAGAAGTTGTTGTAACTCTTGTAGGTTGTTGACTCTGGTTCGGATCTGAATTTTCTGTGGTCTTCTTGTCATCTTCCATCATCTTCCATCCCAGGTACTTCTAAGGTGAAACTTGTTGAATTTTGGTTGCAGAGATTTCAAGTCCAGCTTTTTGAATTTCAGCAACAACACAGTCGCGAGTTTCTTCCATCTCTTCCTTTCAAAGGACTCCACCCTTAAAGCCAATTTTTATTTCTCTGTATCTATAGATTGACAAACACCAGAACAACCACGTTTTTGCTTAACTGAAAAAGAGTTCCCCGGAACCACAATTTCCCGAGTGGAAGCAGCCACCTCAGCCTCCACCCCAGGCCCAACAGAATCCAATTCAGGTTTCAGTGTCCCTGCACAAACAATTTTAGGAAGTACAGTCACTTTTTCATTTCCATCTTTTACACACTTTGTTCCATCCCCCTTACAAGAGTCACATATTTTTACGTTAACAGAACAACGCAAAGAAAAGTCCAAAAGAGTCTCATTTTCTCCCAGAGAGAGAGAAGAAAGATTTTGTTCAACAGAGTTCAAAGCAATACTTTCAGCATTTGCAACAACACTTGTAACATTCTCCGATACACACACAGTCTCCGGTTTACTGGAATTTAATGAGACAGAACCAGAAGCTTTGTTTTCTGAGTCCAAGTTGATCTTATTATTATCCATTTGTTTAAAACAGCGCTCCAACAGCGCTCTACAAACCGGCATAAGTTCTCTTAAGCTTTCATCTTTTTTGAGAGAGACTAGATTATAGATTCTCCAGTTTATCTGATCCCAAAAATGAAAAGTAAAAGCAGACTGCAGATTTAAATCTTGCGTACTCGCTTTAACCCAGATAAGTAAGTTTTTAAGCTCAGTTTTTGAAATTTCAGAGTGACCTTTTTCTTGTAACATTGTCTCTAAATGATGAAAAACATCCCATTCAACTTTTGATAAATTCGTTCCCATTTTTGTGTTCTTGTAATAATTTTCTTTTTCTCTATTTTGCCTCCCAACGTCACCCAAGCGCTCTCCCGAGATAAGTTACTTACAATTTTCTTGGCTTCGGCGGGAGAGATGATACAGTGTGCTCCTTGTTAACACTTGGGTCTCCGCAGCTGGTACTTCCACAATTTTTCTTTCTTTTTCTTCTATTCTACGTCCTGACACGAGGCACCAATATGCGGGGGACGGGACAGGTATAAGTCCAATGGTGTCAGGAGCCCACGCCTTAAAAAAGGAACCCACTAGGTCGCGGCAAAATATCCAAATATGGATAACATGGTAACCAGACCAGTGAAGAGATTTTTGCTTTTATTTCCAGCACATCAGTCTCAAAATACAAAATGGAGACATGACAGCTCACTGATGCACACCAAAAAATGTCTCCTTCAACAGGGCTCATACAGCAATACATAAAATCATCTCAGACTAGAATTCAGCCAATCAGACACAGAAAACACATCTTGACAAGCATTCTATCCAATCTTATAAAACATAGGTAATCGTAGCTAAAGCAAAGACTAGTTGATAAGAGACAAAGAACAGAGTTCTATTCATGCTAGCCTTCTAAAGATATACATTAAATAACCTTGTTGCCATCCTAAAGCCTATTCTACAGAAGCCTATTGTTATTTGTCACATCTACTGCTTGGGACACTTTTCTGCTTGCATGGAAAACTTTTTCTGCTTGCATGGGAAACTTTTCTGCAATGCTAACAAAACTCCAGTCTAAGGCCTACATACTTCTTTGTAACCATTTCTTAAAAATCCTCTAACCTTATGGATTCCAACATTTCCCCCTCTCTGTTTGACCCAGAAGCTTTCATTTTCTTGTCGCTTGCTATTTGCGTTTCATAGCTCTATTGCAAAATTTCTGCTTATTATCTGCTGAAGACCTATTTTCACTAAACTGAAGCATTGCTATATTACGGCACAGCAACTTCATGCTGTGAAGACCCAATCCCTGAAAGAGAGATATGAATCACGTTTGGCAACAGTCACAAGGCATCGTTCAAAAAACTCTGGTCGATTCCAAGGCCTTAATTCAAAACCTTCGTTCATGTCAATACCCTCATCTACTGCTTTCGTGAGATTTCGTACACTCTCTGTGCTTCTACTTCCTAGTTCTCCTGCTTGAATGACAAAAACTTCTCGGACTGTTTTGTTCATCATTCGCCGAAGACAACAGAGTATACAAGGTGCCACTATCAATATCAGTATTAGAACACCTAATATGTAAAGACCTATCTTGCAAAGTTGCCTTAGCCAAGGTGCAAAACTCCAATTTTGAAACAAATCATCCAACCAGGAACCTCCATCTTCTTTAATTTGGGCTGTCAGATCCTTTAATTTTTGAATGCTTTTGTGAATGGATTCAGAATGATCAGACAAATTCATACAACACAATCCTTCAAATTCCTCACAACCATGTCCTTCTGCCAGTAAGAGAAAATCAATGGCTGCTCTGTTTTGAAGAGTAGCATGTCTAATACTATCAACATCGGTCAACATATCACTGATTGCGGAGGATGTGGCATTAGCTTGTTTGCTCAGCCAACATCCAACTCGATCTAATT
Organism: Melospiza melodia melodia; assembly: GCF_035770615.1. Taxonomy (NCBI): domain Eukaryota; kingdom Metazoa; phylum Chordata; class Aves; order Passeriformes; family Passerellidae; genus Melospiza; species Melospiza melodia. The sequence continues at coordinate 24,822,418 of NC_086197.1, forward strand.
GTCTCAATGCCAGAGCTGAGGCCAATTGGGGTAGAAATATACCTGCTGAAAGCCTTCTGGCGGCATTCCAAGGCATAAAATCACTCTGACAGTTCTCATCATAATGAGGAACAGCTCTTGTTTTCCTTTGTTTCTTTTTCATCACTGCTTTGGCAGTGGGGGCAATTATGGTAAGCATACCAATGCTACAAGGGCCACCTTCAAGGTGGGCTGGAATGCCTTGCCAACCTCTGTCTCCGCAAATGATCCAATACCCTTTTGGCAATTGCCATGGATATTGGTCCGTCTCCAGAAACACACCCCAACTGTTTGAAACATTTGCTGCCCTGAGAAGTTTTTTCAAACAAATGTTCCAATTGAAGGAAGGACTGTTCCCATTGTCAATTCCACCTGGTTTACCATTGGATTCTTTTCTGACCAAAGGAAACTCTTTCACTGGCACACCAACCAAACAGGTTGAGAAAGGCTTTTCTGGTTCCGAATTAGACAGACATATAGTATCCGATCCGGCAGCCTTGGCTAAGGTCACCCAAACATTCGTTTTCGGTTGATCCACAGGCAAATCTGCACGACAAAAAACAATTAACATCAAGCAAAACAAGTATACCATTTGATTCTGCCCCATCTCTTTCAAGAACTAAGTTTTGGCAGAATTCTTTCTAAACAAAAACAACAACCTAAATTTTCAGCCAAAAATTTGCTTTGTTAAACAAACATTCAGCATTCAATTCGTATACTCATAAATAACATTGGCACAAAATCAGAGTTCATGGGTTCCACCGATGCACAAAGAACGTCAGGCACAAGAGGTGTCAGGCGAGACCCGGGATCCTTCCATTCGGTCCACGTCTGCGTACTCGCTTCCTCAGTTCTAGGCTCGACAACAGGTTCTGAAGTGCGATACGGTTTGACGTTTTTGGCAGGAACCCACTTAATTCTTCCAGCACCTGTGGAAATAGAAGCATACCCTTTGCCCCACGTTATTAATTGAAACGGGCCTTCCATCTGTCCAGAGTCAGGGTTTCTAATTAGAAGAGGAGGATGTTCTTTCAGGTTTGCCTGGGTGCTATTTGAAAAGTGTCTAAAGATTGGTGGATCTGGTTCTGTACTTGAACTATTTAGAAAATTAAAACCATACAAAGCCTTACTCAGTCTCATCTGTGGGGTGATTTCCGTTCCCCCCCTCTGTTGATCTAATATGCGTTTTAAGGTTTGATGTGTTCTTTCAATGATTGCTTGGCTTGTGGGAGAGTGGGGAATACCAAAAATGTGTCGAACACCCCATTCATTTAAAAATGTGGCCAATTTTTGAGATATGTATGCGAGACCATTGTCAGTTTTTACTTCTTGGGGTATACCCAATGAAGCAAAAGCTTGCAGGAAATGATGACAGGCATGGCTGCCAGTTTCACCTGTGTGAAGGGAAGCAAAAACTGCACCAGAGAACGTGTCTATGGAAACATGAATATTTTTAAATTTACCAAAAGAAGGCTATTTAGTAACACCTGTTTGCCACAACTGTAGGCTTTGTAAGCCTCGGGGGTTGATTGCTCCTGTAGAAACAGGAGGTTGTACCAATTGACAGTCAGGGCAAGTATGAATGATAGCTTTAGCTTGACTTTTAGTGATTTGGAACATTCGCATGAGTGCTTGTGCATTTTGGTGGAAAAAGGCATGACTCAATTTTGCCTGTTCAAAAATATTTGGCAATGTGTTAGAAATGACCATTGTCAGCTTGTCCGCTCTTGCATTTCCTTCCACTACAAATCCAGGAAGTGAAGAATGCGCCCTAATGTGAGAAACAAAATATGGATTAGTTCTATATTGCAAAGTTATAAAAAGACATGAAAGCCAACGATGTAAAGTTTCATTACTAACATCCTTTAAAATGGAACCTTCTATTCTCCTGACTACATTAGCAACATAAGCAGAATCTGTGACCAAATTAAAAGGCTGAGGAAACAGCTGAAAAGCTCAAACTACTGCAGCAAGCTCAACAATTTGAGGGGATCCCTCTACTGTTTGAATATCAGATTCCCAAACATCAGTCTTTTGATTAAACCAAGTCACAACGGACTTGTGGCTTTTACCAGAGCCATCAGTGAAGAGAGTCACAGCATGTAAAGGTTCTTCACTTCATTTAGGTTTTTCTCTGAAACTCAATTTTGCTTGCAGTAGTTTGTGAGCTGGATAGTGTATGGAACAAACACCTGGAAAACCTAAGAATGCATATTGTAAATCATCAGAATTTTGCATTGCCCAATTGAAATAATCATTTTTCAATGGCAAATAGATAACTGAACATTCTTGACCTGCCAAAGTTAACAATCTGGTTCTAGCCTTAATTATAATGTATGCAATCATTTCTAAAACTGAGCAAATGGTCTTTGAAAACCTGTAGGGAGGAAAAACCCATTCCATTATTAACAAAGGATCTTGTTCTGTGGCATCCCACTGGAAAATGAGACCACAAAGCTGCATCTTCTCTCCTAAGATTGCAAGAAAGAAAGGATTTTCAGGAACGCAGCGATGAGCTTGTCTTTTTTGAAGAGCTTCTGTGACTTTGTCGAGAGCAGCACGAGCTTCAGGGGTTAAAGTTCTTGGCAAAGTGATGTCGCAACTTCCTCTCAGCAAATGGAAGAGCGGACTCAGTTCATCATTGGTGATTCCCAACATCGGTCTGACCCAGTTGATTTCTCCTAGAAGTTGTTGTAACTCTTGTAGGTTGTTGACTCTGGTTCGGATCTGAATTTTCTGTGGTCTTCTTGTCATCTTCCATCATCTTCCATCCCAGGTACTTCTAAGGTGAAACTTGTTGAATTTTCGTTGCAGAGATTTCAAGTCCAGCTTTTTGAATTTCAGCAACAACACAGTCGCGAGTTTCTTCCATCTCTTCCTTTCAAAGGACTCCACCCTTAAAGCCAATTTTTCTTTCTCTGTATCTATAGATTGACAAACACCAGAACAACCACGTTTTTGCTTAACTGAAAAAGAGTTCCCCGGAACCACAATTTCCCGAGTGGAAGCAGCCACCTCAGCCTCCACCCCAGGCCCAACAGAATCCAATTCAGGTTTCAGTGTCCCTGCACAAACAATTTTAGGAAGTACAGTCACTTTTTCATTTCCATCTTTTACACACTTTGTTCCATCCCCCTTACAAGAGTCACATATTTTTACGTTAACAGAACAACGCAAAGAAAAGTCCAAAAGAGTCTCATTTTCTCCCAGAGAGAGAGAAGAAAGATTTTGTTCAACAGAGTTCAAAGCAATACTTTCAGCATTTGCAACAACACTTGTAACATTCTCCGATACACACACAGTCTCCGGTTTACTGGAATTTAATGAGACAGAACCAGAAGCTTTGTTTTCTGAGTCCAAGTTGATCTTATTATTATCCATTTGTTTAAAACAGCGCTCCAACAGCGCTCTACAAACCGGCATAAGTTCTCTTAAGCTTTCATCTTTTTTGAGAGAGACTAGATTATAGATTCTCCAGTTTATCTGATCCCAAAAATGAAAAGTAAAAGCAGACTGCAGATTTAAATCTTGCGTACTCGCTTTAACCCAGATAAGTAAGTTTTTAAGCTCAGTTTTTGAAATTTCAGAGTGACCTTTTTCTTGTAACATTGTCTCTAAATGATGAAAAACATCCCATTCAACTTTTGATAAATTCGTTCCCATTTTTGTGTTCTTGTAATAATTTTCTTTTTCTCTATTTTGCCTCCCAACGTCACCCAAGCGCTCTCCCGAGATAAGTTACTTACAATTTTCTTGGCTTCGGCGGGAGAGATGATACAGTGTGCTCCTTGTTAACACTTGGGTCTCCGCAGCTGGTACTTCCACAATTTTTCTTTCTTTTTCTTCTATTCTACGTCCTGACACGAGGCACCAATATGCGGGGGACGGGACAGGTATAAGTCCAATGGTGTCAGGAGCCCACGCCTTAAAAAAGGAACCCACTAGGTCGCGGCAAAATATCCAAATATGGATAACATGGTAACCAGACCAGTGAAGAGATTTTTGCTTTTATTTCCAGCACATCAGTCTCAAAATACAAAATGGAGACATGACAGCTCACTGATCCACACCAAAAAATGTCTCCTTCAACAGGGCTCATACAGCAATACATAAAATCATCTCAGACTAGAATTCAGCCAATCAGACACAGAAAACACATCTTGACAAGCATTCTATCCAATCTTATAAAACATAGGTAATCGTAGCTAAAGCAAAGACTAGTTGATAAGAGACAAAGAACAGAGTTCTATTCATGCTAGCCTTCTAAAGATATACATTAAATAACCTTGTTGCCATCCTAAAGCCAATTCTACAGAAGCCTATTGTTATTTGTCACATCTACTGCTTGGGACACTTTTCTGCTTGCATGGAAAACTTTTTCTGCTTGCATGGGAAACTTTTCTGCAATGCTAACAAAACTCCAGTCTAAGGCCTACATACTTCTTTGTAACCATTTCTTAAAAATCCTCTAACCTTATGGATTCCAACATTTCCCCCTCTCTGTTTGACCCAGAAGCTTTCATTTTCTTGTCGCTTGCTATTTGCGTTTCATAGCTCTATTGCAAAATTTCTGCTTATTATCTGCTGAAGACCTATTTTCACTAAACTGAAGCATTGCTATATTACGGCACAGCAACTTCATGCTGTGAAGACCCAATCCCTGAAAGAGAGATATGAATCACGTTTGGCAACAGTCACAAGGCATCGTTCAAAAAACTCTGGTCGATTCCAAGGCCTTAATTCAAAACCTTCGTTCATGTCAATACCCTCATCTACTGCTTTCGTGAGATTTCGTACACTCTCTGTGCTTCTACTTCCTAGTTCTCCTGCTTGAATGACAAAAACTTCTCGGACTGTTTTGTTCATCATTCGCCGAAGACAACAGAGTATACAAGGTGCCACTATCAATATCAGTATTAGAACACCTAATATGTAAAGACCTATCTTGCAAAGTTGCCTTAGCCAAGGTGCAAAACTCCAATTTTGAAACAAATCATCCAACCAGGAACCTCCATCTTCTTTAATTTGGGCTGTCAGATCCTTTAATTTTTGAATGCTTTTGTGAATGGATTCAGAATGATCAGACAAATTCATACAACACAATCCTTCAAATTCCTCACAACCATGTCCTTCTGCCAGTAAGAGAAAATCAATGGCTGCTCTGTTTTGAAGAGTAGCATGTCTAATACTATCAACATCGGTCAACATATCACTGATTGCGGAGGATGTGGCATTAGCTTGTTTGCTCAGCCAACATCCAACTCGATCTAATTGTCTCAATGCCAGAGCTGAGGCCAATTGGGGTAGAAATATACCTGCTGAAAGCCTTCTGGCGGCATTCCAAGGCATAAAATCACTCTGACAGTTCTCATCATAATGAGGAACAGCTCTTGTTTTCCTTTGTTTCTTTTTCATCACTGCTTTGGCAGTGGGGGCAATTATGGTAAGCATACCAATGCTACAAGGGCCACCTTCAAGGTGGGCTGGAATGCCTTGCCAACCTCTGTCTCCGCAAATGATCCAATACCCTTTTGGCAATTGCCATGGATATTGGTCCGTCTCCAGAAACACACCCCAACTGTTTGAAACATTTGCTGCCCTGAGAAGTTTTTTCAAACAAATGTTCCAATTGAAGGAAGGACTGTTCCCATTGTCAATTCCACCTGGTTTACCATTGGATTCTTTTCTGACCAAAGGAAACTCTTTCACTGGCACACCAACCAAACAGGTTGAGAAAGGCTTTTCTGGTTCCGAATTAGACAGACATATAGTATCCGATCCGGCAGCCTTGGCTAAGGTCACCCAAACATTCGTTTTCGGTTGATCCACAGGCAAATCTGCACGACAAAAAACAATTAACATCAAGCAAAACAAGTATACCATTTGATTCTGCCCCATCTCTTTCAAGAACTAAGTTTTGGCAGAATTCTTTCTAAACAAAAACAACAACCTAAATTTTCAGCCAAAAATTTGCTTTGTTAAACAAACATTCAGCATTCAATTCGTATACTCATAAATAACATTGGCACAAAATCAGAGTTCATGGGTTCCACCGATGCACAAAGAACGTCAGGCACAAGAGGTGTCAGGCGAGACCCGGGATCCTTCCATTCGGTCCACGTCTGCGTACTCGCTTCCTCAGTTCTAGGCTCGACAACAGGTTCTGAAGTGCGATACGGTTTGACGTTTTTGGCAGGAACCCACTTAATTCTTCCAGCACCTGTGGAAATAGAAGCATACCCTTTGCCCCACGTTATTAATTGAAACGGGCCTTCCATCTGTCCAGAGTCAGGGTTTCTAATTAGAAGAGGAGGATGTTCTTTCAGGTTTGCCTGGGTGCTATTTGAAAAGTGTCTAAAGATTGGTGGATCTGGTTCTGTACTTGAACTATTTAGAAAATTAAAACCATACAAAGCCTTACTCAGTCTCATCTGTGGGGTGATTTCCGTTCCCCCTCTCTGTTGATCTAATATGCGTTTTAAGGTTTGATGTGTTCTTTCAATGATTGCTTGGCTTGTGGGAGAGTGGGGAATACCAAAAATGTGTCGAACACCCCATTCATTTAAAAATGTGGCCAATTTTTGAGATATGTATGCGAGACCATTGTCAGTTTTTACTTCTTGGGGTATACCCAATGAAGCAAAAGCTTGCAGGAAATGATGACAGGCATGGCTGCCAGTTTCACCTGTGTGAAGGGAAGCAAAAACTGCACCAGAGAACGTGTCTATGGAAACATGAATATTTTTAAATTTACCAAAAGAAGGCTATTTAGTAACACCTGTTTGCCACAACTGTAGGCTTTGTAAGCCTCGGGGGTTGATTGCTCCTGTAGAAACAGGAGGTTGTACCAATTGACAGTCAGGGCAAGTATGAATGATAGCTTTAGCTTGACTTTTAGTGATTTGGAACATTCGCATGAGTGCTTGTGCATTTTGGTGGAAAAAGGCATGACTCAATTTTGCCTGTTCAAAAATATTTGGCAATGTGTTAGAAATGACCATTGTCAGCTTGTCCGCTCTTGCATTTCCTTCCACTACAAATCCAGGAAGTGAAGAATGCGCCCTAATGTGAGAAACAAAATATGGATTAGTTCTATATTGCAAAGTTATAAAAAGACATGAAAGCCAACGATGTAAAGTTTCATTACTAACATCCTTTAAAATGGAACCTTCTATTCTCCTGACTACATTAGCAACATGAGCAGAATCTGTGACCAAATTAAAAGGCTGAGGAAACAGCTGAAAAGCTCAAACTACTGCAGCAAGCTCAACAATTTGAGGGGATCCCTCTACTGTTTGAATATCAGATTCCCAAACATCAGTCTTTTGATTAAACCAAGTCACAACGGACTTGTGGCTTTTACCAGAGCCATCAGTGAAGAGAGTCACAGCATGTAAAGGTTCTTCACTTCATTTAGGTTTTTCTCTGAAACTCAATTTTGCTTGCAGTAGTTTGTGAGCTGGATAGTGTATGGAACAAACACCTGGAAAACCTAAGAATGCATATTGTAAATCATCAGAATTTTGCATTGCCCAATTGAAATAATCATTTTTCAATGGCAAATAGATAACTGAACATTCTTGACCTGCCAAAGTTAACAATCTGGTTCTAGCCTTAATTATAATGTATGCAATCATTTCTAAAACTGAGCAAATGGTCTTTGAAAACCTGTAGGGAGGAAAAACCCATTCCATTATTAACAAAGGATCTTGTTCTGTGGCATCCCACTGGAAAATGAGACCACAAAGCTGCATCTTCTCTCCTAAGATTGCAAGAAAGAAAGGATTTTCAGGAACGCAGCGATGAGCTTGTCTTTTTTGAAGAGCTTCTGTGACTTTGTCGAGAGCAGCACGAGCTTCAGGGGTTAAAGTTCTTGGCAAAGTGATGTCGCAACTTCCTCTCAGCAAATGGAAGAGCGGACTCAGTTCATCATTGGTGATTCCCAACATCGGTCTGACCCAGTTGATTTCTCCTAGAAGTTGTTGTAACTCTTGTAGGTTGTTGACTCTGGTTCGGATCTGAATTTTCTGTGGTCTTCTTGTCATCTTCCATCATCTTCCATCCCAGGTACTTCTAAGGTGAAACTTGTTGAATTTTCGTTGCAGAGATTTCAAGTCCAGCTTTTTGAATTTCAGCAACAACACAGTCGCGAGTTTCTTCCATCTCTTCCTTTCAAAGGACTCCACCCTTAAAGCCAATTTTTCTTTCTCTGTATCTATAGATTGACAAACACCAGAACAACCATGTTTTTGCTTAACTGAAAAAGAGTTCCCCGGAACCACAATTTCCCGAGTGGAAGCAGCCACCTCAGCCTCCACCCCAGGCCCAACAGAATCCAATTCAGGTTTCAGTGTCCCTGCACAAACAATTTTAGGAAGTACAGTCACTTTTTCATTTCCATCTTTTACACACTTTGTTCCATCCCCCTTACAAGAGTCACATATTTTTACGTTAACAGAACAACGCAAAGAAAAGTCCAAAAGAGTCTCATTTTCTCCCAGAGAGAGAGAAGAAAGATTTTGTTCAACAGAGTTCAAAGCAATACTTTCAGCATTTGCAACAACACTTGTAACATTCTCCGATACACACACAGTCTCCGGTTTACTGGAATTTAATGAGACAGAACCAGAAGCTTTGTTTTCTGAGTCCAAGTTGATCTTATTATTATCCATTTGTTTAAAACAGCGCTCCAACAGCGCTCTACAAACCGGCATAAGTTCTCTTAAGCTTTCATCTTTTTTGAGAGAGACTAGATTATAGATTCTCCAGTTTATCTGATCCCAAAAATGAAAAGTAAAAGCAGACTGCAGATTTAAATCTTGCGTACTCGCTTTAACCCAGATAAGTAAGTTTTTAAGCTCAGTTTTTGAAATTTCAGAGTGACCTTTTTCTTGTAACATTGTCTCTAAATGATGAAAAACATCCCATTCAACTTTTGATAAATTCGTTCCCATTTTTGTGTTCTTGTAATAATTTTCTTTTTCTCTATTTTGCCTCCCAACGTCACCCAAGCGCTCTCCCGAGATAAGTTACTTACAATTTTCTTGGCTTCGGCGGGAGAGATGATACAGTGTGCTCCTTGTTAACACTTGGGTCTCCGCAGCTGGTACTTCCACAATTTTTCTTTCTTTTTCTTCTATTCTACGTCCTGACACGAGGCACCAATATGCGGGGGACGGGACAGGTATAAGTCCAATGGTGTCAGGAGCCCACGCCTTAAAAAAGGAACCCACTAGGTCGCGGCAAAATATCCAAATATGGATAACATGGTAACCAGACCAGTGAAGAGATTTTTGCTTTTATTTCCAGCACATCAGTCTCAAAATACAAAATGGAGACATGACAGCTCACTGATGCACACCAAAAAATGTCTCCTTCAACAGGGCTCATACAGCAATACATAAAATCATCTCAGACTAGAATTCAGCCAATCAGACACAGAAAACACATCTTGACAAGCATTCTATCCAATCTTATAAAACATAGGTAATCGTAGCTAAAGCAAAGACTAGTTGATAAGAGACAAAGAACAGAGTTCTATTCATGCTAGCCTTCTAAAGATATACATTAAATAACCTTGTTGCCATCCTAAAGCCAATTCTACAGAAGCCTATTGTTATTTGTCACATCTACTGCTTGGGACACTTTTCTGCTTGCATGGAAAACTTTTTCTGCTTGCATGGGAAACTTTTCTGCAATGCTAACAAAACTCCAGTCTAAGGCCTACATACTTCTTTGTAACCATTTCTTAAAAATCCTCTAACCTTATGGATTCCAACATTTCCCCCTCTCTGTTTGACCCAGAAGCTTTCATTTTCTTGTCGCTTGCTATTTGCGTTTCATAGCTCTATTGCAAAATTTCTGCTTATTATCTGCTGAAGACCTATTTTCACTAAACTGAAGCATTGCTATATTACGGCACAGCAACTTCATGCTGTGAAGACCCAATCCCTGAAAGAGAGATATGAATCACGTTTGGCAACAGTCACAAGGCATTGTTCAAAAAACTCTGGTCGATTCCAAGGCCTTAATTCAAAACCTTCGTTCATGTCAATACCCTCATCTACTGCTTTCGTGAGATTTCGTACACTCTCTGTGCTTCTACTTCCTAGTTCTCCTGCTTGAATGACAAAAACTTCTCGGACTGTTTTGTTCATCATTCGCCGAAGACAACAGAGTATACAAGGTGCCACTATCAATATCAGTATTAGAACACCTAATATGTAAAGACCTATCTTGCAAAGTTGCCTTAGCCAAGGTGCAAAACTCCAATTTTGAAACAAATCATCCAACCAGGAACATCCATCTTCTTTAATTTGGGCTGTCAGATCCTTTAATTTTTGAATGCTTTTGTGAATGGATTCAGAATGATCAGACAAATTCATACAACACAATCCTTCAAATTCCTCACAACCATGTCCTTCTGCCAGTAAGAGAAAATCAATGGCTGCTCTGTTTTGAAGAGTAGCATGTCTAATACTATCAACATCGGTCAACATATCACTGATTGCGGAGGATGTGGCATTAGCTTGTTTGCTCAGCCAACATCCAACTCGATCTAATTGTCTCAATGCCAGAGCTGAGGCCAATTGGGGAAGAAATATACCTGCTGAAAGCCTTCTGGCGGCATTCCAAGGCATAAAATCACTCTGACAGTTCTCATCATAATGAGGAACAGCTCTTGTTTTCCTTTGTTTCTTTTTCATCACTGCTTTGGCAGTGGGGGCAATTATGGTAAGCATACCAATGCTACAAGGGCCACCTTCAAGGTGGGCTGGAATGCCTTGCCAACCTCTGTCTCCGCAAATGATCCAATACCCTTTTGGCAATTGCCATGGATATTGGTCCGTCTCCAGAAACACACCCCAACTGTTTGAAACATTTGCTGCCCTGAGAAGTTTTTTCAAACAAATGTTCCAATTGAAGGAAGGACTGTTCCCATTGTCAATTCCACCTGGTTTACCATTGGATTCTTTTCTGACCAAAGGAAACTCTTTCACTGGCACACCAACCAAACAGGTTGAGAAAGGCTTTTCTGGTTCCGAATTAGACAGACATATAGTATCCGATCCGGCAGCCTTGGCTAAGGTCACCCAAACATTCGTTTTCGGTTGATCCACAGGCAAATCTGCACGACAAAAAACAATTAACATCAAGCAAAACAAGTATACCATTTGATTCTGCCCCATCTCTTTCAAGAACTAAGTTTTGGCAGAATTCTTTCTAAACAAAAACAACAACCTAAATTTTCAGCCAAAAATTTGCTTCGTTAAACAAACATTCAGCATTCAATTCGTATACTCATAAATAACATTGGCACAAAATCAGAGTTCATGGGTTCCACCGATGCACAAAGAACGTCAGGCACAAGAGGTGTCAGGCGAGACCCGGGATCCTTCCATTCGGTCCACGTCTGCGTACTCGCTTCCTCAGTTCTAGGCTCGACAACAGGTTCTGAAGTGCGATACGGTTTGACGTTTTTGGCAGGAACCCACTTAATTCTTCCAGCACCTGTGGAAATAGAAGCATACCCTTTGCCCCACGTTATTAATTGAAACGGGCCTTCCATCTGTCCAGAGTCAGGGTTTCTAATTAGAAGAGGAGGATGTTCTTTCAGGTTTGCCTGGGTGCTATTTGAAAAGTGTCTAAAGATTGGTGGATCTGGTTCTGTACTTGAACTATTTAGAAAATTAAAACCATACAAAGCCTTACTCAGTCTCATCTGTGGGGTGATTTCCGTTCCCCCCCTCTGTTGATCTAATATGCGTTTTAAGGTTTGATGTGTTCTTTCAATGATTGCTTGGCTTGTGGGAGAGTGGGGAATACCAAAAATGTGTCGAACACCCCATTCATTTAAAAATGTGGCCAATTTTTGAGATATGTATGCGGGACCATTGTCAGTTTTTACCTCTTGGTGTATACCCAATGAAGCAAAAGCTTGCAGGAAATGATGACAGGCATGGCTGCCAGTTTCACCTGTGTGAAGGGAAGCAAAAACTGCACCAGAGAACGTGTCTATGGAAACATGAATATTTTTAAATTTACCAAAAGAAGGCTATTTAGTAACACCTGTTTGCCACAACTGTAGGCTTTGTAAGCCTCGGGGGTTGATTGCTCCTGTAGAAACAGGAGGTTGTACCAATTGACAGTCAGGGCAAGTATGAATGATAGCTTTAGCTTGACTTTTAGTGATTTGGAACATTCGCATGAGTGCTTGTGCATTTTGGTGGAAAAAGGCATGACTCAATTTTGCTTGTTCAAAAATATTTGGCAAGTGTTAGAAATGACCATTGTCAGCTTGTCCGCTCTTGCATTTCCTTCCACTACAAATCCAGGAAGTGAAGAATGCGCCCTAATGTGAGAAACAAAATATGGATTAGTTCTATATTGCAAAGTTATAAAAAGACATGAAAGCCAACGATGTAAAGTTTCATTACTAACATCCTTTAAAATGGAACCTTCTATTCTCCTGACTACATTAGCAACATGAGCAGAATCTGTGACCAAATTAAAAGGCTGAGGAAACAGCTGAAAAGCTCAAACTACTGCAGCAAGCTCAACAATTTGAGGGGATCCCTCTACTGTTTGAATATCAGATTCCCAAACATCAGTCTTTTGATTAAACCAAGTCACAACGGACTTGTGGCTTTTACCAGAGCCATCAGTGAAGAGAGTCACAGCATGTAAAGGTTCTTCACTTCATTTAGGTTTTTCTCTGAAACTCAATTTTGCTTGCAGTAGTTTGTGAGCTGGATAGTGTATGGAACAAACACCTGGAAAACCTAAGAATGCATATTGTAAATCATCAGAATTTTGCATTGCCCAATTGAAATAATCATTTTTCAATGGCAAATAGATAACTGAACATTCTTGACCTGCCAAAGTTAACAATCTGGTTCTAGCCTTAATTATAATGTATGCAATCATTTCTAAAACTGAGCAAATGGTCTTTGAAAACCTGTAGGGAGGAAAAACCCATTCCATTATTAACAAAGGATCTTGTTCTGTGGCATCCCACTGGAAAATGAGACCACAAAGCTGCATCTTCTCTCCTAAGATTGCAAGAAAGAAAGGATTTTCAGGAACGCAGCGATGAGCTTGTCTTTTTTGAAGAGCTTCTGTGACTTTGTCGAGAGCAGCACGAGCTTCAGGGGTTAAAGTTCTTGGCAAAGTGATGTCGCAACTTCCTCTCAGCAAATGGAAGAGCGGACTCAGTTCATCATTGGTGATTCCCAACATCGGTCTGACCCAGTTGATTTCTCCTAGAAGTTGTTGTAACTCTTGTAGGTTGTTGACTCTGGTTCGGATCTGAATTTTCTGTGGTCTTCTTGTCATCTTCCATCATCTTCCATCCCAGGTACTTCTAAGGTGAAACTTGTTGAATTTTCGTTGCAGAGATTTCAAGTCCAGCTTTTTGAATTTCAGCAACAACACAGTCGCGAGTTTCTTCCATCTCTTCCTTTCAAAGGACTCCACCCTTAAAGCCAATTTTTATTTCTCTGTATCTATAGATTGACAAACACCAGAACAACCATGTTTTTGCTTAACTGAAAAAGAGTTCCCCGGAACCACAATTTCCCGAGTGGAAGCAGCCACCTCAGCCTCCACCCCAGGCCCAACAGAATCCAATTCAGGTTTCAGTGTCCCTGCACAAACAATTTTAGGAAGTACAGTCACTTTTTCATTTCCATCTTTTACACACTTTGTTCCATCCCCCTTACAAGAGTCACATATTTTTACGTTAACAGAACAACGCAAAGAAAAGTCCAAAAGAGTCTCATTTTCTCCCAGAGAGAGAGAAGAAAGATTTTGTTCAACAGAGTTCAAAGCAATACTTTCAGCATTTGCAACAACACTTGTAACATTCTCCGATACACACACAGTCTCCGGTTTACTGGAATTTAATGAGACAGAACCAGAAGCTTTGTTTTCTGAGTCCAAGTTGATCTTATTATTATCCATTTGTTTAAAACAGCGCTCCAACAGCGCTCTACAAACCGGCATAAGTTCTCTTAAGCTTTCATCTTTTTTGAGAGAGACTAGATTATAGATTCTCCAGTTTATCTGATCCCAAAAATGAAAAGTAAAAGCAGACTGCAGATTTAAATCTTGCGTACTCGCTTTAACCCAGATAAGTAAGTTTTTAAGCTCAGTTTTTGAAATTTCAGAGTGACCTTTTTCTTGTAACATTGTCTCTAAATGATGAAAAACATCCCATTCAACTTTTGATAAATTCGTTCCCATTTTTGTGTTCTTGTAATAATTTTCTTTTTCTCTATTTTGCCTCCCAACGTCACCCAAGCGCTCTCCCGAGATAAGTTACTTACAATTTTCTTGGCTTCGGCGGGAGAGATGATACAGTGTGCTCCTTGTTAACACTTGGGTCTCCGCAGCTGGTACTTCCACAATTTTTCTTTCTTTTTCTTCTATTCTACGTCCTGACACGAGGCACCAATATGCGGGGGACGGGACAGGTATAAGTCCAATGGTGTCAGGAGCCCACGCCTTAAAAAAGGAACCCACTAGGTCGCGGAAAAATATCCAAATATGGATAACATGGTAACCAGACCAGTGAAGAGATTTTTGCTTTTATTTCCAGCACATCAGTCTCAAAATACAAAATGGAGACATGACAGCTCACTGATGCACACCAAAAAATGTCTCCTTCAACAGGGCTCATACAGCAATACATAAAATCATCTCAGACTAGAATTCAGCCAATCAGACACAGAAAACACATCTTGACAAGCATTCTATCCAATCTTATAAAACATAGGTAATCGTAGCTAAAGCAAAGACTAGTTGATAAGAGACAAAGAACAGAGTTCTATTCATGCTAGCCTTCTAAAGATATACATTAAATAAGCTTGTTGCCATCCTAAAGCCAATTCTACAGAAGCCTATTGTTATTTGTCACATCTACTGCTTGGGACACTTTTCTGCTTGCATGGAAAACTTTTTCTGCTTGCATGGGAAACTTTTCTGCAATGCTAACAAAACTCCAGTCTAAGGCCTACATACTTCTTTGTAACCATTTCTTAAAAATCCTCTAACCTTATGGATTCCAACATTTCCCCCTCTCTCTTTGACCCAGAAGCTTTCATTTTCTTGTCGCTTGCTATTTGCGTTTCATAGCTCTATTGCAAAATTTCTGCTTATTATCTGCTGAAGACCTATTTTCACTAAACTGAAGCATTGCTATATTACGGCACAGCAACTTCATGCTGTGAAGACCCAATCCCTGAAAGAGAGATATGAATCACGTTTGGCAACAGTCACAAGGCATCGTTCAAAAAACTCTGGTCGATTCCAAGGCCTTAATTCAAAACCTTCGTTCATGTCAATACCCTCATCTACTGCTTTCGTGAGATTTCGTACACTCTCTGTGCTTCTACTTCCTAGTTCTCCTGCTTGAATGACAAAAACTTCTCGGACTGTTTTGTTCATCATTCGCCGAAGACAACAGAGTATACAAGGTGCCACTATCAATATCAGTATTAGAATACCTAATATGTAAAGACCTATCTTGCAAAGTTGCCTTAGCCAAGGTGCAAAACTCCAATTTTGAAACAAATCATCCAACCAGGAACCTCCATCTTCTTTAATTTGGGCTGTCAGATCCTTTAATTTTTGAATGCTTTTGTGAATGGATTCAGAATGATCAGACAAATTCATACAACACAATCCTTCAAATTCCTCACAACCATGTCCTTCTGCCAGTAAGAGAAAATCAATGGCTGCTCTGTTTTGAAGAGTAGCATGTCTAATACTATCAACATCGGTCAACATATCACTGATTGCGGAGGATGTGGCATTAGCTTGTTTGCTCAGCCAACATCCAACTCGATCTAATTGTCTCAATGCCAGAGCTGAGGCCAATTGGGGTAGAAATATACCTGCTGAAAGCCTTCTGGCGGCATTCCAAGGCATAAAATCACTATGACAGTTCTCATCATAATGAGGAACAGCTCTTGTTTTCCTTTGTTTCTTTTTCATCACTGCTTTGGCAGTGGGGGCAATTATGGTAAGCATACCAATGATACAAGGGCCACCTTCAAGGTGGGCTGGAATGCCTTGCCAACCTCTGTCTCCGCAAATGATCCAATACCCTTTTGGCAATTGCCCTGGATATTGGTCCGTCTCCAGAAACACACCCCAACTGTACTTTTGCACTCTCCTGAATCTTCCAATCACATGAACATTCGATTGGAAGCTGTTTTGGACAACTTTTCTTTTCTTCCTGCCAAACACTTGGCAGACATCCGTGCAACGTCTAGAACACGATGGGAGATGTTTTCAGTGCTGGCACTGTTTTTCCTAGCCAGACATATTGGGAATGCATTTTGCTGAGATGTAGATGAGAAGAGACGCTAAAGACGAAGGTAGGATGCTGTCCGCAGCTAAGAGCCGCTCCCGGGCGTCTTTCGGCAGAAGCCGCGCTAAGGAGAGCACTGTGAGCGGCACAATCGTCTTTGCGCGAAGAAGCCGCTTCTTCGGCTCCGGCAGCCGGCGAGAGCGGCAACTTCGGGAAGGTGAAGAAGCAAGCTGTGCAACACTGGGATTGTGTGCGCACCTTGCCAACTGATAGAAAACAGTACTTTTGCACTCTCCTGACTCTTCCAATCACATGAACATTCGATTGGAAGCTGTTTTGGACAACTTTTTTTTTCTTCCTGCTAAACGCTTGGCAGACATCCGTGCAACGTCTAGAACACGATGGGAGATGTTTTCTGTGCTGGCACAGTTTTTCCTAGCCAGACATAGTGGAAAAGCATTTTGCTGAGATGTAGATGAGAAGAGACGCTAAAGACGAAGGTAGGATGCTGTCCGCAGCTAAGAGCCGCTCCCGGGCGTCTTTCGGCAGAAGCCGCGCTAAGGAGAGCACTGTGAGCGGTACAATCGCCTTTGGCGAAGAAGCCGCTTCTTCGGCTGCGGGAGCCGGAGAGAGCGGCAACTTCGAGAAGGTGAAGAAGCAAGCTGTACAACACTGGGATTGTGTGCGCACCTTGCCAACTGATAGAAAACAGTACTTTTGCACTCTCCTGAATCTTCCAATCACATGAACATTCGATTGGAAGCTGTTTTGGACAACTTTTCTTTTCTTCCTGCCAAACACTTGGCAGACATCCGTGCAACGTCTAGAACACGATGGGAGATGTTTTCTCTGCTGGCACAGTTTTTCCTAGCCAGACATATTGGGAAACCATTTTGCTGAGATGTAGATGAGAAGAGACGCTAAAGAGGAAGGTAGGATGCTGTCCGCAGCTAAGAGCCGCTCCCGGGCGTCTTTCGGCAGAAGCCGCGCTAAGGAGAGCACTGTGAGCGGCACAATCGTCTTTGCACGAAGAAGCCGCTTCTTCGGCTCCGGGCGCCGCAGAGAGCGGCAACTTCGGGAAGGTGAAGAAGCAAGCTGTACAACACTGGGATTGTGTGCGCACCTTGTCAACTGATAGAAAACAGTACTTTTGCACTCTCCTGACTCTTCCAATCACATGAACATTCGATTGGAAGCTGTTTTGGACAACTTTTCTTTTCTTCCTGCCAAACGCTTGGCAGACATCCGTGCAACGTCTAGAACACGATGGGAGATGTTTTCTGTGCTGGCACAGTTTTTCCTAGCCAGACATAGTGGAAAAGCATTTTACTGAGATGTAGATGAGAAGAGACGCTAAAGACGAAGGTAGGATGCTGTCCGCAGCTAAGAGCCGCTCCCGGGCGTCTTTCGGCAGAAGCCGCGCTAAGGAGAGCACTGTGAGCGGCACAATCGTCTTTGCGCGAAGAAGCCGCTTCTTCGGCTCCGGGCGCCGGAGAGAGCGGCAACTTCGGGAAGGTGAAGAAGCAAGCTGTACAACACTGGGATTGTGTGCGCACCTTGCCAACTGATAGAAAACAGTATTTTTGCACTCTCCTGAATCTTCCAATCACATGAACATTCGATTGGAAGCTGTTTTGGACAACTTTTCTTTTCTTCCTGCCAAACACTTGGCAGACATCCGTGCAACGTCTAGAACAAGATGGGAGATGCTTTCTGTGCTGGCACAGTTTTTCCTAGCCAGATATATTGGGAAAGCATTTTGCTGAGATGTAGATGAGAAGAGACGCTAAAGACGAAGGTAGGATGCTGTCCGCAGCTAAGAGCCGCTCCCGGGCGTCTTTCGGCAGAAGCCGCGCTAAGGAGGACACTGTGAGCGGCACAATCGTCTTTGCGCGAAGAAGCCGCTTCTTCGGCTCCGGGCGCCGGAGAGAGCGGCAACTTCGGGAAGGTGAAGAAGCAAGCTGTACAACACTGGGATTGTGTGCGCAACTTGCCAACTGATAGAAAACAGTACTTTTGCACACTCCAGACTCTTCCAATCACATGAACATTCGATTGGAAGCTGTTTTGGACAACTTTTCTTTTCTTCCTGCCAAACACTTGGCAGACATCCGTGCAACGTCTAGAACACGATGGGAGATGTTTTCTGTGCTGGCACAGTTTTTCCTAGCCAGACATAATGGGAAAGCATTTTGCTGAGATGTAGATGAGAAGAGACGCTAAAGACGAAGATAGGATGCTATCTGCAGCTAAGAGCCGCTCCCGGGCGCCTTTCGGCAGAAGCCGCGCTAAGGAGAGCACTGTGAGCAGCACAATCGTCTTTGCGCAAAGAAGCCGCTTCTTCGGCTCCGGGAGCCGGAGAGAGCGGCAACTTCGGGAAGGTGAAGAAGCAAGCTGTACAACACTGGGATTGTGTGCGCACCTTGCCAACTGATAGAAAACAGTACTTTTGCACTCTCCTGACTCTTCCAATCACATGAACATTCGATTGGAAGCTGTTTTGGACAACTTTCCTTTTCTTCCTGCCAAACACTTAGCAGACATCCATGTAACGTCTAGAACACGATGGGAGATGTTTTCTGTGCTGGCACAGTTTTTCCTAGCCAGACATAGTGGAAAAGCTTTTTGCTGAGATGTAGATGAGAAGAGACGCTAAAGACGAAGGTAGGATGCTGTCTGCAGCTAAGAGCCGCTCCCGGGCGTCTTTCGGCAGAAGCCGCGCTAAGGAGAGCACTGTGAGCGGCACAATCGTCTTTGCGCGAAGAAGCCGCTTCTTCGGCTCCGGCAGCCGGCGAGAGCGGCAACTTCGGGAAGGTGAAGAAGCAAGCTGTACAACACTGGGATTGTGTGCCCAGCTTGCCAACTGATAGAAAACAGTACTTTTGCACTCTCCTGACTCTTCCAATCACATGAATATTGGATTGGAAGCTGTTTTGGACAACGTTTCTTTTCTTCCTGCCAAACATTGGCAGACATCCGTGCAACGTCTAGAACACGATGGGAAACGTTTTCAGTGCTGGCACAGTTTTTCCTAGCCAGACATAGTGGAAAAGCTTTTTGCTGAGATGTAGATGAGAAGAGACGCTAAAGACGAAGGTAGGATGCTGTCCACAGCTAAGAGCCGCTCCCGGGCGTCTTTCGGCAGAAGCCGCGCTAAGGAGAGCACTGTGAGCGGCACAATCGTCTTTGCGCGAAGAAGCCGCTTCTTCGGCTCCGGGCGCCGGAGAGAGCGGCAACTACGGGAAGGTGAAGAAGCAAGCTGTACAACACTGGGATTGTGTGCGCAACTTGCCAACTGATAGAAAACAGTACTTTTGCACTCTCCTGACTCTTCCAATCACATGAATATTGGATTGGAAGCTGTTTTAGACATCGTTTCTTTTCTTCCTGCCAAACACTTGGCAGACATCCGTGCAACGTCTAGAACAGGAAGGGAAACGTTTTCAGTGCTGGCACAGTTTTTCCTAGCCAGACATAGTGGAAAAGCTTTTTGCTGAGATGTAGATGAGAAGAGACGCTAAAGACGAAGGTAGGATGCTGTCCGCAGCTAAGAGCCGCTCCCGGGCGTCTTTCGGCAGAAGCCGCGCTAAGGAGAGCACTGTGAGCGGCACAATCGTCTTTGCGCGAAGAAGCCGCTTCTTCGGCTGCGGGAGCCGGAGTGAGCGGCAACTTCGGGAAGGTGAAGAAGCAAGCTGTACAACACTGGGATTGTGTGCGCACCTTGCCAACTGATAGAAAACAGTACTTTTGCAGTCTCCTGACTCTTCCAATCACATGAACATTCGATTGGTAGCTGTTTTGGACAACTTTTCTTTTCTTCCTGCCAAACACTTGGCAGACATCCGTGCAACGTCTAGAACACGATGGGAGATGTTTTCTATGCTGTCACAGTTTTTCCTAGCCAGACATAGTGGAAAAGCATTTTGCTGAGATGTAGATGAGAAGAGACGCTAAAGACGAAGGTAGGATGCTGTCCGCAGCTAAGAGCCGCTCCCGGGCGTCTTTCGGCAGAAGCCGCGCTAAGGAGAGCACTGTGAGCGGCACAATCGTCTTTGCGCGAAGAAGCCGCTTCTTCGGCTCCGGGAGCCGGAGAGAGCGGCAACTTCGGGAAGGTGAAGAAGCAAGCTGTACAACACTGGGATTGTGTGCGCACCTTGCCAACTGATAGAAAACAGTACTTTTGCACTCTCCTGAATCTTCCAATCACATGAACATTCGATTGGAAGCTGTTTTGGACAACTTTTCTTTTCTTCCTGCCAAACACTTGGCAGACATCCGTGCAACGTCTAGAACACGATGGGAGATGCTTTCTGTGCTGGCACAGTTTTTCCTAGCCAGACATAGTGGAAAAGCATTTTGCTGAGATGTAGATGAGAAGAGACGCTAAAGACGAAGGTAGGATGCTGTCCGCAGCTAAGAGCCGCTCCCGGGCGTCTTTCGGCAGAAGCCGCGCTAAGGAGAGCACTGTGAGCGGCACAATCGTCTTTGCGCGAAGAAGCCGCTTCTTCTGCTCCGGGAGCCGGAGAGAGCGGCAACTTCGGGAAGGTGAAGAAGCAAGCTGTACAACACTGGGATTGTGTGCGCAACTTGCCAACTGATAGAAAACAGTACTTTTGCACTCTCCTGACTCTTCCAATCACATGAACATTCGATTGGAAGCTGTTTTGGACAACTTTACTTTTCTTCCTGCCAAACACTTGGGAGACATCTCTGCAACTTCTAGAACACGATGGGAGATGTTTTCTGTGCTGGCACAGTTTTTCCTAGCCAGACATAGTGGAAAAGCATTTTGCTGAGATGTAGATGAGAAGAGACACTTAAGACGAAGGTAGGATGCTGTCCGCAGCTAAGAGCCGCTCCTGGGCGTCTTTCGGCAGAAGCCGCGCTAAGGAGATCACTGTGAGCGGCACAATCGTCTTTGCGCGAAGAAGCCGCTTCTTCGGCTCCGGGAGCCGGAGAGAGCGGCAACTTCGGGAAGGTGAAGAAGCAAGCTGTACAACACTGGGATTGTGTGCGCACCTTGCCAACTGATAGAAAACAGTACTTTTGCAGTCTCCTGACTCTTCCAATCACATGAACATTCGATTGGAAGCTGTTTTGGACAACTTTTCTTTTCTTCCTGCCAAACACTTGGCAGACATCCGTGCAACGTCTAGAACACGATGGGAGATGCTTTCTGTGCTGGCACAGTTTTTCCAAGCCAGACATAGTGGGAAAGCATTTTGCTGAGATGTAGATGAGAAGAGACGCTAAAGACGAAGGTAGGATGCTGTCCGCAGCTAAGAGTCGCTCCCGGGCGTCTTTCGGCAGAAGCCGCGCTAAGGAGAGCACTGTGAGCGGCACAATCGTCTTTGCGCGAAGAAGCCGCTTCTTCAGCTCCGGGCGCCGGAGAGAGCGGCAACTTCGGGAAGGTGAAGAAGCAAGCTGTACAACACTGGGATTGTGTGCGCAACTTGCCAACTGATAGAAAACAGTACTTTTGCACACTCCAGACTCTTCCAATCACATGAACATTCGATTGGAAGCTGTTTTGGACAACTTTTCTTTTCTTCCTGCCAAACACTTGGCAGACATCCGTGCAACGTCTAGAACACGATGGGAGATGTTTTCTGTGCTGGCACAGTTTTTCCTAGCCAGACATAATGGGAAAGCATTTTGCTGAGATGTAGATGAGAAGAGACGCTAAAGACGAAGATAGGATGCTATCTGCAGCTAAGAGCCGCTCCCGGGCGCCTTTCGGCAGAAGCCGCGCTAAGGAGAGCACTGTGAGCAGCACAATCGTCTTTGCGCAAAGAAGCCGCTTCTTCGGCTCCGGGAGCCGGAGAGAGCGGCAACTTCGGGAAGGTGAAGAAGCAAGCTGTACAACACTGGGATTGTGTGCGCACCTTGCCAACTGATAGAAAACAGTACTTTTGCACTCTCCTGACTCTTCCAATCACATGAACATTCGATTGGAAGCTGTTTTGGACAACTTTCCTTTTCTTCCTGCCAAACACTTAGCAGACATCCATGTAACGTCTAGAACACGATGGGAGATGTTTTCTGTGCTGGCACAGTTTTTCCTAGCCAGACATAGTGGAAAAGCTTTTTGCTGAGATGTAGATGAGAAGAGACGCTAAAGACGAAGGTAGGATGCTGTCTGCAGCTAAGAGCCGCTCCCGGGCGTCTTTCGGCAGAAGCCGCGCTAAGGAGAGCACTGTGAGCGGCACAATCGTCTTTGCGCGAAGAAGCCGCTTCTTCGGCTCCGGGAGCCGGCGAGAGCGGCAACTTCGGGAAGGTGAAGAAGCAAGCTGTACAACACTGGGATTGTGTGCCCAGCTTGCCAACTGATAGAAAACAGTACTTTTGCACTCTCCTGACTCTTCCAATCACATGAATATTGGATTGGAAGCTGTTTTGGACAACGTTTCTTTTCTTCCTGCCAAACATTGGCAGACATCCGTGCAACGTCTAGAACACGATGGGAAACGTTTTCAGTGCTGGCACAGTTTTTCCTAGCCAGACATAGTGGAAAAGCTTTTTGCTGAGATGTAGATGAGAAGAGACGCTAAAGACGAAGGTAGGATGCTGTCCACAGCTAAGAGCCGCTCCCGGGCGTCTTTCGGCAGAAGCCGCGCTAAGGAGAGCACTGTGAGCGGCACAATCGTCTTTGCGCGAAGAAGCCGCTTCTTCGGCTCCGGGCGCCGGAGAGAGCGGCAACTACGGGAAGGTGAAGAAGCAAGCTGTACAACACTGGGATTGTGTGCGCAACTTGCCAACTGATAGAAAACAGTACTTTTGCACTCTCCTGACTCTTCCAATCACATGAATATTGGATTGGAAGCTGTTTTAGACATCGTTTCTTTTCTTCCTGCCAAACACTTGGCAGACATCCGTGCAACGTCTAGAACAGGATGGGAAACGTTTTCAGTGCTGGCACAGTTTTTCCTAGCCAGACATAGTGGAAAAGCTTTTTGCTGAGATGTAGATGAGAAGAGACGCTAAAGACGAAGGTAGGATGCTGTCCGCAGCTAAGAGCCGCTCCCGGGCGTCTTTCGGCAGAAGCCGCGCTAAGGAGAGCACTGTGAGCGGCACAATCGTCTTTGCGCGAAGAAGCCGCTTCTTCGGCTGCGGGAGCCGGAGTGAGCGGCAACTTCGGGAAGGTGAAGAAGCAAGCTGTACAACACTGGGATTGTGTGCGCACCTTGCCAACTGATAGAAAACAGTACTTTTGCAGTCTCCTGACTCTTCCAATCACATGAACATTCGATTGGTAGCTGTTTTGGACAACTTTTCTTTTCTTCCTGCCAAACACTTGGCAGACATCCGTGCAACGTCTAGAACACGATGGGAGATGTTTTCTATGCTGTCACAGTTTTTCCTAGCCAGACATAGTGGAAAAGCATTTTGCTGAGATGTAGATGAGAAGAGACGCTAAAGACGAAGGTAGGATGCTGTCCGCAGCTAAGAGCCGCTCCCGGGCGTCTTTCGGCAGAAGCCGCGCTAAGGAGAGCACTGTGAGCGGCACAATCGTCTTTGCGCGAAGAAGCCGCTTCTTCGGCTCCGGGAGCCGGAGAGAGCGGCAACTTCGGGAAGGTGAAGAAGCAAGCTGTACAACACTGGGATTGTGTGCGCACCTTGCCAACTGATAGAAAACAGTACTTTTGCACTCTCCTGAATCTTCCAATCACATGAACATTCGATTGGAAGCTGTTTTGGACAACTTTTCTTTTCTTCCTGCCAAACACTTGGCAGACATCCGTGCAACGTCTAGAACACGATGGGAGATGCTTTCTGTGCTGGCACAGTTTTTCCTAGCCAGACATAGTGGAAAAGCATTTTGCTGAGATGTAGATGAGAAGAGACGCTAAAGACGAAGGTAGGATGCTGTCCGCAGCTAAGAGCCGCTCCCGGGCGTCTTTCGGCAGAAGCCGCGCTAAGGAGAGCACTGTGAGCGGCACAATCGTCTTTGCGCGAAGAAGCCGCTTCTTCTGCTCCGGGAGCCGGAGAGAGCGGCAACTTCGGGAAGGTGAAGAAGCAAGCTGTACAACACTGGGATTGTGTGCGCAACTTGCCAACTGATAGAAAACAGTACTTTTGCACTCTCCTGACTCTTCCAATCACATGAACATTCGATTGGAAGCTGTTTTGGACAACTTTACTTTTCTTCCTGCCAAACACTTGGGAGACATCTCTGCAACTTCTAGAACACGATGGGAGATGTTTTCTGTGCTGGCACAGTTTTTCCTAGCCAGACATAGTGGAAAAGCATTTTGCTGAGATGTAGATGAGAAGAGACACTTAAGACGAAGGTAGGATGCTGTCCGCAGCTAAGAGCCGCTCCTGGGCGTCTTTCGGCAGAAGCCGCGCTAAGGAGATCACTGTGAGCGGCACAATCGTCTTTGCGCGAAGAAGCCGCTTCTTCGGCTCCGGGAGCCGGAGAGAGCGGCAACTTCGGGAAGGTGAAGAAGCAAGCTGTACAACACTGGGATTGTGTGCGCACCTTGCCAACTGATAGAAAACAGTACTTTTGCAGTCTCCTGACTCTTCCAATCACATGAACATTCGATTGGAAGCTGTTTTGGACAACTTTTCTTTTCTTCCTGCCAAACACTTGGCAGACATCCGTGCAACGTCTAGAACACGATGGGAGATGCTTTCTGTGCTGGCACAGTTTTTCCTAGCCAGACATATTGGGAAAGCATTTTGCTGAGATGTAGATGAGAAGAGACGCTAAAGACGAAGGTAGGATGCTGTCCGCAGCTAAGAGTCGCTCCCGGGCGTCTTTCGGCAGAAGCCGCGCTAAGGAGAGCACTGTGAGCGGCACAATCGTCTTTGCGCGAAGAAGCCGCTTCTTCAGCTCCGGGCGCCGGAGAGAGCGGCAACTTTGGGAAGGTGAAGAAGCAAGCTGTACAACACTGGGATTGTGTGCGCAACTTGCCAACTGATAGAAAACAGTACTTTTGCACTCTCCTGACTCTTCCAATCACATGAACATTCGATTGGAAGCTGTTTTGGACAACTTTTCTTTTCTTCCTGCCAAACACTTGGCAGACATCCGTGCAACGTCTAGAACACGATGGGAGATGCTTTCTGTGCTGGCACAGTTTTTCCTAGCCAGACATAGAGGGAAAGCATTTTGCTGAGATGTAGATGAGAAGAGACGCTAAAGACGAAGGTAGGATGCTGTCCGCAGCTAAGAGCCGCTCCCGGGCGTCTTTCGGCAGAAGCCGCGCTAAGGAGAGCACTGTGAGCGGCACAATCGTCTTTGCGCGAAGAAGCCGCTTCTTCGGCACCGGGAGCCGGAGAGAGCGGCAACTTCGGGAAGGTGAAGAAGCAAGCT
This sequence comes from Melospiza melodia melodia, assembly GCF_035770615.1. NCBI lineage: Eukaryota > Metazoa > Chordata > Aves > Passeriformes > Passerellidae > Melospiza > Melospiza melodia. The sequence goes on from NC_086197.1 coordinate 24,848,073, forward strand.
GTACAACACTGGGATTGTGTGCGCACCTTGCTAACTGATAGAAAACAGTACTTTTGCACTCTCCTGACTCTTCCAATCACATGAACATTCGATTGGAAGCTGTTTTGGACAACTTTTCTTTTCTTCCTGCCAAACACTTGGCAGACATCCGTGCAACGTCTAGAACACGATGGGAGATGTTTTCTGTGCTGGCACAGTTTTTCCCAGCCAAACATAGAGGAAAAGCATTTTGCTGAGATGTAGATGAGAAGAGACGCTAAAGACGAAGGTAGGATGCTGTCTGCAGCTAAGAGCTTCTCCCGGGCATCTTTCGGCAGAAGCCGCGCTAAGTAGAGCACTGTGAGCGGCACAATCGTCTTTGCGCGAAGAAGCCGCTTCTTCGGCTGCGAGAGCCGGAGAGAGCGGCAACTTCGGGAAGGTGAAGAAGCAAGCTGTACAACACTGGGATTGTGTGCGCACCTTGCCAACTGATAGAAAACAGTACTTTTGCACTCTCCCGACTCTTCCAATCACATGAACTTTCGATTGGAAGCTGTTTTGGACAACTTTACTTTTCTTCCTTCCAAACACTTGGCAGACATCCGTGCAACGTCTAGAACACGATGGGAGATGTTTTCTGTGCTGGCACAGTTTTTCCTAGCCAGACATAGTGGGAAAGCATTTTGCTGAGATGTAGATGAGAAGAGACGCTAAAGACGAAGGTAGGATGCTGTCCGCAGCTAAGAGCCGCTCCCGGGCGTCTTTCGGCAGAAGCCGCGCTAAGGAGAGCACTGTGAGCGGCACAATCGTCTTTGCGCAAAGAAGCCGCTTCTTCGGCTCCGGGAGCCGGAGAGAGCGGCAACTTCGGGAAGTTGAAGAAGCAAGCTGTACAACACTGGGATTGTGTGCGCAACATGCCAACTGATAGAAACCAGCACTTTTGGACTCTCCTGACTTTTCCAATCACATGAACTTTCGATTGGAAGCTGTTTTGGACAACTTTTCCTTTCTTCCTGGCAAACACTTGGCAGATATCCATGCAACATCTAGAACACGATGGGAGATGTTTTCTGCGCTGTCACAGTTTTTCCTAGCCAGACATAATGGAAAAGCATTTTGCTGAGATGTAGATGAGAAGAGACGCTAAAGACGAAGGTAGGATGCTGTCCGCAGCTAAGAGCCGCTCCCGGGCGTCTTTCGGCAGAAGCCGCGCTAAGGAGAGCACTGTGAGCGGCACAATCGTCTTTGCGCGAAGAAGCCGCTTCTTCGGCTCCGGGAGCCGGAGAGAGCGGCAACTTCGGGAAGGTGAAGAAGCAAGCTGTACAACACTGGGATTGTGTGCGCACCTTGCCAACTGATAGAAAACAGTACTTTTGCACTCTCCTGACTCTTCCAATCACATGAACATTCGATTGGAAGCTGTTTTGGACAACTTTTCTTTTCTTCCTGCCAAACGCTTGGCAGACATCCGTGCAACGTCTAGAACACGATGGGAGATGTTTTCTGTGCTGGCACAGTTTTTCCTAGCCAGACATAGTGGAAAAGCTTTTTGCTGAGATGTAGATGAAAAGAGACACTTAAGACGAAGGTAGGATGCTGTCCGCAGCTAAGAGCCGCTCCCGGGCGTCTTTCGGCAGAAGCCGCGCTAAGGAGAGCACTGTGAGCGGCACAATCGTCTTTGCGCGAAGAAGCCGCTTCTTGGGCTCCGGGCGCCGGAGAGAGCGGCAACTTCGGGAAGGTGAAGAAGCAAGCTTTACAACACTGGGATTGTGTGCGCACCTTGCCAACTGATAGAAAACAGTACTTTTGCACTCTCCTGAATCTTCCAATCACATGAACATTCGATTGGAAGCTGTTTTGGACAACTTTTCTTTTCTTCCTGCCAAACACTTGGCAGACATCCGTGCAACGTCTAGAACACGATGGGAGATATTTTCTGTGCTGGCAGAGTTTTTCCTAGCCAGACATAGTGGGAAAGCATTTTGCCGAGATGTAGATGAGAAGAGACGCTAAAGACGAAGGTAGGATGCTGTCTGCAGCTAAGAGCCGCTCCCGGGCGTCTTTCGGCAGAAGCCGCGCTAAGGAGAGCACTGTGAGTGGCACAATCGTCTTTGCGCAAAGAAGCCGCTTCTTCTGCTCCGGGAGCCGGAAAGAGCGGCAACTTCGGGAAGGTGAAGAAGCAAGCTGTACAACACTGGGATTGTGTGCCCAGCTTGCCAACTGATAGAAAACAGTACTTTTGCACACTCCTGACTCTTCCAATCACATGAACATTTGATTGGAAGCTGTTTTGGACAACTTTTCTTTTCTTCCTGCCAAACACTTGGCAGACATCCGTGCAACGTCTAGAACACGATGGGAGATGTTTTCTGTGCTGTCACAGTTTTTCCTAGCCAGACATAGTGCAAAAGCATTTTGGTGAATGTAGATGAGAAGAGACGCTAAAGACGAAGGTAGGATGCTGTCTGCAGCTAAGAGCCGCTCCCGGGCGTCTTTCGGCAGAAGCCGCGCTAAGGAGAGCACTGTGAGCGGCACAATCGTCTTTGCGCGAAGAAGCCGCTTCTTCGGCTCCAGGCGCCGGAGAGAGCGGCACCTTCGGGAAGGTGAAGAAGCAAGCTGTACAACACTGGGATTGTGTGCGCACCTTGCCAACTGATAGAAAACAGTACTTTTGCACTCTCCTGACTCTTCCAATCACATGAACATTCGATTGGAAGCTGTTTTGGACAACTTTTCTTTTCTTCCTGCCAAACACTTGGCAGACATCCGTGCAACGTCTAGAACACGATGGGAGATGTTTTCTGTGCTGTCACAGTTTTTCCTAGCCAGTCATAGTGGGAAAGCATTTTGCTGAGATGTAGATGAGAAGAGACGCTAAAGACGAAGGTAGGATGCTGTCCGCAGCTAAGAGCCGCTCCCGGGCGTCTTTCGGCAGAAGCCGCGCTAAGGAGAGCACTATGAGCGGCACAATCGTCGTTGCGCGAAGAAGCCGCTTCTTCGGCTCCGGGCGCCGGAGAGAGCGGCAACTTCGGGAAGGTGAAGAAGCAAGCTGTACAACACTGGGATTGTGTGCGCAACTTGCCAACTGATAGAAAACAGTACTTTTGCACACTCCAGACTCTTCCAATCACATGAACATTCGATTGGAAGCTGTTTTGGACAACTTTTCTTTTCTTCCTGCCAAACACTTGGCAGACATCCATGCAACGTCTAGAAAACCATGGGAGATGTTTTCTGTGCTGGCACAGTTTTTCCTAGCCAGACATAGTGGAAAAGCATTTTGCTGAGATGTAGATGAGAAGAGACGCTAAAGAGGAAGGTAGGATGCTGTCCGCAGCTAAGAGCTGCTCCCGGGCGTCTTTCGGCAGAAGCCGCGCTAAGGAGAGCACTGTGAGCGGCACAATCGTCTTTGCGTGAAGAAGCCGCTTCTTCGGCTCCGGGAGCCGGAGAGAGCGGCAACTTCGGGAAGGTGAAGAAGCAAGCTGTACAACACTGGGATTGTGTGCGCACCTTGCCAACTGATAGAAAACAGTACTTTTGCACTCTCCTGACTCTTCCAATCACATGAACATTCGATTGGAAGCTGTTTTGGACAACTTTACTTTTCTTCCTGCCAAACACTTGGCAGACATCCGTGCAACGTCTAGAACACGATGGGAGATATTTTCTGTGCTGGCACAATTTTTCCGAGCCCGACATAGTGCAAAAGCATTTTGGTGAATGTAGATGAGAAGAGACGCTAAAGACGAAGGTAGGATGCTGTCCGCAGCTAAGAGCCGCTCCCGGGCGTCTTTCGGCAGAAGCCGCGCTAAGGAGAGCACTGTGAGCGGCACAATCGTCTTTGCGCGAAGAAGCCGCTTCTTCGGCTGCGGGAGCCGGAGAGAGCGGCAACTTCGGGAAGGTGAAGAAGCAAGCTGTACAACACTGGGATTGTGTGCGCAACTTTCCAACTGATAGAAAACAGTACTTTTGCAGTCTCCTGACTCTTCCAATCACATGAACATTCGATTGGAAGCTGTTTTGGACAACTTTCCTTTTCTTCCTGCCAAACACTTGGCAGACATCTCTGCAACGTCTAGAACACGATGGGAGATGTTTTCTGTGCTGGCACAGTTTTTCCTAGCCAGACATAGTGGAAAAGCATTTTGCTGAGATGTAGATGAGAAGAGACGCTAAAGACGAAGGTAGGATGCTGTCCGCAGCTAAGAGCCGCTCCCGGGCGTCTTTCGGCAGAAGCCGCGCTAAGGAGAGCACTGTGAGCGGCACAATCATCTTTGCGCGAAGAAGCCGCTTCTTCGGCTCCAGGCGCCGGAGAGAGCGGCAACTTCGGGAAGGTGAAGAAGCAAGCTGTACAACACTGGGATTGTGTGCGCACCTTGCCAACTGATAGAAAACAGTACTTTTGCACTCTCCTGAATCTTCCAATCACATGAACATTCGATTGGAAGCTGTTTTGGACAACTTTTCTTTTCTTCCTGCCAAACACTTGGCAGACATCCGTGCAACGTCTAGAACACGATGGGAGATATTTTCTGTGCTGGCACAGTTTTTCCTAGCCAGACATAGTGGGAAAGCATTTTGCTGAGATGTAGATGAGAAGAGACGCTAAAGACGAAGGTAGGATGCTGTCCGCAGCTAAGAGCCGCTCCCGGGCGTCTTTCGGCAGAAGCCGCGCTAAGGAGAGCACTGTGAGCGGCACAATCGTCTTTGCGCGAAGAAGCCGCTTCTTCGGCTCCGGGCGCCGGAGAGAGCGGCACCTTCGGGAAGGTGAAGAAGCAAGCTGTACAACACTGGGATTGTGTGCGCACCTTGCCAACTGATAGAAAACAGTACTTTTGCACTCTCCTGACTCTTCCAATCACATGATAATTCGATTGGAAGCTGTTTTGGACAACTTTTCTTTTCTTCCTGCCAAACACTTGGCAGACATCCGTGCAACGTCTAGAACACGATGGGAGATGTTTTCTGTGCTGGCACAGTTTTTGCTAGCCAGTCATAGTGGGAAAGCATTTTGCTGAGATGTAGATGAGAAGAGACGCTAAAGACGAAGGTAGGATGCTGTCCACAGCTAAGAGCCGCTCCCGGGCGTCTTTCGGCAGAAGCCGCGCTAAGGAGAGCACTGTGAGCGGCACAATCGTCTTTGCGCGAAGAAGCCGCTTCTTCGGCTCCGGGCGCCGGAGAGAGCGGCAACTTCGGGAAGGTGAAGAAGCAAGCTGTACAACACTGGGATTGTGTGCGCAACTTGCCAACTGATAGAAAACAGTACTTTTGCACACTCCAGACTCTTCCAATCACATGAACATTCGATTGGAAGCTGTTTTGGACAACTTTTCTTTTCTTCCTGCCAAACACTTGGCAGACATCCATGCAACGTCTAGTACACAATGGGAAAGGTTTTCAGTGCTGGCACAGTTTTTCCTAGCCAGACATAGTGGAAAAGCATTTTGCTGAGATGTAGATGAGAAGAGACGCTAAAGAGGAAGGTAGGATGCTGTCCGCAGCTAAGAGCTGCTCCCGGGCGTCTTTCGGCAGAAGCCGCACTAAGGAGAGCACTGTGAGCGGCACAATCGTCTTTGCGCGAAGAAGCCGCTTCTTCGGCTCCGGGAGCCGGAGAGAGCGGCAACTTCGGGAAGGTGAAGAAGCAAGCTGTACAACACTGGGATTGTGTGCGCACCTTGCCAACTGATAGAAAACAGTACTTTTGCAGTCTCCTGACTCTTCCAATCACATGAACATTCGATTGGAAGCTGTTTTGGACAACTTTACTTTTCTTCCTGCCAAACACTTGGCAGACATCCGTGCAACGTCTAGAACACGATGGGAGATATTTTCTGTGCTGGCACAATTTTTCCTAGGCAGACATAGTGCAAAAGCATTTTGGTGAATGTAGATGAGAAGAGACGCTAAAGACGAAGGTAGGATGCTGTCCGCAGCTAAGAGCTGGTCCCGGGCGTCTTTCGGCAGAAGCCGCGCTAAGGAGAGCACTGTGAGCGGCACAATCGTCTTTGCGCGAAGAAGCCGCTTCTTCGGCTCCGGGAGCCGGAGAGAGCGGCAACTTCGGGAAGGTGAAGAAGCAAGCTGTACAACACTGGGATTGTGTGCGCACCTTGCCAACTGATAGAAAACAGTACTTTTGCACTCTCCTGACTCTTCCAATCACATGAACATTTGATTGGAAGCTGTTTTGGACAACTTTACTTTTCTTCCTGCCAAACACTTGGCAGACATCCGTGCAACGTCTAGAACACGATGGGAGATATTTTCTGTGCTGGCACAATTTTTCCGAGCCCGACATAGTGCAAAAGCATTTTGGTGAATGTAGATGAGAAGAGACGCTAAAGACGAAGGTAGGATGCTGTCCGCAGCTAAGAGCCGCTCCCGGGCGTCTTTCGGCAGAAGCCGCGCTAAGGAGAGCACTGTGAGCGGCACAATCGTCTTTGCGCGAAGAAGCCGCTTCTTCGGCTGCGGGAGCCGGAGAGAGCGGCAACTTCGGGAAGGTGAAGAAGCAAGCTGTGCAACACTGGGATTGTGTGCGCAACTTGCCAACTGATAGAAAACAGTACTTTTGCAGTCTCCTGACTCTTCCAATCACATGAACATTCGATTGGAAGCTGTTTTGGACAACTTTACTTTTCTTCCTGCCAAACACTTGGCAGACATCTCTGCAACGTCTAGAACAGGATGGGAGATGTTTTCTGTGCTGGCACAGTTTTTCCTAGCCAGACATAGTGGAAAAGCATTTTGCTGAGATGTAGATGAGAAGAGACGCTAAAGACGAAGGTAGGATGCTGTCCGCAGCTAAGAGCCGCTCCCGGGCGTCTTTCGGCAGAAGCCGCGCTAAGGAGAGCACTGTGAGCGGCACAATCGTCTTTGCGCGAAGAAGCCGCTTCTTCGGCTCCAGGCGCCGGAGAGAGCGGCAACTTCGGGAAGGTGAAGAAGCAAGCTGTACAACACTGGGATTGTGTGCGCACCTTGCCAACTGATAGAAAACAGTACTTTTGCACTCTCCTGACTCTTCCAATCACATGAATATTCGATTGGAAGCTGTTTTGGACAACATTACTTTTCTTCCTGCCAAACACTTGGCAGACATCCGTGCAACGTCTAGAACACGATGGGAGATGTTTTCAGTGCTGGCACAGTTTTTCCTAGCCAGACATAGTGGAAAAGCATTTTGCTGAGATGTAGATGAGAAGAGACGCTAAAGAGGAAGGTAGGATGCTGTCCGCAGCTAAGAGCCGCTCCCGGGCGTCTTTCGGCAGAAGCCGCGCTAAGGAGAGCACTGTGAGCTGCACAATCGTCTTTGCGCAAAGAAGCCGCTTCTTCGGCTCCGGGAGCCGGAGATAGCGGCAACTTCGGGAAGGTGAAGAAGCAAGCTGTACAACACTGGGATTGTGTGCGCACCTTGCCAAATGATAGAAAACAGTACTTTTGCACACTCTTGACTCTTCCAATCACATGAACATTCGATTGGAAGCTGTTTTGGACAACTTTTCTTTTCTTCCTGCCAAACACTTGGCAGACATCTCTGCAACGTCTAGAACACGATGGGAGATGTTTTCTGTGCTGGCACAGTTTTTCCTAGCCAGAAATAGTGGGAAAGCGTTTTGCTGAGATGTAGATGAGAAGAGACGCTAAAGACGAAGGTAGGATGCTGTCCGCAGCTAAGAGCCGCTCCCGGGCGTCTTTCGGCAGAAGCCGCGCTAAGGAGAGCACTGTGAGCGGCACAATCGTCTTTGCGCGAAGAAGCCGCTTCTTCCCTCCCGGCGCCGGAGAGAGCGGCAACTTCGGGAAGGTGAAGAAGCAAGCTGTACAACACTGGGATTGTGTGCGCAACTTGCCAACTGATAGAAAACAGTACTTTTGCAGTCTCCTGACTCTTCCTATCACATGATAATTCGATTGGAAGCTGTTTTGGACAACTTTTCTTTTCTTCCTGCCAAACACTTAGCAGACATCCATGTAACGTCTAGAACACGATGGGAGATGTTTTCGGTGCTGGCACAGTTTTTCCTAGCCAGACATAGTGGAAAAGCTTTTTGCTGAGATGTAGATGAGAAGAGACGCTAAAGACGAAGGTAGGATGCTGTCCGCAGCTAAGAGCCGCTCCCGGGCGTCTTTCGGCAGAAGCCGCGCTAAGGAGAGCACTGTGAGCGGCACAATCGTCTTTGCGCGAAGAAGCCGCTTCTTCGGCTCCGGGCGCCGGAGAGAGCGGCAACTTCGGGAAGGTGAAGAAGCAAGCAGGACAACACTGGGATTGCGTGCGCACCTTGCCAACTGATAGAAAACAGTACTTTTGCACTCTCCTGACTCTTCCAATCACATGATAATTCGATTGGAAGCTGTTTTGGACAACATTACTTTTCTTCCTTCCAAACACTTGGCAGACATCCGTGCAACGTCTAGAACACGATGGGAGATGTTTCCTCTGCTGGCACAGTTTTTCCTAGCCAGTCATATTGGGAAAGCATTTTGCTGAGATGTAGATGAGAAGAGACGCTAAAGACGAAGGTAGGATGCTGTCTGCAGCTAAGAGCCGCTCCCGGGCGCCTTTCGGCAGAAGCCGCGCTAAGGAGAGCACTGTGAGCGGCACAATCGTCTTTGCGCGAAGAAGCCGCTTCTTCGGCTCCGGGAGCCGGAGAGAGCGGCAACTTCGGGAAGGTGAAGAAGCAAGCTGTACAACACTGGGATTGTGTGCGCCCCTTGCCAACTGATAGAAAACAGTACTTTTGCACTCTCCCGACTCTTCCAATCACATGAACATTCGATTGGAAGCTGTTTTGGACAACTTTTCTTTTCTTCCTGCCAAACACTTGGCAGACATCCGTGCAACGTCTAGAACACGATGGGAGATGTTTTCTGTGCTGGCACAGTTTTTCCTAGCCAGACATAGTGGGAAAGCATTTTGCTGAGATGTAGATGAGAAGAGACGCTAAAGACGAAGGTAGGATGCTGTCCGCAGCTAAGAGCCGCTCCCGGGCGTCTTTCGGCAGAAGCCGCGCTAAGGAGAGCACTGTGAGCGGCACAATCGTCTTTGCGCGAAGAAGCCGCTTCTTCGGCTCCGGGCGCCGGAGAGAGCGGCAACTTCGGGAAGGTGAAGAAGCAAGCTGTACAACACTGGGATTGTGTGCGCACCTTGCCAACTGATAGAAAACAGTACTGTTGCACTCTCCTGACTCTTCCAATCACTTGAACATTCGATTGGAAGCTGTTTTGGACAACATTACTTTTCTTCCTGCCAAACACTTGGCAGACATCCGTGCAACGTCTAGAACACGATGGGAGATGTTTTCTGTGCTGGCACAGTTTTTCCTAGCCAGACATAGTGGGAAAGCATTTTGCTGAGATGTAGATGAGAAGAGACGCTAAAGACGAAGGTAGGATGCTGTCCACAGCTAAGAGCCGCTCCCGGGCGTCTTTCGGCAGAAGCCGCGCTAAGGAGAGCACTGTGAGCGGCACAATCGTCTTTGCGCGAAGAAGCCGCTTCTTCGGCTCCGGGCGCCGGAGAGAGCGGCAACTTCGGGAAGGTGAAGAAGCAAGCTGTACAACACTGGGATTGTGTGCCCAGCTTGCCAACTGATAGAAAACAGTACTTTTGCACACTCCTGACTCTTCCAATCACATGAACATTTGATTGTAAGCTGTTTTGGACAACTTTTCTTTTCTTCCTGCCAAACACTTGGCAGACATCCATGCAACGTCTAGAACACGATGGGAGATGTTTTCTGTGCTGTCACAGTTTTTCCTAGCCAGACATAGTGGAAAAGCATTTTGCTGAGATGTAGATGAGAAGAGACGCTAAAGACGAAGGTAGGATGCTGTCCGCAGCTAAGAGCCGCTCCCGGGCGTCTTTCGGCAGAAGCCGCGCTAAGGAGAGCACTGTGAGCGGCACAATCGTCTTTGCGCGAAGAAGCCGCTTCTTCGGCTCCGGGCGCCGGAGAGAGCGGCACCTTCGGGAAGGTGAAGAAGCAAGCTGTACAACACTGGGATTGTGTGCGCACCTTGCCAACTGATAGAAAACAGTACTTTTGCACTCTCCCGACTCTTCCAATCACATGAACATTCGATTGGAAGCTGTTTTGGACAACTTTTCTTTTCTTCCTGCCAAACACTTGGCAGACATCCGTGCAACGTCTAGAACACGATGGGAGATGTTTTCTGTGCTGGCACAGTTTTTGCTAGCCAGTCATAGTTGGAAAGCATTTTGCTGAGATGTAGATGAGAAGAGACGCTAAAGACGAAGGTAGGATGCTGTCCACAGCTAAGAGCCGCTCCCGGGCGTCTTTCGGCAGAAGCCGCGCTAAGGAGAGCACTATGAGCGGCACAATCGTCTTTGCGCGAAGAAGCCGCTTCTTCGGCTCCGGGCGCCGGAGAGAGCGGCAACTTCGGGAAGGTGAAGAAGCAAGCTGTACAACACTGGGATTGTGTGCGCACCTTGCCAACTGATAGAAAACAGTACTTTTGCACACTCCAGACTCTTCCAATCACATGAACATTCGATTGGAAGCTGTTTTGGACAACTTTTCTTTTCTTCCTGCCAAACACTTGGCAGACATCCATGCAACGACTAGTACACAATGGGAAACGTTTTCAGTGCTGGCACAGTTTTTCCTAGCCAGACATAGTGGAAAAGCATTTTGCTGAGATGTAGATGAGAAGAGACGCTAAAGAGGAAGGTAGGATGCTGTCCGCAGCTAAGAGCTGCTCCCGGGCGTCTTTCGGCAGAAGCCGCGCTAAGGAGAGCACTGTGAGCGGCACAATCGTCTTTGCGCGAAGAAGCCGCTTCTTCGGCTCCGGGAGCCGGAGAGAGCGGCAACTTCGGGAAGGTGAAGAAGCAAGCTGTGCAACACTGGGATTGTGTGCGCACCTTGCCAACTGATAGAAAACAGTACTTTTGCAGTCTCCTGACTCTTCCAATCACATGAACATTCGATTGGAAGCTGTTTTGGACAACTTTACTTTTCTTCCTGCCAAACACTTGGCAGACATCCGTGCAACGTCTAGAACACGATGGGAGATATTTTCTGTGCTGGCACAATTTTTCCGAGCCCGACATAGTGCAAAAGCATTTTGGTGAATGTAGATGAGAAGAGACGCTAAAGACGAAGGTAGGATGCTGTCCGCAGCTAAGAGCCGCTCCCGGGCGTCTTTCGGCAGAAGCCACGCTAAGGAGAGCACTGTGAGCGGCACAATCGTCTTTGCGCGAAGAAGCCGCTTCTTCGGCTGCGGGAGCCGGAGAGAGCGGCAACTTCGGGAAGGTGAAGAAGCAAGCTGTACAACACTGGGATTGTGTGCGCAACTTGCCAACTGATAGAAAACAGTACTTTTGCAGTCTCCTGACTCTTCCAATCACATGAACATTCGATTGGAAGCTGTTTTGGACAACTTTTCTTTTCTTCCTGCCAAACACTTGGCAGACATCTCTGCAACGTCTAGAACACGATGGGAGATGTTTTCTGTGCTGTCACAGTTTTTCCTAGCCAGACATAGTGGAAAAGCATTTTGCTGAGATGTAGATGAGAAGAGACGCTAAAGACGAATGTAGGATGCTGTCCGCAGCTAAGAGCCGCTGCCGGGCGTCTTTCGGCAGAAGCCGCGCTAAGGAGAGCACTGTGAGCGGCACAATCGTCTTTGCGCGAAGAAGCCGCTTCTTCGGCTCCGGGAGCCGGAGAGAGCGGCAACTTCGGGAAGGTGAAGAAGCAAGCTGTACAACACTGGGATTGTGTGCGTACCTTGCCAACTGATAGAAAACAGTACTTTTGCACTCTCCTGACTCTTCCAATCACATGAACATTCGATTGGAAGCTGTTTTGGACAACTTTACTTTTCTTCCTGCCAAACACTTGGCAGACATCCGTGCAACGTCTAGAACACGATGGGAGATGTTTTCAGTGCTGGCACAGTTTTTCCTAGCCAGACATAGTGGAAAAGCATTTTGCTGAGATGTAGATGAGAAGAGACGCTAAAGAGGAAGGTAGGATGCTGTCCGCAGCTAAGAGCCGCTCCCGGGCGTCTTTCGGCAGAAGCCGCGCTAAGGAGAGCACTGTGAGCTGCACAATCGTCTTTGCGCGAAGAAGCCGCTTCTTCGGCTCCGGGAGCCGGAGAGAGCGGCAACTTCGGGAAGGTGAAGAAGCAAGCTGTACAACACTGGGATTGTGTGCGCACCTTGCCAACTGATAGAAAACAGTACTTTTGCACACTCTTGACTCTTCCAATCACATGAACATTCGATTGGAAGCTGTTTTGGACAACTTTTCTTTTCTTCCTGCCAAACACTTGGCAGACATCTCTGCAACGTCTAGAACACGATGGGAGATGTTTTCTGTGCTGGCACAGTTTTTCCTAGCCAGAAATAGTGGGAAAGCATTTTGCTGAGATGTAGATGAGAAGAGACGCTAAAGACGAAGGTAGGATGCTGTCCGCAGCTAAGAGCCGCTCCCGGGCGTCTTTCGGCAGAAGCCGCGCTAAGGAGAGCACTGTGAGCGGCACAATCGTCTTTGCGCGAAGAAGCCGCTTCTTCCCTCCCGGCGCCGGAGAGAGCGGCAACTTCGGGAAGGTGAAGAAGCAAGCTGTACAACACTGGGATTGTGTGCGCACCTTGCCAACTGATAGAAAACAGTACTTTTGCACTCTCCTGACTCTTCCTATCACATGATAATTCGATTGGAAGCTGTTTTGGACAACTTTCCTTTTCTTCCTGCCAAACACTTAGCAGACATCCATGTAACGTCTAGAACACGATGGGAGATGTTTTCTGTGCTGGCACAGTTTTTCCTAGCCAGACATAATGGAAAAGCATTTTGCTGAGATGTAGATGAGAAGAGACGCTAAAGACGAAGGTAGGATGCTGTCCGCAGCTAAGAGCCGCTCCCGGGCGTCTTTCGGCAGAAGCCGCGCTAAGGAGAGCACTGTGAGCGGCACAATCGTCTTTGCGCGAAGAAGCCGCTTCTTCGGCTCCGGGCGCCGGAGAGAGCGGCAACTTCGGGAAGGTGAAGAAGCAAGCGGTACAACACTGGGATTGCGTGCGCACCTTGCCAACTGATAGAAAACAGTACTTTTGCACTCTCCTGACTCTTCCAATCACATGATAATTCGATTGGAAGCTGTTTTGGACAACATTACTTTTCTTCCTTCCAAACACTTGGCAGACATCCGTGCAACGTCTAGAACACGATGGGAGATGTTTTCTCTGCTGGCACAGTTTTTCCTAGCCAGTCATATTGGGAAAGCATTTTGCTGAGATGTAGATGAGAAGAGACGCTAAAGACGAAGGTAGGATGCTGTCTGCAGCTAAGAGCCGCTCCCGGGCGCCTTTCGGCAGAAGCCGCGCTAAGGAGAGCACTGTGAGCGGCACAATCGTCTTTGCGCGAAGAAGCCGCTTCTTCGGCTCCGGGAGCCGGAGAGAGCGGCAACTTCGGGAAGGTGAAGAAGCAAGCTGTATAACACTGGGATTCTGTGCGCAGCTTGCCAACTGATAGAAAACAGTACTTTTGCACTCTCCTGACTCTTCCAATCACATGAACATTCGATTGGAAGCTGTTTTGGACAACTTTTTTTTCCTTCCTGCCAAACACTTGGCAGACATCCGTGCAACGTCTAGAACATGATGGGAGATGTTTTCTGTTCTGGCACAGTTTTTCCTAGCCAGACATAGTGGGAAAGCATTTTGCTGAGATGTAGATGAGAAGAGACGCTAAAGACGAAGGTAGGATGCTGTCCGCAGCTAAGAGCCGCTGCCGGGCGTCTTTCGGCAGAAGCCGCGCTAAGGAGAGCACTGTGAGCGGCACAATCGTCTTTGCGTGAAGAAGCCGCTTCTTCGGCTGCGGGAGCCGGAGAGAGCGGCAACTTCGGGAAGGTGAAGAAGCAAGCTGTACAACACTGGGATTGTGTGCGCAACATGCCAACTGATAGAAACCAGCACTTTTGGACTCTCCTGACTTTTCCAATCACATGAACTTTCGATTGGAAGCTGTTTTGGACAACTTTCCCTTTCTTCCTGCCAAACACTTGGCAGACATCCATGCAACATCTAGGACACGATGGGAGATGTTTTCAGTGCTGTCACAGTTTTTCCTAGCCAGACATAGTGGAAAAGCATTTTGCTGAGATGTAGATGAGAAGAGACGCTAAAGACGAAGGTAGGATGCTGTCCGCAGCTAAGAGCCGCTCCCGGGCGTCTTTCGGCAGAAGCCGCGCTAAGGAGAGCACTGTGAGCGGCACAATCGTCTTTGCGCGAAGAAGCCGCTTCTTCGGCTCCGGGCGCCGGAGAGAGCGGCACCTTCGGGAAGGTGAAGAAGCAAGCTGTACAACACTGGGATTGTGTGCGCACCTTGCCAACTGATAGAAAACAGTACTTTTGCACTCTCCTGACTCTTCCAATCACATGAACATTCGATTGGAAGCTGTTTTGGACAACTTTTCTTTTCTTCCTGCCAAACACTTGGCAGACATCCGTGCAACGTCTAGAACACGATGGGAGATGTTTTCTGTGCTGGCACAGTTTTTGCTAGCCAGTCATAGTTGGAAAGCATTTTGCTGAGATGTAGATGAGAAGAGACGCTAAAGACGAAGGTAGGATGCTGTCCACAGCTAAGAGCCGCTCCCGGGCGTCTTTCGGCAGAAGCCGCGCTAAGGAGAGCACTATGAGCGGCACAATCGTCTTTGCGCGAAGAAGCCGCTTCTTCGGCTCCGGGCGCCGGAGAGAGCGGCAACTTCGGGAAGGTGAAGAAGCAAGCTGTACAACACTGGGATTGTGTGCGCACCTTGCCAACTGATAGAAAACAGTACTTTTGCAGTCTCCTGACTCTTCCAATCACATGAACATTCGATTGGAAGCTGTTTTGGACAACTTTACTTTTCTTCCTGCCAAACACTTGGCAGACATCCATGCAACGTCTAGAACACAATGGGAAACGTTTTCAGTGCTGGCACAGTTTTTCCTAGCCAGACATAGTGGAAAAGCATTTTGCTGAGATGTAGATGAGAAGAGACGCTAAAGAGGAAGGTAGGATGCTGTCCGCAGCTAAGAGCTGCTCCCGGGCGTCTTTCGGCAGAAGCCGCGCTAAGGAGAGCACTGTGAGCGGCACAATCGTCTTTGCGCGAAGAAGCCGCTTCTTCGGCTGCGGGAGCCGGAGAGAGCGGCAACTTCGGGAAGGTGAAGAAGCAAGCTGTACAACACTGGGATTGTGTGCGTACCTTGCCAACTGATAGAAAACAGTACTTTTGCACTCTCCTGACTCTTCCAATCACATGAACATTCGATTGGAAGCTGTTTTGGACAACTTTACTTTTCTTCCTGCCAAACACTTGGCAGACATCTCTGCAACGTCTAGAACACGATGGGAGATGTTTTCTGTGCTGTCACAGTTTTTCCTAGCCAGACATAGTGGAAAAGCATTTTGCTGAGATGTAGATGAGAAGAGACGCTAAAGACGAATGTAGGATGCTGTCCGCAGCTAAGAGCCGCTGCCGGGCGTCTTTCGGCAGAAGCCGCGCTAAGGAGAGCACTGTGAGCGGCACAATCGTCTTTGCGCGAAGAAGCCGCTTCTTCGGCTCCGGGAGCCGGAGAGAGCGGCAACTTCGGGAAGGTGAAGAAGCAAGCTGTACAACACTGGGATTGTGTGCGTACCTTGCCAACTGATAGAAAACAGTACTTTTGCACTCTCCTGACTCTTCCAATCACATGAACATTCGATTGGAAGCTGTTTTGGACAACTTTACTTTTCTTCCTGCCAAACACTTGGCAGACATCCGTGCAACGTCTAGAACACGATGGGAGATGTTTTCAGTGCTGGCACAGTTTTTCCTAGCCAGACATAGTGGAAAAGCATTTTGCTGAGATGTAGATGAGAAGAGACGCTAAATAGGAAGGTAGGATGCTGTCCGCAGCTAAGAGCCGCTCCCGGGCGTCTTTCGGCAGAAGCCGCGCTAAGGAGAGCACTGTGAGCTGCACAATCGTCTTTGCGCGAAGAAGCCGCTTCTTCGGCTCCGGGAGCCGGAGAGAGCGGCAACTTCGGGAAGGTGAAGAAGCAAGCTGTACAACACTGGGATTGTGTGCGCACCTTGCCAACTGATAGAAAACAGTACTTTTGCACTCTCCTGACTCTTCCAATCACTTGAACATTCGATTGGAAGCTGTTTTGGACAACTTTTCTTTTCTTCCTGCCAAACACTTGGCAGACATCTCTGCAACGTCTAGAACATGATGGGAGATGTTTTCTGTGCTGGCACAGTTTTTCCTAGCCAGAAATAGTGGGAAAGCATTTTGCTGAGATGTAGATTAGAAGAGACGCTAAAGACGAAGGTAGGATGCTGTCCGCAGCTAAGAGCCGCTCCCGGGCGTCTTTCGGCAGAAGCCGCGCTAAGGAGAGCACTGTGAGCGGCACAATCGTCTTTGCGCGAAGAAGCCGCTTCTTCCCTCCCGGCGCCGGAGAGAGCGGCAACTTCGGGAAGGTGAAGAAGCAAGCTGTACAACACTGGGATTGTGTGCGCACCTTGCCAACTGATAGAAAACAGTACTTTTGCACTCTCCTGACTCTTCCTATCACATGATAATTCGATTGGAAGCTGTTTTGGACAACTTTCCTTTTCTTCCTGCCAAACACTTAGCAGACATCCATGTAACGTCTAGAACACGATGGGAGATGTTTTCTGTGCTGGCACAGTTTTTCCTAGCCAGACATAGTGGAAAAGCATTTTGCTGAGATGTAGATGAGAAGAGACGCTAAAGACGAAGGTAGGATGCTGTCCGCAGCTAAGAGCCGCTCCCGGGCGTCTTTCGGCAGAAGCCGCGCTAAGGAGAGCACTGTGAGCGGCACAATCGTCTTTGCGCGAAGAAGCCGCTTCTTCGGCTCCGGGCGCCGGAGAGAGCGGCAACTTCGGGAAGGTGAAGAAGCAAGCGGTACAACACTGGGATTGCGTGCGCACCTTGCCAACTGATAGAAAACAGTACTTTTGCACTCTCCTGACTCTTCCAATCACATGATAATTCGATTGGAAGCTGTTTTGGACAACATTACTTTTCTTCCTTCCAAACACTTGGCAGACATCCGTGCAACGTCTAGAACACGATGGGAGATGTTTTCTCTGCTGGCACAGTTTTTCCTAGCCAGTCATATTGGGAAAGCATTTTGCTGAGATGTAGATGAGAAGAGACGCTAAAGACGAAGGTAGGATGCTGTCTGCAGCTAAGAGCCGCTCCCGGGCGCCTTTCGGCAGAAGCCGCGCTAAGGAGAGCACTGTGAGCGGCACAATCGTCTTTGCGCGAAGAAGCCGCTTCTTCGGCTCCGGGAGCCGGAGAGAGCGGCAACTTCGGGAAGGTGAAGAAGCAAGCTGTATAACACTGGGATTCTGTGCGCAGCTTGCCAACTGATAGAAAACAGTACTTTTGCACTCTCCTGACTCTTCCAATCACATGAACATTCGATTGGAAGCTGTTTTGGACAACTTTTTTTTCCTTCCTGCCAAACACTTGGCAGACATCCGTGCAACGTCTAGAACATGATGGGAGATGTTTTCTGTTCTGGCACAGTTTTTCCTAGCCAGACATAGTGGGAAAGCATTTTGCTGAGATGTAGATGAGAAGAGACGCTAAAGACGAAGGTAGGATGCTGTCCGCAGCTAAGAGCCGCTCCCGGGCGTCTTTCGGCAGAAGCCGCGCTAAGGAGAGCACTGTGAGCGGCACAATCGTCTTTGCGTGAAGAAGCCGCTTCTTCGGCTGCGGCAGCCGGAGAGAGCGGCAACTTCAGGAAGGTGAAGAAGCAAGCTGTACAACACTGGGATTGTGTGCGCAACATGCCAACTGATAGAAACCAGCACTTTTGGACTCTCCTGACTTTTCCAATCACATGAACTTTCGATTGGAAGCTGTTTTGGACAACTTTTCCTTTCTTCCTGCCAAACACTTGGCAGACATCCATGCAACATCTAGGACACGATGGGAGATGTTTTCTGTGCTGTCACAGTTTTTCCTAGCCAGACATAGTGGAAAAGCATTTTGCTGAGATGTAGATGAGAAGAGACGCTAAAGACGAAGGTAGGATGCTGTCTGCAGCTAAGAGCCGCTCCCGGGCGTCTTTCGGCAGAAGCCGCGCTAAGGAGAGCACTGTGAGCGGCACAATCGTCTTTGCGCGAAGAAGCCGCTTCTTCGGCTCCGGGAGCCGGAGAGAGCGGCAACTTTGGGAAGGTGAAGAAGCAAGCTGTACAACACTGGGATTGTGTGCGCACCTTGCCAACTGATAGAAAACAGTACTTTTGCACTCTCCTGACTCTTCCAATCACATGAACATTCGATTGGAAGCTGTTTTGGACAACTTTTCCTTTCTTCCTGCCAAACACTTGGCAGACATCCGTGCAACGTCTAGAACACGATGGGAGATATTTTCTGTGCTGGCACAATTTTTCCGAGCCCGACATAGTGCAAAAGCATTTTGGTGAATGTAGATGAGAAGAGACGCTAAAGACGAAGGTAGGATGCTGTCCGCAGCTAAGAGCCGCTCCCGGGCGTCTTTCGGCAGAAGCCGCGCTAAGGAGAGCACTGTGAGCGGCACAATCGTCTTTGCGCGAAGAAGCCGCTTCTTCGGCTGCGGGAGCCGGAGAGAGCGGCAACTTCGGGAAGGTGAAGAAGCAAGCTGTACAACACTGGGATTGTGTGCGCAACTTGCCAACTGATAGAAAACAGTACTTTTGCAGTCTCCTGACTCTTCCAATCACATGAACATTCGATTGGAAGCTGTTTTGGACAACTTTTCTTTTCTTCC
The DNA here is from genome assembly GCF_035770615.1 of Melospiza melodia melodia. Lineage (NCBI taxonomy): Eukaryota > Metazoa > Chordata > Aves > Passeriformes > Passerellidae > Melospiza > Melospiza melodia. Next base: position 24,866,810 of record NC_086197.1, read on the forward strand.
TGCCAAACACTTGGCAGACATCTCTGCAACGTCTAGAACACGATGGGAGATGTTTTCTGTGCTGTCACAGTTTTTCCTAGCCAGACATAGTGGAAAAGCATTTTGCTGAGATGTAGATGAGAAGAGACGCTAAAGACGAATGTAGGATGCTGTCCGCAGCTAAGAGCCGCTCCCGGGCGTCTTTCGGCAGAAGCCGCGCTAAGGAGAGCACTGTGAGCGGCACAATCGTCTTTGCGCGAAGAAGCCGCTTCTTCGGCTCCGGGAGCCGGAGAGAGCGGCAACTTCGGGAAGGTGAAGAAGCAAGCTGTACAACACTGGAATTGTGTGCGTACCTTGCCAACTGATAGAAAACAGTACTTTTGCACTCTCCTGACTCTTCCAATCACATGAACATTCGATTGGAAGCTGTTTTGGACAACTTTACTTTTCTTCCTGCCAAACACTTGGCAGACATCCGTGCAACGTCTAGAACACGATGGGAGATGTTTTCAGTGCTGGCACAGTTTTTCCTAGCCAGACATAGTGGAAAAGCATTTTGCTGAGATGTAGATGAGAAGAGACGCTAAAGAGGAAGGTAGGATGCTGTCCGCAGCTAAGAGCCGCTCCCGGGCATCTTTCGGCAGAAGCCGCGCTAAGGAGAGCACTGTGAGCTGCACAATCGTCTTTGCGCGAAGAAGCCGCTTCTTCGGCTCCGGGAGCCGGAGAGAGCGGCAACTTCGGGAAGGTGAAGAAGCAAGCTGTACAACACTGGGATTGTGTGCGCACCTTGCCAACTGATAGAAAACAGTACTTTTGCACACTCTTGACTCTTCCAATCACATGAACATTCGATTGGAAGCTGTTTTGGACAACTTTTCTTTTCTTCCTGCCAAACACTTGGCAGACATCTCTGCAACGTCTAGAACACGATGGGAGATGTTTTCTGTGCTGGCACAGTTTTTCCTAGCCAGAAATAGTGGGAAAGCATTTTGCTGAGATGTAGATGAGAAGAGACGCTAAAGACGAAGGTAGGATGCTGTCCGCAGCTAAGAGCCGCTCCCGGGCGTCTTTCGGCAGAAGCCGCGCTAAGGAGAGCACTGTGAGCGGCACAATCGTCTTTGCGCGAAGAAGCCGCTTCTTCCCTCCCGGCGCCGGAGAGAGCGGCAACTTCGGGAAGGTGAAGAAGCAAGCTGTACAACACTGGGATTGTGTGCGCACCTTGCCAACTGATAGAAAACAGTACTTTTGCACTCTCCTGACTCTTCCTATCACATGATAATTCGATTGGAAGCTGTTTTGGACAACTTTCCTTTTCTTCCTGCCAAACACTTAGCAGACATCCATGTAACGTCTAGAACACGATGGGAGATGTTTTCTGTGCTGGCACAGTTTTTCCTAGCCAGACATAGTGGAAAAGCATTTTGCTGAGATGTAGATGAGAAGAGACGCTAAAGACGAAGGTAGGATGCTGTCCGCAGCTAAGAGCCGCTCCCGGGCGTCTTTCGGCAGAAGCCGCGCTAAGGAGAGCACTGTGAGCGGCACAATCGTCTTTGCGCGAAGAAGCCGCTTCTTCGGCTCCGGGCGCCGGAGAGAGCGGCAACTTCGGGAAGGTGAAGAAGCAAGCGGTACAACACTGGGATTGTGTGCGCACCTTGCCAACTGATAGAAAACAGTACTTTTGCACTCTCCTGACTCTTCCAATCACATGATAATTCGATTGGAAGCTGTTTTGGACAACATTACTTTTCTTCCTTCCAAACACTTGGCAGACATCCGTGCAACGTCTAGAACACGATGGGAGATGTTTTCAGTGCTGGCACAGTTTTTCCTAGCCAGACATAGTGGAAAAGCATTTTGCTGAGATGTAGATGAGAAGAGACGCTAAAGAGGAAGGTAGGATGCTGTCCGCAGCTAAGAGCCGCTCCCGGGCGTCTTTCGGCAGAAGCCGCGCTAAGGAGAGCACTGTGAGCTGCACAATCGTCTTTGCGCGAAGAAGCCGCTTCTTCGGCTCCGGGAGCCGGAGAGAGCGGCAACTTCGGGAAGGTGAAGAAGCAAGCTGTACAACACTGGGATTGTGTGCGCACCTTGCCAACTGATAGAAAACAGTACTTTTGCACACTCTTGACTCTTCCAATCACATGAACATTCGATTGGAAGCTGTTTTGGACAACTTTTCTTTTCTTCCTGCCAAACACTTGGCAGACATCTCTGCAACGTCTAGAACACGATGGGAGATGTTTTCTGTGCTGGCACAGTTTTTCCTAGCCAGAAATAGTGGGAAAGCATTTTGCTGAGATGTAGATGAGAAGAGACGCTAAAGACGAAGGTAGGATGCTGTCCGCAGCTAAGAGCCGCTCCCGGGCGTCTTTCGGCAGAAGCCGCGCTAAGGAGAGCACTGTGAGCGGCACAATCGTCTTTGCGCGAAGAAGCCGCTTCTTCCCTCCCGGCGCCGGAGAGAGCGGCAACTTCGGGAAGGTGAAGAAGCAAGCTGTACAACACTGGGATTGTGTGCGCACCTTGCCAACTGATAGAAAACAGTACTTTTGCACTCTCCTGACTCTTCCTATCACATGATAATTCGATTGGAAGCTGTTTTGGACAACTTTCCTTTTCTTCCTGCCAAACACTTAGCAGACATCCATGTAACGTCTAGAACACGATGGGAGATGTTTTCTGTGCTGGCACAGTTTTTCCTAGCCAGACATAGTGGAAAAGCATTTTGCTGAGATGTAGATGAGAAGAGACGCTAAAGACGAAGGTAGGATGCTGTCCGCAGCTAAGAGCTGCTCCCGGGCGTCTTTCGGCAGAAGCCGCGCTAAGGAGAGCACTGTGAGCGGCACAATCGTCTTTGCGCGAAGAAGCCGCTTCTTCGGCTCCGGGCGCCGGAGAGAGCGGCAACTTCGGGAAGGTGAAGAAGCAAGCGGTACAACACTGGGATTGTGTGCGCACCTTGCCAACTGATAGAAAACAGTACTTTTGCACTCTCCTGACTCTTCCAATCACATGATAATTCGATTGGAAGCTGTTTTGGACAACATTACTTTTCTTCCTTCCAAAAACTTGGCAGACATCCGTGCAACGTCTAGAACACGATGGGAGATGTTTTCTCTGCTGGCACAGTTTTTCCTAGCCAGTCATATTGGGAAAGCATTTTGCTGAGATGTAGATGAGAAGAGACGCTAAAGACGAAGGTAGGATGCTGTCTGCAGCTAAGAGCCGCTCCCGGGCGCCTTTCGGCAGAAGCCGCGCTAAGGAGAGCACTGTGAGCGGCACAATTGTCTTTGCGCGAAGAAGCCGCTTCTTCGGCTCCGGGAGCCGGAGAGAGCGGCAACTTCGGGAAGGTGAAGAAGCAAGCTGTATAACACTGGGATTCTGTGCGCAGCTTGCCAACTGATAGAAAACAGTACTTTTGCACTCTCCTGACTCTTCCAATCACATGAACATTCGATTGGAAGCTGTTTTGGACAACTTTTTTTTCCTTCCTGCCAAACACTTGGCAGACATCCGTGCAACGTCTAGAACATGATGGGAGATGTTTTCTGTGCTGGCACAGTTTTTCCTAGCCAGACATAGTGGGAAAGCATTTTGCTGAGATGTAGATGAGAAGAGACGCTAAAGACGAAGGTAGGATGCTGTCTGCAGCTAAGAGCCGCTCCCGGGCGTCTTTCGGCAGAAGCCGCGCTAAGGAGAGCACTGTGAGCGGCACAATCGTCTTTGCGTGAAGAAGCCGCTTCTTCGGCTGCGGGAGCCGGAGAGAGCGGCAACTTCGGGAAGGTGAAGAAGCAAGCTGTACAACACTGGGATTGTGTGCGCAACATGCCAACTGATAGAAACCAGCACTTTTGGACTCTCCTGACTTTTCCAATCACATGAACTTTCGATTGGAAGCTGTTTTGGACAACTTTTCCTTTCTTCCTGCCAAACACTTGGCAGACATCCATGCAACATCTAGGACACGATGGGAGATGTTTTCTGTGCTGTCACAGTTTTTCCTAGCCAGACATATTGGAAAAGCATTTTGCTGAGATGTAGATGAGAAGAGACGCTAAAGACGAAGGTAGGATGCTGTCCGCAGCTAAGAGCCGCTGCCGGGCGTCTTTCGGCAGAAGCCGCGCTAAGGAGAGCACTGTGAGCGGCACAATCGTCTTTGCGCGAAGAAGCCGCTTCTTCGGCTCCGGGAGCCGGAGAGAGCGGCAACTTTGGGAAGGTGAAGAAGCAAGCTGTACAACACTGGGATTGTGTGCGCACCTTGCCAACTGATAGAAAACAGTACTTTTGCACTCTCCTGACTCTTCCAATCACATGAACATTCGATTGGAAGCTGTTTTGGACAACTTTTCTTTTCTTCCTGCCAAACGCTTGGCAGACATCCATGCAACGTCTAGAACACGATGGGAGATGTTTTCTGTGCTGTCACAGTTTTTCCTAGCCAGACATAGTGGAAAAGCATTTTGCTGAGATGTAGATGAGAAGAGACGCTAAAGACGAAGGTAGGATGCTGTCCGCAGCTAAGAGCCGCTCCCGGGCGTCTTTCGGCAGAAGCCGCGCTAAGGAGAGCACTGTGAGCGGCACAATCGTCTTTGCGCGAAGAAGCCGCTTCTTCGGCTCCGGGAGCCGGAGAGAGCGGCAACTTCGGGAAGGTGAAGAAGCAAGCTGTACAACACTGGGATTGTGTGCGCACCTTGCCAACTGATAGAAAACAGTACTTTTGCACTCTCCTGACACTTCCAATCACATGAACTTTCGATTGGAAGCTGTTTTGGACAACTTTCCTTTTCTTCCTGCCAAACACTTGGCAGACATCCATGCAACGTCTAGTACACAATGGGAAACGTTTTCAGTGCTGGCACAGTTTTTCCTAGCCAGACATAGTGGAAAAGCATTTTGCTGAGATGTAGATGAGAAGAGACGCTAAAGAGGAAGGTAGGATGCTGTCCGCAGCTAAGAGCTGCTCCCGGGCGTCTTTCGGCAGAAGCCGCGCTAAGGAGAGCACTGTGAGCGGCACAATCGTCTTTGCGCGAAGAAGCCGCTTTTTCGGCTCCGGGAGCCGGAGAGAGCGGCAACTTCGGGAAGGTGAAGAAGCAAGCTGTGCAACACTGGGATTGTGTGCGCACCTTGCCAACTGATAGAAAACAGTACTTTTGCAGTCTCCTGACTCTTCCAATCACATGAACATTCGATTGGAAGCTGTTTTGGACAACTTTACTTTTCTTCCTGCCAAACACTTGGCAGACATCCGTGCAACGTCTAGAACACGATGGGAGATGTTTTCTGTGCTGGCACAATTTTTCCTAGCCAGACATAGTGCAAAAGCCTTTTGGTGAATGTAGATGAGAAGAGACGCTAAAGACGAAGGTAGGATGCTGTCCGCAGCTAAGAGCCGCTCCCGGGCGTCTTTCGGCAGAAGCCGCGCTAAGGAGAGCACTGTGAGCGGCACAATCGTCTTTGCGCGAAGAAGCCGCTTCTTCGGCTCCGGGCGCCGGAGAGAGCGGCAACTTCGGGAAGGTGAAGAAGCAAGCTGTACAACACTGGGATTGTGTGCGTACCTTGCCAACTGATAGAAAACAGTAGTTTTGCACTCTCCTGACTCTTCCAATCACATGAACATTCGATTGGAAGCTGTTTTGGACAACTTTTCTTTTCTTCCTGCCAAACACTTGGCAGACATCCGTGCAACGTCTAGAACACGATGGGAGATGTTTTCTGTGCTGGCACAGTTTTTCCTAGCCAGTCATAGTGGGAAAGCATTTTGCTGAGATGTAGATGAGAAGAGACGCTAAAGACGAAGGTAGGATGCTGTCCGCAGCTAAGAGCCGCTCCCGGGCGTCTTTCGTCAGAAGCCCCGCTAAGGAGAGCACTGTGAGCGGCACAATCGTCTTTGCGCGAAGAAGCCGCTTCTTCGGCTCCAGGCGCCGGAGAGAGCGGCAACTTCGGGAAGGTGAAGAAGCAAGCTGTACAACACTGGGATTGTGTGCGCACCTTGCCAACTGATAGAAAACAGTACTTTTGCACTCTCCTGACTCTTCCAATCACATGAATATTCGATTGGAAGCTGTTTTGGACAACTTTTCTTTTCTTCCTGCCAAACACTTGGCAGACATCCGTGCAACGTCTAGAACTCAATGGGAGATGTTTTCTGTGCTGTCACAGTTTTTCCTAGCCAGACATAGTGGAAAAGCATTTTGCTGAGATGTAGATGAGAAGAGACGCTAAAGACGAAGGTAGGATGCTGTCCGCAGCTAAGAGCCGCTCCCGGGCGTCTTTCGGCAGAAGCCGCGCTAAGGAGAGCACTATGAGCGGCACAATCGTCGTTGCGCGAAGAAGCCGCTTCTTCGGCTCCGGGCGCCGGAGAGAGCGGCAACTTCGGGAAGGTGAAGAAGCAAGCTGTACAACACTGGGATTGTGTGCGCAACTTGCCAACTGATAGAAAACAGTACTTTTGCACACTCCAGACTCTTCCAATCACATGAACATTCGATTGGAAGCTGTTTTGGACAACTTTTCTTTTCTTCCTGCCAAACACTTGGCAGACATCCATGCAACGTCTAGAACACAATGGGAAACGTTTTCAGTGCTGGCACAGTTTTTCCTAGCCAGACATAGTGGAAAAGCATTTTGCTGAGATGTAGATGAGAAGAGACGCTAAAGACGAAGGTAGGATGCTGTCCGCAGCTAAGAGCTGCTCCCGGGCGTCTTTCGGCAGAAGCCGCGCTAAGGAGAGCACTGTGAGCGGCACAATCGTCTTTGCGCGAAGAAGCCGCTTCTTCGGCTCCGGGCGCCGGAGAGAGCGGCAACTTCGGGAAGGTGAAGAAGCAAGCTGTACAACACTGGGATTGTGTGCGCAACTTGCCAACTGATAGAAAACAGTACTTTTGCAGTCTCCTGACTCTTCCAATCACATGAACATTCGATTGGAAGCTGTTTTGGACAACTTTTCTTTTCTTCCTGCCAAACACTTGGCAGACATCTCTGCAACGTCTAGAACACGATGGGAGATGTTTTCTGTGCTGGCACAGTTTTTCCTAGCCAGACATAGTGGAAAAGCATTTTGCTGAGATGTAGATGAGAAGAGACGCTAAAGACGAAGGTAGGATGCTGTCCGCAGCTAAGAGCCGCTCCCGGGCGTCTTTCGGCAGAAGCCGCGCTAAGGAGAGCACTGTGAGCGGCACAATCGTCTTTGCGCGAAGAAGCCGCTTCTTCGGCTCCAGGCGCCGGAGAGAGCGGCAACTTCGGGAAGGTGAAGAAGCAAGCTGTACAACACTGGGATTGTGTGCGCACCTTGCCAACTGATAGAAAACAGTACTTTTGCACTCTCCTGACTCTTCCAATCACATGAATATTCGATTGGAAGCTGTTTTGGGCAACTTTTCTTTTCTTCCTGCCAAACACTTGGCAGACATCCGTGCAACGTCTAGAACTCAATGGGAGATGTTTTCTGTGCTGTCACAGTTTTTCCTAGCCAGACATAGTGGAAAAGCATTTTGCTGAGATGTAGATGAGAAGAGACGCTAAAGACGAATGTAGGATGCTGTCCGCAGCTAAGAGCCGCTGCCGGGCGTCTTTCGGCAGAAGCCGCGCTAAGGAGAGCACTGTGAGCGGCACAATCGTCTTTGCGCGAAGAAGCCGCTTCTTCGGCTCCGGGAGCCGGAGAGAGCGGCAACTTCGGGAAGGTGAAGAAGCAAGCTGTACAACACTGGGATTGTGTGCGTACCTTGCCAACTGATAGAAAACAGTACTTTTGCACTCTCCTGACTCTTCCAATCACATGAACATTCGATTGGAAGCTGTTTTGGACAACTTTACTTTTCTTCCTGCCAAACACTTGGCAGACATCCGTGCAACGTCTAGAAGACGATGGGAGATGTTTTCAGTGCTGGCACAGTTTTTCCTAGCCAGACATAGTGGAAAAGCATTTTGCGGAGATGTAGATGAGAAGAGACGCTAAACAGGAAGGTAGGATGCTGTCCGCAGCTAAGAGCCGCTCCCGGGCGTCTTTCGGCAGAAGCCGCGCTAAGGAGAGCACTGTGAGCTGCACAATCGTCTTTGCGCGAAGAAGCCGCTTCTTCCCTCCCGGCGCCGGAGAGAGCGGCAACTTCGGGAAGGTGAAGAAGCAAGCTGTACAACACTGGGATTGTGGGCGCAGCTTGCCAACTGATAGAAAACAGTACTTTTGCAGTCTCCTGACTCTTCCTATCACATGATAATTCGATTGGAAGCTGTTTTGGACAACTTTACTTTTCTTCCTGCCAAACACTTAGCAGACATCCATGTAACGTCTAGAACACGATGGGAGATGTTTTCTGTGCTGGCACAGTTTTTCCTAGCCAGACATAGTGGAAAAGCATTTTGCGGAGATGTAGATGAGAAGAGACGCTAAAGACGAAGGTAGGATGCTGTCCGCAGCTAAGAGCCGCTCCCGGGCGTCTTTCGGCAGAAGCCGCGCTAAGGAGAGCACTGTGAGCGGCACAATCGTCTTTGCGCGAAGAAGCCGCTTCTTCGGCTCCGGGCGCCGGAGAGAGCGGCAACTTCGGGAAGGTGAAGAAGCAAGCGGTACAACACTGGGATTGCGTGCGCACCTTGCCAACTGATAGAAAACAGTACTTTTGCACTCTCCTGACTCTTCCAATCACATGATAATTCGATTGGAAGCTGTTTTGGACAACATTACTTTTCTTCCTTCCAAACACTTGGCAGACATCCGTGCAACGTCTAGAACACGATGGGAGATGTTTTCTCTGCTGGCACAGTTTTTCCTAGCCAGTCATATTGGGAAAGCATTTTGCTGAGATGTAGATGAGAAGAGACGCTAAAGACGAAGGTAGGATGCTGTCCGCAGCTAAGAGCCGCTCCCGGGCGTCTTTCGGCAGAAGCCGCGCTAAGGAGAGCACTGTGAGCGGCACAATCGTCTTTGCGTGAAGAAGCCGCTTCTTCGGCTCCGGGAGCCGGAGAGAGCGGCAACTTCGGGAAGGTGAAGAAGCAAGCTGTACAACACTGGGATTGTGTGCGCAACATGCCAACTGATAGAAACCAGCACTTTTGGACTCTCCTGACTTTTCCAATCACATGAACTTTCGATTGGAAGCTGTTTTGGACAACTTTTCCTTTCTTCCTGCCAAACACTTGGCAGACATCCATGCAACATCTAGAATACGATGGGAGATGTTTTCTGTGCTGTCACAGTTTTTCCTAGCCAGACATAGTGGAAAAGCATTTTGCTGAGATGTAGATGAGAAGAGACGCTAAAGACGAAGGTAGGATGCTGTCCGCAGCTAAGAGCCGCTGCCGGGCGTCTTTCGGCAGAAGCCGCGCTAAGGAGAGCACTGTGAGCGGCACAATCGTCTTTGCGCGAAGAAGCCGCTTCTTCGGCTCCGGGCGCCGGAGAGAGCGGCAACTTCGGGAAGGTGAAGAAGCAAGCTGTACAACACTGGGATTGTGTGCGCACCTTGCCAACTGATAGAAAACAGTACTTTTGCACTCTCCTGAGTCTTCCAATCACATGAACATTCGATTGGAAGCTGTTTTGGACAACTTTTCTTTTCTTCCTGCCAAACGCTTGGCAGACATCCGTGCAACGTCTAGAACACCATGGGAGATGTTTTCTGTGCTGGCACAGTTTTTCCTAGCCAGACATAGTGGAAAAGCTTTTTGCTGAGATGTAGATGAGAAGAGACGCTAAAGACGAAGGTAGGATGCTGTCCGCAGCTAAGAGCCGCTCCCGGGCGTCTTTCGGCAGAAGCCGCGCTAAGGAGAGCACTGTGAGCGGCACAATCGTCTTTGCGCGAAGAAGCCGCTTCTTCGGCTCCGGGAGCCGGAGAGAGCGGCAACTTCGGGAAGGTGAAGAAGCAAGCTGTACAACACTGGGATTGTGTGCGCACCTTGCCAACTGATAGAAAACAGTACTTTTGCACTCTCCTGACTCTTCCAATCACATGAACATTCGATTGGAAGCTGTTTTGGACAACTTTACTTTTCTTCCTGCCAAACACTTGGCAGACATCCGTGCAACGTCTAGAACACGATGGGAGATATTTTCTGTGCTGGCACAATTTTTCCGAGCCCGACATAGTGCAAAAGCATTTTGGTGAATGTAGATGAGAAGAGACGCTAAAGACGAAGGTAGGATGCTGTCCGCAGCTAAGAGCCGCTCCCGGGCGTCTTTCGGCAGAAGCCGCGCTAAGGAGAGCACTGTGAGCGGCACAATCGTCTTTGCGCGAAGAAGCCGCTTCTTCGGCTGCGGGAGCCGGAGAGAGCGGCAACTTCGGGAAGGTGAAGAAGCAAGCTGTACAACACTGGGATTGTGTGCGCAACTTGCCAACTGATAGAAAACAGTACTTTTGCAGTCTCCTGACTCTTCCAATCACATGAACATTCGATTGGAAGCTGTTTTGGACAACTTTTCTTTTCTTCCTGCCAAACACTTGGCAGACATCTCTGCAACGTCTAGAACACGATGGGAGATGTTTTCTGTGCTGGCACAGTTTTTCCTAGCCAGACATAGTGGAAAAGCTTTTTGCTGAGATGTAGATGAGAAGAGACGCTAAAGACGAAGGTAGGATGCTGTCCGCAGCTAAGAGCCGCTCCCGGGCGTCTTTCGGCAGAAGCCGCGCTAAGGAGAGCACTGTGAGCGGCACAATCGTCTTTGCGCGAAGAAGCCGCTTCTTCGGCTCCAGGCGCTGGAGAGAGCGGCAACTTCGGGAAGGTGAAGAAGCAAGCTGTACAACACTGGGATTGTGTGCGCACCTTGCCAACTGATAGAAAACAGTACTTTTGCACTCTCCTGACTCTTCCAATCACATGAACATTCGATTGGAAGCTGTTTTGGACAACTTTTCTTTTCTTCCTGCCAAACAATTGGCAGACATCCGTGCAACGTCTAGAACACGATGGGAGATGTTTTCAGTGCTGGCACAGTGTTTCCTAGCCAGACATAGTGGAAAAGCATTTTGCTGAGATGTAGATGAGAAGAGACGCTAAAGACGAAGGTAGGATGCTGTCCGCAGCTAAGAGCCGCTCCCGGGCGTCTTTCGGCAGAAGCCGCGCTAAGGAGAGCACTGTGAGCTGCACAATCGTCTTTGCGCGAAGAAGCCGCTTCTTCGGCTCCGGGAGCCGGAGAGAGCGGCAACTTCGGGAAGGTGAAGAAGCAAGCTGTACAACACTGGGATTGTGTGCGCACCTTGCCAACTGATAGAAAACAGTACTTTTGCACACTCTTGACTCTTCCAATCACATGAACATTCGATTGGAAGCTGTTTTGGACAACTTTTCTTTTCTTCCTGCCAAACACTTGGCAGACATCCGTGCAACGTCTAGAACACGATGGGAGATGTTTTCTGTGCTGGCACAGTTTTTCCTAGCCAGAAATAGTGGGAAAGCATTTTGCTGAGATGTAGATGAGAAGAGACGCTAAAGACGAAGGTAGGATGCTGTCCGCAGCTAAGAGCCGCTCCCGGGCGTCTTTCGGCAGAAGCCGCGCTAAGGAGAGCACTGTGAGCGGCACAATCGTCTTTGCGCGAAGAAGCCGCTTCTTCCCTCCCGGCGCCGGAGAGAGCGGCAACTTCGGGAAGGTGAAGAAGCAAGCTGTACAACACTGGGATTGTGTGCGCAACTTGCCAACTGATAGAAAACAGTACTTTTGCAGTCTCCTGACTCTTCCAAACACATGAACATTCGATTGGAAGCTGTTTTGGACAACTTTTCTTTTCTTCCTGCCAAACACTTGGCAGACATCCGTGCAACGTCTAGAACACGATGGGAGATGTTTTCTGTGCTGGCACAGTTTTTCCTAGCCAGACATAGTGGAAAAGCATTTTGCTGAGATGTAGATGAGAAGAGACGCTAAAGACGAAGTAGGATGCTGTCCGCAGCTAAGAGCCGCTCCCGGGCGTCTTTCGGCAGAAGCCGCGCTAAGGAGAGCACTGTGAGCGGCACAATCGTCTTTGCGCGAAGAAGCCGCTTCTTCGGCTCCAGGCGCCGGAGAGAGCGGCAACTTCGGGAAGGTGAAGAAGCAAGCTGTACAACACTGGGATTGTGTGCGCACCTTGCCAACTGATAGAAAACAGTACTTTTGCACTCTCCCGACTCTTCAAATCACATCAACTTTCGATTGGAAGCTGTTTTGGACAACTTTACTTTTCTTCCTGCCAAACGCTTGGCAGACATCCGTGCAACGTCTAGAACACGATGGGAGATGTTTTCTGTGCTGGCACAGTTTTTCCTAGCCAGACATAGTGGAAAAGCATTTTGCTGAGATGTAGATGAGAAGAGACGCTAAAGACGAAGGTAGGATGCTGTCCGCAGCTAAGAGCCGCTCCCGGGCGTCTTTCGGCAGAAGCCGCGCTAAGGAGAGCACTGTGAGCGGCACAATCGTCTTTGCGCGAAGAAGCCGCTTCTTGGGCTCCGGGCGCCGGAGAGAGCGGCAACTTCGGGAAGGTGAAGAAGCAAGCTGTACAACACTGGGATTGTGTGCGCACCTTGCCAACTGATAGAAAACAGTACTTTTGCACTCTCCTGACTCTTCCAATCACATGAATATTCGATTGGAAGCTGTTTTGGGCAACTTTTCTTTTCTTCCTGCCAAACACTTGGCAGACATCCGTGCAACGTCTAGAACTCAATGGGAGATGTTTTCTGTGCTGTCACAGTTTTTCCTAGCCAGACATAGTGGAAAAGCATTTTGCTGAGATGTAGATGAGAAGAGACGCTAAAGACGAAGGTAGGATGCTGTCCGCAGCTAAGAGCCGCTCCCGGGCGTCTTTCGGCAGAAGCCGCGCTAAGGAGAGCACTGTGAGCGGCACAATCGTCTTTGCGCGAAGAAGCCGCTTCTTCGGCTCCGGGAGCCGGAGAGAGCGGCAACTTCGGGAAGGTGAAGAAGCAAGCTGTACAACACTGGGATTGTGTGCGTACCTTGCCAACTGATAGAAAACAGTACTTTTGCACTCTCCTGACTCTTCCAATCACATGAACATTCGATTGGAAGCTGTTTTGGACAACTTTTCTTTTCTTCCTGCCAAACACTTGGCAGACATCCGTGCAACGTCTAGAACACGATGGGAGATGTTTTCAGTGCTGGCACAGTTTTTCCTAGCCAGACATAGTGGAAAAGCATTTTGCTGAGATGTAGATGAGAAGAGACGCTAAAGAGGAAGGTAGGATGCTGTCCGCAGCTAAGAGCCGCTCCCGGGCGTCTTTCGGCAGAAGCCGCGCTAAGGAGAGCACTGTGAGCTGCACAATCGTCTTTGCGCGAAGAAGCCGCTTCTTCGGCTCCGGGAGCCGGAGAGAGCGGCAACTTCGGGAAGGTGAAGAAGCAAGCTGTACAACACTGGGATTGTGTGCGCACCTTGCCAACTGATAGAAAACAGTACTTTTGCACACTCTTGACTCTTCCAATCACATGAACATTCGATTGGAAGCTGTTTTGGACAACTTTTCTTTTCTTCCTGCCAAACACTTGGCAGACATCTCTGCAACGTCTAGAACACGATGGGAGATGTTTTCTGTGCTGGCACAGTTTTTCCTAGCCAGACATAGTGGGAAAGCATTTTGCTGAGATGTAGATGAGAAGAGACGCTAAAGACGAAGGTAGGATGCTGTCCGCAGCTAAGAGCCGCTCCCGGGCGTCTTTCGGCAGAAGCCGCGCTAAGGAGAGCACTGTGAGCGGCACAATCGTCTTTGCGCGAAGAAGCCGCTTCTTCCCTCCCGGCGCCGGAGAGAGCGGCAACTTCGGGAAGGTGAAGAAGCAAGCTGTACAACACTGGGATTGTGTGCGCAGCTTGCCAACTGATAGAAAACAGTACTTTTGCAGTCTCCTGACTCTTCCTATCACATGATAATTCGATTGGAAGCTGTTTTGGACAACTTTTCTTTTCTTCCTGCCAAACACTTAGCAGACATCCATGTAACGTCTAGAACACGATGGGAGATGTTTTCTGTGCTGGCACAGTTTTTCCTAGCCAGACATAGTGGGAAAGCATTTTGCTGAGATGTAGATGAGAAGAGACGCTAAAGACGAAGGTAGGATGCTGTCCGCAGCTAAGAGCCGCTCCCGGGCGTCTTTCGGCAGAAGCCGCGCTAAGGAGAGCACTGTGAGCGGCACAATCGTCTTTGCGCGAAGAAGCCGCTTCTTCGGCTCCGGGCGCCGGAGAGAGCGGCAACTTCGGGAAGGTGAAGAAGCAAGCGGTACAACACTGGGATTGCGTGCGCACCTTGCCAACTGATAGAAAACAGTACTTTTGCACTCTCCTGACTCTTCCAATCACATGATAATTCGATTGGAAGCTGTTTTGGACAACATTACTTTTCTTCCTTCCAAACACTTGGCAGACATCCGTGCAACGTCTAGAACACGATGGGAGATGTTTTCTCTGCTGGCACAGTTTTTCCTAGCCAGTCATATTGGGAAAGCATTTTGCTGAGATGTAGATGAGAAGAGACGCTAAAGACGAAGGTAGGATGCTGTCTGCAGCTAAGAGCCGCTCCCGGGCGCCTTTCGGCAGAAGCCGCGCTAAGGAGAGCACTGTGAGCGGCACAATCGTCTTTGCGCGAAGAAGCCGCTTCTTCGGCTCCGGGCGCCGGAGAGAGCGGCAACTTCGGGAAGGTGAAGAAGCAAGCTGTATAACACTGGGATTCTGTGCGCAGCTTGCCAACTGATAGAAAACAGTACTTTTGCACTCTCCTGACGCTTCCAATCACATGAACATTCGATTGGAAGCTGTTTTGGACAACTTTTTTTTCCTTCCTGCCAAACACTTGGCAGACATCCGTGCAACGTCTAGAACACGATGGGAGATGTTTTCTGTGCTGGCACAGTTTTTCCTAGCCAGACATAGTGGGAAAGCATTTTGCTGAGATGTAGATGAGAAGAGACGCTAAAGACGAAGGTAGGATGCTGTCCGCAGCTAAGAGCCGCTCCCGGGCGTCTTTCGGCAGAAGCCGCGCTAAGGAGAGCACTGTGAGCGGCACAATCGTCTTTGCGTGAAGAAGCCGCTTCTTCGGCTCCGGGAGCCGGAGAGAGCAGCAACTTCGGGAAGGTGAAGAAGCAAGCTGTACAACACTGGGATTGTGTGCGCAACATGCCAACTGATAGAAACCAGCACTTTTGGACTCTCCTGACTTTTCCAATCACATGAACATTCGATTGGAAGCTGTTTTGGACAACTTTTCCTTTCTTCCTGCCAAACACTTGGCAGACATCCATGCAACGCCTAGAACACGATGGGAGATGTTTTCTGTGCTGTCACAGTTTTTCCTAGCCAGACATAGTGGAAAAGCATTTTGCTGAGATGTAGATGAGAAGAGACGCTAAAGACGAAGGTAGGATGCTGTCCGCAGCTAAGAGCCGCTCCCGGGCGTCTTTCGGCAGAAGCCGCGCTAAGGAGAGCACTGTGAGCGGCACAATCGTCTTTGCGCGAAGAAGCCGCTTCTTCGGCTCCGGGAGCCGGAGAGAGCGGCAACTTCGGGAAGGTGAAGAAGCAAGCTGTACAACACTGGGATTGTGTGCGCACCTTGCCAACTGATAGAAAACAGTACTTTTGCACTCTCCTGACTCTTCCAATCACATGAACATTCGATTGGAAGCTGTTTTGGACAACTTTACTTTTCTTCCTGCCAAACACTTGGCAGACATCCGTGCAACGTCTAGAACACGATGGGAGATATTTTCTGTGCTGGCACAATTTTTCCGAGCCCGACATAGTGCAAAAGCATTTTGGTGAATGTAGATGAGAAGAGACGCTAAAGACGAAGGTAGGATGCTGTCCGCAGCTAAGAGCCGCTCCCGGGCGTCTTTCGGCAGAAGCCGCGCTAAGGAGAGCACTGTGAGCGGCACAATCGTCTTTGCGCGAAGAAGCCGCTTCTTCGGCTGCGGGAGCCGGAGAGAGCGGCAACTTCGGGAAGGTGAAGAAGCAAGCTGTACAACACTGGGATTGTGTGCGCAACTTGCCAACTGATAGAAAACAGTACTTTTGCAGTCTCCTGACTCTTCCAATCACATGAACATTCGATTGGAAGCTGTTTTGGACAACTTTTCTTTTCTTCCTGCCAAACACTTGGCAGACATCTCTGCAACGTCTAGAACACGATGGGAGATGTTTTCTGTGCTGGCACAGTTTTTCCTAGCCAGACATAGTGGAAAAGCATTTTGCTGAGATGTAGATGAGAAGAGACGCTAAAGACGAAGGTAGGATGCTGTCCGCAGCTAAGAGCCGCTCCCGGGCGTCTTTCGGCAGAAGCCGCGCTAAGGAGAGCACTGTGAGCGGCACAATCGTCTTTGCGCGAAGAAGCCGCTTCTTCGGCTCCAGGCGCCGGAGAGAGCGGCAACTTCGGGAAGGTGAAGAAGCAAGCTGTACAACACTGGGATTGTGTGCGCACCTTGCCAACTGATAGAAAACAGTACTTTTGCACTCTCCCGACTCTTCCAATCACATCAACTTTCGATTGGAAGCTGTTTTGGACAACTTTACTTTTCTTCCTGCCAAACGCTTGGCAGACATCCGTGCAACGTCTAGAACACGATGGGAGATGTTTTCTGTGCTGGCACAGTTTTTCCTAGCCAGACATAGTGGAAAAGCATTTTGCTGAGATGTAGATGAGAAGAGACGCTAAAGACGAAGGTAGGATGCTGTCCGCAGCTAAGAGCCGCTCCCGGGCGTCTTTCGGCAGAAGCCGCGCTAAGGAGAGCACTGTGAGCGGCACAATCGTCTTTGCGCGAAGAAGCCGCTTCTTGGGCTCCGGGCGCCGGAGAGAGCGGCAACTTCGGGAAGGTGAAGAAGCAAGCTGTACAACACTGGGATTGTGTGCGCACCTTGCCAACTGATAGAAAACAGTACTTTTGCACTCTCCTGACTCTTCCAATCACATGAATATTCGATTGGAAGCTGTTTTGGGCAACTTTTCTTTTCTTCCTGCCAAACACTTGGCAGACATCCGTGCAACGTCTAGAACTCAATGGGAGATGTTTTCTGTGCTGTCACAGTTTTTCCTAGCCAGACATAGTGGAAAAGCATTTTGCTGAGATGTAGATGAGAAGAGACGCTAAAGACGAAGGTAGGATGCTGTCCGCAGCTAAGAGCCGCTGCCGGGCGTCTTTCGGCAGAAGCCGCGCTAAGGAGAGCACTGTGAGCGGCACAATCGTCTTTGCGCGAAGAAGCCGCTTCTTCGGCTCCGGGAGCCGGAGAGAGCGGCAACTTCGGGAAGGTGAAGAAGCAAGCTGTACAACACTGGGATTGTGTGCGTACCTTGCCAACTGATAGAAAACAGTACTTTTGCACTCTCCTGACTCTTCCAATCACATGAACATTCGATTGGAAGCTGTTTTGGACAACTTTTCTTTTCTTCCTGCCAAACACTTGGCAGACATCCATGCAACGTCTAGAACACGATGGGAGATGTTTTCAGTGCTGGCACAGTTTTTCCTAGCCAGACATAGTGGAAAAGCATTTTGCTGAGATGTAGATGAGAAGAGACGCTAAAGAGGAAGGTAGGATGCTGTCCGCAGCTAAGAGCCGCTCCCGGGCGTCTTTCGGCAGAAGCCGCGCTAAGGAAAGCACTGTGAGCTGCACAATCGTCTTTGCGCGAAGAAGCCGCTTCTTCGGCTCCGGGAGCCGGAGAGAGCGGCAACTTCGGGAAGGTGAAGAAGCAAGCTGTACAACACTGGGATTGTGTGCGCACCTTGCCAACTGATAGAAAACAGTACTTTTGCACACTCTTGACTCTTCCAATCACATGAACATTCGATTGGAAGCTGTTTTGGACAACTTTTCTTTTCTTCCTGCCAAACACTTGGCAGACATCTCTGCAACGTCTAGAACACGATGGGAGTTTTTTTCTGTGCTGGCACAGTTTTTCCTAGCCAGAAATAGTGGGAAAGCATTTTGCTGAGATGTAGATGAGAAGAGACGCTAAAGACGAAGGTAGGATGCTGTCCGCAGCTAAGAGCCGCTCCCGGGCGTCTTTCGGCAGAAGCCGCGCTAAGGAGAGCACTGTGAGCGGCACAATCGTCTTTGCGCGAAGAAGCCGCTTCTTCCCTCCCGGCGCCGGAGAGAGCGGCAACTTCGGGAAGGTGAAGAAGCAAGCTGTACAACACTGGGATTGTGTGCGCAGCTTGCCAACTGATAGAAAACAGTACTTTTGCAGTCTCCTGACTCTTCCTATCACATGATAATTCGATTGGAAGCTGTTTTGGACAACTTTTCTTTTCTTCCTGCCAAACACTTAGCAGACATCCATGTAACGTCTAGAACACGATGGGAGATGTTTTCTGTGCTGGCACAGTTTTTCCTAGCCAGACATAGTGGGAAAGCATTTTGCTGAGATGTAGATGAGAAGAGACGCTAAAGACGAAGGTAGGATGCTGTCCGCAGCTAAGAGCCGCTCCCGGGCGTCTTTCGGCAGAAGCCGCGCTAAGGAGAGCACTGTGAGCGGCACAATCGTCTTTGCGCGAAGAAGCCGCTTCTTCGGCTCCGGGCGCCGGAGAGAGCGGCAACTTCGGGAAGGTGAAGAAGCAAGCTGTATAACACTGGGATTCTGTGCGCAGCTTGCCAACTGATAGAAAACAGTACTTTTGCACTCTCCTGACTCTTCCAATCACATGAACATTCGATTGGAAGCTGTTTTGGACAACTTTTTTTTCCTTCCTGCCAAACACTTGGCAGACATCCGTGCAACGTCTAGAACATGATGGGAGATGTTTTCTGTGCTGGCACAGTTTTTCCTAGCCAGACATAGTGGGAAAGCATTTTGCTGAGATGTAGATGAGAAGAGACGCTAAAGACGAAGGTAGGATGCTGTCCGCAGCTAAGAGCCGCTCCCGGGCGTCTTTCGGCAGAAGCCGCGCTAAGGAGAGCACTGTGAGCGGCACAATCGTCTTTGCGTGAAGAAGCCGCTTCTTCGGCTCCGGGAGCCGGAGAGAGCAGCAACTTCGGGAAGGTGAAGAAGCAAGCTGTACAACACTGGGATTGTGTGCGCAACATGCCAACTGATAGAAACCAGCACTTTTGGACTCTCCTGACTTTTCCAATCACATGAACTTTCGATTGGAAGCTGTTTTGGACAACTTTTCCTTTCTTCCTGCCAAACACTTGGCAGACATCCATGCAACGCCTAGAACACGATGGGAGATGTTTTCTGTGCTGGCACAGTTTTTCCTAGCCAGACATAGTGGAAAAGCATTTTGCTGAGATGTAGATGAGAAGAGACGCTAAAGACGAAGGTAGGATGCTGTCCGCAGCTAAGAGCCGCTCCCGGGCGTCTTTCGGCAGAAGCCGCGCTAAGGAGAGCACTGTGAGCGGCACAATCGTCTTTGCGCGAAGAAGCCGCTTCTTCGGCTCCGGGAGCCGGAGAGAGCGGCAACTTCGGGAAGGTGAAGAAGCAAGCTGTACAACACTGGGATTGTGTGCGCACCTTGCCAACTGATAGAAAACAGTACTTTTGCACTCTCCTGACTCTTCCAATCACATGAACATTCGATTGGAAGCTGTTTTGGACAACTTTACTTTTCTTCCTGCCAAACACTTGGCAGACATCCGTGCAACGTCTAGAACACGATGGGAGATATTTTCTGTGCTGGCACAATTTTTCCGAGCCCGACATAGTGCAAAAGCATTTTGGTGAATGTAGATGAGAAGAGACGCTAAAGACGAAGGTAGGATGCTGTCCGCAGCTAAGAGCCGCTCCCGGGCGTCTTTCGGCAGAAGCCGCGCTAAGGAGAGCACTGTGAGCGGCACAATCGTCTTTGCGCGAAGAAGCCGCTTCTTCCCTCCCGGCGCCGGAGAGAGCGGCAACTTCGGGAAGGTGAAGAAGCAAGCTGTACAACACTGGGATTGTGTGCGCAGCTTGCCAACTGATAGAAAACAGTACTTTTGCAGTCTCCTGACACTTCCTATCACATGATAATTCGATTGGAAGCTGTTTTGGACAACTTTTCTTTTCTTCCTGCCAAACACTTAGCAGACATCCATGTAACGTCTAGAACACGATGGGAGATGTTTTCTGTGCTGGCACAGTTTTTCCTAGCCAGACATAGTGGGAAAGCATTTTGCTGAGATGTAGATGAGAAGAGACGCTAAAGACGAAGGTAGGATGCTGTCCGCAGCTAAGAGCCGCTCCCGGGCGTCTTTCGGCAGAAGCCGCGCTAAGGAGAGCACTGTGAGCGGCACAATCGTCTTTGCGCGAAGAAGCCGCTTCTTCGGCTCCGGGCGCCGGAGAGAGCGGCAACTTCGGGAAGGTGAAGAAGCAAGCGGTACAACACTGGGATTGCGTGCGCACCTTGCCAACTGATAGAAAACAGTACTTTTGCACTCTCCTGACTCTTCCAATCACATGATAATTCGATTGGAAGCTGTTTTGGACAACATTACTTTTCTTCCTTCCAAACACTTGGCAGACATCCGTGCAACGTCTAGAACACGATGGGAGATGTTTTCTCTGCTGGCACAGTTTTTCCTAGCCAGTCATATTGGGAAAGCATTTTGGTGAGATGTAGATGAGAAGAGACGCTAAAGACGAAGGTAGGATGCTGTCTGCAGCTAAGAGCCGCTCCCGGGCGCCTTTCGGCAGAAGCCGCGCTAAGGAGAGCACTGTGAGCGGCACAATCGTCTTTGCGCGAAGAAGCCGCTTCTTCGGCTCCGGGCGCCGGAGAGAGCGGCAACTTCGGGAAGGTGAAGAAGCAAGCTGTATAACACTGGGATTCTGTGCGCAGCTTGCCAACTGATAGAAAACAGTACTTTTGCACTCTCCTGACTCTTCCAATCACATGAACATTCGATTGGAAGCTGTTTTGGACAACTTTTTTTTCCTTCCTGCCAAACACTTGGCAGACATCCGTGCAACGTCTAGAACATGATGGGAGATGTTTTCTGTGCTGGCACAGTTTTTCCTAGCCAGACATAGTGGGAAAGCATTTTGCTGAGATGTAGATGAGAAGAGACGCTAAAGACGACGGTAGGATGCTGTCCGCAGCTAAGAGCCGCTCCCGGGCGTCTTTCGGCAGAAGCCGCGCTAAGGAGAGCACTGTGAGCGGCACAATCGTCTTTGCGTGAAGAAGCCGCTTCTTCGGCTCCGGGAGCCGGAGAGAGCAGCAACTTCGGGAAGGTGAAGAAGCAAGCTGTACAACACTGGGATTGTGTGCGCAACATGCCAACTGATAGAAACCAGCACTTTTGGACTCTCCTGACTTTTCCAATCACATGAACTTTCGATTGGAAGCTGTTTTGGACAACTTTTCCTTTCTTCCTGCCAAACACTTGGCAGACATCCATGCAACGCCTAGAACACGATGGGAGATGTTTTCTGTGCTGTCACAGTTTTTCCTAGCCAGACATAGTGGAAAAGCATTTTGCTGAGATGTAGATGAGAAGAGACGCTAAAGACGAAGGTAGGATGCTGTCCGCAGCTAAGAGCCGCTCCCGGGCGTCTTTCGGCAGAAGCCGCGCTAAGGAGAGCACTGTGAGCGGCACAATCGTCTTTGCGCGAAGAAGCCGCTTCTTCGGCTCCGGGAGCCGGAGAGAGCGGCAACTTCGGGAAGGTGAAGAAGCAAGCTGTACAACACTGGGATTGTGTGCGCACCTTGCCAACTGATAGAAAACAGTACTTTTGCACTCTCCTGACTCTTCCAATCACATGAACATTCGATTGGAAGCTGTTTTGGACAACTTTACTTTTCTTCCTGCCAAACACTTGGCAGACATCCGTGCAACGTCTAGAACACGATGGGAGATATTTTCTGTGCTGGCACAATTTTTCCGAGCCCGACATAGTGCAAAAGCATTTTGGTGAATGTAGATGAGAAGAGACGCTAAAGACGAAGGTAGGATGCTGTCCGCAGCTAAGAGCCGCTCCCGGGCGTCTTTCGGCAGAAGCCGCGCTAAGGAGAGCACTGTGAGCGGCACAATCGTCTTTGCGCGAAGAAGCCGCTTCTTCGGCTGCGGGAGCCGGAGAGAGCGGCAACTTCGGGAAGGTGAAGAAGCAAGCTGTACAACACTGGGATTGTGTGCGCAACTTGCCAACTGATAGAAAACAGTACTTTTGCAGTCTCCTGACTCTTCCAATCACATGAACATTCGATTGGAAGCTGTTTTGGACAACTTTTCTTTTCTTCCTGCCAAACACTTGGCAGACATCTCTGCAACGTCTAGAACACGATGGGAGATGTTTTCTGTGCTGGCACAGTTTTTCCTAGCCAGACATAGTGGAAAAGCATTTTGCTGAGATGTAGATGAGAAGAGACGCTAAAGACGAAGGTAGGATGCTGTCCGCAGCTAAGAGCCGCTCCCGGGCGTCTTTCGGCAGAAGCCGCGCTAAGGAGAGCACTGTGAGCGGCACAATCGTCTTTGCGCGAAGAAGCCGCTTCTTCGGCTCCAGGCGCCGGAGAGAGCGGCAACTTCGGGAAGGTGAAGAAGCAAGCTGTACAACACTGGGATTGTGTGCGCACCTTGCCAACTGATAGAAAACAGTACTTTTGCACTCTCCCGACTCTTCCAATCACATCAACTTTCGATTGGAAGCTGTTTTGGACAACTTTACTTTTCTTCCTGCCAAACGCTTGGCAGACATCCGTGCAACGTCTAGAACACGATGGGAGATGTTTTCTGTGCTGGCACAGTTTTTCCTAGCCAGACATAGTGGAAAAGCATTTTGCTGAGATGTAGATGAGAAGAGACGCTAAAGACGAAGGTAGGATGCTGTCCGCAGCTAAGAGCCGCTCCCGGGCGTCTTTCGGCAGAAGCCGCGCTAAGGAGAGCACTGTGAGCGGCACAATCGTCTTTGCGCGAAGAAGCCGCTTCTTGGGCTCCGGGCGCCGGAGAGAGCGGCAACTTCGGGAAGGTGAAGAAGCAAGCTGTACAACACTGGGATTGTGTGCGCACCTTGCCAACTGATAGAAAACAGTACTTTTGCACTCTCCTGACTCTTCCAATCACATGAATATTCGATTGGAAGCTGTTTTGGGCAACTTTTCTTTTCTTCCTGCCAAACACTTGGCAGACATCCGTGCAACGTCTAGAACTCAATGGGAGATGTTTTCTGTGCTGTCACAGTTTTTCCTAGCCAGACATAGTGGAAAAGCATTTTGCTGAGATGTAGATGAGAAGAGACGCTAAAGACGAAGGTAGGATGCTGTCCGCAGCTAAGAGCCGCTGCCGGGCGTCTTTCGGCAGAAGCCGCGCTAAGGAGAGCACTGTGAGCGGCACAATCGTCTTTGCGCGAAGAAGCCGCTTCTTCGGCTCCGGGAGCCGGAGAGAGCGGCAACTTCGGGAAGGTGAAGAAGCAAGCTGTACAACACTGGGATTGTGTGCGTACCTTGCCAACTGATAGAAAACAGTACTTTTGCACTCTCCTGACTCTTCCAATCACATGAACATTCGATTGGAACCTGTTTTGGACAACTTTACTTTTCTTCCTGCCAAACACTTGGCAGACATCCGTGCAACGTCTAGAACACGATGGGAGATGTTTTCAGTGCTGGCACAGTTTTTCCTAGCCAGACATAGTGGAAAAGCATTTTGCTGAGATGTAGATGAGAAGAGACGCTAAAGAGGAAGGTTGGATGCTGTCCGCAGCTAAGAGCCGCTCCCGGGCGTCTTTCGGCAGAAGCCGCGCTAAGGAGAGCACTGTGAGCTGCACAATCGTCTTTGCGCGAAGAAGCCGCTTCTTCGGCTCCGGGAGCCGGAGAGAGCGGCAACTTCGGGAAGGTGAAGAAGCAAGCTGTACAACACTGGGATTGTGTGCGCACCTTGCCAACTGATAGAAAACAGTACTTTTGCACACTCTTGACTCTTCCAATCACATGAACATTCGATTGGAAGCTGTTTTGGACAACTTTTCTTTTCTTCCTGCCAAACACTTGGCAGACATCTCTGCAACGTCTAGAACACGATTGGAGATGTTTTCAGTGCTGGCACAGTTTTTCCTAGCCAGAAATAGTGGGAAAGCATTTTGCTGAGATGTAGATGAGAAGAGACGCTAAAGACGAAGTTAGGATGCTGTCCGCAGCTAAGAGCCGCTCCCGGGCCTCTTTCGGCAGAAGCCGCGCTAAGGAGAGCACTGTGAGCGGCACAATCGTCTTTGCGCGAAGAAGCCGCTTCTTCCCTCCCGGCGCCGGAGAGAGCGGCAACTTCCGGAAGGTGAAGAAGCAAGCTGTACAACACTGGGATTGTGTGCGCAGCTTGCCAACTGATAGAAAACAGTACTTTTGCAGTCTCCTGACACTTCCTATCACATGATAATTCGATTGGAAGCTGTTTTGGACAACTTTTCTTTTCTTCCTGCCAAACACTTAGCAGACATCCATGTAACGTCTAGAACACGATGGGAGATGTTTTCTGTGCTGGCACAGTTTTTCCTAGCCAGACATAGTGGGAAAGCATTTTGCTGAGATGTAGATGAGAAGAGACGCTAAAGACGAAGGTAGGATGCTGTCCGCAGCTAAGAGCCGCTCCCGGGCGTCTTTCGGCAGAAGCCGCGCTAAGGAGAGCACTGTGAGCGGCACAATCGTCTTTGCGCGAAGAAGCCGCTTCTTCGGCTCCGGGCGCCGGAGAGAGCGGCAACTTCGGGAAGGTGAAGAAGCAAGCGGTACAACACTGGGATTGCGTGCGCACCTTGCCAACTGATAGAAAACAGTACTTTTGCACTCTCCTGACTCTTCCAATCACATGATAATTCGATTGGAAGCTGTTTTGGACAACATTACTTTTCTTCCTTCCAAACACTTGGCAGACATCCGTGCAACGTCTAGAACACGATGGGAGATGTTTTCAGTGCTGGCACAGTTTTTCCTAGCCAGTCATATTGGGAAAGCATTTTGCTGAGATGTAGATGAGAAGAGACGCTAAAGACGAAGGTAGGATGCTGTCTGCAGCTAAGAGCCGCTCCCGGGCGCCTTTCGGCAGAAGCCGCGCTAAGGAGAGCACTGTGAGCGGCACAATCGTCTTTGCGCGAAGAAGCCGCTTCTTCGGCTCCGGGAGCCGGAGAGAGCGGCAACTTCGGGAAGGTGAAGAAGCAAGCTGTATAACACTGGGATTCTGTGCGCAGCTTGCCAACTGATAGAAAACAGTACTTTTGCACTCTCCTGACTCTTCCAATCACATGAACATTCGATTGGAAGCTGTTTTGGACAACTTTTTTTTCCTTCCTGCCAAACAATTGGCAGACATCCGTGCAACGTCTAGAACATGATGGGAGATGTTTTCTGTGCTGGCACAGTTTTTCCTAGCCAGACATAGTGGGAAAGCATTTTGCTGAGATGTAGATGAGAAGAGACGCTAAAGACGAAGGTAGGATGCTGTCCGCAGCTAAGAGCCGCTCCCGGGCGTCTTTCGGCAGAAGCCGCGCTAAGGAGAGCACTGTGAGCGGCACAATCGTCTTTGCGTGAAGAAGCCGCTTCTTCGGCTCCGGGAGCCGGAGAGAGCGGCAACTTCGGGAAGGTGAAGAAGCAAGCTGTACAACACTGGGATTGTGTGCGCAACATGCCAACTGATAGAAACCAGCACTTTTGGAATCTCCTGACTTTTCTAATCACATGAACTTTCGATTGGAAGCTGTTTTGGACAACTTTTCCTTTCTTGCTGCCAAACACTTGGCAGACATCCATGCAACATCTAGAACACGATGGGAGATGTTTTCTGTGCTGTCACAGTTTTTCCTAGCCAGACATAGTGGAAAAGCATTTTGCTGAGATGTAGATGAGAAGAGACGCTAAAGACGAAGGTAGGATGCTGTCCGCAGCTAAGAGCCGCTCCCGGGCGTCTTTCGGCAGAAGCCGCGCTAAGGAGAGCACTGTGAGCGGCACAATCGTCTTTGCGCGAAGAAGCCGCTTCTTCGGCTCCAGGCGCCGGAGAGAGCGGCAACTTCGGGAAGGTGAAGAAGCAAGCTGTACAACACTGGGATTGTGTGCGCAACTTGCCAACTGATAGAAAACAGTACTTTTGGACTCTCCCGACTCTTCCAATCACATCAACTTTCGATTGGAAGCTGTTTTGGACAACTTTCCTTTTCTTCCTGCCAAACGCTTGGCAGACATCCGTGCAACGTCTAGAACACGATGGGAGATGTTTTCTGTGCTGGCACAGTTTTTCCTAGCCAGACATAGTGGAAAAGCATTTTGCTGAGATGTAGATGAGAAGAGACGCTAAAGACGAAGGTAGGATGCTGTCCGCAGCTAAGAGCCGCTCCCGGGCGTCTTTCGGCAGAAGCCGCGCTAAGGAGAGCACTGTGAGCGGCACAATCGTCTTTGCGCGAAGAAGCCGCTTCTTGGGCTCCGGGCGCCGGAGAGAGCGGCAACTTCGGGAAGGTGAAGAAGCAAGCTGTACAACACTGGGATTGTGGGCGCACCTTGCCAACTGATAGAAAACAGTACTTTTGCACTCTCCTGACTCTTCCAATCACATGAATATTCGATTGGAAGCTGTTTTGGGCAACTTTTCTTTTCTTCCTGCCAAACACTTGGCAGACATCCGTGCAACGTCTAGAACTCAATGGGAGATGTTTTCTGTGCTGTCACAGTTTTTCCTAGCCAGACATAGTGGAAAAGCATTTTGCTGAGATGTAGATGAGAAGAGACGCTAAAGACGAAGGTAGGATGCTGTCCGCAGCTAAGAGCCGCTGCCGGGCGTCTTTCGGCAGAAGCCGCGCTAAGGAGAGCACTGTGAGCGGCACAATCGTCTTTGCGCGAAGAAGCCGCTTCTTCGGCTCCGGGAGCCGGAGAGAGCGGCAACTTCGGGAAGGTGAAGAAGCAAGCTGTACAACACTGGGATTGTGTGCGCACCTTGCCAACTGATAGAAAACAGTACTTTTGCACTCTCCTGACTCTTCCAATCACATGAACATTCGATTGGAAGCTGTTTTGGACAACTTTACTTTTCTTCCTGCCAAACACTTGGCAGACATCCGTGCAACGTCTAGAACACGATGGGAGATGTTTTCAGTGCTGGCACAGTTTTTCCTAGCCAGACATAGTGGAAAAGCATTTTGCTGAGATGTAGATGAGAAGAGACGCTAAAGAGGAAGGTAGGATGCTGTCCGCAGCTAAGAGCCGCTCCCGGGCGTCTTTCGGCAGAAGCCGCGCTAAGGAGAGCACTGTGAGCTGCACAATCGTCTTTGCGCGAAGAAGCCGCTTCTTCGGCTCCGGGAGCCGGAGAGAGCGGCAACTTCGGGAAGGTGAAGAAGCAAGCTGTACAACACTGGGATTGTGTGCGCACCTTGCCAACTGATAGAAAACAGTACTTTTGCACACTCTTGACTCTTCCAATCACATGAACATTCGATTGGAAGCTGTTTTGGACAACTTTTCTTTTCTTCCTGCCGAACACTTGGCAGACATCTCTGCAACGTCTAGAACACGATGGGAGATGTTTTCTGTGCTGGCACAGTTTTTCCTAGCCAGAAATAGTGGGAAAGCATTTTGCTGAGATGTAGATGAGAAGAGACGCTAAAGACGAAGGTAGGATGCTTTCCGCAGCTAAGAGCCGCTCCCGGGCCTCTTTCGGCAGAAGCCGCGCTAAGGAGAGCACTGTGAGCGGCACAATCGTCTTTGCGCGAAGAAGCCGCTTCTTCCCTCCCGGCGCCGGAGAGAGCGGCAACTTCGGGAAGGTGAAGAAGCAAGCTGTACAACACTGGGATTGTGTGCGCAGCTTGCCAACTGATAGAAAACAGTACTTTTGCAGTCTCCTGACTCTTCCTATCACATGATAATTCGATTGGAAGCTGTTTTGGACAACTTTTCTTTTCTTCCTGCCAAACACTTAGCAGACATCCATGTAACGTCTAGAACACGATGGGAGATGTTTTCTGTGCTGGCACAGTTTTTCCTAGCCAGACATAGTGGGAAAGCATTTTGCTGAGATGTAGATGAGAAGAGACGCTAAAGACGAAGGTAGGATGCTGTCCGCAGCTAAGAGCCGTTCCCGGGCGTCTTTCGGCAGAAGCCGCGCTAAGGAGAGCACTGTGAGCGGCACAATCGTCTTTGCGCGAAGAAGCCGCTTCTTCGGCTCCGGGCGCCGGAGAGAGCGGCAACTTCGGGAAGGTGAAGAAGCAAGCGGTACAACACTGGGATTGCGTGCGCACCTTGCCAACTGATAGAAAACAGTACTTTTGCACTCTCCTGACTCTTCCAATCACATGATAATTCGATTGGAAGCTGTTTTGGACAACATTACTTTTCTTCCTTCCAAACACTTGGCAGACATCCGTGCAACGTCTAGAACACGATGGGAGATGTTTTCTCTGCTGGCACAGTTTTTCCTAGCCAGTCATATTGGGAAAGCATTTTGCTGAGATGTAGATGAGAAGAGACGCTAAAGACGAAGGTAGGATGCTGTCTGCAGCTAAGAGCCGCTCCCGGGCGCCTTTCGGCAGAAGCCGCGCTAAGGAGAGCACTGTGAGCGGCACAATCGTCTTTGCGCGAAGAAGCCGCTTCTTCGGCTCCGGGAGCCGGAGAGAGCGGCAACTTCGGGAAGGTGAAGAAGCAAGCTGTATAACACTGGGATTCTGTGCGCAGCTTGCCAACTGATAGAAAACAGTACTTTTGCACTCTCCTGACTCTTCCAATCACATGAACATTCGATTGGAAGCTGTTTTGGGCAACTTTTTTTTCCTTCCTGCCAAACAATTGGCAGACATCCGTGCAACGTCTAGAACATGATGGGAGATGTTTTCTGTGCTGGCACAGTTTTTCCTAGCCAGACATAGTGGGAAAGCATTTTGCTGAGATGTAGATGAGAAGAGACGCTAAAGACGAAGGTAGGATGCTGTCCGCAGCTAAGAGCCGCTCCCGGGCGTCTTTCGGCAGAAGCCGCGCTAAGGAGAGCACTGTGAGCGGCACAATCGTCTTTGCGTGAAGAAGCCGCTTCTTCAGCTCCGGGAGCCGGAGAGAGCGGCAACTTCGGGAAGGTGAAGAAGCAAGCTGTACAACACTGGGATTGTGTGCGCAACATGCCAACTGATAGAAACCAGCACTTTTGGACTCTCCTGACTTTTCTAATCACATGAACTTTCGATTGGAAGCTGTTTTGGACAACTTTTCCTTTCTTCCTGCCAAACACTTGGCAGACATCCATGCAACATCTAGAACACGATGGGAGATGTTTTCTGTGCTGTCACAGTTTTTCCTAGCCAGACATAGTGGAAAAGCATTTTGCTGAGATGTAGATGAGAAGAGACGCTAAAGACGAAGGTAGGATGCTGTCCGCAGCTAAGAGCCGCTCCCGGGCGTCTTTCGGCAGAAGCCGCGCTAAGGAGAGCACTGTGAGCGGCACAATCGTCGTTGCGCGAAGAAGCCGCTTCTTCGGCTCCGGGAGCCGGAGAGAGCGGCAACTTTGGGAAGGTGAAGAAGCAAGCTGTACAACACTGGGATTGTGTGCGCACCTTGCCAACTGATAGAAAACAGTACTTTTGCACTCTCCTGACTCTTCCAATCACATGAATATTCGATTGGAAGCTGTTTTGGACAACTTTTCTTTTCTTCCTGCCAAACACTTGGCAGACATCCGTGCAACGTCTAGAACTCAATGGGAGATGTTTTCTGTGCTGTCACAGTTTTTCCTAGCCAGACATAGTGGAAAAGCATTTTGCTGAGATGTAGATGAGAAGAGACGCTAAAGACGAAGGTAGGATGCTGTCCGCAGCTAAGAGCCGCTCCCGGGCGTCTTTCGGCAGAAGCCGCGCTAAGGAGAGCACTGTGAGCGGCACAATCGTCTTTGCGCGAAGAAGCCGCTTCTTCGGCTCCGGGAGCCGGAGAGAGTGGCAACTTTGGGAAGGTGAAGAAGCAAGCTGTACAACACTGGGATTGTGTGCGCAACTTGCCAACTGATAGAAAACAGTACTTTTGCACTCTCCTGACTCTTCCAATCACATGAATTTTGGATTGGAAGCTGTTTTGGACAACGTTTCTTTTCTTCCTGCCAAACACTTGGCAGACATCCATGCAACGTCTAGAACTCGATGGGAGACGTTTTCAGTGCTGGCACATTTTTTCCTAGCCAGACATAGAGGGAAAGCATTTTGCTGAGATGTAGATGAGAAGAGACGCTAAAGACGAAGGTAGGATACTGTCCGCAGCTAAGAGCCGCTCCCGGGCGTCTTTCGGCAGAAGCCGCGCTAAGGAGAGCACTGTGAGCGGCACAATCGTCTTTGCGCGAAGAAGCCGCTTCTTCGGCTCCGGGAGCCGGAGAGAGCAGCAACTTCGGGAAGGTGAAGAAGCAAGCTGTACAACACTGGGATTGTGTGCGCACCTTGCCAACTGATAGAAAACAGTACTTTTGCACTCTCCTGACTCTTCCAATCACATGAACATTCGATTGGAAGCTGTTTTGGACAACTTTTCTTTTCTTCCTGCCAAACACTTGGCAGACATCCATGTAACGTCTAGAACACGATGGGAAATGTTTTCTGTGCTGGCACAGTTTTTCCTAGCCAGACATAGTGGAAAAGCTTTTTGCTGAGATGTAGATGAGAAGAGACGCTAAAGATGAAGGTAGGATGCTGTCCGCAGCTAAGAGCCGCTCCCGGGCGTCTTTCGGCAGAAGCCGCGCTAAGGAGAGCACTGTGAGCGGCACAATCGTCTTTGCGCGAAGAAGCCGCTTCTTCGGCTGCGGGAGCCGGAGTGAGCGGCAACTTCGGGAAGGTGAAGAAGCAAGCTGTACAACACTGGGATTGTGTGCGCACCTTGCCAACTGATAGAAAACAGTACTTTTGCAGTCTCCTGACTCTTCTAATCACAGGAACATTCGATTGGTAGCTGTTTTGGACAACTTTTCTTTTCTTCCTGCCAAACGCTTGGCAGACATCCGTGCAACGTCTAGAACACGATGGGAGATGTTTTCTGTGCTGGCACAGTTTTTCCTAGCCAGACATAGTGGAAAAGCATTTTGCTGAGATGTAGATGAGAAGAGACGCTAAAGACGAAGGTAGGATGCTGTCCGCAGCTAAGAGCCGCTCCCGGGCGTCTTTCGGCAGAAGCTGCGCTAAGGAGAGCACTGTGAGCGGCACAATCGTCTTTGCGCGAAGAAGCCGCTTCTTCGGCTGCGAGAGCCGGAGAGAGCGGCAACTTCGGGAAGGTGAAGAAGCAAGCTGTACAACACTGGGATTGTGTGCGCACCTTGCCAACTGATAGAAAACAGTACTTTTGCACTCTCCCGACTCTTCCAATCACATGAACATTCGATTGGAAGCTGTTTTGGACAACTTTACTTTTCTTCCTGCCAAACACTTGGCAGACATCCATGCAACGTCTAGAACACAATGAGAAACTTTTTCAGTGCTGGCACAGTTTTTCCTAGCCAGACATAGTGGAAAAGCATTTTGCTGAGATGTAGATGAGAAGAGACGCTAAAGAGGAAGGTAGGATGCTGTCCGCAGCTAAGAGCTGCTCCCGGGCGTCTTTCGGCAGAAGCCACGCTAAGGAGAGCACTGTGAGAGGCCCAATCGTCTTTGCGCGAAGAAGCCGCTTCTTCGGCTCCGGGCGCCGGAGAGAGCGGCAACTTCGGGAAGGTGAAGAAGCAAGCTGTACAACACTGGGATTGTGTGCGCACCTTGCCAACTGATAGAAAACAGTACTTTTGCACTCTCCTGACTCTTCCAATCACATGAATATTCGATTGGAAGCTGTTTTGGACAACTTTTCTTTTCTTCCTGCCAAACACTTGGCAGACATCCGTGCAACGTCTAGAACACGATGGGAGATGTTTTCTGTGCTGGCACAGTTTTTCCTAGCCAGACATAGTGGAAAAGCATTTTACTGAGATGTAGATGAGAAGAGACGCTAAAGACGAAGGTAGGATGCTGTCCGCAGCTAAGAGCCGCTGCCGGGCGTCTTTCGGCAGAAGCCGCGCTAAGGAGAGCACTGTGAGCGGCACAATCGTCTTTGCGCGAAGAAGCCGCTTCTTCGGCTGCGGGAGCCGGAGTGAGCGGCAACTTCGGGAAGGTGAAGAAGCAAGCTGTACAACACTGGGATTGTGTGCGCACCTTGCCAACTGATAGAAAACAGGACTTTTGCACTCTCCTGAATCTTCCAATCACATGAACATTCGATTGGAAGCTGTTTTGGACAACTTTTCTTTTCTTCCTGCCAAACACTTGGCAGACATCCGTGCAACGCCTAGAACACGATGGGAGATGTTTTCTGTGCTGGCACAGTTTTTCCGAGCCAGACATAGTGGAAAAGCATTTTGCTGAGATGTAGATGAGAAGAGACGCTAAAGACGAAGGTAGGATGCTGTCTGCAGCTAAGAGCCGCTCCCGGGCGTCTTTCGGCAGAAGCCGCGCTAAGGAGAGCACTGTGAGCGGCACAATCGTCTTTGCGCGAAGAAGCCGCTTCTTCGGCTGCGAGAGCCGGAGAGAGCGGCAACTTCGGGAAGGTGAAGAAGCAAGCTGTACAACACTGGGATTGTGTGCGCACCTTGCCAACTGATAGAAAACAGTACTTTTGCACTCTCCCGACTCTTCCAATCACATGAACATTCGATTGGAAGCTGTTTTGGACAACTTTACTTTTCTTCCTGCCAAACACTTGGCAGATATCCGTGCAACGTCTAGAACACGATGGGAGATATTTTCTGTGCTGTCACAGTTTTTCCTAGCCAGACATAGTGGGAAAGCATTTTGCTGAAATGTAGATGAGAAGAGACGCTAAAGACGAAGGTAGGATGCTGTCCGCAGCTAAGAGCCGCTCCCGGGCGTCTTTCGGCAGAAGCCGCGCTAAGGAGAGCACTGTGAGCGGCACAATCGTCTTTGCGCGAAGAAGCCGCTTCTTCGGCTCCGGGCGCCGGAGAGAGCGGCAACTTCTGGAAGGTGAAGAAGCAAGCTGTACAACACTGGGATTGTGTGCGCACCTTGCCAACTGATAGAAAACAGTACTTTTGCACTCTCCCGACTCTTCCAATCACATGAACATTCGATTGGAAGCTGTTTTGGACAACTTTACTTTTCTTCCTGCCAAACACTTGGCAGACATCCATGCAACGTCTAGAACACAATGAGAAACGTTTTCAGTGCTGGCACAGTTTTTCCTAGCCAGACATACTGGAAAAGCATTTTGCTGAGATGTAGATGAGAAGAGACGCTAAAGAGGAAGGTAGGATGCTGTCCGCAGCTAAGAGCTGCTCCCGGGCGTCTTTCGGCAGAAGCCACGCTAAGGAGAGCACTGTGAGAGGCCCAATCGTCTTTGCGCGAAGAAGCCGCTTCTTCGGCTCCGGGCGCCGGAGAGAGCGGCAACTTCGGGAAGGTGAAGAAGCAAGCTGTACAACACTGGGATTGTGTGCGCACCTTGCCAACTGATAGAAAACAGTACTTTTGCACTCTCCTGACTCTTCCAATCACATGAATATTCGATTGGAAGCTGTTTTGGACAACTTTTCTTTTCTTCCTGCCAAACACTTGGCAGACATCCGTGCAACGTCTAGAACTAAATGGGAGATGTTTTCTGTGCTGTCACAGTTTTTCCTAGCCAGACATAGTGGAAAAGCATTTTGCTGAGATGTAGATGAGAAGAGACGCTAAAGACGAAGGTAGGATGCTGTCCGCAGCTAAGAGCCGCTGCCGGGCGTCTTTCGGCAGAAGCCGCGCTAAGGAGAGCACTGTGAGCGGCACAATCGTCTTTGCGCGAAGAAGCCGCTTCTTCGGCTGCGGGAGCCGGAGTGAGCGGCAACTTCGGGAAGGTGAAGAAGCAAGCTGTACAACACTGGGATTGTGTGCGCACCTTGCCAACTGATAGAAAACAGGACTTTTGCACTCTCCTGAATCTTCCAATCACATGAACATTCGATTGGAAGCTGTTTTGGACAACTTTTCTTTTCTTCCTGCCAAACACTTGGCAGACATCCGTGCAACGCCTAGAACACGATGGGAGATGTTTTCTGTGCTGGCACAGTTTTTCCTAGCCAGACATAGTGGAAAAGCATTTTGCTGAGATGTAGATGAGAAGAGACGCTAAAGACGAAGGTAGGATGCTGTCTGCAGCTAAGAGCCGCTCCCGGGCGTCTTTCGGCAGAAGCCGCGCTAAGGAGAGCACTGTGAGCGGCACAATCGTCTTTGCGCGAAGAAGCCGCTTCTTCGGCTCCGGGAGCCGGAGAGAGCGGCAACTTCGGGAAGGTGAAGAAGCAAGCTGTACAACACTGGGATTGTGTGCGCACCTTGCCAACTGATAGAAAACAGTACTTTTGCACTCTCCTGACTCTTCCAATCACATGAACATTCGATTGGAAGCTGTTTTGGACAACTTTACTTTTCTTCCTGCCAAACACTTGGCAGATATCCGTGCAACGTCTAGAACACGATGGGAGATATTTTCTGTGCTGTCACTGTTTTTCCTAGCCAGACATAGTGGGAAAGCATTTTGCTGAAATGTAGATGAGAAGAGACGCTAAAGACGAAGGTAGGATGCTGTCCGCAGCTAAGAGCCGCTCCCGGGCGTCTTTCGGCAGAAGCCGCGCTAAGGAGAGCACTGTGAGCGGCACAATCGTCTTTGCGCGAAGAAGCCGCTTCTTCGGCTCCGGGAGCCGGAGAGAGCGGCAACTTCTGGAAGGTGAAGAAGCAAGCTGTACAACACTGGGATTGTGTGCGCACCTTGCCAACTGATAGAAAACAGTACTTTTGCACTCTCCTGACTCTTCCAATCACATGAACATTCGATTGGAAGCTGTTTTTGACAACATTACTTTTCTTCCTGCCAAACACTTGGCAGACATCCGTGCAACGTCTAGAACACTATGGGAGATGTTTTCTGTGCTGGCACAGTTTTTCCTAGCCAGTCATAGTGGGAAAGCATTTTGCTGAGATGTAGATGAGAAGAGACGCTAAAGACGAAGGTAGGATGCTGTCCACAGCTAAGAGCTGCTCCCGGGCGTCTTTCGGCAGAAGCCGCGCTAAGGAGAGCACTATGAGCGGCACAATCGTCTTTGCGCAAAGAAGCCGCTTC
Organism: Melospiza melodia melodia; assembly: GCF_035770615.1. Classification (NCBI taxonomy): domain Eukaryota; kingdom Metazoa; phylum Chordata; class Aves; order Passeriformes; family Passerellidae; genus Melospiza; species Melospiza melodia. Next base: position 24,901,686 of record NC_086197.1, read on the forward strand.
TTCGGCTCCGGGCGCCGGAGAGAGCGGCAACTTCGGGAAGGTGAAGAAGGAAGATGTACAACACTGGGATTGTGTGCCCAGCTTGCCAACTGATAGAAAACAGTACTTTTGCACACTCCTGACTCTTCCAATCACATGAACATTTGATTGTAAGCTGTTTTGGACAACTTTTCTTTTCTTCCTGCCAAACACTTGGCAGACATCCATGCAACGTCTAGAACACGATGGGAGATGTTTTCTGTGCTGTCACAGTTTTTCCTAGCCAGACATAGTGGAAAAACATTTTGCTGAGATGTAGATGAGAAGAGACGCTAAAGACGAAGGTAGGATGCTGTCCGCAGCTAAGATCCGCTGCCGGGCGTCTTTCGGCAGAAGCCGCGCTAAGGAGAGCACTGTGAGCGGCACAATCGTCTTTGCGCGAAGAAGCCGCTTCTTCGGCTCCGGGAGCCGGAGAGAGCGGCAACTTCGGGAAGGTGAAGAAGCAAGCTGTACAACACTGGGATTGTGTGCGCACCTTGCCAACTGATAGAAAACAGTACTTTTGCACTCTCCTGACTCTTCCAATCACATGAACTTTCGATTGGAAGCTGTTTTGGACAACTTTACTTTTCTTCCTGCCAAACACTTGGCAGACATCCGTGCAACGTCTAGAACACGATGGGAGATGTTTTCTGTGCTGGCACAGTTTTTCCTAGCCAGACATAGTGGGAAAGCATTTTGCTGAGATGTAGATGAAAAGAGACGCTAAAGACGAAGGTAGGATGCTGTCCGCAGCTAAGAGCCGCTCCCGGGCGTCTTTCGGCAGAAGCCGCGCTAAGGAGAGCACTGTGAGCGGCACAATCGTCTTTGCACGAAAAAGCCGCTTCTTCGGCTCCGGGCGCCGGAGAGAGCGGCACCTTCGGGAAGGTGAAGAAGCAAGCTGTACAACACTGGGATTGTGTGCGCACCTTGCCAACTGATAGAAAACAGGACTTTTGCAGTCTCCTGACTCTTCTAATCACAGGAACATTCGATTGGTAGCTGTTTTGGACAACTTTTCTTTTCTTCCTGCCAAACACTTGGCAGACATCCGTGCAACGTCTAGAACACGATGGGAGATGTTTTCTGTGCTGGCACAGTTTTTCCTAGCCAGACATAGTGGAAAAGCATTTTGCTGAGATGTAGATGAGAAGAGACGCTAAAGACGAAGGTAGGATGCTGTCCGCAGCTAAGAGCCGCTCCCGGGCGTCTTTCGGCAGAAGCCGCGCTAAGGAGAGCACTGTGAGCGGCACAATCGTCTTTGCGCGAAGAAGCCGCTTCTTCGGCTCCGGGCGCCGGAGAGAGCGGCAACTTCGGGAAGGTGAAGAAGCAAGCTGTACAACACTGGGATTGTGTGCGCACCTTGCCAACTGATAGAAAACAGTACTTTTGCACTCTCCTGACTCTTCCAATCACATGAATATTCGATTGGAAGCTGTTTTGGACAACTTTTCTTTTCTTCCTGCCAAACACTTGGCAGACATCCATGCAACGTCTAGAACACGATGGGAAACGTTTTCAGTGCTGGCACAGTTTTTCCTAGCCAGACATAGAGGGAAAGCATTTTGCTGAGATGTAGATGAGAAGAGACGCTAAAGACGAAGGTAGGATGCTGTCCGCAGCTAAGAGCCGCTCCCGGGCGTCTTTCGGCAGAAGCCGCGCTAAGGAGAGCACTGTGAGCGGCACAATCGTCTTTGCGCGAAGAAGCCGCTTCTTCGGCTCCGGGAGCCGGAGAGAGCGGCAACTTCGGGAAGGTGAAGAAGCAAGCTGTACAACACTGGGATTGTGTGCGCAACTTGCCAACTGATAGAAAACAGTACTTTTGCACACTCCAGACTCTTCCAATCACATGAACATTCGATTGGAATCTGTTTTGGACAATTTTTCTTTTCTTCCTGCCAAACACTTGGCAGACATCCATGCAACGTCTAGAACACAATGGGAAACGTTTTCAGTGCTGGCACAGTTTTTCCTACCCAGACATAGTGGGAAAGCATTTTGGTGAATTTAGATGAGAAGAGACGCTAAAGACGAAGGTAGGATGCTGTCCGCAGCTAAGAGCCGCTCCCGGGCGTCTTTTGGCAGAAGCCGCGCTAAGGAGATCACTGTGAGCTGCACAATCGTCTTTGCGCGAAGAAGCCGCTTCTTCGGCTCCGGGCGCCGGAGAGAGCGGCAACTTCGGGAAGGTGAAGAAGCAAGCTGTACAACACTGGGATTGTGTGCGCAACTTGCCAACTGATAGAAAACAGTACTTTTGCACACTCTTGACTCTTCCAATCACATGAACATTCGATTGGAAGCTGTTTTGGACAACTTTTCTTTTCTTCCTTCCAAACACTTGGCAGACATCTCTGCAACGTCTAGAACACGATGGGAGATGTTTTCTGTGCTGGCACAGTTTTCCCTAACCAGACATAGTGGAAAAGCATTTTGGTGAATGTAGATGGGAAGAGACGCTAATAACGAAGGTAGGATGCTGTCCGCAGCTAAGAGCCGCTCCCGGGCGTCTTTCGGCAGAAGCCGCGCTAAGGAGAGCACTGTGAGCGGCACAATCGTCTTTGCGCGAAGAAGCCGCTTCTTCGGCTCCGGGAGCCGGAGAGAGCGGCAACTTCGGGAAGGTGAAGAAGCAAGCTGTACAACACTGGGATTGTGTGCGCACCTTGCCAACTGATAGAAAACAGTACTTTTGCACTCTCCTGAATCTTCCAATCACATGAACATTCGATTGGAAGCTGTTTTGGACAACTTTTCTTTTCTTCCTGCCAAACACTTGGCAGACATCTCTGCAAAGTCTAGAACACGATGGGAGATGTTTTCAGTGCTGGCACAGTTTTTCCTAGCCAGACATAGTGGAAAAGCATTTTGCTGAGATGTAGATGAGAAGAGACGCTAAAGACGAAGGTAGGATGCTGTCCGCAGCTAAGAGCCGCTGCCGGGCGTCTTTCGGCAGAAGCCGCGCTAAGGAGAGCACTGTGAGCGGCACAATCGTCTTTGCGCGAAGAAGCCGCTTCTTCGGCTCCAGGCGCCGGAGAGAGCGGCAACTTCGGGAAGGTGAAGAAGCAAGCTGTACAACACTGGGATTGTGTGCGCACCTTGCCAACTGATAGAAAACAGTACTTTTGCACTCTCCTGACTCTTCCAATCACATGAACTTTCGATTGGAAGCTGTTTTGGACAACTTTACTTTTCTTCCTGCCAAACACTTGGCAGACATCCGTGCAACGTCTAGAACACGATGGGAGATGTTTTCAGTGCTGGCACAGTTTTTCCTAGCCAGACATAGTGGAAAAGCATTTTGCTGAGATGTAGATGAGAAGAGACGCTAAAGACAAAGGTAGGATGCTGTCCGCAGCTAAGAGCCGCTCCCGGGCGTCTTTCGGCAGAAGCCGCGCTAAGGAGAGCACTGTGAGCTGCACAATCGTCTTTGCGCGAAGAAGCCGCTTCTTCGGCTCCGGGAGCCGGAGAGAGCGGCAACTTCGGGAAGGTGAAGAAGCAAGCTGTACAACACTGGGATTGTGTGCGCAACTTGCCAACTGATAGAAAACAGTACTTTTGCACACTCTTGACTCTTCCAATCACATGAACATTCGATTGGAAGCTGTTTTGGACAACTTTTCTTTTCTTCCTGCCAAACACTTGGCAGACATCTCTGCAACGTCTAGAACACGATGGGAGATGTTTTCTGTGCTGGCACGGTTTTTCCTAGCCAGACATAGTGGGAAAGCATTTTGCTGAGATGTAGATGAGAAGAGACGCTAAAGACGAAGGTAGGATGCTGTCCGCAGCTAAGAGCCGCTCCCGGGCGTCTTTCGGCAGAAGCCGCGCTAAGGAGAGCACTGTGAGCGGCACAATCGTCTTTGCGCGAAGAAGCCGCTTCTTCGGCTCCGGGAGCCGGAGAGAGCGGCAACTTCGGGAAGGTGAAGAAGCAAGCTGTACAACACTGGGATTGTGTGCGCACCTTGCCAACTGATAGAAAACAGTACTTATGCACTCTCCTGACTCTTCCAATCACATGAACATTCGATTGGAAACTGTTTTGGACAACTTTACTTTTCTTCCTGCCAAACACTTGGCAGACATCCGTGCAACGTCTAGAACACGATGGGAGATGTTTTCTGTGCTGGCACAGTTTTTCCTAGCCAGACATAGTGGAAAAGCATTTTGCTGAGATGTAGATGAGAAGAGACGCTAAAGAGGAAGGTAGGATGCTGTCCGCAGCTAAGAGCCGCTCCCCCGGGTCTTTCGGCAGAAGCCGCGCTAAGGAGAGGACTGTGAGCGGCACAATCGTCTTTGCGCGAAGAAGCCGCTTCTTCGGCTCCGGGCGCCGGAGAGAGCGGCAACTTCGGGAAGGTGAAGAAGCAAGCGGTACAACACTGGGATTGTGTGCGCACCTTGCCAACTGATAGAAAACAGTACTTTTGCACTCTCCTGACTCTTCCAATCACATGATAATTAGATTGTAAGCTGTTTTGGACAACATTACTTTTCTTCCTTCCAAACACTTGGCAGACATCCGTGCAACGTCTAGAACACGATGGGAGATGTTTTCTCTGCTGGCACAGTTTTTCCTAGCCAGTCATAGGGGGAAAGCATTTTGCTGAGATGTAGATGAGAAGAGACGCTAAAGACGAAGGTAGGATGCTGTCCGCAGCTAAGAGCCGCTCCCGGGCATCTTTCGGCAGAAGCCGCGCTAAGGAGAGCACTGTGAGCGGCACAATCGTCTTTGCGCGAAGAAGCCGCTTCTTCGGCCCCGGGCGCCGGAGAGAGCGGCAACTTCGGGAAGGTGAAGAAGCAAGCTGTACAACACTGGGATTGTGTGCGCACCTTGCCAACTGATAGAAAACAGTACTTTTGCACTCTCCTGACTCTTCCAATCACATGAACATTCGATTGGAAGCTGTTTTGGACAACTTTACTTTTCTTCCTGCCAAACACTTGGCAGACATCCGTGCAACGTCTAGAACACGATGGGAGATGTTTTCTGTGCTGGCACAGTTTTTCCTACCCAGACATAGTGGGAAAGAATTTTGGTGAATTTAGATGAGAAGAGACGCTAAAGACGAAGGTAGGATGCTGTCCGCAGCTAAGAGCCGCTCCCGGGCGTCTTTTGGCAGAAGCCGCGCTAAGGAGATAACTGTGAGCTGCACAATTGTCTTTGCGCGAAGAAGCCGCTTCTTCGGCTCCGGGCGCCGGAGAGAGCGGCAACTTCGGGAAGGTGAAGAAGCAAGCTGTACAACGCTGGGATTGTGTGCGCAACTTGCCAACTGATAGAAAACAGTACTTTTGCACACTCTTGACTCTTCCAATCACATGAACATTCGATTGGAAGCTCTTTTGGACAACTTTTCTTTTCTTCCTTCCAAACACTTGGCAGACATCTCTGCAAAGTCTAGAACACGATGGGAGATGTTTTCTGTGCTGGCACAGTTTTCCCTAGCCAGACATAGTGGAAAAGCATTTTGGTGAATGTAGATGAGAAGAGACGCTAAAGACGAAGGTAGGATGCTGTCCGCAGCTAAGAGCCGCTCCCGGGCGTCTTTCGGCAGAAGCCGCGCTAAGGAGAGCACTGTGAGCTGCACGATCGTCTTTGCGCGAAGAAGCCGCTTCTTCGGCTCCGGGAGCCGGAGAGAGCGGCAACTTCGGGAAGGTGAAGAAGCAAGCTGTACAACACTGGGATTGTGTGCGCACCTTGCCAACTGATAGAAAACAGTACTTTTGCACTCTCCTGAATCTTCCAATCACATGAACATTCGATTGGAAGCTGTTTTGGACAACTTTTCTTTTCTTCCTGCCAAACACTTGGCAGACATCCGTGCAATGTCTAGAACACGATGGGAGATGTTTTCTGTGCTGGCACAGTTTTTCCTAGCCAGACATATTATGAAAGCATTTTGCTGAGATGTAGATGAGAAGAGACGCTAAAGACGAAGGTAGGATGCTGTCCGCAGCTAAGAGCCGCTCCCGGGCATCTTTCGTCAGAAGCCGCGCTAAGGAGAGCACTGTGAGCGGCACAATCGTCTTTGCGCGAAGAAGCCGCTTCTTCGGCCCCGGGCGCCGGAGAGAGCGGCAACTTCGGGAAGGTGAAGAAGCAAGCTGTACAACACTGGGATTGTGTGCGCACCTTGCCAACTGATAGAAAACAGTACTTTTGCACTCTCCTGACTCTTCCAATCACATGAACATTCGATTGGAAGCTGTTTTGGACAACTTTACTTTTCTTCCTGCCAAACACTTGGCAGACATCCGTGCAACGTCTAGAACACGATGGGAGATGTTTTCTGTGCTGGCACAGTTTTTCCTACCCAGACATAGTGGGAAAGAATTTTGGTGAATTTAGATGAGAAGAGACGCTAAAGACGAAGGTAGGATGCTGTCCGCAGCTAAGAGCCGCTCCCGGGCGTCTTTTGGCAGAAGCCGCGCTAAGGAGATAACTGTGAGCTGCACAATTGTCTTTGCGCGAAGAAGCCGCTTCTTCGGCTCCGGGCGCCGGAGAGAGCGGCAACTTCGGGAAGGTGAAGAAGCAAGCTGTACAACGCTGGGATTGTGTGCGCAACTTGCCAACTGATAGAAAACAGTACTTTTGCACACTCTTGACTCTTCCAATCACATGAACATTCGATTGGAAGCTGTTTTGGACAACTTTTCTTTTCTTCCTTCCAAACACTTGGCAGACATCTCTGCAACGTCTAGAACACGATGGGAGATGTTTTCTGTGCTGTCACAGTTTTTCCTAGCCAGACATAGTGGAAAAGCATTTTGCTGAGATGTAGATGAGAAGAGACGCTAAAGACGAAGGTAGGATGCTGTCCGCAGCTAAGAGCCGCTCCCGGGCGTCTTTCGGCAGAAGCCGCGCTAGGGAGAGCACTGTGAGCTGCACAATCGTCTTTGCGCGAAGAAGCCGCTTCTTCGGCTCCGGGAGCCGGAGAGAGCGGCAACTTCGGGAAGGTGAAGAAGCAAGCTGTACAACACTGGGATTGTGTGCGCACCTTGCCAACTGATAGAAAACAGTACTTTTGCACTCTCCTGAATCTTCCAATCACATGAACATTCGATTGGAAGCTGTTTTGGACAACTTTTCTTTTCTTCCTTCCAAACACTTGGCAGACATCCGTGCAATGTCTAGAACACGATGGGAGATGTTTTCTGTGCTGTCACAGTTTTTCCTAGCCAGACATATTGGGAAAGCATTTTGCTGAGATGTAGATGAGAAGAGACGCTAAAGACGAAGGTAGGATGGTGTCTGCAGCTAAGAGCCGCTCCCGGGCGCCTTTCGGCAGAAGCCGCGCTAAGGAGAGCACTGTGAGCGGCACAAACGTCTTTGCGCGAAGAAGCCGCTTCTTCGGCTACGGGAGCCGGAGAGAGCGGCAACTTGGGGAAGGTGAAGAAGCAAGTTGTATAACACTGGGATTCTGTGCGCAGCTTGCCAACTGATAGAAAACAGTACTTTTGCACTCTCCTGACTCTTCCAATCACATGAACATTCGATTGGAAGCTGTTTTGGACAACTTTTTTTTCCTTCCTGCCAAACACTTGGCAGACATCCGTGCAACGTCTAGAACACGATGGGAGATGCTTTCTGTGCTGGCACAGTTTTTCCTAGCCAGACATAGTGGGAAAGCATTTTGCTGAGATGTAGATGAGAAGAGACGCTAAAGACGAAGGTAGGATGCTGTCCGCAGCTAAGAGCCGCTCCTGGGCGTCTTTCGGCAGAAGCCGCGCTAAGGAGAGCACTGTGAGCGGCACAATCGTCTTTGCGCGAAGAAGCCGCTTCTTCGGCTCCGGGAGACGGAGAGAGCGGCAACTTCGGGAAGGTGAAGAAGCAAGCTGTACAACACAGGGATTGTGTGCGCAACATGCCAACTGATAGAAACCAGCACTTTTGGACTCTCCTGACTTTTCCAATCACATGAACTTTCGATTGGAAGCTGTTTTGGACAACTTTTCCTTTCTTCCTGCCAAACACTTGGCAGACATCCATGCAACATCTAGAACACGATGGGAGATGTTTTCTGTGCTGTCACAGTTTTTCCTAGCCAGACATAGTGGAAAAGCATTTTGCTGAGATGTAGATGAGAAGAGACGCTAAAGACGAAGGTAGGATGCTGTCCGCAGCTAAGAGCCGCTCCCGGGCCTCTTTCGGCAGAAGCCGCGCTAAGGAGAGCACTGTGAGCGGCACAATCCTCTTTGCGCGAAGAAGCCGCTTCTTCGGCTCCGGGAGCCGGAGAGAGCGGCAACTTCGGGAAGGTGAAGAAGCAAGCTGTACAACACTGGGATTGTGTGCGCACCTTGCCAACTGATAGAAAACAGTACTTTTGCACTCTCCTGACTCTTCCAATCACATGAACATTCGATTGGAAGCTGTTTTGGACAACTTTTCTTTTCTTCCTGCCAAACACTTGGCAGACATCCGTGCAACGTCTAGAACACGATGGGAGATGTTTTCTGTGCTGGCACAGTTTTTCCTAGCCAGACATAGTGGGAAAGCTTTTTGCTGAGATGTAGATGAGAAGAGACGCTAAAGACGAAGGTAGGATGCTGTCCGCAGCTAAGAGCCGCTCCCGGGCGTCTTTCGGCAGAAGCCGCGCTAAGGAGAGCACTGTGAGCGGCACAATCGTCTTTGCGCGAAGAAGCCGCTTCTTGGGCTCCGGGCGCCGGAGAGAGCGGCAACTTCGGGAAGGTGAAGAAGCAAGCTGTACAACACTGGGATTGTGTGCGCAACTTGCCAACTGATAGAAAACAGTACTTTTGCACACTCTTGACTCTTCCAATCACATGAACATTCGATTGGAAGCTGTTTTGGACAACTTTACTTTTCTTCCTGCCAAACACTTGGCAGACATCTCTGCAACGTCTAGAACACGATGGGAGATGTTTTCTGTGCTGGCACGGTTTTTCCTAGCCAGACATAGTGGGAAAGCATTTTGCTGAGATGTAGATGAGAAGAGACGCTAAAGACGAAGGTAGGATGCTGTCCGCAGCTAAGAGCCGCTCCCGGGCGTCTTTCGGCAGAAGCCGCACTAAGGAGAGCACTGTGAGCGGCACAGTCGTCTTTGCGCGAAGAAGCCGCTTCTTCGGCTGCGAGAGCCGGAGAGAGCGGCAACTTCGGGAAGGTGAAGAAGCAAGCTGTACAACACTGGGATTGTGTGCGCACCTTGCCAACTGATAGAAAACAGTACTTTTGCACTCTCCTGAGTCTTCCAATCACATGAACATTCGATTGGAAGCTGTTTTGGACAACTTTACTTTTCTTCCTGCCAAACACTTGGCAGATATCCGTGCAACGTCTAGAACACGATGGGAGATGTTTTCTCTGCTGGCACAGTTTTTCCTAGCCAGTCATAGTAAGAAAGCATTTTGCTGAGATGTAGATGAGAAGAGACGCTAAAGACGAAGGTAGGATGCTGTCCGCAGCTAAGAGCCGCTCCCGGGCATCTTTCGGCAGAAGCCGCGCTAAGGAGAGCACTGTGAGCGGCACAATCGTCTTTGCGCGAAGAAGCCGCTTCTTCGGCCCCGGGCGCCGGAGAGAGCGGCAACTTCGGGAAGGTGAAGAAGCAAGCTGTACAACACTGGGATTGTGTGCGCACCTTGCCAACTGATAGAAAACAGTACTTTTGCACTCTCCTGACTCTTCCAATCACATGAACATTCGATTGGAAGCTGTTTTGGACAACTTTACTTTTCTTCCTGCCAAACACTTGGCAGACATCCGTGCAACGTCTAGAACACGATGGGAGATGTTTTCTGTGCTGGCACAGTTTTTCCTACCCAGACATAGTGGGAAACCATTTTGGTGAATTTAGATGAGAAGAGACGCTAAAGACGAATGTAGGATGCTGTCCGCAGCTAAGAGCCGCTCCCGGGCGTCTTTTGGCAGAAGCCGCGCTAAGGAGATCACTGTGAGCTGCACAATTGTCTTTGCGCGAAGAAGCCGCTTCTTCGGCTCCGGGCGCCGGAGAGAGCGGCAGCTTCGGGAAGGTGAAGAAGCAAGCTGTACAACGCTGGGATTGTGTGCGCAACTTGCCAACTGATAGAAAACAGTACTTTTGCACACTCTTGACTCTTCCAATCACATGAACATTCGATTAGAAGCTGTTTTGGACAACTTTTCTTTTCTTCCTTCCAAACACTTGGCAGACATCTCTGCAACGTCTAGAACACGATGGGAGATGTTTTCTGTGCTGGCACAGTTTTCCCTAGCCAGACATAGTGGAAAAGCATTTTGGTGAATGTAGATGAGAAGAGACGCTAAAGACGAAGGTAGGATGCTGTCCGCAGCTAAGAGCCGCTCCCGGGCGTCTTTCGGCAGAAGCCGCGCTAAGGAGAGCACTGTGAGCGGCACAATCGTCTTTGCGCGAAGAAGCCGCTTCTTCGGCTCCGGGCGCCGGAGAGAGCGGCAACTTCGGGAAGGTGAAGAAGCAAGCTGTACAACACTGGGATTGTGTGCGCACCTTGCCAACTGATAGAAAACAGTACTTTTGCACTCTCCTGAATCTTCCAATCACATGAACATTCGATTGGAAGCTGTTTTGGACAACTTTTCTTTTCTTCCTGCCAAACACTTGGCAGACATCCGTGCAACGTCTAGAACACGATGGGAGATGTTTTCTGTGCTGGCACAGTTTTTCCTAGCCAGACATAGTGGGAAAGCTTTTTGCTGAGATGTAGATGAGAAGAGACGCTAAAGACGAAGGTAGGATGCTGTCCGCAGCTAAGAGCCGCTCCCGGGCGTCTTTCGGCAGAAGCCGCCCTAAGGAGAGCACTGTGAGCGGCACAATCGTCTTTGCGCGAAGAAGCCGCTTCTTCGGCTCCGGGCGCCGGAGAGAGCGGCAACTTCGGGAAGGTGAAGAAGCAAGCTGTACAACACTGGGATTGTGTGCGCAACTTGCCAACTGATAGAAAACAGTACTTTTGCACACTCTTGACTCTTCCAATCACATGAACATTCGATTGGAAGCTGTTTTGGACAACTTTACTTTTCTTCCTGCCAAACACTTGGCAGACATCCGTGCAAAATCTAGAACACGATGGGAGATGTTTTCTGTGCTGGCACAGTTTTTCCTAGCCAGACATATTGGGAAAGCATTTTGCTGAGATGTAGATGAGAAGAGACGCTAAAGACGAAGGTAGGATGCTGTCTGCAGCTAAGAGCCGCTCCCGGGCGCCTTTCGGCAGAAGCCGCGCTAAGGAGAGCACTGTGAGCGGCACAAACGTCTTTGCGCGAAGAAGCCGCTTCTTCGGCTCCGGGAGCCGGAGAGAGCGGCAACTTCGGGAAGGTGAAGAAGCAAGTTGTATAACACTGGGATTCTGTGCGCAGCTTGCCAACTGATAGAAAACAGTACTTTTGCACTCTCCTGAATCTTCCAATCACATGAACATTCGATTGGAAGCTGTTTTGGACAACTTTTTTTTCCTTCCTGCCAAACACTTGGCAGACATCCGTGCAACGTCTAGAACACGATGGGAGATGCTTTCTGTGCTGGCACAGTTTTTCCTAGCCAGACATCGTGGGAAAGCATTTTGCTGAGATGTAGATGAGAAGAGACGCTAAAGACGAAGGTAGGATGCTGTCCGCAGCTAAGAGCCGCTCCCGGGCGTCTTTCGGCAGAAGCCGCGCTAAGGAGAGCACTGTGAGCGGCACAATCGTCTTTGCGCGAAGAAGCCGCTTCTTCGGCTCCGGGCGCCGGAGAGAGCGGCAACTTCGGGAAGGTGAAGAAGCAAGCTGTACAACACTGGGATTGTGTGCGCAACTTGCCAACTGATAGAAAACAGTACTTTTGCACACTCTTGACTCTTCCAATCACATGAACATTCGATTGGAAGCTGTTTTGGACAACTTTACTTTTCTTCCTGCCAAACACTTGGCAGACATCTCTGCAACGTCTAGAACACGATGGGAGATGTTTTCTGTGCTGGCACGGTTTTTCCTAGCCAGACATAGTGGGAAAGCATTTTGCTGAGATGTAGATGAGAAGAGACGCTAAAGACGAAGGTAGGATGCTGTCCGCAGCTAAGAGCCGCTCCCGGGCGTCTTTCGGCAGAAGCCGCGCTAAGGAGAGCACTGCGAGCGGCACAGTCGTCTTTGCGCGAAGAAGCCGCTTCTTCGGCTGCGAGAGCCGGAGACAGCGGCAACTTCGGGAAGGTGAAGAAGCAAGCTGTACAACACTGGGATTGTGTGCGCACCTTGCCAACTGATAGAAAACAGTACTTTTGCACTCTCCTGAGTCTTCCAATCACATGAACATTCGATTGGAAGCTGTTTTGGACAACTTTACTTTTCTTCCTGCCAAACACTTGGCAGACATCCGTGCAACGTCTAGAACACGATGGGAGATGTTTTCTGTGCTGGCACAGTTTTTCCTAGCCAGACATAGTGGAAAAGCATTTTGCTGAGATGTAGATGAGAAGAGACGCTAAAGAGGAAGGTAGGATGCTGCCCGCAGCTAAGAGCCGCTCCCCTGGGTCTTTCGGCAGAAGCCGCGCTAAGGAGAGGACTGTGAGCGGCACAATCGTCTTTGCGCGAAGAAGCCGCTTCTTTGGCTCCGGGCGCCGGAGAGAGCGGCAACTTCGGGAAGGTGAAGAAGCAAGCGGTACAACACTGGGATTGTGTGCGCACCTTGCCAACTGATAGAAAACAGTACTTTTGCACTCTCCTGACTCTTCCAATCACATGATAATTAGATTGGAAGCTGTTTTGGACAACATTACTTTTCTTCCTTCCAAACACTTGGCAGACATCCGTGCAACGTCTAGAACACGATGGGAGATGTTTTCTCTGCTGGCACAGTTTTTCCTAGCCAGTCATAGTAAGAAAGCATTTTGCTGAGATGTAGATGAGAAGAGACGCTAAAGACGAAGGTAGGATGCTGTCCGCAGCTAAGAGCCGCTCCCGGGCATCTTTCGGCAGAAGCCGCGCTAAGGAGAGCACTGTGAGCGGCACAATCGTCTTTGCGCGAAGAAGCCGCTTCTTCGGCCCCGGGCGCCGGAGAGAGCGGCAACTTCGGGAAGGTGAAGAAGCAAGCTGTACAACACTGGGATTGTGTGCGCACCTTGCCAACTGATAGAAAACAGTACTTTTGCACTCTCCTGACTCTTCCAATCACATGAACATTCGATTGGAAGCTGTTTTGAACAACTTTACTTTTCTTCCTGCCAAACACTTGGCAGACATCCGTGCAACGTCTAGAACACGATGGGAGATGTTTTCTGTGCTGGCACAGTTTTTCCTAGCCAGACATATTGGGAAAGCATTTTGCTGAGATGTAGATGAGAAGAGACGCTAAAGACGAAGGTAGGATGCTGTCCGCAGCTAAGAGCCGCTCCCGGGCGTCTTTCGGCAGAAGCCGCGCTAAGGAGAGCACTGTGAGCGGCACAATCGTCTTTGCGCGAAGAAGCCGCTTCTTCGGCTCCGGGCGCCGCAGAGAGCGGCAACTTCGGGAAGGTGAAGAAGCAAGCTGTACAACACTGGGATTGTGTGCGCAACTTGCCAACTGATAGAAAACAGTACTTTTGCACACTCTTGACTCTTCCAATCACATGAACATTCGATTGGAAGCTGTTTTGGACAACTTTTCTTTTCTTCCTGCCAAACACTTGGCAGACATCCGTGCAAAATCTAGAACACGATGGGAGATGTTTTCTGTGCTGGCACAGTTTTTCCTATCCAGACATATTGGGAAAGCATTTTGCTGAGATGTAGATGAGAAGAGACGCTAAAGACGAAGGTAGGATGCTGTCCGCAGCTAAGAGCCGCTCCCGGGCGCCTTTCGGCAGAAGCCGCGCTAAGGAGAGCACTGTGAGCGGCACAAACGTCTTTGCGCGAAGAAGCCGCTTCTTCGGCTCCGGGAGCCGGAGAGAGCGGCAACTTGGGGAAGGTGAAGAAGCAAGTTGTATAACACTGGGATTCTGTGCGCAGCTTGCCAACTGATAGAAAACAGTACTTTTGCACTCTCCTGACTCTTCCAATCACATGAACATTCGATTGGAAGCTGTTTTGGACAACTTTTTTTTCCTTCCTGCCAAACACTTGGCAGACATCCGTGCAACGTCTAGAACACGATGGGAGATGCTTTCTGTGCTGGCACAGTTTTTCCTAGCCAGACATCGTGGGAAAGCATTTTGCTGAGATGTAGATGAGAAGAGACGCTAAAGACGAAGGTAGGATGCTGTCCGCAGCTAAGAGCCGCTCCCGGGCGTCTTTCGGCAGAAGCCGCGCTAAGGAGAGCACTGTGAGCGGCACAATCGTCTTTGCGCGAAGAAGCCGCTTCTTCGGCTCCGGGCGCCGGAGAGAGCGGCAACTTCGGGAAGGTGAAGAAGCAAGCTGTACAACACTGGGATTGTGTGCGCACCTTGCCAACTGATAGAAAACAGTACTTTTGCACTCTCCTGAATCTTCCAATCACATGAACATTCGATTGGAAGCTGTTTTGGACAACTTTTCTTTTCTTCCTGCCAAACACTTGGCAGACATCCGTGCAACGTCTAGAACACGATGGGAGATGTTTTCTGTGCTGGCACAGTTTTTCCTAGCCAGACATAGTGGGAAAGCTTTTTGCTGAGATGTAGATGAGAAGAGACGCTAAAGACGAAGGTAGGATGCTGTCCGCAGCTAAGAGCCGCTCCCGGGCGTCTTTCGGCAGAAGCCGCCCTAAGGAGAGCACTGTGAGCGGCACAATCGTCTTTGCGCGAAGAAGCCGCTTCTTCGGCTCCGGGCGCCGGAGAGAGCGGCAGCTTCGGGAAGGTGAAGAAGCAAGCTGTACAACACTGGGATTGTGTGCGCAACTTGCCAACTGATAGAAAACAGTACTTTTGCACACTCTTGACTCTTCCAATCACATGAACATTCGATTGGAAGCTGTTTTGGACAACTTTACTTTTCTTCCTGCCAAACACTTGGCAGACATCCGTGCAAAATCTAGAACACGATGGGAGATGTTTTCTGTGCTGGCACAGTTTTTCCTAGCCAGACATATTGGGAAAGCATTTTGCTGAGATGTAGATGAGAAGAGACGCTAAAGACGAAGGTAGGATGCTGTCTGCAGCTAAGAGCCGCTCCCGGGCGCCTTTCGGCAGAAGCCGCGCTAAGGAGAGCACTGTGAGCGGCACAAACGTCTTTGCGCGAAGAAGCCGCTTCTTCGGCTCCGGGAGCCGGAGAGAGCGGCAACTTGGGGAAGGTGAAGAAGCAAGTTGTATAACACTGGGATTCTGTGCGCAGCTTGCCAACTGATAGAAAACAGTACTTTTGCACTCTCCTGACTCTTCCAATCACATGAACATTCGATTGGAAGCTGTTTTGGACAACTTTTTTTTCCTTCCTGCCAAACACTTGGCAGACATCCGTGCAACGTCTAGAACACGATGGGAGATGCTTTCTGTGCTGGCACAGTTTTTCCTAGCCAGACATCGTGGGAAAGCATTTTGCTGAGATGTAGATGAGAAGAGACGCTAAAGACGAAGGTTGGATGCTGTCCGCAGCTAAGAGCCGCTCCCGGGCGTCTTTCGGCAGAAGCCGCGCTAAGGAGAGCACTGTGAGCGGCATAATCGTCTTTGCGCGAAGAAGCCGCTTCTTCGGCTCCGGGAGCCGGAGAGAGCGGCAACTTCGGGAAGGTGAAGAAGCAAGCTGTACAACACAGGGATTGTGTGCGCAACATGCCAACTGATAGAAACCAGCACTTTTGGACTCTCCTGACTTTTCCAATCACATGGACTTTCGATTGGAAGCTGTTTTGGACAACTTTTCCTTTCTTCCTGCAAAACACTTGGCAGACATCCATGCAACATCTGGAACACGATGGGAGATGTTTTCAGTGCTGGCACAGTTTTTCCTAGCCAGACATAGTGGAAAAGCTTTTTGCTGAGATGTAGATGAGAAGAGACGCTAAAGACGAAGGTAGGATGCTGTCCGCAGCTAAGAGCCGCTCCCGGGCGTCTTTCGGCAGAAGCCGCGCTAAGGAGAGCACTGTGAGCGGCACAATCGTCTTTGCGCGAAGAAGCCGCTTCTTCGGCTCCGGGCGCCGGAGAGAGCGGCAACTTCGGGAAGGTGAAGAAGCAAGCTGTACAACACTGGGATTGTGTGCGCACCTTGCCAACTGATAGAAAACAGGACTTTTGCACTCTCCTGAATCTTCCAATCACATGAACATTCGATTGGAAGCTGTTTTGGACAACTTTTCTTTTCTTCCTGCCAAACACTTGGCAGACATCCGTGCAACGTCTAGAACACGATGGGAGATGTTTTCTGTGCTGGCACAGTTTTTCCCAGCCAGACATAGTGGAAAAGCATTTTGCTGAGATGTAGATGAGAAGAGACGCTAAAGACGAAGGTAGGATGCTGTCTGCAGCTAAGAGCCGCTCCCGGGCGTCTTTCGGCAGAAGCCGCGCTACGGAGAGCACTGTGAGCGGCACAATCGTCTTTGCGCGAAGAAGCCGCTTCTTCGGCTGCGAGAGCCGGAGAGAGCGGCAACTTCGGGAAGGTGAAGAAGCAAGCTGTACAACACTGGGATTGTGTGCGCACCTTGCCAACTGATAGAAAACAGTACTTTTGCACTCTCCCGACTCTTCCAATCACATGAACTTTCGATTGGAAGCTGTTTTGGACAACTTTTCTTTTCTTCCTGCCAAACACTTGGCAGACATCCGTGCAACGTCTAGAACACGATGGGAGATGTTTTCTGTGCTGGCACAGTTTTTCCTAGCCAGACATAGTGGGAAAGCATTTTGCTGAGATGTAGATGAGAAGAGACGCTAAAGACGAAGGTAGGATGCTGTCCGCAGCTAAGAGCCGCTCCCGGGCGTCTTTCGGCAGAAGCCGCGCTAAGGAGAGCACTGTGAGCGGCACAATCGTCTTTGCGCGAAGAAGCCGCTTCTTCGGCTCCGGGAGCCGGAGAGAGCGGCAACTTCGGGAAGGTGAAGAAGCAAGCTGTACAACACTGGGATTGTGTGCGCACCTTGCCAACTGATAGAAAACAGTACTTTTGCACTCTCCTGACTCTTCCAATCACATGAACTTTCGATTGGAAGCTGTTTTGGACAACTTTACTTTTCTTCCTGCCAAACACTTGGCAGACATCCGTGCAACTTCTAGAACACGATGGGAGATGTTTTCTGTGCTGGCACAGTTTTTCCTAGCCAGACATAGTGGGAAACCATTTTGCTGAGATGTAGATGAGAAGAGACGCTAAAGACGAAGGTAGGATGCTGTCCGCAGCTAAGAGCCGCTCCCGGGCGTCTTTCGGCAGAAGCCGCGCTAAGGAGAGCACTGTGAGCGGCACAATCGTCTTTGCGCGAAGAAGCCGCTTCTTCGGCTCCAGGCGCCGGAGAGAGCGGCACCTTCGGGAAGGTGAAGAAGCAAGCTGTACAACACTGGGATTGTGTGCGCACCTTGCCAACTGATAGAAAACAGTACTTTTGCACTCTCCTGACTCTTCCAATCACATGAACATTCGATTGGAAGCTGTTTTGGACAACTTTTCTTTTCTTCCTGCCAAACACTTGGCAGACATCCGTGCAACGTCTAGAACACGATGGGAGATGTTTTCTGTGTTGGCACAGTTTTTCCTAGCCAGTCATAGTGGGAAAGCATTTTGCTGAGATGTAGATGAGAAAAGACGCTAAAGACGAAGGTAGGATGCTGTCCACAGCTAAGAGCCGCTCCCGGGCGTCTTTCGGCAGAAGCCGCGCTAAGGAGAGCACTGTGAGCGGCACAATCGTCTTTGCGCGAAGAAGCCGCTTCTTCGGCTCCGGGCGCCGGAGAGAGCGGCAACTTCGGGAAGGTGAAGAAGCAAGCTGTACAACACTGGGATTGTGTGCGCAACTTGCCAACTGATAGAAAACAGTACTTTTGCACTCTCCTGACTCTTCCAATCACATGAACATTCGATTGGAAGCTGTTTTGGACAACTTTTCTTTTCTTCCTGCCAAACACTTGGCAGACATCCATGTAACGTCTAGAACACGATGGGAAATGTTTTCTGTGCTGGCACAGTTTTTCCTAGCCAGACATAGTGGAAAAGCTTTTTGCTGAGATGTAGATGAGAAGAGACGCTAAAGACGAAGGTAGGATGCTGTCCGCAGCTAAGAGCCGCTCCCGGGCGTCTTTCGGCAGAAGCCGCGCTAAGGAGAGCACTGTGAGCGGCACAATCGTCTTTGCGCGAAGAAGCCGCTTCTTCGGCTGCGGGAGCCGGAGAGAGCGGCAACTTCGGGAAGGTGAAGAAGCAAGCTGTACAACACTGGGATTGTGTGCGCACCTTGCCAACTGATAGAAAACAGGACTTTTGCACTCTCCTGAATCTTCCAATCACATGAACATTCGATTGGAAGCTGTTTTGGACAACTTTTCTTTTCTTCCTGCCAAACACTTGGCAGACATCCGTGCAACGTCTAGAACACGATGGGAGATGTTTTCTGTGCTGGCACAGTTTTTGCCAGCCAGTCATAGTTGGAAAGCATTTTGCTGAGATGTAGATGAGAAGAGACGCTAAAGACGAAGGTAGGATGCTGTCCGCAGCTAAGAGCCGCTCCCGGGCGTCTTTCGGCAGAAGCCGCGCTAAGGAGAGCACTGTGAGCGGCACAATCGTCTTTGCGCGAAGAAGCCGCTTCTTCGGCTCCGGGCGCCGGAGAGAGCGGCAACTTCGGGAAGGTGAAGAAGCAAGCTGTACAACACTGGGATTGTGTGCGCACCTTGCCAACTGATAGAAAACAGTACTTTTGCACTCTCCTGACTCTTCCAATCACATGAATATTCGATTGGAAGCTGTTTTGGACAACATTACTTTTCTTCCTGCCAAACACTTGGCAGACATCCGTGCAACGTCTAGAACTCAATGGGAGATGTTTTCTGTGCTGGCACAGTTTTTCCTAGCCAGACATAGTGGAAAAGCATTTTGCTGAGATGTAGATGAGATGAGACGCTAAAGACGAAGGTAGGATGCTGTCCGCAGCTAAGAGCTGCTCCCGGGCGTCTTTCGGCAGAAGCCGCGCTAAGGAGAGCACTGTGAGCGGCACAATCGTCTTTGCGCGAAGAAGCCGCTTCTTCGGCTCCGGGAGCCGGAGAGAGCGGCAACTTCGGGAAGGTGAAGAAGCAAGCTGTACAACACTGGGATTGTGTGCGCACCTTGCCAACTGATAGAAAACAGTACTTTTGCACTCTCCTGACTCTTCCAATCACATGAACATTCGATTGGAAGCTGTTTTGGACAACTTTACTTTTCTTCCTGCCAAACACTTGGCAGACATCCGTGCAACGTCTAGAACACGATGGGAGATGTTTTCTGTGCTGGCACAGTTTTTCCTAGCCAGACATAGTGGGAAAGCATTTTGCTGAGATGTAGATGAGAAGAGACGCTAAAGACGAAGGTAGGATGCTGTCCGCAGCTAAGAGCCGCTCCCGGGCGTCTTTCGGCAGAAGCCGCGCTAAGGAGAGCACTGTGAGCGGCACAATCGTCTTTGCGCGAAGAAGCCGCTTCTTCGGCTCCGGGCGCCGGAGAGAGCGGCAACTTCGGGAAGGTGAAGAAGCAAGCTGTACAACACTGGGATTGTGTGCGCACCTTGCCAACTGATAGAAAACAGTACTTTTGCACTCTCCTGACTCTTCCAATCACATGATAATTCGATTGGAAGCTGTTTTGGACAACATTACTTTTCTTCCTGCCAAACACTTGGCAGACATCCGTGCAACGTCTAGAACACGATGGGAGATGTTTTCTGTGCTGGCACAGTTTTTCCTAGCCAGTCATAGTGGGAAAGCATTTTGCTGAGATGTAGATGAGAAGAGACGCTAAAGACGAAGGTAGGATGCTGTCCGCAGCTAAGAGCCGCTCCCGGGCGTCTTTCGGCAGAAGCCGCGCTAAGGAGAGCACTGTGAGCGGCACAATCGTCTTTGCGCGAAGAAGCCGCTTCTTCGGCTCCGGGCGCCGCAGAGAGCGGCAACTTCGGGAAGGTGAAGAAGCAAGCTGTACAACACTGGGATTGTGTGCGCACCTTGCCAACTGATAGAAAACAGTACTTTTGCACTCTCCTGACTCTTCCAATCACATGAATATTCGATTGGAAGCTGTTTTGGACAACATTACTTTTCTTCCTGCCAAACACTTGGCAGACATCCGTGCAACGTCTAGAACTCAATGGGAGATGTTTTCTGTGCTGGCACAGTTTTTCCTAGCCAGACATAGTGGAAAAGCATTTTGCTGAGATGTAGATGAGATGAGACGCTAAAGAGGAAGGTAGGATGCTGTCCGCAGCTAAGAGCTGCTCCCGGGCGTCTTTCGGCAGAAACCGCGCTAAGGAGAGCACTGTGAGCGGCACAATCGTCTTTGCGCGAAGAAGCCGCTTCTTCGGCTCCGGGAGCCGGAGAGAGCGGCAACTTCGGGAAGGTGAAGAAGCAAGCTGTACAACACTGGGATTGTGTGCGCACCTTGCCAACTGATAGAAAACAGTACTTTTGCAGTCTCCTGACTCTTCCAATCACATGAACATTCGATTGGAATCTGTTTTGGACAACTTTACTTTTCTTCCTGCCAAACACTTGGCAGACATCCGTGCAACGTCTAGAACACGATGGGAGATGTTTTCTGTGCTGGCACAGTTTTTCCTAGCCAGACATAGTGGGAAAGCATTTTGCTGAGATGTAGATGAGAAGAGACGCTAAAGACGAAGGTAGGATGCTGTCCGCAGCTAAGAGCCGCTCCCGGGCGTCTTTCGGCAGAAGCCGCGCTAAGGAGAGCACTGTGAGCGGCACAATCGTCTTTGCGCGAAGAAGCCGCTTCTTCGGCTCCGGGAGCCGGAGAGAGCGGCAACTTCGGGAAGGTGAAGAAGCAAGCTGTACAACACTGGGATTGTGTGCGCACCTTGCCAACTGATAGAAAACAGTACTTTTGCACTCTCCTGACTCTTCCAATCACATGATAATTCGATTGGAAGCTGTTTTGGACAACATTACTTTTCTTCCTGCCAAACACTTGGCAGACATCCGTGCAACGTCTAGAACACGATGGGAGACGTTTTCTGTGCTGGCACAGTTTTTCCTAGCCAGACATAGTGGGAAAGCATTTTGCTGAGATGTAGATGAGAAGAGACGCTAAAGACGAAGGTAGGATGCTGTCCGCAGCTAAGAGCCGCTCCCGGGCGTCTTTCGGCAGAAGCCGCGCTAAGGAGAGCACTGTGAGCGGCACAATCGTCTTTGCGCGAAGAAGCCGCTTCTTTGGCTCCGGGCGCCGGAGAGAGCGGCAACTTCGGGAAGGTGAAGAAGCAAGCTGTACAACACTGGGATTGTGTGCGCACCTTGCCAACTGATAGAAAACAGTACTTTTGCACTCTCCTGACTCTTCCAATCACATGAATATTCGATTGGAAGCTGTTTTGGACAACTTTTCTTTTCTTCCTGCCAAACACTTGGCAGACATCCGTGCAACGTCTAGAACTCAATGGGAGATGTTTTCTGTGCTGTCACAGTTTTTCCTAGCCAGACATAGTGGAAAAGCATTTTGCTGAGATGTAGATGAGAAGAGACGCTAAAGACGAAGGTAGGATGCTGTCCGCAGCTAAGAGCCGCTGCCGGGCGTCTTTCGGCAGAAGCCACGCTAAGGAGAGCACTGTGAGCGGCACAATCGTCTTTGCGCGAAGAAGCCGCTTCTTCGGCTCCGGGAGCCGGAGAGAGCGGCAACTTCGGGAAGGTGAAGAAGCAAGCTGTACAACACTGGGATTGTGTGCGCACCTTGCCAACTGATAGAAAACAGTACTTTTGCAGTCTCCTGACTCTTCCAATCACATGAACATTCGATTGGAATCTGTTTTGGGCAACTTTACTTTTCTTCCTGCCAAACACTTGGCAGACATCCGTGCAACGTCTAGAACACGATGGGAGATGTTTTCTGTGCTGGCACAGTTTTTCCTAGCCAGACATAGTGGGAAAGCATTTTGCTGAGATGTAGATGAGAAGAGACGCTAAAGACGAAGGTAGGATGCTGTCCGCAGCTAAGAGCCGCTCCCGGGCGTCTTTCGGCAGAAGCCGCGCTAAGGAGAGCACTGTGAGCGGCACAATCGTCTTTGCGCGAAGAAGCCGCTTCTTCGGCTCCGGGCGCCGGAGAGAGCGGCAACTTCGGGAAGGTGAAGAAGCAAGCTGTACAACACTGGGATTGTGTGCGCACCTTGCCAACTGATAGAAAACAGTACTTTTGCACTCTCCTGACTCTTCCAATCACATGATAATTCGATTGGAAGCTGTTTTGGACAGCTTTTCTTTTCTTCCTGCCAAACACTTGGCAGACATCCGTGCAACGTCTAGAACACGATGGGAGATGTTTTCTGTGCTGGCACAGTTTTTCCTAGCCAGTCATAGTGGGAAAGCATTTTGCTGAGATGTAGATGAGAAGAGACGCTAAAGACGAAGGTAGGATGCTGTCCGCAGCTAAGAGCCGCTCCCGGGCGTCTTTCGGCAGAAGCCGCGCTAAGGAGAGCACTGTGAGCGGCACAATCGTCTTTGCGCGAAGAAGCCGCTTCTTCGGCTCCGGGCGCCGGAGAGAGCGGCAACTTCGGGAAGGTGAAGAAGCAAGCTGTACAACACTGGGATTGTGTGCGCACCTTGCCAACTGATAGAAAACAGTACTTTTGCACTCTCCTGACTCTTCCAATCACATGAATATTCGATTGGAAGCTGTTTTGGACAACATTACTTTTCTTCCTGCCAAACACTTGGCAGACATCCGTGCAACGTCTAGAACTCAATGGGAGATGTTTTCTGTGCTGGCACAGTTTTTCCTAGCCAGACATAGTGGGAAAGCATTTTGCTGAGATGTAGATGAGAAGAGACGCTAAAGACGAAGGTAGGATGCTGTCCGCAGCTAAGAGCCGCTCCCGGGCGTCTTTCGGCAGAAGCCGCGCTAAGGAGAGCACTGTGAGCGGCACAATCGTCTTTGCGCGAAGAAGCCGCTTCTTCGGCTCCGGGAGCCGGAGAGAGCGGCAACTTCGGGAAGGTGAAGAAGCAAGCTGTACAACACTGGGATTGTGTGCGCACCTTGCCAACTGATAGAAAACAGTACTTTTGCACTCTCCTGACTCTTCCAATCACATGATAATTCGATTGGAAGCTGTTTTGGACAACTTTACTTTTCTTCCTGCCAAACACTTGGCAGACATCCGTGCAACGTCTAGAACACGATGGGAGACGTTTTCTGTGCTGGCACAGTTTTTCCTAGCCAGACATAGTGGGAAAGCATTTTGCTGAGATGTAGATGAGAAGAGACGCTAAAGACGAAGGTAGGATGCTGTCCGCAGCTAAGAGCTGCTCCCGGGCGTCTTTCGGCAGAAGCCGCGCTAAGGAGAGCACTGTGAGCGGCACAATCGTCTTTGCGCGAAGAAGCCGCTTCTTTGGCTCCGGGCGCCGGAGAGAGCGGCAACTTCGGGAAGGTGAAGAAGCAAGCTGTACAACACTGGGATTGTGTGCGCACCTTGCCAACTGATAGAAAACAGTACTTTTGCACTCTCCTGACTCTTCCAATCACATGAATATTCGATTGGAAGCTGTTTTGGACAACTTTTCTTTTCTTCCTGCCAAACACTTGGCAGACATCCGTGCAACGTCTAGAACTCAATGGGAGATGTTTTCTGTGCTGTCACAGTTTTTCCTAGCCAGACATAGTGGAAAAGCATTTTGCTGAGATGTAGATGAGAAGAGACGCTAAAGACGAAGGTAGGATGCTGTCCGCAGCTAAGAGCCGCTCCCGGGCGTCTTTCGGCAGAAGCCACGCTAAGGAGAGCACTGTGAGCGGCACAATCGTCTTTGCGCGAAGAAGCCGCTTCTTCGGCTCCGGGCGCCGGAGAGAGCGGCAACTTCGGGAAGGTGAAGAAGCAAGCTGTACAACACTGGGATTGTGTGCGCACCTTGCCAACTGATAGAAAACAGTACTTTTGCATTCTCCTGACTCTTCCAATCACATGAACATTCGATTGGAAGCTGTTTTGGACAACTTTTCTTTTCTTCCTGCCAAACACTTGGCAGACATCCGTGCAACGTCTAGAACTCAATGGGAGATGTTTTCTGTGCTGGCACAGTTTTTCCTAGCCAGACATAGTGGAAAAGCATTTTGCTGAGATGTAGATGAGAAGAGACGCTAAAGACGAAGGTAGGATGCTGTCCGCAGCTAAGAGCCGCTCCCGGGCGTCTTTCGGCAGAAGCCGCGCTAAGGAGAGCACTGTGAGCTGCACAATCGTCTTTGCGCGAAGAAGCCGCTTCTTCGGCTCCGGGAGCCGGAGAGAGCGGCAACTTCGGGAAGGTAAAGAAGCAAGCTGTACAACACTGGGATTGTGTGCGCAACTTGCCAACTGATAGAAAACAGTACTTTTGCACACTCTTGACTCTTCCAAACACATGAACATTCGATTGGAAGCTGTTTTGGACAACTTTTCTTTTCTTCCTGCCAAACACTTGGCAGACATCTCTGCAACGTCTAGAACACCATGGGAGATGTTTTCTGTGCTGGCACAGTTTTTCCTCGCCAGACATAGTGGAAAAGCATTTTGCTGAGATGTAGATGAGAAGAGACGCTAAAGACGAAGGTAGGATGCTGTCCGCAGCTAAGAGCCGCTCCCGGGCGTCTTTCGGCAGAAGCCGCGCTAAGGAGAGCACTGTGAGCGGCACAATCGTCTTTGCGCGAAGAAGCCGCTTCTTCGGCTGCGGGAGCCGGAGAGAGCGGCAACTTCGGGAAGGTGAAGAAGCAAGCTGTACAACACTGGGATTGTGTGCGCACCTTGCCAACTGATAGAAAACAGTACTTTTGCACTCTCCCGACTCTTCCAATCACATGAATTTTCGATTGGAAGCTGTTTTGGACAACTTTACTTTTCTTCCTGCCAAACACTTGGCAGACATCCGTGCAACGTCTAGAACACGATGGGAGATGTTTTCTGTGCTGGCACAGTTTTTCCTAGCCAGACATAGTGGAAAAGCATTTTGCTGAGATGTAGATGAGAAGAGACGCTAAAGACGAAGGTAGGATGCTGTCCGCAGCTAAGAGCCGCTCCCGGGCGTCTTTCGGCAGAAGCCGCGCTAAGGAGAGCACTGTGAGCGGCACAATCGTCTTTGCGCGAAGAAGCCGCTTCTTCGGCTCCGGGCGCCGGAGAGAGCGGCAACTTCGGGAAGGTGAAGAAGCAAGCTGTACAACACTGGGATTGTGTGCGCACCTTGCCATCTGATAGAAAACAGTACTTTTGCACTCTCCTGACTCTTCCAATCACATGAACATTCGATTGGAAGCTGTTTTGGACAACTTTTCTTTTCTTCCTGCCAAACACTTGGCAGACATCCGTGCAACGTCTAGAACTCAAGGGGAGATGTTTTCTGTGCTGTCACAGTTTTTCCTAGCCAGACATAGTGGAAAAGCATTTTGCTGAGATGTAGATGAGAAGAGACGCTAAAGACGAAGGTAGGATGCTGTCCGCAGCTAAGAGCCGCTCCTGGGCGTCTTTCGGCAGAAGCCGCGCTAAGGAGAGCACTGTGAGCGGCACAATCGTCTTTGCGCGAAGAAGCCGCTTCTTCGGCTCCGGGAGCCGGAGAGAGCGGCAACTTCGGGAAGGTGAAGAAGCAAGCTGTACAACACTGGGATTGTGTGCGCACCTTGCCAACTGATAGAAAACAGTACTTTTGCACTCTCCTGACTCTTCCAATCACATGAACATTCGATTGGAAGCTGTTTTGGGCAACTTTTCTTTTCTTCCTGCCAAAAACTTGGCAGACATCCGTGCAACGTCTAGAACTCAATGGGAGATGTTTTCTGTGCTGGCACAGTTTTTCCTAGCCAGACATAGTGGAAAAGCATTTTGCTGAGATGTAGATGAGAAGAGACGCTAAAGACGAAGGTAGGATGCTGTCCGCAGCTAAGAGCCGCTCCCGGGCGTCTTTCGGCAGAAGCCGCGCTAAGGAGAGCACTGTGAGCTGCACAATCGTCTTTGCGCGAAGAAGCCGCTTCTTCGGCTCCGGGAGCCGGAGAGAGCGGCAACTTCGGAAAGGTGAAGAAGCAAGCTGTACAACACTGGGATTGTGTGCGCAACTTGCCAACTGATAGAAAGACGCTAAAGACGAAGGTAGGATGCTGTCCGCAGCTAAGAGCCGCTCCCGGGGGTCTTTCGGCAGAAGCCGCGCTAAGGAGAGCACTGTGAGCGGCACAATCGTCTTTGCGCGAAGAAGCCGCTTCTTCGGCTCCAGGCGCCGGAGAGTGCGGCAACTTCGGGAAGGTGAAGAAGCAAGCTGTACAACACTGGGATTGTGTGCGCACCTTGCCAACTGATAGAAAACAGTACTTTTGCACTCTCCTGACTCTTCCAATCACATGATAATTCGATTGGAAGCTGTTTTGGACAACATTACTTTTCTTCCTGCCAAACACTTGGCAGACATCCGTGCAACATCTAGAACACGATGGGAGATGTTTTCTGTGCTGGCACAGTTTTTCCTAGCCAGTCATAGTGGGAAAGCATTTTGCTGAGATGTAGAAGAGAAGAGACGCTAAAGACGAAGGTAGGATGCTGTCCGCAGCTAAGAGCCGCTCCCGGGCGTCTTTCGGCAGAAGCCGCGCTAAGGAGAGCACTGTGAGCGGCACAATCGTCTTTGCGCGAAGAAGCCGCTTCTTCGGCTCCGGGCGCCGGAGAGAGCGGCAACTTCGGGAAGGTGAAGAAGCAAGCTGTACAACACTGGGATTGTGTGCGCACCTTGCCAACTGATAGAAAATAGTACTTTTGCACTCTCCTGACTCTTCCAATCACATGAATATTCGATTGGAAGCTGTTTTGGACAACTTTACTTTTCTTCCTGCCAAACACTTGGCAGACATCCGTGCAACGTCTAGAACTCAATGGGAGATGTTTTCTGTGCTGTCACAGTTTTTCCTAGCCAGACATAGTGGAAAAGCATTTTGCTGAGATGTAGATGAGAAGAGACGCTAAAGACGAAGGTAGGATGCTGTCCGCAGCTAAGAGCCGCTCCCGGGCGTCTTTCGGCAGAAGCCGCGCTAAGGAGAGCACTGTGAGCGGCACAATCGTCTTTGCGCGAAGAAGCCGCTTCTTCGGCTCCGGGCGCCGCAGAGAGCGGCAACTTCGGGAAGGTGAAGAAGCAAGCTGTACAACACTGGGATTGTGTGCGCACCTTGCCAACTGATAGAAAACAGTACTTTTGCACTCTCCTGACCCTTCCAAACACATGATAATTCGATTGGAAGCTGTTTTGGACAACATTACTTTTCTTCCTGCCAAACACTTGGCAGACATCCGTGCAACGTCTAGAACACGATGGGAGATGTTTTCTGTGCTGGCACAGTTTTTCCTAGCCAGACATAGTGGGAAAGCATTTTGCTGAGATGTAGATGAGAAGAGACGCTAAAGAGGAAGGTAGGATGCTGTCCGCAGCTAAGAGCCGCTCCCGGGCGTCTTTCGGCAGAAGCCGCGCTAAGGAGAGCACTGTGAGCGGCACAATCGTCTTTGCGCGAAGAAGCCGCTTCTTCGGCTCCGGGCGCCGGAGAGAGCGGCAACTTCGGGAAGGTGAAGAAGCAAGCTGTACAACACTGGGATTGTGTGCGCACCTTGCCAACTGATAGAAAACAGTACTTTTGCACTCTCCTGACTCTTCCAATCACATGAACTTTCGATTGGAAGCTGTTTTGGACAACTTTGCTTTTCTTCCTGCCAAACACTTGGCAGACATCTCTGCAACGTCTAGAACACCATGGGAGATGTTTTCTGTGCTGGCACAGTTTTTCCTAGCCAGACATAGTGGGAAAGCATTTTGCTGAGATGTAGATGAGAAGAGACGCTAAAGACGAAGGTAGGATGCTGTCCGCAGCTAAGAGCCGCTCCCGGGCGTCTTTCGGCAGAAGCCGCGCTAAGGAGAGCACTGTGAGCGGCACAATCGTCTTTGCGCGAAGAAGCCGCTTCTTCGGCTCCAGGCGCCGGAGAGAGCGGCAACTTCGGGAAGGTGAAGAAGCAAGCTGTACAACACTGGGATTGTGTGCGCACCTTGCCAACTGATAGAAAACAGTACTTTTGCACTCTCCCGACTCTTCCAATCACATGAATTTTCGATTGGAAGCTGTTTTGGACAACTTTACTTTTCTTCCTGCCAAACACTTGGCAGACATCCATGCAACGTCTAGAACACGATGGGAGATGTTTTCTGTGCTGGCACAGTTTTTCCTAGCCAGACATAGTGGAAAAGCATTTTGCTGAGATGTAGATGAGAAGAGACGCTAAAGACGAAGGTAGGATGCTGTCCGCAGCTAAGAGCCGCTCCCGGGGGTCTTTCGGCAGAAGCCGCGCTAAGGAGAGCACTGTGAGCGGCACAATCATCTTTGCGCGAAGAAGCCGCTTCTTCGGCTCCGGGCGCCGGAGAGAGCGGCAACTTCGGGAAGGTGAAGAAGCAAGCTGTACAACACTGGGATTGTGTGCGCACCTTGCCAACTGATAGAAAACAGTACTTTTGCACTCTCCTGACTCTTCCAATCACATGATAATTCGATTGGAAGCTGTTTTGGACAACATTACTTTTCTTC
The DNA here is from genome assembly GCF_035770615.1 of Melospiza melodia melodia. Classification (NCBI taxonomy): domain Eukaryota; kingdom Metazoa; phylum Chordata; class Aves; order Passeriformes; family Passerellidae; genus Melospiza; species Melospiza melodia. The sequence continues at coordinate 24,930,230 of NC_086197.1, forward strand.
CTGCCAAACACTTGGCAGACATCCGTGCAACGTCTAGAACACGATGGGAGATGTTTTCTGTGCTGGCACAGTTTTTCCTAGCCAGTCATAGTGGAAAAGCATTTTGCTGAGATGTAGAGGAGAAGAGACGCTAAAGACGAAGGTAGGATGCTGTCCGCAGCTAAGAGCCGCTCCCGGGCGTCTTTCGGCAGAAGCCGCGCTAAGGAGAGCACTGTGAGCGGCACAATCGTCTTTGCGCGAAGAAGCCGCTTCTTCGGCTCCGGGCGCCGGAGAGAGCGGCAACTTCGGGAAGGTGAAGAAGCAAGCTGTACAACACTGGGATTGTGTGCGCACCTTGCCAACTGATAGAAAACAGTACTTTTGCACTCTCCTGACTCTTCCAATCACATGAATATTCGATTGGAAGCTGTTTTGGACAACTTTTCTTTTCTTCCTGCCAAACACTTGGCAGACATCCGTGCAAAGTCTAGAACTCAAAGGGAGATGTTTTCTGTGCTGTCACAGTTTTTCCTAGCCAGACATAGTGGAAAAGCATTTTGCTGAGATGTAGATGAGAAGAGACGCTAAAGACGAAGGTAGGATGCTGTCCGCAGCTAAGAGCCGCTCCCGGGCGTCTTTCGGCAGAAGCCGCGCTAAGGAGAGCACTGTGAGCGGCACAATCGTCTTTGCGCGAAGAAGCCGCTTCTTCGGCTCCGGGCGCCGGAGAGAGCGGCAACTTCGGGAAGGTGAAGAAGCAAGCTGTACAACACTGGGATTGTGTGCGCACCTTGCCAACTGATAGAAAACAGTACTTTTGCACTCTCCTGACTCTTCCAATCACATGATAATTCGATTGGAAGCTGTTTTGGGCAACTTTTCTTTTCTTCCTGCCAAACACTTGGCAGAGATCCATGCAACGTCTAGAACACGATGGGAGATGTTTTCTGTGCTGGCACAGTTTTTCCTAGCCAGACATAGTGGGAAAGCATTTTGCTGAGATGTAGATGAGAAGAGACGCTAAAGAGGAAGGTAGGATGCTGTCCGCAGCTAAGAGCCGCTCCCGGGCGTCTTTCGGCAGAAGCCGCGCTAAGGAGAGCACTGTGAGCGGCACAATCGTCTTTGCGCGAAGAAGCCGCTTCTTCGGCTCCGGGCGCCGGAGAGAGCGGCAACTTCGGGAAGGTGAAGAAGCAAGCTGTACAACACTGGGATTGTGTGCGCACCTTGCCAACTGATAGAAAACAGTACTTTTGCACTCTCCTGACTCTTCCAATCACATGATAATTCGATTGGAAGCTGTTTTGGACAACTTTTCTTTTCTTCCTGCCAAACACTTGGCAGACATCCATGCAACGTCTAGAACACGATGGGAGATGTTTTCTGTGCTGGCACAGTTTTTCCTAGCCAGACATAGTGGGAAAGCATTTTGCTGAGATGTAGATGAGAAGAGACGCTAAAGAGGAAGGTAGGATGCTGTCCGCAGCTAAGAGCCGCTCCCGGGCGTCTTTCGGCAGAAGCCGCGCTAAGGAGAGCACTGTGAGCGGCACAATCGTCTTTGCGCGAAGAAGCCGCTTCTTCGGCTCCGGGCGCCGGAGAGAGCGGCAACTTCGGGAAGGTGAAGAAGCAAGCTGTACAACACTGGGATTGTGTGCGCACCTTGCCAACTGATAGAAAACAGTACTTTTGCACACTCTTGACTCTTCCAATCACATGAACATTCGATTGGAAGCTGTTTTGGACAACTGTGGAGAGTTTAGTTCAGGCATGGCTTGAAGAAAAAGGCCACGAAGCCATGAAACTGAGAGAAAAGTAACAGGTAGCTGTGAAGCAGTTTCCAGCCTGACTTCTATAAACAATTAGACTCTTTCAGGCATCATTGTATAAACAATAAAGTTCTCAGGCAGTCTTCTCATAACAAGTGTAACACTCTCTCTGGGAAAAGATGGCACCCTGAGAACAGATGTGGAAGTTTTGGGAACCGTTCGCATCACAGTGAGAAACACTGGTTTTGTTTTGTGTAAACAATCAACGGTGTAGTAAAACAAAAAGGTGTGGTTAGAGTTTTCTCTGTTAGCCTATCATAAACCTGTATTACAGAATATGCATGAAGTTCGTTAACACTATTATTTAAGCTGACTGATCGATCAATAAATCGAGTTCGATGCATCACAGGATGGTCGTTCTCCCCTCACTTCAACAAATGGTGACCCCGACGTGATAGCGGACACGACGATCGCGACCACCACGGGGATTGCGAACACCACGAGAAGTGAGGACTGGTTCAGGCTCCGAAGCAGCGGGAGCGGCAAATAAGCGCGAAACCAAAGCGGAGAAAAAAAACCGCCGATACGCGCCGTGCCCTGGCGACCATATAGATGGGTCCAGCTGATACGTGTGGCCGATGTCTGGAAATCGCTGCTAGGTAAAAGTGCGCACTTAAAAAGAGGTATGGAAAGACAAGCCGCATATGAACTTTTTATTACTTTTTTACAAAAAAGGCAAATTAAGGGAATAGATTTACAGAAGGAATTGCAAGGTCTTTTGGCTTGTGGTCTGGAACGGGGAGTCTTTGTGAATCCCCACACGGTTCACGAGTTGTCTGAGTGGCGTAAATTTGGTGATATATTGTGGCAGGCTACGTTAGACGATGATAAAACTGCTAGGAAAATGGGTAAATTATGGCGGGTCATTAACACCGAACTGTTGCAGTTTCAGGCGGAAAAGAGAGCTGCCCATCAGGCTACTGCCGCTCACGATCGTAATAAAGAATACGATCGAGACAGGGAGTTTGATAAAGAGTCGGGGACCCCTCTCGGCCCCGCAATGAGGACGGTTTTATTACCATCCTCGCCACCTCCCTCGGCAACCCCGGCTGCGAGCCAGGCTGCGAGCCAGGCTGTGAGCCAGGCGCCGAGCCAGGCTGCGAGCCAGGCTGCGAGCCAGGTTCCGAGCCAGGTTCCTGCGAACCAGGTTCCGAGCCAGGCTGTGAGCCCGGCTACAAGCCAGGTTCCGAGCCAAGCTCCACAGACCGCTTTACTACCCGCCGCGCCGCTTCCACCGCCTCCTTTAGCCGCGCCGCTTCCAGCGCCGCTTCCACCGCCTCCTTTAACAAACCCGCCCCCCCTAACGAGCCAAGCTCCGCAGGGTGCTTCGCAGGGTGCTCCGCAGGGTGCTTTATTGCCCGCTTTGCCGCAGGCTATGCATAGCACTTCTGAGCCTCCCGTATCGCTCGCATCGCAGCAGCCAGAGCCAAAAACGTGTGTTCCGTTCTCGAAAAGTAATCAGAGCCCTGGGTTGGAAAACGATCGAGCGGCGATGATTGCACGGGAAAGACGGGATGCGTGGGCAGCTCTGACCAAAGATGCAGTGGAAAAAGGAGACCAGGAGTTGATTAGCTTAGCGAGCGAACTGGCTTGTCCGGTTATTTTCACCCCTCAGGCTGGTGGAGGCATGCAAGCGACAATTAGCGCTTTAGATTGGAAGATGTTATCTCAGTTGCGAGCCACGGTTAGTCAGTTTGGCTTTAAAAGCGAACCAGCCAAGCAAATGCTGGACTATATTTTTGACACCAGTATTCTTCTTATTAATGATTGTCGTGGCATAGTTAAATTAATCTTTACCCAACATCAGCAATTGCTTTTTAACGCCCATTGGCAAGCTTTAGTAAATGAGTGCGTGGCAGTGCAAAGACAGCAGGGTGACCCCCTCCATGGCGTCACTGTTAATGAGCTTATGGGTCTGGGGCCTTTCCTTCGCACTGAGGCGCAAGCTTTAATAGGTCAGGAGAAGTGCCGGGAGGCAATGAGGTTAGTCAGACTCGCAATAGAAAGGGTAAAGGAACCAGGAGGGATACCAGTTTATATGGGAATTAAGCAAGGTAGAGAGGAATCATTTGGCGCTTTTATTGATAGAGCTGCGGCTGCAATTGAGAGGGCTGGAGTAGCCGAATTTATGCGCGGGGCCCTTCTCAAGCAGTGTGCGATCCAAAATTGTAATTCTGCCACTAGAAACATACTTAATACCTTAGGAGCAAATTGGACTATTGAGGAGGCATTGGAGAGGATGGCTCTTGTGCCAACCGGGCAGCAGGCTTTAGTGGTAGACGCAATTAAACAGCTAGGAGTAGGGTTGCAAGAACAGGCAAAATCTTCTCAGAGTCAGGTTTTAGCCGCGCTTGCACCTCTTCAAGCGTCAGCCGCGTTTGCAGCGTCAAGTAAAAAGGGCCGCATAAAATGTTTCCGCTGCGGAGGCTTTGGACATACGCGCCAGGAGTGCCAGGCTACTGGAATCTGGTGCCAGAAATGCCGTATGGATAATCATCATACAAGCGCTTGTAAGCGGAGGTCGGGAAACTTCTCCAGGAGCGCGTATTCCCGCAGCAGCCGCGCCCAGACACAAGTTGCCGCTGCAGAGTTAACACCCCCCCACACTTTCAACCCTCCGCAGCAGGGAGCCTCCAACCCGCCGCAGCAGGCAGTCTCCAACCCGCCGCAGCCGGGACTCTCCAACCCGCCACCGCAGGGAGCCTCGGCATGGACCTGGCAGCCGCAGTAGACGTAACACTGATGACTCCGCACCCGCAAAAAGTCCCTACGGGGGTTCAAGGACCTATTATTATACAAAACAAAGCGATGGGTGCGCTGTTATTTGGGAGATCTTCCGCATCTATGTTAGGACTGTTTGTTTTACCTGGCGTTATTGACGCGGATTACACGGGAGAAATCATGGTCATGGTTTATACTCCTTTTCCTCCTCTCCAAATTAACAAGGGACAAAGAATTGCTCAGCTGGTACCGCTTGAGCAAATGACGAAAGGAATACAACCCATAAAAACTCAAGAGAGGAGAGACAATGCTTTTGGTTCTACAGGAGGACTTACTTTGTTAACTTTGAATCTTACCGAGAGACCGAAGAAAAAAGTTGAGATAGAATATAACGGACAGAAAAGGTCATTTTCAGGTCTGCTGGATACTGGAGCCGATTCCAGCATTATTAGTCCTAGCTGCTGGCCTCATCACTGGCCCTTGCAGCCGGCAGCCACTGCCGTATCCGGGGTAGGAGGATTTACCTTGGCAAGCCGTTCGCCCCCCCTTCAAGTTCACATCGACGGCAAGCAGCTGACGGCGACTTTCTCAGTGGTGCAGTTACCACCTACTGTTCAATGCCTTATAGGCCGGGACATTATGGCTCAGCTAGGGGTTGTTCTAACAAATGAACACCCTTTGGAGTAAAAGCCATTGCTTGGACTTTCCCAATTCCCATCACCTGGATCGATGACACCCCGGTATGGGTTAAGCAATGGCCGTTGAAAGGGGAAAGTTTACAACACGCACATCAGCTCGTTTCAGAACAGTTTCAACAGGGACATTTGCGTTTGTCTACCAGCCCCTGGAATACTCCAATTTTTGTAATCAAAAAGAAATCAGGGAAATACAGACTGCTCCATGACTTGCGTGCTGTGAATGATCAGATGGAACCTATGGGCTCATTGCAACCTGGATTACCTAACCCAGCCATGATCCCGATGGATTGGCCTTTGCTGATTATTGATCTCAAGGACTGCTTTTTTACTATTGCCCTTCACCCGCAGGATATGCGACGATTTGCATTCACATTACCTGCGATTAACAAAGAAGCACCCGATCAGAGGTTTGAATGGACGGTTCTTCCGCAGGGCATGCGGAACAGCCCCACCTTGTGTCAGCTTTATGTAAGTGCAGCTTTGCAACCTCTCAGGAAGCAATGGCCTAATACAGTGATATATCACTACATGGATGATGTATTGTTTGCTCAGCCGATGCCTTTCACACAACAACAAGTCCAGGAGATAAGAACAACACTGGCACAATATTCTTTAGTAGTAGCTCCTGAGAAAATTCAAACAACTGCTCCCTGGAAATATCTGGGATGGTCTATGACAGAACAAATTGTTAAACCTCAAAAGCTGCAATTAAAAACAAAAATAACTACCTTAAATGAAGCTCAGAGATTCTTAGGTGATTTACAGTGGTTAAAACCAATGGTGGGGATACCTAATGAACTGCTTGATGAGCTGCGTCCACTGTTAAAAGGAACTGATCCAGCTCATCCGGTGTGCATCACTGATAAGCAACAGCAGGCCATTCAGCAAATTATGGACTGTGTTATGCATGGACATGTTCATCGAAGGGATCCAGAAGTACCCATAGATCTGACCATCTGGAAAGGCCCACAATATCTTTTGGGAGCACTTACACAATGTAAAAAAGAAACAGGGGAAACACGAATATTAGAGTGGATATCCCCCCCACTACAGCAAAGCAAGACTCTTCTTCAAAAAATTGAAATGCTAGCAAATTTGATAAAGAAGGGCAGAGAAAGGATGTTGCAGGTAGCTGGGTCAGAACCAGCTGCCATCAAGATTCCAATGAAGAAGGATACCTTGGACTGGTATTTGACTAATTCAGAGGAAATGCAGGAAGCCCTTTTGGGTGCATGTTGCCCTATTGAAACACACCAGCTTCGACCAGCATCTATTCAATGGATAGGGGACTGGGACTGGATAACTCGTCCAAAGCGAGAGAATTCTCCTATCTCAGGTGCTATTACTGCATTTACAGACGCTGGCAGGAAATCAAGAACTGCTGCAATAACCTGGCAAGAAAAGGGAGTATGGAAGCATCATATTCTGCAAGCAGAAGCAGTGGACAGCCTACAAACCATGGAACTGTTAGCAGTGGTATGGGCAATGGTACAATTTAAGGAACCTTTGAATGTTGTTACAGACTCTCTGTATGTAGCAGGAGTTGTAGCAAGAATTGAAGATGCTTCCATAAAAGAGGTGCAAAATCAGAGACTATATGAACTACTATTGCAGCTAAAAAGAGCTACAAGATCCAGGGAACATGCTTATGCTGTAATACATATTAGAAGTCATAAATGGAAGGTTGGTTTAGGTGAAGGAAATGATAGGGCAGATAGATTGGTTACTATTACCCAAAGTACACCTCTGTCAAGTCACCAATTGCCTCGAGAAGCTCACTCAATGTTTCACCAGAATGCAAAAGGCTTAAGCAGAGAATTTAAGTTAACACTCTCAGAAGCTAAAGCCATTGTGAGGGCCTGCCCTATTTGTAGTCACCATAATGGGGGAAGTGGTTTAGGCCTAGGAGTAAATCCACGAGGCCTGCAAACAAATGAATTGTGGCAAATGGACGTTACACATGTCCCTAGTTTTGGCAACCTAAAGTATGTACATGTGTCCGTTGATACTTATAGCAAATATATATGGGCAACAGCTCAGTCAGGAGAAAAAGCTATACATGTAGAAAGACATCTGTACAGTTGCTTTGCAGTGATGGGTACACCAAAAAGAATTAAAACAGATAATGGTTCTGCCTATACTAGTCATAGAATAGGGAAATTCTTTAGAAATTGGGGGATTGAACATGTTACAGGTATTCCTAATTCCCCAACTGGGCAGGCCATCATTGAAAGGGCACATGGTACCTTAAAGAAGTATTTAGCCAAACAGGAAGAGGTAACTGACCCCCACTCCAGATTACTAAAAAGCTTATTTGTGATCAATCATTTGTGTGTGTTTGGTGATGTAGGGCAGCCCCCAGCAGAACTACACTATAAGTCACCAGAAACTGGTGAGCAGGAAAAAGAGGTATGGGTAAAATACCGAGACCCCAAAACAGGGCTATGGAAGGATCCTGCTAAGGTCCTGTTCTGGGGAAGGGGATATGTTTGTATTTCCACCCCTACAGGAGCATTGTGGGTACCTGCCAAGTGGACTAAACCTGTTCTTGATGCAGCGCCTGGTGGATCAACTCACAGAAGAGGACAAGGACCGTCTGGAGAAGAAGCTGTTCCTGATCCTGAGACCACTACTGCTTCAACTGAAGGGACACTCGAAGGCGATCGACAGGGCCATAACACGCAGTTGCCGGACAACCAGGGAACTGATTGACATTATTGAATCATTATCATCTTTCCATATAAAAGGACCGGCAAAAGAGAACTGCCTTGAATGTCACAGCCCACATTGTGCTGCTTGGGTTGCACTGTGTTGTGGGGGTTGTGACAGGACTTTTTGGGTGGATCAGTTGTCACTTTTTCATTTATGGTGTAATACCTGTAATTATAGACATAACTGGGAACATAATTGGGAGTGGGCACTACGGAATGAAACAGGACTAAACACTGCCTCAGCTTTAGCTCTTTATGAGTCACATGAGCAGAGGATCTTGGCTTATTATCGGTGGGAGGTACAGTGTATTTTGAAAAGGGTTAAAGCTCAAAGTGCATCATATATTACCTCTGTCAGGTGTAGAAAACTGGTGCCTTTAACACAACATTCCATTGTAGGGCCTATAAAAGGAGATCCCAATCAGGCATTAGACAACTGCATTAGAAGGTTACAAAGGTGTGGTCTTCGAGCCTCGGGAACAGTAAGGTTAAAAACTGATAAGAAGAAGAAGGTCAAAGTAAAACCAGAAAAATGAGGTTTCCTTTTATTATATTACTTGGTGTAGTGGTAGCTGAAGAATTAAAGGTAACACATTTTAGTCAATCTAGAGATAATGTATGGTTAACACTTGCTAGGCAGATTAATCAGACATCGCTTTGTCTCAGCATTGGAGGAGTTACTAACCCCTTTCGCACATGTTTGGTAGGACTTCCAGTATGGTCTCCTCAAGAATTCTGCAGTTTTATTAATAACCGTGCCTTATGTATGAGCAGTATGGTAAATATCAAATTGCCTAAAGGGTATACTGCCAGCCAGAGTGACGGCTACCGTCAGTGCCTGTTAATTCAATCACTTAATATTCCTTTGCATTCTCCACCTGAGGAATTGGAGCTTTTCGGGAGTGCAAATGCTAGCATGACCAGCACTTCTGACGGTGGGTGGTTTAGCTTTGATTATTCTAATCCTCAAAAGATGAATCCACATACACAAACGTGGGCTACCCTGGATTCAGCCCTAAAGCCAAACATAGTGTCTAAACAACTCTACAACCATTGTAAAGGCTCTAGCATCATAACACCTAAGAAATTACCTACGGGTATATTTCTAATTTGCGGAGATAGAGCCTGGAATGGTATACCTGCCCAGCCTCAGGGTGGACCTTGTTATTTAGGCAAGTTATCTTTATTCCACCCTAATATATCTGTGCTAATGCAATTAAGCCATAAGATAAGCAGGCAAAAGCGTAGCTTACATAATTTAGACTGTAGTCAAATAGGAGATCCGTGGTTCTGGAGTAAATTTAAGCAAGTGATGGTTTCAGCTTTCCTGCCATGGGGTGCTGCCAGCAAAGCATTGACTCTAGCAAAGCAAATAGGGTGTTGGGCTAAGGGTGAACTGAATAAAACTTCACAGATATTAGATATGTTAACTTCAGATGTACAAAGTGTTAATCACGCTGTTCTACAAAATAGAGCTGCTATAGATTTTTTATTATTAGCACAAGGCCATGGGTGTGAAGAATTTGAAGGAATGTGTTGCATGAACTTATCTGATCATTCTGTATCTATTCATGCTAAGTTAAAAGAGCTACGGCTAGGTTTTAACAAACTTAAGGAAGAAGAAGGATTGGGTATTGATGAGTGGCTGAAAAGTTTCGGATTGGGACCCTGGCTAAGAAACCTTATAACATATGCTATAGGGGTATTAGGGGTACTCTTATTACTTTTACTTATATTACCTTGTTTCTGTAGCTGTATTCAAAAGATGGTTAGTAGGATGATAGAGAATACCTGGCAAACTAACCTCCTTTCTCTTAAAGAAAAAAGCGGGGGAAGTGTGGAGAGTTTAGTTCAGGCATGGCTTGAAGAAAAAGGCCACGAAGCCATGAAACTGAGAGAAAAGTAACAGGTAGCTGTGAAGCAGTTTCCAGCCTGACTTCTATAAACAATTAGACTCTTTCAGGCATCATTGTATAAACAATAAAGTTCTCAGGCAGTCTTCTCATAACAAGTGTAACACTCTCTCTGGGAAAAGATGGCACCCTGAGAACAGATGTGGAAGTTTTGGGAACCGTTCGCATCACAGTGAGAAACACTGGTTTTGTTTTGTGTAAACAATCAACGGTGTAGTAAAACAAAAAGGTGTGGTTAGAGTTTTCTCTGTTAGCCTATCATAAACCTGTATTACAGAATATGCATGAAGTTCGTTAACACTATTATTTAAGCTGACTGATCGATCAATAAATCGAGTTCGATGCATCACAGGATGGTCGTTCTCCCCTCACTTCAACAGACAACTTTACTTTTCTTCCTGCCAAACACTTGGCAGACATCTCTGCAACGTCTAGAACACGATGGGAGATGTTTTCTGTGCTGGCACAGTTTTTCCTAGCCAGACATAGTGGAAAAGCATTTTGCTGAGATGTAGATGAGAAGAGACGCTAAAGACGAAGGTAGGATGCTGTCCGCAGCTAAGAGCCGCTCCCGGGCGTCTTTCGGCAGAAGCCGCGCTAAGGAGAGCACTGTGAGCGGCACAATCGTCTTTGCGCGAAGAAGCCGCTTCTTTGGCTCCCGGCGCCGGAGAGAGCGGCAACATCGGGAAGGTGAAGAAGCAAGCTGTACAACACTGGGATTGTGTGCGCAGCTTGCCAACTGATAGAAAACAGTACTTTTGCAGTCTCCTGACTCTTCCAATCACATGATAATTCGATTGGAAGCTGTTTTGGACAACTTTTCTTTTCTTCCTGCCAAACACTTGGCAGACATCCTTGTAACGTCTAGAACACGATGGGAGATGTTTTCTGTGCTGGCACAGTTTTTCCCAGCCAGACATAGTGGAAAAGCATTTTGCTGAGATGTAGATGAGAAGAGACGCTAAAGAGGAAGGTAGGATGCTGTCCGCAGCTAAGAGCCGCTCCCGGGCGTCTTTCGGCAGAAGCCGCGCTAAGGAGAGCACTGTGAGCGGCACAATCGTCTTTGCGCGAAGAAGCCGCTTCTTCGGCTCCGGGCGCCGGAGAGAGCGGCAACTTTGGGAAGGTGAAGAAGCAAGCTGTACAACACTGGGATTGTGTGCGCACCTTGCCAACTGATAGAAAACAGTACTTTTGCACTCTCCTGACTCTTCCAATCACATGAACATTCGATTGGAAGCTGTTTTGGACAACTTTACTTTTCTTCCTGCCAAACACTTGGCAGACATCTCTGCAACATCTAGAACACCATGGGAGATGTTTTCTGTGCTGGCACAGTTTTTCCTAGCCAGACATAGTGGAAAAGCATTTTGCTGAGATGTAGATGAGAAGAGACGCTAAAGACGAACTTAGGATGCTGTCCGCAGCTAAGAGCCGCTCCCGGGCATCTTTCGGCAGAAGCCGCGCTAAGGAGAGCACTGTGAGCGGCACAATCGTCTTTGCGCGAAGAAGCCGCTTCTTCGGCTCCAGGCGCCGGAGAGAGCGGCAACTTCGGGAAGGTGAAGAAGCAAGCTGTACAACACTGGGATTGTGTGCGCACCTTGCCAACTGTTAGAAAACAGTATTTTGCACTCTCCCGACTCTTCCAATCACATGAATTTTCGATTGGAAGCTGTTTTGGAAAACTTTACTTTTCTTCCTGCCAAACACTTGGCAGACATCCGTGCAACGTCTAGAACACGATGGGAGATGTTTTCTGTGCTGGCACAGTTTTTCCTAGCCAGACATAGTGGAAAAGCATTTTGCTGAGATGTAGATGAGAAGAGACGCTAAAGACGAAGGTAGGATGCTGTCCGCAGCTAAGAGCCGCTCCCGGGGGTCTTTCGGCAGAAGCCGCGCTAAGGAGAGCACTGTGAGCGGCACAATCGTCTTTGCGCGAAGAAGCCGCTTCTTCGGCTCCAGGCGCCGGAGAGTGCGGCAACTTCGGGAAGGTGAAGAAGCAAGCTGTACAACACTGGGATTGTGTGCGCACCTTGCCAACTGATAGAAAACAGTACTTTTGCACTCTCCTGACTCTTCCAATCACATGATAATTCGATTGGAAGCTATTTTGGAACACATTACTTTTCTTCCTGCCAAACACTTGGCAGACATCCGTGCAACATCTAGAACACGATGGGAGATGTTTTCTGTGTTGGCACAGTTTTTCCTAGCCAGTCATAGTGGGAAAGCATTTTGCTGAGATGTAGAAGAGAAGAGACGCTAAAGACGAAGGTAGGATGCTGTCCGCAGCTAAGAGCCGCTCCCGGGCGTCTTTCGGCAGAAGCCGCGCTAAGGAGAGCACTGTGAGCGGCACAATCGTCTTTGCGCGAAGAAGCCGCTTCTTCGGCTCCGGGCGCCGGAGAGAGCGGCAACTTCGGGAAGGTGAAGAAGCAAGCTGTACAACACTGGGATTGTGTGCGCACCTTGCCAACTGATAGAAAATAGTACTTTTGCACTCTCCTGACTCTTCCAATCACATGAATATTCGATTGGAAGCTGTTTTGGACAACTTTACTTTTCTTCCTGCCAAACACTTGGCAGACATCCGTGCAACGTCTAGAACTCAATGGGAGATGTTTTCTGTGCTGTCACAGTTTTTCCTAGCCAGACATAGTGGAAAAGCATTTTGCTGAGATGTAGATGAGAAGAGACGCTAAAGACGAAGGTAGGATGCTGTCCGCAGCTAAGAGCCGCTCCCGGGCGTCTTTCGGCAGAAGCCGCGCTAAGGAGAGCACTGTGAGCGGCACAATCGTCTTTGCGCGAAGAAGCCGCTTCTTCGGCTCCGGGCGCCGCAGAGAGCGGCAACTTCGGGAAGGTGAAGAAGCAAGCTGTACAACACTGGGATTGTGTGCGCACCTTGCCAACTGATAGAAAACAGTACTTTTGCACTCTCCTGACCCTTCCAAACACATGATAATTCGATTGGAAGCTGTTTTGGACAACATTACTTTTCTTCCTGCCAAACACTTGGCAGACATCCGTGCAACGTCTAGAACACGATGGGAGATGTTTTCTGTGCTGGCACAGTTTTTCCTAGCCAGACATAGTGGGAAAGCATTTTGCTGAGATGTAGATGAGAAGAGACGCTAAAGAGGAAGGTAGGATGCTGTCCGCAGCTAAGAGCCGCTCCCGGGCGTCTTTCGGCAGAAGCCGCGCTAAGGAGAGCACTGTGAGCGGCACAATCGTCTTTGCGCGAAGAAGCCGCTTCTTCGGCTCCGGGCGCCGGAGAGAGCGGCAACTTCGGGAAGGTGAAGAAGCAAGCTGTACAACACTGGGATTGTGTGCGCACCTTGCCAACTGATAGAAAACAGTACTTTTGCACTCTCCTGACTCTTCCAATCACATGAACTTTCGATTGGAAGCTGTTTTGGACAACTTTGCTTTTCTTCCTGCCAAACACTTGGCAGACATCTCTGCAACGTCTAGAACACCATGGGAGATGTTTTCTGTGCTGGCACAGTTTTTCCTAGCCAGACATAGTGGGAAAGCATTTTGCTGAGATGTAGATGAGAAGAGACGCTAAAGACGAAGGTAGGATGCTGTCCGCAGCTAAGAGCCGCTCCCGGGCGTCTTTCGGCAGAAGCCGCGCTAAGGAGAGCACTGTGAGCGGCACAATCGTCTTTGCGCGAAGAAGCCGCTTCTTCGGCTCCAGGCGCCGGAGAGAGCGGCAACTTCGGGAAGGTGAAGAAGCAAGCTGTACAACACTGGGATTGTGTGCGCACCTTGCCAACTGATAGAAAACAGTACTTTTGCACTCTCCCGACTCTTCCAATCACATGAATTTTCGATTGGAAGCTGTTTTGGACAACTTTACTTTTCTTCCTGCCAAACACTTGGCAGACATCCATGCAACGTCTAGAACACGATGGGAGATGTTTTCTGTGCTGGCACAGTTTTTCCTAGCCAGACATAGTGGAAAAGCATTTTGCTGAGATGTAGATGAGAAGAGACGCTAAAGACGAAGGTAGGATGCTGTCCGCAGCTAAGAGCCGCTCCCGGGGGTCTTTCGGCAGAAGCCGCGCTAAGGAGAGCACTGTGAGCGGCACAATCATCTTTGCGCGAAGAAGCCGCTTCTTCGGCTCCGGGCGCCGGAGAGAGCGGCAACTTCGGGAAGGTGAAGAAGCAAGCTGTACAACACTGGGATTGTGTGCGCACCTTGCCAACTGATAGAAAACAGTACTTTTGCACTCTCCTGACTCTTCCAATCACATGATAATTCGATTGGAAGCTGTTTTGGACAACATTACTTTTCTTCCTGCCAAACACTTGGCAGACATCCGTGCAACGTCTAGAACACGATGGGAGATGTTTTCTGTGCTGGCACAGTTTTTCCTAGCCAGTCATAGTGGGAAAGCATTTTGCTGAGATGTAGAGGAGAAGAGACGCTAAAGACGAAGGTAGGATGCTGTCCGCAGCTAAGAGCCGCTCCCGGGCGTCTTTCGGCAGAAGCCGCGCTAAGGAGAGCACTGTGAGCGGCACAATCGTCTTTGCGCGAAGAAGCCGCTTCTTCGGCTCCCGGCGCCGGAGAGAGCGGCAACTTCGGGAAGGTGAAGAAGCAAGCTGTACAACACTGGGATTGTGTGCGCACCTTGCCAACTGATAGAAAACAGTACTTTTGCACTCTCCTGACTCTTCCAATCACATGAATATTCGATTGGAAGCTGTTTTGGACAACTTTTCTTTTCTTCCTGCCAAACACTTGGCAGACATCCGTGCAAAGTCTAGAACTCAAAGGGAGATGTTTTCTGTGCTGTCACAGTTTTTCCTAGCCAGACATAGTGGAAAAGCATTTTGCTGAGATGTAGATGAGAAGAGACGCTAAAGACGAAGGTAGGATGCTGTCCGCAGCTAAGAGCCGCTCCTGGGCGTCTTTCGGCAGAAGCCGCGCTAAGGAGAGCACTGTGAGCGGCACAATCGTCTTTGCGCGAAGAAGCCGCTTCTTCGGCTCCGGGCGCCGGAGAGAGCGGCAACTTCGGGAAGGTGAAGAAGCAAGCTGTACAACACTGGGATTGTGTGCGCACCTTGCCAACTGATAGAAAACAGTACTTTTGCACTCTCCTGACTCTTCCAATCACATGATAATTCGATTGGAAGCTGTTTTGGGCAACTTTTCTTTTCTTCCTGCCAAACACTTGGCAGAGATCCATGCAACGTCTAGAACACGATGGGAGATGTTTTCTGTGCTGGCACAGTTTTTCCTAGCCAGACATAGTGGGAAAGCATTTTGCTGAGATGTAGATGAGAAGAGACGCTAAAGAGGAAGGTAGGATGCTGTCCGCAGCTAAGAGCCGCTCCCGGGCGTCTTTCGGCAGAAGCCGCGCTAAGGAGAGCACTGTGAGCGGCACAATCGTCTTTGCGCGAAGAAGCCGCTTCTTCGGCTCCGGGCGCCGGAGAGAGCGGCAACTTCGGGAAGGTGAAGAAGCAAGCTGTACAACACTGGGATTGTGTGCGCACCTTGCCAACTGATAGAAAACAGTACTTTTGCACTCTCCTGACTCTTCCAATCACATGATAATTCGATTGGAAGCTGTTTTGGGCAACTTTTCTTTTCTTCCTGCCAAACACTTGGCAGAGATCCATGCAACGTCTAGAACACGATGGGAGATGTTTTCTGTGCTGGCACAGTTTTTCCTAGCCAGACATAGTGGGAAAGCATTTTGCTGAGATGTAGATGAGAAGAGACGCTAAAGAGGAAGGTAGGATGCTGTCCGCAGCTAAGAGCCGCTCCCGGGCGTCTTTCGGCAGAAGCCGCGCTAAGGAGAGCACTGTGAGCGGCACAATCGTCTTTGCGCGAAGAAGCCGCTTCTTCGGCTCCGGGCGCCGGAGAGAGCGGCAACTTCGGGAAGGTGAAGAAGCAAGCTGTACAACACTGGGATTGTGTGCGCACCTTGCCAACTGATAGAAAACAGTACTTTTGCACTCTCCTGACTCTTCCAATCACATGATAATTCGATTGGAAGCTGTTTTGGACAACTTTTCTTTTCTTCCTGCCAAACACTTGGCAGACATCCATGCAACGTCTAGAACACGATGGGAGATGTTTTCTGTGCTGGCACAGTTTTTCCTAGCCAGACATAGTGGGAAAGCATTTTGCTGAGATGTAGATGAGAAGAGACGCTAAAGAGGAAGGTAGGATGCTGTCCGCAGCTAAGAGCCGCTCCCGGGCGTCTTTCGGCAGAAGCCGCGCTAAGGAGAGCACTGTGAGCGGCACAATCGTCTTTGCGCGAAGAAGCCGCTTCTTCGGCTCCGGGCGCCGGAGAGAGCGGCAACTTCGGGAAGGTGAAGAAGCAAGCTGTACAACACTGGGATTGTGTGCGCACCTTGCCAACTGATAGAAAACAGTACTTTTGCACACTCTTGACTCTTCCAATCACATGAACATTCGATTGGAAGCTGTTTTGGACAACTGTGGAGAGTTTAGTTCAGGCATGGCTTGAAGAAAAAGGCCACGAAGCCATGAAACTGAGAGAAAAGTAACAGGTAGCTGTGAAGCAGTTTCCAGCCTGACTTCTATAAACAATTAGACTCTTTCAGGCATCATTGTATAAACAATAAAGTTCTCAGGCAGTCTTCTCATAACAAGTGTAACACTCTCTCTGGGAAAAGATGGCACCCTGAGAACAGATGTGGAAGTTTTGGGAACCGTTCGCATCACAGTGAGAAACACTGGTTTTGTTTTGTGTAAACAATCAACGGTGTAGTAAAACAAAAAGGTGTGGTTAGAGTTTTCTCTGTTAGCCTATCATAAACCTGTATTACAGAATATGCATGAAGTTCGTTAACACTATTATTTAAGCTGACTGATCGATCAATAAATCGAGTTCGATGCATCACAGGATGGTCGTTCTCCCCTCACTTCAACAAATGGTGACCCCGACGTGATAGCGGACACGACGATCGCGACCACCACGGGGATTGCGAACACCACGAGAAGTGAGGACTGGTTCAGGCTCCGAAGCAGCGGGAGCGGCAAATAAGCGCGAAACCAAAGCGGAGAAAAAAAACCGCCGATACGCGCCGTGCCCTGGCGACCATATAGATGGGTCCAGCTGATACGTGTGGCCGATGTCTGGAAATCGCTGCTAGGTAAAAGTGCGCACTTAAAAAGAGGTATGGAAAGACAAGCCGCATATGAACTTTTTATTACTTTTTTACAAAAAAGGCAAATTAAGGGAATAGATTTACAGAAGGAATTGCAAGGTCTTTTGGCTTGTGGTCTGGAACGGGGAGTCTTTGTGAATCCCCACACGGTTCACGAGTTGTCTGAGTGGCGTAAATTTGGTGATATATTGTGGCAGGCTACGTTAGACGATGATAAAACTGCTAGGAAAATGGGTAAATTATGGCGGGTCATTAACACCGAACTGTTGCAGTTTCAGGCGGAAAAGAGAGCTGCCCATCAGGCTACTGCCGCTCACGATCGTAATAAAGAATACGATCGAGACAGGGAGTTTGATAAAGAGTCGGGGACCCCTCTCGGCCCCGCAATGAGGACGGTTTTATTACCATCCTCGCCACCTCCCTCGGCAACCCCGGCTGCGAGCCAGGCTGCGAGCCAGGCTGTGAGCCAGGCGCCGAGCCAGGCTGCGAGCCAGGCTGCGAGCCAGGTTCCGAGCCAGGTTCCTGCGAACCAGGTTCCGAGCCAGGCTGTGAGCCCGGCTACAAGCCAGGTTCCGAGCCAAGCTCCACAGACCGCTTTACTACCCGCCGCGCCGCTTCCACCGCCTCCTTTAGCCGCGCCGCTTCCAGCGCCGCTTCCACCGCCTCCTTTAACAAACCAGCCCCCCCTAACGAGCCAAGCTCCGCAGGGTGCTTCGCAGGGTGCTCCGCAGGGTGCTTTATTGCCCGCTTTGCCGCAGGCTATGCATAGCACTTCTGAGCCTCCCGTATCGCTCGCATCGCAGCAGCCAGAGCCAAAAACGTGTGTTCCGTTCTCGAAAAGTAATCAGAGCCCTGGGTTGGAAAACGATCGAGCGGCGATGATTGCACGGGAAAGACGGGATGCGTGGGCAGCTCTGACCAAAGATGCAGTGGAAAAAGGAGACCAGGAGTTGATTAGCTTAGCGAGCGAACTGGCTTGTCCGGTTATTTTCACCCCTCAGGCTGGTGGAGGCATGCAAGCGACAATTAGCGCTTTAGATTGGAAGATGTTATCTCAGTTGCGAGCCACGGTTAGTCAGTTTGGCTTTAAAAGCGAACCAGCCAAGCAAATGCTGGACTATATTTTTGACACCAGTATTCTTCTTATTAATGATTGTCGTGGCATAGTTAAATTAATCTTTACCCAACATCAGCAATTGCTTTTTAACGCCCATTGGCAAGCTTTAGTAAATGAGTGCGTGGCAGTGCAAAGACAGCAGGGTGACCCCCTCCATGGCGTCACTGTTAATGAGCTTATGGGTCTGGGGCCTTTCCTTCGCACTGAGGCGCAAGCTTTAATAGGTCAGGAGAAGTGCCGGGAGGCAATGAGGTTAGTCAGACTCGCAATAGAAAGGGTAAAGGAACCAGGAGGGATACCAGTTTATATGGGAATTAAGCAAGGTAGAGAGGAATCATTTGGCGCTTTTATTGATAGAGCTGCGGCTGCAATTGAGAGGGCTGGAGTAGCCGAATTTATGCGCGGGGCCCTTCTCAAGCAGTGTGCGATCCAAAATTGTAATTCTGCCACTAGAAACATACTTAATACCTTAGGAGCAAATTGGACTATTGAGGAGGCATTGGAGAGGATGGCTCTTGTGCCAACCGGGCAGCAGGCTTTAGTGGTAGACGCAATTAAACAGCTAGGAGTAGGGTTGCAAGAACAGGCAAAATCTTCTCAGAGTCAGGTTTTAGCCGCGCTTGCACCTCTTCAAGCGTCAGCCGCGTTTGCAGCGTCAAGTAAAAAGGGCCGCATAAAATGTTTCCGCTGCGGAGGCTTTGGACATACGCGCCAGGAGTGCCAGGCTACTGGAATCTGGTGCCAGAAATGCCGTATGGATAATCATCATACAAGCGCTTGTAAGCGGAGGTCGGGAAACTTCTCCAGGAGCGCGTATTCCCGCAGCAGCCGCGCCCAGACACAAGTTGCCGCTGCAGAGTTAACACCCCCCCACACTTTCAACCCTCCGCAGCAGGGAGCCTCCAACCCGCCGCAGCAGGCAGTCTCCAACCCGCCGCAGCCGGGACTCTCCAACCCGCCACCGCAGGGAGCCTCGGCATGGACCTGGCAGCCGCAGTAGACGTAACACTGATGACTCCGCACCCGCAAAAAGTCCCTACGGGGGTTCAAGGACCTATTATTATACAAAACAAAGCGATGGGTGCGCTGTTATTTGGGAGATCTTCCGCATCTATGTTAGGACTGTTTGTTTTACCTGGCGTTATTGACGCGGATTACACGGGAGAAATCATGGTCATGGTTTATACTCCTTTTCCTCCTCTCCAAATTAACAAGGGACAAAGAATTGCTCAGCTGGTACCGCTTGAGCAAATGACGAAAGGAATACAACCCATAAAAACTCAAGAGAGGAGAGACAATGCTTTTGGTTCTACAGGAGGACTTACTTTGTTAACTTTGAATCTTACCGAGAGACCGAAGAAAAAAGTTGAGATAGAATATAACGGACAGAAAAGGTCATTTTCAGGTCTGCTGGATACTGGAGCCGATTCCAGCATTATTAGTCCTAGCTGCTGGCCTCATCACTGGCCCTTGCAGCCGGCAGCCACTGCCGTATCCGGGGTAGGAGGATTTACCTTGGCAAGCCGTTCGCCCCCCCTTCAAGTTCACATCGACGGCAAGCAGCTGACGGCGACTTTCTCAGTGGTGCAGTTACCACCTACTGTTCAATGCCTTATAGGCCGGGACATTATGGCTCAGCTAGGGGTTGTTCTAACAAATGAACACCCTTTGGAGTAAAAGCCATTGCTTGGACTTTCCCAATTCCCATCACCTGGATCGATGACACCCCGGTATGGGTTAAGCAATGGCCGTTGAAAGGGGAAAGTTTACAACACGCACATCAGCTCGTTTCAGAACAGTTTCAACAGGGACATTTGCGTTTGTCTACCAGCCCCTGGAATACTCCAATTTTTGTAATCAAAAAGAAATCAGGGAAATACAGACTGCTCCATGACTTGCGTGCTGTGAATGATCAGATGGAACCTATGGGCTCATTGCAACCTGGATTACCTAACCCAGCCATGATCCCGATGGATTGGCCTTTGCTGATTATTGATCTCAAGGACTGCTTTTTTACTATTGCCCTTCACCCGCAGGATATGCGACGATTTGCATTCACATTACCTGCGATTAACAAAGAAGCACCCGATCAGAGGTTTGAATGGACGGTTCTTCCGCAGGGCATGCGGAACAGCCCCACCTTGTGTCAGCTTTATGTAAGTGCAGCTTTGCAACCTCTCAGGAAGCAATGGCCTAATACAGTGATATATCACTACATGGATGATGTATTGTTTGCTCAGCCGATGCCTTTCACACAACAACAAGTCCAGGAGATAAGAACAACACTGGCACAATATTCTTTAGTAGTAGCTCCTGAGAAAATTCAAACAACTGCTCCCTGGAAATATCTGGGATGGTCTATGACAGAACAAATTGTTAAACCTCAAAAGCTGCAATTAAAAACAAAAATAACTACCTTAAATGAAGCTCAGAGATTCTTAGGTGATTTACAGTGGTTAAAACCAATGGTGGGGATACCTAATGAACTGCTTGATGAGCTGCGTCCACTGTTAAAAGGAACTGATCCAGCTCATCCGGTGTGCATCACTGATAAGCAACAGCAGGCCATTCAGCAAATTATGGACTGTGTTATGCATGGACATGTTCATCGAAGGGATCCAGAAGTACCCATAGATCTGACCATCTGGAAAGGCCCACAATATCTTTTGGGAGCACTTACACAATGTAAAAAAGAAACAGGGGAAACACGAATATTAGAGTGGATATCCCCCCCACTACAGCAAAGCAAGACTCTTCTTCAAAAAATTGAAATGCTAGCAAATTTGATAAAGAAGGGCAGAGAAAGGATGTTGCAGGTAGCTGGGTCAGAACCAGCTGCCATCAAGATTCCAATGAAGAAGGATACCTTGGACTGGTATTTGACTAATTCAGAGGAAATGCAGGAAGCCCTTTTGGGTGCATGTTGCCCTATTGAAACACACCAGCTTCGACCAGCATCTATTCAATGGATAGGGGACTGGGACTGGATAACTCGTCCAAAGCGAGAGAATTCTCCTATCTCAGGTGCTATTACTGCATTTACAGACGCTGGCAGGAAATCAAGAACTGCTGCAATAACCTGGCAAGAAAAGGGAGTATGGAAGCATCATATTCTGCAAGCAGAAGCAGTGGACAGCCTACAAACCATGGAACTGTTAGCAGTGGTATGGGCAATGGTACAATTTAAGGAACCTTTGAATGTTGTTACAGACTCTCTGTATGTAGCAGGAGTTGTAGCAAGAATTGAAGATGCTTCCATAAAAGAGGTGCAAAATCAGAGACTATATGAACTACTATTGCAGCTAAAAAGAGCTACAAGATCCAGGGAACATGCTTATGCTGTAATACATATTAGAAGTCATAAATGGAAGGTTGGTTTAGGTGAAGGAAATGATAGGGCAGATAGATTGGTTACTATTACCCAAAGTACACCTCTGTCAAGTCACCAATTGGCTCGAGAAGCTCACTCAATGTTTCACCAGAATGCAAAAGGCTTAAGCAGAGAATTTAAGTTAACACTCTCAGAAGCTAAAGCCATTGTGAGGGCCTGCCCTATTTGTAGTCACCATAATGGGGGAAGTGGTTTAGGCCTAGGAGTAAATCCACGAGGCCTGCAAACAAATGAATTGTGGCAAATGGACGTTACACATGTCCCTAGTTTTGGCAACCTAAAGTATGTACATGTGTCCGTTGATACTTATAGCAAATATATATGGGCAACAGCTCAGTCAGGAGAAAAAGCTATACATGTAGAAAGACATCTGTACAGTTGCTTTGCAGTGATGGGTACACCAAAAAGAATTAAAACAGATAATGGTTCTGCCTATACTAGTCATAGAATAGGGAAATTCTTTAGAAATTGGGGGATTGAACATGTTACAGGTATTCCTAATTCCCCAACTGGGCAGGCCATCATTGAAAGGGCACATGGTACCTTAAAGAAGTATTTAGCCAAACAGGAAGAGGTAACTGACCCCCACTCCAGATTACTAAAAAGCTTATTTGTGATCAATCATTTGTGTGTGTTTGGTGATGTAGGGCAGCCCCCAGCAGAACTACACTATAAGTCACCAGAAACTGGTGAGCAGGAAAAAGAGGTATGGGTAAAATACCGAGACCCCAAAACAGGGCTATGGAAGGATCCTGCTAAGGTCCTGTTCTGGGGAAGGGGATATGTTTGTATTTCCACCCCTACAGGAGCATTGTGGGTACCTGCCAAGTGGACTAAACCTGTTCTTGATGCAGCGCCTGGTGGATCAACTCACAGAAGAGGACAAGGACCGTCTGGAGAAGAAGCTGTTCCTGATCCTGAGACCACTACTGCTTCAACTGAAGGGACACTCGAAGGCGATCGACAGGGCCATAACACGCAGTTGCCGGACAACCAGGGAACTGATTGACATTATTGAATCATTATCATCTTTCCATATAAAAGGACCGGCAAAAGAGAACTGCCTTGAATGTCACAGCCCACATTGTGCTGCTTGGGTTGCACTGTGTTGTGGGGGTTGTGACAGGACTTTTTGGGTGGATCAGTTGTCACTTTTTCATTTATGGTGTAATACCTGTAATTATAGACATAACTGGGAACATAATTGGGAGTGGGCACTACGGAATGAAACAGGACTAAACACTGCCTCAGCTTTAGCTCTTTATGAGTCACATGAGCAGAGGATCTTGGCTTATTATCGGTGGGAGGTACAGTGTATTTTGAAAAGGGTTAAAGCTCAAAGTGCATCATATATTACCTCTGTCAGGTGTAGAAAACTGGTGCCTTTAACACAACATTCCATTGTAGGGCCTATAAAAGGAGATCCCAATCAGGCATTAGACAACTGCATTAGAAGGTTACAAAGGTGTGGTCTTCGAGCCTCGGGAACAGTAAGGTTAAAAACTGATAAGAAGAAGAAGGTCAAAGTAAAACCAGAAAAATGAGGTTTCCTTTTATTATATTACTTGGTGTAGTGGTAGCTGAAGAATTAAAGGTAACACATTTTAGTCAATCTAGAGATAATGTATGGTTAACACTTGCTAGGCAGATTAATCAGACATCGCTTTGTCTCAGCATTGGAGGAGTTACTAACCCCTTTCGCACATGTTTGGTAGGACTTCCAGTATGGTCTCCTCAAGAATTCTGCAGTTTTATTAATAACCGTGCCTTATGTATGAGCAGTATGGTAAATATCAAATTGCCTAAAGGGTATACTGCCAGCCAGAGTGACGGCTACCGTCAGTGCCTGTTAATTCAATCACTTAATATTCCTTTGCATTCTCCACCTGAGGAATTGGAGCTTTTCGGGAGTGCAAATGCTAGCATGACCAGCACTTCTGACGGTGGGTGGTTTAGCTTTGATTATTCTAATCCTCAAAAGATGAATCCACATACACAAACGTGGGCTACCCTGGATTCAGCCCTAAAGCCAAACATAGTGTCTAAACAACTCTACAACCATTGTAAAGGCTCTAGCATCATAACACCTAAGAAATTACCTACGGGTATATTTCTAATTTGCGGAGATAGAGCCTGGAATGGTATACCTGCCCAGCCTCAGGGTGGACCTTGTTATTTAGGCAAGTTATCTTTATTCCACCCTAATATATCTGTGCTAATGCAATTAAGCCATAAGATAAGCAGGCAAAAGCGTAGCTTACATAATTTAGACTGTAGTCAAATAGGAGATCCGTGGTTCTGGAGTAAATTTAAGCAAGTGATGGTTTCAGCTTTCCTGCCATGGGGTGCTGCCAGCAAAGCATTGACTCTAGCAAAGCAAATAGGGTGTTGGGCTAAGGGTGAACTGAATAAAACTTCACAGATATTAGATATGTTAACTTCAGATGTACAAAGTGTTAATCACGCTGTTCTACAAAATAGAGCTGCTATAGATTTTTTATTATTAGCACAAGGCCATGGGTGTGAAGAATTTGAAGGAATGTGTTGCATGAACTTATCTGATCATTCTGTATCTATTCATGCTAAGTTAAAAGAGCTACGGCTAGGTTTTAACAAACTTAAGGAAGAAGAAGGATTGGGTATTGATGAGTGGCTGAAAAGTTTCGGATTGGGACCCTGGCTAAGAAACCTTATAACATATGCTATAGGGGTATTAGGGGTACTCTTATTACTTTTACTTATATTACCTTGTTTCTGTAGCTGTATTCAAAAGATGGTTAGTAGGATGATAGAGAATACCTGGCAAACTAACCTCCTTTCTCTTAAAGAAAAAAGCGGGGGAAGTGTGGAGAGTTTAGTTCAGGCATGGCTTGAAGAAAAAGGCCACGAAGCCATGAAACTGAGAGAAAAGTAACAGGTAGCTGTGAAGCAGTTTCCAGCCTGACTTCTATAAACAATTAGACTCTTTCAGGCATCATTGTATAAACAATAAAGTTCTCAGGCAGTCTTCTCATAACAAGTGTAACACTCTCTCTGGGAAAAGATGGCACCCTGAGAACAGATGTGGAAGTTTTGGGAACCGTTCGCATCACAGTGAGAAACACTGGTTTTGTTTTGTGTAAACAATCAACGGTGTAGTAAAACAAAAAGGTGTGGTTAGAGTTTTCTCTGTTAGCCTATCATAAACCTGTATTACAGAATATGCATGAAGTTCGTTAACACTATTATTTAAGCTGACTGATCGATCAATAAATCGAGTTCGATGCATCACAGGATGGTCGTTCTCCCCTCACTTCAACAGACAACTTTACTTTTCTTCCTGCCAAACACTTGGCAGACATCTCTGCAACGTCTAGAACACGATGGGAGATGTTTTCTGTGCTGGCACAGTTTTTCCTAGCCAGACATAGTGGAAAAGCATTTTGCTGAGATGTAGATGAGAAGAGACGCTAAAGACGAAGGTAGGATGCTGTCCGCAGCTAAGAGCCGCTCCCGGGCGTCTTTCGGCAGAAGCCGCGCTAAGGAGAGCACTGTGAGCGGCACAATCGTCTTTGCGCGAAGAAGCCGCTTCTTTGGCTCCCGGCGCCGGAGAGAGCGGCAACATCGGGAAGGTGAAGAAGCAAGCTGTACAACACTGGGATTGTGTGCGCAGCTTGCCAACTGATAGAAAACAGTACTTTTGCAGTCTCCTGACTCTTCCAATCACATGATAATTCGATTGGAAGCTGTTTTGGACAACTTTTCTTTTCTTCCTGCCAAACACTTGGCAGACATCCTTGTAACGTCTAGAACACGATGGGAGATGTTTTCTGTGCTGGCACAGTTTTTCCCAGCCAGACATAGTGGAAAAGCATTTTGCTGAGATGTAGATGAGAAGAGACGCTAAAGAGGAAGGTAGGATGCTGTCCGCAGCTAAGAGCCGCTCCCGGGCGTCTTTCGGCAGAAGCCGCGCTAAGGAGAGCACTGTGAGCGGCACAATCGTCTTTGCGCGAAGAAGCCGCTTCTTCGGCTCCGGGCGCCGGAGAGAGCGGCAACTTCGGGAAGGTGAAGAAGCAAGCTGTACAACACTGGGATTGTGTGCGCACCTTGCCAACTGATAGAAAACAGTACTTTTGCACTCTCCTGACTCTTCCAATCACATGAACATTCGATTGGAAGCTGTTTTGGACAACTTTTCTTTTCTTCCTGCCAAACACTTGGCAGACATCTCTGCAACATCTAGAACACCATGGGAGATGTTTTCTGTGCTGGCACAGTTTTTCCTAGCCAGACATAGTGGAAAAGCATTTTGCTGAGATGTAGATGAGAAGAGACGCTAAAGACGAACTTAGGATGCTGTCCGCAGCTAAGAGCCGCTCCCGGGCATCTTTCGGCAGAAGCCGCGCTAAGGAGAGCACTGTGAGCGGCACAATCGTCTTTGCGCGAAGAAGCCGCTTCTTCGGCTCCAGGCGCCGGAGAGAGCGGCAACTTCGGGAAGGTGAAGAAGCAAGCTGTACAACACTGGGATTGTGTGCGCACCTTGCCAACTGTTAGAAAACAGTACTTTTGCACTCTCCCGACTCTTCCAATCACATGAATTTTCGATTGGAAGCTGTTTTGGAAAACTTTACTTTTCTTCCTGCCAAACACTTGGCAGACATCCGTGCAACGTCTAGAACACGATGGGAGATGTTTTCTGTGCTGGCACAGTTTTTCCTAGCCAGACATAGTGGAAAAGCATTTTGCTGAGATGTAGATGAGAAGAGACGCTAAAGACGAAGGTAGGATGCTGTCCGCAGCTAAGAGCCGCTCCCGGGCGTCTTTCGGCAGAAGCCGCGCTAAGGAGAGCACTGTGAGCGGCACAATCGTCTTTGCGCGAAGAAGCCGCTTCTTCGGCTCCAGGCGCCGGAGAGTGCGGCAACTTCGGGAAGGTGAAGAAGCAAGCTGTACAACACTGGGATTGTGTGCGCACCTTGCCAACTGATAGAAAACAGTACTTTTGCACTCTCCTGACTCTTCCAATCACATGATAATTCGATTGGAAGCTGTTTTGGACAACATTACTTTTCTTCCTGCCAAACACTTGGCAGACATCCGTGCAACATCTAGAACACGATGGGAGATGTTTTCTGTGCTGGCACAGTTTTTCCTAGCCAGTCATAGTGGGAAAGCATTTTGCTGAGATGTAGAAGAGAAGAGACGCTAAAGACGAAGGTAGGATGCTGTCCGCAGCTAAGACCCGCTCCCGGGCGTCTTTCGGCAGAAGCCGCGCTAAGGAGAGCACTGTGAGCGGCACAATCGTCTTTGCGCGAAGAAGCCGCTTCTTCGGCTCCGGGCGCCGGAGAGAGCGGCAACTTCGGGAAGGTGAAGAAGCAAGCTGTACAACACTGGGATTGTGTGCGCACCTTGCCAACTGATAGAAAATAGTACTTTTGCACTCTCCTGACTCTTCCAATCACATGAATATTCGATTGGAAGCTGTTTTGGACAACTTTACTTTTCTTCCTGCCAAACACTTGGCAGACATCCGTGCAACGTCTAGAACTCAATGGGAGATGTTTTCTGTGCTGTCACAGTTTTTTCTAGCCAGACATAGTGGAAAAGCATTTTGCTGAGATGTAGATGAGAAGAGACGCTAAAGACGAAGGTAGGATGCTGTCCGCAGCTAAGAGCCGCTCCCGGGCGTCTTTCGGCAGAAGCCGCGCTAAGGAGAGCACTGTGAGCGGCACAATCGTCTTTGCGCGAAGAAGCCGCTTCTTCGGCTCCGGGCGCCGCAGAGAGCGGCAACTTCGGGAAGGTGAAGAAGCAAGCTGTACAACACTGGGATTGTGTGCGCACCTTGCCAACTGATAGAAAACAGTACTTTTGCACTCTCCTGACCCTTCCAAACACATGATAATTCGATTGGAAGCTGTTTTGGACAACATTACTTTTCTTCCTGCCAAACACTTGGCAGACATCCGTGCAACGTCTAGAACACGATGGGAGATGTTTTCTGTGCTGGCACAGTTTTTCCTAGCCAGACATAGTGGGAAAGCATTTTGCTGAGATGTAGATGAGAAGAGACGCTAAAGAGGAAGGTAGGATGCTGTCCGCAGCTAAGAGCCGCTCCCGGGCGTCTTTCGGCAGAAGCCGCGCTAAGGAGAGCACTGTGAGCGGCACAATCGTCTTTGCGCGAAGAAGCCGCTTCTTCGGCTCCGGGCGCCGGAGAGAGCGGCAACTTCGGGAAGGTGAAGAAGCAAGCTGTACAACACTGGGATTGTGTGCGCACCTTGCCAACTGATAGAAAACAGTACTTTTGCACTCTCCTGACTCTTCCAATCACATGAACTTTCGATTGGAAGCTGTTTTGGACAACTTTGCTTTTCTTCCTGCCAAACACTTGGCAGACATCTCTGCAACGTCTAGAACACCATGGGAGATGTTTTCTGTGCTGGCACAGTTTTTCCTAGCCAGACATAGTGGGAAAGCATTTTGCTGAGATGTAGATGAGAAGAGACGCTAAAGACGAAGGTAGGATGCTGTCCGCAGCTAAGAGCCGCTCCCGGGCGTCTTTCGGCAGAAGCCGCGCTAAGGAGAGCACTGTGAGCGGCACAATCGTCTTTGCGCGAAGAAGCCGCTTCTTCGGCTCCAGGCGCCGGAGAGAGCGGCAACTTCGGGAAGGTGAAGAAGCAAGCTGTACAACACTGGGATTGTGTGCGCACCTTGCCAACTGATAGAAAACAGTACTTTTGCACTCTCCCGACTCTTCCAATCACATGAATTTTCGATTGGAAGCTGTTTTGGACAACTTTACTTTTCTTCCTGCCAAACACTTGGCAGACATCCATGCAACGTCTAGAACACGATGGGAGATGTTTTCTGTGCTGGCACAGTTTTTCCTAGCCAGACATAGTGGAAAAGCATTTTGCTGAGATGTAGATGAGAAGAGACGCTAAAGACGAAGGTAGGATGCTGTCCGCAGCTAAGAGCCGCTCCCGGGGGTCTTTCGGCAGAAGCCGCGCTAAGGAGAGCACTGTGAGCGGCACAATCATCTTTGCGCGAAGAAGCCGCTTCTTCGGGTCCGGGCGCCGGAGAGAGCGGCAACTTCGGGAAGGTGAAGAAGCAAGCTGTACAACACTGGGATTGTGTGCGCACCTTGCCAACTGATAGAAAACAGTACTTTTGCACTCTCCTGACTCTTCCAATCACATGATAATTCGATTGGAAGCTGTTTTGGACAACATTACTTTTCTTCCTGCCAAACACTTGGCAGACATCCGTGCAACGTCTAGAACACGATGGGAGATGTTTTCTGTGCTGGCACAGTTTTTCCTAGCCAGTCATAGTGGGAAAGCATTTTGCTGAGATGTAGAGGAGAAGAGACGCTAAAGACGAAGGTAGGATGCTGTCCGCAGCTAAGAGCCGCTCCCGGGCGTCTTTCGGCAGAAGCCGCGCTAAGGAGAGCACTGTGAGCGGCACAATCGTCTTTGCGCGAAGAAGCCGCTTCTTCGGCTCCGGGCGCCGGAGAGAGCGGCAACTTCGGGAAGGTGAAGAAGCAAGCTGTACAACACTGGGATTGTGTGCGCACCTTGCCAACTGATAGAAAACAGTACTTTTGCACTCTCCTGACTCTTCCAATCACATGAATATTCGATTGGAAGCTGTTTTGGACAACTTTTCTTTTCTTCCTGCCAAACACTTGGCAGACATCCGTGCAAAGTCTAGAACTCAAAGGGAGATGTTTTCTGTGCTGTCACAGTTTTTCCTAGCCAGACATAGTGGAAAAGCATTTTGCTGAGATGTAGATGAGAAGAGACGCTAAAGACGAAGGTAGGATGCTGTCCGCAGCTAAGAGCCGCTCCCGGGCGTCTTTCGGCAGAAGCCGCGCTAAGGAGAGCACTGTGAGCGGCACAATCGTCTTTGCGCGAAGAAGCCGCTTCTTCGGCTCCGGGCGCCGGAGAGAGCGGCAACTTCGGGAAGGTGAAGAAGCAAGCTGTACAACACTGGGATTGTGTGCGCACCTTGCCAACTGATAGAAAACAGTACTTTTGCACTCTCCTGACTCTTCCAATCACATGATAATTCGATTGGAAGCTGTTTTGGGCAACTTTTCTTTTCTTCCTGCCAAACACTTGGCAGAGATCCATGCAACGTCTAGAACACGATGGGAGATGTTTTCTGTGCTGGCACAGTTTTTCCTAGCCAGACATAGTGGGAAAGCATTTTGCTGAGATGTAGATGAGAAGAGACGCTAAAGAGGAAGGTAGGATGCTGTCCGCAGCTAAGAGCCGCTCCCGGGCGTCTTTCGGCAGAAGCCGCGCTAAGGAGAGCACTGTGAGCGGCACAATCGTCTTTGCGCGAAGAAGCCGCTTCTTCGGCTCCGGGCGCCGGAGAGAGCGGCAACTTCGGGAAGGTGAAGAAGCAAGCTGTACAACACTGGGATTGTGTGCGCAACTTGCCAACTGATAGAAAACAGTACTTTTGCACTCTCCTGACTCTTCCAATCACATGATAATTCGATTGGAAGCTGTTTTGGACAACTTTTCTTTTCTTCCTGCCAAACACTTGGCAGACATCCATGCAACGTCTAGAACACGATGGGAGATGTTTTCTGTGCTGGCACAGTTTTTCCTAGCCAGACATAGTGGGAAAGCATTTTGCTGAGATGTAGATGAGAAGAGACGCTAAAGAGGAAGGTAGGATGCTGTCCGCAGCTAAGAGCCGCTCCCGGGCGTCTTTCGGCAGAAGCCGCGCTAAGGAGAGCACTGTGAGCGGCACAATCGTCTTTGCGCGAAGAAGCCGCTTCTTCGGCTCCGGGCGCCGGAGAGAGCGGCAACTTCGGGAAGGTGAAGAAGCAAGCTGTACAACACTGGGATTGTGTGCGCACCTTGCCAACTGATAGAAAACAGTACTTTTGCACACTCTTGACTCTTCCAATCACATGAACATTCGATTGGAAGCTGTTTTGGACAACTTTACTTTTCTTCCTGCCAAACACTTGGCAGACATCTCTGCAACGTCTAGAACACGATGGGAGATGTTTTCTGTGCTGGCACAGTTTTTCCTAGCCAGACATAGTGGAAAAGCATTTTGCTGAGATGTAGATGAGAAGAGACGCTAAAGACGAAGGTAGGATGCTGTCCGCAGCTAAGAGCCGCTCCCGGGCGTCTTTCGGCAGAAGCCGCGCTAAGGAGAGCACTGTGAGCGGCACAATCGTCTTTGCGCGAAGAAGCCGCTTCTTTGGCTCCCGGCGCCGGAGAGAGCGGCAACATCGGGAAGGTGAAGAAGCAAGCTGTACAACACTGGGATTGTGTGCGCAGCTTGCCAACTGATAGAAAACAGTACTTTTGCAGTCTCCTGACTCTTCCAATCACATGATAATTCGATTGGAAGCTGTTTTGGACAACTTTTCTTTTCTTCCTGCCAAACACTTGGCAGACATCCTTGTAACGTCTAGAACACGATGGGAGATGTTTTCTGTGCTGGCACAGTTTTTCCCAGCCAGACATAGTGGAAAAGCATTTTGCTGAGATGTAGATGAGAAGAGACGCTAAAGAGGAAGGTAGGATGCTGTCCGCAGCTAAGAGCCGCTCCCGGGCGTCTTTCGGCAGAAGCCGCACTAAGGAGAGCACTGTGAGCGGCACAATCGTCTTTGCGCGAAGAAGCCGCTTCTTCGGCTCCGGGCGCCGGAGAGAGCGGCAACTTCGGGAAGGTGAAGAAGCAAGCTGTACAACACTGGGATTGTGTGCGCACCTTGCCAACTGATAGAAAACAGTACTTTTGCACTCTCCTGACTCTTCCAATCACATGAACATTCGATTGGAAGCTGTTTTGGACAACTTTTCTTTTCTTCCTGCCAAACACTTGGCAGACATCTCTGCAACATCTAGAACACCATGGGAGATGTTTTCTGTGCTGGCACAGTTTTTCCTAGCCAGACATAGTGGAAAAGCATTTTGCTGAGATGTAGATGAGAAGAGACGCTAAAGACGAACTTAGGATGCTGTCCGCAGCTAAGAGCCGCTCCCGGGCATCTTTCGGCAGAAGCCGCGCTAAGGAGAGCACTGTGAGCGGCACAATCGTCTTTGCGCGAAGAAGCCGCTTCTTCGGCTCCGGGCGCCGGAGAGAGCGGCAACTTCGGGAAGGTGAAGAAGCAAGCTGTACAACACTGGGATTGTGTGCGCACCTTGCCAACTGTTAGAAAACAGTACTTTTGCACTCTCCCGACACTTCCAATCACATGAATTTTCGATTGGAAGCTGTTTTGGAAAACTTTACTTTTCTTCCTGCCAAACACTTGGCAGACATCCGTGCAACGTCTAGAACACGATGGGAGATGTTTTCTGTGCTGGCACAGTTTTTCCTAGCCAGACATAGTGGAAAAGCATTTTGCTGAGATGTAGATGAGAAGAGACGCTAAAGACGAAGGTAGGATGCTGTCCGCAGCTAAGAGCCGCTCCCGGGGGTCTTTCGGCAGAAGCCGCGCTAAGGAGAGCACTGTGAGCGGCACAATCGTCTTTGCGCGAAGAAGCCGCTTCTTCGGCTCCAGGCGCCGGAGAGTGCGGCAACTTCGGGAAGGTGAAGAAGCAAGCTGTACAACACTGGGATTGTGTGCGCACCTTGCCAACTGATAGAAAACAGTACTTTTGCACTCTCCTGACTCTTCCAATCACATGATAATTCGATTGGAAGCTGTTTTGGACAACATTACTTTTCTTCCTGCCAAACACTTGGCAGACATCCGTGCAACATCTAGAACACGATGGGAGATGTTTTCTGTGCTGGCACAGTTTTTCCTAGCCAGACATAATGGGAAAGCATTTTGCTGAGATGTAGAAGAGAAGAGACGCTAAAGACGAAGGTAGGATGCTGTCCGCAGCTAAGAGCCGCTCCCGGGCGTCTTTCGGCAGAAGCCGCGCTAAGGAGAGCACTGTGAGCGGCACAATCGTCTTTGCGCGAAGAAGCCGCTTCTTCGGCTCCGGGCGCCGGAGAGAGCGGCAACTTCGGGAAGGTGAAGAAGCAAGCTGTACAACACTGGGATTGTGTGCGCACCTTGCCAACTGATAGAAAATAGTACTTTTGCACTCTCCTGACTCTTCCAATCACATGAATATTCGATTGGAAGCTGTTTTGGACAACTTTACTTTTCTTCCTGCCAAACACTTGGCAGACATCCGTGCAACGTCTAGAACTCAATGGGAGATGTTTTCTGTGCTGTCACAGTTTTTCCTAGCCAGACATAGTGGAAAAGCATTTTGCTGAGATGTAGATGAGAAGAGACGCTAAAGACGAAGGTAGGATGCTGTCCGCAGCTAAGAGCCGCTCCCGGGCGTCTTTCGGCAGAAGCCGCGCTAAGGAGAGCACTGTGAGCGGCACAATCGTCTTTGCGCGAAGAAGCCGCTTCTTCGGCTCCGGGCGCCGCAGAGAGCGGCAACTTCGGGAAGGTGAAGAAGCAAGCTGTACAACACTGGGATTGTGTGCGCACCTTGCCAACTGATAGAAAACAGTACTTTTGCACTCTCCTGACCCTTCCAAACACATGATAATTCGATTGGAAGCTGTTTTGGACAACATTACTTTTCTTCCTGCCAAACACTTGGCAGACATCCGTGCAACGTCTAGAACACGATGGGAGATGTTTTCTGTGCTGGCACAGTTTTTCCTAGCCAGACATAGTGGGAAAGCATTTTGCTGAGATGTAGATGAGAAGAGACGCTAAAGAGGAAGGTAGGATGCTGTCCGCAGCTAAGAGCCGCTCCCGGGCGTCTTTCGGCAGAAGCCGCGCTAAGGAGAGCACTGTGAGCGGCACAATCGTCTTTGCGCGAAGAAGCCGCTTCTTCGGCTCCGGGCGCCGGAGAGAGCGGCAACTTCGGGAAGGTGAAGAAGCAAGCTGTACAACACTGGGATTGTGTGCGCACCTTGCCAACTGATAGAAAACAGTACTTTTGCACTCTCCTGACTCTTCCAATCACATGAACTTTCGATTGGAAGCTGTTTTGGACAACTTTGCTTTTCTTCCTGCCAAACACTTGGCAGACATCTCTGCAACGTCTAGAACACCATGGGAGATGTTTTCTGTGCTGGCACAGTTTTTCCTAGCCAGACATAGTGGGAAAGCATTTTGCTGAGATGTAGATGAGAAGAGACGCTAAAGACGAAGGTAGGATGCTGTCCGCAGCTAAGAGCCGCTCCCGGGCGTCTTTCGGCAGAAGCCGCGCTAAGGAGAGCACTGTGAGCGGCACAATCGTCTTTGCGCGAAGAAGCCGCTTCTTCGGCTCCAGGCGCCGGAGAGAGCGGCAACTTCGGGAAGGTGAAGAAGCAAGCTGTACAACACTGGGATTGTGTGCGCACCTTGCCAACTGATAGAAAACAGTACTTTTGCACTCTCCCGACTCTTCCAATCACATGAATTTTCGATTGGAAGCTGTTTTGGACAACTTTACTTTTCTTCCTGCCAAACACTTGGCAGACATCCATGCAACGTCTAGAACACGATGGGAGATGTTTTCTGTGCTGGCACAGTTTTTCCTAGCCAGACATAGTGGAAAAGCATTTTGCTGAGATGTAGATGAGAAGAGACGCTAAAGACGAAGGTAGGATGCTGTCCGCAGCTAAGAGCCGCTCCCGGGGGTCTTTCGGCAGAAGCCGCGCTAAGGAGAGCACTGTGAGCGGCACAATCATCTTTGCGCGAAGAAGCCGCTTCTTCGGCTCCGGGCGCCGGAGAGAGCGGCAACTTCGGGAAGGTGAAGAAGCAAGCTGTACAACACTGGGATTGTGTGCGCACCTTGCCAACTGATAGAAAACAGTACTTTTGCACTCTCCTGACTCTTCCAATCACATGATAATTCGATTGGAAGCTGTTTTGGACAACATTAATTTTCTTCCTGCCAAACACTTGGCAGACATCCGTGCAACGTCTAGAACACGATGGGAGATGTTTTCTGTGCTGGCACAGTTTTTCCTAGCCAGTCATAGTGGGAAAGCATTTTGCTGAGATGTAGAGGAGAAGAGACGCTAAAGACGAAGGTAGGATGCTGTCCGCAGCTAAGAGCCGCTCCCGGGCGTCTTTCGGCAGAAGCCGCGCTAAGGAGAGCACTGTGAGCGGCACAATCGTCTTTGCGCGAAGAAGCCGCTTCTTCGGCTCCGGGCGCCGGAGAGAGCGGCAACTTCGGGAAGGTGAAGAAGCAAGCTGTACAACACTGGGATTGTGTGCGCACCTTGCCAACTGATAGAAAACAGTACTTTTGCACTCTCCTGACTCTTCCAATCACATGAATATTCGATTGGAAGCTGTTTTGGACAACTTTTCTTTTCTTCCTGCCAAACACTTGGCAGACATCCGTGCAAAGTCTAGAACTCAATGGGAGATGTTTTCTGTGCTGTCACAGTTTTTCCTAGCCAGACATAGTGGAAAAGCATTTTGCTGAGATGTAGATGAGAAGAGACGCTAAAGACGAAGGTAGGATGCTGTCCGCAGCTAAGAGCCGCTCCCGGGCGTCTTTCGGCAGAAGCCGCGCTAAGGAGAGCACTGTGAGCGGCACAATCGTCTTTGCGCGAAGAAGCCGCTTCTTCGGCTCCGGGCGCCGGAGAGAGCGGCAACTTCGGGAAGGTGAAGAAGCAAGCTGTACAACACTGGGATTGTGTGCGCACCTTGCCAACTGATAGAAAACAGTACTTTTGCACTCTCCTGACTCTTCCAATCACATGATAATTCGATTGGAAGCTGTTTTGGGCAACTTTTCTTTTCTTCCTGCCAAACACTTGGCAGAGATCCATGCAACGTCTAGAACACGATGGGAGATGTTTTCTGTGCTGGCACAGTTTTTCCTAGCCAGACATAGTGGGAAAGCATTTTGCTGAGATGTAGATGAGAAGAGACGCTAAAGAGGAAGGTAGGATGCTGTCCGCAGCTAAGAGCCGCTCCCGGGCGTCTTTCGGCAGAAGCCGCGCTAAGGAGAGCACTGTGAGCGGCACAATCGTCTTTGCGCGAAGAAGCCGCTTCTTCGGCTCCGGGCGCCGGAGAGAGCGGCAACTTCGGGAAGGTGAAGAAGCAAGCTGTACAACACTGGGATTGTGTGCGCACCTTGCCAACTGATAGAAAACAGTACTTTTGCACTCTCCTGACTCTTCCAATCACATGAACATTCGATTGGAAGCTGTTTTGGACAACTTTACTTTTCTTCCTGCCAAACACTTGGCAGACATCCGTGCAACGTCTAGAACACGATGGGAGATGTTTTCTGTGCTGGCACAGTTTTTCCTAGCCAGACATAGTGGGAAAGCATTTTGCTGAGATGTAGATGAGAAGAGACGCTAAAGACGAAGGTAGGATGCTGTCCGCAGCTAAGAGCCGCTCCCGGGCGTCTTTCGGCAGAAGCCGCGCTAAGGAGAGCACTGTGAGCGGCACAATCGTCTTTGCGCAAAGAAGCCGCTTCTTCGGCTCCGGGCGCCGGAGAGAGCGGCAACTTCGGGAAGGTGAAGAAGCAAGCTGTACAACACTGGGATTGTGTGCGCAGCTTGCCAACTGATAGAAAACAGTACTTTTGCACTCTCCTGACTCTTCCAATCACATGAACATTCGATTGGAAGCTTTTTTGGGCAACTTTCTTTTTCTTCCTGCCAAAGACTTGGCAGACATCCATGCAACGTCTAGAACACGATGGGAGATGTTTTCTGTGCTGTCACAGTTTTTCCTAGCCAGACATAGTGGAAAAGCATTTTGCTAAGATGTAGATGAGAAGAGACGCTAAAGACGAAGGTAGGATGCTGTCCGCAGCTAAGAGGCGCTGCCGGGCGTCTTTCGGCAGAAGCCGCGCTAAGGAGAGCACTGTGAGCGGCACAATCGTCTTTGCGCGAAGAAGCCGCTTCTTCGGCTCCGGGCGCCGGAGAGAGCGGCAACTTCGGGAAGGTGAAGAAGCAAGCTGTACAACACTGGGATTGTGTGCGCACCTTGCCAACTGATAGAAAACAGTACTTTTGCACTCTCCTGACTCTTCCAATCACATGAACTTTCGATTGGAAGCTGTTTTGGACATCTTTACTTTTCTTCCTGCCAAACACTTGGCAGACATCCGTGCAACGTCTAGAACACGATGGGAGATGTTTTCTATGCTGGCACAGTTTTTCCTAGCCAGACATATTGGGAAAGCATTTTGCTGATTTGTAGATTAGAAGAGACGCTAAAGACGAAGGTAGGATGCTGTCCGCAGCTAAGAGCCGCTCCCGGGCGTCTTTCGGCAGAAGCCGCGCTAAGGAGAGCACTGTGAGCGGCACAATCGTCTTTGCGCGAAGAAGCAGCTTCTTCGGCTACGGGAGCCGGAGAGAGCGGCAACTTCGGGAAGGTGAAGAAGCAAGCTGTACAACACTGGGATTGTGTGCGCACCTTGCCAACTGATAGAAAACAGTACTTTTGCACTCTCCTGACTCTTCCAATCACATGAACATTCGATTGGAAGCTGTTTTGGACAACTTTGCTTTTCTTCCTGCCAAACACTTGGCAGACATCTGTGCAATGTCTAGAACACGATGGGAGATGTTTTCTGTGCTGGCACAGTTTTTCCTAGCCAGACATAGTGGAAAAGCTTTTTGCTGAGATGTAGATGAGAAGAGACGCTAAAGACGAAGGTAGGATGCTGTCCGCAGCTTAGAGCCGCTCCCGGGCGTATTTCGGCAGAAGCCGCGCTAAGGAGATCACTGTGAGCGGCACAATCGTCTTTGCGCGAAGAAGCCGCTTCTTCGGCTCCAGGCGCCGGAGGGAGCGGCAACTTCGGGAAGGTGAAGAAGCAAGCTGTACAAACTGGGATTGTGTGCGCAGCTTGCCAACTGATAGAGAACAGTACTTTTGCACTCTCCTGACTCTTCCAATCACATGAACATTCGATTGGAAGCTGTTTTGGACAACTTTTTTTTCTTCCTGCCAAACACTTGGCAGACATCCATGTAACGTCTAGAAAACGATGGGAGATGTTTTCTGTGCTGTCACAGTTTTTCCTAGCCAGACATAGTGGAAAAGCATTTTGCTGAGATGTAGATGAGAAGAGACGCTAAAGACGAAGGTAGGATGCTGTCCGCAGCTAAGAGCCGCTCCCGGGCGTCTTTCGGCAGAAGCCGCGCTAAGGAGAGCACTGTGAGCGGCACAATCGTCTTTGCGCGAAGAAGCCGCTTCTTCGGCTCCGGGAGCCGGAGAGAGCGGCAACTTCGGGAAGGTGAAGAAGCAAGCTGTACAACACTGGGATTGTGTGCGCACCTTGCCAACTGATAGAAAACAGTACTTTTGCACTCTCCTGACTCTTCCAATCACATGAACTTTCGATTGGAAGCTGTTTTGGACAACTTTACTTTTCTTCCTGCCAAACACTTGGCAGACATCCGTGCAACGTCTAGAACACGATGGGAGATGTTTTCTGTGCTGGCACAGTTTTTCCCAGCCAGACATATTGGGAAAGCATTTTGCTGAGATGTAGATGAGAAGAGACGCTAAAGACGAAGGTAGGATGCTGTCCGCAGCTAAGAGCCGCTCCCGGGCGTCTTTCTGCAGAAGCCGCACTAAGGAGAGCACTGTGAGCGGCACAATCGTCTTTGCGCGAAGAAGCCGCTTCTTCGGCTCCGGAGGTCGGAGAGAGCGGCAACTTCGGGAAGGTGAAGACGCAAGCTGTACAACACTGGGATTGTGTGCGCACCTTGCCAACTGATAGAAAACAGTACTTTTGCAGTCTCCTGACTCTTCCAATCACATGAACATTCGATTGGAAGCTGTTTTGGACAACTTTTCTTTTCTTCCTGCCAAACACTTGGCAGACATCCGTGCAACGTCTAGAACACGATGGGAGATGTTTTCTGTGCTGGCACAGTTTTTCCTAGCCAGACATAGTGGAAAAGCATTTTGCTGAGATGTAGATGAGAAGAGACGCTAAAGACGAAGGTAGGATGCTGTCCGCAGCTAAGAGCCGCTCCCGGGCGTCTTTCGGCAGAAGCCGCGCTAAGGAGATCACTGTGAGCGGCACAATCGTCTTTGCGCGAAGAAGCCGCTTCTTCGGCTCCAGGCGCCGGAGGGAGCGGCAACTTCGGGAAGGTGAAGAAGCAAGCTGTGCAACACTGGGATTGTGTGCGCAACTTGACAACTGATAGAAAACAGTACTTTTGCACACTCCTGACTCTTCCAATCACATGAACATTTGATTGGAAGCTGTTTTGGACAACTTTTCCTTTCTTCCTGCCAAACACTTGGCAGACATCCGTGCGACGTCTAGAACACGATGGGAGATGTTTTCTGTGCTGGCACAGTTTTTCCTAGCCAGACATAGTGGAAAATCATTTTGCTGAGATGTAGATGAGAAGAGACGCTAAAGAGGAAGGCAGGATGCTGTCCGCAGCTAAGAGCCGCTCCTCGGCGTCTTTTGGCAAAAGCCGCGCTAAGGAGAGCACTGTGAGCGGCACAATCGTCTTTGCGCGAAGAAGCCGCTTCTTCGGCTCCGGGCACCGGAGAGAGCGGCAACTTCGGGAAGGTGAAGAAGCAAGCTGTACAACACTGGGATTGTGTGCGCAACTTGCCAACTGATAGAAAACAGTACTTTTGCACACTCCTGACTCTTCCAATCACATGAACATTGGATTGGAAGCTGTTTTGGACAACTTTTCTTTTCTTCCTGCCAAACACTTGGCAGACATCTCTGCAACGTCTAGAACACGATGGGAGATGTTTTCTGTGCTGGCACAGTTTTTCCTAGCCAGACATAGTGGGAAAGCATTTTGGTGACTTGTAGATTAGAAGAGACGCTAAAGACGAAAGTAGGATGCTGTCCGCAGCTAAGAGCCGCTCCCGGGCGTCTTTCGGCAGAAGCCGCGCTAAGGAGAGCACTGTGAGCGGCACAATCGTCTTTGCGCGAAGAAGCCGCTTCTTCGGCTCCGGGAGCCGGAGAGAGCGGCAACTTCGGGAAGGTGAAGAAGCAAGCTGTACAACACTGGGATTGTGTGCGCAGCTTGCCAACTGATAGAAAACAGTACTTTTGCACTCTCCTGACTCTTCCAATCACATGAACATTCGATTGGAAGCTGTTTTGGACAACTTTGCTTTTTCTTCCTGCCAAACACTTGGCAGACATCTGTGCAACGTCTAGAACACGATGGGAGATGTTTTCTGTGCTGGCACAGTTTTTCCTAGCCAGACATAATGGGAAAGCATTTTGCTGAGATGTAGATGAGAAGAGACCCTAAAGACGAAGGTAGGATGCTGTCCGCAGCTTAAAGCCGCTCCCGGGCGTCTTTCGGCAGAAGCCGCGCTAAGGAGAGCACTGTGATCGGCACAATCATCTTTGCGCGAAGAAGCCGCTTCTTCGGCTCCAGGCGCCGGAGAGAGCGGCAACTTCGGGAAGGTGAAGAAGCAAGCTGTACAACACTGGGATTGTGTGCGCACCTTGCCAACTGATAGAAAACAGTACTTTTGCACTCTCCTGACTCTTCCAATCACATGAACATTCGATTGGAAGCTGTTTTGGACAACTTTACTTTTCTTCCTCCCAAACACTTGGCAGACATCTCTGCAACATCTAGAACACGATGGGAGATGTTTTCAGTGCTGGCACAGTTTTTCCTAGCCAGACATAGTGGGAAAGCATTTTGCTGAGATGTAGATGAGAAGAGACGCTAAAGACGAAGGTAGGATGCTGTCCGCAGCTAAGAGCCGCTCCCGGGCGTCTTTCGGCAGAAGCCGCGCTAAGGAGAGCACTGTGAGCGGCACAATCGTCTTTGCGCGAAGAAGCCGCTTCTTCGGCTCCGGGAGCCGGAGAGAGCGGCAACTTCGGGAAGGTGAAGAAGCAAGCTGTACAACACTGGGATTGTGTGCGCACCTTGCCAACTGATAGAAAACAGTACTTTTGCACTCTCCTGACTCTTCCAATCACATGAACATTCGATTGGAAGCTGTTTTGGACAACTTTTCTTTTCTTCCTGCCAAACACTTGGCAGACATCCGTGCAACGTCTAGAACACGATGGGAGATGTTTTCTGTGCTGGCACAGTTTTTCCTAGCCAGACATAGTGGGAAAGCATTTTGCTGAGATGTAGATGAGAAGAGACGCTAAAGACGAAGGTAGGATGCTGTCCGCAGCTAAGAGCCGCTGCCGGGCGTCTTTCGGCAGAAGCCGCGCTAAGGAGAGCACTGTGAGCGGCACAATCGTCTTTGCGCGAAGAAGCCGCTTCTTCGGCTCCGGGCGCCGGAGAGAGCGGCAACTTCGGGAAGGTGAAGAAGCAAGCTGTACAACACTGGGATTGTGTGCGCACCTTGCCAACTGATAGAAAACAGTACTTTTGCACTCTCCTGACTCTTCCAATCACATGAACATTCGATTGGAAGCTGTTTTGGACAACTTTACTTTTCTTCCTGCCAAACACTTGGCAGACATCCGTGCAATGTATAGAACACGATGGGAGATGTTTTCTGTGCTGGCACAGTTTTTCCTAGCCAGACATAGTGGAAAAGCATTTTGCTGAGATGTAGATGAGAAGAGACGCTAAAGACGAAGGTAGGATGCTGTCCGCAGCTAAGAGCCGCTCCCCAGCGTATTTCGGCAGAAGCCGCGCTAAGGAGATCACTGTGAGCGGCACAATCGTCTTTGCGCGAAGAAGCCGCTTCTTCGGCTCCGGGCGCCGGAGGGAGCGGCAACTTCGGGAAGGTGAAGAAGCAAGCTGTACAACACTGGGATTGTGTGCGCAACTTGCCAACTGATAGAAAACAGTACTTTTGCACTCTCCTGACTCTTCCAATCACATGAACATTCGATTGGAAGCTGTTTTGGACAACTTTACTTTTCTTCCTGCCAAACACTTAACAGACATCCGTGCAACGTCTAGAACACGATGGGAGATGTTTTCTGTGCTGGCACAGTTTTTCCTAGCCAGACATATTGGGAAAGCATTTTGCTGAGATGTAGATGAGAAGAGACGCTAAAGACGAAGGTAGGATGCTGTCCGCAGCTAAGAGCCGCTCCCGGGCGTCTTTCGGCAGAAGCCGCGCTAAGGAGAGCACTGTGAGCGGCACAATCGTCTTTGCGCGAAGAAGCCGCTTCTTCGGCTCCGGACGTCGGAGAGAGCGGCAACTTCGGGAAGGTGAAGAAGCAAGCTGTACAACACTGGGATTGTGTGCGCACCTTGCCAACTGATAGAAAACAGTACTTTTGCAGTCTCCTGACTCTTCCAATCACATGAACATTCGATTGGAAGCTGTTTTGGACAACTTTACTTTTCTTCCTGCCAAACACTTGGCAGACATCCGTGCAACGTCTAGAACACGATGGGAGATGTTTTCAGTGCTGGCACAGTTTTTCCTAGCCAGACATAGTGGAAAAGCATTTTGCTGAGATGTAGATGAGAAGAGACGCTAAAGACGAAGGTAGGATGCTGTCCGCAGCTAAGAGCCGCTCCCGGGCGTCTTTCGGCAGAAGCCGCGCTAAGGAGAGCACTGTGAGCGGCACAATCGTCTTTGCGCGAAGAAGCCGCTTCTTCGGCTCCAGGCGCCGGAGGGAGCGGCAACTTCGGGAAGGTGAAGAAGCAAGCTGTGCAACACTGGGATTGTGTGCGCAACTTGCCAACTGATAGAAAACAGTACTTTTGCACACTCCTGACTCTTCCAATCACATGAACATTCGATTGGAAGCTGTTTTGGACAACTTTACTTTTCTTCCTGCCAAACACTTGGCAGACATCTCTGCAACGTCTAGAACACGATGGGAGATGTTTTCTGTGCTGGCACAGTTTTTCCTAGCCAGACATAGTGGGAAAGCATTTTGGTGACTTGTAGATTAGAAGAGACGCTAAAGACGAAAGTAGGATGCTGTCCGCAGCTAAGAGCCGCTCCCGGGCGTCTTTCGGCAGAAGCCGCGCTAAGGAGAGCACTGTGAGCGGCACAATCGTCTTTGCGCGAAGAAGCCGCTTCTTCGGCTCCGGGAGCCGGAGAGAGCGGCAACTTCGGGAAGGTGAAGAAGCAAGCTGTACAACACTGGGATTGTGTGCGCAGCTTGCCAACTGATAGAAAACAGTACTTTTGCACTCTCCTGACTCTTCCAATCACATGAACATTCGATTGGAAGCTGTTTTGGACAACTTTGCTTTTCTTCCTGCCAAACACTTGGCAGACATCTGTGCAACGTCTAGAACACGATGGGAGATGTTTTCTGTGCTGGCACAGTTTTTCCTAGCCAGACATAATGGGAAAGCATTTTGCTGAGATGTAGATGAGAAGAGACGCTAAAGACGAAGGTAGGATGCTGTCCGCAGCTTAAAGCCGCTCCCGGGCGTCTTTCGGCAGAAGCCGCGCTAAGGAGAGCACTGTGAGCGGCACAATCGTCTTTGCGCGAAGAAGCCGCTTCTTCGGCTCCAGGCGCCGGAGAGAGCGGCAACTTCGGGAAGGTGAAGAAGCAAGCTGTACAACACTGGGATTGTGTGCGCACCTTGCCAACTGATAGAAAACAGTACTTTTGCACTCTCCTGACTCTTCCAATCACATGAACATTCGATTGGAAGCTGTTTTGGACAACTTTACTTTTCTTCCTCCCAAACACTTGGCAGACATCTCTGCAACATCTAGAACACGATGGGAGATGTTTTCAGTGCTGGCACAGTTTTTCCTAGCCAGACATAGTGGGAAAGCATTTTGCTGAGATGTAGATGAGAAGAGACGCTAAAGACGAAGGTAGGATGCTGTCCGCAGCTAAGAGCCGCTCCCGGGCGTCTTTCGGCAGAAGCCGCGCTAAGGAGAGCACTGTGAGCGGCACAATCGTCTTTGCGCGAAGAAGCCGCTTCTTCGGCTCCGGGAGCCGGAGAGAGCGGCAACTTCGGGAAGGTGAAGAAGCAAGCTGTACAACACTGGGATTGTGTGCGCACCTTGCCAACTGATAGAAAACAGTACTTTTGCACTCTCCTGACTCTTCCAATCACATGAACATTCGATTGGAAGCTGTTTTGGACAACTTTACTTTTCTTCCTGCCAAACACTTGGCAGACATCCGTGCAACGTCTAGAACACGATGGGAGATGTTTTCTGTGCTGGCACAGTTTTTCCTAGCCAGACATAGTGGGAAAGCATTTTGCTGAGATGTAGATGAGAAGAGACGCTAAAGACGAAGGTAGGATGCTGTCCGCAGCTAAGAGCCGCTGCCGGGCGTCTTTCGGCAGAAGCCACGCTAAGGAGAGCACTGTGAGCGGCACAATCGTCTTTGCGCGAAGAAGCCGCTTCTTCGGCTCCGGGCGCCGGAGAGAGCGGCAACTTCGGGAAGGTGAAGAAGCAAGCTGTACAACACTGGGATTGTGTGCGCACCTTGCCAACTGATAGAAAACAGTACTTTTGCACTCTCCTGACTCTTCCAATCACATGAACATTCGATTGGAAGCTGTTTTGGACAACTTTACTTTTCTTCCTGCCAAACACTTGGCAGACATCCGTGCAATGTCTAGAACACGATGGGAGATGTTTTCTGTGCTGGCACAGTTTTTCCTAGCCAGACATAGTGGAAAAGCATTTTGCTGAGATGTAGATGAGAAGAGACGCTAAAGACGAAGGTAGGATGCTGTCCGCAGCTAAGAGCCGCTCCCGGGCGTATTTCGGCAGAAGCCGCGCTAAGGAGATCACTGTGAGCGGCACAATCGTCTTTGCGCGAAGAAGCCGCTTCTTCGGCTCCGGGCGCCGGAGGGAGCGGCAACTTCGGGAAGGTGAAGAAGCAAGCTGTACAACACTGGGATTGTGTGCGCAACTTGCCAACTGATAGAAAACAGTACTTTTGCACTCTCCTGACTCTTCCAATCACATGAACATTCGATTGGAAGCTGTTTTGGACAACTTTACTTTTCTTCCTGCCAAACACTTAACAGATATCCGTGCAACGTCTAGAACACGATGGGAGATGTTTTCTGTGCTGGCACAGTTTTTCCTAGCCAGACATATTGGGAAAGCATTTTGCTGAGATGTAGATGAGAAGAGACGCTAAAGACGAAGGTAGGATGCTGTCCGCAGCTAAGAGCCGCTCCCGGGCGTCTTTCGGCAGAAGCCGCACTAAGGAGAGCACTGTGAGCGGCACAATCGTCTTTGCGTGAAGAAGCCGCTTCTTCGGCTCCAGGCGCCGGAGAGAGCGGCAACTTCGGGAAGGTGAAGAAGC
This sequence comes from Melospiza melodia melodia, assembly GCF_035770615.1. Taxonomy (NCBI): domain Eukaryota; kingdom Metazoa; phylum Chordata; class Aves; order Passeriformes; family Passerellidae; genus Melospiza; species Melospiza melodia. The sequence goes on from NC_086197.1 coordinate 24,974,825, forward strand.
AAGCTGTACAACACTGGGATTGTGTGCGCACCTTGCCAACTGATAGAAAACAGTACTTTTGCACTCTCCTGACTCTTCCAATCACATGAACTTTCGGTTGGAATCTGTTTTGGACAACTTTACTTTTCTTCCTGCCAAACACTTGGCAGACATCCGTGCAATGTCTAGAACACGATGGGAGATGTTTTCAGTGCTGGCACAGTTTTTCCTAGCCAGACATAGTGGAAAAGCATTTTGCTGAGATGTAGATGAGAAGAGACGCTAAAGACGAAGGTAGGATGCTGTCCGCAGCTAAGAGCCGCTCCCGGGCGTATTTCGGCAGAAGCCGCGCTAAGGAGATCACTGTGAGCGGCACAATCGTCTTTGCGCGAAGAAGCCGCTTCTTCGGCTCCAGGCGCCGGAGGGAGCGGCAACTTCGGGAAGGTGAAGAAGCAAGCTGTACAACACTGGGATTGTGTGCGCAACTTGACAACTGATAGAAAACAGTACTTTTGCACACTCCTGACTCTTCCAATCACATGAACATTTGATTGGAAGCTGTTTTGGACAACTTTACTTTTCTTCCTGCCAAACACTTGGCAGACATCCGTGCAATGTCTAGAACACGATGGGAGATGTTTTCTGTGCTGGCACAGTTTTTCCTAGCCAGACATAGTGGAAAAGCTTTTTGCTGAGATGTAGATGAGAAGAGACGCTAAAGACGAAGGTAGGATGCTGTCCGCAGCTTAGAGCCGCTCCCGGGCGTCTTTCGGCAGAAGCCGCGCTAAGGAGATCACTGTGAGCGGCACAATCGTCTTTGCGCGAAGAAGCCGCTTCTTCGGCTCCAGGCGCCGGAGGGAGCGGCAACTTCGGGAAGGTGAAGAAGCAAGCTGTACAAACTGGGATTGTGTGCGCAGCTTGCCAACTGATAGAGAACAGTACTTTTGCACTCTCCTGACTCTTCCAATCACATGAACATTCGATTGGAATCTGTTTTGGACAACTTTTTTTTCTTCCTGCCAAACACTTGGCAGACATCCATGTAACGTCTAGAAAACGATGGGAGATGTTTTCTGTGCTGTCACAGTTTTTCCTAGCCAGACATAGTGGAAAAGCATTTTGCTGAGATGTAGATGAGAAGAGACGCTAAAGACGAAGGTAGGATGCTGTCCGCAGCTAAGAGCCGCTGCCGGGCGTCTTTCGGCAGAAGCCGCGCTAAGGAGAGCACTGTGAGCGGCACAATCGTCTTTGCGCGAAGAAGCCGCTTCTTCGGCTCCGGGAGCCGGAGAGAGCGGCAACTTCGGGAAGGTGAAGAAGCAAGCTGTACAACACTGGGATTGTGTGCGCACCTTGCCAACTGATAGAAAACAGTACTTTTGCACTCTCCTGACTCTTCCAATCACATGAACTTTCGATTGGAAGCTGTTTTGGACAACTTTACTTTTCTTCCTGCCAAACACTTGGCAGACATCCGTGCAACGTCTAGAACACGATGGGAGATGTTTTCTGTGCTGGCACAGTTTTTCCCAGCCAGACATATTGGGAAAGCATTTTGCTGAGATGTAGATGAGAAGAGACGCTAAAGACGAAGGTAGGATGCTGTCCGCAGCTAAGAGCCGCTCCCGGGCGTCTTTCGGCAGAAGCCGCACTAAGGAGAGCACTGTGAGCGGCACAATCGTCTTTGCGCGAAGAAGCCGCTTCTTCGGCTCCGGACGTCGGAGAGAGCGGCAACTTCGGGAAGGTGAAGAAGCAAGCTGTACAACACTGGGATTGTGTGCGCACCTTGCCAACTGATAGAAAACAGTACTTTTGCAGTCTCCTGACTCTTCCAATCACATGAACATTCGATTGGAAGCTGTTTTGGACAACTTTTCTTTTCTTCCTGCCAAACACTTGGCAGACATCCGTGCAACGTCTAGAACACGATGGGAGATGTTTTCTGTGCTGGCACAGTTTTTCCTAGCCAGACATAGTGGAAAAGCATTTTGCTGAGATGTAGATGAGAAGAGACGCTAAAGACGAAGGTAGGATGCTGTCCGCAGCTAAGAGCCGCTCCCGGGCGTATTTCGGCAGAAGCCGCGCTAAGGAGATCACTGTGAGCGGCACAATCGTCTTTGCGCGAAGAAGCCGCTTCTTCGGCTCCAGGCGCCGGAGGGAGCGGCAACTTCGGGAAGGTGAAGAAGCAAGCTGTGCAACACTGGGATTGTGTGCGCAACTTGACAACTGATAGAAAACAGTACTTTTGCACACTCCTGACTCTTCCAATCACATGAACATTTGATTGGAAGCTGTTTTGGACAACTTTACTTTTCTTCCTGCCAAACACTTGGCAGACATCCGTGCGACGTCTAGAACACGATGGGAGATGTTTTCTGTGCTGGCACAGTTTTTCCTAGCCAGACATAGTGGAAAATCATTTTGCTGAGATGTAGATGAGAAGAGACGCTAAAGAGGAAGGCAGGATGCTGTCCGCAGCTAAGAGCCGCTCCTCGGCGTCTTTTGGCAGAAGCCGCGCTAAGGAGAGCACTGTGAGCGGCACAATCGTCTTTGCGCGAAGAAGCCGCTTCTTCGGCTCCGGGCACCGGAGAGAGCGGCAACTTCGGGAAGGTGAAGAAGCAAGCTGTACAACACTGGGATTGTGTGCGCAACTTGCCAACTGATAGAAAACAGTACTTTTGCACACTCCTGACTCTTCCAATCACATGAACATTGGATTGGAAGCTGTTTTGGACAACTTTTCTTTTCTTCCTGCCAAACACTTGGCAGACATCTCTGCAACGTCTAGAACACGATGGGAGATGTTTTCTGTGCTGGCACAGTTTTTCCTAGCCAGACATAGTGGGAAAGCATTTTGGTGACTTGTAGATTAGAAGAGACGCTAAAGACGAAAGTAGGATGCTGTCCGCAGCTAAGAGCCGCTCCCGGGCGTCTTTCGGCAGAAGCCGCGCTAAGGAGAGCACTGTGAGCGGCACAATCGTCTTTGCGCGAAGAAGCCGCTTCTTCGGCTCCGGGAGCCGGAGAGAGCGGCAACTTCGGGAAGGTGAAGAAGCAAGCTGTACAACACTGGGATTGTGTGCGCAGCTTGCCAACTGATAGAAAACAGTACTTTTGCACTCTCCTGACTCTTCCAATCACATGAACATTCGATTGGAAGCTGTTTTGGACAACTTTGCTTTTTCTTCCTCCAAACACTTGGCAGACATCTGTGCAACGTCTAGAACACGATGGGAGATGTTTCCTGTGCTGGCACAGTTTTTCCTAGCCAGACATAATGGGAAAGCATTTTGCTGAGATGTAGATGAGAAGAGACCCTAAAGACGAAGGTAGGATGCTGTCCGCAGCTTAAAGCCGCTCCCGGGCGTCTTTCGGCAGAAGCCGCGCTAAGGAGAGCACTGTGAGCGGCACAATCATCTTTGCGCGAAGAAGCCGCTTCTTCGGCTCCAGGCGCCGGAGAGAGCGGCAACTTCGGGAAGGTGAAGAAGCAAGCTGTACAACACTGGGATTGTGTGCGCACCTTGCCAACTGATAGAAAACAGTACTTTTGCACTCTCCTGACTCTTCCAATCACATGAACATTCGATTGGAAGCTGTTTTGGACAACTTTACTTTTCTTCCTCCCAAACACTTGGCAGACATCTCTGCAACATCTAGAACACGATGGGAGATGTTTTCAGTGCTGGCACAGTTTTTCCTAGCCAGACATAGTGGGAAAGCATTTTGCTGAGATGTAGATGAGAAGAGACGCTAAAGACGAAGGTAGGATGCTGTCCGCAGCTAAGAGCCGCTCCCGGGCGTCTTTCGGCAGAAGCCGCGCTAAGGAGAGCACTGTGAGCGGCACAATCGTCTTTGCGCGAAGAAGCCGCTTCTTCGGCTCCGGGAGCCGGAGAGAGCGGCAACTTCGGGAAGGTGAAGAAGCAAGCTGTACAACACTGGGATTGTGTGCGCACCTTGCCAACTGATAGAAAACAGTACTTTTGCACTCTCCTGACTCTTCCAATCACATGAACATTCGATTGGAAGCTGTTTTGGACAACTTTACTTTTCTTCCTGCCAAACACTTGGCAGACATCCGTGCAACGTCTAGAACACGATGGGAGATGTTTTCTGTGCTGGCACAGTTTTTCCTAGCCAGACATAGTGGGAAAGCATTTTGCTGAGATGTAGATGAGAAGAGACGCTAAAGACGAAGGTAGGATGCTGTCCGCAGCTAAGAGCCGCTGCCGGGCGTCTTTCGGCAGAAGCCGCGCTAAGGAGAGCACTGTGAGCGGCACAATCGTCTTTGCGCGAAGAAGCCGCTTCTTCGGCTCCGGGCGCCGGAGAGAGCGGCAACTTCGGGAAGGTGAAGAAGCAAGCTGTACAACACTGGGATTGTGTGCGCACCTTGCCAACTGATAGAAAACAGTACTTTTGCACTCTCCTGACTCTTCCAATCACATGAACATTCGATTGGAAGCTGTTTTGGACAACTTTACTTTTCTTCCTGCCAAACACTTGGCAGACATCCGTGCAACGTCTAGAACACGATGGGAGATGTTTTCTGTGCTGGCACAGTTTTTCCTAGCCAGACATAGTGGAAAAGCATTTTGCTGAGATGTAGATGAGAAGAGACGCTAAAGACGAAGGTAGGATGCTGTCCGCAGCTAAGAGCCGCTCCCCAGCGTATTTCGGCAGAAGCCGCGCTAAGGAGATCACTGTGAGCGGCACAATCGTCTTTGCGCGAAGAAGCCGCTTCTTCGGCTCCGGGCGCCGGAGGGAGCGGCAACTTCGGGAAGGTGAAGAAGCAAGCTGTACAACACTGGGATTGTGTGCGCAACTTGCCAACTGATAGAAAACAGTACTTTTGCACTCTCCTGACTCTTCCAATCACATGAACATTCGATTGGAAGCTGTTTTGGACAACTTTACTTTTCTTCCTGCCAAACACTTAACAGACATCCGTGCAACGTCTAGAACACGATGGGAGATGTTTTCTGTGCTGGCACAGTTTTTCCTAGCCAGACATATTGGGAAAGCATTTTGCTGAGATGTAGATGAGAAGAGACGCTAAAGACGAAGGTAGGATGCTGTCCGCAGCTAAGAGCCGCTCCCGGGCGTCTTTCGGCAGAAGCCGCGCTAAGGAGAGCACTGTGAGCGGCACAATCGTCTTTGCGCGAAGAAGCCGCTTCTTCGGCTCCGGACGTCGGAGAGAGCGGCAACTTCGGGAAGGTGAAGAAGCAAGCTGTACAACACTGGGATTGTGTGCGCACCTTGCCAACTGATAGAAAACAGTACTTTTGCAGTCTCCTGACTCTTCCAATCACATGAACATTCGATTGGAAGCTGTTTTGGACAACTTTACTTTTCTTCCTGCCAAACACTTGGCAGACATCTCTGCAACGTCTAGAACACGATGGGAGATGTTTTCTGTGCTGGCACAGTTTTTCCTAGCCAGACATAGTGGGAAAGCATTTTGGTGACTTGTAGATTAGAAGAGACGCTAAAGACGAAAGTAGGATGCTGTCCGCAGCTAAGAGCCGCTCCCGGGCGTCTTTCGGCAGAAGCCGCGCTAAGGAGAGCACTGTGAGCGGCACAATCGTCTTTGCGCGAAGAAGCCGCTTCTTCGGCTCCGGGAGCCGGAGAGAGCGGCAACTTCGGGAAGGTGAAGAAGCAAGCTGTACAACACTGGGATTGTGTGCGCAGCTTGCCAACTGATAGAAAACAGTACTTTTGCACTCTCCTGACTCTTCCAATCACATGAACATTCGATTGGAAGCTGTTTTGGACAACTTTGCTTTTCTTCCTGCCAAACACTTGGCAGACATCTGTGCAACGTCTAGAACACGATGGGAGATGTTTTCTGTGCTGGCACAGTTTTTCCTAGCCAGACATAATGGGAAAGCATTTTGCTGAGATGTAGATGAGAAGAGACGCTAAAGACGAAGGTAGGATGCTGTCCGCAGCTTAAAGCCGCTCCCGGGCGTCTTTCGGCAGAAGCCGCGCTAAGGAGAGCACTGTGAGCGGCACAATCGTCTTTGCGCGAAGAAGCCGCTTCTTCGGCTCCAGGCGCCGGAGAGAGCGGCAACTTCGGGAAGGTGAAGAAGCAAGCTGTACAACACTGGGATTGTGTGCGCACCTTGCCAACTGATAGAAAACAGTACTTTTGCACTCTCCTGACTCTTCCAATCACATGAACATTCGATTGGAAGCTGTTTTGGACAACTTTACTTTTCTTCCTCCCAAACACTTGGCAGACATCTCTGCAACATCTAGAACACGATGGGAGATGTTTTCAGTGCTGGCACAGTTTTTCCTAGCCAGACATAGTGGGAAAGCATTTTGCTGAGATGTAGATGAGAAGAGACGCTAAAGACGAAGGTAGGATGCTGTCCGCAGCTAAGAGCCGCTCCCGGGCGTCTTTCGGCAGAAGCCGCGCTAAGGAGAGCACTGTGAGCGGCACAATCGTCTTTGCGCGAAGAAGCCGCTTCTTCGGCTCCGGGAGCCGGAGAGAGCGGCAACTTCGGGAAGGTGAAGAAGCAAGCTGTACAACACTGGGATTGTGTGCGCACCTTGCCAACTGATAGAAAACAGTACTTTTGCACTCTCCTGACTCTTCCAATCACATGAACATTCGATTGGAAGCTGTTTTGGACAACTTTACTTTTCTTCCTGCCAAACACTTGGCAGACATCCGTGCAACGTCTAGAACACGATGGGAGATGTTTTCAGTGCTGGCACAGTTTTTCCTAGCCAGACATAGTGGGAAAGCATTTTGCTGAGATGTAGATGAGAAGAGACGCTAAAGACGAAGGTAGGATGCTGTCCGCAGCTAAGAGCCGCTGCCGGGCGTCTTTCGGCAGAAGCCACGCTAAGGAGAGCACTGTGAGCGGCACAATCGTCTTTGCGCGAAGAAGCCGCTTCTTCGGCTCCGGGCGCCGGAGAGAGCGGCAACTTCGGGAAGGTGAAGAAGCAAGCTGTACAACACTGGGATTGTGTGCGCACCTTGCCAACTGATAGAAAACAGTACTTTTGCACTCTCCTGACTCTTCCAATCACATGAACATTCGATTGGAAGCTGTTTTGGACAACTTTACTTTTCTTCCTGCCAAACACTTGGCAGACATCCGTGCAATGTCTAGAACACGATGGGAGATGTTTTCTGTGCTGGCACAGTTTTTCCTAGCCAGACATAGTGGAAAAGCATTTTGCTGAGATGTAGATGAGAAGAGACGCTAAAGACGAAGGTAGGATGCTGTCCGCAGCTAAGAGCCGCTCCCGGGCGTATTTCGGCAGAAGCCGCGCTAAGGAGATCACTGTGAGCGGCACAATCGTCTTTGCGCGAAGAAGCCGCTTCTTCGGCTCCGGGCGCCGGAGGGAGCGGCAACTTCGGGAAGGTGAAGAAGCAAGCTGTACAACACTGGGATTGTGTGCGCAACTTGCCAACTGATAGAAAACAGTACTTTTGCACTCTCCTGACTCTTCCAATCACATGAACATTCGATTGGAAGCTGTTTTGGACAACTTTACTTTTCTTCCTGCCAAACACTTAACAGACATCCGTGCAACGTCTAGAACACGATGGGAGATGTTTTCTGTGCTGGCACAGTTTTTCCTAGCCAGACATATTGGGAAAGCATTTTGCTGAGATGTAGATGAGAAGAGACGCTAAAGACGAAGGTAGGATGCTGTCCGCAGCTAAGAGCCGCTCCCGGGCGTCTTTCGGCAGAAGCCGCAATAAGGAGAGCACTGTGAGCGGCACAATCGTCTTTGCGCGAAGAAGCCGCTTCTTCGGCTCCAGGCGCCGGAGAGAGCGGCAACTTCGGGAAGGTGAAGAAGCAAGCTGTACAACACTGGGATTGTGTGCGCACCTTGCCAACTGATAGAAAACAGTACTTTTGCACTCTCCTGACTCTTCCAATCACATGAACTTTCGGTTGGAATCTGTTTTGGACAACTTTACTTTTCTTCCTGCCAAACACTTGGCAGACATCCGTGCAATGTCTAGAACACGATGGGAGATGTTTTCAGTGCTGGCACAGTTTTTCCTAGCCAGACATAGTGGAAAAGCATTTTGCTGAGATGTAGATGAGAAGAGACGCTAAAGACGAAGGTAGGATGCTGTCCGCAGCTAAGAGCCGCTCCCGGGCGTATTTCGGCAGAAGCCGCGCTAAGGAGATCACTGTGAGCGGCACAATCGTCTTTGCGCGAAGAAGCCGCTTCTTCGGCTCCAGGTGCCGGAGGGAGCGGCAACTTCGGGAAGGTGAAGAAGCAAGCTGTACAACACTGGGATTGTGTGCGCAACTTGACAACTGATAGAAAACAGTACTTTTGCACACTCCTGACTCTTCCAATCACATGAACATTCGATTGGAAGCTGTTTTGGACAACTTTACTTTTCTTCCTGCCAAACACTTGGCAGACATCCGTGCAACGTCTAGAACACGATGGGAGATGTTTTCTGTGCTGGCACAGTTTTTCCTAGCCAGACATAGTGGAAAAGCATTTTGCTGAGATGTAGATGAGAAGAGACGCTAAAGAGGAAGGCAGGATGCTGTCCGCAGCTAAGAGCCGCTCCTGGGCGTCTTTTGGCAGAAGCCGCGCTAAGGAGAGCACTGTGAGCTGCACAATCGTCTTTGCGCGAAGAAGCCGCTTCTTCGGCTCCGGGCACCGGAGAGAGCGGCAACTTCGGGAAGGTGAAGAAGCAAGCTGTACAACACTGGGATTGTGTGCGCAACTTGCCAACTGATAGAAAACAGTACTTTTGCACACTCCTGACTCTTCCAATCACATGAACATTGGATTGGAAGCTGTTTTGGACAACTTTATTTTCTTCCTGCCAAACACTTGGCAGACATCTCTGCAACGTCTAGAACACGTTGGGAGATGTTTTCTGTGCTGGCACAGTTTTTCCTAGCCAGACATAGTGGAAAAGCATTTTGCTGAGATGTAGATTAGAAGAGACGCTAAAGACGAAAGTAGGATGCTGTCCGCAGCTAAGAGCCGCTCCCGGGCGTCTTTCGGCAGAAGCCGCGCTAAGGAGAGCACTGTGAGCGGCACAAGCGTCTTTGCGCGAAGAAGCCGCTTCTTCGGCTCCGGGCGCCGGAGAGAGCGGCAACTTCGGGAAGGTGAAGAAGCAAGCTGTGCAACACTGGGATTGTGTGCGCAGCTTGCCAACTGATAGAAAACAGTACTTTTGCACTCTCCTGACTCTTCCAATCACATGAACATTCGATTGGAAGCTGTTTTGGACAACTTTGCTTTTCTTCCTGCCAAACACTTGGCAGACATCTGTGCAACGTCTAGAACACGATGGGAGATGTTTTCTGTGCTGGCACAGTTTTTCCTAGCCAGACATAATGGGAAAGCATTTTGCTGAGATGTAGATGAGAAGAGACGCTAAAGACGAAGGTAGGATGCTGTCCGCAGCTAAGAGCCGCTCCCGGGCGTATTTCGGCAGAAGCCGCGCTAAGGAGATCACTGTGAGCGGCACAATCGTCTTTGCGCGAAGAAGCCGCTTCTTCGGCTGCGGGAGCCGGAGAGAGCGGCAACTTCGGGAAGGTGAAGAAGCAAGCTGTACAACACTGGGATTGTGTGCGCACCTTGCCAACTGATAGAAAACAGTACTTTTGCACTCTCCTGGCTCTTCCAATCACATGAACATTCGATTGGAAGCTGTTTTGGACAACTTTACTTTTCTTCCTCCCAAACACTTGGCAGACATCTCTGCAACATCTAGAACACGATGGGAGATGTTTTCAGTGCTGGCACAGTTTTTCCTAGCCAGACATAGTGGGAAAGCATTTTGCTGAGATGTAGATGAGAAGAGACGCTAAAGACGAAGGTAGGATGCTGTCCGCAGCTAAGAGCCGCTCCCGGGCATCTTTCGGCAGAAGCCGCGCTAAGGAGAGCACTGTGAGCGGCACAATCGTCTTTGCGCGAAGAAGCCGCTTCTTCGGCTCCGGGAGCCGGAGAGAGCGGCAACTTCGGGAAGGTGAAGAAGCAAGCTGTACAACACTGGGATTGTGTGCGCACCTTGCCAACTGATAGAAAACAGTACTTTTGCACTCTCCTGACTCTTCCAATCACATGAACATTCGATTGGAAGCTGTTTTGGACAACTTTACTTTTCTTCCTGCCAAACACTTGGCAGACATCCGTGCAACGTCTAGAACACGATGGGAGATGTTTTCTGTGCTGGCACAGTTTTTCCTAGCCAGACATAGTGGGAAAGCATTTTGCTGAGATGTAGATGAGAAGAGACGCTAAAGACGAAGGTAGGATGCTGTCCGCAGCTAAGAGCCGCTCCCGGGCGTCTTTCGGCAGAAGCCGCGCTAAGGAGAGCACTGTGAGCGGCACAATCGTCTTTGCGCGAAGAAGCCGCTTCTTCGGCTCCGGGCGCCGGAGAGAGCGGCAACTTCGGGAAGGTGAAGAAGCAAGCTGTACAACACTGGGATTGTGTGCGCAGCTTGCCAACTGATAGAAAACAGTACTTTTGCACTCTCCTGACTCTTCCAATCACATGAACATTCGATTGGAAGCTGTTTTGGACAACTTTTCTTTTCTTCCTGCCCAACACTTGGCAGACATCTGTGCAACGTCTAGAACACGATGGGAGATGTTTTCTGTGCTGGCACAGTTTTTCCTAGCCAGACATAATGGGAAAGCATTTTGCTGAGATGTAGATGAGAAGAGACGCTAAAGACGAAGGTAGGATGCTGTCCGCAGCTAAGAGCCGCTCCCGGGCGTATTTCGGCAGAAGCCGCGCTAAGGAGATCACTGTGAGCGGCACAATCGTCTTTGCGCGAAGAAGCCGCTTCTTCGGCTCCGGGAGCCGGAGAGAGCGGCAACTTCGGGAAGGTGAAGAAGCAAGCTGTACAACACTGGGATTGTGTGCGCACCTTGCCAACTGATAGAAAACAGTACTTTTGCATTCTCCTGACTCTTCCAATCACATGAACATTCGATTGGAAGCTGTTTTGGACAACTTTACTTTTCTTCCTGCCAAACACTTGGCAGACATCCGTGCAACGTCTAGAACACGATGGGAGATGTTTTCTGTGCTGGCACAGTTTTTCCTAGCCAGACATCGTGGGAAAGCATTTTGCTGAGATGTAGATGAGAAGAGACGCTAAAGACGAAGGTAGGATGCTGTCCGCAGCTAAGAGCCGCTCCCGGGCGTCTTTCGGCAGAAGCCGCGCTAAGGAGAGCACTGTGAGCGGCACAATCGTCTTTGCGCGAAGAAGCCGCTTCTTCGGCTCCGGGCGCCGGAGAGAGCGACAACTTCGGGAAGGTGAAGAAGCAAGCTGTACAACACTGGGATTGTGTGCGCACCTTGCCAACTGATAGAAAACAGTACTTTTGCACTCTCCTGACTCTTCCAATCACATGAACATTCGATTGGAAGCTGTTTTGGACAACTTTTCTTTTCTTCCTTCCAAACACTTGGCAGATATCCATGCAACGTCTAGAACACGATGGGAGATTTTTTCAGTGCTGGCACAGTTTTTCCTAGCCAGACATATTGGGAAAGCATTTTGCTGAGATGTAGATGAGAAGAGACGCTAAAGAAGAAGGTAGGATGCTGTCCGCAGCTAAGAGCCGCTCCCGGGCGTCTTTCGGCAGAAGCCGCGCTAAGGAGAGCACTGTGAGCAGCACAATCGTCTTTGCGCGAAGAAGCCGCTTCTTCGGCTCCGGGCGCCGGAGAGAGCGGCAACTTCGGGAAGGTGAAGAAGCAAGCTGTACAACACTGGGATCGTGTGCGCACCTTGCCATCTGATAGAAAACAGTACTTTTGCACTCTCCTGACTCTTCCAATCACATGAACTTTCGATTGGAAGCTGTTTTGGACAACTTTTCTTTTCTTCCTGCCAAACACTTGGCAGACATCCGTGCAACGTCTAGAACACGATGGGAGATGTTTTCTGTGCTGTCACAGTTTTTCCTAGCCAGACATAGTGGAAAAGCATTTTGCTGAGATGTAGATGAGAAGAGACGCTAAAGACGAAGGTAGGATGCTGTCCGCAGCTAAGAGCCGCTCCCGGGCGTCTTTCGGCAGAAGCCGCGCTAAGGAGAGCACTGTGAGCGGCACAATCGTCTTTGCGCGAAGAAGCCGCTTCTTTGGCTCCGGGCGCCGGAGGGAGCGGCAACTTCGGGAAGGTGAAGAAGCAAGCTGTACAACACTGGGATTGTGTGCGCAACTTGCCAACTGATAGAAAACAGTACTTTTGCACTCTCCTGACTCTTCCAATCACATGAACATTCGATTGGAAGCTGTTTTGGACAACTTTTCTTTTCTTCCTGCCAAACACTTAACAGACATCCGTGCAACGTCTAGAACACGATGGGAGATGTTTTCAGTGCTGGCACAGTTTTTCCTAGCCAGACATAGTGGAAAAGCATTTTGCTGAGATGTAGATGAGAAGAGACGCTAAAGACGAAGGTAGGATGCTGTCCGCAGCTAAGAGCCGCTCCCGGGCGTCTTTCGGCAGAAGCCGCGCTAAGGAGAGCACTGTGAGCGGCACAATCGTCTTTGCGCGAAGAAGCCGCTTCTTCGGCTCCGGGAGCCGGAGAGAGCGGCAACTTCGGGAAGGTGAAGAAGCAAGCTGTACAACACTGGGATTGTGTGCGCAGCTTGCCAACTGATAGAAAACAGTACTTTTGCACTCTCCTGACTCTTCCAATCACATGAACATTGGATTGGAAGCTGTTTTGGACAACTTCACTCTTCTTCCTGCCAAACACTTGGCAGACATTCGTGCAACGTCTAGAACACGATGGGAGATGTTTTCTGTGCTGGCACAGTTTTTCCTAGCCAGACATAGTGGGAAAGCATTTTGCTGAGATGTAGATGAGAAGAGACGCTAAAGACAAAGGTAGGATGCTGTCCGCAGCTAAGAGCCGCTCCCGGGCGTCTTTCGGCAGAAGCCGCGCTAAGGAGAGCACTGTGAGCAGCACAATCGTCTTTGCGCGAAGAAGCCGCTTCTTCGGCTCCGGGAGCCGGAGAGAGCGGCAACTTCGGGAAGGTGAAGAAGCAAGCTGTACAACACTGGGATTGTGTGCGCAGCTTGCCAACTGATAGAAAACAGTACTTTTGCACTCTCCTGACTCTTCCAATCACATGAACATTCGATTGGAAGCTGTTTTGGACAACTTTACTTTTCTTCCTGCCAAACACTTGGCAGACATCCGTGCAACGTCTAGAACATGATGGGAGATGTTTTCTGTGCTGGCACAGTTTTTCCTAGCCAGACATAGTGGAAAAGCATTTTGCTGAGATGTAGATGAGAAGAGACGCTAAAGACGAAGGTAGGATGCTGTCCGCAGCTAAGAGCCGCTCCCGGGCGTCTTTCGGCAGAAGCCGCGCTAAGGAGAGCACTGTGAGCGGCACAATCGTCTTTGCGCGAAGAAGCCGCTTCTTCGGCTCCGGGCGCCGGAGAGAGCGGCAACTTCGGGAAGGTGAAGAAGCAAGCTGTACAACACTGGGATTGTGTGCGCACCTTGCCAACTGATAGAAAACAGTACTTTTGCACTCTCCTGACTCTTCCAATCACATGAACATTCGATTGGAAGCTGTTTTGGACAACTTTACTTTTCTTCCTGCCAAACACTTGGCAGACATCCGTGCAACGTCTAGAACACGATGGGAGATGTTTTCTGTGCTGGCACAGTTTTTCCTAGCCAGACATAATGGGAAAGCATTTTGCTGAGATGTAGATGAGAAGAGACGCTAAAGACGAAGGTAGGATGCTGTCCGCAGCTAAGAGCCGCTCCCGGGCGTCTTTCGGCAGAAGCCGCGCTAAGGAGAGCACTGTGAGCGGCACAATCGTCTTTGCGCGAAGAAGCCGCTTCTTCGGCTCCGGGCGCCGGAGAGAGCGGCAACTTCGGGAAGGTGAAGAAGCAAGCTGTACAACACTGGGATTGTGTGCGCACTTTGCCAACTGATAGAAAACAGTACTTTTGCACTCTCCTGACTCTTCCAATCACATGAACATTCGATTGGAAGCTGTTTTGGACAACTTTTCTTTTCTTCCTGCCAAACACTTGGCAGACATCCATGCAACGTCTAGAACACGATGGGAGATGTTTTCTGTGCTGGCACAGATTTTCCTAGCCAGACATAGTGGAAAAGCATTTTGCTGAGATGTAGATGAGAAGAGACGCTAAAGACGAAGGTAGGATGCTGTCCGCAGCTAAGAGCCGCTGCCGGGCGTCTTTCGGCAGAAGCCGCGCTAAGGAGAGCACTGTGAGCGGCACAATCGTCTTTGCGCGAAGAAGCCGCTTCTTCGGCTCCGGGCGCCGGAGAGAGCGGCAACTTCGGGAAGGTGAAGAAGCAAGCTGTACAACACTGGGATTGTGTGCGCACCTTGCCAACTGATAGAAAACAGTACTTTTGCAGTCTCCTGACTCTTCCAATCACATGAACATTCGATTGGAAGCTGTTTTGGACAACTTTACTTTTCTTCCTGCCAAACACTTGGCAGACATCCGTGCAATGTCTAGAACACGATGGGAGATGTTTTCTGTGCTGGCACAGTTTTTCCTAGCCAGACATAGTGGAAAATCATTTTGCTGAGATGTAGATGAGAAGAGACGCTAAAGATGAAGGTAGGATGCTGTCCGCAGCTAAGAGCCGCTCCCGGGCGTATTTCGGCAGAAGCCGCGCTAAGGAGATCACTGTGAGCGGCACAATCGTCTTTGCGCGAAGAAGCCCCTTCTTCGGCTCCAGGCGCCGGAGGGAGCGGTACTTCGGGAAGGTGAAGATGCAAGCTGTACAACACTGGGATTGTGTGCGCAACTTGCCAACTGATAGAAAACAGTACTTTTGCACACTCCTGACTCTTCCAATCACATGAACATTTGATTGGAAGCTGTTTTGGACAACTTTACTTTTCTTCCTTCCAAGCACTTAACAGACATCCGTGCAACGTCTAGAACACGATGGGAGATGTTTTCTGTGCTGGCACAGTTTTTCCTAGCCAGACATAGTGGAAAAGCATTTTGCTGAGATGTAGATGAGAAGAGACGCTAAAGACGAAGGTAGGATGCTGTCCGCAGCTAAGAGCCGCTCCCGGGCGTCTTTCGGCAGAAGCCGCGCTAAGGAGAGCACTGTGAGCGGCACAATCGTCTTTGCGCGAAGAAGCCGCTTCTTCGGCTCCGGGAGCCGGAGAGAGCGGCAACTTCGGGAAGGTGAAGAAGCAAGCTGTACAACACTGGGATTGTGTGCGCAACTTGCCAACTGATAGAAAACAGTACTTTTGCACTCTCCTGACTCTTCCAATCACATGAACATTGGATTGGAAGCTGTTTTGGACAACTTCACTCTTCTTCCTGCCAAACACTTGGCAGACATCCGTGCAACGTCTAGAACACGATGGGAGATTTTTTCAGTGCTGGCACAGTTTTTCCTAGCCAGACATAGTGGAAAAGCATTTTGCTGAGATGTAGATGAGAAGAGACGCTAAAGACGAAGGTAGGATGCTGTCCGCAGCTAAGAGCCGCTCCCGGGCATCTTTCGGCAGAAGCCGCGCTAAGGAGAGCACTGTGAGCTGCACAATCGTCTTTGCGCGAAGAAGCCGCTTCTTCGGCTCCGGGAGCCGGAGAGATCGGCAACTTCGGGAAGGTGAAGAAGCAAGCTGTACAACACTGGGATTGTGTGCGCACCTTGCCAAATGATAGAAAACAGTACTTTTGCACTCTCCTGACTCTTCCAATCACATGAACATTCGATTGGAAGCTGTTTTGGACAACTTTACTTTTCTTCCTCCCAAACACTTGGCAGACATCTCTGCAACATCTAGAACACGATGGGAGATGTTTTCAGTGCTGGCACAGTTTTTCCTAGCCAGACATAGTGGGAAAGCATTTTGCTGAGATGTAGATGAGAAGAGACGCTAAAGACGAAGGTAGGATGCTGTCCGCAGCTAAGAGCCGCTCCCGGGCGTCTTTCGGCAGAAGCCGCGCTAAGGAGAGCACTGTGAGCGGCACAATCGTCTTTGCGCGAAGAAGCCGCTTCTTCGGCTCCGGGAGCCGGAGAGAGCGGCAACTTCGGGAAGGTGAAGAAGCAAGCTGTACAACACTGGGATTGTGTGCGCACCTTGCCAACTGATAGAAAACAGTACTTTTGCACTCTCCTGACTCTTCCAATCACATGAACATTCGATTGGAAGCTGTTTTGGACAACTTTACTTTTCTTCCTGCCAAACACTTGGCAGACATCCGTGCAACGTCTAGAACACGATGGGAGATGTTTTCTGTGCTGGCACAGTTTTTCCTAGCCAGACATAGTGGGAAAGCATTTTGCTGAGATGTAGATGAGAAGAGACGCTAAAGACGAAGGTAGGATGCTGTCCGCAGCTAAGAGCCGCTCCCGGGCGTCTTTCGGCAGAAGCCGTGCTAAGGAGAGCACTGTGAGCGGCACAATCGTCTTTGCGCGAAGAAGCCGCTTCTTCGGCTCCGGGCGCCGGAGGGAGCGGCAACTTCGGGAAGGTGAAGAAGCAAGCTGTACAACACTGGGATTGTGTGCGCAACTTGCCAACTGATAGAAAACAGTACTTTTGCACTCTCCTGACTCTTCCAATCACATGAACATTCGATTGGAAGCTGTTTTGGACAACTTTACTTTTCTTCCTGCCAAACACTTAACAGACATCCGTGCAACGTCTAGAACACGATGGGAGATGTTTTCAGTGCTGGCACAGTTTTTCCTAGCCAGACATAGTGGAAAAGCATTTTGCTGAGATGTAGATGAGAAGAGACGCTAAAGACGAAGGTAGGATGCTGTCCGCAGCTAAGAGCCGCTCCCGGGCGTCTTTCGGCAGAAGCCGCGCTAAGGAGAGCACTGTGAGCGGCACAATCGTCTTTGCGCGAAGAAGCCGCTTCTTCGGCTCCGGGAGCCGGAGAGAGCGGCAACTTCGGGAAGGTGAAGAAGCAAGCTGTACAACACTGGGATTGTGTGCGCAGCTTGCCAACTGATAGAAAACAGTACTTTTGCACTCTCCTGACTCTTCCAATCACATGAACATTGGATTGGAAGCTGTTTTGGACAACTTCACTCTTCTTCCTGCCAAACACTTGGCAGACATCCGTGCAACGTCTAGAACACGATGGGAGATTTTTTCAGTGCTGGCACAGTTTTTCCTAGCCAGACATAGTGGAAAAGCCTTTTGCTGAGATGTAGATGAGAAGAGACGCTAAAGACGAAGGTAGGATGCTGTCCGCAGCTAAGAGCCGCTCCCGGGCATCTTTCGGCAGAAGCCGCGCTAAGGAGAGCACTGTGAGCTGCACAATCGTCTTTGCGCGAAGAAGCCGCTTCTTCGGCTCCGGGAGCCGGAGAGAGCGGCAACTTCGGGAAGGTGAAGAAGCAAGCTGTACAACACTGGGATTGTGTGCGCACCTTGCCAACTGATAGAAAACAGTACTTTTGCACTCTCCTGACTCTTCCAATCACATGAACATTCGATTGGAAGCTGTTTTGGACAACTTTAATTTTCTTCCTCCCAAACACTTGGCAGACATCTCCGCAACATCTAGAACACGATGGGAGATGTTTTCAGTGCTGGCACAGTTTTTCCTAGCCAGACATAGTGGGAAAGCATTTTGCTGAGATGTAGATGAGAAGCGACGCTAAAGACAAAGGATGGATGCTGTCCGCAGCTAAGAGCCGCTCCCGGGCGTCTTTCGGCAGAAGCCGCGCTAAGGAGAGCACTGTGAGCAGCACAATCGTCTTTGCGCGAAGAAGCCGCTTCTTCGGCTCCGGGAGCCGGAGAGAGCGGCAACTTCGGGAAGGTGAAGAAGCAAGCTGTACAACACTGGGATTGTGTGCGCAGCTTGCCAACTGATAGAAAACAGTACTTTTGCACTCTCCTGACTCTTCCAATCACATGAACATTCGATTGGAAGCTGTTTTGGACAACTTTACTTTTCTTCCTGCCAAACACTTGGCAGACATCCGTGCAACGTCTAGAACATGATGGGAGATGTTTTCTGTGCTGGCACAGTTTTTCCTAGCCAGACATAGTGGAAAAGCATTTTGCTGAGATGTAGATGAGAAGAGACGCTAAAGACGAAGGTAGGATGCTGTCCGCAGCTAAGAGCCGCTCCCGGGCGTCTTTCGGCAGAAGCCGCGCTAAGGAGAGCACTGTGAGCGGCACAATCGTCTTTGCGCGAAGAAGCCGCTTCTTCGGCTCCGGGCGCCGGAGAGAGCGGCAACTTCGGGAAGGTGAAGAAGCAAGCTGTACAACACTGGGATTGTGTGCGCACCTTGCCAACTGATAGAAAACAGTACTTTTGCACTCTCCTGACTCTTCCAATCACATGAACATTCGATTGGAAGCTGTTTTGGACAACTTTACTTTTCTTCCTGCCAAACACTTGGCAGACATCCGTGCAACGTCTAGAACACGATGGGAGATGTTTTCTGTGCTGGCACAGTTTTTCCTAGCCAGACATAATGGGAAAGCATTTTGCTGAGATGTAGATGAGAAGAGACGCTAAAGACGAAGGTAGGATGCTGTCCGCAGCTAAGAGCCGCTCCCGGGCGTCTTTCGGCAGAAGCCGCGCTAAGGAGAGCACTGTGAGCGGCACAATCGTCTTTGCGCGAAGAAGCCGCTTCTTCGGCTCCGGGCGCCGGAGAGAGCGGCAACTTCGGGAAGGTGAAGAAGCAAGCTGTACAACACTGGGATTGTGTGCGCACTTTGCCAACTGATAGAAAACAGTACTTTTGCACTCTCCTGACTCTTCCAATCACATGAACATTCGATTGGAAGCTGTTTTGGACAACTTTTCTTTTCTTCCTGCCAAACACTTGGCAGACATCCATGCAACGTCTAGAACACGATGGGAGATGTTTTCTGTGCTGGCACAGATTTTCCTAGCCAGACATAGTGGAAAAGCATTTTGCTGAGATGTAGATGAGAAGAGACGCTAAAGACGAAGGTAGGATGCTGTCCGCAGCTAAGAGCCGCTGCCGGGCGTCTTTCGGCAGAAGCCGCGCTAAGGAGAGCACTGTGAGCGGCACAATCGTCTTTGCGCGAAGAAGCCGCTTCTTCGGCTCCGGGCGCCGGAGAGAGCGGCAACTTCGGGAAGGTGAAGAAGCAAGCTGTACAACACTGGGATTGTGTGCGCACCTTGCCAACTGATAGAAAACAGTACTTTTGCAGTCTCCTGACTCTTCCAATCACATGAACATTCGATTGGAAGCTGTTTTGGACAACTTTACTTTTCTTCCTGCCAAACACTTGGCAGACATCCGTGCAATGTCTAGAACACGATGGGAGATGTTTTCTGTGCTGGCACAGTTTTTCCTAGCCAGACATAGTGGAAAATCATTTTGCTGAGATGTAGATGAGAAGAGACGCTAAAGATGAAGGTAGGATGCTGTCCGCAGCTAAGAGCCGCTCCCGGGCGTATTTCGGCAGAAGCCGCGCTAAGGAGATCACTGTGAGCGGCACAATCGTCTTTGCGCGAAGAAGCCCCTTCTTCGGCAACAGGCGCCGGAGGGAGCGGTACTTCGGGAAGGTGAAGAAGCAAGCTGTACAACACTGGGATTGTGTGCGCAACTTGCCAACTGATAGAAAACAGTACTTTTGCACACTCCTGACTCTTCCAATCACATGAACATTCGATTGGAAGCTGTTTTGGACAACTTTACTTTTCTTCCTTCCAAGCACTTAACAGACATCCGTGCAACGTCTAGAACACGATGGGAGATGTTTTCTGTGCTGGCACAGTTTTTCCTAGCCAGACATAGTGGAAAAGCATTTTGCTGAGATGTAGATGAGAAGAGACGCTAAAGACGAAGGTAGGATGCTGTCCGCAGCTAAGAGCCGCTCCCGGGCGTCTTTCGGCAGAAGCCGCGCTAAGGAGAGCACTGTGAGCGGCACAATCGTCTTTGCGCGAAGAAGCCGCTTCTTCGGCTCCGGGAGCCGGAGAGAGCGGCAACTTCGGGAAGGTGAAGAAGCAAGCTGTACAACACTGGGATTGTGTGCGCAACTTGCCAACTGATAGAAAACAGTACTTTTGCACTCTCCTGACTCTTCCAATCACATGAACATTCGATTGGAAGCTGTTTTGGACAACTTTACTTTTCTTCCTCCCAAACACTTGGCAGACATCTCTGCAACATCTAGAACACGATGGGAGATGTTTTCAGTGCTGGCACAGTTTTTCCTAGCCAGACATAGTGGGAAAGCATTTTGCTGAGATGTAGATGAGAAGAGACGCTAAAGACGAAGGTAGGATGCTGTCCGCAGCTAAGAGCCGCTCCCGGGCGTCTTTCGGCAGAAGCCGCGCTAAGGAGAGCACTGTGAGCGGCACAATCGTCTTTGCGCGAAGAAGCCGCTTCTTCGGCTCCGGGAGCCGGAGAGAGCGGCAACTTCGGGAAGGTGAAGAAGCAAGCTGTACAACACTGGGATTGTGTGCGCACCTTGCCAACTGATAGAAAACAGTACTTTTGCACTCTCCTGACTCTTCCAATCACATGAACATTCGATTGGAAGCTGTTTTGGACAACTTTACTTTTCTTCCTGCCAAACACTTGGCAGACATCCGTGCAACGTCTAGAACACGATGGGAGATGTTTTCTGTGCTGGCACAGTTTTTCCTAGCCAGACATAGTGGGAAAGCATTTTGCTGAGATGTAGATGAGAAGAGACGCTAAAGACGAAGGTAGGATGCTGTCCGCAGCTAAGTGCCGCTCCCGGGCGTCTTTCGGCAGAAGCCGCGCTAAGGAGAGCACTGTGAGCGGCACAATCGTCTTTGCGCGAAGAAGCCGCTTCTTCGGCTCCGGGCGCCGGAGAGAGCGACAACTTCGGGAAGGTGAAGAAGCAAGCTGTACAACACTGGGATTGTGTGCGCACCTTGCCAACTGATAGAAAACAGTACTTTTGCAGTCTCCTGACTCTTCCAATCACATGAACATTCGATTGGAAGCTGTTTTGGACAACTTTTGTTTTCTTCCTTCCAAACACTTGGCAGACATCCATGCAACGTCTAGAACACGATGGGAGATGTTTTCTGTGCTGGCACAGTTTTTCCTAGCCAGACATAATGGGAAAGCATTTTGCTGAGATGTAGATGAGAAGAGACGCTAAAGACGAAGGTAGGATGCTGTCCGCAGCTAAGAGCCGCTCCCGGGCGTCTTTCGGCAGAAGCCGCGCTAAGGAGAGCACTGTGAGCGGCACAATCGTCTTTGCGCGAAGAAGCCGCTTCTTCGGCTCCGGGCGCCGGAGAGAGCGGCAACTTCGGGAAGGTGAAGAAGCAAGCTGTACAACACTGGGATTGTGTGCGCAGCTTGCCAACTGATAGAAAACAGTACTTTTGCACTCTCCTGACTCTTCCAATCACATGAACATTCGATTGGAAGCTGTTTTGGACAACTTTACTTTTCTTCCTGCCAAACACTTGGCAGACATCCGTGCAACGTCTAGAACACGATGGGAGATGTTTTCTGTGCTGGCACAGTTTTTCCTAGCCAGACATAGTGGAAAAGCATTTTGCTGAGATGTAGATGAGAAGAGACGCTAAAGACGAAGGTAGGATGCTGTCCGCAGCTAAGAGCCGCTCCCGGGCGTCTTTCGGCAGAAGCCGCGCTAAGGAGAGCACTGTGAGCGGCACAATCGTCTTTGCGCGAAGAAGCCGCTTCTTCGGCTCCGGGCGCCGGAGGGAGCGGCAACTTCGGGAAGGTGAAGAAGCAAGCTGTACAACACTGGGATTGTGTGCGCAACTTGCCAACTGATAGAAAACAGTACTTTTGCACTCTCCTGACTCTTCCAATCACATGAACATTCGATTGGAAGCTGTTTTGGACAACTTTACTTTTCTTCCTGCCAAACACTTAACAGACATCCGTGCAACGTCTAGAACACGATGGGAGATGTTTTCAGTGCTGGCACAGTTTTTCCTAGCCAGACATAGTGGAAAAGCATTTTGCTGAGATGTAGATGAGAAGAGACGCTAAAGACGAAGGTAGGATGCTGTCCGCAGCTAAGAGCCGCTCCCGGGCGTCTTTCGGCAGAAGCCGCGCTAAGGAGAGCACTGTGAGCGGCACAATCGTCTTTGCGCGAAGAAGCCGCTTCTTCGGCTCCGGGAGCCGGAGAGAGCGGCAACTTCGGGAAGGTGAAGAAGCAAGCTGTACAACACTGGGATTGTGTGCGCAGCTTGCCAACTGATAGAAAACAGTACTTTTGCACTCTCCTGACTCTTCCAATCACATGAACATTCGATTGGAAGCTGTTTTGGACAACTTTTCTTTTCTTCCTGCCAAACACTTGGCAGACATCCGTGCAACGTCTAGAACACGATGGGAGTTTTTTTCAGTGCTGGCACAGTTTTTCCTAGCCAGACATAGTGGAAAAGCATTTTGCTGAGATGTAGATGAGAAGAGACGCTAAAGACGAAGGTAGGATGCTGTCCGCAGCTAAGAGCCGCTCCCGGGCATCTTTCGGCAGAAGCCGCGCTAAGGAGAGCACTGTGAGCTGCACAATCGTCTTTGCGCGAAGAAGCCGCTTCTTCGGCTCCGGGAGCCGGAGAGAGCGGCAACTTCGGGAAGGTGAAGAAGCAAGCTGTACAACACTGGGATTGTGTGCGCACCTTGCCAACTGATAGAAAACAGTACTTTTGCACTCTCCTGACTCTTCCAATCACATGAACATTCGATTGGAAGCTGTTTTGGACAACTTTAATTTTCTTCCTCCCAAACACTTGGCAGACATCTCCGCAACATCTAGAACACGATGGGAGATGTTTTCTGTGCTGGCACAGTTTTTCCTAGCCAGACATAGTGGAAAAGCATTTTGCTGAGATGTAGATGAGAAGAGACGCTAAAGACAAAGGTAGGATGCTGTCCGCAGCTAAGAGCCGCTCCCGGGCGTCTTTCGGCAGAAGCCGCGCTAAGGAGAGCACTGTGAGCAGCACAATCGTCTTTGCGCGAAGAAGCCGCTTCTTCGGCTCCGGGAGCCGGAGAGAGCGGCAACTTCGGGAAGGTGAAGAAGCAAGCTGTACAACACTGGGATTGTGTGCGCAGCTTGCCAACTGATAGAAAACAGTACTTTTGCACTCTCCTGACTCTTCCAATCACATGAACATTCGATTGGAAGCTGTTTTGGACAACTTTACTTTTCTTCCTGCCAAACACTTGGCAGACATCCGTGCAACGTCTAGAACATGATGGGAGATGTTTTCTGTGCTGGCACAGTTTTTCCTAGCCAGACATAGTGGAAAAGCATTTTGCTGAGATGTAGATGAGAAGAGACGCTAAAGACGAAGGTAGGATGCTGTCCGCAGCTAAGAGCCGCTCCCGGGCGTCTTTCGGCAGAAGCCGCGCTAAGGAGAGCACTGTGAGCGGCACAATCGTCTTTGCGCGAAGAAGCCGCTTCTTCGGCTCCGGGCGCCGGAGAGAGCGGCAACTTCGGGAAGGTGAAGAAGCAAGCTGTACAACACTGGGATTGTGTGCGCACCTTGCCAACTGATAGAAAACAGTACTTTTGCACTCTCCTGACTCTTCCAATCACATGAACATTCGATTGGAAGCTGTTTTGGACAACTTTACTTTTCTTCCTGCCAAACACTTGGCAGACATCCGTGCAACGTCTAGAACACGATGGGAGATGTTTTCTGTGCTGGCACAGTTTTTCCTAGCCAGACATAATGGGAAAGCATTTTGCTGAGATGTAGATGAGAAGAGACGCTAAAGACGAAGGTAGGATGCTGTCCGCAGCTAAGAGCCGCTCCCGGGCGTCTTTCGGCAGAAGCCGCGCTAAGGAGAGCACTGTGAGCGGCACAATCGTCTTTGCGCGAAGAAGCCGCTTCTTCGGCTCCGGGCGCCGGAGAGAGCGGCAACTTCGGGAAGGTGAAGAAGCAAGCTGTACAACACTGGGATTGTGTGCGCACTTTGCCAACTGATAGAAAACAGTACTTTTGCACTCTCCTGACTCTTCCAATCACATGAACATTCGATTGGAAGCTGTTTTGGACAACTTTTCTTTTCTTCCTGCCAAACACTTGGCAGACATCCATGCAACGTCTAGAACACGATGGGAGATGTTTTCTGTGCTGGCACAGATTTTCCTAGCCAGACATAGTGGAAAAGCATTTTGCTGAGATGTAGATGAGAAGAGACGCTAAAGACGAAGGTAGGATGCTGTCCGCAGCTAAGAGCCGCTGCCGGGCGTCTTTCGGCAGAAGCCGCGCTAAGGAGAGCACTGTGAGCGGCACAATCGTCTTTGCGCGAAGAAGCCGCTTCTTCGGCTCCGGGCGCCGGAGAGAGCGGCAACTTCGGGAAGGTGAAGAAGCAAGCTGTACAACACTGGGATTGTGTGCGCACCTTGCCAACTGATAGAAAACAGTACTTTTGCAGTCTCCTGACTCTTCCAATCACATGAACATTCGATTGGAAGCTGTTTTGGACAACTTTACTTTTCTTCCTGCCAAACACTTGGCAGACATCCGTGCAATGTCTAGAACACGATGGGAGATGTTTTCTGTGCTGGCACAGTTTTTCCTAGCCAGACATAGTGGAAAAGCATTTTGCTGAGATGTAGATGAGAAGAGACGCTAAAGACGAAGGTAGGATGCTGTCCGCAGCTAAGAGCCGCTCCCGGGCGTCTTTCGGCAGAAGCCGCGCTAAGGAGAGCACTGTGAGCGGCACAATCGTCTTTGCGCGAAGAAGCCGCTTCTTCGGCTCCGGGCGCCGGAGAGAGCGGCAACTTCGGGAAGGTGAAGAAGCAAGCTGTACAACACTGGGATTGTGTGCGCACCTTGCCAACTGATAGAAAACAGTACTTTTGCACTCTCCTGACTCTTCCAATCACATGAACATTCGATTGGAAGCTGTTTTGGACAACTTTACTTTTCTTCCTGCCAAACACTTGGCAGACATCCGTGCAACGTCTAGAACACGATGGGAGATGTTTTCTGTGCTGGCACAGTTTTTCCTAGCCAGACATAATGGGAAAGCATTTTGCTGAGATGTAGATGAGAAGAGACGCTAAAGACGAAGGTAGGATGCTGTCCGCAGCTAAGAGCCGCTGCCGGGCGTCTTTCGGCAGAAGCCGCGCTAAGGAGAGCACTGTGAGCGGCACAATCGTCTTTGCGCGAAGAAGCCGCTTCTTCGGCTCCGGGCGCCGGAGAGAGCGGCAACTTCGGGAAGGTGAAGAAGCAAGCTGTACAACACTGGGATTGTGTGCGCACCTTGCCAACTGATAGAAAACAGTACTTTTGCAGTCTCCTGACTCTTCCAATCACATGAACATTCGATTGGAAGCTGTTTTGGACAACTTTACTTTTCTTCCTGCCAAACACTTGGCAGACATCCGTGCAATGTCTAGAACACGATGGGAGATGTTTTCTGTGCTGGCACAGTTTTTCCTAGCCAGACATAGTGGAAAATCATTTTGCTGAGATGTAGATGAGAAGAGACGCTAAAGATGAAGGTAGGATGCTGTCCGCAGCTAAGAGCCGCTCCCGGGCGTATTTCGGCAGAAGCCGCGCTAAGGAGATCACTGTGAGCGGCACAATCGTCTTTGCGCGAAGAAGCCCCTTCTTCGGCTCCAGGCGCCGGAGGGAGCGGTACTTCGGGAAGGTGAAGAAGCAAGCTGTACAACACTGGGATTGTGTGCGCAACTTGCCAACTGATAGAAAACAGTACTTTTGCACACTCCTGACTCTTCCAATCACATGAATATTTGATTGGAAGCTGTTTTGGACAACTTTACTTTTCTTCCTTCCAAGCACTTAACAGACATCCGTGCAACGTCTAGAACACGATGGGAGATGTTTTCTGTGCTGGCACAGTTTTTCCTAGCCAGACATAGTGGAAAAGCATTTTGCTGAGATGTAGATGAGAAGAGACGCTAAAGACGAAGGTAGGATGCTGTCCGCAGCTAAGAGCCGCTCCCGGGCGTCTTTCGGCAGAAGCCGCGCTAAGGAGAGCACTGTGAGCGGCACAATCGTCTTTGCGCGAAGAAGCCGCTTCTTCGGCTCCGGGAGCCGGAGAGAGCGGCAACTTCGGGAAGGTGAAGAAGCAAGCTGTACAACACTGGGATTGTGTGCGCAACTTGCCAACTGATAGAAAACAGTACTTTTGCACTCTCCTGACTCTTCCAATCACATGAACATTGGATTGGAAGCTGTTTTGGACAACTTCACTCTTCTTCCTGCCAAACACTTGGCAGACATCCGTGCAACGTCTAGAACACGATGGGAGATTTTTTCAGTGCTGGCACAGTTTTTCCTAGCCAGACATAGTGGAAAAGCATTTTGCTGAGATGTAGATGAGAAGAGACGCTAAAGACGAAGGTAGGATGCTGTCCGCAGCTAAGAGCCGCTCCCGGGCATCTTTCGGCAGAAGCCGCGCTAAGGAGAGCACTGTGAGCTGCACAATCGTCTTTGCGCGAAGAAGCCGCTTCTTCGGCTCCGGGAGCCGGAGAGATCGGCAACTTCGGGAAGGTGAAGAAGCAAGCTGTACAACACTGGGATTGTGTGCGCACCTTGCCAAATGATAGAAAACAGTACTTTTGCACTCTCCTGACTCTTCCAATCACATGAACATTCGATTGGAAGCTGTTTTGGACAACTTTACTTTTCTTCCTGCCAAACACTTGGCAGACATCCGTGCAACGTCTAGAACACGATGGGAGATGTTTTCTGTGCTGGCACAGTTTTTCCTAGCCAGACATAGTGGGAAAGCATTTTGCTGAGATGTAGATGAGAAGAGACGCTAAAGACGGAGGTAGGATGCTGTCCGCAGCTAAGAGCCGCTCCCGGGCGTCTTTCGGCAGAAGCCGCGCTAAGGAGAGCACTGTGAGCGGCACAATCGTCTTTGCGCGAAGAAGCCGCTTCTTCGGCTCCGGGCGCCGGAGAGAGCGACAACTTCGGGAAGGTGAAGAAGCAAGCTGTACAACACTGGGATTGTGTGCGCACCTTGCCAACTGATAGAAAACAGTACTTTTGCAGTCTCCTGACTCTTCCAATCACATGAACATTCGATTGGAAGCTGTTTTGGACAACTTTTGTTTTCTTCCTTCCAAACACTTGGCAGACATCCATGCAACGTCTAGAACACGATGGGAGATGTTTTCTGTGCTGGCACAGTTTTTCCTAGCCAGACATAGTGGGAAAGCATTTTGCTGAGATGTAGATGAGAAGAGACGCTAAAGACGAAGGTAGGATGCTGTCCGCAGCTAAGAGCCGCTCCCGGGCGTCTTTCGGCAGAAGCCGCGCTAAGGAGAGCACTGTGAGCGGCACAATCGTCTTTGCGCGAAGAAGCCGCTTCTTCGGCTCCGGGCGCCGGAGAGATCGACAACTTCGGGAAGGTGAAGAAGCAAGCTGTACAACACTGGGATTGTGTGCGCACCTTGCCAACTGATAGAAAACAGTACTTTTGCACTCTCCTGACTCTTCCAATCACATGAACATTCGATTGGAAGCTGTTTTGGACAACTTTTCTTTTCTTCCTTCCAAACACTTGGCAGACATCCATGCAACGTCTAGAACACGATGGGAGACGTTTTCTGTGCTGGCACAGTTTTTCCTAGCCAGACATAGTGGAAAAGCTTTTTGCTGAGATGTAGATGAGAAGAGACGCTAAAGACGAAGGTAGGATGCTGTCCGCAGCTAAGAGCCGCTCCCGGGCGTCTTTCGGCAGAAGCCGCGCTAAGGAGAGCACTGTGAGCGGCACAATCGTCTTTGCGCGAAGAAGCCGCTTCTTCGGCTCCGGGCGCCGGAGAGAGCGGCAACTTCGGGAAGGTGAAGAAGCCAGCTGTAAAACACTGGGATTGTGTGCGCACCTTGCCAACTGATAGAAAACAGTACTTTTGCACTCTCCTGACTCTTCCAATCACATGAACATTCGATTGGAAGCTGTTTTGGACAACTTTACTTTTCTTCCTGCCAAACTCTTGGCAGACCTCCGTGCAACGTCTAGAACACGATGGGAGATATTTTCTGTGCTGGCACAGATTTTCCTAGCCAGACATAGTGGAAAAGCATTTTGCTGAGATGTAGATGAGAAGAGACGCTAAAGACGAAGGTAGGATGCTGTCCGCAGCTAAGAGCCGCTCCCGGGCGTCTTTCGGCAGAAGCCGCGCTAAGGAGAGCACTGTGAGCGGCACAATCGTCTTTGCGCGAAGAAGCCGCTTCTTCGGCTCCGGGCGCCGGAGAGAGCGGCAACTTCGGGAAGGTGAAGAAGCAAGCTGTACAACACTGGGATTGTGTGCGCACCTTGCCAACTGATAGAAAACAGTACTTTTGCACTCTCCTGACTCTTCCAATCACATGATAATTCGATTGGAAGCTGTTTTGGACAACATTACTTTTCTTCCTGCCAAACACTTGGCAGACATCCGTGCAACGTCTAGAACACGATGGGAGATGTTTTCTGTGCTGGCACAGTTTTTCCTAGCCAGACATATTTGAAAACCATTTTGCTGAGATGTAGATGAGAAGAGACCCTAAAGAGGAAGGTAGGATGCTGTCCGCAGCTAAGAGCTGCTCCCGGGCGTCTTTCGGCAGAAGCCGCGCTAAGGAGAGCACTGTGAGCGGCACAATCGTCTTTGCGCGAAGAAGCCGCTTCTTTGGCTCCGGGCGCCGGAGAGAGCGGCAACTTCGGGAAGGTGAAGAAGCAAGCTGTACAACACTGGGGTTGTGTGCGCAGCTTGCCAACTGATAGAAAACAGTACTTTTGCACTCTCCTGACTCTTCCAATCACATGAATATTCGAATGGAAGCTGTTTTGGACAACTTTTCTTTTCTTCCTTCCAAACACTTGGCAGACATCCATGTAAAGTCTAGAACACGATGGGAGATGTTTTCTGTGCTGGCACAGTTTTTCCTAGCCAGACATAATGGGAAAGCATTTTGCTGAGATGTAGATGAGAAGAGACGCTAAAGACGAAGGTAGGATGCTGTCCTCAGCTAAGAGCCGCTCCCGGGCGTCTTTCGGCAGAAGCCGCGCTAAGGAGAGCACTGTGAGCGGCACAATCGTCTTTGCGCGAAGAAGCCGCTTCTTCGGCTCCGGGAGCCGGAGAGAGCGGCAACTTCGGGAAGGTGAAGAAGCAAGCTGTACAACACTGGGATTGTGTGCGCACCTTGCCAACTGATAGAAAACAGTACTTTTGCACTCTCCTGACTCTTCCAATCACATGAACATTCGATTGGAAGCTGTTTTGGACAACTTTACTTTTCTTCCTGCCAAACACTTGGCAGACATCCGTGCAACATCTAGAACACGATGGGAGATGTTTTCAGTGCTGGCACAGTTTTTCCTAGCCAGACATAGTGGAAAATCATTTTGCTGAGATGTAGATGAGAAGAGACGCTAAAGACGAAGGTAGGATGCTGTCCGCAGCTAAGAGCCGCTCCCGGGCGTCTTTCGGCAGAAGCCACGCTAAGGAGAGCACTGTGAGCGGCACAATCGTCTTTGCGCGAAGAAGCCGCTTCTTCGGCTCCGGGCGTCGGAGAGAGCGGCAACTTCGGGAAGGTGAAGAAGCAAGCTGTACAACACTGGGATTGTGTGCGCACCTTGCCAACTGATAGAAAACAGTACTTTTGCACTCTCCTGACTCTTCCAATCACATGAACATTCGATTGGAAGCTGTTTTGGACAACTTTACTTTTCTTCCTGCCAAACACTTGGCAGACATCTGTGCAACGTCTAGAACACGATGGGAGATGTTTTCAGTGCTGGCACAGTTTTTCCTAGCCAGACATAGTGGGAAAGCATTTTGCTGAGATGTAGATGAGAAGAGACGCTAAAGACGGAGGTAGGATGCTGTCCGCAGCTAAGAGCCGCTCCCGGGCGTCTTTCGGCAGAAGCCGCGCTAAGGAGAGCACTGTGAGCGGCACAATCGTCTTTGCGCGAAGAAGCCGCTTCTTCGGGGCCGGGAGCCAGAGAGAGCGGCAACTTCGGGAAGGTGAAGAAGCAAGCTGTACAACACTGGGATTGTGTGCGCACCTTGCCAACTGATGGAAAACAGTACATTTGCATTCTCCTGACTCTTCCAATCACATGAACATTCGATTGGAAGCTGTTTTGGACAACTTTTCTTTTCTTCCTGCCAAACACTTGGCAGACATCCGTGCAACGTCTAGAACACGATGGGAGATGTTTTCTGTGCTGTCACAGTTTTTCCTACCCAGACATAGGGGAAAAGCATTTTGCTGAGATGTAGATGAGAAGAGACGCTAAAGACGAAGGTAGGATGCTGTCCGCAGCTAAGAGCCGCTCCCGGGCGTCTTTCGGCAGAAGCCGCGCTAAGGAGAGCACTGTGAGCGGCACAATCGTCTTTGCGCGAAGAAGCCGCATCTTCGGCTCCGGGCGCCGGAGAGAGCGGCAACTTCGGGAAGGTGAAGAAGCAAGCTGTACAACACTGGGATTGTGTGCGCAGCTTGCCAACTGATAGAAAACAGTTCTTTTGCACACTCTTGACTCTTCCAATCACATGAACATTCGATTGGAAGCTGTTTTGGACAACTTTACTTTTCTTCCTGCCAAACACTTGGCAGACATCCGTGCAACGTCTAGAACACGATGGGAGATGTTTTCTGTGCTGGCACAGTTTTTCCTAGCCAGACATAATGGGAAAGCATTTTGCTGAGATGTAGATGAGAAGAGACGCTAAAGACGAAGGTAGGATGCTGTCCGCAGCTAAGAGCCGCTCCCGGGCGTCTTTCGGCAGAAGCCGCGCTAAGGAGAGCACTGTGAGCGGCACAATCGTCTTTGCGCGAAGAAGCCGCTTCTTCGGCTCCGGGCGCCGGAGAGAGCGGCAACTTCGGGAAGGTGAAGAAGCAAGCTGTACAACACTGGGATTGTGTGCGCACCTTGCCAACTGATAGAAAACAGTACTTTTGCACTCTCCTGACTCTTCCAATCACATGAACATTCGATTGGAATCTGTTTTGGACAACTTTAGTTTTCTTCCTGCCAAACACTTGGCAGACATCCGTGCAACGTCTAGAACACGATGGGAGATGTTTTCTGTGCTGGCACAGTTTTTCCTAGCCAGACATAGTGGGAAAGCATTTTGCTGAGATGTAGATGAGAAGAGACGCTAAAGACGAAGGTAGGATGCTGTCCGCAGCTACGAGCCGCTCCCGGGCGTCTTTCGGCAGAAGCCGCGCTAAGGAGAGCACTGTGAGCGGCACAATCGTCTTTGCGCGAAGAAGCCGCTTCTTCGGCTCCGGCAGCCGGCGAGATCGGCAACTTCGGGAAGGTGAAGAAGCAAGCTGTACAACACTGGGATTGTGTGCGCACCTTGCCAACTGATAGAAAATAGTACTTTTGCACACTCCTGACTCTTCCAATCACATGAACATTGGATTGGAATCTGTTTTGGACAACTTTACTTTTCTTCCTGCCAAACACTTGGCAGACATCCGTGCAACGTCTAGAACACGATGGGAGATGTTTTCTGTGCTGGCACAGTTTTTCCTAGCCAGACATAGAGGGAAAGCATTTTGCTGAGATGTAGATGAGAAGAGACGCTAAAGACGAAGGTAGGATGCTGTCCGCAGCTAAGAGCCGCTCCCGGGCGTCTTTCGGCAGAAGCCGCGCTAAGGAGAGCACTGTGAGCGGCACAATCGTCTTTGCGCGAAGAAGCCGTTTCTTCGGCTCCGGGCACCGGAGAGAGCGGCAACTTCGGGAAGGTGAAGAAGCAAGCTGTACAACACTGGGATTGTGTGCGCAGCTTGCCAACTGATAGAAAAAAGTACTTTTGCACTCTCCTGACTCTTCCAATCACATGAACATTCGATTGGAAGCTGTTTTGGACAACTTTACTTTTCTTCCTGCCAAACACTTGGCAGACATCCGTGCAACGTCTAGAACACGATGGGAGATGTTTTCTGTGCTGGCACAGTTTTTCCTAGCCAGACATCGTGGGAAAGCATTTTGCTGAGATGTAGATGAGAAGAGACGCTAAAGACGAAGGTAGGATGCTGTCCGCAGCTAAGAGCCGCTCCCGGGCGTCTTTCGGCAGAAGCCGCGCTAAGGAGAGCACTGTGAGCGGCACAATCGTCTTTGCGCGAAGAAGCAGCTTCCTCGGCTCCGGGCGCCGGAGAGAGCGGCAACTTCGGGAAGGTGAAGAAGCAAGCTGTACAACACTGGGATTGTGTGCGCACCTTGCCAACTGATAGAAAACAGTACTTTTGCACTCTCCTGACTCTTCCAATCACATGAACTTTCGATTGGAAGCTGTTTTGGACAACTTTTCTTTTCTTCCTGCCAAACAC
Organism: Melospiza melodia melodia; assembly: GCF_035770615.1. Taxonomy (NCBI): domain Eukaryota; kingdom Metazoa; phylum Chordata; class Aves; order Passeriformes; family Passerellidae; genus Melospiza; species Melospiza melodia. The sequence goes on from NC_086197.1 coordinate 25,007,003, forward strand.
TTGGCAGACATCCGTGCAACGTCTAGAACACGATGGGAGATGTTTTCTGTGCTGGCACAGTTTTTCCTAGCCAGACATAGTGGAAAAGCTTTTTGCTGAGATGTAGATGAGAAGAGACGCTAAAGACGAAGGTAGGATGCTGTCCGCAGCTAAGAGCCGCTCCCGGGCGTCTTTCGGCAGAAGCCGCGCTAAGGAGAGCACTGTGAGCGGCACAATCGTCTTTGCGCGAAGAAGCCGCTTCTTCGGCTCAGGGAGCCGGAGAGAGCGGCAACTTCGGGAAGGTGAAGAAGCAAGCTGTACAACACTGGGATTGTGTGCGCACCTTGCCAACTGATAGAAAACAGTACTTTTGCACTCTCCTGACTCTTCCAATCACATGAACATTCGATTGGAAGCTGTTTTAGGCAACATTACTTTTCTTCCTGCCAAGCACTTGGCAGACATCCATGCAACGTCTAGAACACGATGGGAGATGTTTTCTGTGCTGTCACAGTTTTTCCTAGCCAGACATAATGGGAAAGCATTTTGCTGAGATGTAGATGAGAAGAGACGCTAAAGACGAAGGTAGGATGCTGTCCGCAGCTAAGAGCCGCTCCCGGGCGTCTTTCGGCAGAAGCCGCGCTAAGGAGAGCACTGTGAGCGGCACAATCGTCTTTGCGCGAAGAAGCCGCTTCTTCGGCTGCGGGAGCCGGAGAGAGCGGCAACTTCGGGAAGGTGAAGAAGCAAGCTGTACAACACTGGGATTGTGTGCGCAGCTTGCCAACTGATAGAAAACAGTACTTTTGCACTCTCCTGACTCTTCCAATCACATGAACATTCGATTGGAAGCTGTTTTGGACAACTTTTCTTTTCTTCCTGCCAAACACTTGGCAGACATCCGTGCAACGTCTAGAACACGATGGGAGATGTTTTCTGTGCTGGCACAGTTTTTCCTAGCCAGACATAGTGGGAAAGCATTTTGCTGAGATGTAGATGAGAAGAGACGCTAAAGACGAAGGTAGGATGCTGTCCGCAGCTAAGAGCCGCTCCCGGGCGTCTTTCGGCAGAAGCCGCGCTAAGGAGAGCACTGTGAGCGGCACAATCGTCTTTGCGCGAAGAAGCAGCTTCTTCGGCTCCGGGCGCCGGAGAGAGCGGCAACTTCGGGAAGGTGAAGAAGCAAGCTGTACAACACTGGGGTTGTGTGCGCAGCTTGCCAACTGATAGAAAACAGTACTTTTGCACTCTCCTGACTCTTCCAATCACATGGACATTCGATTGGAAGCTGTTTTGGACAACTTTACTTTTCTTCCTGCCAAACACTTGGCAGACATCCGTGCAACGTCTAGAACACGATGGGAGATGTTTTCTGTGCTGGCACAGTTTTTCCTAGCCAGACATAGTGGAAAAGTATTTTGCTGAGATGTAGATGAGAAGAGACGCTAAAGATGAAGGTAGGATGCTGTCCGCAGCTAAGAGCCGCTCCCGGGCGTCTTTCGGCAGAAGCCGCGCTAAGGAGAGCACTGTGAGCGGCACAATCGTCTTTGCGCGAAGAAGCCGCTTCTTCGGCTCCGGGCGCCGGAGAGAGCGGCAACTTCGGGAAGGTGAAGAAGCAAGCTGTACAACACTGGGATTGTGTGCGCACCTTGCCAACTGATAGAAAACAGTACTTTTGCACTCTCCTGACTCTTCCAATCACATGAACATTCGATTGGAACTGTTTTAGACAACATTACTTTTCTTCCTGCCAAGCACTTGGCAGACATCCGTGCAACGTCTAGAACACGATGGGAGATGTTTTCTGTGCTGTCAGAGTTTTTCCTAGCCAGACATAATGGGAAAGCATTTTGCTGAGATGTAGATGAGAAGAGACGCTAAAGACGAAGGTAGGATGCTGTCCGCAGCTAAGAGCCGCTCCCGGGCGTCTTTTGGCAGAATCCGCGCTAAGGAGAGCACTGTGAGCGGCACAATCGTCTTTGCGCGAAGAAGCCGCTTCTTCGGCTGCGGGAGCCGGAGAGAGCGGCAACTTCGGGAAGGTGAAGAAGCAAGCTGTACAACACTGGGATTGTGTGCGCAACTTGCCAACTGATAGAAAACAGTACTTTTGCACTCTCCTGACTCTTCCAATCACATGAACATTCGATTGGAGGCTGTTTTGGACAACTTTACTTTTCTTCCTGCCAAACACTTGGCAGACATCCGTGCAACGTCTAGAACACGATGGGAGATGTTTTCTGTGCTGGCACAGTTTTTCCTAGCCAGACATAGTGGGAAAGCTTTTTGCTGAGATGTAGATGAGAAGAGACGCTAAAGACGGAGGTAGGATGCTGTCCGCAGCTAAGAGCCGCTCCCGGGCGTCTTTCGGCAGAAGCCGCGCTAAGGAGAGCACTGTGAGCGGCACAATCGTCTTTGCGCGAAGAAGCCGCTTCTTCGGCTCCGGGCGCCGGAGAGAGCGGCAACTTCGGGAAGGTGAAGAAGCAAGCTGTACAACACTGGGATTGTGTGCGCACCTTGCCAACTGATAGAAAACAGTACTTTTGCACTCTCCTGACTCTTCCAATCACATGAACATTCGATTGGAAGCTGTTTTGGACAACTTTTCTTTTCTTCCTGCCAAACACTTGGCAGACATCCGTGCAACGTCTAGAACACGATGGGAGATGTTTTCTGTGCTGGCACAGTTTTTCCTAGCCAGACATAGTGGAAAAGCATTTTGCTGAGATGTAGATGAGAAGAGACGCTAAAGACGAAGGTAGGATGCTGTCCGCAGCTAAGAGCCGCTCCCGGGCGTCTTTCGGCAGAAGCCGCGCTAAGGAGAGCACTGTGAGCGGCACAATCGTCTTTGCGCAAAGAAGCCGCTTCTTCGGCTCCGGGCGCCGGAGAGAGCGGCAACTTCGGGAAGGTGAAGAAGCAAGCTGTACAACACTGGGATTGTGTGCGCACCTTGCCAACTGATAGAAAACAGTACTTTTGCACTCTCCTGACTCTTCCAATCACATGAACATTCGATTGGAATCTGTTTTGGACAACTTTAGTTTTCTTCCTGCCAAACACTTGGCAGACATCCGTGCAACGTCTAGAACACGATGGGAGATGTTTTCTGTGCTGGCACAGTTTTTCCTAGCCAGACATAGTGGAAAAGCATTTTGCTGAGATGTAGATGAGAAGAGACGCTAAAGACGAAGGTAGGATGCTGTCCGCAGCTACGAGCCGCTCCCGGGCGTCTTTCGGCAGAAGCCGCGCTAAGGAGAGCACTGTGAGCGGCACAATCGTCTTTGCGCGAAGAAGCCGCTTCTTCGGCTCCGGGCGCCGGAGAGATCGGCAACTTCGGGAAGGTGAAGAAGCAAGCTGTACAACACTGGGATTGTGTGCGCACCTTGCCAACTGATAGAAAATAGTACTTTTGCACACTCCTGACTCTTCCAATCACATGAACATTGGATTGGAATCTGTTTTGGACAACTTTACTTTTCTTCCTGCCAAACACTTGGCAGACATCCGTGCAACGTCTAGAACACGATGGGAGATGTTTTCTGTGCTGGCACAGTTTTTCCTAGCCAGACATAGAGGGAAAGCATTTTGCTGAGATGTAGATGAGAAGAGACGCTAAAGACGAAGGTAGGATGCTGTCCGCAGCTAAGAGCCGCTCCCGGGCGTCTTTCGGCAGAAGCCGCGCTAAGGAGAGCACTGTGAGCGGCACAATCGTCTTTGCGCGAAGAAGCCGTTTCTTCGGCTCCGGGCACCGGAGAGAGCGGCAACTTCGGGAAGGTGAAGAAGCAAGCTGTACAACACTGGGATTGTGTGCGCAGCTTGCCAACTGATAGAAAAAAGTACTTTTGCACTCTCCTGACTCTTCCAATCACATGAACATTCGATTGGAAGCTGTTTTGGACAACTTTACTTTTCTTCCTGCCAAACACTTGGCAGACATCCGTGCAACGTCTAGAACACGATGGGAGATGTTTTCTGTGCTGGCACAGTTTTTCCTAGCCAGACATCGTGGGAAAGCATTTTGCTGAGATGTAGATGAGAAGAGACGCTAAAGACGAAGGTAGGATGCTGTCCGCAGCTAAGAGCCGCTCCCGGGCGTCTTTCGGCAGAAGCCGCGCTAAGGAGAGCACTGTGAGCGGCACAATCGTCTTTGCGCGAAGAAGCAGCTTCCTCGGCTCCGGGCGCCGGAGAGAGCGGCAACTTCGGGAAGGTGAAGAAGCAAGCTGTACAACACTGGGATTGTGTGCGCACCTTGCCAACTGATAGAAAACAGTACTTTTGCACTCTCCTGACTCTTCCAATCACATGAACTTTCGATTGGAAGCTGTTTTGGACAACTTTTCTTTTCTTCCTGCCAAACACTTGGCAGACATCCGTGCAACGTCTAGAACACGATGGGAGATGTTTTCTGTGCTGGCACAGTTTTTCCTAGCCAGACATCGTGGGAAAGCATTTTGCTGAGATGTAGATGAGAAGAGACGCTAAAGACGAAGGTAGGATGCTGTCCGCAGCTAAGAGCCGCTCCCGGGCGTCTTTCGGCAGAAGCCGCGCTAAGGAGAGCACTGTGAGCGGCACAATCGTCTTTGCGCGAAGAAGCCGCTTCTTCGGCTCAGGGAGCCGGAGAGAGCGGCAACTTCGGGAAGGTGAAGAAGCAAGCTGTACAACACTGGGATTGTGTGCGCACCTTGCCAACTGATAGAAAACAGTACTTTTGCACTCTCCTGACTCTTCCAATCACATGAACATTCGATTGGAAGCTGTTTTAGGCAACATTACTTTTCTTCCTGCCAAGCACTTGGCAGACATCCATGCAACGTCTAGAACACGATGGGAGATGTTTTCTGTGCTGTCACAGTTTTTCCTAGCCAGACATAATGGGAAAGCATTTTGCTGAGATGTAGATGAGAAGAGACGCTAAAGACGAAGGTAGGATGCTGTCCGCAGCTAAGAGCCGCTCCCGGGCGTCTTTCGGCAGAAGCCGCGCTAAGGAGAGCACTGTGAGCGGCACAATCGTCTTTGCGCGAAGAAGCCGCTTCTTCGGCTGCGGGAGCCGGAGAGAGCGGCAACTTCGGGAAGGTGAAGAAGCAAGCTGTACAACACTGGGATTGTGTGCGCAGCTTGCCAACTGATAGAAAACAGTACTTTTGCATTCTCCTGACTCTTCCAATCAGATGAACTTTCGGTTGGAAGCTGTTTTGGACAACTTTACTTTTCTTCCTGCCAAACACTTGGTAGACATCCGTGCAATGTCTAGAACACGATGGGAGATGTTTTCTGTGCTGACACAGTTTTTCCTAGCCAGACATAGTGGAAAAGCATTTTGCTGAGATGTAGATGAGAAGAGACGCTAAAGATGAAGGTAGGATGCTGTCCGCAGCTAAGAGCCGCTGCCGGGCGTCTTTCGGCAGAAGCCGTGCTAAGGAGAGCACTGTGAGCGGCACAATCGTCTTTGCGCGAAGAAGCCGCTTCTTCGGCTCCGGGCGCCGCAGAGAGCGGCAACTTCGGGAAGGTGAAGAAGCAAGCTGTACAACACTGGGATTGTGTGCGCACCTTGCCAACTGATTGAAAACAGTACTTTTGCACTCTCCTGACTCTTCCAATCACATGAACATTCGATTGGAACTGTTTTAGACAACATTACTTTTCTTCCTGCCAAGCACTTGGCAGACATCCATGCAACGTCTAGAACACGATGGGAGATGTTTTCTGTGCTGTCACAGTTTTTCCTAGCCAGACATAATGGGAAAGCATTTTGCTGAGATGTAGATGAGAAGAGACGCTAAAGACGAAGGTAGAATGCTGTCCGCAGCTAAGAGCCGCTCCCGGGCGTCTTTCGGCAGAAGCCGCGCTAAGGAGAGCACTGTGAGCGGCACAATCGTCTTTGCGCGAAGAAGCAGCTTCTTCGGCTGCGGGAGCCGGAGAGAGCGGCAACTTCGGGAAGGTGAAGAAGCAAGCTGTACAACACTGGGATTGTGTGCGCAACTTGCCAACTGATAGAAAACAGTACTTTTGCATTCTCCTGACTCTTCCAATCACATGAACATTCGATTGGAAGCTGTTTTGGACAACTTTTCTTTTCTTCCTGCCAAACACTTGGCAGACATCCGTGCAACGTCTAGAACACGATGGGAGATGTTTTCTGTGCTGGCACAGTTTTTCCTAGCCAGTCATAGTGGAAAAGCTTTTTGCTGAGATGTAGATGAGAAGAGACGCTAAAGACGAAGGTAGGATGCTGTCCGCAGCTAAGAGCCGCTCCCGGGCGTCTTTCGGCAGAAGCCGCGCTAAGGAGAGCACTGTGAGCGGCACAATCGTCTTTGCGCGAAGAAGCCGCTTCTTCGGCTCCGGGCGCCGGAGAGAGCGACAACTTCGGGAAGGTGAAGGAGCAAGCTGTACAACACTGGGATTTTGTGCGCAGCTTGCCAACTGATAGAAAACAGTACTTTTGCACTCTCCTGACTCTTCCAATCACATGAACTTTCGATTGGAAGCTGTTTTGGACAACTTTTCTTTTCTTCCTGCCAAACACTTGGCAGACATCCGTGCAACGTCTAGAACACGATGGGAGATGTTTTCTGTGCTGGCACAGTTTTTCCTATCCAGACATAGTGGAAAAGCTTTTTGCTGAGATGTAGATGAGAAGAGACGCTAAAGACGAAGGTAGGATGCTGTCCGCAGCTAAGAGCCGCTCCCGGGCGTCTTTCGGCAGAAGCCGCGCTAAGGAGAGCACTGTGAGCGGCACAATCGTCTTTGCGCGAAGAAGCCGCTTCTTCGGCTCAGGGAGCCGGAGAGAGCGGCAACTTCGGGAAGGTGAAGAAGCAAGCTGTACAACACTGGGATTGTGTGCGCACCTTGCCAACTGATAGAAAACAGTACTTTTGCACTCTCCTGACTCTTCCAATCACATGAACATTCGATTGGAAGCTGTTTTAGGCAACATTACTTTTCTTCCTGCCAAGCACTTGGCAGACATCCATGCAACGTCTAGAACACGATGGGAGATGTTTTCTGTGCTGTCACAGTTTTTCCTAGCCAGACATAATGGGAAAGCATTTTGCTGAGATGTAGATGAGAAGAGACGCTAAAGACGAAGGTAGGATGCTGTCCGCAGCTAAGAGCCGCTCCCGGGCGTCTTTCGGCAGAAGCCGCGCTAAGGAGAGCACTGTGAGCGGCACAATCGTCTTTGCGCGAAGAAGCCGCTTCTTCGGCTGCGGGAGCCGGAGAGAGCGGCAACTTCGGGAAGGTGAAGAAGCAAGCTGTACAACACTGGGATTGTGTGCGCAGCTTGCCAACTGATAGAAAACAGTACTTTTGCATTCTCCTGACTCTTCCAATCACATGAACTTTCGGTTGGAAGCTGTTTTGGACAACTTTACTTTTCTTCCTGCCAAACACTTGGTAGACATCCGTGCAATGTCTAGAACACGATGGGAGATGTTTTCTGTGCTGACACAGTTTTTCCTAGCCAGACATAGTGGAAAAGCATTTTGCTGAGATGTAGATGAGAAGAGACGCTAAAGATGAAGGTAGGATGCTGTCCGCAGCTAAGAGCCGCTGCCGGGCGTCTTTCGGCAGAAGCCGTGCTAAGGAGAGCACTGTGAGCGGCACAATCGTCTTTGCGCGAAGAAGCCGCTTCTTCGGCTCCGGGCGCCGCAGAGAGCGGCAACTTCGGGAAGGTGAAGAAGCAAGCTGTACAACACTGGGATTGTGTGCGCACCTTGCCAACTGATAGAAAACAGTACTTTTGCACTCTCCTGACTCTTCCAATCACATGAACATTCGATTGGAACTGTTTTAGACAACATTACTTTTCTTCCTGCCAAGCACTTGGCAGACATCCATGCAACGTCTAGAACACGATGGGAGATGTTTTCTGTGCTGTCACAGTTTTTCCTAGCCAGACATAATGGGAAAGCATTTTGCTGAGATGTAGATGAGAAGAGACGCTAAAGACGAAGGTAGAATGCTGTCCGCAGCTAAGAGCCGCTCCCGGGCGTCTTTCGGCAGAAGCCGCGCTAAGGAGAGCACTGTGAGCGGCACAATCGTCTTTGCGCGAAGAAGCAGCTTCTTCGGCTGCGGGAGCCGGAGAGAGCGGCAACTTCGGGAAGGTGAAGAAGCAAGCTGTACAACACTGGGATTGTGTGCGCAACTTGCCAACTGATAGAAAACAGTACTTTTGCATTCTCCTGACTCTTCCAATCACATGAACATTCGATTGGAAGCTGTTTTGGACAACTTTTCTTTTCTTCCTGCCAAACACTTGGCAGACATCCGTGCAACGTCTAGAACACGATGGGAGATGTTTTCTGTGCTGGCACAGTTTTTCCTAGCCAGACATAGTGGAAAAGCTTTTTGCTGAGATGTAGATGAGAAGAGACGCTAAAGACGAAGGTAGGATGCTGTCCGCAGCTAAGAGCCGCTCCCGGGCGTCTTTCGGCAGAAGCCGCGCTAAGGAGAGCACTGTGAGCGGCACAATCGTCTTTGCGCGAAGAAGCCGCTTCTTCGGCTCCGGGCGCCGGAGAGAGCGACAACTTCGGGAAGGTGAAGGAGCAAGCTGTACAACACTGGGATTTTGTGCGCAGCTTGCCAACTGATAGAAAACAGTACTTTTGCACTCTCCTGACTCTTCCAATCACATGAACATTCGATTGGAAGCTGTTTTGGACAACTTTACTTTTCTTCCTGCCAAACACTTGGCAGACATCCGTGCAACGTCTAGAACACGATGGGAGATGTTTTCTGTGCTGGCACAGTTTTTCCTAGCCAGACATAATGGGAAAGCATTTTGCTGAGATGTAGATGAGAAGAGACGCTAAAGACGAAGGTAGGATGCTGTCCGCAGCTAAGAGCCGCTCCCGGGCGTCTTTCGGCAGAAGCCGCGCTAAGGAGAGCACTGTGAGCGGCACAATCGTCTTTGCGCGAAGAAGCCGCTTCTTCGGCTGCTGGAGCCGGAGAGAGCGGCAACTTCGGGAAGGTGAAGAAGCAAGCTGTACAACACTGGGATTGTGTGCGCAACTTGCCAACTGATAGAAAACAGTACTTTTGCATTCTCCTGACTCTTCCAATCACATGAACATTCGATTGGAAGCTGTTTTGGACAACTTTTCTTTTCTTCCTGCCAAACACTTGGCAGACATCCGTGCAACGTCTAGAACACGATGGGAGATGTTTTCTGTGCTGGCACAGTTTTTCCTAGCCAGACATAGTGGGAAAGCTTTTTGCTGAGATGTAGATGAGAAGAGACGCTAAAGACGAAGGTAGGATGCTGTCCGCAGCTAAGAGCTGCTCCCGGGCATCTTTCGGCAGAAGCCACGCTAAGGAGAGCACTGTGAGCGGCACAATCATCTTTGCGCGAAGAAGCCGCTTCTTCGGCTCCGGGCGCCGGAGAGAGCGGCAACTTCAAGAAGGTGAAGAAGCAAGCTGTACAACACTGGGATTGTGTGCGCACCTTGCCAACTGATAGAACACAGTACTTTTGCACACTCTTGACACTTCCAATCACATGAACATTCGATTGGAAGCTGTTTTGGACAACTTTTCTTTTCTTCCTGCCAAACACTTGGCAGACATCCGTGCAACGTCTAGAACACGTTGGGAGATGTTTTCTGTGCTGGCACAGTTTTTCCTAGCCAGACATAATGGGAAAGCATTTTGCTGAGATGTAGATGAGAAGAGACGATAAAGACGAAGGTAGGATGCTGTCCGCAGCTAAGAGCCGCTGCCGGGCGTCCTTCGGCAGAAGCCGCGCTAAGGAGAGCACTGTGAGCGGCACAATCGTCTTTGCGCGAAGAAGCCGCTTCTTCGGCTCCGGGCGCCGGAGAGAGCGGCAACTTCGGGAAGGTGAAGAAGCAAGCTGTACAACACTGGGATTGTGTGCGCACCTTGCCAACTGATAGAAAACAGTACTTTTGCACTCTCCTGACTCTTCCAATCACATGAACTTTCGATTGGAAGCTGTTTTGGACAACTTTACTTTTCTTCCTGCCAAACACTTGGCAGACATCCGTGCAACGTCTAGAACACGATGGGAGATGTTTTCTGTGCTGGCACAGTTTTTCCTAGCCAGACATAGTGGGAAAGCATTTTGCTGAGATGTAGATGAGAAGAGACCCTAAAGACGAAGGTAGGATGCTGTCCGCAGCTAAGAGCCGGTCCCGGGCGTCTTTCGGCAGAAGCCGTGCTAAGGAGAGCATTGTGAGCGGCACAATCGTCTTTGCGCGAAGAAGCCGCTTCTTCGGCTCCGGGCGCCGGAGAGAGCGGCAACTTCAAGAAGGTGAAGAAGCAAGCTGTACAACACTGGGATTGTGTGCGCACCTTGCCAACTGATAGAAAACAGTACTTTTGCACTCTCCTGACTCTTCCAATCACACGAACATTCGATTGGAACTGTTTTAGACAACATTACTATTCTTCCTGCCAAGCACTTGGCAGACATCCATGCAACGTCTAGAACACGATGGGAGATATTTTCTGTGCTGGCACAGTTTTTCCTAGCCAGACATAATGGGAAAGCATTTTGCTGAGGTGTAGATGAGAAGAGACGCTAACGACGAAGGTAGGATGCTGTCCGCAGCTAAGAGCCGCTCCCGGGCGTCTTTTGGCCGAAGCCGCGCTAAGGAGAGCACTGTGAGCGGCACAATCGTCTTTGCGCGAAGAAGCCGCTTCTTCGGCTGCGGGAGCCGGAGAGAGCGGCAACTTCGGGAAGGTGAAGAAGCAAGCTGTACAACACTGGGATTGTGTGCGCAACTTGCCAACTGATAGAAAACAGTACTTTTGCATTCTCCTGACTCTTCCAATCACATGAACATTCGATTGGAAGCTGTTTTGGACAACTTTACTTTTCTTCCTGCCAAACACTTGGCAGACATCCGTGCAACGTCTAGAACACGATGGGAGATGTTTTCTGTGCTGGCACAGTTTTTCCTAGCCAGACATAGTGGGAAAGCTTTTTGCTGAGATGTAGATGAGAAGAGACGCTAAAGACGGAGGTAGGATGCTGTCCGCAGCTAAGAGCCGCTCCCGGGCGTCTTTCGGCAGAAGCCGCGCTAAGGAGAGCACTGTGAGCGGCACAATCGTCTTTGCACGAAGAAGCCGCTTCTTCGGCTCCGGGCGCCGGAGAGAGCGGCAACTTCGGGAAGGTGAAGAAGCAAGCTGTACAACACTGGGATTGTGTGCGCACCTTGCCAACTGATAGAAAACAGTACTTTTGCACTCTCCTGACTCTTCCAATCACATGAACGTTCGATTGGAAGCTGTTTTGGACAACTTTACTTTTCTTCCTGCCAAACACTTGGCAGACATCCGTGCAACGTCTAGAACACGATGGGAGATGTTTTCTGTGCTGTCACAGTTTTTCCTAGCCAGACATAGTGGAAAAGCATTTTGCTGAGATGTAGATGAGAAGAGACGCTAAAGACGAAGGTAGGATGCTGTCCGCAGCTAAGAGCCGGTCCCGGGCGTCTTTCGGCAGAAGCCGTGCTAAGGAGAGCACTGTGAGCGGCACAATCGTCTTTGCGCGAAGAAGCCGCTTCTTCGGCTCCGGGCGCCGGAGAGAGCGGCAACTTCGGGAAGGTGAAGAAGCAAGCTGTACAACACTGGGATTGTGTGCGCAACTTGCCAACTGATAGAAAACAGTACTTTTGCATTCTCCTGACTCTTCCAATCACATGAACATTCGATTGGAAGCTGTTTTGGACAACTTTTCTTTTCTTCCTGCCAAACACTTGGCAGACATCCGTGCAACGTCTAGAACACGATGGGAGATGTTTTCTGTGCTGGCACAGTTTTTCCTAGCCAGACATAGTGGGAAAGCATTTTGCTGAGATGTAGATGAGAAGAGACGCTAAAGACGAAGGTAGGATGCTGTCCGAAGCTAAGAGCCGCTCCCGGGCGTCTTTCGGCAGAAGCCGCGCTAAGGAGAGCACTGTGAGCGGCACAATCGTCTTTGCGCGAAGAAGCCGCTTCTTCGGCTCCGGGCGCCGGAGAGAGCGGCAACTTCAAGAAGGTGAAGAAGCAAGCTGTACAACACTGGGATTGTGTGCGCACCTTGCCAACTGATAGAAAACAGTACTTTTGCACTCTCCTGACTCTTCCAATCACATGAACATTCGATTGGAAGCTGTTTTGGACAACTTTACTTTTCTTCCTGCCAAACACTTGGCAGACATCCGTGCAACGTCTAGAACACGATGGGAGATTTTTTCTGTGCTGGCACAGTTTTTCCTAGCCAGACATAGTGGGAAAGCATTTTGCTGAGATGTAGATGAGAAGAGACGCTAAAGATGAAGGTAGGATGCTGTCCGCAGCTAAGAGCCGCTCCCGGGCGTCTTTCGGCAGAAGCCGTGCTAAGGAGAGCACTGTGAGCGGCACAATCGTCTTTGCGCGAAGAAGCCGCTTCTTCGGCTCCGGGCGCCGGAGAGAGCGGCAACTTCGGGAAGGTGAAGAAGCAAGCTGTACAACACTGGGATTGTGTGCGCACCTTGCCAACTGATAGAAAACAGTACTTTTGCACTCTCCTGACTCTTCCAATCACATGAACATTCGATTGGAACTGTTTTAGACAACATTACTTTTCTTCCTGCCAAACACTTGGCAGACATCCGTGCAACGTCTAGAACACGATGGGAGATGTTTTCTGTGCTGTCACAGTTTTTCCTAGCCAGACATAGTGGAAAAGCATTTTGCTGAGATGTAGATGAGAAGAGACCCTAAAGACGAAGGTAGGATGCTGTCCGCAGCTAAGAGCCGGTCCCGGGCGTCTTTCGGCAGATGCCGTGCGAAGGAGAGCACTGTGAGCGGCACAATCGTCTTTGCGCGAAGAAGCCGCTTCTTCGGCTCCGGGCGCCGCAGAGAGCGGCAACTTCAAGAAGGTGAAGAAGCAAGCTGTACAACACTGGGATTGTGTGCGCACCTTGCCAACTGATAGAAAACAGTACTTTTGCACTCTCCTGACTCTTCCAATCACACGAACATTCGATTGGAACTGTTTTAGACAACATTACTATTCTTCCTGCCAAGCACTTGGCAGACATCCATGCAACGTCTAGAACACGATGGGAGATGTTTTCTGTGCTGGCACAGTTTTTCCTAGCCAGACATAATGGGAAAGCATTTTGCTGAGATGTAGATGAGAAGAGACGCTAAAGACGAAGGTAGGATGCTGTCCGCAGCTAAGAGCCGCTCCCGGGCGTCTTTCGGCAGAAGCCGCGCTAAGGAGAGCACTGTGAGCGGCACAATCGTCTTTGCGCGAAGAAGCCGCTTCTTCGGCTGCGGGAGCCGGAGAGAGCGGCAACTTCGGGAAGGTGAAGAAGCAAGCTGTACAACACTGGGATTGTGTGCGCAACTTGCCAACTGATAGAAAACAGTACTTTTGCATTCTCCTGACTCTTCCAATCACATGAACATTCGATTGGAAGCTGTTTTGGACAACTTTTCTTTTCTTCCTGCCAAACACTTGGCAGACATCCGTGCAACGTCTAGAACACGATGGGAGATGTTTTCTGTGCTGGCACAGTTTTTCCTAGCCAGACATACTGGGAAAGCTTTTTGCTGAGATGTAGATGAGAAGAGACGCTAAAGACGAAGGTAGGATGCTGTCCGCAGCTAAGAGCTGCTCCCGGGCATCTTTCGGCAGAAGCCGCGCTAAGGAGAGCACTGTGAGCGGCACAATCATCTTTGCGCGAAGAAGCCGCTTCTTCGGCTCCGGGCGCCGGAGATAGCGGCAACTTCAAGAAGGTGAAGAAGCAAGCTGTACAACACTGGGATTGTGTGCGCACCTTGCCAACTGATAGAACACAGTACTTTTGCACACTCTTGACTCTTCCAATCACATGAACATTCGATTGGAAGCTGTTTTGGACAACTTTTCTTTTCTTCCTGCCAAACACTTGGCAGACATCCGTGCAACGTCTAGAACACGATGGGAGATGTTTTCTGTGCTGGCACAGTTTTTCCTAGCCAGACATAGTGGGAAAGCATTTTGCTGAGATGTAGATGAGAAGAGACGCTAAAGATGAAGGTAGGATGCTGTCCGCAGCTAAGAGCCGCTCCCGGGCGTCTTTCGGCAGAAGCCGTGCTAAGGAGAGCACTGTGAGCGGCACAATCGTCTTTGCGCGAAGAAGCCGCTTCTTCGGCTCCGGGCGCCGGAGAGAGCGGCAACTTCGGGAAGGTGAAGAAGCAAGCTGTACAACACTGGGATTGTGTGCGCACCTTGCCAACTGATAGAAAACAGTACTTTTGCACTCTCCTGACTCTTCCAATCACATGAACATTCGATTGGTACTGTTTTAGACAACATTACTTTTCTTCCTGCCAAGCACTTGGCAGACATCCATGCAACGTCTAGAACACGATGGGAGATGTTTTCTGTGCTGGCACAGTTTTTCCTAGCCAGACATAATGGGAAAGCATTTTGCTGAGATGTAGATGAGAAGAGACGCTAAAGACGAAGGTAGGATGCTGTCCGCAGCTAAGAGCCGCTCCCGGGCGTCTTTCGGCAGAAGCCGCGCTAAGGAGAGCACTGTGAGCGGCACAATCGTCTTTGCGCGAAGAAGCCGCTTCTTCGGCTCCGGGCGCCGGAGAGAGCGGCAACTTCGGGAAGGTGAAGAAGCAAGCTGTACAACACTGGGATTGTGTGCGCAACTTGCCAACTGATAGAAAACAGTACTTTTGCATTCTCCTGACTCTTCCAATCACATGAACATTCGATTGGAAGCTGTTTTGGACAACTTTACTTTTCTTCCTGCCAAACACTTGGCAGACATCCGTGCAACGTCTAGAACACGATGGGAGATGTTTTCTGTGCTGGCACAGTTTCTCCTAGCCAGACATAATGGGAAAGCATTTTGCTGAGATGTAGATGAGAAGAGACGATAAAGATGAAGGTAGGATGCTGTCCGCAGCTAAGAGCCGCTCCCGGGCGTCTTTCGGCAGAAGCTGCGCTAAGGAGAGCACTGTGAGCGGCACAATCGTCTTTGCGCGAAGAAGCCGCTTCTTCGGCTCCGGGCGCCGGAGAGAGCGGCAACTTCGGGAAGGTGAAGAAGCAAGCTGTACAACACTGGGATTGTGTGCGCACCTTGCCAACTGATAGAAAACAGTACTTTTGCACTCTCCTGACTCTTCCAATCACATGAACTTTCGATTGGAAGCTGTTTTGGACAACTTTACTTTTCTTCCTGCCAAACACTTGGCAGACATCCGTGCAACGTCTAGAACACGATGGGAGATGTTTTCTGTGCTGTCACAGTTTTTCCTAGCCAGACATAGTGGAAAAGCATTTTGCTGAGATGTAGATGAGAAGAGACGCTAAAGACGAAGGTAGGATGCTGTCCGCAGCTAAGAGCCGCTCCTGGGCGTCTTTCGGCAGAAGCCGCGCTAAGGAGAGCACTGTGAGCGGCACAATCGTCTTTGCGCGAAGAAGCCGCTTCTTCGGCTCCGGGCGCCGGAGAGAGCGGCAACTTCGGGAAGGTGAAGAAGCAAGCTGTACAACACTGGGATTGTGTGCGCAACTTGCCAACTGATAGAAAACAGTACTTTTGCATTCTCCTGACTCTTCCAATCACATGAACATTCGATTGGAAGCTGTTTTGGACAACTTTACTTTTCCTCCTGCCAAACACTTGGCAGACATCCGTGCAACGTCTAGAACACGATGGGAGATGTTTTCTGTGCTGGCACAGTTTTTCCTAGCCAGACATAGTGGGAAAGCTTTTTGCTGAGATGTAGATGAGAAGAGACGCTAAAGACGGAGGTAGGATGCTGTCCGCAGCTAAGAGCCGCTCCTGGGCGTCTTTCGGCAGAAGCCGCGCTAAGGAGAGCACTGTGAGCGGCACAATCGTCTTTGCGCGAAGAAGCCGCTTCTTCGGCTCCGGGCGCCGGAGAGAGCGGCAACTTTGGGAAGGTGAAGAAGCAAGCTGTACAACACTGGGATTGTGTGCGCACCTTGCCAACTGATAGAAAACAGTACTTTTGCACTCTCCTGACTCTTCCAATCACATGAACATTCGATTGGAAGCTGTTTTGGACAACTTTTCTTTTCTTCCTGCCAAACACTTGGCAGACATCCGTGCAACGTCTAGAACACGATGGGAGATGTTTTCTGTGCTGGCACAGTTTTTCCTAGCCAGACATCGTGGGAAAGCATTTTGCTGAGATGTAGATGAGAAGAGACGCTAAAGACGAAGGCAGGATGCTGTCCGCAGCTAAGAGCCGCTCCCGGGCGTCTTTCGGCAGAAGCCGCGCTAAGGAGAGCACTGTGAGCGGCACAATCGTCTTTGCGCGAAGAAGCCGCTTCTTCGGCTCCGGGCGCCGGAGAGAGCGGCAACTTCAAGAAGGTGAAGAAGCAAGCTGTACAACACTGGGATTGTGTGCGCACCTTGCCAACTGATAGAAAACAGTACTTTTGCACTCTCCTGACTCTTCCAATCACATGAACATTCGATTGGAAGCTGTTTTGGACAACTTTTCTTTTCTTCCTGCCAAACACTTGGCAGACATCCATGCAACGTCTAGAACACGATGGGAGATGTTTTCTGTGCTGGCACAGTTTTTCCTAGCCAGACATAGTGGGAAAGCATTTTGCTGAGATGTAGATGAGAAGAGACGCTAAAGACGGAGGTAGGATGCTGTCCGCAGCTAAGAGCCGCTCCCGGGCGTCTTTCGGCAGAAGCCGCGCTAAGGAGAGCACTGTGAGCGGCACAATCGTCTTTGCGCGAAGAAGCCGCTTCTTCGGCTCCGGGCGCCGGAGAGAGCGGCAACTTCAAGAAGGTGAAGAAGAAAGCTGTACAACACTGGGATTGTGTGCGCACCTTGCCAACTGATAGAACACAGTACTTTTGCACACTCTTGACTCTTCCAATCACATGAACATTCGATTGGAAGCTGTTTTGGACAACTTTTCTTTTCTTCCTGCCAAACACTTGGCAGACATCCGTGCAACGTCTAGAACACGATGGGAGATGTTTTCTGTGCTGGCACAGTTTCTCCTAGCCAGACATAATGGGAAAGCATTTTGCTGAGATGTAGATGAGAAGAGACGATAAAGATGAAGGTAGGATGCTGTACGCAGCTAAGAGCCGCTCCCGGGCGTCTTTCGGCAGAAGCCGCGCTAAGGAGAGCACTGTGAGCGGCACAATCGTCTTTGCGCGAAGAAGCCGCTTCTTCGGCTGCGGTAGTCGGAGAGAGCGGCAACTTCGGGAAGGTGAAGAAGCAAGCTGTACAACACTGGGATTGTGTGCGCACCTTGCCAACTGATAGAAAACAGTACTTTTGCATTCTCCTGTCTCTTCCAATCACATGAACTTTCGATTGGAATCTGTTTTGGACAACTTTACTTTTCTTCCTGCCAAACACTTGGCAGACATCCGTGCAAGGTCTAGAACACGATGGGAGATGTTTTCTGTGCTGTCACAGTTTTTCCTAGCCAGACATAGTGGAAAAGCATTTTGCTGAGATGTAGATGAGAAGAGACGCTAAAGACGAAGGTAGGATGCTGTCCGCAGCTAAGAGCCGGTCCCGGGCGTCTTTCGGCAGAAGCCGTGCTAAGGAGAGCACTGTGAGCGGCACAATCGTCTTTGCGCGAAGAAGCCGCTTCTTCGGCTCCGGGCGCCGGAGAGAGCGGCAACTTTGGGAAGGTGAAGAAGCAAGCTGTACAACACTGGGATTGTGTGCGCACCTTGCCAACTGATAGAAAACAGTACTTTTGCACTCTCCTGACTCTTCCAATCACATGAACATTCGATTGGAACTGTTTTAGGCAACATTACTTTTCTTCCTGCCAAGCACTTGGCAGACATCCATGCAACGTCTAGAACACGATGGGAGATGTTTTCTGTGCTGTCACAGTTTTTCCTAGCCAGACATAATGGGAAAGCATTTTGCTGAGATGTAGATGAGAAGAGACGCTAAAGACGAAGGTAGGATGCTGTCCGCAGCTAAGAGCCGCTCCCGGGCGTCTTTCGGCAGAAGCCGCGCTAAGGAGAGCACTGTGAGCGGCACAATCGTCTTTGCGCGAAGAAGCCGCTTCTTCGGCTCCGGGCGCCGGAGAGAGCGGCAACTTCAAGAAGGTGAAGAAGCAAGCTGTACAACACTGGGATTGTGTGCGCACCTTGCCAACTGATAGAACACAGTACTTTTGCACACTCTTGACTCTTCCAAACATATGAACATTCGATTGGAAGCTGTTTTGGACAACTTTTCTTTTCTTCCTGCCAAACACTTGGCAGACATCCGTGCAACGTCTAGAATACGATGGGAGATGTTTTCTGTGCTGGCACAGTTTCTCCTAGCCAGACATAATGGGAAAGCATTTTGCTGAGATGTAGATGAGAAGAGACGATAAAGATGAAGGTAGGATGCTGTACGCAGCTAAGAGCCGCTCCCGGGCGTCTTTCGGCAGAAGCCGCGCTAAGGAGAGCACTGTGAGCGGCACAATCGTCTTTGCGCGAAGAAGCCGCTTCTTCGGCTCCGGGAGCCGGAGAGAGCGGCAACTTCGGGAAGGTGAAGAAGCAAGCTGTACAAAACTGGGATTGTGTGCGCACCTTGCCAACTGATAGAAAACAGTACTTTTGCACTCTCCTGACTCTTCCAATCACATGAACTTTCGATTGGAAGCTATTTTGGACAACTTTACTTTTCTTCCTGCCAAACACTTGGCAGACATCCGTGCAACGTCTAGAACACGATGGGAGATTTTTTCTGTGCTGTCACAGTTTTTCCTAGCCAGACATTGTGGAAAAGCATTTTGCTGAGATGTAGATGAGAAGAGACGCTAAAGACGAAGGTAGGATGCTGTCCGCAGCTAAGAGCCGGTCCCGGGCGTCTTTCGGCAGAAGCCGTGCTAAGGAGAGCACTGTGAGCGGCACAATCGTCTTTGCGCGAAGAAGCCGCTTCTTCGGCTCCGGGCGCCGGAGAGAGCGGCAACTTCGGGAAGGTGAAGAAGCAAGCTGTACAACACTGGGATTGTGTGCGCACCTTGCCAACTGATAGAAAACAGTACTTTTGCACTCTCCTGACTCTTCCAATCACATGAACATTCGATTGGAACTGTTTTAGGCAACATTACTTTTCTTCCTGCCAAGCACTTGGCAGACATCCATGCAACGTCTAGAACACGATGGGAGATGTTTTCTGTGCTGTCACAGTTTTTCCTAGCCAGACATAATGGGAAAGCATTTTGCTGAGATGTAGATGAGAAGAGACGCTAAAGACGAAGGTAGGATGCTGTCCGCAGCTAAGAGCCGCTCCCGGGCGTCTTTCGGCAGAAGCCGCGCTAAGGAGAGCACTGTGAGCGGCACAATCGTCTTTGCGCGAAGAAGCCGCTTCTTCGGCTCCGGGCGCCGGAGAGAGCGGCAACTTCGGGAAGGTGAAGAAGCAAGCTATACAACACTGGGATTGTGTGCGCACCTTACCAACTGATAGAAAACAGTACTTTTGCACTCTCCTGACTCTTCCAATCACATGAACATTCGATTGGAAGCTGTTTTGGACAACTTTTCTTTTCTTCCTGCCAAACACTTGGCAGACATCCGTGCAACGTCTAGAACACGATGGGAGATGTTTTCTGTGCTGGCACAGTTTTTCCTAGCCAGGCATAGTGGAAAAGCATTTTGCTGAGATGTAGATGAGAAGAGACGCTAAAGATGAAGGTAGGATGCTGTCCGCAGCTAAGAGCCGCTCCCGGGCGTCTTTTGGCAGAAGCTGCGCTAAGGAGAGCACTGTGAGCGGCACAATCGTCTTTGCGCGAAGAAGCCGCTTCTTCGGCTCCGGGCGCCGGAGAGAGCGGCAACTTCAAGAAGGTGAAGAAGCAAGCTGTACAACACTGGGATTGTGTGCGCACCTTGCCAACTGATAGAAAACAGTACTTTTGCACTCTCCTGACTCTTCCAATCACATGAACATTCGATTGGAAGCTGTTTTGGACAACTTTTCTTTTCTTCCTGCCAAACACTTGGCAGACATCCGTGCAACGTCTAGAACACGATGGGAGATGTTTTCTGTGCTGGCACAGTTTTTCCTAGCCAGACATAGTGGGAAAGCATTTTGCTGAGATGTAGATGAGAAGAGACGCTAAAGATGAAGGTAGGATGCTGTCCGCAGCTAAGAGCCGCTCCCGGGCGTCTTTCGGCAGAAGCCGCGCTAAGGAGAGCACTGTGAGCGGCACAATCGTCTTTGCGCGAAGAAGCCGCTTCTTCGGCTCCGGGCGCCGGAGAGAGCGGCAACTTCAAGAAGGTGAAGAAGCAAGCTGTACAACACTGGGATTGTGTGCGCACCTTGCCAACTGATAGAACACAGTACTTTTGCACACTCTTGACTCTTCCAATCACATGAACATTCGATTGGAAGCTGTTTTGGACAACTTTTCTTTTCTTCCTGCCAAACACTTGGCAGACATCCGTGCAACGTCTAGAACACGATGGGAGATGTTTTCTGTGCTGGCACAGTTTCTCCTAGCCAGACATAATGGGAAAGCATTTTGCTTAGATGTAGATGAGAAGAGACGATAAAGATGAAGGTAGGATGCTGTACGCAGCTAAGAGCCGCTCCCGGGCGTCTTTCGGCAGAAGCCGCGCTAAGGAGAGCACTGTGAGCGGCACAATCGTCTTTGCGCGAAGAAGCCGCTTCTTGGGCTCCGGGCGCCGGAGAGAGCGGCAACTTCGGGAAGGTGAAGAAGCAAGCTGTACAACACTGGGATTGTGTGCGCACCTTGCCAACTGATAGAAAACAGTACTTTTGCACTCTCCTGACTCTTCCAATCACATGAACATTCGATTGGAACTGTTTTAGGCAACATTACTTTTCTTCCTGCCAAGCACTTGGCAGACATCCATGCAACGTCTAGAACACGATGGGAGATGTTTTCTGTGCTGGCACAGTTTTTCCTAGCCAGACATAGTGGGAAAGCATTTTGCTGAGATGTAGATGAGAAGAGACGCTAAAGATGAAGGTAGGATGCTGTCCGCAGCTAAGAGCCGCTCCCGGGCATCTTTCGGCAGAAGCCGCGCTAAGGAGAGCACTGTGAGCGGCACAATCGTCTTTGCGCGAAGAAGCCGCTTCTTCGGCTCCGGGCGCCGGAGAGAGCGGCAACTTCGGGAAGGTGAAGAAGCAAGCTGTACAACACTGGGATTGTGTGCGCACCTTGCCAACTGATAGAAAACTGTACTTTTGCACTCTCCTGACTCTTCCAATCACATGAACATTCGATTGGAAGCTGTTTTGGACAACTCTTCTTTTCTTCCTGCCAAACACTTGGCAGACATCCGTGCAACGTCTAGAACACGATGGGAGATGTTTTCTGTGCTGGCACAGTTTTTCCTAGCCAGACATAGTGAAAAAGCATTTTGCTGAGATGTAGATGAGAAGAGACGCTAAAGACGAAGGTAGGATGCTGTCCGCAGCTAAGAGCCGCTCCCGGGCATCTTTCGGCAGAAGCCGCGCTAAGGAGAGCACTGTGAGCGGCACAATCGTCTTTGCGCGAAGAAGCCGCTTCTTCGGCTCCGGGCGCCGGAGAGAGCGGCAACTTCGGGAAGGTGAAGAAGCAAGCTGTACAACACTGGGATTGTGTGCGCACCTTGCCAACTGATAGAAAACAGTACTTTTGCACTCTCCTGACTCTTCCAATCACATGAACATTCGATTGGAAGCTGTTTTGGACAACTTTACTTTTCTTCCTGCCAAACACTTGGCAGACATCCGTGCAACGTCTAGAACACGATGGGAGATGTTTTCTGTGCTGTAACATTTTTTCCTAGCCAGACATAATGGGAAAGCATTTTGCTGAGATGTAGATGGGAAGAGACGCTAAAGACGAAGGTAGGATGCTGTCCGCAGCTAAGAGCCGCTCCCGGGCGTCTTTCGGCAGAAGCCGCGCTAAGGAGAGCACTGTGAGCGGCACAATCGTCTTTGCGCGAAGAAGCCGCTTCTTCGGCTGCGGGAGTCGGAGAGAGCGGCAACTTCGGGAAGGTGACGAAGCAAGCTGTGCAACACTGGGATTGTGTGCGCAACTTGCCAACTGATAGAAAACAGTACTTTTGCATTCTCCTGACTCTTCCAATCACATGAACATTCGATTGGAAGCTGTTTTGGACAACTTTACTTTTCTTCCTGGCAAACACTTGGCAGACATCCGTGCAACGTCTAGAACACGATGGGAGATGATTTCTGTGCTGGCACAGTTTTTCCTAGCCAGACATAGTGGAAAAGCTTTTTACTGAGATGTAGCTGAGAAGAGATGCTAAAGACGAAGGTAGGATGCTGTCCGCAGCTAAGAGCCGCTCCCGGGCGTCTTTCGGCAGAAGCCGCGCTAAGGAGAGCACTGTGAGCGGCACAATCGTCTTTGCGCGAAGAAGCCGCTTCTTCGGCCCCGGGCGCCGGAGAGAGCGACAACTTCGGGAAGGTGAAGAAGCAAGCTGTACAACACTGGGATTGTGTGCGCACCTTGCCAACTGATAGAAAACAGTACTTTTGCATTCTCCTGACTCTTCCAATCACATGAACATTGGATTGGAAGCTGTTTTGGACAACTTTACTTTTCTTCCTGCCAAACACTTGGCAGACATCCGTGCAACGTCTAGAACACGATGGGAGATGTTTTCTGTGCTGGCACAGTTTTTCCTAGCCAGACATCGTGGGAAAGCATTTTGCTGAGATGTAGATGAGAAGAGACGCTAAAGACGAAGGTAGGATGCTGTCCGCAGCTAAGAGCCGCTCCCGGGCGTCTTTCGGCAGAAGCCGCGCTAAGGAGAGCACTGTGAGCGGCACAATCGTCTTTGCGCGAAGAAGCCGCTTCTTCGGCTCCGGGCGCCGGAGAGAGCGGCAACTTCGGGAAGGTGAAGAAGCAAGCTGTACAACACTGGGATTGTGTGCGCACCTTGCCAACTGATAGAACACAGTACTTTTGCACTCTCCTGACTCTTCCAATCACATGAACATTCGATTGGAAGCTGTTTTGGACAACTTTTCTTTTCTTCCTGCCAAACACTTGGCAGACATCCGTGCAACGTCTAGAACACGATGGGAGATGTTTTCTGTGCTGGCACAGTTTTTCCTAGCCAGACATAGTGGGAAAGCATTTTGCTGAGATGTAGATGAGAAGAGACGCTAAAGACGAAGGTAGGATGCTGTCCGCAGCTAAGAGCCGCTCCCGGGCGTCTTTCGGCAGAAGCCGCGCTAAGGAGAGCACTGTGAGCGGCACAATCGTCTTTGCGCGAAGAAGCCGCTTCTTCGGCTCCGGGCGCCGGAGAGAGCGGCAACTTCAAGAAGGTGAAGAAGCAAGCTGTACAACACTGGGATTGTGTGCGCACCTTGCCAACTGATAGAAAACAGTACTTTTGCATTCTCCTGACTCTTCCAATCACATGAACATTCGATTGGAAGCTGTTTTGGACAACTTTTCTTTTCTTCCTGCCAAACACTTGGCAGACATCCGTGCAACGTCTAGAACACGATGGGAGATGTTTTCTGTGCTGGCACAGTTTTTCCTAGCCAGACATAGTGGGAAACCATTTTGCTGAGATGTAGATGAGAAGAGACGCTAAAGACGAAGGTAGGATGCTGTCCGCAGCTAAGAGCCGCTCCCGGGCGTCTTTCGGCAGAAGCCGCGCTAAGGAGAGCACTGTGAGCGGCACAATCGTCTTTGCGCGAAGAAGCCGCTTCTTCGGCTCCGGGCGCCGGAGAGAGCGGCAACTTCGGGAAGGTGAAGAAGCAAGCTGTACAACACTGGGATTGTGTGCGCACCTTGCCAACTGATAGAAAACAGTACTTTTGCACTCTCCTGACTCTTCCAATCACATGAACTTTCGATTGGAAGCTGTTTTGGACAACTTTTCTTTTCTTCCTGCCAAACACTTGGCAGACATCCGTGCAACGTCTAGAACACGATGGGAGATGTTTTCTGTGCTGTCACAATTTTTCCTAGCCAGACATAGTGGAAAAACATTTTGCTGAGATGTAGATGAGAAGAGACGCTAAAGACGAAGGTAGGATGCTGTCCGCAGCTAAGAGCCGGTCCCGGGCGTCTTTCGGCAGAAGCCGTGCTAAGGAGAGCACTGTGAGCGGCACAATCGTCTTTGCGCGAAGAAGCCGCTTCTTCGGCTGCGGGCGCCGCAGAGAGCGGCAACTTCGGGAAGGTGAAGAAGCAAGCTGTACAACACTGGGATTGTGTGCGCACCTTGCCAACTGATAGAAAACAGTACTTTTGCACTCTCCTGACTCTTCCAATCACACGAACATTCGATTGGAACTGTTTTAGACAACATTACTTTTCTTCCTGCCAAGCATTGGCGGACATCCATGCAACGTGCAGAACACGATGGGAGATGTTTTCTGTGCTGTCACAGTTTTTCCTAGCCAGACATAATGGGAAAGCATTTGCTGAGATGTAGATGGGAAGAGACGCTAAAGACGAAGGTAGGATGCTGTCCGCAGCTAAGAGCCGCTCCCGGGCGTCTTTCGGCAGAAGCCGCGCTAAGGAGAGCACTGTGAGCGGCACAATCGTCTTTGCGCAAAGAAGCCGCTTCTTCGGCTCCGGGCGCCGGAGAGAGCGGCAACTTCGGGAAGGTGAAGAAGCAAGCTGTACAACACTGGGATTGTGTGCGCAACTTGCCAACTGATAGAAAACAGTACTTTTGCATTCTCCTGACTCTTCCAATCACATGAACATTCGATTGGAAGCTGTTTTGGACAACTTTACTTTTCTTCCTGCCAAACACTTGGCAGACAACCATGCAACGTCTAGAACACGATGGGAGATGTTTTCTGTGCTGGCACAGTTTTTCCTAGCCAGACATAGTGGGAAAGCTTTTTGCTGAGATGTAGATGAGAAGAGACGCTAAAAACGGAGGTAGGATGCTGTCCGCAGCTAAGAGCCGCTCCCGGGCGTCTTTCGGCAGAAGCCGCGCTAAGGAGAGCACTGTGAGCGGCACAATCGTCTTTGCGCGAAGAAGCCGCTTCTTCGGCTCCGGGCGCCGGAGAGAGCAGCAACTTCGGGAAGGTGAAGAAGCAAGCTGTACAACACTGGGATTGTGTGCGCACCTTGCCAACTGATAGAAAACAGTACTTTTGCACTCTCCTGACTCTTCCAATCACATGAACATTCGATTGGAAGCTGTTTTGGACAACTTTTCTTTTCTTCCTGCCAAACACTTGGCAGACATCCGTGCAACGTCTAGAACACGATGGGAGATGTTTTCTGTGCTGGCACAGTTTCTCCTAGCCAGACATAGTGGAAAAGCTTTTTACTGAGATGTAGATGAGAAGAGACGCTAAAGACGAAGGTAGGATGCTGTCCGCAGCTAAGAGCCGCTCCCGGGCGTCTTTCGGCAGAAGCCGCACTAAGGAGAGCACTGTGAGCGGCACAATCGTCTTTGCACGAAGAAGCCGCTTCTTCGGCTCCGGGCGCCGGAGAGAGCGGCAACTTCGGGAAGGTGAAGAAGCAAGCTGTACAACACTGGGATTGTGTGCGCAGCTTGCCAACTGATAGAAAACAGTACTTTTGCACTCTCCTGACTCTTCCAATCACATGAACATTCGATTGGAAGCTGTTTTGGACAACTTTACTTTTCTTCCTGCCAAACACTTGGCAGACATCCGTGCAACGTCTAGAACACGATGGGAGATGTTTTCAGTGCTGGCACAGTTTTTCCTAGCCAGACATAGTGGAAAAGCATTTTGCTGAGATGTAGATGAGAAGAGACGCTAAAGACGAAGGTAGGATGCTGTCCGCAGCTAAGAGCCGCTCCCGGGCGTCTTTCGGCAGAAGCCGCGCTAAGGAGAGCACTGTGAGCGGCACAATCGTCTTTGCGCGAAGAAGCCGCTTCTTCGGCTCCGGGCGCCGGAGAGAGCGGCAACTTCGGGAAGGTGAAGAAGCAAGCTGTACAACACTGGGATTGTGTGCGCACCTTGCCAACTGATAGAAAACAGTACTTTTGCACTCTCCTGACTCTTCCAATCACATGAACTTTCGATTGGAAGCTGTTTTGGACAACTTTTCTTTTCTTCCTGCCAAACACTT
Organism: Melospiza melodia melodia; assembly: GCF_035770615.1. NCBI lineage: Eukaryota > Metazoa > Chordata > Aves > Passeriformes > Passerellidae > Melospiza > Melospiza melodia. The sequence continues at coordinate 25,032,972 of NC_086197.1, forward strand.
GGCAGATATCCGTGCAACGTCTAGAACACGATGGGAGATGTTTTCTGTGCTGTCACAGTTTTTCCTAGCCAGACATAGTGGGAAAGCATTTTGCTGAGATGTAGATGAGAAGAGACGCTAAAGACGAAGGTAGGATGCTGTCCGCAGCTAAGAGCCGCTCCCGGGCGTCTTTCGGCAGAAGCCGTGCTAAGGAGAGCACTGTGAGCGGCACAATCGTCTTTGCGCGAAGAAGCCGCTTCTTCGGCTGCGGGCGCCGCAGAGAGCGGCAACTTCGGGAAGGTGAAGAAGCAAGCTGTACAACACTGGGATTGTGTGCGCACCTTGCCAACTGATAGAAAACAGTACTTTTGCACTCTCCTGACTCTTCCAATCACACGAACATTCGATTGGAACTGTTTTAGACAACATTACTTTTCTTCCTGCCAAGCACTTGGCAGACATCCATGCAACGTCTAGAACACGATGGGAGATGTTTTCTGTGCTGTCACAGTTTTTCCTATCCAGACATAATGGGAAAGCATTTGCTGAGATGTAGATGGGAAGAGACGCTAAAGACGAAGGTAGGATGCTGTCCGCAGCTAAGAGCCGCTCCCGGGCGTCTTTCGGCAGAAGCCGCGCTAAGGAGAGCACTGTGAGCGGCACAATCGTCTTTGCGCGAAGAAGCCGCTTCTTCGGCTGCGGGAGTCGGAGAGGGCGGCAACTTCGGGAAGGTGAAGAAGCAAGCTGTACAACACTGGGATTGTGTGCGCAACTTGCCAACTGATAGAAAACAGTACTTTTGCATTCTCCTGACTCTTCCAATCACATGAACATTCGATTGGAAGCTGTTTTGGACAACTTTACTTTTCTTCCTGCCAAACACTTGGCAGACATCCATGCAACGTCTAGAACACGATGGGAGATGTTTTCTGTGCTGGCACAGTTTTTCCTAGCCAGACATAGTGGGAAAGCTTTTTGCTGAGATGTAGATGAGAAGAGACGCTAAAGACGGAGGTAGGATGCTGTCCGCAGCTAAGAGCCGCTCCCGGGCGTCTTTCGGCAGAAGCCGCGCTAAGGAGAGCACTGTGAGCGGCACAATCGTCTTTGCGCGAAGAAGCCGCTTCTTCGGCTCCGGGCGCCGGAGAGAGCGGCAACTTCGGGAAGGTGAAGAAGCAAGCTGTACAACACTGGGATTGTGTGCGCACCTTGCCAACTGATAGAAAACAGTACTTTTGCACTCTCCTGACTCTTCCAATCACATGAACATTCGATTGGAAGCTGTTTCTGACAACTTTTCTTTTCTTCCTGCCAAACACTTGGCAGACATCCGTGCAACGTCTAGAACACGATGGGAGATGTTTTCTGTGCTGGCACAGTTTTTCCTAGCCAGACATAGTGGAAAAGCTTTTTACTGAGATGTAGATGAGAAGAGACGCTAAAGACGAAGGTAGGATGCTGTCCGCAGCTAAGAGCCGCTCCCGGGCGTCTTTCGGCAGAAGCCGCACTAAGGAGAGCACTGTGAGCGGCACAATCGTCTTTGCGCGAAGAAGCCGCTTCTTCGGCTCCGGGCGCCGGAGAGAGCGACAACTTCGGGAAGGTGAAGAAGCAAGCTGTACAACACTGGTATTGTGTGCGCAGCTTGCCAACTGATAGAAAACAGTACTTTTGCACTCTCCTGACTCTTCCAATCACATGAACATTCGATTGGAATCTGTTTTGGACAACTTTTCTTTTCTTCCTGCCAAACACTTGGCAGACATCCGTGCAACGTCTAGAACACGATGGGAGATGTTTTCTGTGCTGGCACAGTTTTTCCTAGCCAGACATAGTGGGAAAGCATTTTGCTGAGATGTAGATGAGAAGAGACGCTAAAGACGAAGGTAGGATGCTGTCCGCAGCTAAGAGCCGCTCCCGGGCGTCTTTCGGCAGAAGCCGCGCTAAGGAGAGCACTGTGAGCGGCACAATCGTCTTTGCGCGAAGAAGCCGCTTCTTCGGCTCCGGGCGCCGGAGAGAGCGGCAACTTCGGGAAGGTGAAGAAGCAAGCTGTACAACACTGGGATTGTGTGCGCACCTTGCCAACTGATAGAAAACAGTACTTTTGCACTCTCCTGACTCTTCCAATTACATGAACTTTCGATTGGAAGCTGTTTTGGACAACTTTTCTTTTCTTCCTGCCAAACACTTGGCAGACATCCGTGCAACGTCTAGAACACGATGGGAGATGTTTTCTGTGCTGTCACAGTTTTTCCTAGCCAGACATAGTGGAAAAGCATTTTGCTGAGATGTAGATGAGAAGAGACGCTAAAGACGAAGGTAGGATGCTGTCCGCAGCTAAGAGCCGGTCCCGGGCGTCTTTCGGCAGAAGCCGTGCTAAGGAGAGCACTGTGAGCGGCACAATCGTCTTTGCGCGAAGAAGCCGCTTCTTCGGCTGCGGGCGCCGCAGAGAGCGGCAACTTCGGGAAGGTGAAGAAGCAAGCTGTACAACACTGGGATTGTGTGCGCACCTTGCCAACTGATAGAAAACAGTACTTTTGCACTCTCCTGACTCTTCCAATCACACGAACATTCGATTGGAACTGTTTTAGACAACATTACTTTTCTTCCTGCCAAGCACTTGGCAGATATCCATGCAACGTCTAGAACACGATGGGAGATGTTTTCTGTGCTGTCACAGTTTTTCCTAGCCAGACATAATGGGAAAGCATTTTGCTGAGATGTAGATGGGAAGAGACGCTAAAGACGAAGGTAGGATGCTGTCCGCAGCTAAGAGCCGCTCCCGGGCGTCTTTCGGCAGAAGCCGCGCTAAGGAGAGCACTGTGAGCGGCACAATCGTCTTTGCGCGAAGAAGCCGCTTCTTCGGCTGCGGGAGTCGGAGAGAGCGGCAACTTCGGGAAGGTGAAGAAGCAAGCTGTACAACACTGGGATTGTGTGCGCAACTTGCCAACTGATAGAAAACAGTACTTTTGCATTCTCCTGACTCTTCCAATCACATGAACATTCGATTGGAAGCTGTTTTGGACAACTTTACTTTTCTTCCTGCCAAACACTTGGCAGACATCCATGCAACGTCTAGAACACGATGGGAGATGTTTTCTGTGCTGGCACAGTTTTTCCTAGCCAGACATAGTGGGAAAGCTTTTTGCTGAGATGTAGATGAGAAGAGACGCTAAAGACGGAGGTAGGATGCTGTCCGCAGCTAAGAGCCGCTCCCGGGCGTCTTTCTGCAGAAGCCGCGCTAAGGAGAGCACTGTGAGCGGCACAATCGTCTTTGCGCGAAGAAGCCGCTTCTTCGGCTCCGGGCGCCGGAGAGAGCGGCAACTTCGGGAAGGTGAAGAAGCAAGCTGTACAACACTGGGATTGTGTGCGCACCTTGCCAACTGATAGAAAACAGTACTTTTGCACTCTCCTGACTCTTCCAATCACATGAACATTCGATTGGAAGCTGTTTTGGACAACTTTTCTTTTCTTCCTGCCAAACATTTGGCAGACATCCATGCAACGTCTAGAACACGATGGGAGATGTTTTCTGTGCTGGCACAGTTTCTCCTAGCCCGACATAGTGGAAAAGCTTTTTACTGAGATGTAGATGAGAAGAGACGCTAAAGACGAAGGTAGGATGCTGTCCGCAGCTAAGAGCCGCTCCCGGGCGTCTTTCGGCAGAAGCCGCACTAAGGAGAGCACTGTGAGCGGCACAATCGTCTTTGCGCGAAGAAGCCGCTTCTTCGGCTCCGGGCGCCGGAGAGAGCGGCAACTTCGGGAAGGTGAAGAAGCAAGCTGTACAACACTGGGATTGTGTGCGCACCTTGCCAACTGATAGAAAACAGTACTTTTGCACTCTCCTGACTCTTCCAATCACACGAACATTCGATTGGAACTGTTTTAGACAACATTACTTTTCTTCCTGCCAAGCACTTGGCAGACATCCATGCAACGTCTAGAACACGATGGGAGATGTTTTCTGTGCTGTCACAGTTTTTCCTAGCCAGACATAATGGGAAAGCATTTTGCTGAGATGTAGATGGGAAGAGACGCTAAAGACGAAGGTAGGATGCTGTCCGCAGCTAAGAGCCGCTCCCGGGCGTCTTTCGGCAGAAGCCGCGCTAAGGAGAGCACTGTGAGCGGCACAATCGTCTTTGCGCGAAGAAGCCGCTTCTTCGGCTGCGGGAGTCGGAGAGGGCGGCAACTTCGGGAAGGTGAAGAAGCAAGCTGTACAACACTGGGATTGTGTGCGCAACTTGCCAACTGATAGAAAACAGTACTTTTGCATTCTCCTGACTCTTCCAATCACATGAACATTCGATTGGAAGCTGTTTTGGACAACTTTACTTTTCTTCCTGCCAAACACTTGGCAGACATCCGTGCAACGTCTAGAACACGATGGGAGATGTTTTCTGTGCTGGCACAGTTTTTCCTAGCCAGACATAGTGGGAAAGCTTTTTGCTGAGATGTAGATGAGAAGAGACGCTAAAGACGAAGGTAGGATGCTGTCCGCAGCTAAGAGCCGCTCCCGGGCGTCTTTCTGCAGAAGCCGCGCTAAGGAGAGCACTGTGAGCGGCACAATCGTCTTTGCGCGAAGAAGCCGCTTCTTCGGCTCCGGGCGCCGGAGAGAGCGGCAACTTCGGGAAGGTGAAGAAGCAAGCTGTACAACACTGGGATTGTGTGCGCACCTTGCCAACTGATAGAAAACAGTACTTTTGCACTCTCCTGACTCTTCCAATCACATGAACATTCGATTGGAAGCTGTTTCTGACAACTTTTCTTTTCTTCCTGCCAAACACTTGGCAGACATCCGTGCAACGTCTAGAACACGATGGGAGATGTTTTCTGTGCTGGCACAGTTTTTCCTAGCCAGACATAGTGGAAAAGCTTTTTACTGAGATGTAGATGAGAAGAGACGCTAAAGACGAAGGTAGGATGCTGTCCGCAGCTAAGAGCCGCTCCCGGGCGTCTTTCGGCAGAAGCCGCACTAAGGAGAGCACTGTGAGCGGCACAATCGTCTTTGCGCGAAGAAGCCGCTTCTTCGGCTCCGGGCGCCGGAGAGAGCGACAACTTCGGGAAGGTGAAGAAGCAAGCTGTACAACACTGGTATTGTGTGCGCAGCTTGCCAACTGATAGAAAACAGTACTTTTGCACTCTCCTGACTCTTCCAATCACATGAACATTCGATTGGAAGCTGTTTTGGACAACTTTTCTTTTCTTCCTGCCAAACACTTGGCAGATATCCGTGCAACGTCTAGAACACGATGGGAGATGTTTTCTGTGCTGGCACAGTTTTTCCTAGCCAGACATAGTGGAAAAGCATTTTGCTGAGATGTAGATGAGAAGAGACGCTAAAGACGAAGGTAGGATGCTGTCCGCAGCTAAGAGCCGCTCCCGGGCGTCTTTCGGCAGAAGCCGCGCTAAGGAGAGCACTGTGAGCGGCACAATCGTCTTTGCGCGAAGAAGCCGCTTCTTCGGCTCCGGGCGCCGGAGAGAGCGGCAACTTCGGGAAGGTGAAGAAGCAAGCTGTACAACACTGGGATTGTGTGCGCACCTTGCCAACTGATAGAAAACAGTACTTTTGCACTCTCCTGACTCTTCCAATCACATGAACATTCGATTGGAAGCTGTTTTGGACAACTTTTCTTTTCTTCCTGCCAAACACTTGGCAGACATCCGTGCAACGTCTAGAACACGATGGGAGATGTTTTCTGTGCTGTCACAGTTTTTCCTAGCCAGACATAGTGGAAAAGCATTTTGCTGAGATGTAGATGAGAAGAGATGCTAAAGACGAAGGTAGGATGCTGTCCGCAGCTAAGAGCCGGTCCCGGGCGTCTTTCGGCAGAAGCCGCGCTAAGGAGAGCACTGTGAGCGGCACAATCGTCTTTGCGCGAAGAAGCCGCTTCTTCGGCTGCGGGCGCCGCAGAGAGCGGCAACTTCGGGAAGGTGAAGAAGCAAGCTGTACAACACTGGGATTGTGTGCGCACCTTGCCAACTGATAGAAAACAGTACTTTTGCACTCTCCTGACTCTTCCAATCACACGAACATTCGATTGGAACTGTTTTAGACAACATTACTTTTCTTCCTGCCAAGCACTTGGCAGACATCCATGCAACGTCTAGAACACGATGGGAGATGTTTTCTGTGCTGTCACAGTTTTTCCTAGCCAGACATAATGGGAAAGCATTTTGCTGAGATGTAGATGGGAAGAGACGCTAAAGACGAAGGTAGGATGCTGTCCGCAGCTAAGAGCCGCTCCCGGGCGTCTTTCGGCAGAAGCCGCGCTAAGGAGAGCACTGTGAGCGGCACAATCGTCTTTGCGCGAAGAAGCCGCTTCTTCGGCTCCGGGCGCCGGAGAGAGCGGCAACTTCGGGAAGGTGAAGAAGCAAGCTGTACAACACTGGGATTGTGTGCGCACCTTGCCAACTGATAGAAAACAGTACTTTTGCACTCTCCTGACTCTTCCAATTACATGAACATTCGATTGGAAGCTGTTTTGGACAACTTTTCTTTTCTTCCTGCCAAACACTTGGCAGACATCCGTGCAACGTCTAGAACACGATGGGAGATGTTTTCTGTGCTGGCACAGATTTTCCTAGCCAGACATAGTGGAAAAGCATTTTGCTGAGATGTAGATGAGAAGAGACGCTAAAGACGAAGGTAGGATGCTGTCCGCAGCTAAGAGCCGGTCCCGGGCGTCTTTCGGCAGAAGCCGTGCTAAGGAGAGCACTGTGAGCGGCACAATCGTCTTTGCGCGAAGAAGCCGCTTCTTCGGCTGCGGGCGCCGCAGAGAGCGGCAACTTCGGGAAGGTGAAGAAGCAAGCTGTACAACACTGGGATTGTGTGCGCAGCTTGCCAACTGATAGAAAACAGTACTTTTGCACTCTCCTGACTCTTCCAATCACACGAACATTCGATTGGAAGCTGTTTTGGACAACTTTACTTTTCTTCCTGCCAAACACTTGGCAGACATCCGTGCAACGTCTAGAACACGATGGGAGATGTTTTCTGTGCTGGCACAGTTTTTCCTAGCCAGACATAGTGGGAAAGCTTTTTGCTGAGATGTAGATGAGAAGAGACGCTAAAGACGAAGGTAGGATGCTGTCCGCAGCTAAGAGCCGCTCCCGGGCGTCTTTCTGCAGAAGCCGCGCTAAGGAGAGCACTGTGAGCGGCACAATCGTCTTTGCGCGAAGAAGCCGCTTCTTCGGCTCCGGGCGCCGGAGAGAGCGGCAACTTCGGGAAGGTGAAGAAGCAAGCTGTACAACACTGGGATTGTGTGCGCACCTTGCCAACTGATAGAAAACAGTACTTTTGCACTCTCCTGACTCTTCCAATCACATGAACATTCGATTGGAAGCTGTTTCTGACAACTTTTCTTTTCTTCCTGCCAAACACTTGGCAGACATCCGTGCAACGTCTAGAACACGATGGGAGATGTTTTCAGTGCTGGCACAGTTTTTCCTAGCCAGACATAGTGGAAAAGCTTTTTACTGAGATGTAGATGAGAAGAGACGCTAAAGACGAAGGTAGGATGCTGTCCGCAGCTAAGAGCCGCTCCCGGGCGTCTTTCGGCAGAAGCCGCACTAAGGAGAGCACTGTGAGCGGCACAATCGTCTTTGCGCGAAGAAGCCGCTTCTTCGGCTCCGGGCGCCGGAGAGAGCGACAACTTCGGGAAGGTGAAGAAGCAAGCTGTACAACACTGGTATTGTGTGCGCAGCTTGCCAACTGATAGAAAACAGTACTTTTGCACTCTCCTGACTCTTCCAATCAAATGAACATTCGATTGGAAGCTGTTTTGGACAACTTTTCTTTTCTTCCTGCCAAACACTTGGCAGATATCCGTGCAACGTCTAGAACACGATGGGAGATGTTTTCTGTGCTGGCACAGTTTTTCCTAGCCAGACATAGTGGAAAAGCATTTTGCTGAGATGTAGATGAGAAGAGACGCTAAAGACGAAGGTAGGATGCTGTCCGCAGCTAAGAGCCGCTCCCGGGCGTCTTTCGGCAGAAGCCGCGCTAAGGAGAGCACTGTGAGCGGCACAATCGTCTTTGCGCGAAGAAGCCGCTTCTTCGGCTCCGGGCGCCGGAGAGAGCGGCAACTTCGGGAAGGTGAAGAAGCAAGCTGTACAACACTGGGATTGTGTGCGCACCTTGCCAACTGATAGAAAACAGTACTTTTGCACTCTCCTGACTCTTCCAATTACATGAACTTTCGATTGGAAGCTGTTTTGGACAACTTTTCTTTTCTTCCTGCCAAACACTTGGCAGACATCCGTGCAACGTCTAGAACACGATGGGAGATGTTTTCTGTGCTGTCACAGTTTTTCCTAGCCAGACATAGTGGAAAAGCATTTTGCTGAGATGTAGATGAGAAGAGACGCTAAAGACGAAGGTAGGATGCTGTCCGCAGCTAAGAGCCGGTCCCGGGCGTCTTTCGGCAGAAGCCGTGCTAAGGAGAGCACTGTGAGCGGCACAATCGTCTTTGCGCGAAGAAGCCGCTTCTTCGGCTGCGGGCGCCGCAGAGAGCGGCAACTTCGGGAAGGTGAAGAAGCAAGCTGTACAACACTGGGATTGTGTGCGCACCTTGCCAACTGATAGAAAACAGTACTTTTGCACTCTCCTGACTCTTCCAATCACACGAACATTCGATTGGAACTGTTTTAGACAACATTACTTTTCTTCCTGCCAAGCACTTGGCAGACATCCATGCAACGTCTAGAACACGATGGGAGATGTTTTCTGTGCTGTCACAGTTTTTCCTAGCCAGACATAATGGGAAAGCATTTTGCTGAGATGTAGATGGGAAGAGACGCTAAAGACGAAGGTAGGATGCTGTCCGCAGCTAAGAGCCGCTCCCGGGCGTCTTTCGGCAGAAGCCGCGCTAAGGAGAGCACTGTGAGCGGCACAATCGTCTTTGCGCGAAGAAGCCGCTTCTTCGGCTGCGGGAGTCGGAGAGGGCGGCAACTTCGGGAAGGTGAAGAAGCAAGCTGTACAACACTGGGATTGTGTGCGCAACTTGCCAACTGATAGAAAACAGTACTTTTGCATTCTCCTGACTCTTCCAATCACATGAACATTCGATTGGAAGCTGTTTTGGACAACTTTACTTTTCTTCCTGCCAAACACTTGGCAGACATCCGTGCAACGTCTAGAACACGATGGGAGATGTTTTCTGTGCTGGCACAGTTTTTCCTAGCCAGACATAGTGGGAAAGCTTTTTGCTGAGATGTAGATGAGAAGAGACGCTAAAGACGGAGGTAGGATGCTGTCCGCAGCTAAGAGCCGCTCCCGGGCGTCTTTCTGCAGAAGCCGCGCTAAGGAGAGCACTGTGAGCGGCACAATCGTCTTTGCACGAAGAAGCCGCTTCTTCGGCTCCGGGCGCCGGAGAGAGCGGCAACTTCGGGAAGGTGAAGAAGCAAGCTGTACAACACTGGGATTGTGTGCGCACCTTGCCAACTGATAGAAAACAGTACTTTTGCACTCTCCTGACTCTTCCAATCACATGAACATTCGATTGGAAGCTGTTTTGGACAACTTTTCTTTTCTTCCTGCCAAACACTTGGCAGACATCCGTGCAACGTCTAGAACACGATGGGAGATGTTTTCTGTGCTGGCACAGTTTCTCCTAGCCAGACATAGTGGAAAAGCTTTTTACTGAGATGTAGATGAGAAGAGACGCTAAAGACGAAGGTAGGATGCTGTCCGCAGCTAAGAGCCGCTCCCGGGCGTCTTTCGGCAGAAGCCGCACTAAGGAGAGCACTGTGAGCGGCACAATCGTCTTTGCGTGAAGAAGCCGCTTCTTCGGCTCCGGGCGCCGGAGAGAGCGGCAACTTCGGGAAGGTGAAGAAGCAAGCTGTACAACACTGGGATTGTGTGCGCAGCTTGCCAACTGATAGAAAACAGTACTTTTGCACTCTCCTGACTCTTCCAATCACATGAACATTCGATTGGAAGCTGTTTTGGACAACTTTTCTTTTCTTCCTGCCAAACACTTGGCAGACATCCGTGCAACGTCTAGAACACGATGGGAGATGTTTTCTGTGCTGGCACAGTTTCTCCTAGCCAGACATAGTGGAAAAGCATTTTGCTGAGATGTAGATGAGAAGAGACGCTAAAGACGAAGGTAGGATGCTGTCCGCAGCTAAGAGCCGCTCCCGGGCGTCTTTCGGCAGAAGCCGCGCTAAGGAGAGCACTGTGAGCGGCACAATCGTCTTTGCGCGAAGAAGCCGCTTCTTCGGCTGCGGGAGTCGGAGAGGGCGGCAACTTCGGGAAGGTGAAGAAGCAAGCTGTACAACACTGGGATTGTGTGCGCAACTTGCCAACTGATAGAAAACAGTACTTTTGCATTCTCCTGACTCTTCCAATCACATGAACATTCGATTGGAAGCTGTTTTGGACAACTTTACTTTTCTTCCTGCCAAACACTTGGCAGACATCCGTGCAACGTCTAGAACACGATGGGAGATGTTTTCTGTGCTGGCACAGTTTTTCCTAGCCAGACATAGTGGGAAAGCTTTTTGCTGAGATGTAGATGAGAAGAGACGCTAAAGACGGAGGTAGGATGCTGTCCGCAGCTAAGAGCCGCTCCCGGGCGTCTTTCTGCAGAAGCCGCGCTAAGGAGAGCACTGTGAGCGGCACAATCGTCTTTGCACGAAGAAGCCGCTTCTTCGGCTCCGGGCGCCGGAGAGAGCGGCAACTTCGGGAAGGTGAAGAAGCAAGCTGTACAACACTGGGATTGTGTGCGCACCTTGCCAACTGATAGAAAACAGTACTTTTGCACTCTCCTGACTCTTCCAATCACATGAACATTCGATTGGAAGCTGTTTTGGACAACTTTTCTTTTCTTCCTGCCAAACACTTGGCAGACATCCGTGCAACGTCTAGAACACGATGGGAGATGTTTTCTGTGCTGGCACAGTTTCTCCTAGCCAGACATAGTGGAAAAGCTTTTTACTGAGATGTAGATGAGAAGAGACGCTAAAGACGAAGGTAGGATGCTGTCCGCAGCTAAGAGCCGCTCCCGGGCGTCTTTCGGCAGAAGCCGCACTAAGGAGAGCACTGTGAGCGGCACAATCGTCTTTGCGTGAAGAAGCCGCTTCTTCGGCTCCGGGCGCCGGAGAGAGCGGCAACTTCGGGAAGGTGAAGAAGCAAGCTGTACAACACTGGGATTGTGTGCGCAGCTTGCCAACTGATAGAAAACAGTACTTTTGCACTCTCCTGACTCTTCCAATCACATGAACATTCGATTGGAAGCTGTTTTGGACAACTTTTCTTTTCTTCCTGCCAAACACTTGGCAGACATCCGTGCAACGTCTAGAACACGATGGGAGATGTTTTCTGTGCTGGCACAGTTTCTCCTAGCCAGACATAGTGGAAAAGCATTTTGCTGAGATGTAGATGAGAAGAGACGCTAAAGACGAAGGTAGGATGCTGTCCGCAGCTAAGAGCCGCTCCCGGGCGTCTTTCGGCAGAAGCCGCGCTGAGGAGAGCACTGTGAGCGGCACAATCGTCTTTGCGCGAAGAAGCCGCTTCTTCGGCTCCGGGCGCCGGAGAGAGCGGCAACTTCAAGAAGGTGAAGAAGCAAGCTGTACAACACTGGGATTGTGTGCGCACCTTGCCAACTGATAGAAAACAGTACTTTTGCACTCTCCTGACTCTTCCAATCACATGAACTTTCGATTGGAAGCTGTTTTGGACAACTTTTCTTTTCTTCCTGCCAAACACTTGGCAGACATCCGTGCAACGTCTAGAACACGATGGGAGATGTTTTCTGTGCTGTCACAGTTTTTCCTAGCCAGACATAGTGGAAAAGCATTTTGCTGAGATGTAGATGAGAAGAGACGCTAAAGACGAAGGTAGGATGCTGTCCGCAGCTAAGAGCCGGTCCCGGGCGTCTTTCGGCAGAAGCCGTGCTAAGGAGAGCACAGTGAGCGGCACAATCGTCTTTGCGCGAAGAGGCCGCTTCTTCGGCTGCGGGCGCCGCAGAGAGCGGCAACTTCGGGAAGGTGAAGAAGCAAGCTGTACAACACTGGGATTGTGTGCGCACCTTGCCAACTGATAGAAAACAGTACTTTTGCACTCTCCTGACTCTTCCAATCACACGAACATTCGATTGGAACTGTTTTAGACAACATTACTTTTCTTCCTGCCAAGCACTTGGCAGACATCCATGCAACGTCTAGAACACGATGGGAGATGTTTTCTGTGCTGTCACAGTTTTTCCTAGCCAGACATAATGGGAAAGCATTTTGCTGAGATGTAGATGGGAAGAGACGCTAAAGACGAAGGTAGGATGCTGTCCGCAGCTAAGAGCCGCTCCCGGGCGTCTTTCGGCAGAAGCCGCACTAAGGAGAGCACTGTGAGCGGCACAATCGTCTTTGCGCGAAGAAGCCGCTTCTTCGGCTGCGGGAGTCGGAGAGGGCGGCAACTTCGGGAAGGTGAAGAAGCAAGCTGTACAACACTGGGATTGTGTGCGCACCTTGCCAACTGATAGAAAACAGTACTTTTGCATTCTCCTGACTCTTCCAATCACATGAACATTCGATTGGAAGCTGTTGTGGACAACTTTACTTTTCTTCCTGCCAAACACTTGGCAGACATCCGTGCAACGTCTAGAACACGATGGGAGATGTTTTCTGTGCTGGCACAGTTTTTCCTAGCCAGACATAGTGGGAAAGCTTTTTGCTGAGATGTAGATGAGAAGAGACGCTAAAGACGGAGGTAGGATGCTGTCCGCAGCTAAGAGCTGCTCCCGGGCGTCTTTCTGCAGAAGCCGCGCTAAGGAGAGCACTGTGAGCGGCACAATCGTCTTTGCGCGAAGAAGCCGCTTCTTCGGCTCCGGGCGCCGGAGAGAGCGGCAACTTCGGGAAGGTGAAGAAGCAAGCTGTACAACACTGGGATTGTGTGCGCACCTTGCCAACTGATAGAAAACAGTACTTTTGCACTCTCCTGACTCTTCCAATCACATGAACATTCGATTGGAAGCTGTTTTGGACAACTTTTCTTTTCTTCCTGCCAAACGCTTGGCAGACATCCGTGCAACGTCTAGAACACGATGGGAGATGTTTTCTGTGCTGGCACAGTTTCTCCTAGCCAGACATAGTGGAAAAGCTTTTTACTGAGTTGTAGATGAGAAGAGACGCTAAAGACGAAGTTAGGATGCTGTCCGCAGCTAAGAGCCGCTGCCGGGCGTCTTTCGGCAGAAGCCGCGCTAAGGAGAGCACTGTGAGCGGCACAATCGTCTTTGCGCGAAGAAGCCGCTTCTTCGGCTCCGGGCGCCGGAGAGAGCGGCAACTTCGGGAAGGTGAAGAAACAAGCTGTACAACACTGGGATTGTGTGCGCACCTTGCCAACTGATAGAAAACAGTACTTTTGCATTCTCCTGACTCTTCCAATCACATGAACATTGGATTGGAAGCTGTTTTGGACAACTTTACTTTTCTTCCTGCCAAACACTTGGCAGACATCCGTGCAACGTCTAGAACACGATGGGAGATGTTTTCTGTGCTGGCACAGTTTTTCCTAGCCAGACATCGTGGGAAAGCATTTTGCTGAGATGTAGATGAGAAGAGACGCTAAAGACGAAGGTAGGATGCTGTCCGCAGCTAAGAGCCGCTCCCGGGCGTCTTTCGGCAGAAGCCGCGCTAAGGAGAGCACTGTGAGCGGCACAATCGTCTTTGCGCGAAGAAGCCGCTTCTTCGGCTCCGGGCGCCGGAGAGAGCGGCAACTTCGGGAAGGTGAAGAAGCAAGCTGTACAACACTGGGATTGTGTGCGCACCTTGCCAACTGATAGAACACAGTACTTTTGCACTCTCCTGACTCTTCCAATCACATGAACATTCGATTGGAAGCTGTTTTGGACAACTTTTCTTTTCTTCCTGCCAAACACTTGGCAGACATCCGTGCAACGTCTAGAACACGATGGGAGATGTTTTCTGTGCTGGCACAGTTTTTCCTAGCCAGACATAGTGGGAAAGCATTTTGCTGAGATGTAGATGAGAAGAGACGCTAAAGACGAAGGTAGGATGCTGTCCGCAGCTAAGAGCCGCTGCCGGGCGTCTTTCGGCAGAAGCCGCGCTAAGGAGAGCACTGTGAGCGGCACAATCGTCTTTGCGCGAAGAAGCCGCTTCTTCGGCTCCGGGAGCCGGAGAGAGCGGCAACTTCGGGAAGGTGAAGAAGCAAGCTGTACAACACTGGGATTGTGTGCGCACCTTGCCAACTGATAGAAAACAGTACTTTTGCATTCTCCTGACTCTTCCAATCACATGAACATTCGATTGGAAGCTGTTTTGGACAACTTTTCTTTTCTTCCTGCCAAACACTTGGCAGACATCCGTGCATCGTCTAGAACACGATGGGAGATGTTTTCTGTGCTGGCACAGTTTTTCCTAGCCAGACATAGTGGAAAAGCGTTTTGCTAAATTGTAGAATACAAAAGACGCTAAAGACGAAGGTAGGATGCTGTCCGCAGCTAAGAGCCGCTCCCGGGCGTCTTTCGGCAGAAGCCGCGCTAAGGAGAGCACTGTGAGCGGCACAATCGTCTTTGCGCGAAGAAGCCGCTTCTTCGGCTCCGGGCGCCGGAGAGAGCGGCAACTTCGGGAAGGTGAAGAAGCAAGCTGTACAACACTGGGATTGTGTGCGCACCTTGCCAACTGATAGAAAACAGTACTTTTGCACTCTCCTGACTCTTCCAATCACATGAACTTTCGATTGGAAGCTGTTTTGGACAACTTCACTTTTCTTCCTGCCAAACACTTGGCAGACATCCGTGCAATGTCTAGAACACGATGGGAGATGTTTTCTGTGCTGGCACAGTTTTTCCCAGCCAGACATAGTGGGAAAGCTTTTTGCTGAGATGTAGATGAGAAGAGACGCTAAAGACGAAGGTAGGATGCTGTCCGCAGCTAAGAGCCGGTCCCGGGCGTCTTTCGGCAGAAGCCGTGCTAAGGAGAGCACTGTGAGTGGCACAATCGTCTTTGCGCGAAGAAGCCGCTTCTTCGGCTCCGGGCGCCGGAGAGAGCGGCAACTTCGGGAAGGTGAAGAAGCCAGCTGTACAACACTGGGATTGTGTGCGCACCTTGCCAACTGATAGAAAACAGTACTTTTGCACTCTCCTGACTCTTCCAATCACATGAACTTTCGATTGGAAGCTGTTTTGGACAACTTTTCTTTTCTTCCTGCCAAACATTTGGCAGACATCCATGCAACGTCTAGAACACGATGGGAGATGTTTTCTGTGCTGGCACAGTTTTTCCTAGCCAGACATAGTGGGAAAGCATTTTGCTGAGATGTAGATGAGAAGAGACGCTAAAGACGAAGGTAGGATGCTGTCCGCAGCTAAGAGCCGCTCCCGGGCGTCTTTCGGCAGAAGCCGCGCTAAGGAGAGCACTGTGAGCGGCACAATCGTCTTTGCGCGAAGAAGCCGCTTCTTCGGCTCCGGGAGCCGGAGAGAGCGGCAACTTCGGGAAGGTGAAGAAGCAAGCTGTACAACACTGGGATTGTGTACGCACCTTGCCAACTGATAGAAAACAGTACTTTTGCACTCTCCTGACTCTTCCAATCACATGAACATTCGATTGGAAGCTGTTTTGGACAACTTTTCTTTTCTTCCTGCCAAACACTTGGCAGACATCCGTGCAACGTCTAGAACACGATGGGAGATGTTTTCTGTGCTGGCACAGTTTTTCCTAGCCAGACATAGTGGGAAAGGTTTTTGCTGAGATATAGATGAGAAGAGACGCTAAAGACGAAGGTAGGATGCTGTCCGCAGCTAAGAGCCGCTCCCGGGCGTCTTTCGGCAGAAGCCGCGCTAAGGAGAGCAAAGTGAGCGGCACAATCGTCTTTGCGCGAAGAAGCCGCTTCTTCGGCTCCGGGAGCCGGAGAGAGCGGCAACTTCGGGAAGGTGAAGAAGCAAGCTGTACAACACTGGGATTGTGTGCGCAACTTGCCAACTGATAGAAAACAGTACTTTTGCATTCTCCTGACTCTTCCAATCACATGAACATTCGATTGGAAGCTGTTTTGGACAACTTTTCTTTTCTTCCTGCCAAACATTTGGCAGACATCCATGCAACGTCTAGAACACGATGGGAGATGTTTTCTGTGCTGGCACCGTTTTTCCTAGCCAGACATAGTGGGAAAGCATTTTGCTGAGATGTAGATGAGAAGAGACGCTAAAGACGAAGGTAGGATGCTGTCCGCAGCTAAGAGCCGCTCCCGGGCGTCTTTCGGCAGAAGCCGCGCTAAGGAGAGCACTGTGAGTGGCACAATCGTCTTTGCGCGAAGAAGCCGCTTCTTCGGCTCCGGGCGCCGGAGAGAGCGGCAACTTCGGGAAGGTGAAGAAGCAAGCTGTACAACACTGGGATTGTGTGCGCACCTTGCCAACTGATAGAAAACAGTACTTTTGCACTCTCCTGACTCTTCCAATCACATGAATATTCGATTGGAAGCTGTTTTGGACAACTTTTCTTTTCTTCCTGCCAAACACTTGGCAGACATCCGTGCAACGTCTAGAACACGATGGGAGATGTTTTCTGTGCTGGCACAGTTTTTCCTAGCCAGACATAGTGGGAAAGCTTTTTGCTGAGATATAGATGAGAAGAGACGCTAAAGACGAAGGTAGGATGCTGTCCGCAGCGAAGAGCCGCTCCCGGGCGTCTTTCGGCAGAAGCCGCGCTAAGGAGAGCAATGTGAGCGGCACAATCGTCTTTGCGCGAAGAAGCCGCTTCTTCGGCTCCGGGAGCCGGAGAGAGCGGCAACTTCGGGAAGGTGAAGAAGCAAGCTGTACAACACTGGGATTGTGTGCGCACCTTGCCAACTGATAGAAAACAGTACTTTTGCACTCTCCTGACTCTTCCAATCACATGAACATTCGATTGGAAGCTGTTTTGGACAACTTTTCTTTTCTTCCTGCCAAACATTTGGCAGACATCCATGCAACGTCTAGAACACGATGGGAGATGTTTTCTGTGCTGGCACAGTTTTTCCTAGCCAGACATAATGGGAAAGCTTTTTGCTGAGATGTAGATGAGAAGAGACGCTAAAGACGAAGGTAGGATGCTCTCCGGAGGTAAGAGCCACTGCCGGGCGTCTTTCGGCAGAAGCCGCGCTAAGGAGAGCACTGTGAGCGGCACAATCGTCTTTGCTCGAAGAAGCCGCTTCTTCGGCTCCGGGCGCCGGAGAGAGCGGCAACTTCGGGAAGGTGAAGAAGCAAGCTGTACAACACTGGGATTGTGTGCGCACCTTGCCAACTGATAGAAAACAGTACTTTTGCACTCTCCTGACTCTTCCAATCACATGAACATTCGATTGGAAGCTGTTTTGGACAACTTTTCTTTTCTTCCTGCCAAACACTTGGCAGACATCCGTGCAACATCTAGAACACGATGGGAGATGTTTTCTGTGCTGGCACAGTTTTTCCTAGCCAGACATAGTTGGAAAGCGTTTTGCTAAAATGTAGACTACAAAAGACGCTAAAGACGAAGGTAGGATGCTGTCCGCAGCTAAGAACCGCTCCCGGGCGTCTTTCGGCAGAAGCCGCGCTAAGGAGAGCACTGTGAGCGGCACAATCGTCTTTGCGCGAAGAAGCCGCTTCTTCGGCTCCGGGCGCCGGAGAGAGCGGCAACTTCGGGAAGGTGAAGAAGCAAGCTGTACAACACTGGGATTGTGTGCGCACCTTGCCAACTGATAGAAAACAGTACTTTTGCACTCTCCTGACTCTTCCAATCACATGAACTTTCGATTGGAAGCTGTTTTGGACAACTTTTCTTTTCTTCCTGCCAAACATTTGGCAGACATCCATGCAACGTCTAGAACACGATGGGAGATGTTTTCTGTGCTGGCACAGTTTTTCCTAGCCAGACATAGTGGGAAAGCATTTTGCTGAGATGTAGATGAGAAGAGACGCTAAAGACGAAGGTAGGATGCTGTCCGCAGCTAAGAGCCGCTCCCGGGCGTCTTTCGGCAGAAGCCGCGCTAAGGAGAGCACTGTGAGCGGCACAATCGTCTTTGCGCGAAGAAGCCGCTTCTTCGGCTCCGGGCGCCGGAGAGAGCGGCAACTTCGGGAAGGTGAAGAAGCAAGCTGTACAACACTGGGATTGTGTGCGCACCTTGCCAACTGATAGAAAACAGTACTTTTGCACTCTCCTGACTCTTCCAATCACATGAACATTCAATTGGAAGCTGTTTAGGACAACTTTACTTTTCTTCCTGCCAAACACTTGGCAGACATCCGTGCAACGTCTAGAACACGATGGGAGATGTTTTCTGTGCTGGCACAGTTTTTCCTAGCCAGACATAGTTGGAAAGCTTTTTGATGAGATATAGATGAGAAGAGACGCTAAAGACGAAGGTAGGATGCTGTCCGCAGCTAAGAGCCGCTCCCGGGCGTCTTTCGGCAGAAGCCGCGCTAAGGAGAGTACTGTGAGCGGCACAATCGTCTTTGCGCGAAGAAGCCGCTTCTTCGGCTCCGGGAGCCGGAGAGAGCGGCAACTTCGGGAAGGTGAAGAAGCAAGCTGTACAACACTGGGATTGTGTGCGCACCTTGCCAACTGATAGAAAACAGTACTTTTGCACTCTCCTGACTCTTCCAATCACATGAACATTCGATTGGAAGCTGTTTTGGACAACTTTTCTTTTCTTCCTGCCAAACATTTGGCAGACATCCATGCAACGTCTAGAACACGATGGGAGATGTTTTCTGTGCTGGCACAGTTTTTCCTAGCCAGACATCGTGGGAAAGCATTTTGCTGAGATGTAGATGAGAAGAGACGCTAAAGACGAAGGTAGGATGCTGTCCGCAGCTAAGAGCCGCTCCCGGGCGTCTTTCGGCAGAAGCCGCGCTAAGGAGAGCACTGTGAGCGGCACAATCGTCTTTGCGCAAAGAAGCCGCTTCTTCGGCTCCGGGCGCCGGAGAGAGCGGCAACTTCGGGAAGGTGAAGAAGCAAGCTGTACAACACTGGGATTGTGTGCGCACCTTGCCAACTGATAGAAAACAGTACTTTTGCACTCTCCTGACTCTTCCAATCACATGAACATTCGATTGGAAGCTGTTTTGGACAACTTTTCTTTTCTTCCTGCCAAACACTTGGCAGACATCCGTGCAACATCTAGAACACGATGGGAGATGTTTTCTGTGCTGGCACAGTTTTTCCTAGCCAGACATAGTTGGAAAGCGTTTTGCTAAAATGTAGACTACAAAAGACGCTAATGACGAAGGTAGGATGCTGTCTGCAGCTAAGAACCGCTCCCGGGCGTCTTTCGGCAGAAGCCGCACTAAGGAGAGCACTGTGAGCGGCACAATCGTCTTTGCGCGAAGAAGCCGCTTCTTCGGCTCCGGGAGCCGGAGAGAGCGGCAACTTCGGGAAGGTGAAGAAGCAAGCTGTACAACACTGGGATTGTGTGCGCACCTTGCCAACTGATAGAAAACAGTACTTTTGCATTCTCCTGACTCTTCCAATCGCATGAACATTCGATTGGAAGCTGTTTTGGACAACTTTTCTTTTCTTCCTGCCAAACATTTGGCAGACATCCATGCAACGTCTAGAACACGATGGGAGATGTTTTCTGTGCTGGCACAGTTTTTCCTAGCCAGACATAGTGGGAAAGCTTTTTGCTGAGATGTAGATGAGAAGAGACGCTAAAGACGAAGGTAGGATGCTGTCCGCAGCTAAGAGCCGCTCCCGGGCGTCTTTCGGCAGAAGTCGCGCTAAGGAGAGCACTGTGAGCGGCACAATCGTCTTTGCGCGAAGAAGCCGCTTCTTCGGCTCCGGGCGCCGGAGAGAGCGGCAACTTCGGGAAGGTGAAGAAGCAAGCTGTACAACACTGGGATTGTGTGCGCACCTTGCCAACTGATAGAAAACAGTACTTTTGCATTCTCCTGACTCTTCCAATCACATGAACATTCGATTGGAAGCTGTTTTGGACAACTTTTCGTTTCTTCCTGCCAAACATTTGGCAGACATCCATGCAATGTCTAGAACACGATGGGAGATGTTTTCTGTGCTGGCACAGTTTTTCCTAGCCAGACATAGTGGGAAAGCTTTTTGCTGAGATGTAGATGAGAAGAGACGCTAAAGACGAAGGTAGGATGCTGTCCGCAGCTAAGAGCCGCTCCCGGGCGTCTTTCGGCAGAAGACGCGCTAAGGAGAGCACTGTGAGCGGCACAATCGTCTTTGCGCGAAGAAGCCGCTTCTTCGGCTCCGGGAGCCGGAGAGAGCGGCAACTTCGGGAAGGTGAAGAAGCAAGCTGTACAACACTGGGATTGTGTGCGCACCTTGCCAACTGATAGAAAACAGTACTTTTGCACTCTCCTGACTCTTCCAATCACATGAACATTCGATTGGAAGCTGTTTTGGACAACTTTTCTTTTCTTCCTGCCAAACACTTGGCAGACATCCGTGCAACATCTAGAACACGATGGGAGATGTTTTCTGTGCTGGCACCGTTTTTCCTAGCCAGACATAGTTGGAAAGCGTTTTGCTAAAATGTAGACTACAAAAGACGCTAAAGACGAAGGTAGGATGCTGTCTGCAGCTAAGAACCGCTCCCGGGCGTCTTTCGGCAGAAGCCGCACTAAGGAGAGCACTGTGAGCGGCACAATCGTCTTTGCGCGAAGAAGCCGCTTCTTCGGCTCCGGGAGCCGGAGAGAGCGGCAACTTCGGGAAGGTGAAGAAGCAAGCTGTACAACACTGGGATTGTGTGCGCACCTTGCCAACTGATAGAAAACAGTACTTTTGCACTCTCCTGACTCTTCCAATCACATGAACATTCGATTGGAAGCTGTTTTGGACAACTTTTCTTTTCTTCCTGCCAAACATTTGGCAGACATCCATGCAACGTCTAGAACACGATGGGAGATGTTTTCTGTGCTGGCACAGTTTTTCCTAGCCAGACATAGTGGGAAAGCATTTTGCTGAGATGTAGATGAGAAGAGACGCTAAAGACGAAGGTAGGATGCTGTCCGCAGCTAAGAGCCGCTCCCGGGCGTCTTTCGGCAGAAGCCGCGCTAAGGAGAGCACTGTGAGCGGCACAATCGTCTTTGCGCAAAGAAGCCGCTTCTTCGGCTCCGGGCGCCGGAGAGAGCGGCAACTTCGGGAAGGTGAAGAAGCAAGCTGTACAACACTGGGATTGTGTGCGCACCTTGCCAACTGATAGAAAACAGTACTTTTGCACTCTCCTGACTCTTCCAATCACATGAACATTCGATTGGAAGCTGTTTTGGACAACTTTTCTTTTCTTCCTGCCAAACACTTGGCAGACATCCGTGCAACATCTAGAACACGATGGGAGATGTTTTCTGTGCTGGCCCCGTTTTTCCTAGCCAGACATAGTTGGAAAGCGTTTTGCTAAAATGTAGACTACAAAAGACGCTAAAGACGAAGGTAGGATGCTGTCTGCAGCTAAGAACCGCTCCCGGGCGTCTTTCGGCAGAAGCCGCACTAAGGAGAGCACTGTGAGCGGCACAATCGTCTTTGCGCGAAGAAGCCGCTTCTTCGGCTCCGGGAGCCGGAGAGAGCGGCAACTTCGGGAAGGTGAAGAAGCAAGCTGTACAACACTGGGATTGTGTGCGCACCTTGCCAACTGATAGAAAACAGTACTTTTGCATTCTCCTGACTCTTCCAATCGCATGAACATTCGATTGGAAGCTGTTTTGGACAACTTTTCTTTTCTTCCTGCCAAACATTTGGCAGACATCCATGCAACGTCTAGAACACGATGGGAGATGTTTTCTGTGCTGGCACAGTTTTTCCTAGCCAGACATAGTGGGAAAGCTTTTTGCTGAGATGTAGATGAGAAGAGACGCTAAAGACGAAGGTAGGATGCTGTCCGCAGCTAAGAGCCGCTCCCGGGCGTCTTTCGGCAGAAGTCGCGCTAAGGAGAGCACTGTGAGCGGCACAATCGTCTTTGCGCGAAGAAGCCGCTTCTTCGGCTCCGGGCGCCGGAGAGAGCGGCAACTTCGGGAAGGTGAAGAAGCAAGCTGTACAACACTGGGATTGTGTGCGCACCTTGCCAACTGATAGAAAACAGTACTTTTGCATTCTCCTGACTCTTCCAATCACATGAACATTCGATTGGAAGCTGTTTTGGACAACTTTTCGTTTCTTCCTGACAAACATTTGGCAGACATCCATGCAACGTCTAGAACACGATGGGAGATGTTTTCTGTGCTGGCACAGTTTTTCCTAGCCAGACATAGTGGGAAAGCTTTTTGCTGAGATGTAGATGAGAAGAGACGCTAAAGACGAAGGTAGGATGCTGTCCGCAGCTAAGAGCCGCTCCCGGGCGTCTTTCGGCAGAAGACGCGCTAAGGAGAGCACTGTGAGCGGCACAATCGTCTTTGCGCGAAGAAGCCGCTTCTTCGGCTCCGGGAGCCGGAGAGAGCGGCAACTTCGGGAAGGTGAAGAAGCAAGCTGTACAACACTGGGATTGTGTGCGCACCTTGCCAACTGATAGAAAACAGTACTTTTGCACTCTCCTGACTCTTCCAATCACATGAACATTCGATTGGAAGCTGTTTTGGACAACTTTTCTTTTCTTCCTGCCAAACACTTGGCAGACATCCGTGCAACATCTAGAACACGATGGGAGATGTTTTCTGTGCTGGCACCGTTTTTCCTAGCCAGACATAGTTGGAAAGCGTTTTGCTAAAATGTAGACTACAAAAGACGCTAAAGACGAAGGTAGGATGCTGTCTGCAGCTAAGAACCGCTCCCGGGCGTCTTTCGGCAGAAGCCGCACTAAGGAGAGCACTGTGAGCGGCACAATCGTCTTTGCGCGAAGAAGCCGCTTCTTCGGCTCCGGGAGCCGGAGAGAGCGGCAACTTCGGGAAGGTGAAGAAGCAAGCTGTACAACACTGGGATTGTGTGCGCACCTTGCCAACTGATAGAAAACAGTACTTTTGCATTCTCCTGACTCTTCCAATCACATGAACATTCGATTGGAAGCTGTTTTGGACAACTTTTCTTTTCTTCCTGCCAAACATTTGGCAGACATCCATGCAACATCTAGAACACGATGGGAGATGTTTTCTGTGCTGGCACCGTTTTTCCTAGCCAGACATAGTTGGAAAGCATTTTGCTAAAATGTAGACTACAAAAGACGCTAAAGACGAAGGTAGGATGCTGTCCGCAGCTAAGAGCCGCTCCCGGGCGTCTTTCGGCAGAAGCCGCGCTAAAGAGAGCACTGTGAGCGGCACAATCGTCTTTGCGCGAAGAAGCCGCTTCTTCGGCTCCGGGCGCCGGAGAGAGCGGCAACTTCGGGAAGGTGAAGAAGCCAGCTGTACAACACTGGGATTGTGTGCGCACCTTGCCAACTGATAGAAAACAGTACTTTTGCACTCTCCTGACTCTTCCAATCACATGATAATTCGATTGGAAGGTGTTTTGGACAACTTTACTTTTCTTCCTGCCAAACATTTGGCAGACATCCGTGCAACGTCTAGAACACGATGGGAGATGTTTTCTGTGCTGGCACAGTTTTTCCTAGCCAGACATAGTGGGAAAGCATTTTGCTGAGATGTAGATGAGAAGAGACGCTAAAGACGAAGGTAGGATGCTGTCCGCAGCTAAGAGCCGCTCCCGGGCGTCTTTCGGCAGAAGTCGCGCTAAGGAGAGCACTGTGAGCGGCACAATCGTCTTTGCGCGAAGAAGCCGCTTCTTCGGCTCCGGGCGCCGGAGAGAGCGGCAACTTCGGGAAGGTGAAGAAGCAAGCTGTACAACACTGGGATTGTGTGCGCAGCTTGCCAACTGATAGAAAACAGTACTTTTGCATTCTCCTGACTGTTCCAATCACATGAACATTCGATTGGAAGCTGTTTTGGACAACTTTTCGTTTCTTCCTGCCAAACATTTGGCAGACATCCATGCAACGTCTAGAACACGATGGGAGATGTTTTCTGTGCTGGCACAGTTTTTCCTAGCCAGACATAGTGGGAAAGCTTTTTGCTGAGATGTAGATGAGAAGAGACGCTAAAGACGAAGGTAGGATGCTGTCCGCAGCTAAGAGCCGCTCCCGGGCGTCTTTCGGCAGAAGACGCGCTAAGGAGAGCACTGTGAGCGGCACAATCGTCTTTGCGCGAAGAAGCCGCTTCTTCGGCTCCGGGAGCCGGAGAGAGCGGCAACTTCGGGAAGGTGAAGAAGCAAGCTGTACAACACTGGGATTGTGTGCGCACCTTGCCAACTGATAGAAAACAGTACTTTTGCACTCTCCTGACTCTTCCAATCACATGAACATTCGATTGGAAGCTGTTTTGGACAACTTTTCTTTTCTTCCTGCCAAACACTTGGCAGACATCCGTGCAACATCTAGAACACGATGGGAGATGTTTTCTGTGCTGGCACCGTTTTTCCTAGCCAGACATAGTTGGAAAGCGTTTTGCTAAAATGTAGACTACAAAAGACGCTAAAGACGAAGGTAGGATGCTGTCTGCAGCTAAGAACCGCTCCCGGGCGTCTTTCGGCAGAAGCCGCGTTAAGGAGAGCACTGTGAGCGGCACAATCGTCTTTGCGCGAAGAAGCCGCTTCTTCGGCTCCGGGAGCCGGAGAGAGCGGCAACTTCGGGAAGGTGAAGAAGCAAGCTGTACAACACTGGGATTGTGTGCGCACCTTGCCAACTGATAGAAAACAGTACTTTTGCATTCTCCTGACTCTTCCAATCACATGAACATTCGATTGGAAGCTGTTTTGGACAACTTTTCTTTTCTTCCTGCCAAACATTTGGCAGACATCCATGCAACATCTAGAACACGATGGGAGATGTTTTCTGTGCTGGCACCGTTTTTCCTAGCCAGACATAGTTGGAAAGCATTTTGCTAAAATGTAGACTACAAAAGACGCTAAAGACGAAGGTAGGATGCTGTCCGCAGCTAAGAGCCGCTCCCGGGCGTCTTTCGGCAGAAGCCGCGCTAAAGAGAGCACTGTGAGCGGCACAATCGTCTTTGCGCGAAGAAGCCGCTTCTTCGGCTCCGGGCGCCGGAGAGAGCGGCAACTTCGGGAAGGTGAAGAAGCCAGCTGTACAACACTGGGATTGTGTGCGCACCTTGCCAACTGATAGAAAACAGTATTTTTGCACTCTCCTGACTCTTCCAATCACATGATAATTCGATTGGAAGGTGTTTTGGACAACTTTACTTTTCTTCCTGCCAAACATTTGGCAGACATCCGTGCAACGTCTAGAACACGATGGGAGATGTTTTCTGTGCTGGCACAGTTTTTCCTAGCCAGACATAGTGGGAAAGCATTTTGCTGAGATGTAGATGAGAAGAGACGCTAAAGACGAAGGTAGGATGCTGTCCGCAGCTAAGAGCCGCTCCCGGGCGTCTTTCGGCAGAAGCCGCGCTAAGGAGAGCACTGTGAGTGGCACAATCGTCTTTGCGCGAAGAAGCCGCTTCTTCGGCTCCGGGAGCCGGAGAGAGCGGCAACTTCGGGAAGGTGAAGAAGCAAACTGTATAACACTGGGATTGTGTGCGCACCTTGCCAACTGATAGAAAACAGTACTTTTGCACTCTCCTGACTCTTCCAATCACATGAACATTCGATTGGAAGCTGTTTTGGACAACTTTACTTTTCTTCCTGCCAAACACTTGGCAGATATCCGTGCAACGTCTAGAACACGATGGGAGATGTTTTCTGTGCTGGCACAGTTTTCCCTAGCCAGACATAGTGGGAAAGCTTTTTGCTGAGATATAGATGAGAAGAGACGCTAAAGACGAAGGTAGGATGCTGTCCGCAGCTAAGAGCCGCTCCTGGGCGTCTTTCGGCAGAAGCCGCGCTAAGGAGAGCACTGTGAGCGGCACAGTCGTCTTTGCGCGAAGAAGCCGCTTCTTCGGCTGCGGGAGCCGGAGAGAGCGGCAACTTCGGGAAGGTGAAGAACCAAGCTGTACAACACTGGGATTGTGTGCGCACCTTGCCAACTGATAGAAAACAGTACTTTTGCATTCTCCTGACTCTTCCAATCACATGAACATTCGATTGGAAGCTGTTTTGGACAATTTTTCTTTTCTTCCTGCCAAACATTTGGCAGACATCCATGCAACGTCTAGAACACGATGGGAGATGTTTTCTGTGCTGGCACAGTTTTCCCTAGCCAGACATAGTGGGAAAGCTTTTTGCTGAGATGTAGATGAGAAGAGATGCTAAAGACGAAGGTAGGATGCTCTCCGGAGGTAAGAGCCACTCCCGGGCGTCTTTCGGCAGAAGCCGCGCTAAGGAGAGCACTGTGAGCGGCACAATCGTCTTTGCGCGAAGAAGCCGCTTCTTCGGCTCCGGGCGCCGGAGAGAGCGGCAACTTCGGGAAGGTGAAGAAGCAAGCTGTACAACACTGGGATTGTGTGCGCACCTTGCCAACTGATAGAAAACAGTACTTTTGCACTCTCCTGACTCTTCCAATCACATGAACATTCGATTGGAAGCTGTTTTGGACAACTTTTCTTTTCTTCCTGCCAAACACTTGGCAGACATCCGTGCAACATCTAGAACACGATGGGAGATGTTTTCTGTGCTGGCACAGTTTTTCCTAGCCAGACATAGTTGGAAAGCGTTTTGCTAAAATGTAGACTTCAAAAGACGCTAAAGACGAAGGTAGGATGCTGTCCGCAGCTAAGAACCGCTCCCGGGCGTCTTTCGGCAGAAGCCGCGCTAAGGAGAGCACTGTGAGCGGC